>NW_027437181.1:21940000-23352500 GCF_033239565.1 Halichoeres trimaculatus | reverse complement strand
GGATAATATATGGTTGGATCTTGTTCATTCTGAAGGTCATAAAATGATTGAAACACTGTCATGATTGGAATTCATATGTACATAATCAAAATGGCATTTGTATGAATGCCATTAGTTTCTATAGGGGTATTCAGCTACACTTTTAAGTGGGACAGATTCAAGGACCAGGACAATTAAGCAGACAGAAATTTCCAGCAACATTCAAAAAAATCATTGCCACTTTTGCTAAAGGACAACTTCAAATAAAAGCAAACAAATAAATAAAATTAAGGCATTAAATGAATTGTAGCACATCAGTTTATATTTCAGTGTCAGATGGTGCATTTTTAATAGCAGATGCCACACTAACTTAAATTTTGCCATCACTACACTTGATCCACATCAGCCAGAACACACTCTCTGTCGTCTGTGAACGGCCACTTTGTCTCAAGTAAAACGGTAAAATGTGGTAGGAACTGCTGTCTTTCTGTTTAACTGTTTAGGATCCCACCAAGGACGTATGTCTCTGTCTGTAAGCATCAGACAAAACCTGTGCTCCAACCTCCCTGTCCTGTGATCCTCAGGGAAGCTGGTTGAGGAACACTGGGTTGTCTATAAAGTGATGGCTTCTGTTCGCTTTGGTATGGTCAACATTTTATAAATATAACAATACATGGTCCTAATGTTTCAAACACAACTACTGTTTTTATTAGTAGTGCATTGTGCAGACCCAAGCCCAAAGAGAAGAGAATCCCATTTATTTAGTCTTACTTTATATATTTGAACTTCATCTCCTAGCATAGCAACCTGCTCCCTATACATTTACCTTGACATCTTTTGGTACAGTACAAAAAGAAAGGGATATTTTTCTGGTGTGTGTCACTGTTAGCCTGCCAATGGTGATGTTCGCTGGGGGTAGAATTTACCAGTAAATTATTGTTTTATCTGAATAACGCTCTTATCATCAAGAAATCAGGGTTGTACTAGAAGCAGTTTGTCTCGAAAGGGCTTTTGGAGAGAAAATGCTGAAATGTCCTCCTGCGTGAAGACCTCAATTGCATTCAGCAAGGTCCACAATTTGTAGTTTCTGTGTACCATGGAACGCTCCCTGACAGAGCGCCAGCTAGGTGGCTGTCACGTTTGCTGAGACTTGTGCCACATACCTTTGCTAATCTCTTGTATTAGGTTCTTTTAAACCAAACTAGCATTTCATCAGCGATAGGAAGGCGGATGAGACTTTTTAAATGCACCTGGCAACCAGGGCAGTTTCTTTTGCATCTTAAGCATATTGTATAGGAGTATAATAAAAAATAAACAGCATTGATTTTTTCTTTTAACTTCTAATTGATGATATTTGAATTACTTTAAAGTTTTATTAGATATTGTCTCTTAGTGTATAGCTCTTCTGTTTCATGTTTTAAACTAATGCAGCACAGCAGCAACATAAAGATGAAAAACTTCAAGATTGAAATCTTTATAGACTTCAACAAAGTACTCTGTCCAAAGCTAAAGTTTAACAGAACACAACTCATATCCTTAATATAGATTTCAACGGAAGCCTCATTTATAATGAGGCAATCATAGATTGATGTTTTGGGCTGTCCTGCTTCCTACGTCTTGATGCACGACTGTGTCTGCTCCAGTGATGTGCACAGAGGGGGTGGTTGCCCCCTCTCGAGGCCCAGTTGTTGAAAAACGTGTGCTGAAGTGCCCTCTAGGGAGCCAAAATGTGTGTGTTAAAGTGCCCTCCTGGTTGGCAAAACACACTAAACTGTCCTTTTGGGAGAAAAAACCCATGAAACTGCCCCTTTGAGTGGTAAGACCATGATAAACTGCCCTCAGTGGGAAAAACGCACACTGTATGTGCCATACCCTTGAAAAAGTCTGTGCACACTTCAGGTCTGCTCATTTTAAAATAATCATTTACGGGACACCCAAGTGACACAACTCATGCTGTGAATGCTTTGTTACCACAACATGTGAGCCATATATGGGTGAGGCTTGGTCATGACAATCCAAAACTAAGAGTACAGCATGCAGCTTCAGAGCAGTTTGTTAAATTTCATACTGAATATAAGATATGTTATGGTCTATGAGTGGAAACCCTACTACAGATATGCTCACCACAGCGTTGCCTGTGAATGTGCTGCTGGTGCATCAAGTTTAGGTTGATAATTTCTGAGGAGAATAACATCCAGCTCATTTGTGAGTAAGTTAGTCTCTTCGTGAAGTTCTCATTAATGCCGAGTCCAGTTTGTTAAATAAATTAACTATGCTGCTGGTGTCTTTGAATTCATTAATACAGAGTCAGTCCTGGCTAGTTTTGCACCCTGGACAACCCCCCTGCCCTAATTTAAAAAAAAAAAAGAAAGAAAGAAAAAATTGAGAGTATCAAAGGATCAAGGTAGAAGTTCATTAGTAAATTCATTACTTTCAGTAGAAGTAAACACGTCTTTTATGTCTAGAAGTGATGTGGACCATCTGACGTTAGTGTTGTTGTATTGTAGTTATTATGCCAACTGATTCCTGGATCAGTTGGACATCCAGGTGAATTTTGGCATACTGTAGATTTTGCAAGTTTTTGCATACTACCTACTGCATACTGAATTTTTGGCCAACCAGCCTACTAGTGTAGTAGTAGGTTTGGACAACAGCCTACAACAAAAATCTGGTGTGTTTTTTTGTTTGTTTTGTTTTGAAGGGCATTTGTGCGCCCTCGTATACATTGCGCCCTTGGTGGTCACCCACATTGCCCATAGCAAAAAAACTGTCACTACATAAATCTGATGTAACCAAGGAGAAAATCTTTTTCACAGGGGTGTGGGGAGACTGGCGTGTTATACTTTGTATTCAGTGTACTCTGTGAAGTAATGAAGCCGCCTACCTTTTCAAGAGCCATCTTTTGTGGAAATTGCTGAACACAATAAAACTTCTCTCTCCCTTTTAATGATACACTGGTGTAATGGTTGCATCTGTCTGCGGGATGTGGCTCTTTTTTTGTTGACAAAAAACGAATGTTCAACGTGTACACCAAATTTTACAGTAGCTGTTAATCGTTGAATATAGGGCAGGCTACTATTCATAAGAATAGGCTACTATTCATAAGAATAGGAAGTTCCTCATCATGGCCCCATTCCTATTCACACTTTATACTGCAGACTTCAAATACAACTCTGAGTCCTGTCACATCCAAAAATACTCCGATGACACTGCTATTGTGGCGTGTATCCAAAATGGACAGGAATCTGAATACAGGGATCTGATAAAGGCTTTCTGTGACTGGAGTCATAGCAATTGTCTCCTACTGAACACCTCAAAAACAAAGGAAATGATTGTGGATTTCCGAAAGTCTGGGCTCTGCCATCAGCCAGTTAACATCCATGGGGTGGACGTGGAGGTGGTGCCATCCTACAAATATCTTGGTGTTCATCTAGACAACAAGTTGGACTGGTCCCTTAATACAGATGCACTCTTTAAGAAGGGGCAGAGCCGTCTCTTTTTCTTAAGGAAGCTCAGATCAATTGATGTCTGTGGAAAGCTGCTGCAGATGTTTTATCAGTCCGTGGTAGCCAGTGCTTTGTTTTATGGTGCAGTCTGCAGGGGAAATAGTTTAAAGCAGAAGGACAAGAGGCGACTGGAAAAACTGGTGAAGAGAGCTACTTCTGTGGTTGGATCCAGTTTGGACTCACTGGAGGCTGTGGTGGAAAGGTATACACAGAAGAAAGTGAAGGCCATCATTCGTCACACTAATCACCCACTCCACACCATCCTGGACCAGAGAAAAAGCAGCAGTGGACGACTCACGTCTGTGCGCTGTAGGACGCAGAGATATAGAAGATCATTCCTCCCTGCAGCCACCAGAGTCTTCAACTCTTTAATATTTGAAAGATGAGCTACAAACCAAATGAATTTCCCTTCTGGGATTAATAAAGTATTTTTTATCTTTATCTTTATCTTTATCTATAAAGGAGCTTTAATCAAGTTTACTGAGTCTCTTTATTTAAATGTTTTTTATGTTCCCGACTCCAACACACCTGATTCAAATGATCAGCTCGTCATCAAGCTCTGCTCGAGCCTGATGACGAGCGATTCATGAATCAGGTGTGCTGGAGTGGGGTAACGTCCAAAACATGCAGGGCAGGGGGTCCCCAGGACCAGGATTGAGAAACACTGATTTAAATGATTGTGTTTGGGGTTTAATAGAACACAGGAGTAAAAAAACAGTGAAAAGACTTGCAATTTTTCATCTTCTTGTCCGGTAAATGGCCTTAAAAAAACACACTTGCTGGTGCACCTAAGAGGAACACAGCTCATCATGAGTGTTATGTCTTTACACCTGTGTCTGAAAAGTGAAAATGTCTGCTGGGAACACTGTGAGCAGATTACTTTATCTTATTTTCTCAACCCTCTGCCTTCAAAGTGTAGTTTCCCAGCTGGATCCACTCAGACACTGTCCTGCATCACAGTGACAAGACATCCAGGTTTCTGCTGCTCTCCATCTCCCCACCCTCCTCCCATTGCTGCTCCTTTTCTCCTCTCACCGCTTTAATAAATCATCAGGACAATTTCTCTAGAGGTGCGTGTGTGTACATTTGCTGTGTGTGTATTTATGTGCAACAAAGAAGGTAGCACTATGTGACCTGTATGTGGATGTGTCCCTGTGAAATACATACTGTATATAGTATGGGCCTAAATATGTGTCCTTTGGGTGCACACTTCCCTGCCCTTTCTCCCTAACCAATCTGGCTGAGAGTAATTACAGCTCTGTGTGTCTCAGTGGAAGCACTCCTAGTCGTGCCATTAAACAGGGGGAAAGCAGTCACAATGGAGGTAGGAGCTAGCCATTAAACTGCAGAGGTGGACACTATACTTGTTGAGCACTAAGTAGCGCACCCCCATAGAGGCACAAGGTGGGATCTTACAGTCATTAGACACGTCGAGGGATTGCTGCAGCGACCTCTGCAATGGTGTTGCAGGGACAGCAGTGCTGCCATTTCTGCCCTGATGGATGAGCTGTTGAACTGAACCATGACACTGAGCAGCCAACCGTTAGCGTGTAGTTGGTGCAAACAATGCCGTAATTGCTTCTGCTGGTTGACATTTTTATAGCAAACACACATGATGACAAGGGAGGAGTAAATATAATTTATTTCCTTCTGCGATACAGACATCTGGGTGTAGTTTTCAGTCGACTGCACAGTTTCATTTTGCAGCTTTTGATTAAAAGGAAGTGCCCATATCTGGAATCTGGTCACCACATCGATCAATGGCAAGTATATCTTTTTGATTTGACAAATCATTACATTTGGAATCTCACAACCTTCTCTTTTCTATAAAATGCTTAATCTCCCCTCTCATACAGAAAATATGTTCTGTTTGCTCGAGAGCCCAGGGGCTGCTGAATTACTTGTGTTGTCTTTAAGTACTTTGCATGAAGCTTTACTTAATAAATCCCTGCTTTTGTTTTCCCTTTCCTTTCAATTCATCATCCCAGCCTGAAGAATAATAACAAGAGTTGGATTGGGACATGTTTCTGCCTCTGGACCACTGAAACACAGCAAAACACAACAAGGGCATTATTTGTATTCCTCGCTCATAAATCACCTGCATGATTTCAAAGAGAGGACAAAGGACATGGCTAGCACAGCAAGCTTCTATCCTACCTCATCTTTATCTCATGGGAATCCACTGAAGAACTCTTAAAACTGCCAAAGACATTGAACTATAAAGCGTACTTTTGTGCAGCTGCAGCCAGTGAATGTAGCACTCATTATTCACCAGAAGAACCAACAATTCCCATGTTATGAGCAATTGGTGATTGTCTCCAGCGGCCAGAAGTGAGAAGCATGGAGTGCTGCTCTGGGACTCACATTGTCTCATATACGCTGCACATAGGGGGCGTAATGGTGCTGCTTAAACAAACATCCCTGTGACTGTAAAGCAGAGCTGTGAGTCCCCACATTCAGAGAGGGAGTAGTAATCTATGTGCAACAATGCTTTTAGGACAGCTTTAGAGCTGGGTGCACTGCAGGTAGCAGGTCTGAGAGAGGGAGGAAAAGAGGGAGGAGAGTCCTCCAGCAAGGCCATCTGTTCATGTGTAATTACAGCTCTGGGCCTCAGTTGGCTCAGTCTGAATCTGGGGCCCCCTGACCAACCTATAGCCTGGCTGAGAGGTAAATGCCGGCTCTGCCTCCTGCATGGCAGCTTACGTGGCTTTAAGTAGGAAGTGATCTGTTAAATACCTTTCTAGCTGACTGGGATTTGAGCATGAGGGACATCTGAAAGGGGAAAAAAAGCAGGGAAACATAATGTCTGTACAAGTTGCCCTGCAGGCTGTTTTTCCAGACAATTTGTGACAAATAGCTCATTTATTGCTATCTCCACCCACAGACTGAAATGTCCTCCGTTATCTTCTGGTGGCTTGATGGACAAAATCACTCCGATGATTTTTATGCCACGAGAAGTTTTGTGCAGCATCACAGCCTCCAACAAGTTGAATGGAAAAAGCATGTTGAGATGCTTGGATATAAAAAAATCACCTGCAAAGAGATGTGGAGTGGAACATAATCTTATATGTAGGCACTCAGCCATAGCTCTTGCACAGTGACAGTCATCCTATTAATCATGTTCACTAGAATAGAAGCACCTTCCACACTTCACTCCCACTTTACAAGTTGACAGTTTGCTGAATGACACATAACATTTTATTGTATTTGTATATTTCTGTACAGGGCTGAGAGCACTTTCTACAAGCGGTATATGTGTGAGTGCATGTGTGTTTGGCCTGACTTTTAAGGTTTTGTCATGTTGTCAGGTTGGATATACCAGCAGGGAGAGCTCAAGATGAACAACTTGCTTGTGACAACATCTCCCACTCCGACCACCAGCAGGCAGGCAGAGATGTAGTACTCAGTAGGAAAACAGTAATGTCTCAGTTTTAACATTAGGTCACCACTGAGTGCCCCTGTTTCTGTCCAGACTGCAGAGAACAGAGGAAGGCCCGGTGGCAGATGGTCGGAGAATAGGGTCCCATTACTACTACCATCACCACACTCTTTGAGTTTCTGTGGATCTCTACATGGATGAGTGAAGGGCATTCAATCTTTTTGTCAGAACACAAATTGTCTTTATATTTCAGATATGTCAAATACACATACACATATTTCTAGGGATTGGCACTGCATTAGGTTCGGACCGAATTATGTCTGCAGTACCAAGTATCGATTCCTGTAAAATCCAATGGTACCATGATTCGGTACCTAAACAAATCCTTGTGACTGTGAAGAAGTGGAAGAAAAGGCAATTTTCCATGCTGGACATGAACACAAGATTGAAAGTTTATATAATAAATTTATATATAAAGTTATCTTTTTGGGCTTTTATGCCTTTAATCACATAATAGAGAGGACAGTACAGAGCAGGAAACAGGGCAAAAGTGGAGAGTTACATTCAAGAAAGAGGCCACAGGCTGGATTCAAACCTGGGCACCTGTGTGAGGGTGAACCTCATGGAGTGCAACCTTATAGGCTAAATTGAAAAAGTTTGAGATTTTATTGTTAAAGAAATATCATTCATTTCCACATAAACACACATCAAAGTAGCAAAAATTGGTACAGCTGAGTACCGATACTGATTGCCAGGTACCAGGCATCCTTACCATATCATTTTAAATGTGAAAGGTATTCATTCCTAGTTACTTTATATTATGCTGACTTTGGCTGCATCGACCTGATGGGTTTTTTTGACATTTCACTGTTCAGCTAAGACTGTGTTTGGTTAGCAGAAGAGATGTGACATTAGCTCTGTTTCTCCACTGCACTCTTACACTGCTTCTGGGCGTGCCCTGGCTTCACACACAACATGTCAGCTTTTCACATCTCACCACTGACACAAATGAAGGTGTGTTGTCCATTCCATTTACAACCAATGGTTAACACAAGCCAAAACATGTAAACTGTGATAAAATTTTTGGGCCAAACATTTCTAAGAACTTCTTGAAGAGCAACTATGCATAACAAAAAACATGATTCTGTCTTTCTCTAGTATTCCTTAATTCTGTGTTTCCATGTTAAGTCTTTTGACAATTTTCTGTTTTATTTTGTAGCTCTTGCTTCCTGTGTGTAGTTTAGTTTTACCCCATGTCCTTGTGTGTCCCTCCTAATCAAACTCATTAGTTTTACATGTGACACCTAATATCTATGTTGATGCGTCCTCTGTCCACATACTCACTGGCTGTTTTCCCAAACCACCTACTATTCCAGCAGTTCCTACTGATTTGGCAAAAATGCGGTTTTTATTAGGTAATATGTGGCAAAAAGCAAAATCTGCATTATGCCAAAGATACCCAGATGTCCTATTCATTATGGAAGAACTTGCAGTATTTCCCACAATGCAACATGCTAATGCTTTCATCTGCTTTTTCTATTTATTGCAGATGACACTTTCGGGCAGTTATTTCCAGCTACCAGGATGAGTTAGCATTACAAAAAACATCCAACACTAATGTATTGTGGTCAATTAGATAACTTGTGAAGTGATTTCAAGAAATGACTATTACCTCTGCCACTTCTAGTCCTAAAAGAGGCGATACTCATCTCATAGGCGATAAAGTCCATATGTGACCATATGTGAATTCTAGGTGTTTCTCTGTTGGCTTTACTTCTGTTTTACGAAACTGAAAACCAACAAAGCCAGCAACAATACAGACCAAATATAATGTATTTTTCTGTCTTATTACGGCATTCTCCAGGACTCTGTCTTGGGCCCCCTCCTCTTCATTATCTACCTCCAACCTCTCAGTCATATTTTCTGAAAATTTCACTTTCATTGCTACACAGATGACACCCAGCTTTATCTCACTTCCAAGCCTAGCTCTGTCCTGCTTCCCTCATCCTTCTCCTACTGCCTCGCTGAAGTTAAATCCTGTTTTTTTCACAACTTTCTTGAGCTCGATAGCAATAATCCTTGTTGGCTCCAAATCAACTCTGGCAAAGTCTCCCAACCTCTCTATATCCATCGACAACCCCACAGTCCATCCATCCCCCAAAGTAAAGAGTCTGGGTGTTATTCTCGACAGTACTCAGTCCTCCAGAGCTCACATCAATAATATTACTTGGTCAGCACATTTCTACCCATGCAACATTGACTGTCTCCACCTGTCTCTCACACCCAACAGCACAACCATCCTGGTCAATACCCTGGTCACCTCCCGTTTAGACTTTGCAGTTCCCTCTTTTCTAGTCTACTACTCGAGCTTCTCAATAAACTCCAAATGGTCCAGACCTCAGCTGCCCGGATCATCACCAGAACCTTTCCTGCAAATCACATCACGCCTGTTCTTCATCAACTGCACTGGCTGCCAGTCAAATACCATACCATTTGGTCTGGTATTTGCTTGTCAAGTATCCCAATGATACTTGAATCTTGTTTGTGATCCACTAGAAGAGACTAAAGCCAGAAACAATGTAAACATTGCCATCGCTGTTTGAAATGCAACACGTTCTTTTTTTTTTTTTTTTTTATGAATGCATTAAAATCATTGACAAACACTGCAGCACAAACACTCACATGACAGAATTTGTCCTGAAGTGTTTAACTTCCATGTATTTGCAAATGTTTGCATGATACCTTATAGCGATATAAACAATATTAATTAAAAAAAACTAACTGAAAAAAGATCAGCTGAGCAACATCATGTTAACAGTCCATGTCTAAACAAAGTTAAATTGCACATAAATGAAAACAGCATGACCTCAAAAAAGATATGCTAACAGAGCATCTATATTATTTGAACACATTGAGATCCTTCACAACTACTGAGAACTCTAAACTGTACAATCTATCTATATCTATATAAGGAACAGTTGCTGCAAAATACCATTTTGATATACGGTAATACATTTTTTTTTGTTTACACTGTACAGGCTTAAACTGTCCACACAATAAAATGCAAGGCACATGCCCAAAAGGCCACAAAAGTGCATGTTATCAGGTGAGTTGGAAGCCACTGGAAGACAAGAGCACAAGGAGAGTGGGAATGAATGCTGTTCCACGCTCAGGACCACAGCTACTTCACCAAAAATGGTACCAATACCATTTTGAGTTTGGTAAGATTCTCCTCCTCGCCTTCAAAGCTCTTTGTAACCTCACAGCTCTTTACTTTTTGGATCTCCTTCATACGTACAAAACCTCTAGGACTCTCCAATCTTCTTCCTCCATGCTGTTCTCCACACCTTCTGTCCAACTATCTTCAATGGGACCCGAGCTTTTAGCCATGCTACTTTCACAAAGTCCCTAGCCTGCTAACAGACTACCCACATCTGAACCAGGAGCTAAAAAGGTCCCTCTCATTGGGGTTTTAGGAACTACAATATCTAGCTCCTGTCATGCAAGATCAGAAAAAAAAAAAAATAGTAATGGGGATAATGAGAACATCAGGTGTAACTGTATTTGGGATAAGGATAAGGTGAACAATGTAATCCAGTGTGTTGTTATTTTGTGAAAACATAACTTAACTGTCATCTTGTTATATAGATACATATATGCCCAAGCTTGTGTATGTATAATGTATAATGTGTGTGTGTGTTTATATACAGTGCATATATACCTGACTTTGCGTCTTACCTTGTAAATGTTGTTTTATTTTTACATTAAGATGCACTGTCAGTGTACACTCTATTGTCTCCAGGCGATCTGATCCAGGTGTATAGAAGCATAAATTCAAACTGAGTAGCGTAATTTGGGTGCTCAAAACCATTTTCCACTTTTCTGATGATTCATTTCCTCAGACACTCTGTGTGGTTGCCAATAAGGCTGACAAGAGTAACAGCATGAATGATCACCATGAGGAGAATTTAGCTGCAAATACTCAGACAATGCAAATCAAATGTAAAAAAGAGAAGCGCACTGTGCTCTGCATGCACAAGCAGTTAATAGAATAGAATAGAATAGAATAGAAAATACTTTATTTATCCCCGAGGGGAAATTCAGGAGTCACAGGCAGCATTTAAGAAAACAAAAGTAAGAAAGAGCACAGAAAGTGCAAAAATGTCCGCAAGAAACTAGATGACGACATCCCGTCCACCACTCCCATGAATAAATGCAGACTTTCTGCCATGCGAGGTATTCACACAAGTTTTGGTTAGTGATAAGTTGTTTCTATATGCAAAATACACTCACTATCCAACCGCTAGTCAACGCAAATTTCTAGAAGGTTGGAAGATTGGAAAAACGTTGCCTGGTCTGATGAGTCTGGATTTCTGTTACCACATTTGGATGGTAGGGTCAGAATTTGTCGTCAACAACATGAAAGCATGGATCCATCCTGCCTTGGATCAACGGTTCAGGCTGCTGGTGGTGTAATGGTGTGGGGGATATTTTCTTGGCTCACTTTGGGCCCCTTAGTACCGATTGAGCATCATTTAAACACCACAGCCTACCTGCGTATTGTTGCTGACCATGTCCATCCCTTTATGACCACAGTGTACCCATCTTCTGATGGCTTCTTCCAGCAGAATAACACACTGTGTCATAAAGCTGGAATCATCTCAGACTGGTTTCTTGAACATGACAATGAGTTCACTGTACTCAAATGGCCTCCACAGTCGCCAGATCTCAATCCAATAAAGCTCCTTTGAGATGTGGTGGAACGGGAGATTCTCATCATGGATGTTCAGCCGACAAATCTGCAGCAACTGTGTGATGCTATCATGTCAATATGGACCAAACTCTCTGGGGAATGTTTCCAGTACCTTGTTGAATCTATGCCACGAAGGATTAAGGCAATTCTGAAGGCAAAATGGGGTCCAACCCAGTACTAGCAAGGTGTACCTCATTAAGTGGCTGGTGAGTATAGATGTGATGTCCAAAATAAAATTAAACTCTTCTATTTTGGGGGTTCAGTGAAGATGCGTTTAATTGACCCAGAGGACACAAGGTTTACACAGAATTTGAGGACAACAATAAGATTAACAACAATCTTTAACTGTGAGAGTGAGTACATCTGTGACATGAACACATGGGATGTCCAAGACATGGAGGGAGAGGTAAGACGGATGTCAGGTACCATTTCCCCCACATATTCTGATACCTGTGCAAGTTTTTGGTGGCTGCTGCCCCACAGTGCTTTTAAAAAACAAAATCCACAGAGCAGTTCAGTGCAACTTTCTACAACAATGGACTTCAGTTAGCTGCGCAGCAAATTCATCTTCCAAGTTTCATAAGCTATACAGTGAGCGCTCACTCCAGGAATGTCACAGCAGTCCCAAAGAACCACAACTCAAATCTACCAAGACGAGGAAAAAGTGATGCCTGACATCTCTCTTACTCCCCTCCCTGCTGCGTGTTTGACGGTCCAGGTCAGACTATTTAGCTTGCTATTCAGCGTAACTTGCTACTATTACATGTGTTGTCAGGAGCTTGCAGTGATGATCTGATGTTTGCTGCATGTTAGGTATTAAATTTCTCATTATTTCTAACAGTGACTGGTGCAGTAGATCACACCCAGGTTCCCAGTCACCACTGCTTTGGGGAGCCTGCGGCCAAAGTGTGTCCCAGATAAAGTGTTGGTCCTCATGTGATGACTATTTCAGGTTATTTCAATTATGAGAAGTACCTCTTCTATGCCTCTGGGTGGATGGGAAAAAAACATGTTTACAAAACATTCTCCCTCCAGTAATCCCTCAAGGACTTGAGCCTGACACTATTAGCGTTGACTGTCAGTAATGTTTGGATGGCTGCTATATGGGATTATTCTTGAGAGAAAGGCAAACACATTAACCCGCTTTCCTCAAACGCCATTTTAAACTGAAATGGCATCAGTCACCTTTATTTCTTAAATGTTTCCAACCTAAAGCATTCAGTTTTGATTACCAAATTTAAAAAAAACTTTGGTCTTACCTTAAGCCTCAAGTAGGTGATGTGTTTGTGTCAGGATCTCTGTGACGGTAACCTCATTGGTTAATTTAGAGCAGGGGTCACCAAAGTTGTGCCCGAGGGCACCTAGGGACCTTCAACAACCACTCAAGGTGCTTGGGAGACATGTTCCAAAAACAGTGCTGGTCCCGATGGAGGTCCTTCCAAAAATTGTATATATATTCTAAACATACATATATATGTTTCCTACCATCAGTTTTGTTTAAATAATTATTAATAATTGCGGGAATAATCCATATCGACATTTTAGCAGTCTCTTTACATAGAATTACTGCTGCTACTATTATTATTTTTTAGAAGAAAGTGATCCATGCAATTTTGTTCAGAAAGATTTTATCTGACAAGAAGCCCTTTGTTCCAGTCATTTCTTTTGAGGCAGACCTCAGTCTCAAAAGGTTGGTGACCCCAGATCTAGAGACTGTAATAAGTCTTTATTCACTTTCTATGTACTTCCTTGCGTTTGATTTTTATGGTTCTTCTGAAAATTAATCTGACCTCTTCATCAAAAAAAGAAAAATGTCTTTCTGATGACCCTTCTATATCTGTGCTTTACACAAAAGAATTTGTCCTCATAACTGATGTGACTTAAAGTATGACTGTGAATGTTGCTCATAAAATATCACATGGGCTCTCATTAGGCTCAGTTGTTCGTGTGTAACTAAAAACCTGTACTTATTTAGAGCTTGTGGTTCTCTAAAATAAGGCTAAGATATTTTAAGCATTATATTTTAAGTAGTGGTGTATGAAAAAAAAATCACATTATGTTGTTTAAAACACTTCAAAATGACCTCAAATGCTGAGAAAAGTTGGAAAATTGAGGCAACAAAATCATTTCCCTGCACTGCATTCAGTGTATACACAAATATTGGAGCGTTCCAGTCTGACAGCTCTGTGATTTAAAGGTCACAGCTCACTGAGCTGATCCACACTGCATTGTCTAGGGATGAGGATTGGTTGCCTTTACCTGCATTGTAAGACTTGATGATTTGTAGCATGCCATGGTTCAGGAGCGTCCATAGGATTAAATGGATGTCTGGGTCATTAATCTCCATAAGGAGAGGAGATGGCTTTGGTATACAGGCCATGTTAAGGAGCTCTTCTCCTTAGATGATACATCACCACCAGCAACCTCTTTCTGTGCACACTCATCTTTGTTTCCACATCAGAAAGAATCCCCTAACACCTACAGAGCCTCTGAAAGGCCTAAACAGTTGTTAGATGACACTAAAGTCACTCTTTGGCTGACTGACTCTTGTGAATACAGATGGTAAATGCCACGATCATAACTTTTTACTGCATATAGATTGAGAAATATATCCAGGGGAAGGCTTGTCTGCAGCTGGGTTTTGGGATTGTTTTGAAAGCTGACACCATAACATAGAAAGATGACAGGAAAGTCTACTTTAAAAACTTGAAGTATAGAACCTCAACTCGCTAGATGGAGTCAGGATAATTTCAGGACAACCAAACAAGCTGTTTCTCTGCACTCACAGTCCCTGACTTTTTGGTTAAGAGTCAAACTTTTTCTGTCACACTTTCTAGAGCCCAGCCATCCCAAGGAAGTCCATAAACAATGCAAACTACCTTCATTTAGGAAAGACTGGTGCAGTCATAGCAGTTTTTGCTAAAGAAATGATTGTGTTGAGGAAATTTAATAAAATACCATAAAGTATATTAAGAGATATGGCACAATACAAAGCATCAATGCTGAAGGAGGAAATGTTATTTTGGCTGATTTGGGCATAAAACCAGCCACGACTCCTTCTTTTGAAATGTAGCCTGTAAAGACTTATGACTTCAATGATATTCAGTGACTCAACAAATAGGATTACCTTCAATTTCTGAACCAGTGAAAAGGAGGCCTTTGAAGTCTGGGTCTTAATTATTCCTGGGTTAAAAAGGCATGAGGGAGATAGAGCAGACAAGAAGAGCTAGGATTAATTTACTGTTTTTAGAAGGCAGAGAGGGAAGAGTGATGGTGGCATCCAGTGGAGACGAGGAGACATTCAGGGTCAGAGATGAGTTGGAAAGAAGTAAGGTTACACTGACTTTCAGAAACAAGTCTACATTTCTATCCGTCTAAATCAAACTCACAAAGGGCGCGGTCACAAAGGCCAGCAGTACTGTGTCCAAGCATTGCTCAACCCTAAAGTCCAGTTTGTTTGGCCAGTGTGACCATTGTGAGAACTCTCTGATGAGACCACATTTGGGTAAACAGACGCTTCACAATGACGTAGGCAGGCCATGTGTGTGCCTTAAGTCTGGTTCATATTGGATTAGAATAGTGTGACAGTGGACCACATGGCCAGGGGGAAAGGCGCTAAGGCAATCATGCTTGAGTAAAGCACAGTCGGATGGAACATTAGTCAAGTGTCCTTATAGTCACAGCAAACAGCATGACTACTGAGGCAAGGTAATGAAGGACTGTAGGTGTTATAACAAGACAAACTATAAAACTTGCATTTGATTGCAGCAAATTAGTTTAAGTGCTGAGGCTAAAGGCAGAAAATGAGATAATGTGAAACAATACTGAAAAAGCTGACATTATGGTACATGTTAATTTAAAGAGAAGATGGAAAAAGTTGAAGCAGAAAAAGTAGCAGTAGCAGGAGTAGTGGAAGAAGTAGTAGTAGTAAAAGTAGAACGAGAAGTATTAGAAGTAGATGATGTAGTAGGAATTGTGGAAAAAGTGGTAGAAGTAATAGAAGAAGTGATAGAAGTAAAAGTAAAAGTGGTAGAAGTAGAAGTAGTTGAATTAGAGATAGTTGAAGTAGTAGCAGTAGTAGTAGAAGAGCAGTCCCCTCAGGCTGAGCCTCTCAGGCCATAATTGAGCCCAGCCCGCAGCAGACCCCATGGGACTGCAGAAAGATTCACTCTCACTCTCCAAAATTCACCCAGTTGAAATTTTATAAATCCAGTGTTTGTGTCGATATTTCACAGCGCTCCCTAGGTGAAAAAAACAAAGCACCTCTTGCTAATTTCAGCTTCAGGTCTCAAAATTTTTGGTCATTACTATCATGCCAAGACCCTCAGAAAAGTCTTTTTTTTGACACCGTGAAATCCAAACAGGTAGTTCCCAATTTTGAGTAAAATGTCAGATTGTTAAATGTGTCCATGGCACTGTTATAAACTCTTACGTCTCACCATGAACCAGAGGTTATTCTAGCACCTTCATACAATCTGCTTCAAATTTCACAAACATCATCAAGGTTCACCTCCTAACACATAGAGATGCTCAATTATGTGCTACTGCAGTAGCCCCACCCTCTGGAAATACATGGTAGTATATTTTCACATACATTGTCTGATCTTTACTACAATTAACACACATGGCCACAGTCCAACTCTGGGCTCATAAACACATACATTTAGGTAATAGGAATAACGTCAATTATTGGACACAAGTGATATTTACACCTTTTTGTAACCTTCAAACTTACTTTAAGTCATTCACATTCTTTAACACTCTCTCTGCCACATTACTGAAGATGGTAAGTATATCAAAGTCACAGCCAAACCAAGTGGCTCAAAGCAGTATTGCATCATACCCTATGTTTAAAAGAACCCATGTTTGATGTAGGGGCCAGACCTCACTTATACACCTAGCCTTTTGCTGATGCTTGATGATGACAAGCCTGGACAAGTACACAGAGACAAAGGCCCATTTATTGCAGTTTGCAGGTTTAATTTCTTGTTCTTTCCTTTCCAAGCATTTGCATAACTGCTCACTGTTTGTGTGTGCTGTACTGGTGGTTATACAACTAGAGCCATTGAGTTAAGTGTTCTGTGTTACTAGTTTTTTCTACAGGAAATACACAAAGCACACCACTCTCTGGGTTCTTAAGAAATGTGTATTTTACTGATAGAAAAATTGCTCATTTGTTTATGATGAAACAAACATGGACATAGCAAAACTAGAGTACACTGCAGAGAAGATCTGTGCACTGATTGCTTGTGAGAACATGAGAGTTTCTTTGTTTTTATTTGGAAAGCAATGGCACATTAAAATATCATTAGAGATATCGGTTGTTTTCTTCCAGGACTGCTGCTGTTACACAACAATAAAACACATTTGACGGAGACCATGATGAGCTGACAAAGCAAGTTTCTCTGTGGGAGGACAGTTGTAATATCTCACACTTCTACTGTTGGAGCTTTCACAAGAGCTGCTGTCAACATAGATCTCACCAATGACTCTTTAGCTATTGATTACCTATCATGTGTATTGGAAATAAATTGATCAGGTGATTTACAGAATAATAAGAAGAGAAGGACATGTTGCTGGTAATGTATCCTTTCTGAGCTCCGTTCTCATATATTTCTCTTAGGGGTCCCAAGGTAGGAGGCTATTAAAGGTGTGGAGAAGAAATGTGGCCCAAACTCTGAACAAATCAGCAAACAGGGAAGGCTTGTCTCTAAACAATTATGCTCCAGTTTCACCACTGTATGACTCAGTCGAGGTGCATTTATTCAGTTTTTATACATTCTAAAAAGGAACTCACAAAAATGCAAAGAATTAAAACAAGACAGACATTTACTCCCCATAATATTATTTAGTTTAGCTCCAAATTAATATAAACTATTGATCCACTGTAGAAAACTGAATAAATATGTACAGTGTTCACTCCTTATGAAGCTGCCAAACAGAAGTTTGAGTTTACAGCCTTCTTTCTTGCTAACTAAAGCAATATACCTTGTGATTTGAAATATATTTATGGTGCATAAAAGGACAATTTTAACCCCAAAATGCTCACTCAGCAGTAATACTGACCATTGGCTCTATAATAGTAATATTAATATAATTTAATATCTGGAGGTGGTACCTATGATGTCATCCATCTGTTTCTAGTAGGGCATTTGAAGCATGATGTTAGCAGACTCCATATTGACTTTTGAGGTGTATTTAGCTCTATAAACAACCAGAATTTCCAGCCTTTTAATGGGGCTGAAAGGCTGAAGCTATTTTGTAAAAGTCTCTAGACATGTTTATTTTTGCTTTAAAAATCTCTGTTAATTTTTTTTTTGTGTGTGTGGTTTGGTGAGTATGTGGTTTCCAGGACTTCAAGAGCCAGCCTCAAGTGGACACTTGAACTGTGGCTTTAAGCAGTTCCACGTTGTCTTAATTTCTCACTGTTGGTTGCCTCTTGATACTGACTGATCATTTCTTGAAAGCTCAAGGCAGTTTCAATTTCATATGACTATTGTTCTTCTAGATAAGATAATAAGATGTTCACTAATAGGTTATTGATTTACCATTCCCCTAAAGTGTTAGTTCAACAAGTGCACAGGTGTGATTGCATGTTAGCTTCACGAAATAGTTCAGGACAGGGCGCAGAGGCTGTTCAGATAGAGATTCATTGCTCTTTAGCATCTGGTCATTTGTCTTCTAAATGAAGATTCCTTAAATGAACAACTGAGAATACCTCATGGGGATCTCTCCTAAGCTAACAGATATTAGAACCGGCTGACTAGCAAAGAGCTGAAGCGCCAACAAACACATACACGTTACAGAAAATGACTTAATATGACACAGCCTGGGTGGATCAGTGAGAAGAAGAAGAGAGAGTTGGTCCACCATTGATTTCCTGCCCTCCCCAGAGGCCATGCACAGAGTCCTTTGGCAAGAGCAAGTCAGGTTCTAGCAGGGGACCACATAGATTGGCTGATAACGGCTGAGCTGTGAAAAAGCCAAGCTCAGCCTGGGATTAGAAACTTGTTTAAGGGAAAGTGAAAGTGTTGGTCCTGTGTTGAATTCTGCTGAACAGATGTGTAGAAATGATCCCAAACCCTTTCTAAGGATTAGATCCACAATGCAGGAGATGAAAACACATCTGCCCGCAACCTCATCACGTGTGGATGTGGAGTGTGGAGCACCTCTAATAACCTTTATGTTGGTGTGTGGGGTCCAGCTAGCTGCCTGCTTAATCATCTCAGCTCAGGCAGAGTGCTGAAGCCATAAATCAGCGGAGAACTCTCAGCCTGAGCTAACGGCCTTGTGGCACAAGTCATCCATTTGGCAGGGAGTGTCACAAAACCTCCTTTCTGGGGAAACCATACTCAGTAAATTTACCTACAGGAGAAAGCAGACCAGGAATTGCTCACCTGTGAAATTAAACCTTTTTTAGTATGTCACTGTGTTCTTCTTGTGCTAGCTGAACTCAAAGTTAGAAGTGACGTTTTAAACCCACTAAGTAGGCAGAACTTGCAGCTTCAGGGCAGTGACAAGTTTAACTGTTATTAAACTTTAAAATCAATTACAACTTTCTAACTCCTTCTCTAACTGGTGCTATGACATTTCTAGATATGTTTGCTTTGGTTTGCATGTTTCGTCTCAATAGTGTGCAATGTTTGGCAGAAACCTTCTAAAAGATGTTTACTCTCGTTTTGTTTTTTTAGAGGGTGACATCACAGGGACAGCACTGACAAAAAGCAGTTGTAATGTGCAATCAATGGTACTTTTGATGGTCATTCAAACAAATCAAACTTTAATTTACACTTTTAAATATTCCCTTATTATACTTTGAATAGACATATTACTTTGCATTTGGTAGAGCAGCAACCATTTAGAGGAAAGTTTTAATGCTCTGCCTTTTTTTCTTTGAGCCTGTAATAAAAAGAAAACTTTTCTCCCCCGAGCAGCAGAAATTGCTCTCATCTGAATATTCCCATAGCAGAGCATGCCAAATATCTGTGGCTTTTTAGATTGTAACCTGGAATAGACAACCACTAGATGTCTGCAGCTGCCTGCCTGCCGGGTGATTTGTTGATAACAAGGTGCAGGGTATTTCTCCAGGGTGCTGGGCCGGACCCAAACCTTGGCTTCACAATATAAACAGAAAATGAGGGTCAAGCCCCGGCCATCCCTGCACCAGGCCTCTGTTCGACTGTCAGCAGATGAAATCTGATGAGTAGAATACCACTGCCAAAAACTATAATTCAAATCACTCTGCCCCTGTGTAATTTGCTTCACTGGTATTATTTGCTGTGCAGATAGTTTCAAGTTAGCCAGTGTGTGAACAGCTTCAAGCTTTTGTGAATCAGAAGTGAAACCGTGAAGGAAAGACGCCTCCGAAGTCTTTGCCTTGCAGACTCTTCCGACTGTCTCTAAGAATTTTTTAAACATGAACTCCAATGGAGCATTGCACAATGACACAGAAACAACATTGAATCTTAAACACGTACTACTTTAAAGTTAAGAGTCTTCATTTGGTCTCTGGTTGACATGGCTTTACTTATTAAGAAAATCTTTCATGAGACACAACAGCATTTATTGTTGTTAGTAACAAGCAGTAACTCACGTACTATTTGTAACTGCTTAAATAATGATACAGTTTTACCAACAACTTAAAACACTGACTGTATTCCACAGTTATGAGTTTGAAGCCCATTATTTCCTGCATTTTATGAAATGACTTACAGTAAAAGAATGCATATATGTACAGTAGACCAAAAGATGTTTATTAAAATAATTCTTTTTTTTGCCATTATCAAGAAAGATGGAAAGAGAGAAAGAAAATGACTATAAGTGATCATTCAGATTATTGCTTTAAATTTCTTAATGGCATGTCTTAGAGACTCTTTTTTTGTGGTTGCAAAGAATATTAACCTGTTTTACACCCTTTAATAATCAGTTACTAATAACCTATAATATCTTTACATTTTGGTCATGTTCATCTGAGAAACATCAAACTTTTGAACCTCAAGCGCACATGCAAAGATACTATTTTACTATTCAACTGTTTTCAAAGTGCATGCACGACCACTAATGATTTTTTACTATCCCTGAAGAGACGGTGAGAAAGAGTATCATGACACTTGCGTTGAAAGCCTCTGGATTAAAATTCACTGGGTACAAGCTACACATGAACCATTAGGAATGCATGTTCAGTTGACATTCATCATTCTGCAGTCGATAGTTTGCACTACAAGTGTACACAAGATTAGATATGCACACAGTATATCACACTCTGGAGATGATTTTACAGCAGCACTGCATGTCATACATCAAAACAGGCGACCGGTGCTTTTTTCGTCTTCTCTGCCAGTCATGTGTGCCATTAACCCTAATGACTGGTCCAACACTAGGGTTGCTAAGTAACACGACTCGCCCCTGCCATCATTCTGAATGCTGTCCCCGTGTTTAGCCCTATTTGTGAATGATACTGCTATAATAATAATGGGGCAGATAACACAGCGATTCTATAACACATTTCACAGGCACGTGGCCCTAAAAGCACCTCACAGGCATCCAGTGTAAATACACTCTTCAATAAGCCAGCCATGCACAAATTGCTCAGCCCTTGAGCAGTTTTCTTGGCTGCTTTGTAGGATATCTTTGGGTCACTGCTGGCTCAGTGCAGCAGTGAAGAAGTCGAACAAAACAAAGTTTAATGTACAGTGTATTCGATTTGGACAAGATAGTGCGAGTGTGTGACCTAGCTTTGCAAAGGTGATTCAAGGACAACATTTCATCTCTGTATCTCTCTACATCCAGAGAGTGCCTGCGGTCCCAGGAATAAAGAAGCAGAAAATTTAAAAAAAAAAGAAAAAAGAAAAAAAGGAAACGTGTTTTGGCATGCTTGGGTCTGATTAGAAAAAAACCCACAATGCGGGCTGCGTGTGAGACTTTCAACCCCATTAAAAGGCTGAACATATCTGTTGTTTACACCTCAAAACTTTTACTGTTTGAGCTTAATTCTTCCTTCGTCATACTGTTTTTACTTACCTCAGACTCTGGGGGACACAAGGGTTGATGAATTCTAATAAACCTTGTGTAAACTGCTATCCTATCTATCCTTGCATTTGCAATTGAATGTGTGCAGTGCTTTCAATTTTTTCACCTATCATCATCTTTCACTGCTGGTACACAGTTGTACCTGTTTTTTTTTTCCCCCATGGAACCTTTGGCTTTGGCTTCTCTATTAAAAAGTTAAGCTTGCTCTTCATTTTCTCCCGTTTTTGTGTTTGGATACATGGTTAAGTGCTAATGGTCGTCCATGTGATTCCTGTTTCTTTGGTCCATCACTCATTTCTGGCATTGTTGCACAAGTTTTTGTTTTTTTCCTTGCACCACTTCCATGTTTATTTTTGAGTAAGTTTTGGGTTTAGCTGTGAGATCCTCACTTTGAACAACAGATAGCTGAGGGCACACTTCATTGAATCTGTTGGTTGAGTAGTTTGGGTGGCAGAACAAGTTGAGGTCAGTGTGTGGAGGCTCAGCAATGTTGATGGTTTTTTAAAGGTTTGGTGGGCTGACTGATTGTCCTGGATGTAGTCCCTAAACATACTGCAGGTGTTGAAACTTTTCAATTTGTTGGCTGTATGATGTGCCAGGGTTTTTCTGTCACTAACTTCAGAACGTCAGTGGTTTCTGTTTTATATTTCTTATACTGTCAGTAGTCCTGTCTTGAGATTTAGAGGGAAGACTACCCTGGGCATATTGAAAAAATATTTTGATTGAAGTGACTATGGAGTTAGGTTTGTCAGTTATTGTCTGTAATTTTTGTCTCAGTCTTGGAGGGCAAGGTGGCAGCTCTGAATTTTGAATCCGGGGCAGTTACTGGCACTTTTTTCTTCTGTTTTACTCACATTAGCCCTCATTTATCACGTGTACATACAACTAAAAAAATGGTGAGCTCATATCGACACACAGATTAACATTTATCAATCTGGATGTTGGCGGAGGGTACACTCATATCCTACGCCAGTTCTAAATCTGTGAATGCAGATTTCAAGTCAGAGGGGTGGTGCAGCAGGAAAAATCAGTCTGTGCTGGAGAATTTTTGGATCATATGAGTGTAGTGCATTTTCAGACCAAGGTTCTCAGATTTATTCGTGGATAGTTGAATTACATGAATTACATATGAATTACATATGACTGTAACATTTCACTTTTCTTCTTTCAATCTCTGTTGGATACACCAATTATGAAAGAGCAACACAAACCGATTTCTTCTTATAACCAATATGTGTTTCCTTTATCAATTTACTTTTAGAAAATTAGAGCAGCCTTCTAAAAGTGGTTTTCAACACTTCCATGTCCACAGTAAAGTCACTGCGAAGAATATTTAGAGGATCAAAACTTTTATAGGTGGGTTTTTTAAGGACACCGTCAAAAAGAGATTCATTTACATGATATCACAACCAATTAGCTGGCTCTGGGTATAAATAACCATGAAACACTGGTCTACCTATATGTAATTTGCATAAGCAGCGCACTTCTTGTCAAGGATACAAAACGTCCGTCGATAAAGTTAACTGAAATCAACTTGCAGGTTAACTAGTTTGCGGTCCTGCATATTGAAAATATTTTATAAGCTGTTTTGCAAATGATGCAGGTTTGTCTGTTCCTCTGTCACTTCTGCCTGAAACTGACCAAGACCCATGAAAAGCTCCACTCGCTCCTCAGTCTGTCACTGGTTCAGGCTTGAGTCTGACTGCAGCTTCTTTCAGAGCTGTCACAGATGTTTTAATTGTGATCTTTTCATGTTTTTGGACCTGAACAGAAATACTTAAATGATAATATGATTTTTCTAAAAGTTAGATATCACAGGTTAATTAATTGATTAAAGTATAAACGAAGGACGTTTAAACTACTAGCAACTACATGCTGTTATTTGGTTTTTCACATCCACGCTGCCAAAGGATACAGCAGTTTCCTTGCAGACATGCTCAGCTTAATTTCCCTCTACCATGGTTGCTATGGTGTTAATGATCCCAAGCACAGAAAAGTCTTCTGTTTTCCGTGAGCCCCTGCACGTTGTCAATTCTGTGAGTTTAGACCAGCTGAAACTTGAATATGATTGTTGTCAGACACCAGATATATCAATTGAGTCCAGGGATGGGCACCGAATTAGGTACTTTTTTAGGTACCAACTGAATTACAAATTGATATTTTTTACAACATAAACACAAAAAAGTATGGAAAATTGGTACCGTTGAGTACTGGTACCGATTGCCAGGTACCAGGCATTGGTATCATATTGTTTCAAATGAGAAAGGTACCCTTCCTTAATTGAGTCCATCTTTGAATCATAGAAGTGGTGCAACTTTCACGCTTTTGGAATTTAAAACAATAATTCATCTTGTATTTCAACTGGCCCAAATCTCAGCCCATACATTTAAAATAAAGTCTCATGAAAATATTTAGATTGTCTATAACTGTATCATCTGTGTTTGAGGTTTGTGAGGAGTTTCTAAGTGATCTTGCAAGAGTCTCCCTTCTAGATATATGCCTGATAGTAATCCACACTTTAGAATGTGATTATTAGCATCAGTATTACAGGTTATAGGTTATTACAAAATGCTATGTCTTAGCTTCTATAACAACAACACGCCGACTGAGGAAGTTAAGGAGTGAGAAGAGTGTTTTTCTCTTATAAAAAATGATTTATGTGATTAATTTGTATTCATGGTGGACACAGAAGTCTGAATGCCAGACAGAAAAGGACAGAAGAGCAGACAAAGGCTAACAGTAGTACTGTAAAACTCCCTCTACAGATCAAGTCTACAACACAGATACAGTGTCTTCATTAGGGCTGTGATGGTTTACTTAAAATGAAAGCCTGTCTAAGATATACAGCAAATTATCTTAAATGATGCTCTTGTCGCTCCATGGGATACCATGCTAATGGCTGATATGTGAGTGAATGTACATAATGGCCATGCTGTGTGATTTGCAGCGCACAATGCTTACATATACTTGGAGAGCTGAAAAGTGGGTCACCCATCCCACTGAGATTCAGCCTGTACCATTCACTGATGTGGAAATAAGTCTCCTGCATCAGGCCCAGCTAGCAGGCTGTGCTACCAAACACAGCCAGTCTACATCCAGCCATGAGTCATTCTCAGCAATTATCCATTGCCACACTTTTATAATTTCATGTAAAAATATAGAAATAGATGAATTAATTAACATTATCTGATATCTTTCAGTGTTTAAGGGACAAAGATGTGCACTAGAAATGTATTACTTTGCATTAGGGTAATCATTACTAGACAGAAGACATACCCACCAATGCCATTTTTCTTCCAAGGAAGGCTTTATGATGTTTGGTTATTGCCATTCATAACAAAACAACCCAAGGTTTTTCACTTGTATTTTCTCTGCCTTTGTGATGGGGAGAGAGACAAATTGAAAGCATGGTCCTGTACAGCCAACTCATAGACTGTACCGCAAGCCATGTATTTCAGACAGATTGAGCTATATAAACTTTTACAACACAGTAGAAATGAATAGCTCTGTATTGCTTGCCAGTATTGTGAGCTTAGAAAGCCAGTGTGTGTTCTCATGACTCTGCCAGACCTGTTGTAGTGTACGCAGACATTTGAGCTCCTGCCGTTTTGACATCAGGTCACTCTTGGGTATAATGTAGGGACAAGTAAAACCCTTGTCTGATGAGTGATGGCCAGGAGCCAGCACTTCACTCAGAGTGAGCCCTCACTGCCAGGCAAGATGCAGGCCTTCATCCACATACACTGCCCAAAGCTTTTTCCTTGACCTGGTTGGCTCTTAGATATAGCCGCATCAACTCACTGTTAGTTTGATATGAAGCCAGGTGTGCTGTGATGTCCATCAAGAGATACAAAACACATTCAAAAATAGATTCAAACCTAACAAGTTTAGTTTCAAAGTTAGAAGAATGAAAATAAAGGTGCTCTTTTACTTAGAGAGGCCTCTGGCACAGCACAAACAAGTCACCAATTTGCCAATATTCAAAGCCTCCATTGAGAATGTGACTAGCTTGCTAAGACATAATCATTGAAGCCCAGCTTGGTGTATAGGCTTGATGAACATTGACCATTGTGTTGCTAAAGATTATGGAGAAACAATGACATAACCCAGCTGAAAAGAAACAGTTGTGTTGCAGGAAAAATGTGGCAAAATAATAAACTGACAGTACATCATCGAATTATTCAGGAAACTATGCGTTACAACAATCAAGCTTTTAAAGAAGCAAGAAAAAGTAATTTCTTTAAATTGATACAAGACAACCGCAACAACACAAAAATCTTATAGCACACCGCTAATCAAGTTTTTTCTATTTAATTAATTCATTCATCCAACCATTAGTATGAACAGTTTGTTTTCCTTGCTAATGGCTGGACATGCCTACTGGCCTTGGTTGTTAGGATTAACTAAGTTATTAGTTAATTTGTATTTATTACAGAATATACAAACTTGTGCATAAGCAATAAGGAACGCGCAAGAAAGCACAGGAGAAGAAACTCCCCCTTCACACCTCAAATACACCAGATACATCTGCAGTCAAGACCCTTTCCCTTGTCCCTTTCATTCAGTTAATGGCTCTTATTTTGCAGCTTCCTATAATTTTTAGGGTGGAGTGTTTTTGTTTTTTATGTTACTCAGTGCATGATTTCGCTTTGTTAATCAATCAAGACACATTAAAGGCCAAAATGACACATGATCATTGTGGTTACTTTTATTGTCTTTCCTGAACTACAGACACTTAAGTCAAAATCAGATCTTGAAGCACCCAAAAGTCTTTATGAATTTCAGTCAGTTTATTCAAACGGCTGACAGAGTGTTGTTCCTTTGGGCTCCAGCAGCACTTCACGTCTAGACATGATTGTCAGATAGGGGAGACAGGGAAACAAATCAAAAGACCACTTAATTGTTTTCTAAATCTCCTACGATCAAGGATCAACTGGGAATCAGTCTGCAGTCAATCACTATTGACCGGTGAGGTACCACTGGTCTGTGGTAACACCACCGCACTTGTCAAAGTCACTTCTTCATCACCAGCCAAGGGTAGAACAGGGAAGTGAAAACTGCCACAAAACTACTTTTGTAAACTTACAGAAAGCATAGCACTCCAAAATTTGGACACAACCAGTCCAGAAGACTAGAAGCATGCCCTCATCTAACACCCCACTCCTATATTTATAAGTACACAAGAACACTCCTCCATCTTTAACTTGTCCAGACAAAGGAGTCGATGATGCATCAATTTTAAAATCACTGCTTGTGGGAGTGGTGTCACTTCAGCTGTAGTCACAGTGTAGAAAATTGGTTTACACTGAGCTTTAAGGCTGCCCCTTCACTTGGGTCCTGCTGTGGCCAACTGACGGTAAGCAGCAAGCTGTACACAGGACCCAGGAGAGAGCACAAGCTGGCTGTTACAGTCCACAGTCACAACTCCCCCCTTTTCTCTGTGTCAGCCATGCCCCTGTGAGCTCACCTTTTGCAGTTACTTTATGGGCAATGTTAAGGCTCATTGTAAAGCACACAGGATTTAATATAATACCAGAGATATGTTCAAAAAAAGCACATGACTTCTTCCACGTCTATTCTCTACTTAAATCCCTCCACTCCCTGACTCCATTCATTCATTATCTCCAGCCTCACTTCTCTCTCTTCCTCCACAGGCTCTTTGTGGAGTTCGAGGCATATTTGACTGACAGGTAATAACCACAGTTTGGCTGACATTGAGAAAGTGTTTTATCTGTAAAAAGTATTACTTCTAATGCTAATTTCAAAGACAAGTCAAACAAATGCAAATACTTTGCGTGGGTACAAATGTAGATCTACAGTAAAACTTCGAGTTTAATCTATAATAATGTGAAAGAAATGGCTCGAGTATAAAACTTATCTTAGAGAGAAATTATGGTTGGAATTTATGTGAATATGTATGTAAATCTGATATATTTATCTTAAGAATTCTTAAAAAAAAAAATCAGCAACAAGTCCATTCCAACCTCATGCACTAGACCTCTGCTTAGATGTCATCATAAAGTCATTACAAATTCGCTTACTTGGAAATCTAAAGCTTTCGAGGAAGTTAAAGCAAAGGAAGCTGTTGAAGGAGAATGAGCCAGTATCCAAAGTCCCGTTCCCACCAAGCGGTTCAGTTCGGTTTTACAGAATTTCCACTGAATGATCCCAGGCCTGACCCCCAAATAACCGAAAGGAGCCGTGCCACTTTTTGGGACCCTTCCATAGGGGTGCTAGACCAAGGGGCCGTTTATACGACAACGGTTTTAGGGTGAAACGCAAAAGTTTTGTTGCGTTTTAGCCTCACGTTTACACTGAAACAGCGTTTCAGCTGACCTAAAACGCAAACTTTTGAAAACGGCCTCCAGAGTGGGATTTTTCTGAAACACTGCTGACACCATTGCCGTGTAAACAGTAAGCCAGTGTAAATGATGACGTCACACTCCGCTTTGCGCCTCATGCATACAACAGGACAACAGTACCGTTGTTACGATTGACACGAACTACCAGGTTGTGCTTGTGCTGCTCAATCTTTTGTATCTGCTGACTGTTGTTCAATAAAACGTCCATCTGTTGCTTCACTCTTGAACTTAGTATTCCCCAATTCACCAGATGATAGGCTCAGCTTTACTTCGGTGGAGATCTCCCAAAAGCGGCTTCTGGACAAGACAGTTATAGCACCACCTACAGACCTGGTATGCCTAGTACAGCATTTTCAGTCCGTCAGCGTTTCTGTGTAAACGCAGATTTTTTTTTCACTGTGTTTTAGCGTTTACAGATGAAACGTTGTCAGAGTGTGGAGCTACAACACTACAGACTGTTGATTGGTTGAAGGAATCGTTACCTACCGTGCTACCGCGGCTGCATTTCTCCTGGCGGCGCACAGTCTTCTCTGAAACAAAGCCTGATTGCACTTTGTGTCAAAGAGCTACATGCCAATCACAGAGACGACGAAATGCTGCATGTCTTCTATCTATGTTCTTTGTTTGCTGTGTCGCGTTTTTCTTATTCCTTGTATTTATAAGCGGGGTACACTGTTTCGCACTGCTATGGCGTCACGCTATTATTTAACAGATGCAGCTTTTGGCATCCAGCTTACACCCCCCCTACCACAGTTTGCTGTGTAAATGCAATCGGGATCAGGCTGAATTGTACCAAACTGTGCCAAACCGTTTTGAACCGAACCGGACTGCTTTGCTCAAGATGAATAGACAGTAGTGTTTTAAACTTCCCAAACATAAAATCATGTTATGGTTAACCTGCACTGAAGACATGATGCTTTTTAATGTAAAGATGTGCAGATCAGTCAAACGATTTTTAGACTCACCTGGACAGTAATTGCATTAAATGGTCTGACAAGGTTAGAAATACGCAAGATATCATTAGCATTAATTATTAAAGGGTCACTACGACTCAAGTATCAGGTTATATTTTTCCTGTGAATCAGTAATGCATCTGGTTGTCTCGTGCTACTGAAGGGATTTCTGAAGTCTGTTATTATTAAACCTAAAAAAACGATGAGTAAATACTTGCAGCCACACTAGTAAACCCATCAAGTGTTCCATCATGCACTTATACAGTCAATGCTGTGGTGCAGACTGGTCGTACACCATTCGTAGTGTAGTAGCAGGAGCAGGGTGCGCCAGAATGAATGGGCTGATTCAAGATCTTTGCAGGTTTCCTTTATTTTTTTTTTCCTTCAGGCACTGAGCTCTGCCTCATGGGTCTAGCCCTCACCTGACTGTGTACTCCACTTGCCTGCCTCTACAATGAAATATGAGACATGCTGAAGTAGCCCAGGGACCACTCTGCTGCCTGAAGACAAAAACACAATGTACACACTAACAATGCACAGTCTGACAGGTGCTGCCGTGAGTGCAGTTAATACAATAAACATATTCATTCATTCATTCCTTCCTTCATTCAGTCATTCATTCATTTTCCATACTGCTTTTCCTGTGCAGGGTCGGGTCTTAGGGTGAGAGGCGGGTTACACAGACAACCTTTCACGCACACACTCACACCTATGGACGATTTAGAGTGACCAATTTACCTGATGAGCATGTTTTTGGACTGTGGGAGGAAGCCGGAGTACCCGGAGAAACCCATGCATGCACTACAGTGAGCTCATGCATGCTGATTTTTTGTGCATCGCTGTGTGATATTGTGTGTTCGTGTCAGTGTTTTTAACATATGTGACCCATCGCTCTGCAAAGGATCCTTGTCTTCTGATGAACAGTGATGAGGGGCTGAGGATACAAATTCGACCTTCTTGTCGCTCAGTGAGAGCTTTTATCTATCCCTGCAGGGGATTCTGTCATGTGACATGGCCTCTGAGCTGCGGTCTTAAATCAGTGCCCTCATATCACCCTACTATCTCATCTGCCTCCTTCTTTTGTCAGTCTTACCATCATCCTTCTTTCACGCAATTACACACTATCTTCCTTCCTATGCATATGCATACACATGTGCTAGCAGATAAAGCCCACACACATATAAATACACATTTCTCTTAACCTTTACTTTTGATGATATAAGGATAGAGTGTTTCCAGGGGGAATCAAGAGGAAATCAATCCATATATGATTACAGAACTACGTATGAATTTATGCATTCATACAACTACACAGCGAGGTAAATATGAGGTCAGAGTGGCACCTTAAGTCCAGCACCTTAGCAGCTTTTGCTCTTAATGGGAGTGGCACTAACTTAGGATGTCCTTAGAAAGGCTCACACTGCCCCCCAGTGGTTGATATTAGAGTAACTATTTTAAACTTACAGAGGCCATGCTACTGTGAAAAGGACTGGTCACAAAGCAAATGAGGACATGTTTTCTAAGGATCTGTTTCCAAAGAGAAGCTACTGATCTTACTGAAACCCTTATTGGTGCTCATTATGTAGAAGTATATGGTCATCTGGTCAAAAAATGGGAAAACTTCAAGAAATCAAATTCTTGGACTGAGACAGACTTTAATGTCATTCTGTAGGCAGCAGGTTTTGTTTGCAAAGGCTACGGTTTACAGAATACAGATACAGGATTAAGTAAAAGAATATCCCAAACTGTTGCGAGCCTGTGCAGCCGCAACCAAACAGGATGCATCCTGGTGAGGGCCATTCTCTGTTTCTCCTATGGTATTTTTTCCATGTACAACCACACTTTCCTATTCTTTGTTGCACCAAAGACCATTTTTTGAAGACAGTGTTGTAAGTCAAAAGTATTTTCATGTTTCCATCTGAAACATATAGCTTATAAGAGGAAAGATTGTGCTTTGTTTTCATAGGTGAGCTCTACAATACATAATACTTTAAAAAAATTGAGGATACAAAATTCTGAGCTTATAATATTGACCACAAAAACCATGTGGGTAAGTCAAGCAGACCTTAAGTTCACAAAACAGCATTTATTTGCACCAGCCTTAAACAAACCAGTGCTAACCAGCTCTTTCAGGGCACAAACACCTGCAGTGACCGCTGCTCATAGTGGTCTCTCTTTGAGAACAACTCAACTTCTGAACACTGTTGCGCTCATTGGTCTCTTCAATGTCTAATTTCTGTTCATTATCACTACCTCTATAACTTTGGTATATAAAGTGTTTGTATAATATAATTAAAGGTCCCATATTATGCGAAATTCACTTTAGACTGGTTTTGTAACAGTAATATGCGTCCCCAGCCTGTCAACAAACACCCCCAATATGAGAAAATTCAATTGTCTCCGTCTCTTGCTTGCTCCAGACAAAGATTGCTGTCAGAACATGTGTGCTCAAACACGCGGATCTGAGCTCTGCCCTGCATGACGTCATGCAGGGCAGAAGTATAAAAAAGTAACTCTCCTGGCCCGCCCCTTGTACTGCCCCTTCTGTGCAGCGCGTTTTTCACTTTGGCTGCTGGGCTGCTTCGGTAAAATAAACATGGCGAAGGTAGGAGCAAAGCCTGGCGGTTGCTTTGATGTTGGCTGCACCAAAGAGCACAGAAGTATTTTTTAACTCCATCATCTGAGGTTTTGAAGATGCAGGATTCACTGTCACTGTCCGTGACCCAGCTACATACGTGGGAGCTGTAAGTTTTACTAATTAATGTTGCTTTACTATATGCTCTCCGTAGCGCGATAGCTTGATGAATGTGGTTTTAGCATGGCAGCTAACGTAAGTTACGGTTCGTAACTTAGTTTCCTTACACTAGGTTAACACACATGAGTAAATAATATAAGGGGTAATTAAAGAGAAGGTATATGGGCATATATTTCATGTGAAGCTAGCTTTGTATACATGTTGTTATCTTTTGTTTGGACGGATGTGACCACTTGTCGCGGAAGCCCTCGGCGGAGCTAATGTTGTGCTACAGGGTAGCAAACACACTCATCTGTTATTATGGACGCTGAGACCACAGTCACCACTAATGTGTGTGTTACTACTGCAGTTTAGTTTGCTTGATAGATGATCCACATGGTACTGACTAGAAAAACTAACAGTCCAGGCTGCACACAGTTCTTTCTGCTCGGTGTGGTCATATAACTCTGGTTAGCACCAAGCTGCTAATGTTAGCTTTATTTACCTGATGGTAACTGCAGCAGCATATCAATACATGTAACACTTGTTACTAACCACTCAGAAACGTCCTGCTGCAGCCGTAGAGTTTGGATTTCTTCAGGCGCCTCTCCTTCTGGGTCAGACTCTGGATCATACTGTTATGACTGAACCACTGCGCTTATATGAGCCATTTCTTCGCACTCTGTGAAAACACAGCAGCATGGTCGAGCAAAAGCCACACCCTCGTCCAAAGAAGTTGTGAAGGAGGCGTGGACAGGGCAGCTCTTTATCATTTAAAGCTACACTCACAGAAACAGCTTGCTCCAGGAGCGCTCGGGAGAGGGGATTTACAGAGTGGCTAAAGTCCAGGAAATAACTGGAGTTAGAGGCAAAAACTTTAAATTGACTGTCCTGGGACCTCTGAGACCTATTTGAATTTGTTGAAAAGTAGCATAATATGGGACCTTTGAGCTAACATTTGGCAGTTGGGAGCTGTGTGTGTTTGTGTGTGTGCGCACACTAGAAAACTACTTAAGCACAAACTTTATTTTTGGCTTAATCAAATTATTTCTTGCATTATCAAACACTAATTTACCACATAGCTCTTTTGCAATTTCCTCCCCACATTTTATAATGGATATTAATTCTGGTCTATGGAAGTCAATCAGTTTGATTCAATTCATCATTCCCTGAGATATAACATAAAGGTCAAACTGATTAAAATGGGACAAGAAATAACCCAACAAGCACAGCTCCCTGGTGTCTTGAATGTCATTTCTAGGAAGGTAAATGCCAGGAGAAGTTGTCACACAGTGGAGATAAATGAAGTGATAAATATTTAGACATAATCTGAGAGAAAAGTTAGGGAATAAAAAAAAAGGCTGAATAGTGCATGATTTCATTAAGTCTAGAAAATCACACACCATTACAATTTGATCTTTCTTTGATGTTTATTTACAGAAGAGTCATTTCCACAGACATCTTGAGAGTTGCTGTGAGTTTTGACATGTTTACATATGGTATAACAGTGGAAATATTTCTATCAACCACGAGTACTACCTATCCTGTGATGATTCCTCTGAACAAGCGATGCTTCTATCACAAATCATGGCTGTCATGACTAACACTGAGTAATCCATCTGTCCATTCACCAAGTGAGAAAAATTGCACTTCTAGAAATGTGAAGATGACAATCCAAAGTTGCTCACAGTCCAAGAAGAAATGCTTATCTTTAAGTGTTCCTACGATTTGCTTCTACAGTAGAGTCTTTTGTCACGAATGAGGTCTTGTTTGGCACAAAATTACAAAGGTGTCTGAGTAGTCGCTGCGTGCCGCCGATGGCACATGACCACAGAGTCTGAAGCTGTGCTTACACATTCGGAGAAGCACAACTTGAGCTGGTACACACAAAACCAGAGAAGAAGACGTACAAAAAATGCACAACAGTATGACATCACTGGACAGAGCAGAACACCACAAAGCACTGGAAGAGAGACAGAAACACATTGATTGTACAAAACCAAATATCACCTATGCATAAGAGTTTCCTCAATTTACTGTCCGAAAAGGTAAAAATGAGGCTCGCTTTGACAACAGATAACATGTATATGAGTTGAATATGCTGGCATGATCCTCCACAATTGAATGCAAAGATGGGGCACCTGAGTAGAGAAGACACATTTATTTTGAAATGGCTGTCTGCACTGAGAGGTATGACCTGCCTGGGGAGGGTGTCCCTTTAGCCCTTCTCCCTGCTTAGTACTTCAGTCACCTGGTTAGTGTTCAAGTGGTATTCCACCAAAAAAAAGTCTTTTACGCTGTTAATTAGCAGGAGCAGAGACATTATCTTCTGAAACATATTTTTTTTGTACCCCTAACCACAAGACTGGACCATCCAGGTCACTGAAATGAGTGAAAACTGTCACTGAGGTAAAATAAAACTGTCAATCCTGTCCTCTGTGAAAGACAGGATGTGTGTGAACAACTTGCAAAGTGTGCAGTTTCAACAAAATGATCAGAATTAAACCAACAAGTTACCACCATGAGGTATTCTGTTGAATAAAACCCTTTAAGAGGAGAATCAAATAAACAATACAAGTAATGATAATGATAATCTCCATGTGGTGTTTTTTTTTTATCCCAAAATATATCTGATTGTTACAGTTTATCAGAAACAAAGACAAACAAGAGGACAAAATATGTGTTAAAGAAAGCAGACTAACGAGTTAAAAGCACTGTAAAGAGAGCGTAAAGGACTACATGCAGTTTCCTCCATTAAGATCCTCTGTTTTGGTGCCACACGCCATAATAATCCACTACTGCATTAAGACTTTCAACAGGCAAAACACTAAGCTGAACTATTTTAGAAGAAGTAGAGTGAAATGAGGATTTTAATTTCTGTATGTAATTAAACTGAAAAGGATGTGTTATTTCAAAATAGTCATGATGAAAGAGAGACACCCTTGTAAACGTCATACTCCAAAGATTTCCATGATCACAACAACACTGTTTGACATATTTATATCTTTTTGTCTCACCGACAAAAAGCTCACATGACACATTCTCTCAGTAGTCCAAATTCAGTGACCTCTATCCACTTTGTTGTAGTCCAAAGATTATCTGAAAAGTGAACAGAAGACCTGGACCCAGGTCCAGGTGAAACCTTCAAAGCAGTAGAAGCACATTCTGGGTTGAAGCACATCTCTTCTTAAGGTACTAATCATGGCTGACCTGGATTGAGTGAGGTATGTTTGAGATATCAAACTGGAATGCTTCTGAAAACACAATTTAAGAACTTGGCACACATGTGGATGTGTCCCATGTCTACTTTCGAGGATGATGTGAAACAGTATTAAGAAAAAACAGCATCAGTAAAGGAACCTGGATCAAACAAAGACACAGACTTACAGTGGTTTGCTTTAGCTCACAGCGGATAAAAAGATGCAACTGCTTTGCTTTCTGTAAATTCAAATCAGCACCCCAATCTGTGACTACACAGGAAGCTGTTCACTCAACTGATGAAAAGCTGCCCTGACATCACCGATTGGAGCGTGGCCAACAGTAAGGTTCAACATACTTGGCACTTTCCATTGATCAGATCATTGCTGCAGCGGCAGTTTCCTGCCACAGGCAAAACGACTGTTGAATTGCTTTTATAAACCAATTTAAGTTTAGTTTGCAAATTATGTCACAACAAGTGTCATACATTTAATAAATCTAAAGAGATTGTACTTAATATTTATTTGTGCAATTTGCAATGAACAAAATTTAAATTTTCCCAATTCTGCAAACCTTGCTCACATTCTAGCAATCGTTTGACCCAAGTTTGCTGAGAACACATTCACTTCTGTCCCTATGTACTGCTACTGCAGTAAAAACATGCTGAATTATTGAGATGTTGAGTGCATACACAGAGTGGCTAAAAAATAAGTCTCTCTGCAGAACCAAGTATAATGGAGCCCCTGGGTGACAGGTCAAGAAAGATAAGGAGCGATGAGCAAATCTCTGTGTATAGAATGGTTCAGGGTATATTTGTTATTTGTTCTTGCAAATAACTGACCTGTGGTCACAGATTTACAGATTTACCTGTATACATGGATTTCCATACTGTCTGCACATATTCCAAATCTACTTCAGATAGCCAGTCTGCCTGCATGGATTACAAATCAACACGGATCACAACATGTGCTTAAGTATCTGCAAACCATGTAAATTGGCACACGGCTCCTTGATTTTTCTATGAGGGGCATCCAGGGGGCTCTTTAACTATGCATTTGGTTCAGAAAATTGTAAAACAGCAATGATGTTGACAAACATGTTCAGGGTGATTCATAATCTCATAAGAAAATGTACATAAGTCTATTTACTGATGAGCTGAGCGAGTGAGACTTGACACATAAATGGACATAAAGAGAGAAGGGGATCGTCTCCTCCCCTTCACTGCTGGATGACTAGAACTAAGTCACCTGAGAGAAGATGAGACATCATGCACAACAGAGCTGAATTCAATCCTCTGCCTCATTCTGTCACTCTTCAACATGGATAAAATTATTGTTAACTGATCCTAACCTTGGCTGACTTGCCATAATCTCAGACTCACAAAGTTGTCATCTTGTCATCCACAGTTTGGCACTCATACAAAGCAACCTTAGGCCTATGTAACTAGCCTAAGTAGCATCTGGAAAGTATCATTTTGATGTGAAGCACTAAGCAGAATCAGCTCAATACTAACTCATAAACACTTTTTCATTGAGTTAAGACATGCTAGGTATCGCCCCCTGCAGGCAAAGAATGTGAGGTTGCTGTAATCTTGCCACCTCTGCCATCTCAAGGTAACGTGGGATGAGTGGTGGCCTGACCACAAAGTGATTCAGTCAGCCATGCCAAAAAGCTGTGATCAGAAACCTTAGATGCTTTTAACCTCACACTTAAAGGCTCTGCGAGGACTATTTGTTTAGCATCGAATGTAGTGACACCTTTGGTCAGGATCCATAGTGTTTCTCAGAATAAAGCCTCTGCTACCCATTAACACCATCATCGGCAATGGTAAGGACGTGATTCTTGCAAAGGCTTACATTTTTCTTGAAAGCAAATGAAAGAAGTTTGGATCTTCTTTTAACACTACTTTTTCTCTGTTTAAAACAACTTTTTGCAGGATCGAAACCAATGAGGCAATGTATTTATTTATAGTTTCGTAGAGGAACCAGACTGTAAGGGTTATGCACATGTGACGTCAGGGGGATCCTGGTTATGTCCCACCAGTGCTCATCTACCAACTCCAACCTCAGCAAGCAGAGCTAACGAAACTTCACTCTTCACACTCTTTAATATATATAGACTCTTGAGTTTGAACAGACCACTGCAGTATAACTTGATAAGTGGGGCCCCTTGCCTGGGTGATGTTTGAAATGAGAACTGGTTCTCAAACATTGTAACCCGGTAAAATAAAAGTTGAAAAACAAACAAAGAAAACCCTGCTGTATGTAGGTTGTTCCAGTGTCTAACATTACTACAAAATTAAGTCAAGATTTTTGAATTATTTTTCCTGAAAATGGGTTAACTCACCTCTCATACCAAAACTTTTCTGGTGGGATTATTGTCATCATAGGGTCTTCCGGTCTACGCACGTTTGATGGATTCATGTTCTCTCGGTGTATTCAACCCGACCGCTGATATTTAGAAGTAGCATTTAGAAATAGCTGATTTTGGCGCCAATAATGTTATTTTAAATTGTGGATTAAAAGCTAGCATGTTTTATTTCAAGAAGATACAACGCATTTGATAATCTCAGCTACCGTAAGATAAACAAAAGTGATTTAATGTTAGCTAGGTCAATTCTAAACTATGTTCAAATGTTACTACAGTATGTAAGCCTTTCCTATAGTATAACACACTGAACCAATGGTATTACCTATTCATCATCCCCGGCTCATAATACGATTAACTGGTAAATTATTAAAAAATACTGAAGGCTGTTGTCTTCCCTATCGATATTGTGCTACTTTAACTCAAAATGTGGTCAGATTTCAAGCTTTAACACTCTTTGCCTACAGGTGGCACAAATGGAAAGTTACATGAATTTTAACTTTCCTTTTCCTGCAGTTGGCACAATTATGAGAGGATCAGAAATCGATTAGCTCAAACTTCTTTCCGATGCTTCAAAGACACTGCATGTACAAGTTAACTGTAGTTTAGAGTTGAAAGGAAACACAAAACTAAGTGACACATATTTCAGAAATCTGACAGGAAGCTGAGACACTAAAGCGACATAAATCCCTTTGACATAATACAAAAACTTACAGTCAGAGTCGGATGATTAATTCTGCAAATACCAAAGGCTGTTAAACATGAAATTTAAGAGAGAGACTTTAAATAGGTGCTAGTTACTTGAAGCTAATAAAACCACACTGGAAATAGTCCTGAAAAGAAATGAGGTAGTGTTGTTGATACGGAGTAGGGATGCACCATTTCCCTTTCACAATGTTAAAACTCACTCAGCTTGGTCACAAATGGAAAGAAATCGGATTACCAACCGAATACTTGCAACAATTTAAGGTCAATGTAGAAAATTAAATGATTTCTGGTACTGAAACAAAAAGGAACGCTTTCTGTTACAGCAGAAACTAGATAAAACTGAAAATGAATTTTGATTTCTATCAAAGCAACATGTGAAGTATTTTTCTTTTTTTTTCAAGCAAAGGAAAATCAGTTAACGACACAGTATCACATTGGTGCATCCCTAAGTATGAGCAGAACTAGAAGAGTGGTCTACAGAGGGCTGCTGTAACATCTCCCCTAGTTCTACAACAGAGTTAAACTGATCCCAACAAGAACATGTAAATACTTTGATTCCAAAAAGGGTTAACCACCATCTGAAATACTGCAAAACCACTTCTGAACCACCTGGTTTTCAGAATGAAACCTCCTGAAAACATGGCATTTTGGAAAGAGAACTTAAAAGTGTATCCATCTTCTCATATTTTTTCTGTTATACTGATGTGTTTTGTGTTTGTACTCAATAAAATCTATAGAAATATACAGAGGTTATCAATGCACCTACAGTAATCAGGCACCTGAGACGCCCACACGTTTGTAAGGAAATGTGTGTGTAAATGTGTGTTTAAGGATGACCATGATATACCATAAAGTCAGCTGTATATTAGCTTTTTGTGTATGTTAGTGTTTGTGTGTATGGACCCTGAGAAAGCAAGAGGCTGGAGAGACACAGATGTGCTGCACTCTCTCAGAGTATGCAGGTACTCATTAAGGCGTATCCCACTGTGCTCCTTGGTAACATAGCATCCACACATCATAGCCCAGGGAAACGCTTGTATTTCAGATTACTCTCAACCAAGATGGCAGCCTGTCTCTTTCACTAGCAAAACATCCCAGTTCTTCTCATTCATAAGCTGAACAGAGCCATGTGCGACACAGTGGGAATAGCCCTCTTCAATCCTCTTCCATCTGCTTGGTTTAGTTAAATCTTTTGTTTCTTCCCTATTGACAGGAAAGTAACCCAGAGGAAAATGTGGTTGCAATGCTAGAGAATGCATACCCACATACAGTACTCTACTTCTAAAAATAGACTGTATATGCTGTTTATACACACATATGAAACAGTGGATTCAAAGTACCTGTATAAAATCTTTGCAAGTAAGAGAAAGGAATCCAATAATGAGGTGCATAAAAATAATTTGAGGGGATTCTTCCGGGGTATGTAGACGGAAGAATATAAGTTTGACGTCTGTATGTGTCAGGGTCCTTGCCCTACATGCAGAGGCTACGGGCACAAATAGCTGTGTGCTGCTGAGGTAGAGTGGACAAGGCCGGAGCTGACAAAGGGAGCAGGGGACAGCCCTGTCGATATGGCCTTCCCTGGTGCTGATGGGCAGTGTCTTGAGTCCCCATTCCCGAGATGCTCTGACCTCAGCACACAGCGCACTGTCTTTGGGGAGTGGAAGCCATTGGTTAGCCCCACGTCCTGCTGTGGCTCTCTGTCTCCCGTGCCTTCTAGCTCCCCATTATGATTCGCCATTAACTTCATAGAGGGAAGACTCAAAGGGCTTTGGGCCACTGATGGTTTTTCTACCATGTCCTCCTCTCCTGGTGGACTTGGAGGACTTAAAGGGGAATACATGTCCTCTGATAATGAGTTTCCTCCTGTTGTATCAGAATCCTTCTCCCTGCATTCCTCCTCTTTCTCTCTCTCAGGGTCTGACAGCTCTGAGTGGACAATGACTTCTGCCTCCACCTGGTTACTGCACAGGGATGTGCACAGACGATCTCCACAGTCCTGTAACAAAAAACAATGTTTATTCTACAAATAGTTAAACTTCCTTTGTAATTGCAGATTTAATGTATATTACAGCATATCCTAAGTCTAATTTGACTTAATAATGAACATTTATAGCACAGCATCACCAATATGATGAGCTTATTTGAAAACTGTGAGAAATGATTGAACTTTATCAATTGTAATGTTTGATTATTAGCTAACCAGTGCCGCTTTCTAAGGCGTAGGTGCTGTTCACCAGTTTTAAAGCCTTCATTTAGCTGCACTGACCTCACTTTTGCATCATTTTAAACTCAGGATGAATCATGTCAGAAACAGAATAGAAAACTTTACAGGTGAGGAAACCATACAAAAACCGTAAACTACACACAACCATTTAACGTAGTGTTAAAAAAGCTGCATTTTCTCGGTAGAAGTTGATATCTGAAGCAGATTATTCTTTGAAATTAGTTCATTCATTACCGCGCTGTTATCTGTAATTAGCTTGTTGAGGGCTCCATTAATGAGCGTTGGAGAGTCTTCTGTTATGGTGTCTCTGTATCTTGTGATTCTGTTGGCCCAGTTATGGCTCACAGAGCCATTCCAAGCAGCCTGCAAAAAGAACAACACAGTTGATCCAAAATAACAACAATTATTCCTCCATCCTACACATGAAAAAGTATCACACTATCCAAGACCCATCTGGGAAAGAGCTCCCCCTTTGACCCCAGGTTCAGCTGCAAGGCCATCCTCCCCCTCCCCTGGATTAGCACTTGCCATAAGGCTCTGATCCTCTGGGGCCTCTTCTAGTGGCTGACCAGACTCTTGGCTGCCCGGGGGCATCAGTGTCTCCAGCTCATGGCTATCGCTGCACTCGGGCATGATGGAGGGTGCGGGGCTGCCTCCTCTCCTGTACTGGGGGGTCACAGCTGTGGAGTCCAGGCCCCCTGATACCTCCCTATGTAGAGCAGAGATGAAAGGGATAGTAAAGTAGATGGGCACTATGGAAGACTCAACATTGTTACAGAAGTCAGCAGAGTTTTTATTTTACTCAGCTTTCTGTTTAATTAAAAGCAGTTATTAAAATCACAACAACAGATGTGTTTGTTGGTAGAGAACAGGAACTAAAACTCTGGGCTACCTTACCTAGATTTGGTGTTACGGAAGCTGAAACACATGCAGAGGAGAATGCATATCAACCCAAGGCACACACCAACTATGATGCCTGTCACTGCATGGATGTCCAGCTCTATAAAAATAACAGATCACACACAAAAAAAGAGTAAAAAATGAAAGCAACATCCAGGACAACAAAGTGTTTACTTTAACAGTCACAAAGATATTTGCCATGAGGGTTTTCATATGTGGTCATTTACCAGTTTCATCATCAAAAAATCTGATGTGAACTCTCAGACAGCATGAACTGATTTCTTCATCTAAGACAAAGTAATAGTATTAGAAAGAAATGAGGCAACATTTGACTCAGGAGAGCAGAGCTTCATTATTATTAATTTATTCTGGTATCTTTGGCAGCCTGGACATAGAGAGGAGAAGAAACAGATGGCCAAGCTTTTATCCACCCACCAAACGCCTCAGTCCCATTCACACTGTACACAGGCAACACTATCACAGCCTATGTGAACAAAATAAACCTGTTACTCTGTTTTTTTAATCAAAAATCAAGCAAAAAATACAAACAACTCAAAATGCATTCTTAACACATCATAAAGCTTTTCACATCAGGTAATTTGAATGCTCTAATCGTTTTAGCTTTTATGATAAAAATACTCCAGAAATCTCAGTACTATACACGCCAAGTACACAACATTATTCCTTTCAGCACAAGTCAGACAGCAATAGGATGCTTTTTTCCTTAACTTCAATGTTTAGAAAATTTATGGAGGTTGTTTGAAAATGAGAGTAACAGTTGATGGACCAGTTAATGGCACTGTATCTATGACTCCCTCAAGACAAAAATGGCATTTAATAATTAGAGGTAAAGCTCAAATGCTGACTGATTGGAATAAAAAAAGTGCGTAATTGTAAGGCTTTTCAATTGCAAAGCAAAAAAGGAGCAAAGGAAACGCTTTTCACAGCGATTCTGCCTGCTGCAGAGTAATTTAAAGCCCTCCCCTGGGGGTCGCTGATGAGGCCGCCTCTTTGATATTCACACTTAACATTATCCTCGAAACGCTCCAGAATATGAGAGGCAAAATTACAGTGTCCTACTGAGCAACACTTTCCCTGCTGGCAGGCACAAATTACCTACTTTACAGGGAAAGACTGTGTGTTAATGTGTATGTGCATGAACATAGATGTGAAGCTGTCGGTGAGCATGTGCAGATGTTATGAGAGCATTCTGGTTTGAACTGTGTCTGATTATGAAAACATTTGTGATTGTGGCAGAAAATGAATACCTTTTTCTAACGTTCAGCTAAATTGAATACTTAGTGTTGGAATTACAATACAGTAGATTATTTTGCTTAGGTATAACATGTTATAATACATGTGGTTTTAATTTCCACTGTATTTTTTTTTCAATCATTGTTTAGGACTTTTTGTCTTCATTTAGTAGGACAGCTTGACAGAGTTGGAAGATATAAAGAGAGAAGGGGAAGACATACACCAAATACTGCCAGGGTTACTGGACAGAGAAGAGAACCTTTGACCAGAGCAACCAGGACTGTAGCCGTCTCTACAAGGGGGACCTGCACTATGAAATGAGTTAATCCACCGTCTTTCTTCAGAATTTCTATCAAGTTACAAAAAGCTCAATTTAAAGGTAACATTTGGATTTTTTTTCTTTGCATATCCAGTTATTAAAGTCAAGAATCTTGTTTTTTTTTTTTAAACACTGCATTTTAGTTGCTAACATGCAGTGCCTCACTTCTGATCTTAAAACAAAACATTAGTGAAGTTTGGCGTCTGTCTTTAAATGTGTTAAATGCTTTAAACTTTTACTCCAATCTTTGCTATCTTCAGATCCTAAGAAACACTTTTTTAAATTTTTGGTTGACAAAACAGTACCTTTTTTTGTCTACTGATTTTCTCCTGTACATTGTTTTGTTTACCCAAATCATATCTTGCTGTCCTTGACAGTGAAAGGTATGGCTCACTGTGAATCTCTGAAATTGAGAAAGTGAAAAAAAAAAAAACCTAACGGGCTTACTTTTCAGACACCAACCAGATTCAAGCAGTTATATGCTTTAAAATAACTATTATGACAGAGCCACTGTTGTCACTGATGGGCTTCTGCTTCTGTAGCTTAATCCCAATTTTGGAGTTTTCTTCATTACAAGCGAAAAACTTTTCTCAGCAGAAAATGAGGCAAATTAGGTCATTTTTTTACTGCCACAGCCAAAAATGTTATCCATTGATCAAACTTTACCAAGGTATCACTACTGTTTCTCATAAACTTAGAATTACTTTTATATTTGCTTCATTAAACATACCATATTGCTGATGGGGGGTGAGAACATCCTTTACTGGTGAATAAGGCCCAGGCCCCACCTCTGTAGATGCCCCCAGCTTGAAAAAGTATTGGGTGTCACTAGACAAACCCTGAACCTCTACACTGGTCATAGTTCCTGTGAAAAAGAGAGCCACAAAGAGAAATGTAGCCAGAGCTCATTGTTAAATCACACCATTTCCTTTCACTACTAAAATGAAAATGAAAGCATGGCTATGATGGCGAACACTCACCATCCTGAGAGAGGTTTTCCCACATGTGCTCTGGCTGACTCAGATTGCCACTGTACAAGATTTTATAGCTGACGATGATGCCATTTGGCTCCAGTGGAGGGCGCCATCTCACCAGCACAGAGGAGGAGTCGAGAGCACTCAGCTGCAGCTCCTCTGGAGGTGTTGAGGGCCCTGAAGGAGAGAGGACGACTGGGTCAGTAATTAGAGCCCAGCAATGAGGCATCACAGCTGCAGTGTGTATATTGCCCTGGTGGGCGATTTGACATGTTGTGTGACAACCATCTGCGCCCTCATGTCCAGGCCACCTGGGTACAGCAGAGAGGGGACAAGCGGGGCAATGAGGGAAATGAGAAGGGGCTCGAGTGATGATACATGGCAGTGGCGAGCATGAAGGGGTGACTGGTGGTAATAATGTCATTAAAAGAAGCCCACCTTGCACTCAGCACCCTTCCTTGGCTCAGTGACAGAACTACTGGCCAACACAAGAGCAGCTACTACACCTGGGTATTTCATTACAGCCAGTTATCAGCCATCAATGCCAGCCACTTATTTCCATGTCCACTGGCTACAGGCCAGCAAACACACTGATCCAAGCAAACGAGCACACAACTTGCATGCACCCGTGTACTCAAGCACAACCTTGCATGCATACACCATCTGTAGACCAAAATTTAACACCTTAATCAGCTGCAAAACTAGGTCTAAATATTGTGTTAAATCTGGTGAAAACATTCTTTCAAGTGGAGCTAATCAGAAAAAAATGAATGTATGAGAAACAAGACAGACATGAGCAAGTTTGTTCATGAAACATATCATATGACCAAAAGAAATCCAACGTAACAGGCTAAAGCTATTTTCTAATACTATGATCCGAAACCTCTACCATCTGTTTCCAATACCTGTTTTTTTTTGTCTAATACTTGTTTTGAATTCAACCTAGTAAATTGCTTTCCTCAAATTTAAGCCCTGTATTACCAAAATCTTCATTTTCAAACAGTAAAAAAACTTATGAACATAATAAGACTTCTGTATTTTAGTGCTGTCAATAAACTTTAAAAATTAAAATGCTGTGTTCACAGAACAATAAAACAAAACTAAGTTCATTAATTGCTAGTTGAGTTACGTTACAATAGTTGAGCAACTATTGCTCAGTTAAGCAACTTTACAAAGGCTCAAGATACAGCAAGAATCTTTGTGAACTTTTTTCCCGTGTCAAAAAACTGAATCAGAGCACAACTTTACAGACTGCACTGATAGGAGCACAGCAGAGACTCACGATCAGACAGAGTAGACTCCTCCACTGTACTGCTGAAGGGTCCCACCACATCCATCCCATTTGACTGCACTGCCAGCTCATAGCGGGTGAAGGGCTTCAACGCCCCAAGCAGTATCTCCTGAGCAGAGCTGCAACACATAAACCAGAGAGAGTAATTTGTGTGTGCTGAGTGATGTATAATCAGCTATGCAAAGAAGATACATGTATTTACTCAACAAACCACATATCCATGCTGTAAATGCGTTTCTGCTATTTCACTATTATAACAAACTGCTCCATGTCTGAAATCTATTTAAATCTTATTCCCAGGCTTTGGTTAGATTTTCACATTTTATATCTGAATCAAACAGCTTATTAATCAAACAGCAGTGTTCAGATCTTATTTCTGATTGGTCACCATGAAGCAGCATTTCCCACCAATGGTTTGTCTTTCCATGGAGTTACTGGTGCTATTTAAAAAAAATTATTTTAAGTGCGTTGTTTGCATCGGTAAATCCAAGAAAAGAGGCAGAAGAAAAAGAAAGGAGGATACAAAAACTATAAGTTATGATAGAGAACTCTGCTAAATTGAAGGCAGCACATAAAGTGATACCTCATGGAAATGTTTGGGAGGGGTTAAGCCTGATCGTGTTGTCGATTCCACAGCCAACTATGCCCCCTCGTGGTAGGCGGCGTGTAAGCCGGATGCCGATAGCCACGAGGGGGCATAAAAGTGTGCCCAACACATTAAAAACAAAGAGCATTGGTGAAAGATTTCCAAAATTTGTGGCTCTTTGTTACAAAGCACAATCAAGCTTTGTTTCAGAGAAGGCTGGGTGCCGTGAGGAGGAATACGGCTGCTGTCGCAGGACGTGTTGGTTTGGTCTGGCACCTCAATGGCAGGGTTCCAAATAGTAGGATAGTTCATCTCGATTATTTGGGAATTAGTCAGTGGAAACCCGACAAAATGTGTGCCATACCAAGATGAAACAAAATGAACTCCTGGTAGAAACAGGGCTTACATCTCACAGACTGAGAGATAAAAATAACTCAATCAGGCGTGGCACTGATTCCTACTGATTTAGCTTGATTTACCTTCTCATTATCAGAGTTGTTCAGTTTTGGGTGAGTAACAGCAACTATGTTAGTCCACATATGGATGCAGCTCAATTAGTATGTGTTGCTTTGTGTGAGTGGACTCATGTTTTGACTTGTTTTGGCTCATGCCGCACGAGCATTTTAAAATAAAATACATTTCTGAAAAAAATGATTAGTTAATTCTGTGTATGTTAGGATCCAAATCTTTCTATGAAAAGAAACGTGAAATATATTTTACAACTCTGACCTGAAAGGGCCTTTCTTACAAATGAAATAGGAATCAAAACATGTTCATCTACTTAAAGACAGTGAACATCTCTTTTTTCTTGTATCATCGATCTCCTATCTCGGCTTGTAGATGCCTTTTATAAATGGACTAAATTCATTTAATATAACGTGCTTTACTGAGCATTTACACACTTGTGCATATGAACTAGGGTCAACCTGGGTTAGCAATGACTGCACTGTTTCTGACCTGGTGTGGTAGGAGACCAGGGAGGCGTTGGTGGTCCCTGCTGGGCTGCAGCGCACTGTGTAGTTGATGATGCGTACGTTGCTGAAGCGAGGCTTCTCCCAGCGTAGCCAGATGGAGGTGGAGCTGTTAGCTATGGCTTTGATGCTGCTTGGGGGCAGTGGAGGGGGGCGCATGGGTAGTGCTGATGCTTTAACACGCACACAAACACACACAAATACAAACGTTTGACATGAATCTCAGGAGAAAGTTTACACAATTCATCATTGTAAGCTTGCCCAGAGAATGATGATGGAGGCCAGCAGGTGTCACTCATTCGCTCATTCATTCACTTATGTACACATGTGGAAGAGATAAATCTTACGTCCAGGGGCTTTTTCTGTCCTTCCCTTCCACACAGCAGCTGCCCCCTCTATCTGCTTGTTGGATGCCCACACCTTCACCTCATACTGACGGTCAGGGACTGACATCCACAGCCACAGAGGTAGTAGGAGAGATAAAAGGACAGCACAGATATTCTTACACGACAGCTGTACATGCTGTTAAAATATGTTCACAGTACCCAAAGTCAACATCTTACAAAAAAAGACCCTGTCCATATTGGGATGTAATTTAATAGCTGTTTTTCATGTTCATTACAATAAACTGTTTTTTAAAAGCACAAACAGAAACTGCATGCATATATCTTTACTCATTACCCTTGAATAAATAGCCAAGTTATTAATCACAACACTAGAAAGTGGTCTATCAATTTAGCTTCTCACTTATTAAAAGCACTCCTTGAATGAAATTTAACACCCAGCCTCTCAAGGACATAGTTTTTTTTAAACAGCATTCTTTTGATCAGCTTTGAAAAAAAAACTGTCTTAAGGCATGGATTTTCCATGTAAAGTGGGGGCATAGCATGAAGTAACATTTTTGGAAGGTTAAAGGAAAGAAAATTAAGTTCTGCTATGTACTCAGGAAATGGCTTGTTTTAGAAAAACTGAAGTATGATACGGTTAAAAGCATATTGTATTTAAAGAGACCTCTGTCACAAACTCACCCAGCCCTGTGAGGAGGTGATACTTGGCCTTTTTTCGGAGCCTGATGGGGTGGGTTTGTGTTGCCCTCTCTCCATTGGTTGAGTCTTCAGCCTCCAACTCTCGACAGGACAGCTTGTACCCAGAGACCAGTGTGTGATTGGGTGAGGGATGCCAGGTCACATTCAGTGTGTTCACTCTGGCCCTGACTTTCAGCTCAGTGGGGGCAAAGATCACTAAAAGAGTTTGAGAAGGGGAAAAGTCAGAAAATGTATCATGATAACACTGATAGTATGCACCAGGCTTGATAAGCTACAGTGTGTTTTGACTGGTTGCTTTTGAAAAAGTCCAAGCCCATATCCTAGAATATGACTCTAGTCAAAAGTGAGCTTTTGTGTCAGTTGCAGATCTAGCTGGAATCAAGCTGCTAAAAACCCAAAGAACAAATGAAACAAAGAAAGTAAAGGAAAATACCATAAATAAGAATTATTAAAAAAAAAAGCTAAGACAGCTGTAATGCCATAACAGTGTAAGGTATTTCTCTGTGGAAAAAAAATGTGATATAACAGTGACAGACGTCCAGTCTGTGTGCACTGCTAATAGTAGCTAATAGTCATATAGTGATTGAGGTTGTATGATCTCCTGATATAATGTTCTATCAGTTCTGTTTACCCTGGCTCCTCTTTTGCTGTTAGAAGGTATTTTACCAATCACTCTCCATTATGAATAATTGTTCTTCTTTAAGTTAAATGTCCAGTAAGTGTCTGTTACTTTCTAACGAGAATAAATGAACAAGTCATGGTTTTAGAATAGTATGCTCGAGGTGCTCCAAGCCAAAAGTCAAGGATGATACATTAATGAAATGATAACCCTAAAGTAATAACATATTAAGCAAACAAAATACACTTGAAGAGACTGACCCATACTACTTACCCATACTATGGTTGCTGTGGTTGTAGTGGGCCAATGTTTGGTGCTGAGCCCACTCAGAGGGCTCTCCAAACCCAACGACTGTTCCTGCTGCGATCCTCACTCTGTAGACCTGGTTTGGCTGCAGCTCTCTGAGCGTGAATTGAGTCTCATTACCACCAACTTCTACGGAAAACAACGTGTCTGCAGCAGGAAAAACAAATTCACACATACTTATAAATATTAAATTCTGACATTTGAAAACTACGTTCACTTAATGAGAAATTTTGAATGACCAACATGTTTGGACTGGGCAGCAACCTGTGTTTAAATATGAAGCTTATATGGAAGTGCTTATTATTCTGAGTGAGGCTGGCTGCAGAAACACTAAAAACCACAGACACACTGGGCTGAAAAGCCCATTTTTATACAAAATATAGATTTTCAGAGCCTGGTTCAAAAATGGCTTTTGTCTTAAGATATCTTTCTACTGGCACACACTGTGTAGGGTACATTTTTTACAACTCCTTACTTCTAAAGTTGTTGATCCAAATTTTACCTATGTAAGAGGTCACAGGAGGGCACCCTAGCTGTATGGAAAGAAGATAAAGCTACACCTATGTTCCTCATCCAAACTCTTATGGAGCTCTAATGTTGGGTTTCAGTACAACCCAGTCAACGCTGAGCTTCAAAAATCTGCGTTGGAAAAAAAATGTGCCACGTGAAAAATGCTAAGTCCATACCTAATGGTGTATGGTTTGAACATTTGGATCTTTTTGGATATATTGAAGCCTCAGGGCAATTATCACTGCATGATCAAAATTGAGCTGATGTAAAGGTCTTTAAATAATATGAAGGTGGTAAACTAAGAGAAATAGAAAATCATTCTGCACTTATTTAGTTTGCTCTGATTCTTCTTAGATTTTATTCTTAGCAAGTAAAAATCCCTAAGAGAAAAAATGAACTAATTATAACATCCTCTTTAAAACAGCTTAAGTGGCTTTTAAGAACAAGACTATTCCTAGAAACAGTTGTTGATTGGGCCAAATATCCTTTTAAAAGATACCCTTTACATTCAGTCCATTTTAAAAGCAGATGGTTAGCAGTTTTCCTCAAGCAATCTCTATTTATACAGAGGTGATTGTTTGATCTAATATGTTTGATCTATCTATTGCAATTTAGTCAGGTCTCAACACAGTGAAGCAACTAATCCCAAACCAGAACATTCCCATTGCTGTATTTCATGTTTATCTTCATAAAGTGCTCAGTTTGGTTTGTGCAAAAATGTCTCCTGTTTTTGTTGCCAAACAACTCTATTTTTGACTCGTCTGTGTAGTTGCTGAAGTTGTCCTTGGTTTGCTTGGGTATTTACTGGCAAAACAAAATCTTGCTTTGAAATCTGCTCTTTACTGGCAGCATAGGCTCTCTTCTGGCACACCTCCCATGCAGGGTGAATGAGTTCAGTCTCTTTCTGACTGAAGATGCTTGCACTTTGTTACCAGCTCTCTTAAGAGTCACTTGGATTCGCAGTGATGGAAATTTGTAGAGGGTTATGCATGCAGTGTGAAATTTCCCTCACATGTAGATGATCACTGCAGAGGAGTGATGGAGTGTTTCATACTCCTGAACTCCAATCTTAGATCTTTTTACTGAAAGGCAGTGAGTGCTCATCTGGTATAGGCAGGATGAGATCACAGGAATAAAAAAGTGCAATCCATGGTCATTAAATTCTGCTATGAATTTCTCATCAAACCTTCAGGACACTTTCTCTGCCAACGTTTGTGCTTGGCTTTTGGGCCCCCGCCCTATCACTCCTCACAGTTTTGTTTTCACATGTAAAAATTGAGGAGTGACACTATGATATCTTAAACCCCTGGTCAGAGCCTGCAGCTAGAAGCTGAGGTGGTGATGAGACTGAAAGGTAAAGCACAACACTTGAGAATGGCAGTGGTGGTAAGGTCAGGGCAGAGACGCGAACTGTAAATTTGTCAGCTTAAAAGACCATCAATTAGGAGGAGTGTCCTGAAATTGTGAGAATAACTGTGAAAGTGATGTATGATGTACTTCAAGTGTGAAATCATTGCAGCTTTAGTTGCCTGACTGAACCAAAGCATTGGTCCATCAATATACTAACTTTTTCCATGAAAAAAAATAAAGTTTTTTTTTTTTTTTAACAGTCTCAAAGGGCATTTTCTTGTCAATGTACAAAGTTCAAGACCTGTGGCCAAAAGCCATGCATCTACTTGAACAAATACATTTGTGTCCAAAAGAAATATGTATTACACTCTTTACTGTGTTTTCTGCATTACATTAGCAGTTTTGCCGTCTGTCAAGGTCTGTTATGAGGGCTGCTTTGTTCAGAATGAGCTCTTTCTCCCTGCAGAGAGCTTTATATCCAGAATAAATTATCCTTCCTCTGCCAATGTACCACTGTAGACATTCTCAAGTCATATAAATGTCTTAATACCAAGAACAGAAACATTTTCAAAAAAACTTTCAGAACAAAGATTTCTATCAAATTCTATTTTCTTTGAGCAATGTTTTTCTATCTGATCAACTAGTTTAAAACCAAAGAGTGGCAAATTTTCAGAATATACACAGTGTCACTAAAATGTGCTGTTGCTAATAAAGTGAGCATTTTGACCAGCAGAGGTTACTCACCCTTATCCAGAGTGCTGTACTCAATGCGGTAACGGGTGACAGCGCCTCGACTGTACTGCGGGGACAATGGGTGCCACATGAGCCTGATGTCTGTGGGGGAGGTGCTGGCTATGGACAGTTGTGGAGGTGCGCTCGGCACTGCAGGAGGGAATAAAGGGAACTGTAAGCTGTCAGTTGTTGCACAAAGCAGAACTTTGGTTTTCATCAAGAAATCCAAGACCAGAAATCTGAAACAGCGTGCACAGAATGATTTTTTAATATTATGCAGTATATTAATAGTCTAGCAGTATATTTTGTCATAGAATTAAACTTTTACCAGTAGAAATGAAAATAGGTCATCAGAAATTGATTATATCTGAGACCTGTTCAAGAGTTGGAGTATTTCAGGTAAACCAGTGTCAGAAGTTTTTAATTCTCCTTTCTAGGACACATCCTTCAGCAGAGCTGAAAATAAAGCTCTAACAAGAGTGTTTAAAAATGACAAGGATCCAACAACCACCACAAAACCATTAATTAAAACAAAAAAGTGCTTTCTCAGTTAAATTTCAGGAGCTACCTTGAACGCCTTCCAAACAAGCACCATAATAAGATTCCTATTAAAGTCATAAGAATAAAGGTACAAATTAACTAATGCCAAAATTTGCTTTTGCAGCTAAGCTCTGCCTTACATTTGGCTAATACTCCAGTTAACCACCCATCCATCCAGGTATTGTGCTTATCAATACAATCTGAATTACCTTTCTACATTTTTTTTGTTCAGAAGCCTCTCAACCCCTTAAGAGCTAAGACTACTACTTTTAAGGAAAACACAAAAACGAACGCTTTTCAAACCGATGATAGTGGTGATAGTGATGATTCATGGGCTCTTCAAATTCTGAAGGAGTTGCAAGGCTGGCAAACTGTTAATGACCGTTGTGTGAGCCAGTGAACCAGCCAAGGCTGACTGCATTTTACCTGTGTTGCCTTATTTTACCAGCATTGCCTTACTTTACCCGTGTATCACTGTGAATACTAACCGTCTTCCAGCATCTCCACCATGACTGACTGGGATGGTCGGCTCGCTCCCATGGGAGAGTAAGCCACCACAAAGAATGTGTAGGCAGTGTGAGGAAGAAGCTCTTTGACGTGATACTCTGTGGTGTCATTGTTCATCGCAAACTGGTATTCGACATTATCTGAGCCTGGAAAGAGGAAAATCAATTTCAAAACAAATGGTTTTGATCCGAAAATGTGTTACTTGTGGTAGGACAAAACTATAAAAACATGCAGACCTGTGGCAAGTTGGCAGTGAACAGAGTAGCCAATGATTTGGTCTGAGTTATACTCGGGTTTCTCCCAGGTGAGCAGGGCAGTGGTGCTGGAGAAGGGTGTGGCTGACAGATGCTGAGGAGGGCTGGGCAGACCCTCCCTCACAATCACGGTCAGCTTGGCAGTGGCACAGGCTGTGCCTAATCCGTTGTCTGCTATGCACTGGTAGTACCCAGCATCCTCCAGTGCCAGCTGGTTGATAAGCAGGACTCCGGGGCTTTGGATCTTGACCCTTCTGAAGGGCTTAATGGGCTGACCATCCTTTAGCCAGTGCAGGACTGGAGGAGGCTCCCCAGAGCTGTTGCACACAAACCTTGCTGTGTTTCCCCTCGAGAGAGATGCCGCCTCTGGGGGCTGGAGAATCACTGGAGGGGCTGTTAAGGGTAAAGAAGAGACTGTAACTAAAGCAGGACACTAAATACACATGGAGTGGTGTATGTCAGAATTTAATTTTGTGATTATACTCTTGTGCAACAGAGGCCCTTAGACCTGGCCCTAATTGTAATACAACAATCCTTTTAGACCCCTTATTTCTTTGTGTAATGATTTAATGAAACAACTCTAACAAATTAAATTCTTGTTACATTAAGTTCAAGAAGTGACCTCACCAGGCACATGGAGCTCAGCAGCAGCAATAACAAACTCTCTGGTCCTAGGTTTGTTGGCTCGGCAGACATAGACGCCAGCATGGTGACGCCTCGTGTCTCTTATCACCAGGTTTGTAGCAAGGACAACCACATCAGTGGAAATGGGCTTCCCATCTGTTCAAAGCACAAAACAATGAACATCATGACAGTTTCAATTAGACTGAAAAGATGACAAGAAAAACAGAAACGTGGCCTTGAAGAAAGAAGAGATTATTTCTGAAACTTTTAGTTGCCTGAGGAACAGAACAAAGGAAAAAAGAAGCATCTTAACATGTGACCTGCAATCCCACAATTCAACCAACAGGTGGCTCTGTGACTTTTTGGTCAGAGGGTCATTGAGTTTTCTGCAGTGACGAGCTCCTAAGCTGTGATCAATCTCTACTGACTATAGACCTATTTAAAATGGTATCTTGACAGAAAAAGTCCTCACTGTGCAGTGAAATATCTCACAAGGCTCTGTGACAATGGCATTCTCTACAAGCACCACCAGCCACTTGTAATTGTATGTTACCTGAACAATGAAGAGCTGGTTGGAAAAACCTGCACAATGTATAGTATCACGTAAGCAGTTAACAAAGGTGGGGGCCCAAGTGCAGATTATGGAAATTTATGAAACAGAAGAACAAAATGAAAAGGGTGAAACACAAACTTACTTAAAAATCCATACAACAAAATCCATTACTTCCAAACGCACCAACACTAGAGATAAGAGGAAATTGGCCATAGAGGCTGAAGTAAAAATCTCAGAAACAGCACAAAGTCTCAGAAATTATTAGATATCACATCAGAAAAAATAACTTAAAAGCTTACAAGACATCAGATCCACCAAGACTATAAGCTTGTGTGTTTGCTTATAACTGTCTGGGTAATTTAACCAATCAGACTGTTCAGACAGAACAACAGAAATGAGGTTTCTATTTGCAGTAAACCAAATGACATTAAAGCCATGACCCTGACATGTCGATGTTTGTTTTAAGCGTGCCAGTTAGATGGTGATATACAGTATTCAATAAATGGCATCAGAAGCAGAAAGAATAAAGAATATTCAAATGTTACCTTGTCTACTCCAAGACACCAGGGGCTTTGGCTGACCTTGTGCCATGCACTCCATCACAGCAGGGCGGCCAAGCACGACTGAAGCATTCTGAGGTGGTGCAACAATCGTTACTCTGTTGAGGGCTTCAGATGAACCTAAAAAGAAAAAATGTGTTGCTTTTTTTTTTAATTACGGGACACTCTGAAAGTTTGTGATGCTTGCTGGAGGAGTTCTTTATTGCAAAATAATACAGTCAAGAAAAAGTCTTCAATTATGTTTGAAAAAAAGAAAATTATAACAAAGGTTAAAAAAAAAAAAAAAAGACTGTCTCAAAACTACACTGCTTTACCACCACTAACTACTGGCAACTTTTCTTTGACAAACCAGTCTGCCAACACTACAGTGAGAGTGGGCTCAAAACCTCTGATGCCCTCCTGAACTGCCTTAAACTACTATTGTGATGAGTTATTGCTTTTAAAAATCATTGAAGAATGGTGGTCAGCCGTACAGCCCAATACTGCTGCCCAAGCGTCATTTATTTCACTGAGTTTGCATAACAGCTCTACGATATTCAGAGACCAGGGATTGTAAAGTGTTGCATACCTTTGAAGCCCCATGTGGTGGGGGCTGCTTTGCATATTTTTGTGTAAGATTAGACATTTTGATGACACTGCTAAGTTTAATTTTTCAACAATGGGCAAATGAGAAATGGTGGTTGCTCTTAAATACAATAAACAGTACTTTAGGCATACAAGCATTAGGATATTTGTTACTTTTTTTTCCATCACAGTGGTTGTTGCTCACTACTGGATGTGATTTAGTTGTACTGTTTTGCATTTGCAGCACACTCATCCTTTATGGAGATTATTTGGGCTGTTGCAGGTTGTTAGTCCTTGTCAGCCTACTAATGAGGGCACCTTTGGAAAATATCTGAATACAAGATAGGAATCAGAATGGTGTTGAGTACTTGCAGGAAAAATGGATGAAAGCCCTTCTGGCACATACAATTATTCAAAGGTATCCGTACACATCAACAGGGTCCTTCATATATAGACTGTACACAACACTCTGCCTCAATGGCTGTGAGAGCAACAGTGAGGAAAAAGAAAGAACCTCTGCAAGAAAGGGTTAACTTTTGAGTTGAATGATAGAACCACCAATCTCTTCTCCTCAGTGACTAAGGATGTTATTCAAAGCTTATTATTTGTGGGATGAAGGGACCAGACACTTATTTTTAAGTGTGTATCAGTCCCCAAGGTACAGCTGGTGAAAGAGTGCCTTACTTCTCAGCAGTTTTACTCAGCTCAGGGTGCCTTGGTAGCACATAATGCTAATAATCTACAGAAAGATACCCAGGATTCTGTAGATATTAATCATTAAGATTGCATACAGCAGCCCTTGGTTATGCTCAAAGCTTTAAATGGGTCAGTCTGCCTATGTAAGACCTGTAGAGTGTGAGGGTTATATGCAGGTAAGAAGTATTAGGTGCAAAGTAACAAGACAAGAAACTTGAAAGTCTCTTTTTTTTTCTTTATCCTCTCAAGATAAGTGGGTGAACTCAATGACCTCATCATCAAACTGTCAAAGCCTGGCCTTAAGTGTTGAGGTGATCTTATCATAGGACTCAGAGGTGCAACAAGAGATGTGATGGCATTAGACCTGACATCTGTTACATGTAATTGCCTTAAATAGCACCTCAAGCAGTTTTCTTTGTGGGCGACACAACAGCAGCAACATCATTTATCAGGAGCTGGCCAGAAACATTACAAAACAGGAAGATGAATAAAGAATGTTTTTTGAGATGCTAGTGCCTGGCTGTGCTAAAAACTTAATCCTGGACAAACCCCCAAAACAAAAGTTTTTAACATTCAGCAGTAAGAGCACCGACAGAAACAACCTGATCAAACAATAGGGATGGGAATCTAAAACTGGTTCCTGTTGAGAATTGATAAGAAATGTTTCAATCCATCAATATCGATAGCCTTTGTGCTTAACGATTCCCTTATCAATTCTTTACATTGTGCCGGAGCCGCCGGGCCTTATGTCGACTAGTCTGCTGCAGCTACCTTAGCTTAGCAGTTAGATAACGTTTCCCAAGAAAACTCTGATTCAGGATTTTCAGCTTGAAATTTTACTGAAAAACTGACTTCATAAAGAAATGTACATTACTCTCTCTCAGGAGATTCATATTCAGTACATTCAAAACAGTGGCAACTGCTCTAAGACTGCAAGGGACGCTCAGCTTCCCCTAAAACGTCCCCCAAAAAAGTGGTGACATGTACTGCTGTGTGTACATTTCATTGACAAAATATGCACTAGATTTCCTTCAACTTTTGTTCAAAATCAGCTTCCTATCACAGATAACTGGCTCGACCTCCTTCTCAGTCATCCCTGCAGCGACTCAGCCTTTTAACACAGTCGGATGCTGAGCATCTTCTGACTAGCAGGGAAGCGTACAGTGGGTTGTTCCACTGTGAAAACTGGACAGTCATTGGATAAATGCTGGGCTTTGTCCCGCCCATCAGTCGCTCAGCTTCTTTGGGGGTCTGTGAGGCAGTGGGCTGGCCGTGGACGCTGGGCTTCTGCATGATGATTGGATGATCTGTCTTGAGTCTGAATCCCTTTTTGACTGAGCGATCTTGAGGTATAACCCTCCACCGGAGCATCTCCTGAGTTTTATAGTTAGTTGTTTTGGACTGATCCGGAGGCCTTATCAATCCCCAGCGAGTTTACCTTTCTAAAATATGACGAGCGTTTTGTATACAGATTCTCTCTCATTGCACCAACAAGCAGCTACAGCTACAGCTGTGGAGCTTCTCCCCCTGTCACTCATACTTACAGCCTGTCGTAGTCTCACGTAGCAGCTCCAGCTGCTAACAAGTAGACACGGACGGTAGAAATTACGTTTAAATAAATAAATTCCCCTCTTTGACTGCCCAGCAGCCGCCACTGATTCAAAATGGTACAAATCACCTTATTTACCAATATAACAAAATAGCGCAAGCTTGATGCTAACGTATATGGGAAACTGCATTGATATGCTAGCAGTTAGCATTCATCAGTATAACTTCAGCCTCAGAATAGAATTTCAACTTTCATCACAAAAACATATCACATCAACTCTTTGTAAAAAATACTGAGAATTCGAAATGTCAAAAGCTAACAGGCGATTGAAAGGCTCATGGCTGACTTCATAACTACCGAAAGCTTCCAAACAACTTAAACCATTGCTATAACCACTCTGAGACACTAGATGGCCTACTTGAATTATAAATATATTACAACACAGTACATCAACATCACATTGTGTGCGATTTTTACTTGTTTCTGTATAACTATGCCCAGAAATATCCAGACACAGGGACCAATTACATTTTATACACTTACAGTATAAACTTAATTAAATGTTGACACAGAAAACCTTTAAAGCTACTTTTGTACCAAAAAATTCACAACAGGAATTGATAAGGGAATCGATAAAGAATCAGATCAATAAGCAGAATCAATAAGGGAATTGGTAATGACAAAATACTATCAATTCCCATCCCTATCAAACAAGATTGATGAATTCATGGAAAGGAGACCAACTCATTTCACCACTGTTGTTTACACTGGCTGGTAGAGTCAGGATATAGCTGGTTGAGATGTAAGGGCAGCATGAGGAGCTACGAGGCCATTACCATCAATCTAGATCTGGTGAATGTATGCCTAAGTTACTGATCATGGTAGAGTAACTTAAACTGAAAGCAGGCGTAACAACAGTGTAACAAGTTTCAAACTTTTCACAGGGTTGACATTGTATCGTTCATGCTAAACCCTGGAGAAAGATCATACTTAACAAGACTGGAACTAAAAAACAAACAAAAAAAATTATTTTTTTGTTCACTGGATGCATTAACTTTTAAAATGTGTCATACTGTATCTGACTAACAGCAACTTTTAATGTCTAGCTCTTTCTTTATCTCTTTTCTCAAACGAGAGAAAAGAGCTGTGCCTCAAAACGGACTCAATGACCGCAGAGCAGCCAATTACTGTTTGACTGATCTCTTGCTCACCAGCCACACAGGCGGTGAAAACAACATGGCTTTAATGTTGGATGCCTAATGGTGAGATCACACCTAACTGTCCTATTGAATGATTCTCTGCCGAATGTAGCCCACTAATTCATGTCCTTGTAGGGTGAAGTCAACGCAGAACGCTTTCTGTTGTCACAATGGGCAAACTCTGTATATTCTCAGTACTGGCAGAAAATGTCTTTATTCTTTACAAAGCATAACTCATGTGATTCAACAGCTAGCCCTGAGTTTTACTGAATGAGGCATGCTTGTATAATCATTCAACAGTCTTCCTTTGTGGTGTGATTGTTTAGACAAATGTACATGACATCTGGAGGACTGGATTTCATTTTGCCTGAGCTTTAAGATACTTTTAAACTTAATTTAGAAGTTAGGTTGATCAAGAAAACATACATCTTTCCCATCTTATGCAAAGACATCACTATATATGGCTGTACAGGTGCATTATTTGAAAATATTCCGAGATGTTTTCTTCATGTACCAGCTCCAACTGAGTTTTGACTTTGAGTTAGTTTCTCAGATTGAAAATCCTGAAATGATTCAGACTTTTACTGAAACACATGGAAATCTACACTTCTTCTCTTGGCATATTAACCGTTCCAGACGTTTATAGAAAGCTAAATTGAAAGTTTAAAACCAAAGACATTAAGCATATAGAAGGGGACAATACTGTCTGTCAACACTCGGAGCATAAAAGTATCTTTATACCTCTATGTGTTAAAGCTTACTGAAGGACAAGCGTGATAATTATCAAGCACTTGCATTTATTTCACAACAGGGACTGAGAGTGCTTTTCATAATGATTTGTATAAGAAGATGATGGATGTATAGAATTTCTCTAACACATAAGTCACTGAATTTTAAGTAGGCTGAATGTCATTTGGTTGAGATGAGTTTTCAACACAAGATGTGCATGCTTCACTTTGATTCATCTTAACTAAAGGAATAAGGAGAAGGATTACCTTGATAACACTGTTCAGACACTAAATTTACATCAACCCACTAAACCTCTGCATTAATGTATTAGAGCTGGTTGTCGGTCCAGGTCAACATTTTTTTTATCAACCATCAATGAAAAGAGTAAAAATAAACTTTTGAGCTCTGTTGCACTGTTACATCCACGGTATGTTGTATCCTAAAATGATGACAGCTCTTATCAATGTTCTCAAAAGACTGGCTCTATGAATGCTTCTTTCATCATATCATATGTGTTCAATCTCCCAAAAATCTAAGTTGAGCATCACTCACCCCATCATTTATGATTGTAATGCGACCGAATGTAAGGGTACTAATGTGACTGAAAAGAGCTACACTCTGGAGCAAAACAAGTTTTTGGTGTACAACAGAATCACTGCTAATTTGTTCATCAGATAATTCAAAAACTAGGTTAAAAAACAATGAGCCATGACTCGTGCCACCAAAACTCGATATTTGACATTGTCTTGGCAGCTCCCAGCAGGGCCTGGCTGCTTATTCAAACATTATAGCACAACAACAGAGCTCACCTGTGGTGACTGTGAGCCCGGCTTCATGACTGATGTCCTTCCTGGCAGAGTTGGACGCGACGCAGCGGTAGGCACCCTCATCCTCCTTGGTCACCTCCAGAATCTGAAGCACCCCGTTAGGAAGGGAAATGTACCTGTGACAGTCAATGTAAAACAGAGAGAGGGAGAAACAACTGAGTAAAGGTTTTAGTGCCCTGCAGCATTAAGTATCCAGCAGACCAACTAGGATGGGTTCCTGCTGGGCCCTTACAGATGTCAATCCTCTTTATTCTGAAGACATGCTGTTGTGTAAAACCTTTACAAAAAGAGGGTGCAGTCAGTTTTCATGCTATTCAATAAGTGTTACATGCAATTAGTATTTCCTTCCTCAATCTCCCAGTTGTCCTTGTTGATTTTCAATCAAACTTCTGGTGTGCATCCTCTTAAAACAACAGCACTTTTCTAATGCTACCCCCCTTTCAATGAGTGACATTCTCATGTATCTATTTTTATATCAATATTTGATTTAATCAGCAAATTTGTGACATCTCTCTACTCCTCTATCAATCCTGTCTGATATTGGTGTGCACACAGCACTGCAGTCTCATAATGTTAGATGGTCGTGATATAAGCATATACTAATGGGGAATATAGAGCACAAGTGTCGCACTTTCGTTCCCTTAAAACAATGAAGAAAAATCTCAAGGAAATGTTGTTGAATTAGGCCCATTGTTCCTAACCAAATATGAGCTTTCATTTTCAGTAAGATGAGACCAAAGCAGAATTCAAAAAGTGGATAGCTCTAGGTTAATTTCATTTTTGGTACATCAATTCCTGCCTTTGAAATTTACTGTTCCTTATATATCCTATATGTCTTTGTTCTTTTTCTTTTCTTAAGGTCAGATTCCCGACATATTACACCTACACCCCACGGACCAGGCAGTGAAGAGCCATCCAATTGCCTTTATCAAACACCATTAATCCAACCAAAATGTGACCAGCGGTAGCTGAGTGAAACAGGGAGAGAGAAAGGAAACGCTGAAGAGGTGAGACAAAAGAGAGAGGCTGCCATGAATGAAGAAAAGACAGGAATAGGGGTGTGTCAGAAATAGAGATGGAAATTGGTGTGAAAGACAAAGAGTAAAAGATGTCAGAGAGGCCAACAGGCAAACACACATTAGAGCAAGGAAGAGCAGAAGGAGAAAAATATGGCGATGTATCAGCCGTCTCTCAGCTCATCTTTGTGAGAGGCCATTAACAGCGCCTGAGGTGGGAGAACCACATCCCTGCAATAAGACCTTATAAGCAGCAGGCTGTTTGCGGGTCATAAAGGGCTGCAGCAGCCATTAGCACTCAGTCCTGTGCAATACGGCTGGGAACAAATTCCAAGGCATCAGGACCAGCAGAGGCACGCGCAAATGTCAATATCATTAAGAGGCTCAGTAATTGAGACTATCTGAGAAACAGCTGACAGAGAGAGTCCTGTAGATGATGTGGCAGCGAAGAAAATGACATGAAAATGTTTTTCTTAACCACCACAGGTGGTTCGTTGAATGAGATTTGTTTGACACTGAAGGTAAATCTCCTGTACTTTTCTTTTTTGGTCAAATTGAAGTGTTTATCTTTTAAATCAGTTTTGCATTATGTCTTATTGCTCCACCCCCTCCTTAATAAAGTGAATATTTGTAAGAATGACTTGTTTATTTTTTCTTTTCTTCTTCAAATACAACCTGCATTGTATTAGTAAGGTTAACCATGCAGACATAATGACAACATTGTGTTCTATTGTAAATTCAACCAAACATTTCATAATCACTCAAGTCAAGTCACAGGTTCTGATACAGAGAGAATGGGGTCGTTTCATACACCCTTTTAAGTCAAGTCCAACTGTATATTTTCCTCGTAATCATGAAAGAGCTTTTTTTCAGATAACATCAACTGTTTTTAATTCTTAGATATACCTTAAAAACTTCTGATTTAAATGCTTATTTGTGACATATTTGTTAAGTTTCCAGTAAGAAATAATACCCAGCACTTAATGAATGATAGGGATCATTTATATCTATCATTATTAATATTAAGAGTGTATTATGATCTGAGTCTTTATTGAGTTCACAACTGATACAGTTTGATTATTAACTGATATCTAACGCCGGCACAACTAAAAGGCTATACACTGCAACTTTCTAAACTAATAAATCAATAAAATTAGGTGGGAAGACAAGACCCTTGTTTACAGATTTTTTGTAGTTTAATAATTTATTTTTCTTTATTTTCTTTTCTTGTATGCACTGTAAAAACAAAAATAGTATACTGAAATGTGAAAGAAAGGAAAGACAAGATTCATTTTATCAGTGATTTGGAAATAATCTATTTAAGTTTGAATACTTTGAAAATCTTGGTATCCACAGTTTTAAGCAGTATTTTAAGCTTATAAGAGATCATGTCAGAAATTGAAACTTGTCATAATTTCAAAGAATTAAATATTGTTTAGAAAACAAACATCTCCTCTGCCTAGCTGTGTCATTAAGGTTTCTTACCAAAACATGTTTCTTTTTATTTCAATGTTACATTTGTACACATCATGAGTGAGTCACTTTACTGAACAGACTTTACAGACACCAAACTTTCTTCCATGTCATTTAATTTGCTAATTAGCTTTTATCCTGACATTTTTTACCAGCATTTTAACATCAGAAAACTATTTTCAAACTAATCAGATGATCACAAGAAGAAGACAAGATTTATAAATCCACATTTTTTTCAATTTGATTGCAACAGTTTACTGTGTCTATAGGCCTCAATTACGTGTTTCAGCATGGAGAGGTGGGGACCCTGTCAATCAAAATCATGCTCCCAAACTATTGTGGGTGAGAGCCGTGCACTCTTTGGATGAGAGATCAGCATGGATATGAGGAGAAGATGTGAGATGACAGAGTCCTAGCGAGACTGTAAGTCAGTAAAGCTCAGGCAGCTCACACTCCTCACACTGAGGATGTGTCGCGGTAGTTCAGAGAGAAAGAGCGGCACAATTGTGAGAAAAGACAATGAAGATCAAGGAGAGGATCAAAGGATGAAGTGCCTGAGATGAACGCGATAAATAAAAAGTTCACTGTGTCCATTTTTTGGATCAAAAGCAGGAAGAGAGACATGAAAAAGGAAAGTCTACTCTTCTTAGGTAGTTTTAGTGTTTAAATAGTCATAGAGGCGATATTATTTGGGTCCTACAAGATTGTTCAGGATATACTGGCAGCCAATGAATTAATCACATTAAATTTTATTATATTAATTTGCAGTGTAATTAATTAATCTAATTAATGTGTTAAAGTGACAGTTAAAACCCCTGGTTTTCATACCAGGGATTTGGCTTTAAAAAGGGACTCAACTTACAGCAAATGAGCTAGCTGGGAAATCGAGAGACATAAAAAAAGCAGCAGAGAAAAGTCTGGAGAGGTTGAACACACACAAAAAAAATGTGTCTGACAGAGAAAACCACAAAATGTAAATATAACATATATTGTATGATTAACTGAACACAGTATGGCATAAGGCAGTGTTTAAGGATTAATAAATGTCAAAGAAAATGTCATCCAACAGGGAAAATTCAGAGAAACCCAATCAGGTGCTGAGCTGATTCCTGTGATCCTGTTCACCTTGTTTTACCTTCACATCTGTGCAATTTTTCAGTTCACGAGAGAAATTAGTCATCATTGTACAAAAGTGTAACACATTTCTGACTCATATTTTTTTCTTTTTGTTACTGAATGGCTCATCCTTGTGTCACATGCGTCCAATTGATCGCACCTGTTTTTATTGTCTTTCTTAACAATGTCGTTTTGCTTATTGAATTTCCTTTCTTAATTTCCACGAATGAAGTCATAGAAAGCCCATTGTTTTTCATTTTTAATAAATCTCAGCCTGATGAGTTTCCTCTGTGTCTTAAACTCAACACTTTTTTGTTATCAAAAGCATTGGGATTAATTTTGCTTTCATGGTAGATAATTAAACTTTGGAAATCATCTGTTGTATTAATTTTAATGTTTAATGTTTTTGTTTTAATGTTTGACTTGGAGCCATTATTTAATGGGCTGCATCATGATATCAATAATGTATCACTAAAATCAAAACAAACAACATGCAGTCAAAAAATTGGGTTGAAATGCATCACTTATTCATGGATATAAAATAAGAAAGTTTTGGGTAAACAAAAAGACATTAAGTTGTCACCTTGAGTCCACAGGGATCGCCTCCTTGTCCTTTTCCCAGGTAATAACAGGCGTAGGTACTCCCTCAATCTGACACTCAAAGCGAGCAGCTCCACCAGCAGGCACTGTTTGTGGTGACGGCTCCTGATGGAAGTTAGACAGACCTGAGGGCAGAGCAGTGATACAGGTCAGAGGGTATTTATCAAACATGAAAATGATCCTGATGAATGGACAAGAAAATCTCTACATTAAATCAAGAAAAAATAATCTTAACAATCCAAAATCTTGTGCATCATGTACCACATGTAATTATGAAAAAATGTCTGGTTTGTGTTTTTATAAATATCAAAATGACTTGATCTTTTTTCTCCTCTTTTTGAAAATCTGATCAATGGCACAAGAAAACTCTCAATTTCACAGTTTTTCTTCTGTATAAAAACCATTTTGAGGATCTCGAGGTAGCAAGGTTAAATAGAGTAATTGAATTTAATTGAACTTGTGGAAACCATTGCAAAATCTTTGAATGTCCTGATTAGCAAAGATTTCTGGATCTAATCAGGCTTGGCTGGATCATTTCTCTCACAGATCAAGTTTTGGCACCCGACCAGTTTTTACAGCTTCAACACATTCTCACACTCGAAAGATTCCCTACTATGAATGATACTCAGCACCAGGGGGCAGCACTGAGCACTGTCTGAGGGGCCCCCTGACCTCTGACCCCTACAGGGTGCAGGAGAAAAGAACAAAACTGGCTGGCTGTTCTTGCAACTTTGCCCACAGCTCTGACTCAGGAGCAGAGACCAGGGGGAGGATCAAATCAAAGCAGAGAAAGGCGAGTGAAAGACAAATCAAAGCAAAGAAAAGAGGGGGCATATATATCCTTTAATACACAACTGAGCTCCATAAAGCACAGTTGTAATAGTTATGGAGTAGAAACCGAATTCCTACAAATTAAACACAAAAAGAAGATCAGTCAGATCATATCTGTGCTCGTTTTTATGAGGTGAAACATCTTAATGAATCATTTCATGTCTAGACTTTGAATCACGTTCAGCAACACATTTTCTCCAAGTTAGATTAATTACAGAAGCAATTCAGTCCAGATTTGAACAGTATGAAAACATGACATAATTATCCTGCCGTGTATTCACAGATTTACTTTCCAGGAATAATAAATTTGATTCAGGGATTCAAAAGGGCAGCAGAGACAGTTTATTAAATGAATGATGGAGTGTGAACAAATTATTTCACTTGTCTTTTTTATTTCCTCACTTAAGATGAAATCTTAACAGAAGATAAGATAGAAACACAACAGTGTCTGGGAGGGATGAATGTGTGAATGCAAACAGCAAAATCAGTTTCCCTAACTTTATTCTAGACTTTTCCTTACCAGCTAAGAGAAAGAAGTCTGTGTGAGATCGGGGTGAGCACGTGTGTTGGACAATAGTAAAGCCCGTGGTCAGGACTACACATCTCAATTGCTTCTATACTGTCCATAACCAATGTATTAGCATCACAGAAACATCCTCATGTTTAGTGATTAAACACATTTAACCATTTAAAAAAAAACCTCTTTCCCTCTTGAGAAGGCTCTCTGTAACCAAACCAAGTTTTTTAAGATGTGAGAACTGCAGCTCTGGTTGTTCATACAGATATTGGCCCTCATTTCTCAATCTTGTATGGGAATTGGCAAAGATATGAATGTAGAGATGAGCATATGGCAATATTCACGTGGGATTTATGAAACATGCATACCTGGGCCGATCATAGTGTACACCTGATAAGGTATTGATTTACATTTGGTCGTTCTGAATCCTGGCCAAGAAGTGCATCCCTTGGGCACGATTACTACAATTGGATTGCCTGTGATCTCATGCAAATGAATGCCTTTAGCTCTTAAATTGTTTACATGCACAGTTCAAATTTATATGATACTATTTTAGGAGGGAAACTGTCGTCTTTATGGTAAATCCTGTAATCAATATGTCTTGTTTAAAAAAAAGTTTGCTGTGGACATGGGAGTGTTTTTACTCTTTCAAAATGGCCTTTTAGTTTTTAAAGTATAGGCACAGCCCTGTTGGTTGTGGCTGCCTGTTGTAGCAGCTCTCTCTTTTTTGTCAGTTTCTTGTAATTTTTTCATCTCTTTGTCATAATCTTTGTATTTGGAGTGGATCATTACTTTGTATGGCTCATTTGTTGGTCATGGGCACCAAACTGGTTTTGTCTTCAGTGATATTTTTACTATTTTTGCTCCTGTGTTAGTCTGGAGATCCATTGTTTACATGTGAAATCAGCTGTTAGCAGCCTGTAGCATGTCAATGCTAACTCGCGCAAGGCCTGATGTTTTCCCACAAGGTGAGGAGAAGGAAGTGAGGCGCTGGTTCTCAGGTGTGAGATAAGAAGTGAAGACATTAACCCGTCCTTCCATCCATCGTTATTGGGGACGTAAGATGTATAACTAATAAGATGGACAAGCTAGCCATGCTAACCCAGCAACAGAGGGAATACCAGAGGGCAGAGAAGCATCATGCTATTCACAGACATGGCTAACGGAGCTAACACAGACACCAACGCAACATTCGAAGAGCTTCACCTGCTGTGAGCAGACAGGATACAGGAGACAGAGATGGAGCATGACTGAGGAAGCTCAGTCCTGGACCCTGTGGAGGTGGAGGCTGGCTGAACTGGAAAATGATGGACAAGCTGTCATAATCTATTTTCTCACAGACCTTTTTGCACTTTCTATACACTTTCTTACTTTTGTTTTCTTGATTGCTGCTGTGACTACTGAATTTCCTCTCGGGTATAAAAGTATGGTCTATTCTATTCTATTCTATTCTATTCTATTCTATTCTATTCTATTCTATTCTATTTTAAATGTATTTTACAGAGACTGGTAGAAAAAAAAAGTGAAATGGTAGTCATTATTAGCATTTTATCTAACTTTTTCAATTATTAATCTGTGAACCTCTGTCTGTCTATCTAAAAATGCTCTCCACTCATATGATCCAATTATTCTCAGCCACAGATGAGTTTTCTTCACTGCACCGCGCTCCCCTCAAACATGAAACTGGCTCAAATGGACTGAGACCTGGTGTGTGATTTGAGGGTACCCTCCACTCATATTCAGATTGATAAATGCCAACCTGTGTGTGGATATGAGCGTACACCCATTTTTCAGTCGTACGCAGGTTTGAAAAATAAGGGGTCATTGTGAAGAAATATAATGAAGAACTTATATTTATTACATTAACACCAGCAGCTTAAGTTTTTAGCAGTTCTGCACAGGGTCAGGAGTCAACTTTTTCAATAAAACTACAAATTAGATGGGAGATCCTGAAGCTTATTTTACTTTAACATAAAACTAATAGCAATCATGACAAGAGTTACATACTTGAGTGATCCCAATATTTTGGACAAGACTTCCTCAAAGTCACTGTGTGCTTAAGGAGACAGAGAGGCGATCCAAGATCATTCCAACCCCTTTCACACCAACTGTTCATCATGGCAACAGAAAGACCATCTGTGTTTTTCCCACTGTGCTGGAGAAACAACGTTTCTGAATGAGAGGAGAGGCTGACACGCTCAGTAGTAGTGGGAGAAATTGAGTAATTTCAGAAAAAGTTGCAATGACTGTGTGATCCCAAGCTTTTTTCAGAAGGAGTCAATGATTAACCCCTGCCACTCACAGCCATTACACAGCATGACGCTGCCCTCATGTAAACACAGCACCTGAAACACAGCCAGAGAGCAGCTGAGTGTGTGCTGAGCTATTTGTACCACAGTGTTTGCTCGAGTGTGTTCCTTGAATCCTGTACATGGACTGATTGTGACAACACTGGATTGCAGTGTGTGCAGGGGTTTTGTGTTTGTGTGTGAGTGCTGAACAACAGCTGATCAGCGAGAGTGCACATTAGCGGACGTTAATGCATGGAGGATGGGAGGGGGCTGAGTTTGGGGAAGATAGTCTGCCCATGCTTTTATGGAACAATGGTGGCTGACTGAGCTTCCACCTCTGCTCTGTCGAAGCATAATGACATTTGTCTTTTCCCAGGATTCCTTGAGGGTTTGCAAGCCTGAGATCAAATTCCATGGCAGGTCAGGCCAGCACCATGACAAACATCTGCTTAGATGTTGCAAAGTGGACCTGTGGTTGAGTCAACACATGGGGCGACTTTTCAAAATCCCAGCAAAAAATGACCAGGTAAGTCAAGGAGTCAAAAACACTTCTCAACACACCCCATTTTTCTATCTTCCCTCCTTGCCATGTTTTTCTTCTGCCCCTTACTTTCTCTTTCTCTCCCTCCTGCCCTTGACTTTACCCAGACTTAACTTTCTCTTTGTCCGTCCCTCTATCTTTGCCCCACTCTTTGGCCCCAGAGCTATCAGATTGCAGCGTTTTTCCCCTCCCCTTGTGTAAGCAGATAATTCCACCCCTGACCTCATTGCTACCCAGCTTTCTGGCTGACTAACTGAGGGGAAACCCTTCAGTGATGCCCCTGGCCTCTTGATGCTTGTTTTGCCACAGTGAAGGATAATGTTTTACTTTTTATTATCAACACAATTTGCTTTACAAATTCATACATTTACTTCAAGATTTTTTTTGTACTTCAAATGGGTGTGGATGGAAACTTCAGGAGAGAAAAAAAATCAACCCAGGCCACAGAAAGGTTCAGATAATGTTAAAAACTCAGCCATTGGCAGTACAGGTTCCTGGCACAATAAATACAGGGGCCTGCCTTAAAGTAGACTAAGCAACACTAAAATAAAGCTATATACTCTAGGGGCACAATAAGTTTGACTGTACATGTTTTCATTGTGTTTGAAGCAAAAGCAACCAGGAAACAAGTAAACAAAGAAGCAACATGACAGCAATCATCATATTGCAAAATTCCTTTACTTGGGGAGCATTTGTCTAAAAACTGCAAAGAAAAGAGTTACCTGCCAGATCAGCTGGAGTTTTCTTTTTATGAGGGAATATATATGATGTCTGAGTTTTTAGATTTTTTTGGGGTCTGCTGCTTAAAATTCTTTCTCCCAATAACATTTCGTGTGACTCTCTATTCTTCTCTTTTTCTTCCACTTCTTCAAAAAACAAGGGAGAAAAATCTTACCACACAGAATTTTAGAGACATGTTAAAAGATCTTGTTCTGTTTAACAGACTAAGTAGCCATATGTTATTCATTTTATTTATATGATGAGATGTCATTTCTGTCTCTACATTGTTGCACGTTCACAAGTCTCCTCTGCTCTGGCACCAAAGAGTTCCTCACAGAAGAGACAAGCACACTCCCTTGAGCAGACAGAGACCACTACATGAAATGTAGAAATTAAAACTGTTTTAAGCACTCTCAGGGCCATCTCTGTAAAGATGGCAAAACTTGCATCCTGGAAGTAGCACATCACCAAAATTGTTTTTCTATTTTGAGATAAAAAACATCTCAAGCACTTCTTGAAGTCTCAAGATTCTTACGGTCATTAAAAGAAACGAAAACACCATGAACCTGAGAGTGTTTGTGTCGCCTGCTTGATTACATGTAGGAAGAAGAACATAGTCTTCCTGGATATGACATTGGCTTTTTGATGGAAATATTGACATTCACTTCAGCAGCCTCACAGTGAGAAAGGTTAATTGGTCTAATTAACATTAAAACCAAATTTGTTTTGCAGCATCGTGATTAACCTGTTGATGTTTTGGGGAAATGTTATTTGCACACTGTATGCCGCCTCTGGTATTTAGGTAGGAGAAAAGTGAGAAAGAGCCTGGAGCACCAAGCCTTTTTACATTTTTATCTGCATTTAAAATAAGAGCAGGTCTTTTTCACTGTTGCTCTTCCTCCCAGACACATTCACATGCTCCCAGACAAGGCCACATGCATCAAACTCTGCAACTGGGGAAAGTGGAGCAGGTGGCTTTCGTAATGTGTTTTCACAGATGTGATCTCTGCTGTGTTTTCTCTTCAGACTCATTTCTGCTGCTCAAGTCACAGTAGGAAATGAGAATGTCCGCTCAATGTCAACGTGGAGGCAGTTCGGCTTTGACCTCCAGAGCGCTGGTCACATCTATCTCATAGCTCTCTGCCGCTGATTTAATTCAAAAACCACTCACACATACATGTTCATGTACACACCCGCAAACTGAAGGTCATTCTTAATGGTCTGAGAGTCTTTTCCTTTTCTCTATCACTGCAAACTCTCAACAGCCTTTTCTGCCTTCCCACCATTCATCCAGCATACCCTCTTTCTCCCTCCCCTCACTCCTTATTGTCCCTCAAACAAGAGATCCTCATAAATAGGCATGTGACAGCTGACAAAAGCAGGGTCATCCACAAAGGATACTGTCTCATTTTACACAAAGCTAATGACTAAATAAAGACTGCCACTTAACGGTGCAAGAGAAAGAGGCCTCCTTGGAGGCCGATTTAAAAGCTGCAGCCTGTCCTCTTGTCCCTCACTCACATCTCTATGTTCATTTCTTTTATTTTCGCCCACTCCTCCTCGTTCACTCGGTGCCTTTTAACAGAGCGTTGTTTTAGAGTGTACCTGTTCCCAGGACACTTGTTAGCGCTCTGCTGGAGGAGAAGTCTCCCCTTTGAGGCAGAGGAGAATCAAGTTCATCGCCATCCATGCATGGAAAGTCCCTTGACAAATCTGACAAATCACATCGCTCTGTGTGTATATGCAAGCATGCCCTGCTGCAAGCTACTGATGGATGAAGGAATGAAACAAATGTATCTCTCATATGATGATGTTGCAACTTGCATTTTCCTGCTGTTGAAAGTACTCCGACAGCTCCAAAATAAAAAGTGCATATTCATACCACTAGTGAACTGGCAAAGAAAGAAGCAGCATGTTTAGATGCTTTTAACTTTTATAGAAAGCCTCTCCATAAAAATGAGGTATGTCAGATGCCTTTTTTCTCACTTTTTTAAAAATAAAGTTCAACTAAATACCTGAAATACTTCAACAGGTTAATGTTGGTTGTCCAACATAAAAAGGTGACGACAGTGATTCATTCATTCATCTGAAATGGTACGGATTAGTTCCTGGCTCTCATCTCATCCATTAATTACTTGTTGCAATTCTGCTCCACATATTAATTAATTTGGTCTCCAAAGCAGCATTCCCTTAAGATGCACAAGGGAAATGGCACAGTAAACTCCAGACAAATCAGCAGTCTATCAGGGCAGAACGGGAGGACTGAAAGAACCACTCAAAATTCAACCTATACTCAATTTAGCTTCCAGGTAACCTGGGGCCATACATTTGCAGCATGAAAGCCTTCATTTGCATACACTTTTGCATTTAAATAACCAAATATACTTGGAATCATACATGAGAGATGCAAGAGCTGTGAAACACTTGCAAATGCTGGACACCTACTTGCTGGGAGAACATTAATAGTCCTGCTGGTCAGAGCGCCAAGGGCACTGGCGCTCACACAGCTATAACTCCCCTCCACGCTCTGGGTGGGCTGACCATCTTCAGACACTGGCAGCAGGAGGAGGGATCCGTTTGCCAAATACTGCAGAAAGTCACTCCCCTCCAGAGGCAGAGGCTGGCCATCCTGAAGCCAGGTGACATTGAAGGGTGGGTCACTGGCCCCGAGGTTGCAGTCCAGCACGAGGGACGAACCTGGCTCCAACACTACATGGCTGGGACCGGCCCCGCAGCTCAGCTCCACTGAATAAGGCGTTTCTGTGTGGAAAAACAACAAATATTAGCGACACATGCTCTGTATCTGAAACAATCTGGGTTTTCTCCTTACTTTCATCCTTTAAGTGTTTCACCAGTAGGCATACAGAACCTTACTGCTGACTTTATCGCTCTGTTAGCTAAATTATCTACTGAAGAAGCTACTTTATTCATTGATTTAATTATCTACACATTGGGTTCATTCCTCATTTTTGTCACCTATTTTTGGTACTCTGTTTCAGTTTCAGAATTTATCATTTTATCGCGAAGCTTCAATAGAATCAGTAGAGATGGTGGTGTAGCAGGATGGGGTAGCACATTCCAGAGGCCGGGTGTTTTGGGGACAGAGGAGAGGCCGGAGAAAAGGAGACAGGGGAGGGGGAGGCAGAGGAGCTCTTAAAGTACAATGAGCTCAGCAGCATGAAGAGATTTGTATGTCAACAGCAGCACATTAAAGTCATTCAGAGAGTTGCAGAGAGAGGCTGGAGTGAGAGGTTGATAAGCAGGTGTGAGGTGAGCTGCAGAGAGGTGGACAACCCAAAACAAAGGAGAAGGTGTTCATAAACCACAGTCATCACTAAAACATTCCTAACTTTTAATCATTTGATCATTGTCTTGAAGTGATAAGATTTTATCCATCCATTCATCCATCATCCACACAGCTTAGGGTTTCTGGTCGCCAGAATTGATCTCATCCATCACTGGGTGAGAGGTTGAGGTAGATTATTAAATTCAGTGTTTTTAATTATTGTTTTCTACATGCTGCACAGTACATCCTGCTGTTTCAGTGCACTCTGCAATTAATCATCTCACACCATCTTATTACTGTATTGTACACCATATAAACAGTTGTTAACCTCACTCTGTTTCACAATGGTATGTTTACAGCAGTGTGTGCTGCAAATCACACTTTTAATTCTGTTCTTATATAGAATAAGAAATGAAGTATTAAAAAAAACTGAAGAGTCCTTCAGATGAAGGCAAAAAAAGGAGGCATTTAATTATCTGTCATCAAAGTGCATATTTCTTCATTCACTGAGCACCATAATCTGTTTTTATATTGTAACATGCAAGGCAATAATAATTCTAAGTTGACAAAAACATAGCACACTTCTCCTCTTAGTCCTTTTTGCAGTGTTTGGTCTTGTGATGCGCGTGTGCTGCATTCCTTCTATGTCACAGTTTTGCTCAGTCGGGCAGCAGGAAACATCCCACTGGAACCATTTCTGAGGTGCAGCTCAGTGTAACACAGCTCTGAGCAACATGGCTCGCAAGACCATAATTTTATGTGGAATAAACGTGAACATGTGGTAGTGACACATTCATGAGATAGCAACAAGTTGTCCAAGACAACAAACTGTAGATTACTATGGTTGCCTTATGGATAAGTTATTTTACGATTTTTGTGTCTGCCCTTGTGGTTTTTGTGCAATCACATTTTTAGACTCTACTTTGTTGTGAAAAAGTTCACAGTTAAAAGTCCAGTTGTGGTGGACATAGAGCTTTCATGGCTGTGTTTTTGGCCCAGTGAGCTAGGAGCATCATCTCTGGGGTCAGCATACACTCTTGAGTAGTACAATCCAGTGCGTGACCTCAGTGCTCCTACGTGTGAGTACATCTTTCTTCCTTTATCAGGATGTGAATTAGCACAAGAATTGTCTCTTCCTACACCTTTGGTAGATTTAATATTTTCTCCATTGCACGTCTCGGACCCCACTGTTTGCCATTATCTTGGAGGAAAACAAGAAGCGGTCATTTACATTTAAAATGAAAATAAATTCACATCAAAGAACAACTATAAATAAATGCTCTACCATGTACTCTATTTCCTCTATGTCCCTTATCTCTGCTGGGTGTCACTTCTCTCTGTTTGACACTGCATGGAGTGACTTTTAGTCTTGACGTATGCTTGTTTTGTTCAGTCTTCACAGTCTGTCTGTGGAGTGTTGACATTTGGACTAGCTAATCGAAACCAGCAGGAATTACTTAGTTTAAATTCATCACTCCATGGTATATTGCAATCTTTTGTCTTAATTTAATGATAATTCAAATAAATTTACAGTGAGCATTTCAACCCCAAATTGTAAAGAAATTTTATTCCAGCCCAGAAGCCTTTGAGAGGTATGAAGAGAGTGTCACCCATGCTCTGGTGGACCAATCAGGTCAGACATGCTCCTGATTGGTCAAAAAAGGAAATCACTGACGTCGGCAAATCACGGATATTCCAAACAGCTTGTTTTAGGTCAGGATTTTTCATTCACAAGCACTACTAAGTACAGGTTTGGTCCTTAAATGTCACACATTGTGGGCTGGGAGGAAAGCCAAAGACCCACAAATTTAACTAAAAGACTTAATAAAGTGATTTTTGCATAATATGGGACCTTTTACTTTTTGATGCAGCAGCTGTTAAAAGCACAGCATGAGGAGATTTAGAAACATCTCTCAGTCTCTGACAATTAGGGCGAATTTTGATTAAAAAGTTACAGTTTTCTTGCGTATGACTTGTTCAATACATGGAAATCTATTTAATGAATGCATTTTCACCTAAGAAATGACTTAACGCTCTTGGACAGATTTCCTGACAGTACAACTGAAAACCTTTGCACACATGAAATGTCTTTTTCATAAAGTCATTACTGTACCTGTACAAGTAACATCATTAAAACCCCCTTTCTTTACTTAATTTGACAAGCCTCTTTGTGAATTCAGCTTAGAAAGGCTATTTTCTGGCATAAGTACTGACACACACACACACACACACACACACACACACACACACACACACACACACACACACACACAAACACACACATACACACACTTCTTTCTGCTTCTCTTTCTCTGGCGTTGGATTAATTAAGTTAATGGGAGATGGAATTTTTTCCTTGATTAAATGAGGCCTGACCCCCCACCATCACTTTCTGATGAAGGGGCTGGCTAATGCTGAGAAAAGCTGCACCGTGCTGTGCCACAAACACACACCTGCTATGGAAAAAAACATAAACATGCACGCACATACACGCACCATAAAAACAGACTTGTGTAAGAAGAACATGTGAATATAAAGACATTAAAATAGACTTAACATCTTGTAAGAACTGAAATACTTGCACATGCTGTCACACATCACCTCTACAGCTCCTCTCTTACTCTCTCCCATTTCAACTAATTAGGTCTCATTAAGTCATTAAAACGTTAGCAGCCATTTCCCAGCCCACTGCCAATGGTTTCACTTGGCAAGATGAGAGAATCATTCTGCTTTGGGTATGGGAACCATTAAACCTCAAACAAACTTGAGTAAAAGTGTGATGAGGAGGAAAACACTGGAAAAAAACTCTGATATCCTCGACGTCTTGACCTTTTCAAAAATAATTAAGTCGTGATATGAAATTAAAAATACTGGACATATAAAATCCAGAAGAGTTATTCTTATATCTTCTAGGACGAAGGACTGCAGGCGCCCACACATCCACACGGTAACTGCTAGTGTCTCATGAGCACACAATACGGTGAAGAGGGGGGGCTCTGTGAAGTGGCCATTTTAACCATTTTGCTGTTGAAATGGGAGCTGCGGGAAGAACAGGGTGCACTCTCGTATATAGTCGTGGCTGAGCGATCTCACTGAGCTGTGGTGAATGGATTGTAATGGCACTGTGCCAAGCAGCTCAAAGCTGACTAGAAGCAGAGAGAGGGCAGAGGTTTACACAAAGGACAGAGGATGACATAAAGTCCAGCTGACAACAGGAGACAATTCAATACATACAAGCAAACATACTAACACACACAAAGAAAAGCTCTCGCATAACACATTTTTAATAAAGTCATTTCTTGGTCAGTTTCGAACATGTTTGATAACTAATCTGGGTTTTTGATTGCTTTGTAATTGTGCTGATAATAGTAATTTAGATAAAGTAATAACACTGTAGTGGTATGATCCCATAGATTTCCTGAAACCAAACCCCATGTTAGGTCATTTTTCCTAATCAATCCCATAACTGTTGAAAAAGGAAGGCTGAGGACAAATGCAAAGTTATTTTTTTAAAAGAAAGAGAGGAAAGAGAAGTAAAAACCAACCCAGGCAAAGAGACAGACTGCCCCTGATCTTCACCAAGACAGAAAAAGAGAGAAAGCCAGGGGAAATGGAGATACCATCAACACTAGTCCATTTCTGTTAATGGATCACCTATTCACAAAATGTTTGGGAGAAAAGGAGAAATAGGAGGAGCAGGAGGCTGAGGAGAATGACCCAACACAGCGAATATTTCACCCAGCTCAGCTCGCTGTCAACAGAGACTGGACACCCCGTGACCCGGAGGCCACAGCTCAGGTTTCTACAGCCTCTAAAGTGGAGCTATACAATACCTCAGGCCTTTCAGGGACTGCAGCTTATCTGTGAGGCTGGGCTTAAAGAGTCTAAAAAACTAGGGCTTCTTGGGATGAAGTGAATCTTCCTTTTATCTGCTGCTGATACTGGAGTAAAATGCATGCTGCTGTTGGTTGTGTTTTAATGGAACTTTGCTACATTGCTGCTGCAACCCCAACACTAGTTTGCCTACACCTCATAAGTGGTGCAGGCAACTTCATATATCACTCTTACTTTTTGCAACTAGATGTATACTGTCCAGTGTTATGAGTAGGTTTTTTTGTATTTTTTTTTGTTTCTATTATCTATTTGCCCTGAACTGCATCTTGTCCCAACATATATTTCATAAAAAATGGTTCAGATAGCTGTGAGGAACTTTGTGCTGATCTTAGTAACATGTGAATAAAGTGGTCCAACCCCCTCTGATAAGTACAAAAAAACGCTCACTGCCTTTAAGGCTCAAGGCTCAAGGCTCTTTATTGTCATTACATGTTCCCACATGGAACTAGAGTTGTCCTCAGGAGTGGCAGTGTACACACAGTAAATAAATCATATAATAACTAATACTACTAACACAATAACTTCATAAATAACTATACATAAGCAATATTTCAATTCAAATAGATTTTAATTGATTAAAGAGTCAGCCATGGTGAGATCCAAAATGTTACAAGCATACAGTAATATCCCTGTGCTAACACTGAGACTGTGGCAACAGCAACAGGTGGGTATGTACTTTTAGAGCTGATAAAAAATCATATAATTTAAGTTAATTTAAGTGGTTTCCTAAACAGCTAAAATCTTCTCTGAAGCTTTAATCAATGGTCTACAGCAGGGGTGGCCAACCTGCGGCTCGGGAGCTGCATGTGGCTCTTTGCCTTTAAGCGTGCGGCACTAGATAGATAGATAGATAGATAGATAGATAGATAGATAGATAGATAGATAGATAGATAGATGCGTTTGTCAGGTCACGTGTGGAATGTGGCCCTTTGTTGTATCATGGTAATTTTTGTGGCTCTTGGTCTCGGACTGGTTTGCCACCCCTGGTCTACAGAGATGCTAGCTTCTGCTCTCTCTTAGGCTAAATGCTACACAGTAGGACCTACTGAGTTTATGTTGTTGTTGGGTCTATAAAAATACTAATATTAGCAAAACTATCACCAAATAGAGCTATACACAACTTGACAAAGTTATCTGGGTACCAGTTTTGTCCCCTCACCCATAGCCACCAGCTACCAGGAGCTGCAACTGTAGCTACAGCTAAAAAACTGTAGTACTCGACAGTCTGAATGTAAACGGGCACAGATGAGAGATGTCTTCTCATTGCACAGAACAGTTTCTTCCTATGTTCATGAAAAAAATTAAGAGAAGTTGCATATTGGCTGTGTGTGGTTAAACTGACATGAGACCACACATCCGGAGCGATGGATAACCAGCACAGGCATGTGGACATTGCCCTACTTAAACACCACCTCACTTGGTACAGTGATCCGCTCTCATGGCCATGTTTGGCTGATATCTCCACATGGATGAAGGAAAGCCACCTTCAGCTAAATCTGTCAAAAAAAACTGAGCTCATTGTCCTTCCAGCATGTCTCTCGGTTCAACCACAGATTAATGTCCTGCTTGATTCCAATCAACACCTGATTCAAACAACCACAAACTCTGCCAGAAATGTGGGTGTCATGACTGATGACCAGCTGACCTTTAGGGTTCATGTGGCCTCAATTGCTCGATCTTGTCAATATGCCCTCTATAAGGTCAGGAGGTTTAGACCTTACCTGACACAACTGGCCACACAGCTTCTGGTACAGGCCCTTCTTATTTCACACATTAGCCACGTACACATGGACCCAAATATTCCGCTTGCATTCGGTTTATTTGCTCAAACGGAAAGAATTTAACCTTTGCATGCACCTCATTCTGAAAGAAAAGTGCCAATCGGAATGGACATTTATTGGTTTCACAGGGGTGGAATATTCCTTTCCCCAAACCGATTGAGGTATCATGTATCCACTCAAACAGAAAGTTGTCAGGGTGCGTTTTTTCAGCGCATTCTCAGATATGACGTAAGACGCAACTAGAGACGTTCCTCAACTTTAAAAATGGCGGTGAGTCGTCAGCACTGGACTGCTGCGGAAAGTTTTTTTTTTATCCAAACTTTGAAAGAAATTAACATAATTTCAAGACTGGACGGACGAAAAACTTGCAATACTGAGTATTGCAACACTGTGATAAACAAACTGTCGTCCTCCAGCTTTGATAAATCTCGTGATGTTTACGTTTTTCTGCGCATGCCCCATTGACTATTCTGTTTGATTATAGCAGCGCATGTAGACCAGAGATTGGAATATTCCTTTCCATGTATACTATTATTTTTGGAAAAGTCATTCGGAAAGATTCCATTTGGATAGACGAAAAACTCCTTATGTAACCGTGGCTATTGATTACTGCAGCTCCCTTTTAGCAGGAACTCTCTGCATGTACATTTAAACTTCTGCAGATGATCCAGAACACAGCAACACGTCTGGTCTTTAACCAGCCCAAAACAGAACATGGCTTCTGGTGGCAGCTCAAATCAAATTCAAAGCTCTTCTTCTGGCTTACAAAACATTGACAAGAATGGCTCTTGCCCGCCTGGGGTCCCTCATCCTAGTTAACACGCCTCCTTGCTCACTACGCTCTGCTTGAGAAAGACACATGTTGCTCTAGCCCAGTGCAGCTCTAAATCACTAGCCAGACTCTTCTTCTCTGTTGTTCACAAGCAGTGGAATGAATTACCTAACTCTACACTATCAGCAGAGTCCCTTTCTACTTTTAGGAGTAGTTGTCTGAAAACTCATCTGTTCAGGGAACACTAAAGCACTTAAGCTGACCCTTCTCCTCTTTGTCTTCAGGGGTAGGATGAGTCAGTAAGTCTAAGACCCAGCTCTTAGTGAATTCTCAGTACTAATTACTGAATGTTGTTGATGGTTGAGGTATATTGTTGTAGCAATTAATTGTGGTTGAGGTATATTGTTGTAGCAATTAATTGTGGTTAGTTGGCTACATTATTCTACATAAAAAAAAGTAAAATAAAAATTCTTCTTGCACTTTATGGCAGCATCTATGGCCAAAAAACTTGTAGCACTTTGTTGCACTAACTAGGTTTTTCCTTCTGTCTCAATTCTTGCTCATGTTGTACGTCTCTTTAGACAAAAGCATCTGCTAAATGAAATTGTAGAACTGTAAGGGAAACAGAAAGCTGGTGGATCTAAGTTCTGCTAATGTTAGCCATACTTGCTTAATCAATTAGATGTTGTTTTCCCAGACTGTTTGATCCAGTGTCAAATACACTGTGCCTTATTATGATGATTTCTTGAGTGTTTCCTTACCTTAAGACCAGTTGTTAAATCTGAATTTTTAATTACCCATTAAATAACCAGGAAATTGGTATACCAAAACAAACTAAATAATAATAAAAAAATCTAACAGAAGCATATGATGACAAGATCAACTCATTGCTTACAACTGCCCTGGAGAACATGAAAGCGTGTCCTCAGAGCAATCCCCCTGATTGTTTGTTGTTGTCTGGACAAAGACATAGAGGAACCAAAAAGCAGCAGGCTTCCTCTCTTCCTCAAGTTATTGAGGAGTGAGGCAATTCACTCAGTCTAACAAGAAATATTTCTGTATCAGCATGGAAGACAGACCAAAAGACTGACGAGGCCAGGCACAGAATCAATCTGTTAGACCAGCTGACAACAGGCCCAAGTACTTAGGTCTCATATAAATGAGAAAGCTAAGAGAGGTCACAGAGTTAAAAAAGGTAGAGAATCTAAGATAGTAAATGGAAAGAGAGAAAATGAGACAAAGAAAGAGAGCCAGAATTACTGAATGAAATAGAGGACTGAACAGTGCAGATAAGATTAGAGCAGCCTTGAGACTTGACTAAAAGAGAGCAGCGAAATGTGATTACAGGCGCTTTTGTGAAGAGGGACCACTAAAGCACTCAAAAAGCAGTGATAACCAGATTGCCTCATACCTCCTGCTAAATTGACACAGCGGTGGAAGATAATTGCTACCAGTCCTGAATGATATTACCAGTGTATTTTATCGCAAATGTAGGTACTACTTGTTTCAGAAAAACAGGCTTGTAAGACATCAGTATCCACTGAAACCTAAGTACAGGCAGGAACAGATGGTCTGATAGATTGCACTGGTCGGTTTATAATGGGAAAAATCCTCCCTCTCTCTGTGGTGTCAAGAAGCCACAAACTGGGGGGCCAGTTACACGACAACGGTTGTAGGATAAAACGCAAAAGTAATGTGGTGTTATGGCCTTTCAACACAGAAATGGCCTTTAAGCCAACGTAAAACTAACGACGTACAGCTGCTACCGATGTGTAAACAGTAAGCCAGTGTTTTTAGTGGAAACACTTCATGCACGTTCCACTTAATGCATGTGCATAGACGGTACAGCAGTACTGTTACGATCTTTGCATACTATCATGTTGTGCTTGTGCTGCTCAATCCGCTGAATCTGCTGACTTTCCTTCAACATAATGTGCATCTGTTGCACCACTTTTACGCTTAGCATGTGCCAATAAACCAGATGATCAACCCAACTGGAGATCAACCAATAGGAATTTCTGGTCAGACAGTTAAAGTGCCAGCTACAGGCCTGGCATGCTAAATACAGCGTTTCCAGTCCCTCAGCGTTTCCGTGTATTTTTTTTCCATGCGTTTTTGAGGTGGTGTAAACATGGTGTAAACTGGGTCTGGATCTTGCATCATGCTACACAAGCACTTGTTTTTAGCCTCTGTACGTGGAAGTGGAAATTTCTGTTTAATCATTGGGAACAGTAAATCTCACTTACAGGCGCACCTCGCTGACAAAATATTTGGGCTTTTCTCACATGTCATAGCTCACTTCCTGTTCCCAGTTTTCCATCTTCGTCTACCAATTTCTCCAAACAAAGGCACAAAGTAGAAAAAATATATGTTATAGCATTTATCTTAAAAAGTAAAAGATGTATGGTTTAGTCTTTTTTGTTTTTGTTTTATACTGTTGCTGCAATAAATATTTATTTCTTTAAAAGACATTTTATGACACTTCTGCTGCTTCAAAAGTCAAAAACTCATTTTATCTGTCTTTATTTTATAGCTGTCACATTGGGATTGGGTTCGTCTTTCTGTAAATGTGAAAAACAACAGCAGTCTAAGCATGCCATATTTACACCTCACTATATAATCTTGAATTCCATTGATAGTAAATTAAAAGTCTCTGCTCAATCTTTGCTGTGAACAGGGGGCTTAGCATTTCTCTGTTTACAGAGTGAGGCTGTGAGTCACTCAACAATGTGAACAGCTGCTGTGTCAGGTGTTAACCGATCCAGCTGTGTTTCCTCCCATGACCGTACAGCAGGGTTCGTCTCATAGCCCATCATCTTAACCACAGAAAAACATTTGCTCTCACTCACTGTCAGAAAGCTGATACAATGAATGAAAGACTTGAGTCAGACCTTGTGTATGGGTCCTAAGAGGTTTGCTTTTATTAAAGTAAAGTGAAGTGCTTCATTGATGTAAACTGTTTTAAAAGTTGTCTGTTTACTCCAGAACCTGGCATCCAGATTTAGTCACATATTGTTAGTCTTTACGCTGCCCTCAAAGCAATCTGGTAATCCTTACAATGCTGTGATGATAATCTTATTTAACAAAGTATTATTTCAAACAAGGTACATGGTGTTTGTCATGATCTTTTGAGCCCGGTCTTGACAAATGATTATTAAAAACACCTTAAAGAAATTATTTTCTGAACAGTCAATTTTTAATAGTCATTAGTTGAATATTTTTTTATCAACCAACCTGTTTCACCAACCACAGCACCTACGCTGGCATGATGAGACCTTCAGTGTATTCTAAATCTGCTTTTACAGCCTCTGTCCAAACATGAATAACCAAAAGTTTTGATATTTTGCTGCACTAATAAATCACAAACTTCAACTTTCCACAAAGATAGAAAAGGTGAATTGACTGTTTCATTAAGTAATGATCACCAACAAATGGCATAAAAGTCCAAAGTAAATAATCGAGAAAAGGGTTGTGGTGGGACAAACGTGGTCTCCGTTTCCCACTGTAGTGTGTGTGTGTTTGTGTGTGTGTGTGTGTGTGTAAGAGCAAGAGAGAGGAAGGGAGGGGAGATGGGAACAAGGGATAGAGAATGAGAGAGGGAAAGAGGGGGCGTACCAGAGCAGTCCCTCATGCCTCCTGCTCTATGTACAGTGCTCATTCATCCCAGTTTGGGTTCCTCCAATCACAGAGCTACAGTCCTGCATGCAGGGCCTCCCAGCAGCATGGGGCCTCCACATGGCCATGTCAAGTGCCAGGCTCTCTTGCATGAGTCAACAAGGCAAGCATTAAAACCTACATAGGAGTAACAATGGGAGATCCAAATCAGAGGCTGTTGAGTCACAAAGTTGAACACTGAATGTAGAGGAATCTATGTGGTACCAGCATTTAGTAATCTAAAGGGCCTTATATGAAGAGCCAACATTTAGAGCCTGAACAGTCTAAAAATAACCCCGTCTCTGCTGTTTGAAGTAAAGCATATGTGCATTATAATGCTGGCATGCAAAGATCAGGGTTGAGCATTACGTACAAGGTCAGTATGATGAATGAGATTGTTATGTGACACGAGCTGTACATGCAGAGAGAGGACACACTGCAAAGAGCAGGCCTCAAATATTACACTCACAACAAGGCTCTCAACAAAGACATTTCCCATTAGTGATGTGAGAGAGACACCCTGTGATCTTTCAGTAATACACTGCTTTTGAATGAGAAAAAAATGAGTATGCACTCAGCTTGAATGCACACATGATTGTTCAGAAGATTCATAAGTGTGTGTATGTGTGTGTGTGTTGTTCACGTGACATGAGTATTGAGTGAAGGGTAAAGAAATAAGCCCCCAGATACTTCATCTTCTTTATTCATGTAAACTTTTTTAACTTTTTGACTCTGGCATATTCTCATAAGCTTTCTTTAAAATAACTTTAAAGCCCACCCTACAGCTCTGACATGGTGTAGTAATATTTTTCTCCATGTTTCAGCACCTCAAAACTTTCAGGAACCCCATCAGCGTAACTAGTTTGCCCTCATGTGACTTGACTGAGCAGACAAGGAAGAATGGAAGGAATGTGAATGCGAGTTAGCTGATCAAGTGAGCGTATCCTCCTTCCCTGTTTCACACATATCCATTGATTAAGTATGCGAAAGAACAAAAGCATCACATTGGAGAAGTTGTACCAGGTTTACAGGACTGATTAATGTGATATGTTACCCATTCAAGTCATGCAATTATTAGAAATATACAGGAGACAGAACAGCCACTATCATGAGGAACAGGTTGACTGCCTCAGTACGCTACAAAGAGGAAAATATTGCTCTATCTTCAATTATCACTTTTGAGATTTTTACATGAAGTTGTTTATCAAGGCAACGAGTTTAACTGCGACCAAATCAAGTGATGGGATGGGAATTAGGTAATGTTTAGGCCTAGGAAATGCAGAGTAGGAATTTGAGCTTGCTTACAATAAACTGTTCAGTGATGTCAGTGCAGCTTTAGCCTGTTTCTGAGCATCAGTAGAAATTACATCAAAAAAAGTTTTCAATTACATAATGTGACAAACGTCAGGGTGACATGCACAATCTATTTAAGGTGCTAATTTCAAAAGTAATATCTATTAGTGCTGCGGGATCAAAGGATTAACAGATAGCAGCTTCACCTAACAGCAACTTCATCACTATGTGCCAATGAGGTGCATCGCAGTGCAAAATTTGCTAAAACAGAATATTATCAAAGGCCCCAAGGGCATATTCTGTGATATGAATATTCTGTCAATTTTATGTGTGGGAATCAACTGTAGAGCAATCATTTTATCCAGACAAGACTCACTGTGATAAGACTGAAGGGTAATTCACCAATAATCTATCTCAGGGTCTAATTCTGATTATATTCAAGCGCAGGAACGCTGACAAAGTTCTGCAGGTCTGTGCATTTTGCTCCAGTTCTGCACCTGGTTGTGACTGACTGAGATGAGCTGCTACATCTCCATCCTCTGCTACATGAAAGCTGCACCGTGTCTCATCCTGACAGTACCAAATTGTCTTCATTAACTGTATATGATGAGCTGAATGGAGAGAGTAAGTCTTTACAGTTTTAATAGGAGCTGATTCATGAAAGATGTGACCAGGGATGGGTACTTTTCACATTTCAAACAATATAGTGCTCAACACTACCAATTTTTGGTACTTTTGTGTGTTTTTGTCTGGAATTATATAAACATTAGTTTAATAATTATATCAATTATTTCTCAATATATAAACTTGTAATGCCGTGTTCATGTCCAGCATGGAAAATCACCTTCTCTTCACAGTCACAAGGATGTGTCTTGGCACCCAAAAACGGTACCATTTGATTTTACGTGAATCGGTTCTTGGTATTACAGACGTAATTAGGTGGTACCCATAAAACTATTTTATTCCCATTGTGACCAGAGTGAAAAGTGTGATGGGGGATGGTCTCACTCACTGATTGCAGATTAATACCTTATACATACAAAAAAAGAAAATCTTAAAACGGTTGCCTTTATACCCAAGGGGTTTAATGATAAACCTGAGTAGACTGCCTAGCTAACGTCCTTGTGTGTGTCAAACACTGCAAAATGAGACGCATATGTTTACGGCAAAGAATATTTTTTCTAAGGACGCGGTCACACTGGCAAACCCTACCGTGCTTAAGCACGATTCCCTTCTCTGCTTTGACACGCTTCAGAGCCACGGCTTATGATTGCTGCAACCGCTCCGCTCAATGATCATTTTAACAGTAGAGGGAGTGTTAGAGGGGTGTGTCTGACCAGAACAACTTAACATAAGTCAAAGTCTCTAAAGTTGTAGCAGTGTTCACTCTGTCTTATTGCAAGGGGGAAATCGTGCTTGAGTACGGCACAGTTTGAATGAGACAGCATCCTGAGATGCTTGGCCTTGTCCAGGATCAACTCAAACCAAAAGTTTCTCACAATCGCTTTAACCTACAAGTTGGGTTGACAGTTTTTAGATTGAATCTAAACCACCCAACCATGGCACGATACATGACACGCATCCACAATTGAACACCTATTGGGTTTCACTTGACTTTAGGAGGCTGTGCTGTTTGTGACTGGAAAAGAACTTGCAAAATATATTCAACACAATACTTTGAACATCCCAAGAGAGCAAATCATTTGAATTCAAAGCAAACAAATCTATCTGAAGACTTCCCCTCCTGCAAACACTTCTCCGCTTATTTGCCTCCCTCCCTGGCAGCATGAATAGGCGCACACAGGGCACCATAAAAAAAAAAAAAAATCAACACATTCACTGCACAAATATACCCAGCTGAAACTCAGCCCAGGGCATCTTTAAATAATATGCATCCTAATTTAGCATGGACTCTCTGGGGAGGGGATCAAGATGCACTCACAAATTGCAGCTGACACACCCACGCTCACATACAAACAGGCAGACAGGCAAACGGGGTGATTGTAACTCAGAAAACACACACACACACACACACACACACACACACACACACACACACACACACACACACACACACACACACACACACACACACACACGCACACATGCAGATGCTTAATTTACAGCTAATGTGTAATGAGCCATTCTCCAAGGGCTCAACTGTCAAGACAAGATCTGGTGTCAAGTCTCAAGAGATCTGAGTTTGTTTACAGAATAACAGAGAGTGTGATAAGTATAAGTCCAACAGTTGATCAAAACAAACAGTTGTTATATACTGATGTATATATATTAACATAAACACTTTATGTATCAGTGCAATTACAGGGTGAATCACATGAGGTTATTAATGCGTTTTATGCATCAACAGGAGAGGATCTCTTAATCTGCTCCACACAACAATAGATTTACAGGTAACAGTTCAATTACTCATCACACTGGAACCTTAGGCAGATATTATTCTATGATCTCAGCAGTCAAGCAATGATATTATACACTAGAGCAGCCACAGTAAAGGCCAATGCACAATTTCCTACACAGCATACATCCCTCGACAAATTCAGTGTTTAATATTCTGTAGCTGTCCCTATATGGGAGGCTGAGCAGCTGGCTCTCAGGTGTAGACACAACAAACTGGAGCTGAACACACACTCTGAACATTACAGATGACAGGAGAGCTCAGGAGGAGCTGTGGATGAAGACTTTAAGTGGACCTAAGGTGGAGTCAACCAGTGACTGCAGAAGCTACAGGGTTTTAGCTTGCCAGCAATGAGAGTGGTACATTCGGGTTTTTGGGGGCACTTTTGTGTCTTTTTTCTCCTTTTTAATGTTCATTCAGAGTCACAAGGAACTCTTTTATGGAGGAACTTGTTACTTGGCTTGAAACTTTACATTTTGATACCAGTTGTGCAATTGTAGATGAAGTACAGGGTCCAAAAACAACACAAGATCACAGGGTTACTGATGCCTAATAAACTGGTGCAACAAAGATCATTGGACAAAAGCTCTCAGTAGAAGGAAAACTAGTAAAAGAAAGCAAAAACTATAGAATTTACAGCTGCTTTCAGCATTTTCCCTCTAAGCACCAATATACAGGTACCTTATCCACTTCTGTTCTTTTCTTGCCAAGTATGACATTCATTGTATGAGTAAAGGAATTGAAAACAAAGAGCTGTACAAAAGATGTAGGAATTTTTCTTGATATGTGGACGATGATCTGAATATGAAATGGGTTTTCATTTCCTTGTGACACATCTGGAAAAGGTTGAATTGTGTTATATCCAGGCTTCAGTAATAACATGTCAAGACTGTGGACGGAGCCATCTATCTGTAAAGCGAGTGGGTGTACACCTCGTGACTTGAACCAGGTGTCGCTCACTGCCATGGTGCCACAATGATAAAAGAGAAAAAGATATTGTGACTTGAGAAAAGTAGAGCAATTGAGTTATGATGCTTTTTCAAGTAATTTTTGTCAACCCAAACAGCCAAGGAGAAGAATTTAACCAAGAAAATTTTGAGCCTAAGGTTGTAATGTCTGAAGATGATGTAAAATCTTTCTTAAAATGAGGTTTGGTAAGCTACAGAAAGGTTTAAAGGCTTGTCTGTTATTAAACCAGCCGACCACCAGGTAGACTGCTGGTAATCTTCTTCTATAAGTCAAGCCTTGACAGGGCGTCATATATTCTGGTCACTACAGTTAAAATGAGGAAGATGGATGAGAAAGTTAGACTTTAAAAGTGAAATGAAATGGAATGCAAACAAACTAAAATGCCCGTGTTGCTTTTTTATGTAATGTTTACTCAGTTGCAAACCCAGCTCAAAACTAAATCAAGACTTTTGTTGAACTTACAATTCAGTTCTCCAGTCAAGGCCTAACACTTTTAGCCTGCATTCAGTTCCATATCTGGGCCACCAAAGATCTCAAGTCTGACAGCCTGTATTGGCTATTAAAGGAAATAAAAAAGAGTCCTTATCAATGAATTTGATAGAGTCCCCCCATTCATCTTACCAGGCCAAATGCAGTCAGTGCTCAAATGGAGGTCCATTTGTGGGCTGCGTTTATTTTTCTTTACTGAAATTCCTCTGTAGTTTTAAACTTTATGCTTTGGGGCAACAACTTGAAAAACAGAACAGCAAAGACATTTCAGATTTGAGGGAAAAAAAAAATCATTTTTTTTTTTTTTTTTTACAATATAACCTGATGTTTGTAACCCAATGCTCTCACTAGATCACAAATATCTTCCTCTGACATTGTGTGAGGCACAAAATGTAACCTCTTGTGCAACTATACATTTCCATGACATTTAAGCTAGAGGGTGGACTTTGCCCGAGAGGACCCTGGTGCAGTTTGTTGAATAAATGGTTTACTTAAAAAAAAGAGAGAGAGAGAGAAAGAAAACATTTCCCTCCCACCGCCATGCACAACATCGCACAGGGTCATTGCAGAAGCAGAGTTTCTGCACACAAAGTCTCCCAGGGTGTTAAGAAGAAATATTAACTAAGCATGAACCAAGAAGCTGATATGACCCTGTCTGACCAGAGAATATTGGAATATAGGAATAATGAATAATAATGAATACAGGAATAACTATGTTTCTATTTTTAGATTGAGCTTTAACTCTAATGACATGAGGAGTTGTAGAGTTGTTCATCAGTATCACAATAAATCATTCAGCTTCAACAGAAAGAGGAGGTGGTTTATCTCAAAGTAAGTTTAAATCAAGACTTGTAAATTTGGGGGAATCTTAAATGCAATTGACTCAAAGCTTTCAAAGGCAAGAGCAAAAAAAGTAAATAACCAAAGGCTGTGGACATGGAGACCTTCAAACTGAATGAAAGTAACAGTGGAATTTTTCTATTCAAACTGGGGAACAGTACAACCTTAAACACAATGTCACTTGTGTTTTTCATGTACTTTCAGTCAGATGGACACAAAGCCAGAGAAACAACGCACAAGCTGCTCCCTACAATCTTTATACTCTTTTTCTGTGTATGTACAAATAAACGTTATTAGTTTATTACTTTAACATTAGATCTAACGGGAAACATCCATACACATTTGAAAAGTAAAACGTTTTTAACTGATGTGAAGTTCAGACACTCAGGAACGTGATGCATCCCCTTCAGCAACACAGTGAAACTGTAAAACTGAAATTTAAAGGCGAGGTATGTGTGTACAAATGGGAAAAATGCTCCCATGCATCATGCATCATCCATCATGCCTGTAAGGCAAAGAAGTCTTTGTTGACCGAGATGCTTGTGTGATACATGATGTGAATAATCCACCATTTTTTCTATATAACTTATACTGTTGGGCTTTTGCAGCTCTTTTAAAAAAGGACAGGGCAGAGTACAGATTAGGAAACCCGTGGAGAGTTGGGGCATTTGTGTAGGTTTAAATTGAACCTGGGCAGCCAGCTCTGGGATGGGGTGTGACTTGACCTCTGAGCCAAAGTTGCACCCCTATCAGTACAATTTGGTTGGTGCTGACAAATCTGCACAAGCGCACTCTGAATAACTGTTATTCTTAAACAGTTTGCACTAAAAAAAACTCAAATGGTTAGTGAAAGCTGAGATGTTGCTCATTCAGCTAATATATGGTTACTACAGTAATTTTTTTCCACTTAGGCATTAAAGGAAGCCTGCAAATACACACAGAGTGCAGAGCAGATGGGTAAAAGGAAAGCACTGAAAATGGAGCTGAGTTTGTCCAAAAATGCCTCTAAGAAGATTATTCCAGGTTATAAAACCTCCACTGAGGTTTCCGCATGACTTTGAGATCAAAGGAGCATTGGATGGAGCTTTATGCGAACAATGGTAATCAGCTGGATTTTGGGATGAATGAAGCTCTCTCTATCTGTTTTTACTTGTATTTGTACAGTGATGTCTATATTGTGTGGTGACTTTTTTTGGAACAGTGTACCAAGTTTTATTTGTACAGTATGTTCATTATTTGATGTTCATAATATGCAGTGACCTTTATACTGTAAAGTACCATGCTGCTACTGCACTTTGTGTGTAAATGTGTGTCACGTACCACGTAACATGACGCATGTATGTTTTGTGCTATTTTAGAGCAGTGTACCAATACTTTTTTGTACTGTGGGTGCATGATTTGAGGCTTGCATTGTGTACTTACCTTTGTAGAGCAATATACCATGCCTTGTTTGTACTTAACAGTGTGTGCAACCAGCTGCATATTTTTTCTCCACTACTTTCAGTTTGTCTAATGATGAGGAGGAGCCATCCTCAACTTGCTTGTGTGCTAGGAGAGGAAGAAGGGGAGGCTGTGGGGATGTTGAAGGTTTTGGTGATGCTGTCAGACCCTTTTGAAAAAATAAATAAATAAATAAAAAAGAGACAAAAAAGACACAAAAGTTGTGTGTTTTATACTGTTCAAATTCTAAGTCTATCCTGCGAAATATGTTCAATTTAAGCATTTTCTCCTTCCCCAAACATCTGAGATCAAATTCCTGAATTGTTTTTCTTCATCTCAAACTGATTAACTCTTACATAACAACCATTAAACTGTAAATAACTTCCAGATATTGAAAGTTTTCAGAAAAACTGGCAAGAGCACTTACTCACGGAACATTCTCTGATCTTTATATAGTCAAAATGAGCAAAAAAGTCCAGGCAGACATTGTGAGGTTCCTGTTGTGTACTTTTTTTTATGTCCTATAGATGAGGGCTTCCTACCATTAGATGTGTCCAAAATTTAGAGAACTACATTCAGACACTAATTCTGAAGTCCGAAAGTGCCTAATTCCTTAAAAGTGAGGAAAGTTTCTGCACCTTTTTATATTTGCCGCAATGATTTGATAGTAATGGCAAGTGGATGCCAGATAAAACAACACAACCTTTAATTTAAAGTCTCTGTAGCAGTGTTGAAAAGCTCCAAAATCAATTTATTTTAGGTTTGTAAAAAAACTGGATCTTTAACAGAACCAGGTTAACCCGCATCCTTTTACTACTCCATTACGAGTTGATGTAACCTGTTAAGAACATTCATTCAAACTAGTTTAATACCAAACAGGACAAACTCTGGAAGGATGATTGTCTGTGACACACTCAGGCAGTGAAGTGCCAGAGCTCCCTCATGAAACTGTTGCTATGTTTACAGTTTTCATGTGCATATTAAAAGGCCAGAGGCTTCACAATAATCACATTCATTTGCCCATAAAGTCTTGCAGAAGAGCAAATGTTTGTTTCCATTATGTCCTTTAATAACCGCGCAGACTGTGAACACACAGACACTCAGGCACTTTGGTTACATCCATTTGCTTGTGATGTGTGAAGTGGAGCTGACATATTTTCATTTGATCTTTAGAATGGACAAAACAAGCTCTTTGTTTGTGGATGTAGCCATGGCCCTTGCCCTCAAATTCGCCCCAACCAGCGCCCGCCAATTCATCCCTGTCCCAGAATCACCCCCAGCCCCCACCCACCAGCCTCAGTTCCCACAACTAGGAAAACACCCACGACATTCACGCTTCACTTTCTAAACCCAACACAACGCACACTCATGGAAGCATCCACACACTGAGTCACCCTCAATCACTGTGTTATTAATGATCCCTGGGGTCATGTAGTAATAACACATGATATATACTAATCTGTTCTTCTGATCATAAAGCAAAAACGGTTCTGTGAGAGATTGTGAATATAAATGTAGCCTCTGCTCTGAAACACTTTATCTCTTCTATTTAAATAGATTTTTGTCTCTGATTTACTCAATGTTCTCTTAGCCATTTTATGAATGTGATATTTCATCAATTCAAAAGCTTTTTAGACAGCCACCAAATGTCAAAACTGTTTGCAACCAACTTCCGAGGATAAATCTCACACTGGAAAGAAATCAATTTCCTCCTCACTCTTATCGCAGACAACCTCCATCACAATGGCCATTTACCTGTGAGAGATTTCATCATGTGGATGTGATCGCCCCCAGTGTGGCACTCTCACTCCTGTCAGGAGGATCTCAAGGGGAGTAATTCCTTATTCTGTCTTTGCTGGAGTCCGCAGGGCACGGTAATCTTATTCTATATAAATTGTATCCTCTGACCTTCTCCCACTATATCAGATTGAAGTCGAGAAGGCATACCTCTCGTGCCTTCTTTCTAAGGCTCTTCTATGCATAATTGAACAGTGAATAATGGAACTTATATGATAAAATTATAGTATATCTCAAATGAAAGGTTGTGGTCTACCTGGATGTGCTGAAGTACTTCAGAGTTTCTGATATATTCATTCCCTCACACTTGACTTTTCTCTTCACAATCCTTTTGCACGATATTGCTTTTTTTTCCGCAACATGTATGTCATACCTGAGCTGGAGCAGCAGCAATGCAACTATGTGCCAACAATATCCAGATAGAAGAGAGAGATGCAATACTGATGAGTGACACAAATGGCAGCAGTATGTCTTACTTGTGCTAAAGTTAGTGTACGCAGAAAGACGACACTCACAAGCATAATAATAGGACAACACTTCACTTAGCTCTGTGAAGACTTTTCAAAGAACATGGTTCAAGCATTACTGTTATATTCTTTAAATTATTAAATTATATCATATTATTTTTTTGTTTGTTTTTGTTGTTGTTTTTTGGGGGCCAGGTCAAGTTAATTTTAAGGTATCACCATCCCAATTAGGTATGACACCACAGAAAAGGACAAGAAACATGCAAAGTAGAAAGAGGAGGATGGCATGCTGCAAAGGGATGTGGTCAGGAGTTGAACCAGGGACCAATGAGACAGACCACAGCCTATGTCTACTTAAAAACACACATACAGCGCAGTATTCCAAACAATGCACACAAGTGTCTCTTTTGAAGGCCCACTGTTAATACACTGTTTTTTTAAATTATTGATCTAATAACAATTAAATATCATTCCAAATGATTGCTCAATAACTTTTAGAAGAATTCATGACTCAACCTGTGGCACAGTGTAGACATTAATCAGTTTAAAACGTTAACGTTTTAATGTAATTGTCAGTATGAACATTAAAACCACCTTTTGTAGATCTTCTTCACCTCCCAAACAAAAACATACACACTGAATCCAGTATTTGATGAAAGACTGAGAAATCTTAACCTGCAAGCGATGCACAATCAAACTTTTTTTTTTTTTTTAGGTACAGGCACCTTTCAAAAATGCCTATTTTTCGTCTGAAACAGGAAAGATTTTTGTGCTTAATGTCCATACAAAGGCTTTTGAAACAACTGCATTTTTTTACATCTTAACTGCAATTCCCTCCTTACAATTTGCTCTGGACTTCTATCTTTTCTTGGGAAAATGAAAATGAATAGGCAATCTTGTTAAGGGTCTTTAATTAAAAAAAAAATAGAGAAGTTTTGAGGACAGAAATGCTTGGCATGTCGTCATTGTTTTCCAGGCTCTGGAGACCATTTGACTGTATTACCTTTAGTATTCTGTACCGGTCTTTGTAATGTTAATCCTGTGGCCACTCTCTCACCCACTCATCGCTGCTGGTGTGGGCAGGCAGACTTCCCTCTCCAGCCAGCACGATTGCACTCTAAGGAGCCACCACAGTGTCTGCGGAAATACAACTATTTATGTTCATCTCTCACGATCAGCTTTGTCTCACACTCAACTGAACTTTTTGACGTGATTACACAGAAAGAGTACCCTTCAAATCACTCTCTGCTCAAAATCCTCCCGCTGAACTTCAGGAGAAAGTGACTGAATGCAGCGTCTGATGCAGCACATTATTCAAGAGGGAGAAAAGTTTTGATTATTTTAGTGGCAAAGCTTTCCAGATATTAAACTCCAAGGTCCCCTTTCAACACCGGGGCCAAGCCCACATGTCTGCATAATGAGCCCCTTCCTCTGTTCGATCCCTGCTCTGTTCAAAGCCCTGTGGCTGCTCTGGGGCTGCTCTGTGGCACCGCAGCTGCTCCTTGGGCAATGAGCTACAACTTCACCACGAGAAAAGCCTTCCAGCGCGTCCCAGGAGAGACACCCATGAAGTAACAATACACCCAACCTCATACGCACCGGGGAGGCCACATGAGGTGAGCACTAAATCCGGTGGGGACACTGCCCGAACCATGCAAGGTGCACATTCACTCAGCAGCTTCCCCTTGTCTTTTATCAAAGCCCACTTATATTCTGAGTAACTGCACTTCAGTGTAGCACGAGAAACCCGCGTCCTCACACATGAACACAACTAAAACACATGCAGGTGATTAAAGTGAGCGCGTTACCTTGCTTGGATGGACCACAAACCAGCAAAAGAAGACAGAACAGCCAAATTGTACTCTCCACCGCCATGTACAGCCTTTGATATCCAACAGTGGGGTAGCAGCGTTCGTCTATACAACCAGCTATATCGTTATAGCGACATGCATACGTTGGAATCCGCTATTGTCTCCGCCGGTGCGTAAAGGAGTCTTCGTGAATGTTTCAGGTCTCTTTGGTGAACAGTCACATTTGATATCCCTAACGAGAAGGTTGCATTAGTCGGGGGAGAGCCGTCGTGTCTCTCGGCGCTTCAACGCCATGTTGCGAACGAATGTTAAGTGTGTGTTGGCTGCTGGTCCACACCACACAGACACACACACATGCTAGCGCGCGCACGTTCACCAGACATTGGCTGGCTGGTTGGCTGCTCGTCGCTGGAGTCCTAAAAAGCTGTCGGTGCTTCCAACACACCCCTTCTTCCTCCTTTTTGTCCAACTCCACGCTTTCAAAAAATAGTTGGAGGATTCATTCAGGGCGGCTGCGCCGTTAAAACACTTGCAATATCAGATTTGTCCAAAAATGTTTAACCCCAGGCGCCCCTTTCTCTCTCTTTCCCCCTGTCTGTCTGGAATGATGAATTCGTTAGGGTAATGCTTCATTCTCCGCTAGATTAAAGCGAAGTATGCAGAATGGTCACGCTGGGCGGTTATCTGTAATGACTGCAAATGTGTTGCCCCGAATGAACCCAGTGTTGCAGACAGTGGTTATTTTTATGAGCTTAGATATTCTCTGTGCAGACATGACCATCCTGTCAACATACGGAACCCTAACACACTCATTCATAGACTTTCACGAGGACATCTTTGGCGTGTCGTTTGTGTGTGTGTGTGTGTGTGTGTGTGTGTGTGTGTGTGTGTGTGTGTGTGTGTGTGTGTGTGTGTGTGTGTGTGTGTGTGTGTAAGAAAGCATGCACCTTTGTTTTTGCACATGCACGAATATGCATGTAAGGCTGAAGAATGCCCGTGTCTAATAAAGCAGGTCTTGCTGGGAAAAAAAATGGAGAGTAGGAGAGGCACATGTGCTCCCTGTGCAAGAGCAGGCAGGGGAGGAGGAGGAGGAGGTGGTGGTGGTGGTAGAGACGAGGGGGTGGGTGGGGGTGTTGGTGGTGTGCATCCCAATCAATCAGCCGGCTCGCCTCCTGCACTGAGTGCTGAGGGACCCACTGACTTTTGCACATAGGCAGAGCCAGCTGGAGCCCAGCCTTCCTCGCGCAGACAAAGACTCGCCTCGTGCAGCACTCTCAGCATCACTGATATACCAGCAGCATCCCAGCTTTCACTAGCAAATACAGAGAGAGCGGTAGAGGCAAACACACAAAGGCTGTAACAAGTCAGATACAGATATACAGCAGTCTATATATACATCAAATCTGTGACCTGTTACACCGTAAAAACAGGATTTTTCTTTGAAGTTTCTAAATGGGATGCACACCATTTGATGTGGCATCCACTTAGACAAAAAAAGCCTTTTGGATGAAAAGAAAATACGGATCATTATAGTCATTTTGAACCTTATTATGAAAGGAACAATTGTACTTTTGAATACAGCTATCTTTGTAAATCTAAGCAACACGTCTAAGGATACCATAGGATATGTTCCCTTTAACACGTGAAAGAACATCATTAAACGATGATGGAGTTTCACTTACAATATAATATTTCTCCCAGCTTGATTTCTTATCGTGGTGCATTCATTTAATCCTGATCCATGATGGATCTGAGCTGATGAAATGAAATGGGATGGATGCATTTCCCAGGTGTCTGATTAAAGTGAATGTCTGGGCCATCAGCAAATGTGATTGCATTGGAAAACTAATAGCATTGCTGTGTCCTCTGTGATTGTGGTCAAGCTGTAATTTCCATGATACTCCCTTTTCCCCCTCCCGCTCCAGTGGAATAATGAACACAAACTACCAGCTGCTCGCAAATTGCTCTACAAAAGCATCATGATCTGAACACACAAGCCATCTGAAAGAATTAGCTACAGATGAATTTTGTCACATAATGTTGAATCTTCACTTTTTGCTGGAGTTTTCCGCCAATCAAACAATCAGCTTCCATTTATAGAGCAACAAAGCCTAAAAAGTAAGAAAAATAGGGAGCTATCTTCTTAAAAATCAAAAGAAGTGGTAAAATAATCTGAGAGAAAGAGACCCACAAGAGTTATCCTGCAGAGGGTATGACTCTGAGCACTGTACACTCTGAACTATGAAATCTAGATTACGAGTAACCCTTTGCCCTTTAAATGAAACCTATCTGACCATGCAGCAGCGGATGAAACCCTGTGAGCAATGTGTAGTAAGATTTGTTGCTCTTTCACTGAAGATCATATTCTCTCATCACTATGTTTTAAACAGCTTAGTACAAAACTATTGCTATGTGCTCTAACAAAAATGACATTTCTTTTCACTGTTAAAGTATGGAAGTTATGTAAGCCAAATATAAAGACAGAAGATTGCTGATGATAATATTTACACATTTGATGCTCTGCTGCAGTACCATTGTTGAATTTAAGCTGAACAGTAAGAGGTTTTTGTTCTAGTTTCTTGGTAGTGAAATAAGTCAGAGTTGCTGTTTTCTTTGATGATCATATTCAATTACATTTTTATCCAACAGACAATACCAGAATTGATTAATGAGGAGTTAAGCAACTTCTCTGTAGCCAAAAATGTCATACAATCTTAACTGTTGTATGAACTTAAGGTAACTGCATGAAAGAAGTTTCAACTCAATTCATCCACTTATAAGCTTTTTGAATATATTCTTAAATCAGCTAATCAAAATGTTTGCATGCGTATTGTAATAATACTTTAAATGATATAGAAATAAATTTACAAATTTATCTAATAAAATCTTCAGGGATACTCTGTGAGACTCTTTTGCCATCACATACTCAAGCCCCCACTCTGTGTCCTTGCGGCTTGATCGCTATGGCTCTTCTTTTCTTGAGCCACAGCCCCATAATGCATTTTATACTGTGACAGTGTTTGTTTGTCACAGATTTGATCAGATGACAAAGATCTTGATAAGAAGCTTTTGCAAAGGGAAGCACGGCTCCAACTTCTTTTCCTGGTTGGTTTCCTTTAGGAGGTTTCTGTCATAAAGTCTCTACAGGGTCCAGTTGTTCGTAAGGTTCTAATCTGGATAAGAATAACCCTTGTTTAGTACCAAAAATCAGGCAATTCAGAAAAATTTTACCTGAGTTTTTGGAGAGATACTTGATGGTAAATTGTTAAAAACAGTCTCTTGATGTAAGCTACCCTGTAAAAAGTGTTGCTTTGTGAGACGGATTTTATCTGACATTGTGTTCCTCTAAAGTAGCCTGAATCCTCTTCTGTATCTTCTTCTTTGCTGGGGTCTGAATATTTTTTTTTTCAGATTTTTTCCAATCAACTTTTGAACAACAAAGTAGATGATTAATCCAGATCAGAGCTAAACCTAGATTCTCTGATTTGACATAAATACTTTTGAACAACCAGATTTTAAGTATCTTATAGTTTAAGTCCTCCGAGGTGAATTTTTCTCCGAAGCACCTTAGATATACAGACAGCATCCTAACCTAATGTGGCCTAAGATTCAGCATAGGATGACGTGTTGGTACAGACACGCTTCCGCTGCTTACACCAACTCTGCAAATCAATGAAGGCAAGGGAAATCAGATGCAGCCCTCAGGGTGCTGCTGAACAAGGATCTTTTCGTTTTTTTTATGTCACAATGGGCTTATGCTCAGTAGGAAGGCCTCTACTTTGCTATTCTTTGCCACAATAGCTTGAAACTCATTCTGGTCCTCCTTCACTCCGTCAATCTGAGCAGTTTTCGCCTACAGTCTTAAACCAACTCTCTTGCGACAGATTATCTGCAAAGGCCATGATGGGAGGTTGGTGCTTAGTGGATTTCATCTTGGGCCTCTGCACTTGGGCTCAGAGCAGATTTTACGAGCATGCTCATGGCCAAGGAAAACAAATTTACTGAGATGATGCCCCCTGTGATTATCCCCACTCCAGTCTTGGCCTGCATGATGTTATTGCTAATAATGTAGTTATTATTCATTACCACCACCCTAAAAGAACACTTGCTGTATGCTTTTTGGTGCATATGTTATGTTAATATTCAATAAATAATTATTCCTTAAAGAATAAAAGCAAAGTTTTATGGCCTGTAGTTACTTTATGATTAAAAACATGTTAATTTCTCCAAGGAATAGTCTAATATCAATGCAAATCAATCATTTCAATATGAGTTTCATCATAAGCTTTTTAGTTACTTAAGAATTGCAGAATTCATGTGACAAAATGATGCATGTAGAGTTAGGAGGGAGCATTTCTGTTTAATATATATAACTGAAGGATAATTGTTACATGTTTTAATTAGATTCCTTTTGTTGTTGCTGTTTTCCATCTTACTTAAAGTTTGTCTATAATTAGGTGTTCTTTTTATGTAGCTTAGGAGATGGGAAAAAGCATGTTAGTGATAAAAAACAAACCCATCTGTTGCTGTCTACACTGCAGAGGTTGATCCTGCAGCTTGAGATTCAGGACTGAGTAATTAAGACATTAATGTGACTGTCAATCACTGGTACATAAGTTACAAAAAATGTTTATACTGATGCAGAACTTTTGAGGTAACTTCTTCAAATTCATGATAATTCAACGAACTAAGAAAGGCACACCTGATTTCTCACACATGGGGCTGTTATTTCTTTGTTTACAGTCCATGTGCAGTTTTAAAAGTGTATTTTTCTGGCAGTCGTCCAAGCAGTGACAGTAGTCGTAATGTGTTTTAAAATTTAAAAAGAAAAGTAATTTTTCATCCTGCCTTTTTTCTTCTGCGTGTGTTTTTCTCTTGTCTTCAAGTGTCACAGTCTTGAGTTTGTGTGGTTTGTGTGTTTGAATGCAGAGTACAGTAGGGTGGCTGTCTCTCATCTCTCTCAAGGTCAGAGACACAGAGCTACATCTGACAGCAGAGCATCTCCTGAATAGAAAAAGAAGTAACACACTTGGGCTAGTAGACAGATAGAGCAGCGCCCCCAGCTGGACTTTCTAGGAAGTGAGCAGACACAAGCATGCATCATTCATGTCAGTGCTCACAAAGGCAGCAGCGCTGATCTGAATGCTGAAAAATACCAGAGTACAAAGAAAGATGTTTTCTGCACACCTAGAGTAGAGTTAGGATTTTATGTATATTCCTGTCCCCTGTTTTCTTTATCCTACCTTTGTCTATATTATTTGAGAATCACCAAAACAGATATGATAATCTTATACCGGTGCCCTGTTTCCAGAGGGGTTCAGTCACCAACTGTGAACTGTTTAGTGAACAAACACTGTACGCTACGGTCCATGGTTCATGTTTGGATATGTAAATGAGGTTGGTATATGATTGCCTCGCCACAATGTTATTCCACCTCCTTCCGCTGGAGGGTCACCCTCCAAATGCTTGGTCTGGAGGAAAGCGTCTCCATAGAAACCACAACAACGGTGGCACATGAGCTCAGGGTTTGACTGGGCAAATGGAGGACAATGGCACAAGGGGTGCACTGGCACTGGGCCATGATGGAGAGCATCAAGCAGGGATATTGAGTGTTGAACAACAGACACTTACTTTTACCTCATTTAGAGCTCATTTAGACACCCAGAAATGGAGAGAAATAAATGTGCTTATGTATTCAGAAACAAGTGGGCTGGTGTGAGTATAAGAGTTGTGTGTGTGTGTGTGTGTGTGTGTGTGTGTGTGTGTGTGTGTGTGTGTGTGTGTGTGTGTGTGTGTGTGTGTGTGTGTGTGTGTGTGTTCCGGGTAATGATTTTAGACTCTGTATCAGATAATAATTTTACTGAAAAGATGCAATGTGAGTCATTTATGCTTTATTTGGACTTATATAGAGCAAAGACGGCTGTTTTTTTTTTTATCTAATGCAGACTTTCCCTCAGAAAAACATACACATATAGTCTGCCTGTGCTGTGCTGTGTAATGAATGTTGATGCAAAGATGTCAGCCCCATCCCTCATCCTTCATTTCCTCTCGTCTTCTCTCTGCTTTAGTTCTCCCAACAACACATTCTCATTATCTCACTATCTTACCCGATACTTAATATCCTGCCTTCTATCTGTTTCCCATCTAGGTCGATGACAAAGCACACAGCAAAGAAGACCCAGAAAAGACTCATTGTGTTGCATCAGTGCTGTCTCGGGAAAGCTTGTGGGAAAATCTGACTCTCTTATTCTAATCTTTGCAGAGTGTAACACTGTCAGTGAGCTGGAGAAGGAGGGAGAAGGTGGGCTGTGTTAATGCAGAGGAGGACCATTATGCATTGACAGAAGCAGCTCATGCCCTGATTACCTTTAAAAGTAGTTTCTGAATGAGATTATCACTTAAGATTGCAAGATGTGGGTAAAAGAAACTCATCTCAATGGCTTCCTTGTTTGACATAGAGAGGAGATAGGCACAAAAAAGATGGAGAGAGAAGACAGACAAAGAAGCAAGATTGCGAGACCACTTATCACCAACTCAGTCTATGCCACCATGGCTAAGAACAACCTGTCAGAAACATGTCTAGACTAAAACCCCTAATGAATATTAATGGAAAAAGGAGAGGGGAAGTTGATACACCCAGGAGTGACAGTGAGAGAAGTGAACGCAAACTCCTTATGCAATAATGTTATACTGTGGCCATTTCACACAGTTACAAAATCAGGAACCAAGTGTGTCTGCATTGAGACCTGTTGGCTTATACGTTATGATTGGACTTTTCCTCATGTATTGTAGTCCAGAATATAGAGTGTGTGAATCCCTTATGTTGAGGTATAACAACAGCTTCATTCTCTAAAATGCAGTACTGCTCAGCACCAAGAAATTATGTTCTATCTTGTAAATTGGATTGACAAAAATGCTTTACAGAATCAATGTCTGCAGTAAAACAGCTCCCTCTGCTGGAATACTGGAGTATCTGGAGCAGGAACAAGATTCCCGTTATAAGTGCTGGGCAATGGATTAAATATACAACATGCAAAATAAAATAAATAAATCCAATTATCTAAAAGCACAAAAACATAATAATAATAATAATAATAATAATAATAATAATAATAATAATAATAATAATAATAATAATAATAATAATCTAAAGAAGAAGAAGAAGAAGAAGAAGAAAAGATGGTGATTGTTAATGTCCAGAAAATAAGATAATAATTTGATATCTTTTTTTTTTCTTAATATTCCAGAGGATCCTGACCAGTGTAGCTGCAGCTGGTTTAAAAGTTAACAGAAAGACTTGGAAGTTTTACTCATTTTAACACTAAATTCAATTACTGACTTTTGATTTTTTTTATGTAATGATCACAATAATCCTGATAGTAGTTTGATACCACGCTGTGTACCTACTGCAAGTCAGTGTGTCAGGTTTCAGCACCATGGACAGAGAGCTAAACAGTGATTGGATCAACAATTCAACGTCAAGGATTAAAGTAATCTGCTGATTGGTCAGAGTGTAAGCGACAGCAGATTCAAGCACGCTGATTGGCCGGAGGTAAGGCTCTTTGGGATTTAGCGTGTGGCCATACTGGGCAGAAGTAAGTGATATATTAGTTCAAAAGTGTGTCTTATAAACATCGTCTGATTGATAACCCTCGATATCTGACACCACTTGAGGTTTACAAAGAAGGCGGCGGACTTTTATGGGAGAGGAGGCTGCTCTCTGAGGAGGTAAGCAGATTATGTCTTCCATGAAATCCGTAATACCAACGATGATTGCTAGTCCTCTGTCAAGATATCCCATTGACATCGCTGATAAACTGTATTGTTGACACGTGTTATTGTTTGTGTAGCTTGAGCACGTTTTCTGTAGTTTATGTGTGTCGAGTGTTACAAAAGTCGTCCGAGGCGATTTTCTGGTTGGATTGAGTGAAACCGGAAGATTTCAGTCTTAAAATTAGAGGCTGAGACTGGAGGGCTCACATTAAATCCCCCGACAGGACGTGTTAGCTTAGCTTGTAGCACTCATCGTTAAGAGGACATTAATGCTATGAAGCGTGTTATCTACACACCTGTGAAATGCTTAATATAAATCTTCATAGGCTTTGACAAGAAGTCAGCACAACTAACTCTTTGTTTTCCCTCCGTGTCAGGCTGAAGAGACTGAAGAAGGAAAGAAACAACTAGCTCTACACTGTCTCCACATGGCAGGTCAGTAATTATAGAGTCATTAACTGTGGGATAAGGTAGCCGGATGTGTCTAACTTTGATAAAATTATTTGTCATAGAGCCAAACTTCCCCCCGTTGCCTGGCTTCATTCCTCTGAAGCCCTGCTTCTACCAGGACTTTGAGGAGATCCCCGAACAGCACCGCAGCATGTGCAAGAAAATGTACCACCTTTGGATATGTGAGTGAAGTCATGTTGTTCAGTTGTGACAGCATGTTATCATTGCATCAAACTACTCTGTAATCTGTATCCTATGTTTTGCCCATGAAATAGACTGTTAATGCAGAGGCTACCTGACTTCTGTTTCAGAAAAAAAAGAACGTTCAGATTGGTTTGGCTGGTCCCATAAACTTTCTTCATCCCTCTGTAATTTACAACAGGAAGTGCACTGTAACAGAAGGGCAATGGTTTACAAGGGTCCCTTTGGTCCACAAAGATTTGGATTTTTTTTATTGGCTGTTATCCTGACTGGTTTATTTGCTAATGAGTCATAGCACTGACCAGATGGCCTTGGTTTGAGCGGAGCCGTTAACATTGAAATTGTGTTTAACAATTTTTGCCAGAAGCACTTTAATCAAAGTTTATTACTCCATAAACAAGCAGCACAATGATGCTTGTGATATTGCTCTGGTTGGAAGCTCCCTGCTCATCCATGAAGAGGAAAGGAACAAGAAACACCCCTATCTGCTGCGACATTTATACAGGTGCAATGGCCCTAACCTGGCAGTTAGAGAACAGCAATAAGCCAAATAACAGTTCGAAAACAAATCACACCAGGTTGCATTTGATTTTGGCCAAAAAGCAACTCCAGAAATGCCTTTGAAATCACGACCTCATTATATTTTTGCTTGCACAAGATGTTTCCATTTAAAAGTATTTGTTCTTAAAAAAAAAAAAACATGCTGTTTCCTCTCAGTTTATGATTGTGACAAGGGTTTTTTTCTACAGGTGTCTCCGTTTTACATAAACAATTACTATAAGCAGGTATTTGAATATTATTCAAACATATCTTTTTTCCTCTTGCAATTTCCTGCCGTTTGCTTGCCTTATAATTTGACATTTCCCTTCTACAGAGCTGTTTAATTTGTAATTATGTCTTTTCTATATATATTTTTTTTCATTTATGACAATCATTTGAAATAAAATTGTTATTTTTTTCTGTGTTTAAAACAGCTAACTGCGTTCCTCCGTGGCAGTCTTGTTTCAGCTTTGTTTGACCTTGTAATTTTTTTGAAGCACTTTGCACTTTTTTCTGTGGCATAAAGTTTGAAGCTGATTTCTTGGAGTTATTAGTAGAAGACCCGAGCAAAAACGTCTCTTGAACACAAAAGTGTTTAGGTCACTGCTTTTACATATTTCTGGTTAATTTAATGCTTGCTGCACTCATATCAACTTTTATTTAAACTCTACTGTGCATGTGCATGTGCATGTTTGCATTTATGTGTAGTAAAAAACAAACAGACATTTGTATCTGTTCATCTAAAATGCTTTTTTTTTGTGGTCTTAAGTGAACAGTGCTACCCTGGCTGTGAATCTCATCGGCTGCTTTGCGTGGATGTTTGGTGGAGGTGGTGTGACAAACTTTGGGCTGGCTATCATCTGGCTGCTCATGTTCACTCCCTGCTCCTATGTCTGTTGGTTCAGAGCCATCTACAAGGCCTTTAAGTAAGTCAAACGTGATATTCAAAATGACATTAAAGTGTGTTTTTGCTGGTGCACCACACCAACTGCTTTAACATTTACAAAAAGTATTAAATTAATGCAACATTTTGTATATATTGAGGACTTTAAAAGCAACTTTGGTTCATTTTCTCTGAACAGTTTTGGCTGAGCCTTAAATTACAAAAGTTAATAGATCACTGTTTAAATTAATAGACTTTAGAATTAGAATCAGATTAATGACTGACTGATACTGTTACTATGTGTAGTTCAAAGCAAATTTGGTTTCTTTTTTTAACTGATTGCATTTTTATAATATTTTGTGTATTAGACGGCTTTACCTGTGATTGCTCTCCATGGTACTGACTAAGAGTAGGGCTCTGACAGCCACAGCTTCCCATTTATTAAATAAAGGACAGAAAATCTGCCATTTTTTGCCAAATCATCCTCCAGTCCCATCCATATAACATGAGGCTAAGTGTTTCATAACTCTGTTTAACTTTTTTGAGTCGATTTTTATTCCAACAGACTAAAAAAAATAGCCAAACTCGGCTCATTTTGACAGGGCATCTTCCATTAACAAAAAAGTGACAAAATTTCACAATGATCCTTTCAGACCGATTTAAAAAAAACGTCCTTTGTTTTCAAAGATAAGTTTAGGGTGTTAAAAAAGTGGATGGGCATGGGGCATTTGGGCCCACCTATAACGCCCTTCCTTGCACTGAATTCCACACTCTGAACAGGTTATGTGAAAAGAAAAGCCAAAGAAAGAAACCCCAAAAACTTGCATTGGAGAACTTATTGGGTCATAATGTTTGCTAGTAGTCAAGTGTGCATGGTGGCTTTCAGCTAATACTACCACTGTTCTCTGAAAGTGTTAGACACTGAAAGCAGCTGCAGGAATAAATATTCTTGCTGGTCCCTTTAGAAGAAAGAGCACTCTAGACATCTTCTCCTTCAGCAAAAAGGCAAGGTATTTTTGAAATCTTGTGTCTTCAGTAAGTTTTTATAAGGAAAGAAGAAGGCCAATATTAATATACTTCCAAACTATTTGTTTATCCTCTTTGCTAGTAGTTACTGTATGATTCACCTGTCTTGCCAACGTATCAAAGCAGGGCAAGAGGTTAACAGCTCAAAATATTTCTTTGATAAGACCATTTATAGTTGAGTTGTCATCGGTACAGGAAGGCACATGTGAGGTGAGGTTAGTGTCACAGTTAATGGAATCATGTGATTGAGCAGATCCCTATAATTGGTTGTGTAAATGCCAAGACATTTTGATGCGTGGACTCCTAAACACCAGTACTGTATCCTTTAAAGCTAAACAAAGTTCTTGACTTGTTGGACTGTGTTGGCTGAAGTGCTTTAGATTTACAACTGAATCTGAAGCATTTAACCTTTTTTTTCTTTATAGGACCGACAGCTCCTTCAATTTCATGCAGTTCTTTTTTGTATTCATGGCTCAAGTCGGCATCAGCATCATTCAAAGCATCGGTATCCCTGGATGGGGTGTGTGGTAAGTCAGTATATTTCTTTAATTTGTTATTTGATAACATGAATATGACTAAAATGTACTAAATAAAAACAAAAACGAGTAGGGAATAGTCTTTTAAATTAAAATCTTGCAATTTTGCAAACCCTGATTTAGGGGATTCCTTTGTTGTTGAGATCCCGAAGGGTATAAAATATTTTATAAGGATTTGATTAAACTTTTACAAAAACAGCTTTAATGTTTATCATGTTTGAGGTAAAACCTGTTCTAATGTTCAATATATTCAAAAAGAAATTCCTGAAGTAAGTTAAAAAAAAAACGCAAGTGCCACCGCATTTAAATCGAGAGCTTTTGTGCAACCCAGTCACAGTCACTGCAAAAGTTCCCATTTTTAAGAGATACAGGTCGTTTGTTTAAATTTGCTCTGCAAAAGAAAAGCCACCAGCAAGAATCAGAAGTTGTTTTGTTAAGATGTCTTTGAATTAAACGCTTTGAGCTCAAGCACTGTCTGGTCAGAAAGTATTTTTTAAACACCTTGCTCTCTGCTTTCATTAACATGACAGTGATGGAACATCTGAAATTGCCCTCATATAACTTTAATGATCGCCCTGTTATTAGATTTTGAGAGGCCGTTAAAGAGACCCTCAAAATGTCACCAGTCTCAGGCTGATGATCAGGAATTAATATTATGACAGCCTCCATAAAGTTTATAAATGTCACCATGTGCAGCTGTATATCATCATGTATGAGCTGTAAAACTTTTAAACTTTAAAGAGCAGTGCTTCAGGATCAAACAGTATCACTAGTATTTACACTCCAGATGTTCAGTAGTAGTATCAATAATATGATGTGTTCAGCGTTTTAAATTTATATTTGACATGTTAAATTTAATTTCTTTGGTATTTTCAGTGGCTGGTTAGCAACCATCTCCTTCTTCAGCTACAACATTCTGATCGCTCTCATTATGCTGATCCCCACCATCATGTTTACTGCTGTGGCCTCACTGTCCTTCATCGCTCTCACCAGGGTAAGATTTTAGCTTCTATATTTCCAGAAAAAGCAATGAAGACAGAGAGGAAATCTGTGTATATACATTTTCATCGTTACCTATGAAAGATGCTGTGCCAACCCTCTGTGTTTAGAGAAACTTTCAGATTAACTAAGATAGTGTTACAGGTGTATGACTTTTTTCAATTAAATTCGATAAGAAAGAGACAATGTACCAAACTAATACAGTGCACTCATATAGCTCTAAGTCTGGACCTACAGTCTCTTTAACTTAACCCTGCTCAGGTGTCATAGAAAAATAATACAAAAATAAGATGCTGCTAAAGCCCAAAGTTCACCCTTTTCAGTAATAATTTAAGATGCCATCTTACCTGCAGATCCATAATTACTATCGTGGCAGTGGGGCCAGTATGTCCAAAGCTCAGGAAGAGTGGGCCACTGGAGCCTGGAAGAACCCGCACGTCCAGGCAGCGGCCCAGCAGGCGGCCATGGGCGCAGCTTCAGGGGCTATGCAGGAGCAGTACGCCAGCCCGCAATACAACGAAAACCAGATGTAGCCTCGACAACACGGAGGTGTCAGAGAAATGATGGGACAGCTATGCCAAAGTCAGAGAAACAGAGTCAGGAAGTTGTGACTTTTTCCCACAAAAAGTTTATGTTTAAGCTAAATTATTTAGTTTTTGAAAATGATCACTCAGCATTTTGGTTTTACATTTTAGTACAAGTCACAGATTTAGACAGTTAGTGTGATTTCAAGCAGTTTCATCATCAACTTAAAGCTGTGAACATCTGTGGGAAGCAGATTTTTGCCTTCCTCTGTTAAAGGGCATGAGATGTTTTCAAAGTATTTTATATCACTTAATGTGTTTGTCTGATTGAAAGGTTAAAATTAAACTAGTTCTGAATGTGTTTTTTCTGTAGTTGCTCAATGAGAGCCATGTATGTATTGTTTGTGTCTTCCTGTTAGTTTAAAGATTTGTAAAACTACAAATGACCTTTTTCATAACGTAGCATATATAAAAGCTGATACACAGATATATAATGTATTTATTAATTTTTACTAAAGCAGGTTACCAAAGATTGAATGTTAGAAATATATTTTGAATGATTAAACCAAATATGACCTCTTACATGTCTATGCAATAAAACATTAAATACTCTGTTAACAGAACACTGTTGTAATGTAGACAGGATGGCTGTATCGCAATGAGAAACAGTATTGTTACTAAAATTGGGCTAAGTTTGAAAAAAAAAATGGAAATGTTAATGTATTTGGAGTTATTAATGTGACAAACCCACTTGACCTCATGGAAGAATTAAATCTGTATTTTTTTCTTTGTAAATTCTGAAAAACAAGTAAATTATCTGACTTTTATGCTACATTCACCTCAATATTATAATGTGACCATTTTTGTACTGAATGTAAATTTAGTTTGTGCCCATTTAGAGGTCGAGTGTTGTGTGGGTATTTGACCACCAGGGGGTGCTGGCGGTTTTAGTTTGAAATAAAGGAGGTCCAACATGAACAGATTACCTTCATTCATCCTTCACAGATCATGCTCTGCACTTATGTCAGTCCCTTCTCTTTCCACCTTATCTGTCTTTTTTATTCTGTCCCTTTTTCTAAGTGTCACCCCTCCCCTCCCACCTTTTCACTCTCACTCCTCCCCAGAAAAACGCTCTGACTGAGAGCCACAGAGATCGAGGTAATCGCTACACACACACTCAAGATTGGGCTATTTTGTTTTTGTTCTCCTTCAGCAGTAACCTGTACTCACTGACACAGTTACGCACAGTCATTTTGAGTGGTTTCCTGTTATGCGGACCTGTTGGTTGTTGGGTTAAAAAGCCTGCACAAACACACTTCAAGGGCAGTCAAATGGCAAATTATTGCTCACTCTCTCCTCCAACCAAGGTGGAGTTTTAAAATAGTCATCAGAATTGCTCTTTGACCTGAAGTAACTGTACGGCTGGGAGGTGGAAATTTTGAAACATGGCATGAAATCACCTCTGCTTTAAGGGTTATCAGATAATTAATCAGCTTTTTATATAGAGGGTGCCAAAACTGGCAGATGATCACTTCATTCTCATATTTATTTGACTTCTGTCTGTGGATATCAAAGGTCTTGGATAATTTTAGCCACTTGGCAGATTCGCAGGTTTCATATCTGTACAAGAGTCAACAATTCACACCCCTCCCTGGCAAAATGAAACTTTGACACAGGCTGTCGAGTCTAATGTCCGTAGATTGCATAACCTTCACAATATCAATCTCATGAAGTTACTGAGTGGGATTACTTTGTATAAAGAGCCTCTTTGTTTGAATATTTTGTTATATTTGCTCCATTTGGTAAAGACGTTGCACTCAATCATTAAAATGTGTTTTTAAATTGTTTCCAAGACATTACACTCAGCAAATGGCACTGCAGCAACATTTAAACACTGCTAAAATGAGAAATTAAAAATAGAAGGCACAATCTTCGCCTTCAGGTGGTAGTATTGGTTCTCTGTGGCTGTAAAACAGTCACACAAACTGTCCACTGGGGGCACTACATAACTATTATTTTTTTCTCCCTAGGGGGACATTAATAAAGTCTGTACAAGTGCACTGCATATATGAGATAGTTAGGATGGTTAAAACTACTTTTCTGGGTAGGAACTGAATCTTTTTAAACTTGCAGGAGAGCCACAACCTTATTTTTCATCCTGGAGTCCTGTGAGTAGGTGACCATCATAGATTCCGATACAAAATAATGGATTTCTTTGTCCCCGCACAGTCTGCCTCTCCCCTATGTTGTGAGAGTGATGGAATTACTCTGTGGATAGGGCGATGAAATTATACAGTGATACAGATACCCAGAGGACCCACCAGCAGCTGCCAACAAACACTGTAATTGCCGTGCACATGGAAATCTCTTGTGACATGTGTTGACAGCAAAGACTTGTGCCTTCAGGTAAACAGGACAGGGTTGTCAGCCACAGAATACAGTCATTGATTCATAACAATTCAGGATCGCTTTCCCGGTGCTTTCCCCAGTAAAATTATATTCTGTCCACTTTAAAAGATGAGTGAAAAATATATTTAAATGCAACATTTTCAATCAGGTTAGAACAGCAAAATCACATCTGACCAAAACGTCGGCTGTGTCCTTACATGAGTTTACAGATGGCTGATGGCAGCTGCAGCCACTTTAAAACAACAGGGCCAAATTTTCACCTAGCCTGCTTTTCCCAAATAAGCTAAGACACACCAGAGTAACAACATTTATAGCTCATAGCTGTGTCCAGAGTGCTGCAGTGGCTTGTTTGTGACTCTCATTCTGGTAAAGGAAAAGGTGGAAAGCATTTTGAGGTAAAGGAAGAAAAACCTGTGAACTCTGTCTCGTTAGTAGAAAGCATTTTAGATAAAGGGTTTCTTAGTTTTGGGTAGTTTTTTGGCAAACATAGCAATTATTATCTAGTTAGCATCCAACAGCTGTTATGAGTCTTTCACAAAGACAAAGAAATATTAGTTTCAGCACACACAATCTGTAAACACAGCACTGTTGAGAAAAATAATTGCATATTCATACTGTATTTTCAGCAGATATGGAGCAAGATAAGCATTATTCTGTAGTTGTGTGTAAGGCCACCTGATGGATCTTACTCCACTGTCTCCTCTCCCATTTTTTCTCTTGGTGCAAAGTGCTTCAACATGTTTAATGGTTAGTAGCTAAATCGTCTTATCTGCTGTTTTGGTGCTTTAAGAGCCTTTCCAATGAAAACAGCTGTTTGATGTTTGTTAGTATGTTTGTAAAGTTGTCGGCTGTACAACTAAAACAATGGGCTTAATGATCTTATTTGTATATTATCACAAGATAGTAACCTAAATTTGGCATCTTCTGTGCATTTTGAGTACAACAATTGATGAGAGAAGCTTTAAAAAGAAAGTTACGTTAAGGTTGTATGAGGTGCTTGATAGTAAATATGTTACCCACAGGTGGTGTGAGTCAGCTTAACCTTTTAGAGAACAGATTCAGAAGCTAGGCTATCAGCTGCTGCATTCAGCTCTACCATGTGATTAAACCAATATTAAGGGAGTCCAACTCAAGCATTATTGTATGTGTAAGTGTACCCTCAATTACGAAAATTTTCCGTACTTTCACTTGCTTTCAGGAAGCCACTTTGTTTGACGTTGTCCTATAGATGCATTCCTAACTGATGAGCTGCTCTGGAATTTTGCCTCATGTATCATTATACTTTAAAATCTGATGACAGTCTGAGCTCGAGTGATAAATACTAATGCCAAGATACTTTTTGAAATGTACACATACTATGTGCACCATGGGTTTTGTCATGCAATATCAAAAACACTGACAGCCAGTACTGTTGGCCTAGCAGTCTAAACCTGCATTCTGCGTACAGAGTGTAAAGCCCTTTTCATAGTAGTTAAACTTTCACCATGACCATTCGCTACATTTCTTCCCCCACTCTTTATTCCCCGTATTTTCTGTGTCTCTCTGGCTGTCCTCTTTAACAAAGGAGGAAATGTCCCCCAAAAAATATTCCCAATGAAAAAATAGAAATATTTTAAGACTTTAGACAAATACTGAACAGTGGCGTTCAGTATGACAGGAAACTCAAGATGGGGAGTGATGTAGATTGTGGCTGTTATGTGAGAACCTCTGATTCAGATATGTCCTGGAATACTGCTTTGAATATAGTACATTACAGGGACTGTGAGGAGTGATCTTGAAAAAAAATGATCTTCCAGATACATGCCTGACTGTAAACCACACTTTAAAATAACATTATCAGCACCAATATAGGTGAAATGCTACTTCATAGCTTCCCAATCTGGTGGGACACAGGAGCCTAACTGTCAGACAGAAAAAGGCCAGAAGAGCAGAAGAAAGCTTAACAGGAGAGTGATACAGCATGATCTACAAGCTAAAACAAGAGCTAAGCTGTTTGTGATAATGTTTAATTTAAATAATGTTTATTCAAACCCACAAGCAGCAGTTTCTGTATGCTGCAGTGGTATGTACAAACTTGACAGTCTATCAATAAAATGAAGAGTGAGGTTAGGTTAGCTCTGCTTGGTAGATTAGCACTGGCAAGACATGACCAAGATTAACTAACATTACACATAACTGACACGTCTCCCAGCACTAGGCTGGCAGTGGCGCTACATATGGATGATTACTAAATTACTGTAAAAACTGCCCGTTTGCTTATTGTCACGTTAGCTTACAGATGCGCTGTAGCACTGGGCTGCAAGTGCAACATATAGATAGCTAATGATATACGGTACAAACTTACATTTGCTTGTTGTCACGTTTCAAACAACAGCACTACGTAACTGTACTGATTAATAACTTACTTGGTCGCATTGTATCTGAAAGTTGTCTTGAACGAAGCAAAATTGTTCCAAAACAAACACACGCCTGGTTCAAAGTCACGTCTTGACGACAGTGTGCATGAGACTCCGGGCCAGAAGGTGGTGAGGCAGTCCAGCTAAAACAGATCCTCCTCATAGCATCTTTAAAAGCACAGAAATATTCCTAAATGTAGCAAGCACATAGACCAACATTAGTGTCTGTGCACAGCATTAAAATGAGCTAGATTACTTAGTAAAGTCAACCCCATCTGTCACTCAACAAACCGGCCTCCAGGACCAGGATCCCCAATGGGTATCATTATTAACAAGTACCTCATACAAGCCTACCTCAAAAAGCCCTCAACAATCTATCCCTTTGAGACACCAATCTAAGACCTTAAAGTTAAAATTTTGTTTTTTTTTGCTTTCACCGTAAAGATGTACTGTAATTCAGGAACTGGATTATTGAAGGGCTCAATAGTGATACTAACCAAAATCTGCATAAATGAAGGAGAAAAGCAATTTATTTCCTGCGGGAATTAGAAGAAATTGAAAATCAAGGATATTTATGACTTGTCTTTATGCAACATCAAATGGAATTCTGTAATACGTATCTGTACCTCATCAGTCATACTAACAGGAGCGAACAGGAGGGTTGTGCAGAGAGAGGAGGTGAGGGTCATATAAAGGACACAGTGTGACCTAAAGTTTACAGAGCACAGAGGGCCTTTTTTCAGGAGAGATGGAGATAGAGTGTCTTTTCAGGCTGTCAAACACACACACACACACACACACACACACACACACACACACACACACACACACACACACACACACACACACACACACACACACACACACACACACACACACAATCATTTGGATAGAGGTGTAAAGTAATGCACTCACATACTCACACAGGCATGCTTTTATACTCTGTAACACATGATACACATGTGCACAAGTCTTAAACAAGTCTCTTTAAAACTGCTCAAAGGTAACAGGCTCACACACATATCCTGTGAGTACAATAAAACACATATCAGACCCAGGGGAGAGCTTGGGCAGAAGCACACTCTCCTGAACAAACACAAGCTTGGATATACAGCAGACTCATTTTCCTTTTCTCTATAAACTTACTTTTAGGACTTTTCACTTTCTGGTCAACAAAAAGCAGCGCTGACCTGGACTGACAATAAGTTTGTAACAAGAAAACACAGGAGTGAAGATGAGTTTACCAAATGACCACAAGAAGCAGACTGAAATCAATGTCTGGGAGTGAGTCATGGCCCTCTGGCTCCGTGAGAGGGAGTCTGAAGGATGAGGTTTGGCAAACTGAGCCCTTCATGATCAGAGGTTAAAACAGTATAAAACAAAATGAGAAACGGGGTAAAGGGAAAATGTAATTGTTTATGGTTACAAAGCTGTTTGGTAGGGGTTCTTTTTGACCCTTGTAGTGCATAACTGTCCTCAAATCTCGAGAAATGTGCAAATGACTGATCACACTGCAAGATATCATCAACAATGGAACAGCAAAACAAAACATTTCACTGAGAACATCCAAAGTTTGCTGTGACTTCAAAGAGATATCTGAGTGCTGAAATGTTTAAACTCAGTGCCTAATGGTACGTGCCGAATGACAATCCTTGAGCTATGCCATCTAAATGGTTTAACTGTAGCTTTTAATTTTTCAATGTTTGGAAAGGAAAAATATTTCATTCAGAACATATCCTTTAAATCTACATGATTTAAACCTGTAACCCTGAAAAACTTTACCTACAGGTTCCTATAAGTACAGCACAAACAGAGAAGGATACTGACACAGCTTAGTTGCAGATGGACTTCGTGGTATCATGGCTAAGGATCGTTGATGCTGTCTGGATTTTCTACTGTGTTCTAGACATTGGAGGTCGAGATTTTTCAACTTTCAACTTGTAAAATTGCACTGGAACGGCCTCTGAAGTCAGAGCTCAGACTCGGTAACTCTGAGAAAAAAACAACAACAAAAAAAACCCATCACAACAGTTTGGTTCATTTGACATCACACAACAATGGCAGCCGGGACAAAAACCGTAAAATCTTTTTTTTTTTCTTTTCTTTTTTCTTCTTTTACATTTCGTAGTTTCCATTCAGTTATACAGAAAACCTGATTTTTATCTAGGTAGAGTTCATAAATATAGTTTATTTGATTCGCTAATATGTACCTAATTTAACTCTGCAGCAATTCATGCAAACAAGATCTAAAATTAAATCCGTCACAAGAAGCTCACAGGATCTGCTTCATTTAAATATGCCTAAAGGCTGAAGTTTCCATAATTATTTTCCTTGCCACTTGCTACAACAACATTACCTTGTCAATGAAAGCCATTGTTTTTTTTTTCAATGTCTGACACCATACGTCTGGAATGCTCTGAAATCAGAGTTTGGAGCTCAACTCAGAAAATCCCAACCTCTGATTTGTCAAACCAGCCATGTTTGTAGTTTTTTTCATAGCTCCAGACTCTAAGCTAAGCTAACCAGCTACATGCTGTAGTTTCGCATGTACAAATACCAGCTGTAAATGTGATATTGATCTCCTAATCTATCTCCAAGAAGAAAGTCAAAAATGTGAAACATTCTTCGACAAAAACATTTTGACTTTATTTCGTAAGGCTCTCGATGTCATACAGGGCTGCAGCTGTGACTGCACCCTCATTGGATTTCTCAAGACTTTGATGTTTGTATTGTGTTGTGCAAACTCAATAAACTTCACAAATCACCAGCTCCCAAAAGTCATCGGCGTCACGCAACAAAAATCCTCACCTTGCATCATCTTTGTATGTGCATGATCACAGGGATCAGAGCATTAATCCAGCCAGTTACTAAGGAGGGGTCACTCAGCTGTCTGGACCGGGGCCATGCTAGTCAGCTTCAGTGAAGGATCCTGCTGCCAGCGGCCTGTGAAATCACAGGTCTGATGACGGGACTCGTCCCCCTGACAGCACAGGAAACGGTGACTCTGGAGGTTGGAGAATGAGCGTGGTGAAATATGGGCTTGTCAGAGGGGAGAGATGCTGAGCATGGTGGCACAGGGCCGTCGCTCCCCATGGCTGACTTCATCATTGACACTCCCTGTGGAGCAAGTGGGTAAGTGGGAGGGGTTTACCCGGGACCTGATTAAGGTTTGGAGCCTATTGTCTCTCTTGAAGATCTCCTCATTTGTTCCAATTGCATGTGACTATAAATACTGGTATCCCAACAATTTCTGCTTTCAGGGAAGGAAGGCCTTAATGAGGATTTATCGCTCTGTTGTTGTAACCGCGTGGACTCTGTGGGATGCTGGAGCAATTGTCCATTTGCATGCTCTTTAAAATTGATGAGCGAGGAAACTGAGGGAACTAAGATGTAAGAAAAAGCTTCTTCTTTTTTTTCCTTTTTTTTTTTTTGCAGCGACACCAAATAGAAGCCAGATGTTTCAGTGATGAGGCAGGCGGTATTTAAACTGTCAGCAGTGCACTCAAGTGTGTCTTTCCTCTATGACACAAGCTGCTTCTTTGTCTCGTGTAACGCCCATCGCTTTCGATGTGGAGTGTTAACACAAGAAGTGAGATGTTTGTTAACTCAGATATATATATGGTGGAGTCAGCTCTGCATAAAGTATGTGCACGATGAGCTATTATCAAAACAAATGAGCCAGCAACTGCAGCTGCATGTAAATCAGAGCACTGTTTTTTCCCTTCACTATTCAAATGTCCTCAGCCATTCAGTTTCTCCAAGCCAGTGGTTTTTCATCTGCCTCTATTCTTCCTTTACAAAGCCAGCTTTTCCTCTTACCTTTCCCATGCAGCAATGTGTTTATCCCTACGGAAATGAAGATTTCTTCACATCTTTATTCATTTAATTAGGTCGCAAAGCAGAGCTGGAGCCAGAAGATGAATTACCTGTGGCCTTGATACGGTGCCACAGAATCTCTACACAGTAGGCTCTGCAGAAATTATACCCTAAGTCTGGAGGTGGGCTTTTGGCAATGTCGACTCACAGACTAGTCCCTATTCTCTGTTTCCACTAAATTCAATTATCCTCACATAAACCTGCTAAATGAAAGAAGAATCGAGGTCTCTCATCATGTCTAAAGGCCATGTTGTATTGTCAGGTAGCTTGTAAGATCAGGATGGACTGAGTAAATAACTGCTATGTGAAGATGTCAAGGAAATATACATGAAAACTTTGCAACTCCACTTTACAGAGGAGGCATTAGCAGGCTAAGCTAATCACTCAGCTCTGTCTTTTTAAAATTAAAAATATTAATCTTTCAAATTATCACAAAAAATGTACAAAATGAATATGTGATAGTCCAAGCAACTGGATGTAGATGTATGCATTCAGTTGGACTTTAATTAAACTTTTGCACATGCTTCAAGCAGATTATTAAAGCTGGACCAAAAGACTGATTAAAACCAAACAATAATTATTATTTGAGTACAAACACTCCCTCATGATGTGACCTCATCATGAACTAACAAACACACTGAGGCTAAAATTATAAATGGGACAGAGCTGAGAGAAACCCACTGAGTCCAAATGCTGTCACCTCATCATTAGTGTCACCAAGAACTTATGATTGAGTGCTACATAAGTGTAAAAACAAGATCTACCAAACTATCTAGTGCATGTTTGCCTTTTAGTAAAATTTATAGATGCTTAGACCCACATTAAAATGTATTTTATGCAACTACATTTGTTCTGGTCACCACCTTCATATCCTGTTCAATGTGTGTTTGATCGTCCTGAAGCAGATGTGATGTTGGCTGTTTGTGAGGGGTTCCACATTTCCAGTAAATAATAATAGTTCACAGGCACAACAGCCCTGTGAATCATCCTGTAACCATCACAGATGCCTGGGCGTTAGTGCTCTTTTGGCTTCACCACTGTACAGCCATCTAATAACCCACTGTCATTCTGCTTTTCTTGTAATGCACAAGATTAAAGCCAAAGGCCACCCACATAATCCACCCCAGCCATGAATGACAATCCCAGACCTTGAAAAAGATGTTCCCTCGTATTTTGCATTCCAAGCATCATCATCACACTACACTCATAGCTCCTCTTCCTGCAGGGTTTTTTTGTGTAGTCGGTGCCATCTTGCCTCTGAAGATGCTGGAAGATCTAATAAGTCGTGCTTCAATTCACTCGATCTGTTTCTTCAATTAGGTTGCCAGCTTTTACCAGTGGAAGCCTTGTTGCTTTACATAGGTCTGCTGGTTAAGTAAAACGCCTGTTCTAAAGAAAAACATTTTCCCAGGGGACTCTATATCTCTCACAAGAGATCACCTGCTCATCAGCCATAACATATAATATTTTGCCACAGGAAGCATTACATTTACAAACGTTATGGGTTTGCTGTTATTATGCTACAACCTCATCTGTGTGAAGTTTCCCCCCTTTTCTCAGGACACCGCTTCTCTGTTTTGCCATATGGTTTTATGATCAGACACCATTAGACATTTCACACTAACTGTGAACTGCAACATGTCTCCAGAGAAGTCAGAAGAAGTTTGATTAAGAGGGTAGTTTTAAGATCTTTCACTTGAATCCCTCCTTGTGAGAAATATTCTCCCTCTTGGATCAGGAAGAGCATGACGCTCCACATCCTGTCAGCTGATCAGTATCATCTGACCACATAATCTGACAAGCTGTTCTGACCATTTACACAAGCACTTCTTCCTGCTGCACACTGCAAGCTGTGTTAATTCTTCCCCTCAGTCTCTTCCTGTTCTTGTTTCTTACTTCCATGCTTGCGTTGGCATCTTTGGCATTGTGCACTACATATTATCTCAGCCATACAGTATGTGTCTGCTGGATTTTGTTCTGCACACCCCTCGGGATATTTTTATGTGCTCTGCTCAGAATCTCACACTGTTTAGATTCACTCGGGAAACCCCCTCTAGCACATTCCTGATAAATACAATTGCATATTCATTTGTTGCAAGAAAACAGGGCTAAATCATTTACCAGACTCAAATGCTTTCACGGTCATTGCAGACGCTGCTGTTGGGAAAATGCTGCTGTTTGTCCTTTTCATTACAAGAAGCCAGCAGTGTAACACAGGCTCACGGTGGACATTGTGTATTACAGCCAATACCCCACAGTGAAATGAAAACAAGGCTGTGTTTAAGCTACTTAACCAGCCGCTGCATGAGAAAACATAGGAGCAAAACCAGGGGTGTGCAAATGAAAACTATAACCTTGAGACTTCAGTCTGGCTTCATTTGAGGATAAACTTCCAGAAAAAGTCCATTTGGTCATGTGTGTTCTTTTGAGGATGTATCTCTCTGTCTGTGTCCTACATATGCTCTTACACACACAAACATAAACCCATAACCCATTTGGTCAAAGTTGAGTAAATGTCAGCATGTCCTACAGCCCCTCACAAAACAACACAATGTGGCAGAGAGAGCGGGACGGGGTTGGTTCGTGTGAGCGGCCTGAACAAACAGCCCACACAGAGGAGGAAGTCCCATCACGGGGGTTTGGGTTTTGTTAGGGCAAACCAAATATGAGAGAGAGACCAGTGTATGAAAACAACCACATAATGGATTCTCATACTTCAAGGGAGCAGGAAATACTAACATGAAGAATGTTGTGTTTCCTGAAACATGTTTCTTACACCTGGAAGTAATTACTGTGCTTACTGGACTTTACTGTACAATTAATACAACTTAAAATGAAGCAAAACTATATCTAGTTTTGTAAAGCTTTTTAGGTTGCAGTCAAAACACCTACAGTAAAACACCTGCAAGTGCTGTGTTCTGGTGTACTTTCATCACAATTACACGATCATAATCTGTGGGAAAGTTTGCCAAGTTTTCAGGGCAGATGAACATAACGAGGACCTGTCAATACTGAGATGAAAAAGTGACGTCTTTTTTTCTTGTTCCCCCCTTTTTTTTCCAAGTTATATACTTTTAGCTCTGTTGAAAAGGGCACCTGGGGCATGCTGAATACATTGTGAATAGGGATGTTTGGCACCACTTTTTATGAAGACCGAGTACTCCCTCTTGAGTACTCACCAATACCTAGTACCTATACCACTAGTACTTTTTATACATAAAATTGCAATTAACAGTCACAGTTCATTTTGATCAAAGACAGCACAGTCACTCTGACATTAAGTCCAAACAAAACACAAACAATCCTCTCTGAGTTTAGATTTTTTTGTGATAAACATAAAAAAAAATTAAATGAATAAATTATATATATATATATATATATATATATATATATATATATATATATATATATATATATATATATATATATATATATATATACATATATATATATATCTTAAAAGTGCACAATAAAACTAACAACTGTCAGAGTTTGAGTATTTTTTCGCGTAAACTAAAGTGCAAAATAAAACAGTTGAACAGATAACTCTCCCTGGTTCATTCATGTTGTCTGAACAGGACCTGGTGCACATTTGCCGTGGTGTTAAACCGCAGCAATTAGCAGCAACTAGTTGCGAGGGGGACTTGCTCAACGTAAGATTTTCTTGCCTAGAGTATCTGCTGATAGTATCTGCAGCCTTAATGTGTACCGATACCTTGAAAAAAAGCTAGTATTCGCCTGATACCGATACCTGGTATTGGTACTCGCCCATCCCTTATTGTAAACAAGCCTAGCAACAGCTTTTCTCTCTCATTAGGTTACATTCATGCATATGAGGAAAACAGTGGTATACTTTTAAGGAAATAAATCCAATAACATGCCTGTTTGACTGAAAATAAGCCCCAATTTAAAGACAGAAACTGACCTGTGGAGTGGAGTGACTGAAGTCTTGTCAAATTGGTCATGGTGACTGGGTCAGTCTGTACCTCACCCTAGAAACAAAACAAAACAAAACAAACAAACAAAAACAACAGCAAAACACATATAAACAAACAAACAAAAACCCAACAGTGTGTTACATATACCTTATAATGTCATAACTTTTTCCCAGTCATTCTTCATACTCTATTATTAAGTGTTTGCATACATTTTTAGGAATGAATACCAACTAGAGGGTGAATGGTGACTTCACAAATATAGAAAGAATGATTTAATTCTTATCATTAGAAGTTGCGGTAAAACTTACATGTTGGAACGTGGTGTTTTCAGTCTTTCTGTGATGGTTCAAATGGAGCTGAGTGGATGCTTCTTGGTGACAGTTTGTGACAATGATGAAAATATGACCCAATCACTTTTTTAGGCTGTCTACAAAGATACCAAGGTGTCAGATTGCTGAGCCCAACATGGAAACAAGTGTGACTGATGTATTTATGCATAGCAGTAGCACACAGATGTTTCATCCTCTGTTTGGTGTTTGCAGGCATCTTTTTTCAGTGTTTTCTCCATTTGTAAAGGTCAAATTTCCATGCTTGCCTGATTCATGCATAACAAAGTAACATATAGTACCAAGGAAAATATCTCAATGCATTAAAAACATCACACCTAATCTTCTATGAAGGCGATGAATCCAGTAACTTGTCACACCTGTCACACAGCATTTCCATTGAATCTGCTGATCTGTATTCTGTGTAAACCTGCAGATTGGGCTCATGTGAAGCACAGCCATCGACTCTGGTGGTGCAGAGCATGCATATTCCATTCTGAGCACACGGCAGAGGTGTAAATGTATTTATTGTATATGACATTTCTGACAGGTGTTCACTGTTAGAAAACACAAATTTCACACGTCAAAGATGCTGTATAACTGTCACCTGCTCTGGTGCTGCTTTTTTGCTGAGCGTCAAAATCACGTTTCTTTTGGAAAAGGCACAGTATGATCATAAGCAACCTAAGCAAAAATAAAATACTCATCAATTCAAAGAACAGTACAGTGATATATGAGACCCTCAAATGATGGACAAAGAATAGGCCTTTTGTGTTACAAGTAGTATGTAGAAAATGAATCTATTGCAGAGATACAAAAATAAATTTTACAGTAAAAAAAAAAAGAATGCTCTGATATTGTTTGAATAATACAAAGAAACCAGATTGTTGTACAGTAACACAGTTCAACTTCAAAAATCGCATCAAACAAAGACCCTCAGGTACATAACTCCAAAATTTGATTTTCTGTAAATTGTTATTTATTTATTTGAAATAGCTTAACAGCAAACTATAACCTCTACATACACCAGCTTTGTTTGCAAAGGGCCCAGCCAGTCCTCCAAAAACAAGTGGCTCCACATGCAGAAGTATGCACGCGATTCATGGAAACTCATTATAATCTCCTCTGACTATAATTAACGCCATAAAAGGTAGGTTAACTTATCTTTAAGCAAAATATTCTCTACTGTTGCTGCTTCATGAAGGAGCTGGGAAAATATGGGGCAGCTGTTGAGCGACTACATCAACTATCTTGCTGTATCTTTTTGGCGCCTAGTTTAGTTACTCAATCCGGGGATTAATTTACAAGGATGTCCATGAAAATAACACCATGGCTGCTTCACTTATCATATTAGTTTTCAGTATTGCAGAAATGAATATAACAATGATGTCCAGACACAGTGAGCTGCATGATGAGCTCCAGGCTACATAACTTCTCCGCACTTTGACCATCTGTGGTTACTGTGGCCTCCTCTTGTATGAGGAAGTTCTTGCTACTTTTGCAGCATTTGAACTTAAGTCGATTTAATTGGAAGTAGACTAATTATTGGTCTTTTCAATCTACATATGTTTTGTTTAGCTCTTCTTTAAAAATATTCAAGTTGATCTTTGACTTTCCACTGGTAAAGTGCCTTCTCCATGTTTGAAATACGAAGTGCCAGACACAGAAGTAGGACTGGCAACAATAGGTGACAGCAAATCTCAAGGATTTAATCATTTCAAAATTGCCCCAAGTCATTATTTTCATCCTGAGCACATTTTTCTTTTACTTATTTAATAGAAATGTGGGTTTTAGCTGTGTGCTATTACAGAGTCCATGATGAACATGGTGAAACTAAACAGCTAACAGGAAATTACAGCTTGTTGGAGAGGTAGGTAAAGACTGCTTTCTTAAACTCTTAAACTCTGCATTTTAGTTCTTCATTATTTTTCCTCTCTCTACGCACTCTATTTTGAATTCAGATCAATGTTTAATTTCAAGTAAATAAATGCTTTATCTATTTCTATGTTCATTGAGCTTCACAGATTACAGTAACAGTCAAACTGGATTAAAAAAAATACAATCAGTGAAAACAAAATAATCATCTTTAAAATCATGCATCAGTGGAATATTTGTATATACATTCTTCAAATAGGTTTGGATGTACCATGTGACCAGTGTTGTGTCAAAAAAAAAAAAAAAAACAGGAAATAAAAGATAAAAAAATAAAATAAAGGCTTGGGAATAATGTAAACATATGGCTTTGTGTGATTTTCATACCAGGAAAGTGCCCTCACAGGTAGTTTTCTTCCGGTGTCAGATTTGCCAAAAAACAAAAGGGGACAAAAAGAGAAATAACACAAACATAGCAGGGTTTAGAGAAGTGCCTCACCCTAACCTGTTGTTGCGTTGATAATTTGTTGACAAATGCAAATGTGACCAGTTGTCTTCTTTTGCATTTAACACAACAATAAACAAGATGTGCCTAGAGAACCAGCCTGACCCGCTAAGGCACTGAGGAAAAAATAAACTAAAAGTAACACATTTTGGTTCTTCTGAGTCACTGCACATTTTTGTGTGCTGCATGAATGAACGCACCTGGGAAGACTTTGTCCCCTGGTTTTAGTGGGTGGATTTCATCTGTACCCTGACTTTTCTGAAACGACTCATTTGAGCAAAACGCTAAAATCTAAGGCATTATTTATGATTAAAGCTGTGTGTGTGTGTCTGTGTGTGTGTGTGTGTGTGTGTGTGTGTGTGTGTGTGTGTGTGTGTGTGTGTGTGTGTTTTGGGGGGGGTTAAACGCTTTGTAACCTTAACAGACAGGTGGAGTTACAACAATAGAAGTGTAGTTGACAAGACAATGTAAACGAAGATTGCAGGGGTCAGATAGCACGGTTGGAATACAAATGTGCAACATGTAATATGTGTGTGTGTGTGTGTGTGTGTGTGTGTGTGTGTGTGTGTGTGTGTGTGTGTGTGTGTGTGTGTGTGTGTGTGTGTGTGTGTGTGTGTGTGTGTGTGTGTGTGTAAGTGTGTGTGTGTAAGTGTGTGCTTTAAACCCCACTTCCTCTTCAGTGCCAGTGGAACCCTTATTTTGCCATGGGCCCAGCATACTGTGACAGCACAAAATAGTAGAAACAAAACATCGACAATGAGCTAACAACAAACGGATTCCATTCACATTTCAATGGAATAGCACTCAGGGTCACTGTTGCATGGCAGCCTCCTAGTGCCTGATCAAGACCTGCAAAATTAGCAGACAACCAAAGTCATTTAATAAGATTAGACTTCATCGCAATGAAAAGTTGTAATGTACAAAAATTGGGATGTATTTTATGGCTGATTATCATGGTGCAAATAATATTTTAGCATTGATATAGACAAGCACAAGTCTGTAATTAAAACTTCTCAGTTATGGCTTCTTGATTGTTTAATGTTAAACAAACAACACACTGAAAAATAACCCTTTAGGAAACCTTTTCCGTCAACCAAGAAGTTATCTGCACAGATTTGTTTACATGGATTGTTCTGACCATAAGTGACTGTTTGACCAGACACCGTTATAGTTTAACAAAGGCTGACAACTGTATCAGATTTACTATTTTAAGTGACTCCTAAAGCAAAAGGACCATGACTTTAGTCAGAAGTCATAGCAGACCAAAAGGACCTCACAATGTCTTAATGTTGAAAGTCATCGCTGGCAGTTGTTTTCTGCTTTGTTTGTGTTTATGAATTTATTTTCAATAGTTAAAGTAGATCAACTTTAAATAAAGGACCAAGGATCAAGAATGCACAGATTACATAAAAAAGTCTATCTGAATCATCAAAAATAATGTTAATTTTTTTCTGTTTGATGACAAATTTCTTAAAATTCAGCCCAAGTACCATAATGGGGGGACTATCTGTTAAATATGACCATATTTGGTAATTATGGGCATAGTCAAATGCATTAGCATGATGTTAGTCGATTGAGGTTCAGCATATCACACATTTGGGATAGTAATAGGACTTATAACATTTGCTACTTATATTTTTCACTGGCACTGGTAAACACTGAATCCATGTGGAAGTGTTTTGTCAGATATATTTCTGGCGTGTGGTTCTCTGTACCACTGAAAGTAGAAGAGACCAGCCAGAGCACTTGAGCCTAATGATGCTTTGCCCGTGTATATTCACTCACTATATAAAGTCCTTTTAAGAGGATATAATGGAAGTTCCAAATGCAATGATATACTTCCTAATAGAGCTATTTAAAAGTTCAACACCCTGAAATCTTCCTTTGAGGGAAAATATCAAAGTTTCAGAGGCTATTAATCTTAACGGGAGAATGAATATCTCATTTATTATATCATCAAATATTTGAGCCAGGAACCCATTAAGTCCTCTAAGTAATTCAAAACACAGTGCGGCTCTTCATAAAACCACACTAAGCTGCCATCGCGTCTTGTGGTTAAGGGTATCTCAGTAAGAAATGGTTTACAATTAGCTTATAATTTTCTATGTTATGAACAGGAAAGGTGAAGAATTAAATCTGTATCATACATACACATTTAACACATTTGAGTATTCAGTCTTACTTACTGTGCTATTTTGCAGTTAGTTGTTGTAACAAACCGTCCTGTGTAGTGAATGTTACACCTGACCACGTTGTTGGTGAAGTCTGATTCCAGTACCAAGAACTTTGGATTCACTTGGAGCTGAAAGAGAAGATACAAAGAGCAGTTCATCACAATCATAAAATCTTAATAAACAGGGACCAGGACAAATAACTCCAAATTGAAACTTCACATGGATGCAGAGTTACACAATGATAATCAAAGGTGTATGAAAAATCAACAAACTTAAAGCAAAACCAAAGCCACTTAACCATGAGGTGTTAGGACCTGAGAACAACCCAAGATAACTTCCAGACACCTAAAACTTCAGTAACTTCATCTCTATTTTATCAGCCAGATCAATTTGTTTTGGTGACCTTGACCTCCCTGATATGTGAATTTTGACCTGTCCACAAACCATGCCATGTCTGTGGACAGTGTTCTCACTTGACCCTCACCTTTAGTATGTAGTTTCCAGGCTGGATGTCTGTGATATCGATCCACTGGCAGTCAATATCAGCATTGTAGGTATCGTAGCAGCCCGGACTAAGACCCTGGAGAACAGAGGGGAGAAGAGATGCTCACAAGACATATTAATTTGAGTCAAAAACAGATGAACATTAGCAGACATATGGAAGATATCCAGCGTCTAACTTGATAACAAAAAAAGAATGTTACTTGCATCTGACAATATCAGGCATTAAAGCAGACAAAAAAAAATCTGGGAGATTTAAATCTAAATTTCTCCACCAATGCAATAAATGGCACAGTATTGCTCAGCTGGATGAGTCTGCACAGTTACATAAAAGAAACGCAAATTTAGAGTATGAATATTAATCCAATCCCTCTATTTAAAATAAATTCTACCATAAAATTCCTTTTTTCTATTCCTTTGTTACCTGAGTATGAGCAGTGCAGGCGTAACGCTTCAGGTGGCCGAAGTCACAGGTGGTGTCCTCCAAACAGAAGCTGGCCTTATGTCCCTCTGCAACTTTACGGCCTGTGCTGATTTCGATTAGATCATAATGGCTGAACTCATCCATACTATGGTAGTGCCTGGGTGAAGGAGAAGAAGTCTGTGTTTAAAGTGTAACAAAAATCCTTATTGTGGTCAAATGCTTTAAATCTATTCCAGTATCGCACGTGCTATGTCCAGGTATCTGTATTTCATCACAAGTCTTTGTAAGTTTATTGAGTTTAGCTGCTGTTAGAATTGCTCAATCATTTTGTTTGGAATAAAGAGCTAAAGTGCAATGTAAAATACAAACAGGGAATTTATTACATTGTGTAATCAACCCTCTTGACCTCCTGTGTTCACATCTTTGTCAGTGATGTTGCACCTTGACTGAACATGATGTAAAATATCAAAGGACAATGGACACCAACTAATGACCACAATAAAATATTGCTGTAGCACAACATTAACACCCTAATGATGTATGAGTGTTGTTAATTAGCTTGTATCAGTCTGCAAGATCAGAGGTGCGTGCGCGTGTGTGGGTGTGTGTGTGAGTGTGTGTGTCTCTTCATGTGCATGTTTGTGCGTGTTTCTGTGTGAATCACTGTGTTTGTTTGCACAGTTTTATCAGCTTATGGAAGCCTGGGTGCACATGGCCACTGATCATCACCACTGAACCTGCACATGAACCCACTGACACCCCGTGAGTGACTCCATCACTGAGCTGCTTCATTTGAAATCATCAGCAGAATAAACTGCGACATGTATTTGGCTTGGACCTCTCCCAAATGTCAAAGTGACCTGGCGTGGTTTTCCTTTGGTACACTCACTGAGCAGAGGGACAACATAATTAGATGCTAATGGATAAAGCTCTATATCTGGTCTATTAATTTGATGTTTTTATACTCAGCACTGAAAACAGTTTAATAGCTAAAGGGTGCCCCAGCTAAAATCTAACACACTACCATGTTTATGTTTCTGTTTCGTCTCTTCTGTTTTTTCACCTTCTAAATGTGGTTGACTGTTAACTGTTTAATTCAGCCAATATCAGAATTTAGGGGTTATCATAAAAATAAATGATAAGAAATAAAGCAAAAAGAAATGACATCATTAAACAAGTCATCAGCAAACATTAAAGGCTGTTTAGTAAAGATAGCAGAGTCCCCACACAGTGTGCAAAACACTCCATGTTGATGTGATTTTACTCAACACACATGACTAACATGCTGCAACCCTTTAGAAATGACTTAGCTGTTGCAGCAGATGAGGTAAGCACTAGATCTCTTACAGTGAGACAAAGACAGACTATATAAAAACTGCCCTTTAGCCTTACTTCGTGGCCCCTGTTTCAACACTGCTGCAGCGTTTACTGGAACAGTCATTAAAGATTGAGGGATGACTTGGAAGGAAAAGTGGGTACTTTCCACTGACGGAGCAAGTGACCATTCACAGACTCATTCTTTCCATTTGAGAGGCGATCAATTATGAGCTCCTCTCAGGTTAAAAGTGGTCTGTTTTACCTGAGACCGAACAATACGGTTATTATGCCTCTGGGCAAAAACACTGTCCCTGCTCACATGCAGATGCACATGTTAATGGGGGTTTGAGCAACACTTGAAAGTGTTTACAGTTATATGTGAATAACCAGGGAGGGGAGCAGAGGGCTAGTTGAAGGGTTGAAACACAGTCTTTGTTTGTGTTCCTGAGACTGGCATTCATTTCGTGGCTGTCTTGAGATGATTATCTCCAGTATGTGTGTCTATGTGGGTGTGTAAAATAGAAAGTAGCAGTGCAGGAGGAGAAAAAAGATTTGTGAGTGCCTGTAAGGGTCCCCTGTCTCCTTGGATTCCTGGATCCCTTTGCTGACTATGTCACCTACTGAGAATGTAGTGTTGGAAGGACACATAGAGGATTTTACAAGAGTAACTTGTATTCGTAGTATACAAAGCATTCCAATACTGCTCAATAGTCTAAAGTTGTTTTCCACTTGTGCTGCAACACATAAGGCTTTGAAGATCTCTTAAATCACAGCCTGGGTTGAGACACATAAAGCACTACAGTAAGATCTTAGAGAACTATTTAAGGGTGTCCTGACATTTACCTTCAACAAAGTGCAACCAGGATATGAAAACAAATGTTCAAACACCTGCATAAATAACAGCCATGATCTTTGACCACAAAGGTTACGTTAATAAAGCTCAACTAAAAGTGGAAAAAACAAAGCATCATTTCAGAAGCTGCCACATAAACAGTGTTATAATCACTTCCACTTGTCTCCTGAACTGGCTGGCAATAGGAAAAGTTCCACATGCCAATCTGTGTCCTCATTTGTTTAAAAAATGTGAAAAATCCAGACAATTTTGCAGCCCAGGATACTCGAGAGGATACAGTTCTCTTCCAATACTCCAGTGAGAAAGATAGGGTTGCATGTAGTGAAGAGCAAAACCATCCACTTCACAGCTTATCCAACAAAAATGTAGGGCAGGAAAAGTTTATGGTGGGAATCTGGGTGAGAGATTTTCTTCCCCTTGAGAGATTTTTTTTTGTTAACAAACACCCTGCCCCAGTAACCCATATCCATGCCATTATACTTGAGCAGCCCTGTTATCTGGTGTCAGATTGACAAGAAAAATGGATTGATTTGTCATTCTGATCACAGAGTCTGTGGAATGATTGCTTTGGCTTTGTGCCTCTTGGGAACTACAGTGTAAATGCAGACTGATGTCAGACAGCAACAACACTGCCAATCTTCCAATGGCCCGTCAACATTCCTCCAAGATGAGGGCAGCAAAGCAGAGCCTGGTGCTAAAGTCAGTGGGGCGACTTGCTAACGCTGAGGCAAAAGCAGGTCTGTGAGGGAACTTAATGGCATAAAACAACAAAAAATACCACAGAAATCACCTCAACAGTAGTCCCAGAGATGATGAGTCTGAACCATGAGTAACCTGTTAAATTAACTCCAGTTTCCCTGCTGAGAAAGACAATACAAGAAAACCACTAGATGAAAGCATCAAACCCTCGACCTACATACCTTTAAAGTTCATATAATGAGGATGCATTGACTCGATGACTTGCTGTCTGATGAACCTTGAAGTTCAACACCAGCTCTTACAGAATAGAGTTTAATCCAGATCTCAACAATCAATCCTAGGATCAGTCTATTTCTGCCTGAGGTCTACTCTTTATACGTTTAGCAAATACAAAGCTAGTTTAAATGCTTCCAGACGACACTAATACATGGCTATAGTCAACAGCTCCACCACAGCCAAAATGATTGGGGAAATCAAAAGCTAACAAGTGAAATCAGCTAAAACTGCTTGCTTTTGCTCCTAACAGGCTCAGACAGTAACAGAAAACGAATGAAAGGAGTCTCATGAGTAGTAAACCAGAATGTAAACTCTTGCTCAAGTCTTTCCTGGGTCAGTGTCTTTACAGCAAAATTCTATCACTTGAATAGCTGCCACAAAGCTGAGTATTTAAAATTATAGTGTTTTACTGGCCATACTGGTGGGATGGGTAATCACCAGAGATGGATCAGCTGCCCATGGATCTGATATCCTGAGTTACACCCTGAATTATCATCGCTGAAATGTTTGGTGTCCATGATGAAGCCAATCAACAAATTGTCAAACAGCATTATATCACTTCACTGATTAAGTCATGGAGCAGTGTTGCCAGTCCTTCTTTTTATCAATACAAAGCAAAACCATCTTAATCCTTTATAATAACATAACATTGTTTTAAATAACACAAAGCCAGATAAAAAAACCCTCAAACTGGTGTGTGTAGTGCTGGTACTGGGTAGTTTGTTACTGAACTGAATCTGACAGTTGAGACTAGCAGCAGATTGAAGGTGTAAATAGAAGCAAATCTGCCCCTGCTGGGACCACATAAATGGTGATGCATTCACAAACTGTTGTAGGTAATGAAGCTCCCTTTGAGAAGTGTAAGCAAAAGATGAAAACAGTGCAAGGTCAGTAGTTACAATCTCCAGTTGAACTCAATGATGTGTTTGAGTCTATTTTATGAATTGTGAATTGTATCTGTAGTTGAGTATTGAAACTGAAAAAAAAAACATAAGAAAACATGGGAGTTGAGGCCAATGTATTGAGTGAATCATTTTTGCCTCTTGCTAAACAATTCAAGCACTAAGCCATCAGCACTTACCAGTCAATGCCATCTGTTGGATTTCTTGTCTTGTTTAAAAACCCTCTTGTGGATGCTGTTACACATAATTTAAAGCTCCTACAAGAAACTTGTGCTCTTATTTCATTCTACACCCTCTACGGACCAATCCATAACTCATATCTCTTGTGTTTTTCTGAAGCCACTCTCAGTACTCTTGGTGTATCACTCAACAAAACAATCTTTGTTTTGCAAAAATGTTAGCAAAAACTGCTCATGGTCAACTTCATTTGACACCCACTTAGTGGCAGCGGTCGCATGGATTAAAAATTACCATATAGAGAAAAACTCTTCTTTAGACTCTACTCTCACTGATGGACCTGTTTGCTTTTGTAGGTCATGGAGAGCAATGTCTTAATTTGTGCTTTTTTTTGTCTTTTTTCTAGGGACAGGACAGTGGAACGAGATGGAAACTGTGGTGGAAGAGTGGGGAATGACATGTACTACAAGGTCATGAGTCCAAAATGAACCTGGGCCATCTGCTTTGAAGACTCTGTGCATGGGACTTGTTTGACCACAGAACCAAGCCGGCATGTTTTTTTTACATGTTGTTGCCCTGACCGCCGAAAAAACAGAGTTAAAGACATTATTTTTTGGCCTATCCTTGTTGCATCAGAAGACCGCTAATTAAATATCTTTTTTTACACAATTTTTGTTCACAGATATATTATTAACCACCACTGTTTTGAGAATTTTAGACTTCATAGAGCAGGACACATGATCTGATTGAGAACTCAAAGGCCTATTGGTATGTTTGATAATGTTGCAATAACCTTGCATCACAGTTACAGCGATTTTTTTTTTTGTACCAATCTCTGAGCTGTGATAAACAAATAAAATCACTGTCTAAGGATAAAATCAGAATGAAATTAAGTGTTGGTTAACCAGCTCCATGGTTATCACTGTGTACTCAGAGAAGAGTCAGTGTCTGCTTGGACAAATCTGTGCTGTATTAAGGACTTACTGATGACAGCTGTGCCACTCCCAGGTATGACGTGGCCTGTTAGGCATGAAGTCTGCAGTCCCCCTGTTCTTCACCCTCTGTGGGAATCGCAGCAGGACCCTTACATCATAGTCAGTGGTCTCAGGGCTATAGGCAGAGCTGAATGGCAAACACATATATCAAAACAAAGAACAGAGAGGGAAACAGCCAAGAGAATGTAAAAATGGGTTTCTCATATCTAAGACAAGGAAAAGAAAAATGCAGGGAGCTGAAAAGGCTTGGAGGCAGGAGCATATCTACTAAATAATTCAATCTAAAGATTACAACCAGCTCTCCAAATACACAGTTTAAACATAGGGAGGGGAGCATTCGGTTGCACAGTTTCCTTTTTTGTGTGAAAGAACCTCAAGTTCACACCACCACTGAGGATCTAAGCCATTCGTCTTGTGGCTGTTGTTGACAATGGAGTGTACCACAAATTACAACAGGCCATCTGTCGGTGATTGCAGCAAACTCCGACAGGATATGAAAGGGATTTGAGGGATGGATGGGCTTGTGATGTGGAGAGGGTGAAAAGAGTAGCCGTGGGGACTGCACACTTCCATCATTTCAATAGTCTCCTTAGTGCAGAGGCAGTCAAAGGGTCCAGCACAGTGGCTCAGGGGATGCTAGAGAAATGAAACTTATGACAGCCTGAATTCCTGAAGGTGACCAGGATTTAGTTCATTTATGTTTTGCTGTGGGTCAATTTTTTTCATCATAACTATCGAATGTTGTTGCAAAGACTTGGTGTGTTCCTCAAGGCTGCTGTATATTGTGGATAGTTCACTTGCTGGTTAATGTTACCCAAAGGTGGAGCCATCCCTTAGAAGTGTTCATCTTCCATTCGTATGAGCATTGAATTTCTGTCATTGCATGAAATAAAGGAGGGCAGAAAACAGGCCTGTATCAGGGAATAATGGATTGTTAGCCGTCTACTACACTAAAACATCTTGTGTAAGCATACCACAGAGCTACAAAGCGTTCAAGGTACTGCAGAAACAATTAGGATGAGAATGAGTCACAATATGATAAAAAGAAAATCCAAATGACAGTTCTGATATCTTGACATTATATTCTAATAAACCCACAAGATGCAGATATGAGAACAAGTAGAGATCATGCAGAGATGGTTTACCTTGAGAGACACTTTTCTTCAGCAGCACAACGGAGCGAGTACATGTGGGCTCTTTGGATATACGTAGAGGCTTGGACATAGTTTGGATCAGGAACCAGGTCAGGCAAACCTGAAATGAAGAACCTTCGTTATATACATATACATATATATATACATATATATATATATATATATATATATATATATATATATATATATATATATATATATATATATATATATATATATATATATATATATCCTGTTGGCTATGGCTGCCTTTTGCAGCAGCTCTCTCTTATTGTCCATTTCGTAATCTTTGTATTTGGAGTGGGTCATTACTTTGTGTGGCTCATTTGTTGGTCATGGACACCAAACTTTTTGTGGCTTCAGCAATATTTTTACAAATTTTTCTCCTGTGTTTGTTTTGAGATCCTACATGTAACCATGGCTGCATTGTTTACATGTGAACTTAGCTGTTAGCAGCCTGTAGCATATGGATGCTAACTGGTGTAAGGCCTGATGTCTTCTCACAAGTTGAGGAGAAGGAGGTGAGGACGACGTGCTGGTTCTCAGGTGTGAGCTAAGAAGTGACAACATGGACCTGTCCTTCCATCCATCATTATTTGGAACGTAAGATTTATCTCTAATAAGATGGACGAGCTATCGGTGCTAACCCAGCAACAGAGAGAATACCAGAAGGCAGAGTAGCATCATGCTATTCACAGACATGGCTAACAGAGCTAACATCAGACACCAACGCCACATTGGAAGAGCTTCACCTGCTGTGATCAGACAGGATACAGGAGACAGAGACTGAACAGACTGATGAAGAAGCTCAGTCCTGGACCCTGTGGAGGTGGAGGCTGGCTCAACTGAAGAATGATGGACAAGCTGTCTTCATCTATTTTCTTATGGACCTTTTTGCACTTTCTATACACTTTATTACTTTTGTTTTCTTAATTGCTGCTGTGACTTCAATTTTGTTATACTTATTACAATGACAATAAAGTTTTATTCAATTATTCTTATTCTATTCATATGGCCTTGTTTAAAAAATAAACAGCATTTTCTCACAGATCTGTCTCAAACACATGAGTAACTATAAAAAAATACAAAAACAAGAGTTATTTCAGAGGTTATGCAAATGTCATGTTAAAGCAGAGTAGACAATCATGTTATAATGACAGTGCATGTGAACTTCCCACGAACAGAGGAACTCTTTCACATGTATTATCAATTTTTGTATCACCTTGTATTCATGATTATTCATGATCAGCAGCAGAGTCTGTAGATAAGGACTTAGTCTTTCTGGAGGGACACACTAAACACTGTGAATTCCAGATAATTGTCCTGATTTTCTTATGAGGTATTACCACACTGCACACAGGGTGAGATTGGGGTGAGGAGGCTTCACGCTCAGACCCATAATCTACATGTACAATAAATGACTCAAAGTGTTCAACATAATTTTTTAATAATAATAATAGTAAGTGGCCTTTTTGGCTGATGTGATGGGATGGGATTGCCCCTGACATTAATCTTAATATGAATCAGTTGCTTCATCTAAACCTTTCACATAGCAAACGTAGCATGACTCTTCATATCTTTTGGGGAGAAGGCTTAACTCTGAGACATCTAAGCTGGAGTATCACAGAGTGCATGTTGCGAGGCAGTGTCTGTTTTTCATGCTTTGCTTTCTGCGAGCAAGTATCAGAGATGAAGAGATGTAGGAAGGCAAAGGTGCACAGATATACAGCGAGAGAGCCAGACAGAGACAGGGTGAAGTAGAACGTGCTTGCCAGCGTAAAACAACAGTGATCTCACACCGCTGCTGTTTTTAAAGTAGGCCACTGACCAAATCTGTCAGAAAACCTGAGGAAGAAGTAAAAAAAGCAGGCCCTACTTGTCAGATTGAATGTCTTATCAGCCCTCTCTGTTGGCACACAAAGACCAGACATGCTTTAATCCGAGCTTGTTCAAGCAAATGAAAGTCAAACCATCTGACCTCTAAGCCTGGGAACTTTCATTAAATCACAAAAATGATGTACAACCTTTAAGTTCTGTTGCATCAAGCTTAAACTGGAGACTAGAAAAATAGATGATGAAATGCTGCGCTGTTATCTTTGGATTTAAAACGAGCACAAAGGGCTTTCATTTCAGTGTATTCATGGAAACCAGATAGAGTTTTCCTGCTTTATATTTCACAGTGTATGACTTTCAGGTGAGTCTCCCAAAAACTCTGGTTTTTATAAATATGCTTAGTCCTTGAGGGCATCATGTAAACATCCCATCCGACATCTCTCTCTCGCTGAGGCCCACATATGGGACAGGGGAAACTTCCTGAGACAGACCTTGTAAACACTGAGAGTCCAGTGTGAAATTCAAAGGTTTTCCAACAGCTCTCACAACCCCACTCTTCCTTCTCACCCTGAGAAGGCTTTGTTCTCTGTCCCCTAATCTTTTGAAATGTGAAATTGGGTCTCCTTCAGTGGGATAAAGTATATTCAGAAGCCAAAGCTGATCAGCTCTCGACAGCATGTGACAAAGCCACACATTACACTCTAAGTGGGCCACGGAGAAAAGACTAATTCTAGCCATGTGTTTTATACCATCTAATATAGCATAATAAAAGACTCGAGGGTCGTTATGTAGATACTCCTGCTTTAAGCTTTAGGCTATTCACACTAAAGGACTGACAGATTGAACTACTTGAAATTCATTATGGTCATTTCATAATGAAAAATGATGACAGTGTTTTGTGAGGCACTCTACAATCTCTACATTCTCAGATATTACATTAAATCTACATCCATAGTTTTTAACTACTATTCGAGTGCTCCTCAACTGTTTTTAACACCAATAAATTTCAGTAACACTTAAATGTCAAACTATTTCAAGATAAAAATGGAATATTGTCCTGAACAATCTCTGTTGCAGCCCCTGCAGCATTTATCTCGCAAAATTTTTAGTCTGATTGGATTTCTTTATGGTCTAACTCTGTTATTTGTTGGGTTGTCTCATAACAATATTTGGATGTCTTTGAGGGCAAAAGACAACAAATGGTTTAAACTTTGGGCAAAACTTCCATATTATTTTGGGGTCATGTTTGGTTTATAGACTGTACAGCTAAAGTGAGACAGGAGTGTCAGGATTGAGGAGTGGAGGATGACACGCAGAGAAGGGTTGTGGCAGAGTTGTAAAGACACGTTTGCTCATAGCCGATGAAGGTTGAGGTTAAAGGGGCTGTGAGGAGTTTGAAAGTGATCTTGAAAGGCGTCTTTCTAGATATGTACCCGATCGTAATCCAAGCTTTAAAATGAGATTATCAGCACCAATATCACTGGTTACAGAAAAAGGACAGTAGAGCAGAAGAAAGCTAAACGAGAACGTGAACTAAGGCCTAATTAGCCTAATTAGCCTTTAGCTTAGGCTGTATCACTCTATAACACAGGGGCTAAGCTGTTTGTGATAATGCCCATTCCAACCCACGTGCAGCAGTTATTCTGCAGTGGTCTGTTCAAATTTGAAAGTCTATCAATAAAATGAAGAGTGAGGTTACATTAGCTCTGCTTGGTAGATGACTGGCAGGACATAGCTAACCAGGTTTTTCTAACATTACACATTATGGACATGTCTCAGAGCACGGGGCTGCCAGCTGCGCTAAATATAAATGGCTACAAAACTACTTACAAACTGACAGTGTTTACATGTTGACAGATTTGTCGGAGCACCGGGCTGACGATGTTGCTAATATATAGCCAGCTGCTTCAATGCTTGCTTGATGTCACGTTTTAAACCATATCGCTACGTAACTGTACTGAAAAATACCTTACCTCAGCGCGTTGTATCCAGTGAAGAGTTGTCTTGGACAAAGGATTTTTTTTTTTTATCCGATCTCCTTTTCATTCCACAACAAACACACATCTCACTCAAAGTAATTTACGACAGTGTGCAGATTTTCTGGGCCACAAGGTGGCAAGGGACTGCAATAAAAACAGATCCTCCTCTAAGCATCTTTAAATGTTGATTAAAGAAAAAAAATGATAATAATTAGGGGCTTAAGTTTGAACTGATGACACAAGGAGCTATCTGTAAGGTCAGCCTAAGGTTTCAATTAATTTTTTTTACCATCTTTGCAGATTTGGCTGTGCGTCAAATCTTGTTTACTCTCTGGTAAAACTTATCCATTGAACCACTCCATTTCACATTAAAAGCATTAACTGGAAAATGTTCTGCTTTAAATACTGTTTAATTGCCTCAGACTTGGCCATTGTTGTTATTTGTACAACAGCTTGTCCACTTCTGCTGACCCTGCCTCAAGCTGTCTGTGCCAAGTTATGTTTTCATACATTGCCCATAGTTGACAACATATGAGCTGTATTTATTGAGCTGAATTTATTTGTATTATTGAATGAAGAGCCAAGCTATTAAAATACATAATGCAAAGTACAAGTTATATTTTACTGCGTCTATTTCAACACAGCACTGCCTCTGAATAAGAGTTATAAATGTGTGTGTATTTTATACTAAGAAATCATAATAGTTATTCTGATACTGTAACAGCTTTATGCAGTTCTACGAAGCTGGGAAATAAAAATGTCAGCTTTCTACAGTCCCCAAAGGCAGAATCTTTATCACAGTGATTACTGGGAGCACTTATGCATCTGCACACATGTTGGCTTTTTGCTGTAAAAATTGCTCGCAGCTCCTTGCAACTCTGAAGTGTCTAATGAATGAAGTTTGAAGATGCATAACACACCAGAGAGGCTGCTGCACAGCGAGAAAGATTACCGTGTAAAATAATAGTAAATCTGGATTACTAAAAGCCTGAGAATCCTGTTGGAGGTGCTCCTTTTTTCTCTGGCCAGATCAGTAACTTTTTCTGGCAGTCAGATCACAGAAAAAAGTCTGATATTTTTGGAATACCATTTTGTCTCCTTTAGAAGAGTTAAAAGCTGTTAAACTTTTTTAAGGGCACGTTTTGACATTCCTCACTCTTCCCCCCAGAGCTCTGGGTAAATATCTCTTTGATTTCCTGCAGCTTTAGCAATGGACCCCATGTGTTAGCGGGACTTTCCACGCTCTCCTCCCCCCCTCAGTAGTGAGTAGTGAAGTACTGTATCCCCCTCCCCTTGTTTCCCCTCTCCTGTCCTTACGCTTAAGAGGCCGCCGTAACCCACTAACAACCCCCCACTGCCAGCAGCCCCTCGATGAGGTCACCCACACCATTACCAAACACTGCACGCTTCGTGAACCAGCCCTCTTTCATATAGCAGTGAACTCCCCACTAAACACAGAGAGGTTTCTGTGTGAGCACTCTGTGCACTGGCAGGGCTTGCTCAACACCTGGTTTCAATAACCAGACAAGTGGGAAAAGATGAATCTTGTGTCCACTCTGCGTTGTTTGTAAACTGAAAGAGAGCTGGATTTGTGGCAGCTGTTTCATTCAGATTACATCAGATATCTGATAAACATTAAAAAAAGGACTAACGTGATCAGAAATGTTGTTCTTCAAGGGGTCATGTGCATGTTTTAAATTCATATGTCCAGTGGCTACAAAATCTCATGTCTATCTTTTCATTTTCTGCATCAAAGGAAGAAACCTTGGATGAATGCCCAAAGGTGAACATTTTTCAAATCTGAATCTGTTGTTGCTCCACACATGTGTCACAGCCTTCCCTTATGTTTAAGAATGAGTAAAATCCTGAACAAGCAAGGGATTAAGGAAAACATGGTGTAAGTTCACAAAACCCAAACTAAAAGCTTACTGTACCTCTTTGTTCTTGTCGGTACACACTCCCAACACTCAAGCTGGGGTTTTCAACCGCAGAGTTTGGAGAGTTTCTGGCTGGAGGATTTGGCTGAAGAAAAGGAGGCTGGGGTCTCCCAAAGGGGGGGAACTGCTCGTACTGTGGACTCCTGACGGGTTGTTGACTGGCTGGTCGTGTCCTGTCCACTACCACAGGTGCTCCCTGGTTGGGATTGGGAGCTGGGACAGCTGGAGCAGAGTCTTCATTGTAGAGACTGTGGGTGTATCTGTGGTCCAGTCCATCTGTAAATGGTGGTTGAGCGGCACGTGCTTGAACAGCAGGATTGGGCCCATAGCCATAAGACTGGAAGTAGCGGTAGCCATCGTCCGTAAAGTCAGAGGGCGAACCTGGGAGCACCGGAGGCAGACCGCCAACATACCCTCCTCCATTGTACCCTTGTCCAGCTCCATATCCCCCACCACCATATCCTCCACCAACTGCTGGCTGAAAAGGTGGCTCGTAGCTCCTGATTGGTCCTTCCACAAAACTAGGATCATAAGGAACTGGTTGGAAGGGAGGCTGTTGTGGAAATGGATTCTGGGGGTAGGGTGGGATATTATAAGAAGATGAAGCAAAAGAGGAAGAAGAGGAAGAAGAGGAAGATGAGCCTGTGGCTGGTCTGAAGCGAGAACTTGTAGATCCTTGGAACTGGCCTCCACCGGTGCTACCTGCTGTCTGTCTCCAGTTATCTGGCACTTGACCAAATCCAAAAGGATGTCTTGCCTGCCCTCGGACAGTCTCAGATGATCCTCGTGATGGAGCCTGCCTGCGAACATTTCCTCCCTGAGGTCTACGAGAGGAGCGTGAACGACTATCTGCCACAACTACTCTGGGACCTCTGTCCTGGGCCCCTGCCCCAGCTGGGACATACTCAGCCCCACTGTTCAACAAGCTAAACACCCGTCCATTGTCCTCCCACTGAATCACCTGCCTCCAAGGAGTGGCTGAAGCATCCTGCCCCCGACCTCGACTCTGAGTCTGTGTGGCATCCTGAGCTATACCTGAGCCCAGCAGGACAAACACCAAACATGCCACAAATGTAGACAGCATTCTGGTTCTGAAGACTCCACAGTTCACCACACAGGAAAAACCTCTCCAGTCCACCAGCAGCTCTAACTTAAACCACCTGTAGCTCTGTCAATAAAACATGTGTGTCTTCTTCCTCTGGGTACAGCTTTGGAGTGAGAGTTGAGGCAGACGTAAAGTTGAAAAGTAAACCCAGAGATAAGTGCATCTGCAGGTCCTCACTGCCAGCGGTAGAGGAGACTAAACGTACATTCAGAAATAATCACACTCTGGAGAGTGTAAGTGGGCTTCAGAGGAGCCACAGGTAATGTTACCGTCTGTTGGTGCTGGGAAAGTATGTCCTGACTTCTTGTCGGTCTGCTGACTCGCCTGTCAGTAAACTGAGCATTGCTTCCTGCTTTCTGGAGAAAAGTGCTCGTGCACTGTAGGACTGCAAGCTTCTATTTGCCTGATTGCTTACAAAAGACTGAAAAAATCTCAAACTCTTTTTTTTTTTCTCTTAAGTTGACGTCCCACATGGCCCTAGTGCTAGTGATGTTTCATGGCCTGCTGCAGCCTGGGCTCCATGAGGCTTCCAGAGTCAACATGCAGACATGTAACACTTCTTTCTCCCAATAGCTCAAATTCTTTTCTCATCTTCTACAAGCATAGTTGGGAACAACATGACCTTTTTCCTGCAGGTGCTTCGCAGGCTTGTTTTGCTTTGCCTTGAAATTCTCATTAAACATACAATAAATATTTGCAGCTATGAAAGCACTTAATTAGAAACAGAAACAGCGATGCATTACTTCACTTTAGAATGAATACTATGGTAACAGATGACACACATTCCTGAGGAAGATTGAGAGCAGCTCATATGTTTGCAGTACGAGCTGTCTGCTAATCTACACCATGACCTCATATGAATAACATGATGTTGCTCCTTTAACACAAATCTTTGTTTACAGGTTGGATACATTCAGAAATTTGTTTTATGCACCCCACCCATAAAAAAAATCAAACTGAGGTCAATTGGGAAAGTGTTCAAATTTCCCCTCCCACCAAATGCACGCAAACAAACAAACCACCTCTCTCCAACCTTCATTCCCCTTCCTGCCCATAGTACACTGAATGCACAAAAGACACGCATACATGCAGAGCACCCTGAGACAACACTGTGTGTGCTGCTGTCTGAGAACTATCAAAGCTTTGTTGCACTCTGAGACCTTCATTTACACAAATGTTTCAAGAAACAAGTCATTAGTTAACACGTTCATGTGGGATTTGAAACAGCCTGATTACTGCTTACACTCATGGAGAGCATGCAGACAGAATCAAGCCTCCTTGTTATCGAAGGCAGCATTTGATAGGGTATTTTTCTTTTGCAAGGATTAAACATGCAATGAAAAAAATATATAAATGACTCAAAACACACAGGGAGTCTGCCTTATTTAAACAAATTCAACTTTTTTAACAACTTTTACTATATTTGTGCTAGTTTTTTTCTTTTTTGACGATATTTTGTAGTGTGTGTTATATGTCCAGTGTTGCGTTACAAATACAGTATATGATCAGCCTGTTTTTCAAATGCATCCGACTTGAATACAGGATCAAGATTTCATTTTCTGAGCATGGTAAAATTACAATCATTCAAAGCCTCTAATTTAGTGGAGATAATTTTGTCTTCATGTTTTTATAGTTTTACTTTAAAGGAAAATTATTATTTTCTTTTAGAGTTAACCCTGTCACTCATTGTTCTTGTGTTTTAAAAGCCAGCTGCCTTTCCATCTTTGCAATGATCACACTTCTTTGTCTGTCTATGTCTTCCATTATCTACATTTTTTGGTCATATTACACCTGAAGGTATTTTTACTCTAATTTCAGGTTGACCCCATGGGATTTTCCTTAGCAAGAGAAATCCTTGCATTCAAGAGGCAGACCAACCCAGAGCCCCAGCCCGACTTGAAATCCTGTCACTGAGACATTCCACAGAGATTAGTCTAAGTTGTGTGGCAAGGTTGGTTGTTTTTTGTGTGACTGCTGTGTGCGTCGCCTGTCTGCTGGAAACACCTTGTACCCTGTGAAGTTCAGTCAAAGAACACATTGATCTGAGTGACTATGCAGCACAGGAGGAAAGCTCAGGGAGGAGGCAGCCTGCTGAGAGCAACCTTCAGCTGCAGAGAATCACAGCCAGGGATGCTCTTATTCATACTTGTAGTCAATGTAAATAGTAGATAGAGAGTCTCTTATGTGGTGTGGAAACAAACATGTCAGTGTTTTAAGCCAGACTCTTATTGAACAAGGTGTAAGAAGAATTGTTAAATTAAATTCCAAGCCAAAAGCATCCTGGTTCTGCAGAGTGTGATGAGGTCTGTGTAAAACAAGGGACTAAACATATTTCTGTTCACACATACAGAGGTTTTTAACGCAAAGATGTTGTTTCTAATTAGAAATGATTCCCCATGAAAAAGGATTCTTCTTCACCATGGAAACAAATTTTACTCAGTGCAAATGTCATGCTAATTTGACAGCTGACAACAAAATATTCCATCAAAAGAAGAGATTCTATAATTATGGGGGGAATCTTTCTCTCCCACAAAAACAGAAAAAAAAATCTTTCAACTTTGCAGCTGTCAGATGTTGCAAGAGACGGATTTTGCAATACACTTATTTGATCCTTCCTTATTCAAAGGGGGAACTGTCAGATATACAAATGAAAGACAGATGAGGAACATGAGACAAGTAGCACAGTAATATTAGCTTCTGCCAAGGGCAGAGCAGCTCCTATCCTGCATCTATACATCCTGAAATTGTTTAAAGGATTTATAATAGAATGAAGCAGCTATTGTACAGCAAATGTGTTGTTAGAAAACGTGACTTCTGTGACGTTGTAATTTGTGTATCCAATGTCTGACATGGTGATAAACCACATCCTGGAGTCATTTAAGAATTTGACACATTCAGCATTTTGTTTTCCTGCAGCCTTCCTCTCCATCTGTAATCTGCAGGAGAAACATTAAAATATTGCTGTGGCTGCATTTTCTCTGAAACACTTCCAACTATTTTGCAAGTGATTTTTTTTGGGTCACGGTGAGGATTATTTTCATTATTGTTAAATTCAAATGCTTGGAAATGTGTCTTCATTGTCTTGGAGCTATAATTTGATATGTATTGTAGGTGTTAAAATAGGCCAGTTAAATTATTCAAACACTGCAGCAGAAAAATGAGTTTAACGGTGCATTCATTGTGGGAGACATCTGGTTCACTGAATTGAAGCCAAATCAAAACAAAAATACACAGAGACACACAAAAAATATGAAATAAGAAATCACTTTGTGACTTTAAGGACATAAAAAGAGGAGGCAACACAAAACCACAAGCAGTGTTTGTAGTTTGATTCTGCAATAAGTATTGTCTACAGAGGAACACATCAGATCCTGTCTTTCATCTGCTTAACTCTAATGTTTAGTAATTACTTTCATTCACATTCCTAACCTCCATTTCCCCATCACTGACACAACAGCTGAGGTTGGCGGTTGCAGGCACATTTGGTCATACCGTTGGAGCAGTCAGCCTTTGAAGTACCCACCTGCTTTCCATTAATTTCATTTTCATTCAAGGAGTGTAATCAGGCACCTGCACTCTGTTCTTGGCTAGGTGTCAGACACCACAAAACTGAGACCATAAAAATACCTTCAATCATAGGAAAGTTTTAATATTCTTCTAAGCACAGCATCAGAACTGAACTCTATGATCTTCTTTTTTATTTTTTAAAAAGGAAGAAACTAAGAGAGTGATTATTATTCACCCCAAATGTTCTGCAGCACTGTATAATTTTTCTCTGAGCGTATTTGTAATGCCTTAAAATGTGATTACACAGCAACAGGACTCAGTTATGAGGTCTTAAGTGCATGCTGTGAATGTGTGTAATGACTTAAGTTCAACATTACAAGCCACAGTAAAAGCTAACAAGCCTGCAGCTGAAACGATTAGGATCTTGTTAGACAACACCATTTGCTTCATAGTACACATTACTTCATTGCATATCATTTTGTATGTGCCAGGCTGAAAATCCCAGAGTGCTTTATAATATCATTCTCATGTCTAAGCGTCAGCCTCTAACTCCCTCATAACGTATTAAGATGTAGGCTCCAAGTTTGTCAGGATTGTCTTGATTGCTCCCAATGGGATCATTTTGGACATAGCAGTGCTGCTGACGTCATTTAGATTCCTCTGGTAAACAACTGGATCATTAAGGTGGGGTAGATGTGAGGAAAACAATACATGAAGATATGGAATGCATTTTCTAAGTATTAGCTAAACCCCCGAAAGAAAGAAAAAAGATATTTAGATTTATATATTGGTACTGCTCTGCATAAATTAGAAAGATTATTTTCATTTGAAAGTTTTATCTTCAGCTACAAGAGCCTATAAAATGCAGAGCACCAGGATGGGAGTGATCTAAACAACAAGTTGAGATTGGAGCAAGACACAGAGAGAAACTTTCCCAAAACCCTAAAAAAAAATAAAAAAATAAAAATAAATTAAAAAAAAGTCAGTGAATGAAATTTCCCCACTCATTGATTATTTGTTGAACCAAAAGTCATTTCAGGCCTGTTTTGTAAAGGAGTGTGTCAATTTACTCACTGCTGCTGGAGAGAGGATTGAGGAGAGAAGAAGGAAACATGAGCAGCAATAAGAAACATCTCAGTACTGTTGAGGATTCATTCAAAGTGGATTCATTTAAAGTGAACTGCAGAGCAGCCTGCAGAGGTCCAGGGGCCTGCAGGAGCTAACCTTTGACCCTTGGACAAGTTTTGCCTAGCTGTGTACTTGAGATGACTCTTCATTTCGCCAGGATTTAAAGATTTAGTGCCCACAGCTGTCTTGACCAAGGTCTGCTCAGTGACTACATGTTACAGAAAAACAACCTACAGACACAAAGTCGGTTTGCCATACATGGGTAGCTTGCATGCATTCAGGGACGCACCAGTAGTATAAAGGAGGCCAGGACATCAGGTTTTAGAGAGGAGAGGAGGGTTTTGTCTGTGTGCCATCATTGGGTCAACTTCAAATAAAGATGTTGGACTGAAGCTGCCATTGTATCTCCTTTTCTTCATTGAACTTTGTCTGTTCTTCATGCCAGTATTAGGAAAGTGGCCCACAAATTTATTACGCAGTCAGATCAAGAAGACCCGGAGTGAACCTCACTCTAGGAAAGATACGTCACTACCACTGTTACCAACATATCTGTATAAAATGCAGTCATAAGTATTTTAATGTATCAGGTTTAAATAGCTGCTTGTGGCAACACCACTTACTCCCCATAATCTTACATAAAAGAAAAAAAAAGTGGCACACTACCCATTAAATTTACCCTTTGGTCTGTTGATTAACTGAAAGGACTCTATTCAAGACAAGTAAGGGGCACAAGTCTTTATTTTTAGCCCTAACCTTGCAATAATTAAAAACGCAGCTGGTTGAGGACTTTGCAGAGTCAATGGAGGTCTTAAGGCAAGAGGGCATTTTTAATCGTTTGCTCTTTGGGGGATCACCAAAAACAGACCAGGTCTTATGTACTATGGTGTTATTTGTCAGCCATATTTTATGCAACTCAAACTAACTCAAGGTATCATAAGTTTTGAAACTTCTGTGTATGTGTAATTTAACTAAGAAAATTGCACAGCATAGCGGCAATATTTGAACTTTCCTTTGTTACTTTAAATTGCAAACAAAGAAAGCAGATTGTTTAACCTACTTTGTACAGTGGAGCCAAGGGTGGCCAGTGAGATTCTAAGGTGGGCAAATGCCACCATTCCACCAACACCTGGGAACACCCCTGGCTGTGACCCATTTCTATGAGAATCAAACCACATACTTTGATCACTCCATTCACTTTGATTAATATTTCCCTCATGCTCCTTCCACATGTGATGATTTGTGAGCACTTTCACTTCCCTTGTTACCATACAAATGTCCAGATGGGCCCTAAGTTGTTCCCTACTCACACATCGTGACAAAACTCAGGATGGATATTAATCTCCTCATCTGATGTGTGTTTAAGTGTCAGCTGGTGACCTATAACCCTAGCCTCAGTTACAAACCTCAGAGGCAGGGACTAATTTGAGCTTGTATCCCACTACAACAGCAGTCTTTTGCACATACAGCACAACCTCAGGGGAAGGACACAGAGGCAACACACAATCTAAATCAGAGATTATAATGCAAACAGCCCTGGGGGGCTCACTAATGACTAAGGTGAGCCTGAGATGTAGCTTCAACCCAGCTCTGGAATATCAATTAGGTCTCTCAGGGACGTGGAGATGGAAGGAAGTGACTGGCATAGTAAGCACCTACCGTTTGTCTGTGGGCACCTCTAGCACATGCAATGCAATCACAATGACTGCTGGGAGATATCGAGCAAAATGGAAAAGAGGGAAAACAAAGTCAAGGTGCTGAGGGTGGGGGTAAGTGATGCAAGAGGGAGGATTCCACTGTCATGTGTTTCCCAAAGAGAGAGGAGCCTGTAAATTTGCTGGAGCAGCCTATTCCATTAGCTCTAGAAATCTACAGCTGGTCCCCCGAGGGTCATCTCCACAGATGTGCTGGGTGTTGTTGTCTCCACAGCCCAGAGAACTACCCATCCTCTGCTCCTTCTCTTTTTCCCAACTCAATCCTGCCCTCTTTGTTACTCTCTCGACAACACAACAAGGTCCTGGTAATCAGATGCTGGCTGAGCCGCTATACAGAGCACAGAGACAGACAACAGGCTGAATCTGAAATCATCTCACACCTCTGCTTGATATTGTTCAAGGAGAAAGAGTCATGAAAGGCCCTCCTCTGTAGAGGCACAAAGCCAGGCACTCTCGAGCACAGCCACATTCAGAACAATGTGCAAAAAATAATGGAGAAGCCAGTGTTCAATGGATTTGTGAAGATTTGGAGTAAATTATCTTTTGGAGGGCAGGTTAATACCACATTAGTGTGATGCTTGACATGTGCTGAGAGCAGATTAACCAGAATTTCTGGGTAACTTTGTGAATCAACAGGCGATTGATTTCCTACAGAAATTAACTATTCATTTCTAAGCTGTGACTTTTGACTGCAGTGAAAAACATTTATGGTGATTTTTTTGAAAAGTTTTTTGAGGGGCTCCTGCTGCATACACAGAACAGTGGACAGAGCAGGAAAGAATGAGTGAGTGGGAAATGATATGCAGGAAAGGAGCCACGGGCTGAACTCTAACTGGAGTGACTGCTTGAGGGCTAACTTCATGAGGCACATGACCTAACTGCAGGGTCATACCAGTGCCCATATTTATGCCAAATTGCATTAGCTGTCTTTTTTGTCTAACATCACACTATCACAGTATTGTTTTACCTTGGGTCAATGGATCTGTGGGTTTTAAACAGATAGTGAGAAAATGGTGTTGCAACTCATTGCAAATTAATGATGCTCTAAAAACTTCCTCCTTTATGGATGATTCATTTTTTTCCCACTACAGTTTAAACTGAGTTAATGTTATCCTAAGTCTGTAAAGTTGTTCCTCTTCCTTTCTTTCTCTCTTTCCCTCCTTCTCCCATCAGAGTGATTGATCTGATACGCCATTGAGTCAGATTATATTATGCAGTTCTCACTGATAAGAGGATGGTGAAACAACTATTTTCTTTCCCCTTATCTCCTCCAAGAAGCTGTGTTTCTAAAAGGAGAACTATAGCCTTTCTAGCCAGATATCATTAGTCATTTTGAACCAGGGCCTTCAGGACTGATTATATTTTACAGGCTCAGAAAATTTCACACCAACAGTCAGCAGAAAGACTAGTAAACTCTGCTCACTTTGAGTATTAAAAAGACCACATGAACACAAGTTACACAGGATGAAGATTTGTGCTGAAATCTGAGGTATTTTGATCGTTCAGTCAGGTGTTGAATGTGGAGCTTCTTCCTGAAATTCCACCTTCAAACCTTAGCTTGTTTAAAGTTGGGGGAACCCTTGAAGAAGTAAGCGTTTGTTTATTATTCCACAGTAAAATAAAAAAATGCGCCTGAACTACATACCATGCATAGGATTACATCTATTTATTAGAAAATTAAAAAAACATCTTGCAGACCCAAGTTTGGTTTATAGCTGGTGGATAGACCCAACATGATGATAGAATAACTCTGTTATTTACACTGCTGTCAGAAGCCAATACTTAAAACTCTATTTATCCTGGGAGGGTTTGCAGAGAACATGGACTCCTTGGCAGTACTGCCCTGCTCCCTGCATTATATGCAGTGAAACCTAAAGGCAGCTCAGTCCAGATACAGTCTGTTACTGTGAGCACCAGCTCAGCCTCACTGAGGGGTTTGGTGCCTTGCTCTACAGCACTACAGTCAGAGGTTGAGCGTGTTTCTCATTGTAGAATGTATGTGATAAATATTTCACAAACACATGCTGCCTTGGCTCAGTGGTTGCAGAGTATTTCTGTAATGTATGCTGCTATGCAGGGTCAATGCCAAAGTGCTTCAGAGAAAGAGAAAGAGAGGAAGAGTGCTGTGCAAACCCACTGCACAGCCAAAGCCAAAAAACAACTGGGATATTTGCTCTGGGCTGCCTGATTTAGTGTTCTGGCATTTTGGATTAAGGTGGGCAGGTTAAAACACTTCCAAGGCATTTCCTGATGATCACAGTGAAGGCGGATAAATATTGGCTGCTAGATGAACCTGTGCATATGCCCTGATAGAGATGAAGAGGCGGGGTTAGGCTTCCTGCATTCCATATTAATTTTTGAATTTAATTGGATTAATCCATTTTCAGTGAATTGAAAATGCATACAAAGTCAAATGGGTGGGTCCGCATACAGACAGATAAGTTTGAAACACATTCAAGAGTTGAACCTGCTTTTACCACATTATCATTGTATTGTCTGTTTCTGACAACTCCTGGATAAATTCCCACTGGTCAGTATTCAAAAGTTTTACGTGATTTCCTACAATCAATGTCACACTGAAATGCACGTCAACTTTCCCCTCATTGTCCCCCTTCAAAGAAGTACTGCCCCCTTGTGGGTCTCTTTATTGGCAAATGAATGCTAACACACAAATGTTTCCTCCATACTTCCCATAAATGTTTGACAAGGAAAAACTCATCCGAACAGTATTGATTTGAAAAAGTTTTACATGCAGGGTGTTCGAATCAAAAAATAACTTTTGTTAAAAAAGATCAACTAAGCTTGATTTTCTGATGATGCAAATGTAAGTTAATCAGTTGCTTGACGTTATACAGTATATCACACTCTTCCCAGGATGCATGGGAACCCTGTGATTGCAAGAAGACAAAAATGCTGACACTTTCCTCTTTGTTCATTTAAGCTACAGGCTGTAACATACTGTTTAATGTGAGTCCTCTGGGTGAGAGGGTGACAGAGAACACTGAGGCTTTAAGTGGATTCGCACCCTTAGATTTTATGCAATAGCTACAAAATATGGTTTACAGTACACTACTGTATGTAAACACCTCAGCATGGAGATGGTCTACTTCTTTAGGGCTCAGCAACACCTTAATCCTTAAAGTTTTACTGTGTGTGAGATTCCCTTGGCAGGCATTATATAGCCCTGAAATGCTGACTTGGGATCTGCTTTGCCAGACCTTTCTTCTCTTGTTTACTATTTTGAGCTCAGGACTGATTAAAAAGCAGTTTTAGGATGTTGTGTGTTTTTTTTAAGATGTTGAAACTCTGTCCAAGCAACACAAACAGCTCCTGTGATTCATATCAAAGAGACATTTTTGGCTGGTATTGCAACATGCATTCAATTGTTTTTTTTTTTACTATAAATGAGCCAAGTCTATGTTTATAATACAGACTACATCAACTATGATCTTGGTTTTTAAGTTGCTACTGTGAGAAACCTGAATTCACTACAGTCTGTGCAGGAGGTGGGGAAACCTTAAGCAAACAATAAATAAACAAACAAAGGAATCAATGGCAGGAATGACTTATTATTCAAGTCTTGGTGCATTCTCAGGTCTTTATCAAACTGCAACCTCCCACCTCTATTTTTCCAATAGCATACTTTTTGCCCCTTTCAGCCCAAGCGGCTGGATTCTCCCCGTCTTGCCAGATAAGCAGGCTGCCCTTTCCGCTCTGGAGAAATGTGGGTATAAGAATGCAGGATTTGTCCTCTGCTTTAAAAAGAAAAGAAAGGAAAAAACAGGACCCTGGCTCCCTGTCCTGCAGCTGAAAATGTCATCCTGGCCGTGCAATAAATCACATGGGGTTGTGATGTGTTTACTTATTACAGTGAGGTGCATCGCTGTCAACCACACTCTTATTTACTCCCCTGGCCCTCAGAATGCCCCCCCCAAACACACTTCCATTTATGCTATATTGCTCTCCCCCTCTTCTGTCTCACCTTTTACTCTCCTCCTGCCTCTCTCATTTATTACAGAATATATATGTACATCCTTACCTATATCTAACCCCAATCTGTATTTAAAGTCACACCCACGGCACAGTACTCTGTCTAAAAAAAGGTATAATCTAGCAAAGATTTTGAAACAGCAGACAGTAGAGAGTAAAAGCCTTTACCTACAGTAGCCCTGCGGGAATTTACTGCCATTGAGAATGGCGCAGTCACTGTGTAAGTGTCTTAACAAATTGACACCAGACACCAAAGCCAATTCACTGTGGAGAGAAAATAGGACTGACTCTCTTTATCTGGAGATAGAAGCTCTTGTCAGAGGAACACAAAACAAAATTGGATGGTAATAAGCGCAAAGCCACATTCTATTTTCAGAGCAGCATCCATTGAAACTTCATTTTGCTCCACAGATCTCTGCTAGTTAGATGTGGTTTCATGTAAAAGCAAAGAGACTTACATAACACTTAGTCTCTCATTAGCTTCCTTGAGCTGGCTTCACTGCTCTGCATACGGCAAAATGAAAGCTGAGGCTCTCTCCTGTGTAGCAGTCTCTTAGCGAGGAACTAACCTGCCTCATCTTTCAGCTAAACGTGGTCAGTGCAAGAAAAACACATCTGCACCATAAGAAGCTGTAAATATTAAACTATTTTATGACACGATACTGCTTTGCAATCTTTCTCTCTCTCTCTCAGGGTTAAGGATGTCAACAAAAAAGCGTTGTTCTTGTAATATCTGTTTATTCTGAAAAAGGTCCCCAGAGGGTTACAGTAGACCAGAGAGAGAAGGCGCGACATGAAAGTGGCAGGGGTTTGATAAGAGCAACAGCAAGCAATTACATGTGAGCAGCTCAGCGAAGAATTGGAGGCTGTAACCTGTTTTCAGGACAGAGCCATCACTAAATCTGTGGTGGTGGACAGTGCTGCTCGATCTGTGGTTCGCTGTTTCTGGCTTTTAAGTTCAAGTGTTCTCCACAGGAAACATGGCTGTGCTTTTCTCCAGAGTCGCCAATATGGTCTGACTCTGTGTTTTCACCATTTTGACCTTGCTTAACATTACACAATTTATTGTATTAAAATACATTTACGCAAATCTGGTGGTGAATTCGCACCCCATCCTTCAACCCCTCTTTTTTTTCTTTACATTTTTCTTTTTTTATGTGCAACAGCAGGTGATTTAGTGAAATTCAATCATACACACTTTGAGGCTCATAGAGGGATTTCTGTGTAAATGCTGGTAAGAAACTGTGTGTCCCTGTATGTGTATGAACACTATCTCCTCTCTCTATTTGAAGTCACTATGGCCCTCATGCCCTCCCTCCAGCTCATTTCATCTCAGATTAGTCACGGCTGCTGTTACTGAAAGATGCTGCAACACTGAGTGAGCAGAACATATGATTCTTCTTCCCCCTTACACAAATCTTTTTTCCCCTCCTTGTGCATCAAACGTGCTAAAAGACTTAAAATTTAAAATTCAGATTCTGAATGCATTTTACTTGTATTGCCTATTGTGCATGTATCTTTGGCATTCATCCGTGCTCAGAAATGACTCAATCTATAAAGGTTAGGACCTCCCGAAGCAGCTGATGGCTCCTGGGTATTTAAAGAGCAACCACAGACCTGTGTGACTCTCTCAGGTCAACATGGATTAATTGGCAACTTGCTGAATAATGTGCATTTGTACATGGGGTCCTTTATCCTCTGGAGGGATAGAGAAAAGTGAAGGAGCAGGAGGAATAAAAAACAGAAGACAGAAATGTTCTGCTCTGTCTTTCTCTTACTACTGAAATTATGTTGAGCATGAGGCTGTGTGAAAAATATTGTAAAATAAAACCCTGGTTAAAAGAACACATTTGAAGACACTGCAGCACTGCCTCAATCAAATTCTCTTGGAAATAACAGCACTGATCTCATTAAAAATTGTTTTTGTTGTTGAAGAAAAATACAGCAGTTACCTTCCTGTTAAAAGCCTTCATAAAACCCTCTAACACTCCAAAAAGACTTGAGTCTCTGCATTGGTGGGAGGTTTATTTTAATCAGGTGTTACGGTGTGAAGGAACTCATGGAGTAATAGCATGCTTAACTCAGTCAGGCACAAAAACTTCAAAATGTGCAATTAAAGCAAGGCAACACTCATTTTTCAATCCAGTCATGCCTTTCAAATTGATCTTGCCTTCTTCCATTTTGTATATATTTCATAATTCAAGTCCCTTTTTTTTTACGTGTATATAAAACAGATGGGTCAGCAGTTTCTATTTGTGTACCGCTCCCGCCTGTGCTTGGTGTTTCCAGATTATGATGTAGTGCTGCCAGCCGATGAGAGACTGGAGAAATGGAGCAGAGACCTCGGTGCTGCTCCGTGGTTACATTGTGTGTGTCAGCAAGACGCCGCAAATGCCCGAAACGCAGACCTGTCTTTTAGACGACTCCTTGTCAAGGAGAAGGTCGGAAGAATGAGGAAGGTAGACAAATAACACAGCTGACAAAGGAGCAGCAGAGCAGGAGGATGGTACCGCAGGTCCCACAGGCTGGATTTGTCTCACATGACTAATGATAGTGGCCAACGGTGGATCATACATGTCATCAGTGTTCAAAAGCCCCAGATCCCATCCCTGGAAGGAGTGTTAGTTTTCCTCTGCCCCTGGCCCTCTCCCTTGGGTGGTCATTAGTGGTGGTTAAAATCCCTCCATCCATCCACCAGTAGATGGCGTGGGTGATCTGACTCTTCAGGGGTGTAGTGGCTGAAGATGGAGTCTCTCTGCTGTCTCTGACTGTCTTCATAATGATGTTGCTGAGTTACATAAGAGTGCAGTATCTCTCAGCAGGCTCTCCATAAGAAATTATGTGTTAGATCTCAGCACAAACTCCTCGCTTTTATTCCTCTTTGTTACTGCGCAGAGCTCCACCAAAGAGCCACTAAAATGATCTCTTTTTTTCTCCCCTCCAGAGCGATGGAGAAATCCTGCTTTGATCACTGACCTAATTAATGAAGCAATTGATGAATGTAAATACCAGATTAGTTATGCAAATGATCACACCACTGCAAAAAGTGATTAAATATATAAATAAAAATCACACTGGCTTTGTTACAAAGTTCTCGCAGTGCAGATATGAGCAATCCACTAGACATAATCTTTTTCCTGATAGATTTAAAAAGTAGATAAAAACGCAGCAAAAGTTTAGTCAGAGACTGGCAGGGTCCAAGGGTAGGAATAATAAAATGAGAATGAGAATGAGGGACTTTAACCTTGGCATTCATCGCTTTTTCTTGTTTGTGGATAAACTCTGGTTGCAAGCCTTTTGCTGCCGATCAGTACTCAAGATATCCAGGGCAGTTTTAGTAGGTTTAAAGTTAACAATGTTTCCTCTTTTTGTTCAACATGTGACCAAGCTAACAATTGCTACTTATCAACACGGAGCAGGAGAGAACAGGGTTGGTTGTCACACGTTTCATGTTGATTGCTCATCATCAAAACATCTTTGAATAGTCATTCCTACATGGAATTGAAGCTTAAGGTGTTGGCTTAAAGTGTGTATCCCTCTGGTTTTGCAACTTGTTGTAATTAAGAGGTAATTAATTGTTAAAGACACACTGACACAGTGTGACAATCGATCCCCATCACAGGGATGGCTGTCACACACCATAAGGTTGTTCGTTACGATATGATGTTTGCGTAAGTTTATACAGGACATGGGAGTCTCACGCACAGCTGCTATCAGCTGATAGGCTGGTGATCGAATCACTATTTCCTTACTGACTCAACCAATCACAACTCGTGTATGCAGATATAAGGCAGTGTATTTAAACAGGTCTGCGCTCTCACCTATCCATGCTACTTCTATGCTAAGCACACTATGCTGCTATCTTGAGTATTAAATATTGCCTCATCCACCCGAGCCTCCTCCTTCTAAATCTTCATGACTGTATCCCATTAAGTCCGTATGTATTTATGCATGTATGTGTGTATGTTTGTATGTAATAATAATAATGCATTTTATTTTAGAGCGCCTTTCAAGACACTCAAGGACGCTGAACAAGATTAAAAAAAAAACAACAACCACAGTTAATCAACAATAATGATAAAATCAACAATAGAGAATATGTATGTATTGTATGTAGGTCTGGGCAATATAAGAAAAAAGTCCTATCAAGATATTATTTTTTCATATAAGTTGATGTTGATATTTATTACAGTATAAATCAAATGTAAATAATGTAAAGCTTAAATTCTCTGTTACTCATAAGTGAGTTGTGAAGACGTCAGAAGTTAATTTTTGACCTGGTTCATTTTTTGTCAGAGGTTGAACATGACAGGTGTACTGAAGAATTTAATACAATTGTTTTAGATAAATATAACAGGTATATCTACTTTAAACTAAATTTAAAGTCTAACCAGACAAAAGCTTGCAAGTCTAAAAAAAAAAAAAGACAATGAAAAAACAAAACAAAACAAAAAACAATAGACCATTAACTTTGTTGGTCACCTCCTTATAAATGCAAGCTTAATTCAAAAAATGAATCTTAATGCTTTCAATTTTTCTGGGTGAACACAAACAAAATTGACTCGTAAACTGTCATGTTAATGTCAAATGAACAAAATTGGCATTTTAATACAGATAAAATTCTCAAAATCTCTCATTTGTATAGACCCTGTGTCTTTTTTCTTTTTCTTTTTTTTTGTTGCAAGGTATAACACTGGAGAGAGCAAACTCATTGGTCTGTTGCCTTTGAGGCACAGACCTTATCCTGGTTGTTTTCTGGTGGGCTTCAGGATTCTGGGATTGTCTGGGATTGTCCATACTGGGATTGTTCATACTCTTGCAGAGTCAAATTTCCTCTTAGGGGAACAATTATTGGGCCTGATGTCCTAAGATTACAAATAACGAACACTAAATTTTACAGACTTAAAAAAATGGCAAGTGTTGCAGATGAGGTGGACAGTTTGAGACACTGCCCTCTAATGGTGAGACATAATGAGTGTGACAACCAACCCCATTCTCCCCCAGTACACTGTGGTTGAAGGGAATGTAATTAAGAAAACTAATGACAACAATATTCCCTGACCTGATAACTTCACCAGATGTAAGTGATGGGCTCACAAAAGTCGAGGCTGTTCATCCCTTGGGAACATAAATAATGACTGTGGTGAAAAAAAATCAAAGAACTTACTATCCAAAACTTGTCAAACCATTTCACTTGGGGGGAAAAACATGTTGCTGGTTGAGCAAGTGAAAAAAAGTATTTGAATGCCATCTTTACTGCTTTAATGGAAATTCTTTCATTTGGCTTGCTGCCGTTCCATGAGAAGACGTGACACCTCTCAAGTTTTTTTTCTTGTATTTTTGGTTGTGTCCAACTAAGTACAGTTTTAAAATGTCCCTAAAGAAAGGATCCTTGTATGTTGGATTTGATAGGATGGACCATATTTTTTGAATGAAGATGATTTATCTTGGGATTCAACACTCCTGAATTATTTTAATTCAGAAATAGTGTCTGAGTAATTTAACTTTTCTACTTTTTTATGCTTGCACTTTAAAATTATTTTCTGGATTTGGAATTTTAAGGGAACAGATGAACAGATTGTAGATATACTTACTGTGTTTTGGAGAGCAATTAGCCTGCACAGTGAATAGTGGCTTCATTGTTTCGTGCTCAGGGGTGAAGTAAAGGTCGAAGCACTCAGACAGTTGGGACAGATGTTAATAGCTTAATATGGGATGGTGCCAGTAGACAGAGAGATAGGTGATGTTTAGGCGGCATCCCAACCACTCAGGCAGAGTGGAAGGATTTATTCTGGACGATGGAGTAATTTGTGATTTAGGAGAATGCCTCACTAAGCTGGATGGTCTCTTGTTACAGATTTTTACAGCTATGTCATTATATGCCTGAGGAAGTCAAATCATGGACCGAACTGAAATTGGTTGGCAGTAAATGTGTGACTGGAAGGTTGCTGGGTCAAAAATCTCCACCAGCTCTAAAATCTTGGCTTTGAAAGCGAATGAATAATCCCCTCTTCCTAACCCCAACAGCTTAAGTGGAGCTATTTAGAGACCTGCAGTTGAAGACTGTGGTCTAAGTGGGCAGCTCTTACACATGAATGAGCAGTCAGTGTAAAGTAGGCCATTTCGGCAGAGGAGAACTCTCAAAATTCCCTTGAAAATGAATTAAATTAACACTGTTTTGCTTTGAGCTTCCGAGAAAATGCAAGGTAAACACACAGATGTGTATTTTCTATCATCACCTCAATTCTTTTGTTAAAATAACTCACTGATGGAAGTTTTAACAAAAGGTGGAAATGGAGCTTTATATGCTATGATGTGAAGAGAATAAAAGAATAAAACCAGGGAGGCTTTTAAAATAAGTCCAGCTTTCTAAAATTACCTGAATTTTCCGGCTGTCTGTGCCATGTACTAATAAGGATCAGAGGCCCTCCATATGCTCCTCATGTCCCTTTCTACGCTGGAGACTCCAGGGATTAAGAGGCTTGTGCTGCAAATGAAGCCAAACTGGCCCCAGCTCTAGCAGGGCAAACAGAGAGAGCATGGGAGAGGGGGGGATGATGCTTACTCTCACCACTGTTCTCTAGCTTCTTATTTCAGCACTCACAGACTTTTAGGATTGCTCCCTTCACCAAGTCCATGAGATCAGGTGGGGTCTGGATGGAATTTTATAATCTGTCTCTGCTCCGTACTGTGACTCAGATATACTCTCAACAATATCAATCTTTATTATATCTCAGCTCTTTATTTATCAGTACTGGCATCGGTCACTGAAAAACAGCATTTGTTGTTAACTATTTGTGATGATGAATCATTTCTCATGCATTTCTTGACAGCTTCAGTTGAGTGAATTCACCATAGTCCAGACTCATGAGTTTAACACTGTAACTAAAAACATCACAGCCTTGCTTTTGTGACATTCAACGAGTAGTTGGCTGGCTTGTTTTTGGACCTCTTTATGTTATCCACTTCCCATAATGCTGGGCCTACTAGCGAGCCCCTGACCGCACAATAAGGGTGTATTCACACCTGGATCGTTTGGGGCAGTTGTTCCGAAACAGTGGCAGCTCCCCCGAAAGTCTGCTTTGTTTGAGCATATGTGAACACAGCAATTGCGCTTCGATGCGGGATCTCCAAAAATAGGTGGTCTCAGCTCGCTTCCTTTTGAGCCCTGTAGCGGTCCCTGTGCAGTGAGAACACAAACGCCCCATCATCCTGCACAACGGACTCATAACTTTGTCTCACACTGTGGTGATGGGGGCAGTAATGAGCTGGGTTGACAACTGCACATTCAAAACAGTAGAAGAAGACTGAGTAGAAGAATCAACAATGGCAGAAGATGTAGAGAAGCCTGAAGAACAGAAAAAATGAGCCATGGGCTCACGTGGAACAGCGAGGAAATAAAATGTCTCATTGAAATCTGGGCAGAAGAGCACATCTGCCAAATGCTCGACTCTACTCATACCAATACAAACATGCAACAGGATATTATTTTCCAGACGCAGTCGGGACTCCTGAAAAACCTGCACTTGTTGTTCATAAAGCACACACTGGTACATGAGCCAGATAAACGCTATGATGCAAACTAGCCACACACGTTGTTGATGCTCCATGGTGGGTAAGAACATGAATGAATGAACGAAGATAGGGACACTCCCCGCCTTCCGATTTCTGACCAATGAGAGAAAAAAATAATCGCACTGAGATACAGCTGCCCAGTACAGAGGACTTGAAGAACAAAATTCAGACGCAAAGAGTTTTAAGGGTTATCAAGGTAGAACAGAAACTCCTGTCTTGTTCCTGTCGGTCAAGCTGTTAATACCATTATCTAGACAGATTTGCATGAGTAAGGGGCAGCCTCCTCATGTCGCTGAGAAGCTGAAGCCAGGAGAGCTGACCTGAGGCCAAGAAGCTGAGGCACAAGTGGACTACAAGCTTGCTCAGACAGGACACAAGTGCTAACTCTCAAGCTGAACAGTGTCCTCATGAGCCAGCTATCAACTTGTGCTTCCAGAGTGCCTGGAGGGCAAAATAAAGAATCACTTCATAAGTTTCCACATTTTAAATACATACCATTCTGTAACACCATGTTCCCTATCGTTATTATTTGGGAAGAAAAAAAAACTCAACCTGAACATCAAACTTTTTGATATTTCGTGTAAACAGCTGATTAACTATATTAAGTAATATGTTGGCATATGAGTAATTGATCTGTATATGTTTCAAAGTTCAAAGTTGTGCTGTTACACAAAGCCCTATGAGGCAAACCTTGTGTATTTTCACTGAACTAAGCTTTGGCTTGACTTTATTTTCAATTTGTCCATCTATCTTTTTTTATGAACACGAAGAATACCACAGTAAATAAGTATGCAAGTTTAAAGTTGGTATCTGTTTTTCCTGTCTTGGCCGCTGTCTTTTCTGTGCTTTAAAATTGGCTGTGACCTTAGAGTAACCACTCCTGGGTCCTGATCCTTTAATGACAAAAAACAATCAAAGCAAGAACACAAATGTGCTTCACTCAGCCATTTCAATGTCAAAAGGGGCTCATGAGTTTAACTAACTCCATCAAGAGTGGCTGTGACTTAATTAAACCTCACAAACATCGTCACAGACCACAGGGCTGGCACTGCTGCCTTGCCAGGACTTAAAATGTGAGAGAAATGTCATTATCTCAAGTTAGTTTATAAAGGCCACATTATTCTTTAAGAGACACATACTGCTTCTGGCTATTATCCGTCAGCAGACATTATCATTATTTTCTGGCTTCCGACTTTATTTTTTTTGTCCAGTTAGTGTCCAGAGTGTATTGAAATATAATGAGACCGATATCAAAGTCATATATTTTTTTTCACTTAGTTTAAACCAGATTCATGATTTATTCACTGCATTTTCCTCTAAAAGTTCAGATCCAAAAATAAAGTTAAGCAGTAAAACTTGGATTAAACCTGTTGACTCCTCTTCTCACAACTCAGGACTTGGCTGTATGGTTACTGGCCATTATCGACTGATCATTAGAACCAGTTCAGCAATGTGGAAAATAGGATGTTCAGCATTTGTAGCTAAAGGTTTGTGAAGCAGATTGCATTAGCACCCACTAAGAAGAAGCAAAACCCAGAGGTCGCTTAATTAAAAGAAGGCAGCATCTGTTCAGCGAGCGATTAAAAATGATCGGCATTAACACGTAGTACTTGAACCATATTTTTGGCAGTATGATTTCTTTAACAGATGATTTAGCAAGCAGCTGTTGGTTTTTGTGAAATGAACTGGAGTTTCCATCACTCTGCCAAGCTACTTTGTCAAGATGCTATTTTTTACACTCCAGGTGCTCGATGCCAGTTAAGTCTTGCTTGGCAGTGATGGGTAGTCATAGAATTACTTCTCAGGTCAGGTTTGTGGACATAAGAGTCGACTGTCAGGCTGAGGACTGTAGAATAACTTTATAATTCTTCTCTATCTCTGTCAATCTCTGCACTGCAAATCATTTTAGAATAGAATAGAACTTTATTTTCATTGTAACAAGTACAACGAAAATGAAGTCACAGCAGCAATCAAGAAAACAAAAGTAAGAAAGTGTATAGAAAGTGCAAAAAGGTCCATAAGAAAACTGATGATGACATCTTGTCCATCATTCTCCAGTTCAGCCAGCCTCCACCTCCACAGGGTCCAGGACTGAGCTTCTTCAGCAGTCTGTTCAGTCTCTGTCTCCTGTATCCTGTCTGCTCACAGCAAGTGAAGCTCTCCCAATGTGGCGTTGGTGTCTGATGTTAGCTTCGTTAGCCATGTCTGTGAATAGCATGATGCTACTCTGCCTTCTGGTATTCCCTCTGTTGCTGGGTTAGCACAGCTAGCTTGTCCGTCTTATTGGAGATAGATCTTTCGTTCCCACCAAAAATGGATGGAAGGACAGGTTGATGTTGTCACTTCTTAGCTCACGCCTGAGAACCAGCACGATGTCCTCACCTCCTCCTCCTCACCTTGTGGGAAGACATCAGGCTTTACACCAGTTAGCATTGACATGCTACAGGCTGCTAACAGCTGAGTTCACATGTAAACAATGCAGCCATGGTTACATGTAGGATCTCCAGACAAACACAGGAGAAAAAGTAGTAAAAATATCACTGAAGCGCAAAAAGTTTGGTGTCCATGACCAACAAATGAGCCATACAAAGTAATGACCCACTCCAAATACAAAGATTATGAAAAAGAGACAAAAAAAATTACAAGAAACAGACAAAGAAGAGAGAGCTGCAGCAAAAGGCAGGCACAACCAACAGGGCAGTGCCTAGCAACCAACCTCTCTGTCAGGTTTTAAAGACACAAAAATGATTAAGCTGCCTGCATGCACAACAAAACATCCTCTAAAAAGAGAGCTCGGTTGAAATTTTCACAATGTAAGAACTTTTCAAAACCCACTCAAGAACTAGGACTGAGTTTGATATCATCAGCAAATGATTATTGGTCCCTTTGTTGATACACTACAAAAACTTGATCAAGTTACAACAGGACAGAGTCAAACTGTCCCAGTGAAGGAGAGCAATGTAAAAAAATAAAAATAAAAGAAGGCATCTGGCTATGAAGGGTGACAGCAGCTGTGATGACGTAAAAAAACAGAAACCACTAGATAGGATGCTACTGGCAAACTAGACCAGAAGAACCCAAACATTTTCATTATTTCCTTGAGTATACACTCTTCAGGCATTTTATTTAACCAAAACTGTCCGTTAGATTTGCTTTGTCCCAGTTTTTGCAATGCCCCCGCCACTGCCTTAAATTCTAAGTTGCAAAAACTATTCTGCTCCATGCACCAACAATCCATAATGCATGGGCTATGGAGGCTCAAACTCAAATGATTTCACCTGGAGTCATCTTCAAAATAAGTAACCTACACAGCAAGCAGCGTTGTCCTGCCTCCATGGCTGTGTTGTGACTACCCACTGTTCAGTGTTTTAGTGCAGCACAAATGAGTGATTTACAGTTGTTTTTGTAATGATGAAAGGTAAAAATAAGAGAGAATTGAAAAAAATGAACAAATAAATAAGACGGAAACCTTATAGGTGTTAAAAAAAAAAAAAAAAAAAGAAAAAAAAAAGAAGATTATTCAGTGTCTGCCGACCTGGCTGATAACCTTAGCTGAATTCTTTTGTGTATTTTTCATTTGTTTTAATGCTGAGTTTCCTTTACTGTTCTCTCTGAGATTTTACAACAGGAGTCCAATTATCCTCAGAGCCATCTCCTCCCCCTCTTCCTCCTCCTCTTCCTCCTTTCAAAGATAAACTGACCTAGTAATAAAAGCAGATGAAAACACTGAAGCAGCTTCAAGACAAAAATTTGTCTCAACACTTAAAAAGTGAGTCAAACAATTCTTGGACTCCATCGTTAACTAGATGATTCATCTCAAGGGCCTACCCGTCAATAAATACATTTACAGATATAAATACTGCGTTATGATTAACTCACACAGATTTCATTATAAGTGTTCATTTTCAGTACCGTGAATCCACCAAATGCACAAAATTCAGACACAGTAAAAAAACATTGGATGCATTGTAGCATTATCAAAAAGGGGGAAAAAAATCTTTAGATCATTTTGAATTTATTTTAAAATCACTTCAGGTATAGAGCTGTTTTAAAATTCTTAAACAGGGTTTGGATAATTATCTGAGAAACCATCAGACTTCTGGGTTTGGATTCTTTGATGAAAGCTGGCACAATCTATCTGAAAGAGCATAAATGCTGCTTTAAACATAAGCTTTTACATCACATTAACTCATCAAAGTTTTCATTCAACAGCTGTTGATGATAGTCTATGTTTTATGACCCAAAAAGTTTACGGTTAGTTCATCCGCTAACTTTATCCTCAAACAGCCCTCAGGATGTGAGTCTTTAGTACATGATGCACAACTGACCACAGAAAAGGATTGTCCTCACAGAGCATGCTGGCTACGCTCCAAACTTCCAGGGAGAGCAGACGAGCGAATGAATAGGTGGGATGCTGTGACAGATGGGGACTGGGGTCAGAAACAGGACAGCAGAGCTTTGCTTCACTCTCCCACTGATATCATTACACCGCTTTATGAAACCACACATGGAGGAAAACAAGGGCAGGGTAGAGGTAATGAAAGACTTTACTCAAAGGCTTGGCTTTGGTTTTGTTTTATAAATGTTAAAAGGAGCAGTTGGCCTAACGAAATAATTATTAATGCCATTCCAAGTGAGTTGTTTTTTTTGTTGTCGTTGTTGTACCCCCCCCCCCCCCCCCCCCCCCCACAAAAAAAAAAAAAAAGAAAAGAAAAGGAAAAAAAAAACAGTTGACTTGAAGCACCTTCATTCAAAATAAATCCATTTTCAAGTTTGATTTTATTCTGCAGAAAAAAAAAAGTTTCAGTTTTAGAGTGAAATGATGTTTGAATCCTGCCCTACTTTCTCCTCGTAATATACATTTTATTTTAGTATCATGCCAATCACAATAGAGAAGTTCCCTTCAAAGGAAACATGTTAAAAGATTCATTTGTAAATGTTCCTGCTTACCTGACAGTTTTATCTTTTAGTTTTATATCATTTACACTTTCTTTTTTTTTTTTTTTTACTCTGTTGGCCACCTTTATCCCCTCCCAAACACACTTGTCTCTTTAACTTTCTTTTGCTAGATTTAATTTTTCACAGTCAAAGTGAAAAGTGTTTCACTTAGCTTTTTTGTTGTTTGCTTTTTTTTGTCTGCAGATCGTATCAGGGGCCATATTTTCCCCCCAAAATGCACATCACGTGAATCAAAGAAAACATTTTTCCATCTGCCAGAGATGGAGAAAAGCGGTAACTTTTTTCCAACTTAGGCTATAAGCAAAGACTAAAATGAAGGGTTTGGATTTGAAATAAATAAACAGATAAATTATTATAATAATGATATTTTTTTAAACGATTTAAAAAACGTAAGACAAAAAATCCCAGTACTTATATGAATCAATCCGAACCGTGCAAATTTATCAAACCTGACAATGTAAAGGAGAGTTAAAGGGGCAGTACACAGCAAGGCACGAGAGTGCAGTTGTATGCTCATATGCAGATGTTTGCATCCACCTGTGCTCAAGCACCTCTCGGCCTGTCTCCTGTAGTATTCAGATTCCTGTTTGATGGCTTTTTTATGTTATATAACTCTCGGTTGTATTAGAAAAACAACAGCCATGATTACTCTACAACAAACCCCTGAGTATTTCCATTTTTATGCTCTCCATCAGAAAGAGAGGACACAGAGTCTTGACATTTCCATCTATTTTTCTGTCACATACCTGATTTCTCTCTCATACAATGCGATGGTGTGTCTGAGTGGATTCATACCTGTGAGGTTTCTGAAAAGATCACCCTAACCTTGACAAACTTTAATTAATGCATGATGTTTCATAACCCTTACAGAGCACTGATTTGACTACAGAGTCCAAGTGTTAATTCATGTTAATTTGTATCTTTCTTTGAATACTGTGTGGTTTGTGTAATCTTTTTGCCATAAGCAGTCAGTGGAGAGTTCGCAGGCTGTGACAGAAAGAGTGTGACAGCTCAGAGAAACTGATTTACAAACTTACAAAAACAGCCTGGTTCTCTTATTTATCTCCCGACTCCTTTCTGTGGCTATCTCAGTACATTCATGGAGTCATGGAGCTCCAGATAACATTTTCAATCAAGTAGAAACCTTTTCAACTGGGGCAGATGAGCCTTCACCTCAATTTTCATCGCGTAGAGCAAATATACTGTTTTTCATCTCAGGCTGAAATCCACCTCCAAAAAAGCTTCATGATGTAAAATACTACTGATCTGTAGCATGCACTTTTTGTTTTGCTCGGAGAGCCAGAGTTTAGGTATAGTTTGAAACTTAAGTGTTTGTTTTTTGGAAAGATGTACATGTCACACATGTTCTTTAGACTGAAGAGGGGGTAATATTCTGTCCTGTATTTCAAACACTGATATAACTTAACACTCCTGGATGTTCTAACTCGAGTACGTTTCCAACTCCCTACATATTCCTAAACAATCTGTTCTGAGAAATAGCACAAGATCTCCAATCGCTAAAGTGATAAAGTCATTGGGCCTCATGTACCAGCCCATAGCTCAGTCCCAACAGGCTGGCCAATCAGAGGGAAGGGGGTCTGTGGAACAGGGAAACTTAAAGAGACAGAAGCTAAAAGGAAGAGATATAGGATGAAATAAGAGTTTCGAAAACAATGTGAGATAAACAGGATTTATTTTAAGCTTGAAATCATGTAAAAATACTACAGCGGTACCAGAGGGACAATAAAAAGCCTGGAATTAATAGATAAGTAATAATAATAGTTCCATCATAATGAAGACTGTCCAACAGGGGGATTACTTTAATACAGTTTAATGTAGACTAGGGGTGCACCAATCTGATCCTGGTATCAGATATCGGCCTGATTCAGTCCCTCAAAGCTGGATCAGGTATCAGTGGGAAAGGATTAGTCTGAACTTGACACTGAGGCTAAGCTATGATTTAATCTACAGGGTATACAATTTTACAATTGAATAGTAATTTCTGTAAGTTCTTAAGCACTAATTTTTGGAACCAGAAAAGTTGAATCAGTGTATTCATAATGTAGACTGCACTGTATTTAATATTGAATATAATAATAATAATAATAATAATAATAATAATAATAATAATAATAATAATAATAATAATAATGATAATAATAATAATTATAAATTAACTGTCTTTGTATTGGTCAATACTAGCACCATTTCACGTTTTTCACATTAAAAAAAAAAACAAAACACAACTATAAACATGAGACTGTTTCTGTATACAACCTAATCCTATACATCGAATAAAACCTATTTTGCATAAAGGAACCCTGAACACTTAACCTCTTCAAGATGGCAAATTCGTTAGCAACCCCCCCCCCCCCCCCCCCCCAATAACTCTAACGTCCTGATCAGTAACTGACAAGTGATCAAAAAAGAAACAATTTAAAAAAAAATTGTAAAACAGCACAGAACTACATTAAGAAACGGCCAAAATTACAGACTCTAGAAGACTTAAGCGTTATATTAAGATACAGAGAAAAGTCTGGGTTCAAAATGTCTAAATACTCATGAAGTAAAAATCAAAAGAAGAGATGTTACGAGTGGAGTAAAGGCAAGAGAAGTTAGACACAAAACTAGCAACTGGGATTTGTTGGAAGTCTGACACCACAAAGAAAAAAAAACAACAAACAAACGAGGGAACAGACTCTTTACCAGTGCTGGCAGCTATGTTGTTGCTGTGCATGAAGGGAGGAAGTTATTGAGAAAATCTTTCTTCTAAATTTTTTTTCGTCAATATAATCACAAACATTATCACAAACATGATACAGAGGCACTCATCTTGACTGTAACAACCTTGATCATTCGACGGAGCTCTGCAAACTGACCTCAATATCATGTATATTCGTATACTGTGAAACACACACACTGTAACACACACACACACACATCATGAAGATCGCCTCTTGCCTCAGGGATGTGTCCACTTGTGTTTATGCCTACTTTTACTCTGCATCTTCAAGTGTGAATCTGTGCTTATTTAGGAATGCATGTGCTTTGCTTGTGTTTATATGCCTTGCTGTATCAAGCAGCAGCCAGTATTTCTAAGTGGTAAAACTTATGTTAAAGTGCCTTGAGGTATATTCAGAGTGAACACAAAGCAAAGTTCTGCCCTGATTATTCATGTGATTTTGGCTGCAAGAGACCTTCAGTATTTCAATTCAGTATCTAAATATTTATGTGTTTCATTTATGTCTGTTTACAGTAAAAAGAAAGAAGTAAAATTTCTTCTTCCCTTTTTTTTTTTTACACAAATATGAAAAGCATATAACTGGAGGAATAACACTTTGGAAGTTTTACCTTCTGACTGAAAAGTGCTGACTTTTACAGATGTCAGTCACTAGATTTTTAACTGCACCCAGATTCTAATGTCTCTAGCCCTTTGATGCACCACACAGGTCCAAAGTGATTGAGCTTTTTTTTTATTATTATGTGCAATTTCTTTGCAGTTACTTTAATTTTATTATGTAGTGATCCAGGAATTTCTTAATTAACTTTGAAAAAAAAAAATCATGCTTCTTTTATTTTTTTCTTTTCTTACTTTTTAATAAAAAATACTTTTTGTACCACTACCCTTCTGATGCACAACATGGGCCCAAAATAACCTGTATCTATTTTCTGTGTAATTTCATGCACGGCCAAGTGTATCTGTGGTATACCTTTGAAGTAAATGTATTTGTTTTCATTTAATATAGTATATACTCTTTTTTGTTTAACACCAATCATCACATTTACTTTCCTTTCTTACTTCTGTGAACTAGCAGCTTTTGTATGTCCATATCAAGTTTGCACACATGGGTCAGAAACAGTCGACATGGATTTACAACAGAATTTAGTGAGAATCTTTGAAATTTGTTTGTTATTGCAGACATACTGCAGATGTATGTTGACTGCAGACGACTATTTCCTTGACACACTTTTGAAACAACACCGCCCCTTATGCACATCTGATGTTGGTGTTGTAATAAAATTATTCTTACCTAAGAAAAAATTTAATGATATGAAAGATAGATGTGTCTAGTAACTGATTAGCTATAAGTTATCTTGTGAATACAGTATATTACTCATCAGAAAGGGAAGTATCTTAAATTATTTTAGCGTACTATTACAACGTCACAATGGAGAATTTCTTCACCGGTGTCCTCCTGGCTGAGAAGCTCCTTGAGGTGTTTTAATGGTCAGATCTTCTTGAGAAGAAGGGGGACTCCTCACCAGAATGGATGGACCAGTACTTTTATAGCATCCTTCTAGTCTTCCTGACCAGTCAAAGCATTTCTAAACTTTTTATCTCTTTTGGCCATCCACACCACATTCACACACTGCTGGCAGAGAGTTCTATGGTAGGAATCATCAGTTTCATCTTACACATTCATGCCGATCCACACCCCTGCCCAACAGTGGGAGCAATTTGGGTTTCAGTGTCTTACCCAAAGATCCTTTGGCATGTAACTGCAGGAGCTAAAAACCCTTGACCCCTCGGTTTAGAGACAACAACTCTACAACTGAGCCACAGCCTTGCCATATCAAAGGAAATTCATAGATCTGAATTTGCACTGAGCTATGTGCAGAAGAAGGGAAAGCCCGTTGTCCTCCTGTGAGGACCATGCATGATGACAGAACAGTTGATGGCAGAAGTCAGAACTAAGAAACCAGAAGAGCTCCGGTAAAACAACAAAACAGAAGGGGGAGTAGACACAATGGATCAGATAGTTGGACTCTATTCATGTAAACAGAGAACAGTATAGACACAAGAAGACATCAGGCTAGAAAATAGGGGAAAAGGAAGCAGTGCTCGATTGGCCAAATTTCCAAACACAGAGAAGTCAGCTGTTGGTGTTCCCAGCATACCTGGACAGTGTGCCAGGAGCTCAAATATGTAGTTGTCATTTGTAAGGAATGTATGAACTGAGATGGTAGTTTGTGTTCCACTGATGTGATCAGTTGTGTTTCATTTATTTGGTCACATTCACCTGATTGATTAAAACAGTTACACTCCATATATACTTGAATCCAAAAGCAGTTCACTGTGTGATTGTTCTGATCCTGAAGTGATTGAAGTATTTTTTTTTTTTTGGAGCAATTTATCTGCGAATCACACTTGGATAACTGGGTCATTTTTGACCCATGTGTGTAAACTTGATGAAATCATAGAAAGCTATTTTTATTCATTAAAAAAGAAAGGGAACAAAAGAATAATGCTCTGTACTAATTCAAAAAATATATCAAAATAATACTTGGAATATAAAATCACAAGATGCATTGATTTGAAAAGGTACAGCAAAGAAACACTCAGGTAGCATGAACTCAGATGGAAAATGAATGTGGATCATTTTTGACCCATGTTGTGCAATAGAAGAAGTGTGTATATGTTTTGCATCAAAGGGCTAGTGATAAATGAAAATGTTCAGTCATTGTTAGGCTTATGGGCAGCAGGTTTGCATTCAAGGTATTGGTTTTCTTTGCTCCACCTATGGACTCTATTCCTGTATACAGCCTTTGTCCGGAGAAACAGTAGTCAATAGCACTTGAACTACAGAAAAAAAAACAAGTATTTCTCACCAGAAAAATCTTGTTCCTAGCACAGAGATTGACATGCATAATCCATTGATAGAGGTGAAATTTTATGATGCATCACTTTAGGCCAAAAAGTCATCACTGTGTATTGCTCAGACACATCCATTACAGTTATATGATCAATAGAATATTCCTGAAAGGAACCAATCTCTCTTTTCTAATATGACTACAGGTGTTACATAGTGATATGGCTAATCTTTACATCCCCATCCTCCATCCTCTGATGAGACAACTGCTCCCCTCCTCCCATGACACCCCCTTTAGAGCGGTCATGCTGATAAATGCCTGACAGTACACGGAGAGGAGTGGCTTCATTTCAACATGCTCCTTAGGCTGCAGTCCAAGACAGGCCACACTCTTATTCCCCGCCCTTTAAATTACACCCTGTTTCTTCACACAGTCAGCCAAGACTCACTGACTATGAATAATGCAGGTGGGTAATCAGGGTCTCTCACTGGATGCACAGAGCATGGAAAGGTATGATAAACATGGCCTCGATTCTGCCTCTGAGAAGTGTGTGCTTAAAATATGACAGATAAAATTATCAGCAGTATAAACTATTAAAGCATTCATCTGGTCGGTTTTATTGAACAGGATTCAAGTGAGGCAGGCTAGTTAATAAGAGCATCCTGAATACACCACCTCTTGGGTATTGATAGAGAAAGACACAGTCTTCCTCTCGATCAATGGCATAGAGATTCTTGCTTTGAATTATCCTCCACTCAGCAGGATGCAGATTCTCAACAACACAGGTTTAATGCACACTAAATGGACACACCACCAGAGGAAGATTCAGTCCCAAAGAATATGTGTCGTTGTCAATGAGAGGAGATGGATAAGGACCACTGAAGTGGTGCCAGTGTCATGTCAAAGGTCTCCATACGTGAAGATTGATCAGAGACGAACCCATTCTCCTGACAGTGGCAGTGGGGTAGTCTGACGTTGGTGCAACAAGTTCACGTTCAAGGAAGTATGTGAAAAAGTGAGAGTTAACCCTGTTTCTCTGATATGCTTCATGGGTCTTTGAAATTGATACAGACAACCTCGAGATGCCCGATACAGTGATTATCAATGATTTATCTTTTAACCATCTTTTTTTTTTTTTCAAAGGATGATTTATGTACTCCTCAGGGCAAAAAATACTTATACTTACTCAGAAAAACATGTCATATATATATATATATATATATATATATATATATATATATATATATATATATATATATATATATATATATATATATATATATATATATATATATATATATATATATATATATATAAATATGGTTACTTATGAATTCTACAGCACAGCAAACAAACAAACAACAGTTTTTACAAAGTAAACAAAAAAGACAAGATTGTTCAGTCTTTTTTTTTTTATGACTTTCTAATTGTTTAAGCGCTTTGGTAGGCCACTGGCTGTTTTAAATGTGCTATAAAAATAGAGCTGACATTGACATTGACATTCTGATAATACAAATGACTCTAACATACAACGACTGAGGCACCATAAAGCCGTCCCTGCCAAATTGTGCTCTCTCAGTGGGGTCGAGTCAGATCAAATCACTCGTCTTGTTTTTTAGATGTCAGTCTATCACCATGACAACAGATATTATTTCATATTTTGAAATGAGGGCTTATTTGAAAATGAACACACTGCAGCAGAAGCAGACCATCACAAAACAGCTGATATGATCTACCAGAAAAAGAGGACGTTTGTTGCTGAAAATTATATATATATATATAAAAACATGCTTGGGGTAGACCTGTACATTGTGAAAATTCATCAAATGTGTTGTATTTCAGTAATTATAAAAATACAACACATATGATGAATGTGGTTTCAGAGTATTTGTTTCTTTTTTTTGCATATCAAGTACTTTATTTACTTAATCAACAATGGGAAGTGTAGTCAATACACAGCACTTATTTCATGGCATTTGAAAGATAGGTAGCAGTTTACTAAACAACCACCCCAGCCTGTACTCAGTATTGCAGGGACAGTGCTGTAAACTGCAAGTCATATGGTTTTTAATGATAAGCTGAATATCTTCATGCAATATGAAGATAACAGAAGGCACAGAACACCAAACAACTTGTTCTTTTAATTTATCTCTTTAAATGTTATACCTCCTTTTGTAAAAGGACAAGAAAGAAGACAGAAGAGATCATCTGTAGAGAGAGAATTGGGAGTGATATTGAGGGAAATGGACTGCAGATCAGTAACCCCCTCTCTAACCAACTGAGGCCACAGTTTCTGAAAATGGTGTGAGCCAACCACTAGGCCTGACTGTTTGTGTTTTTGTCTCACATATTTTGGGTAACGTGGTCTTGCACTGCAGTTAAGTGAATTACAGAATACGGTAAATATAAAAACAAGGATTTGACTTTTGAATAAATCAGAAAGAAAAATTCTGCGGTTTCAAATCTCAGCATTTCCCTTTTGCAACAGGAGGCCCTGAGCCTGTTTTATTTAAACAAAGATAAAACCATGTACTCTTTACCCAGCACAGATGTTGAGCTGGCTGTTCCCCCCAGACAGTCAGCATTCGCTCCTCACTCAGAGGAAACCACAAGACGAAGGGTACACAAACTGTGAGACATTACTGGGTTGACTGGATGTTTTAAGCAACTAACTCAGCTCGTCACTGTAACAACAAATGTAACAATAACATCTCTTGTTTGGTTTCTTATCTTTGTCTCGTAGGGCACCCACTGTTCACCCCTCTCGTTCTGAAAGCCTGACAAATTTTGCAAATCTTTTGAAAGAGAAGCTGCATAATGAGGAATAAATTTCATCACCTGCTGAAACTGACTGCACTGATGTTTTTGATGCTTAGCTTTTCACAGATTCAAGCAAATGTTTCTTTTGTTGTTTTCATTGTTTCAAAATGATATACATTCTCAACTTTTGCAGGAAAGAGTGACATTACATGAGGTGGCAAAAAAAAAAAAAAAAGAGAAGACCACACAAACTCTGAAGTCCTCTTCAATTAGGGATGCCTGCTGGGTACATTTTCCCAATAGTTCAGAAGTTGTGACAACCTCAATGTTGCCAATTACACTAGTAACACGATTGCTGATGACTCATTGTGTAGAAGCACTTCTGCAGATACAATTGTTAAGGGCAAACAGTAGATGACAAACCTTTAGAGGTGGTAGATGTGAGCAGGATTGACAAAGGCCAACTGAGAAAAACTCATGGTAAAAACAGTTCCACTTCTTCATCTTCTCCTTTTTGATGCATTTTAAACCAAATGTGAAAGCTCCACTAAACACGGGGACAGTGATCTGCTGTAAGTATAAGCTGACGTTTTTTCTGCTCTGCCTCTCTGACTGAAGGTCTTTTTCATTTATGATGAACTATGTGTCTGTAGAAATGCAACATAAGTGTTAAAACCCTGTGTAATGCCATAAACACAGCCCCTGTCCTGCCCTAACAGCAATCGTCAGTCTCTCAGTCCTCACAGTTTTTACTAATCAAACAGCTGCTAGACTTGGTAAAACCAGAATGTTCAGAAGAAAGAAAAAGTGGATCAAATCTTCAACTCAGAGCATGATTCTCTGCAGCGGTGAGATTACAATCGTGATAATAGACCACCCAACCCACACACATACACTGCACACACACACACTTGCACAAAAGAGCATGGGACCACAATGCAATTTCCATGCAAATTTTGAGCACACTTTCAAAAACATTTCCATATTCAGTGTGATTTGGACTCAACCTGTTTACTTTGCTTAACCTTTTGATTTATTTATACATTTATACTTTCTTCTTTTGCCTTTCGCCTTTCGCTCCCTCCCTGTCTCCTCCTCATGTGTTGGCGTAATGCAGGTTTTGTTCATTGACCAGAATGTACAGGCATGTGGTTGTTTTACCCTCCTGTTCTTGCTGCTTTATTTATTCATGTGACATCTTGTCCTTTTGCCTCATCCAGCTCAGTGCTTTGCAGGGATACAGATGCTTTAGATAGCGGACACATTTGGGTTGCTCAAGCACTGATCGTATGCCAGCCACTCCGACAACACCATTAATCTCTCTTATCAGCATCTCAGTGGGTGCTTGGGCCCCTAGAATGGTATGTTCTGCATTGGGCTGCCATTACTCAATGGATGCTAAACAAACCACGTTGCTCCCTCTGATTTAGCCCCAGTGCTGAGAGGTACAGCCCTTAGCTGAAAAGACAAAAAGGGCCATCGCTCTCCCAGTGGCATTGACCACTTTGTTATTGTTAGTTCCTTCAAAGTGTTCCTGGCCTCTTACTCCAACAGCTTGACAATTTTGTAATTGCATTGTGTGATAAAAAGCTAATTAAGTTATGGAAGATCTCTTATCTGTTTTATTTTCCTCTGCACTATCCAGGGGACGACCTTGATAAGATCAGACGGGGGCTGCTGGCTTTTTTCACTGCTGCTCTGTGCTAATAGGGACAGTGATAACTACTGTGGATGGAAATGAGAAAGGGCTCCTTGATGACAGCCAGCTTAACACAAGATACAGAGATACAGGCGCTGATAAAATGCAGGGAGTGCCTGGGGGAATCACCAACCAATAAAGTTCTTCTTCTTGTGATCCCATAACAACTGATAAGACTTGGAAGCCTAATGAGTTGAATTATTTTACTGACACTTGGAAAATGCAGCCTGACTGGTGTCTTATGAAGAAAGACAATATGCTCACGCTTGCAAATTTGTTCCACAAGCGATGGAAAATGACTTTGTGATGCCGCTGGTGTTTTACAGTAGGCGTTGAGGATGCTGTTACACTGGGAGCAAACATGAGCAAAATAACACTGTGCACACACCGTGGGGTGTGCTATGCTTCTCAATGCAAAGTAACCTGCAAAAGCAAACATCTTGTGTTCCTCAAAACCAGCAGACAGGCAGGCGCTCACACACACACACACACACACACACACACACACACACACACACACACACACACACACACACTAACACACACACACACACACACAGTCTCTTATCTGGTTCATTTAGGAACCTCTCTTCTCTTGATCCTGTAAAGTGTCATGGATCACCACAGATGGGATAACCAGTGATTACACATAAGGTGTTTGATTGGACTTGTGCTATCTTTGCAGGAAATACATCTTAGTCTGCGATTATTGCACCTGGTAGCTGGTTGTTTACAGTGCAAAGCATGGCTAGCAGAGAAAGGCCAGCTCAAGCCAGGAAATACCATATATTCTGGTTAGAGAGGGTCTGTTGCACATATGTGGCACAGAAGTAGCACTAAATAGCTTCTTAATTTAGCTCCACATATGTTGGACTACACCTGCGGCTGTAAAAGGAAAGCCTTTTTTCTTACAGTCATTCAACTAATGTACACCCTTCAAAAACTGGCTTTGAGAATATGGAACAATACTAACAACCCACCAAGAATCCTTTAAAAAAAAGATAAAAAATATAATATTGCATCATTTAAATAGTTTTCCTCAAACTGGTAAGTACTTAAAGGCATGATAAGCCCAACACTTCCAGATGAATGGTCTTGGCATTGTTGTGCGAGAGCAGACAATGTTGCTCCTTGTCTCTGTTCTTTTGGATGTGTTAAGAATGTATCTGGGGGGAAATTTGACAGTGCTCTCACCATGCATTACCTAAATGAACTGTTATCCTCAGCACTCACCCAGGCCTTGTTTGGTATTAAATAATTCAGGACGTTCTCTGTTGAAAACTTCAGCTGCATGCACATCACGTCTTTGCTTGCTGTCTTCCCCTGTGTTTCTGAGGCGTTACATATTACATTTGAACATGATGCAGTGGAGTCTGTTGCATATGCTGTATGTAATATGTCAGCATCACATCCACCTGGCCAGGGGTGTAGCTTGGGCGATGGTCGAGGAAACAACAACATAACGAGACATCAGTCCTTGAACTGTTTTAATGATATGCGATAATAATGGAAGAAATCTGAAACCTTAGCTGCAAATAGAGACAGATGCTTTACTTAAAAATTTAAAATAAAGGAAAAGAGATGAAAAGACTCTACTTTTCTGTCAATAAATTATTACTGGGATATAACCTCAAGCTTTCCTTAAATGACTGACTCTTTTGCTTTTTTGTTTTTGTGCAGCAGGAGGTTTTCACCCTCACAAAGCCTCCATCAGCAGGGCTTGTCTCGAACACCTTCTCTTGCAGAAATTTAACTGTCCAACAGGCTAATTACTTCTTTGGCAACTGGCCTTTCCATTACAGGGAGAAAATCAGAGTGGTGTTATCACTGCTACAGGACGACCTGCTGACAGACAGGGTCGGAGACCCTGCTGGGATTGGTGTATTGATCAGAGGTGGGAGAGCCCCATCAGAGTGCGAATTGACTGTTTACATGGGAGTAGACCTCGGGGGTCGATTAAAAATGTATACTGTGTAACTAATACTGGTGAGGAAGCAGATACATCTGCATCAAGAAGAAGAAGAATAGAATAGACCAAAAGTCTTAAGTTGTCCTCACAGTTATACTGTGGAGCACGATAACAAGAGAACAGGCTCATGTACATTTCCTACCAACTTCTTACTTTGCATTATATTCTTCACTTAAACAAATATTGTTTATTTCTTTTTTCTACCGTCAGATGGAGGGAGCAAATCGACATGGCATGGAAAATGCACCCTTGGATGACTTCCCCCAGCACTCTGGCATTTCTTCTTGACAAACAGGCTCATTATTGGATGACTTAATGAAAGCCTTCCATTCAGAATAGATTTCTTTCCAAGACAAATGATGAACACGTGGCACCAAGAAATTAGAAGTCTGGGGAGGCAGAGCACAGCTCTGTCAGCACCCACTCAATTGGACAAATTCCTGCATGCAGAAGGGGTAATGAGCCCAGATCAGCACAATGATTGTAATTATGACATTGTTTTGATCAATCAGTCCTCCATATTAGACCGCTTTCAATATGATAAATTATCTGGCCCTCTTGAATTGGACCCAAAAATCGGAGGGTTGATGATTTCCCTGTGAACTGCCTCCAAATAAAATGGTTCCAACCAAACTCTTCACAAAATAAATTTGGCAACTATGAAATTTTAAGACAGTAATAATGTATAGTGAGCAGGTTGTGAATTAAGACCAAACAGTGAAGTGTAGGAGTCTTATTCACCCCAAAGGATGACCAGCTGTTGACTGGACAGCCATTTACCAAATATTAAAATATCTCCACTGATGTTTAGCAGTAATATCAGAAACTTATGTTTTTATCAAATTGTTAACAGGAAGAGGTGAAATTATTAAATGAAGCTTGAGTAAGTTCATGCTGCACATGGGTTTCATACACCCAGCTGTTATCAGCTGACAGGGTTGTTAGAGCCCAAAATGAAACCATGACCAGAAATGTAACAAAAGTTCTGAGCCCGAAATGTATTGAAGAAAAATATAATCAAAAAAATGTAATGAAACCCAAACTTGAATAACTGACCCAAGATGTTAGAATGCTGAGCCCAAAACGTAAAATCTTTTGGCCCAAAATGTAACAACTTGTTACATTTCATGTGGGTTATTACATTTTAGGTTGAATATCATTTTTTTTTTAAATACATTCGGGCTCAGAACTTTTGTTAGAGTCACAGTAAGTCACCAGTTATTATATTTAGGGTTTTATTGTGTTTGTTTTTATTACATTTTGAGTTGTTGTTATATTTTGGATCAGTGTTGCATTTGATCCATTACAAGGCTAATGTTCAAATCGCTGATTCCAACCCCACTCAATCAATCACAGGTCTTTCCAGTGTCAAGGTAGTGTATTCAAATATGTCTTAAGTCTCGCTAATCGTTTCTACACCTATCCACCTATCTTGGACTTTGGGGAGGGGGTGAAAACCCTATCTTGATACATAGGTCTGTTTACACAACACAAATACAGTCAGGCTATTCATTTTAAATTGTACAAACAAAGAACAGAGTCCTCATTTTTATGTTTGCCAGACCAAATAGGAAGTGCTTACTTAAGTGATTACTCACACAATGTAAGCTCACTCGTCAGTACATGCCCAAAAGAAGCAGTGGATTAATTAAAAGAATACCACACACTTTCTTGTGTGTGATGAGAATGGTAGAAGACTTCTTTCCACATATTGCCAAATACTGTAGGCTGAGTGATTCACTCTGGCGTTTTAATCCACTCCTCTGGAAATCTAAACAACAATGTTTTACTGATTTGATTCTCTTTTAATCTTCAATAAATGGTTTGTTTGGACTCTTAGGCTCCGCTGTGAACACTTTAGAGGTGGCTCAATGTCAGCACTGACATGGAGCTGCCTCATAAGTTCATGTGGTTGAGTTGTTGTAAAACAACCTGGAAATTCACAGGATAAGCTTTATTTTGTGAGGGTGTTTGTATGCACATCTAAAAACCAAGCGGCAACCTCCGGTCTAAGAATATGAGACAATGCGGAAGTGCTAAAATCTGCTGTTTCTCGAGCTTGTGGCTGCCTCCGGAAGTTTTTAAAGCAGAAATTAACTTATTTACAGCCTGGTTCAAATAACGTCTTCTGTCTGAGTCGCTAATTTTACAAACCGGCACCCACTGTACGGGGGTTGATTTTTTTTCTAACTGGGCCATTCAGAGGATATTAAGATCGCAAGCTCCCTCAATAAGAGACATGGCTGAGGGTCACGTGACCGACAGGCACCCTATGGCTGTGGGCGAAGCCCTTGCCACTACCAATATGGCTGCTATAGCCGATGTGCTTTATTTTCTGTTTCAGAAACAGACGGGTGACATCGGCGATACTACAACCATGTTTTATACAGTCTATGATATAGACGGACAGCCAACATTCTGTTTTTGTTTCAGCTGATTTCAGTCTTCAACAACTATTTGGAAACATTTTGACTATTTAGCCACTAGAGGCTCCACTGTGGTCACAGTCTGGTTATGGTCTGCCTGCTGTTTGATTGTGTTGAGATAGCAAGTAGTGGAATTCTAAAACAATCACTTTTTGCCTCTGAGATTAACACCATGAAAGCCACAGGAATTAACTAAATCAGGATCTTTGGCAGCTTGAAAATAAAAAAATTAAAGTCCTATAAAGGAACAGCAGACTCAACAGTTGTCTATGGATTCGTTGGCTAGATCTTTTTCTTGTTCCAGTTATCTTGTTCTTCTTCATTTGGAAAATAAGATGACAAAAGGAGCTTTTATTCTATTCTATAACAACATACGGCAATATCCAATGATAGCATGGGGGAAAAATATGGAAGATTTAATGAGTTTGGTTAAATTCTGTACATTGGCCTGGAGCTATCTTCAGCTTTTTAAACATTTGAGCTCATTTCAGCACACGAAATAGCTTCTGCTTGACTGCAAGTATCTTATTGTGCTTTAGTGCTAGCCATTTGCTTAAAATGATGATGTTATGAAAACTGCCACAGTTTTAAGTTTTATGGCTTGTAACTTAACATTTGGATAGCTTCATGATGAGTCCATATCTTCCATCCATTTGCAGAAGGCTCTCACATGTATTTTTAAGCTGTTACCAGGCAAGAACGCACTCTTTTATATTGCCATAGCCCCAGGAAAAAAAAAAAGCTAATTTCTTTGTGAATGAAATTACTCCGATGCCTCGCAGGTATCGTATATCTACTTTTCCTCAGATTATATTTAAATATTTGAGTAGGCAATACATCTTCAGAATATTCAATGTTTAATAAAGACACAGGGTTTATACGAATATGAAATGTTGACAGCCCTTTTATATGCATGTAAACCACCTATCTTTACTCACCTGTAAGATGACACAACTAAATAAAAACATTATTTTCAAACAGAGTTTGGAGAAAGACTGTTGTCATTGAAACAAAGAGTAGCTAGAGCACTCCATGTTCCTGAAACATTTGCACCTCAATTCATACAAAAAGAATAAGCAGACAGACAGTTAATGAAAGTCTGTTTCTTGCTTTAAACAAAGCAAACCCAGCAGTGGTGGTCCAAGAACAAGGGAATGTCAAGGCCTAATGACAAACTCAGCATATTGATTGGGCATGATCACTGAAACCTAGTGAATGTTAGAGTCAGCTAGTTCTGATGAACAACTTCATCAGTCTTTAGGAGAAATTGATTAACTGGCTTTTGGTCTATTTAGATTATTCTCAAAAACTGCAGAGACAACAGCAAACAAAACGAGAAAAGGTGCATTTCAATGCAGCAACTGTGTTTAAATGCTGACACTAAATACAGCAAATGCAAAAATTTGAAATAAACTGCACAAAAGAAGTGTATGGCAGCTGAAAATGCAGAACATGTGAAATAAAAATGGCAAAAAGTAGTGAAACGAAGCTAAAAATAAGGAAATGTGGAATGAGATTGCAGAAAGCTGCTAAAACATTTTACTTTTTCACTTGAAATAAAGACAATGCAGTGAAATGGTAGCCTCCACTACCACCTGCTGGCTGTGACAGCAGCAGATATGGTTTTAATAAAAACGTTGCTGAAACACAAGAGAACTATAATTCAATGTCAGTGAAAAAACAACCAGTTTGGTGTCCATGACAAACAAATGAGCTGTACAAAGTAATGACCCACTCCAAATACAATATGACGAAAACTAGAAAAAAAAATTACAAGAAACAAAGGAGACAGAGCTGCTGCAACAGGCAGCCACAACCAAAAGGACGGCGCCAAGCAATTCACAACTTGCCTCTAGGGATGAAGGGACAATGGACTCTAGTTTGGCCTGGCAGTTACTCTTTTATTGATCTCCAAATTTCCTGTCTAACTTTCACTTTTCTATCAGTCAAAGGCACACATGTCCAACTTATATCATGTCAAGAAATTGTTCATTCATTCATTCATTCATTCATTCATTTTCTATACCGCTTATCCCGTTCAGGGTCACAGGTGGCTGGAGCCTATCCCAGCTGTCATTGGGCATAAGGCGGGGTTCACCCTGGACTGATCCCCAGTCAATCGCAGGGCTTGGTTTGTCAAAAATATTTAAGACTAAATAAATAATACAACACAATGACGATATTCTGATAAATGCTGCAATAGTAAGCCTGACGCTAGGACTAGCTCCTCATGATGTTTTTCCGTTCCTTTTTAGTGTTATTTACAGGAAGAGCATACTTTGAGCCATCGCTGAGCCACCACTACCCCCAACTTGGGGCTGTTTAATCTCAGGGTCAAAATAAAGTTGAAAATGTTTCCTATATGTTTAAATATTTGCGGAGGTGTCAAAGTGAGACTGACATGAAATTTTTAATTATATACCCCAGAGGTCACAAGAATATTTCTAAATAGTTGTAATTTTGTTTTAATTTTACTTTTATTAAGTTCCAAAGTGGAGAATGGAGAATTATCATAGTATACATAAACAGATTACTGCATTTAAAATAAGATCCAAACATTTTAAGTGAAGTATGTCAATAAATGTATACATTTACTTTCATGGACTTGTGTGTACAGTTGTAAAAGCTATTGGCTCTAATCAGGTAACATATATATATGTATGATATAGTTCATAGGTGTTACTCATGTATCAGATGTGTCAGATATCAAAGAAGAAACAAACTCAACAAGCATCATGCCCCTAAAGGTTGAGCCACTTCAATTAGGACCGTCAACATTGACTTCAGAAAACTTAGATCAACAGTTAGTTCAATTCCCTAAGTCAAGCGTTAAGCCTACTTTCCTAAGTGCAATCTGGACAGATGCCTGTTAAGAGTTTGAGCTCCTTTCTGTCCTTGCTGTAAAATATCTGGAAAACAACCCTCTCCCGGCATCCTAACAGTAGAAACTGTTGCTGAGGGAGGCAACCAAGGGTTGTTAATGCAGGTGAACCAGTGTTGGCACATCCTCAAAACTTTAAAGATGATCAGAGCCATGTCCAAAAAATAAATAAAACAATTACACAGACTTTATCAATAAATTTGTCTTTCTCCTCTCTATCTTTTGAGTCTTAATGCAGTTAAAGCTCTGGTCTTACTCATTGGTGCTCAAGTTGAGTCCCAAGTTTGGTAAAATCACACCTAGAGCTGGACTTGAGTACTTAAACACTGTATAATGAGTAGCAGGAAGTCTTTCTTAAGGGCTCTGTGATGAATCTTAGACCAGAAATGAGCAGGTGTATTACAAGATAAAAGACACTGAACATTAGCTGAATACTGTGTGGAACCCAAGTGCAGCTTCAGAGATATGACAGCAGTTCTTTTCATGGCCCAAATACTGACATGCAATTTTATTCGCCGTCTTGCTGTCCTGTTTCGCCTTCTTATGTGGCATCTGGGGTTTTTCTTCGAAATGCTTCAAGACATTCATACAGCAAAGGGAGTGCATCACAGCTCCTTGTAAGACAGGGTACAGTATGTCTCCCCAGTCATTGATTCTTCTTAAAACATCAATATAAGTCTATCTACACTTTTCATCTCTATTCTGCTGTTCTTCAGAATCACAATGTGTGTTCATGTGGCATTGTGTGTTTTAGGGTTTTATTGTTGCCCACTGAGCCCTTCTCTCATGACATATCTGAGGAGTGATATTGTCCGTTGGGGATGTCATGTCTGGCTGAAAGATGGGAACAGACGTGATTGTGATCTGCTTCTTTTGTTCCTGACTGAGCAGCATTGGTCTTGTTTCTCTTCTCCTCCTGTTACTATTTCCTCTTTTCACTTTCATTACAAAGTACCACATTAAACAAGTGGCTATGTGCCCTACACCTTCAATATACCTGTATTGATCTGGACAGTAACTTTGTGCCTTTTTGTTGCTGCTGTCACCTTGAGTCATGCCTGGAGAGCAGCCAAACTTCTCCAAGCCAATTTGCGTCACACTAATAGCACACCATGTTTTCTTGATAGGATTGTCACGGTGCTAGTATAGGGTCCATCTAAACACAGTGCTTTTCCAAACTGCTGATTACTCATAGAGAAGATCCAAGGGGGGGCTAATACCTCCAATTATCAGTAGGGAAGTAAAAGACTAGATGGAGTGAGGAACATTTATTCAGTACCCTGGAGTGGAGTGCTTACAATCTGAATATTGTTCATTCAGGGTCATCTATAACCAGCACAGCACACACATTGCCAATGCAAGCTTACATACGAATGCAAACATGCATGGAAGTCCTGCAAAGGTAATCATAAGTTATACGTCTACAATGGAGGGGCGTATAAAACTTTATTTCATCTTTTCTGTGGACATGCCATCCTTACTTCCATTCCATAAACCAGAACCTATTTATGCAGGAATGTCAATATAGAAAGAAGGAAATGGGATGAACAAAATGCATCTTTGCAATATATGAATAGGAGTGGCCTTATGGAATCATAAAACTGCAAACAGCATATCTGCTTTTATCAGATTTGTTGTCCGATAGTTTGTGTCCTCCTATATGGGAAAAGGCAGAACAATTGTACACACAAGCACAGAGATAGATTCAAGTTAACATGCGTTGCTGTTGCATTATTATTCTGTTACATTATTCCAGTAGCTGTATAAAAAAATGTTTGCCAGGTTTTCTGTTTCAAAGTGTATAACTATCAAAGGTTAGACATTAAATTGCAGCTATTTAAAGTTTAACAAAAAAAAAGGCACTGCATGTCATCAAACCTTCACTTTAAGGTAAGGCTCTATTTCCAATTTAAAACTCTCACCTCTAAATTAATATGCAATCACATATAAAACACAGAGCCAAGACTCAAAGTAGTTCTTGAACACAGTGATTTAACATACATCATTCAGTGACTGGCTTTTTGTTTAGTATACTTACTGTCTCGCTCTGTTTTGTTTATGCTTTCACCCGCAACTACCCCAGCAAGCTGCCCATAAAAGTTAAAGTGGGGGTCATGTAAAATTCCCTGTATCTGTTTTAACAAAATGGTCTGTTTAAAAAAAAAAAAAAAATCAAACAATCGTCACAAGGTCTTCATGAGACGAGCTGGGACTTGAGGTCACCTCATAAGAATCTCCAAACTGGTTCAAAAATTCCCATACCTCTACCCCAGGACAGGCCTCTTGAAGGCTGGCCAGTCAAAGGGGAGGGTGTTTGTGGGGCTGGGAACCTTGAAGAGACAGCAGTTGAAACATGTTTTTTTCAGACAGAGTCTGAAAAGTGGGTTTTCTGAAAAATCATGTAAAGCTGCCTTAGAGTAACCAGAAGGAAAGTTTAAAATTCCAGCACCTCCTCTTTAATGTTTAAATGTTACCACAATAAGTCTGTAGGATAACTCAGTAAGAGTTCTTTGTTTTTGCGTGAGCTGATGGCATTTTTTCTGTTCAGACCTTTGTTGCCTTAAATTAAAAAAAAAAAAAAAAAAAAAAAAAAAACCCTGCCATTAAAACATATGCATCAATTGGACATTTGCAGCTTGAAAATATCTTAACTAAATGCAATATACCAAACCTACAGAACCTTTGGTTTTAAAGAGACAGTGGCTAACTGGATGAACAGCAGCATTGTCTCACTGTTAGTTCTGAATCAGATATTAATTCTGGTTGTTTGTGCTCAGATTATCTTATGCCTACTTATACTTCACAATTTCTTGTATTTTAAATGATCTGTTTGTAAGTGACACAAAAACACCCTAGCTACTTTTTTCGGGCCTGACCTGCATAAGTCAGGGACTGATCTGCATTGAGAAAAAGTTGTTGTTGAATTTTATCAAAGTTTAAATAAATTGTTGGGACATAGATAAATAAAATACATCAAACAGAATAACACAGTGGTGGAGCTAAGTGTCATAAAAGGATGACTCAGTGAACACATTGGCTCAGAGGTTAGGGCTGTCGCCTCTCAGCAACAAGGTTTTGTTTCTGTCCCAGTTTTTTTCTGACTTCTCCTCTATTTCATGTGGTTTCCCTCCTACATTTAAAAGACAGCCAGGACACAGGGCTTGAGACTGTAAACAGCTTGTAACTACAAATGTCAGTGTCTGCCCATTCCTGTAACCGTGGAAAAAACACAAGTGATGGCAAGTCCAACCATGAGGACACTAAAGAGGGCCTGAAGTAAAGCTGCATCAGAACTTCAAGTAGAAATAGTAGGCTATTCTACTGGATGAATGGGTGTTGTATATTAAACTGTGGGCACTGTGATATACATGACGAAAGTGAGAGTTCCCTTTGGTGTGGAGATTAGGGATGATGGATTGATCAAACTCACTCCTTTCAGTGTGGTAATAATACAAAAAAGGTGAATGGCTGGAGAAAGAAATTTATCAGCTGCCTCTTTTAGTAAATACAATTTTGTGCTGAGCTATACATCTACCCAAACTTCCTCCCATGACAAAACTTTGCTGTTTTAAAACTTACTTTGCTTCCTCATTTTCTTCAATTATATTTACTCTGACTGCCAAAGGTTTTTTCATGCTAATATAAAAACATGTTGTCTCACAGTGTCTGCTAATATTGGCCACGTCTTTCTCTTCAGATTTCGGGGTCAAGGCATGTCTACTCCACATTGTCTGTCTGAATGCAGCCTTTTCTGTGGATTTGAGTGCTTGGCAATGCCTCTTGTAGCTATCCTTGACCTAGGCACACTCGATCAAATAAGTGGGGTCCAAATCATTAAGACCTCCAATTTAAGACTGACTACCCCACCCCAGGACCTCATTCACCAAACCCGCTTTAGCTGGTGTTAAAATCATCATTTACTGGGCTGGCTTTCTTTTTCCCAGACATGTTCTTGACCTGGGTGATTAGGTCTTAGTGCAGGTTATAGATAAATTTAAAGAAACACTTGACCCAGGCACATAAATGGATAGCCATAATTTTAACCAACCCCCTTAATGCTGGCATTATGCTTTTTCAAGATGTGTGGGTGCACATTAATTCACCCTTTCACTGTGAATCCTGCAAATGCTGAAAAGAACACAGATTCATTATTCAGTGGAATATAAAGAAACAATTTGACTAATACGGTTAAAGAGATGTATGCATGAACCAAATGACCCAGTGATTGAACACTGAGTGGTCTGTCTCTTATTACCAATTCAATTTATTTCAACGTGAGATTATTTAATTTATTAACTTATTCTTATTGGTTATTTTTGTGTTTTTCATGTAAAACAATGTATTTGCTACACTTTAAACTAAACTACAATCAATCTCTGTTGCAGTAAGTCTGGCAGCTACGACTGCACTGATCCCCCCTGCCCACACTAATATGTACATTACTCTCCATGTGTTGAACTGAGGGTGCAAAATGTACATTGCATGGTTTTCCCCGATGCAATTTAAGACTACTAAGCCATGAGCAGTGACTGAGTCTGTTCCATAACCATGAAGCAGAATATTAGATTTCCCAGTTTCCTCTGCTTGAGAACTGTGAAAGTGATAAGTAGATGGGAAACTCCCTGTAGGAAACCTAGAACCAAGCACAGCATGTTCCCAGCCTGGTCTGAGGACCCAAAACTGAAATACTTACAATGCTGTGATTCATATTTAAACATACTTAGACTTGCTCTTGTATTTTAGTCACAAACAACAGACACAAATTATATTTTGTTGCATTTCACTTTAGACACATTTTAAATAACACAATAGCCCTTAAAGATTTGAAAACATTTCCACCCAAAAAATGGCCATCAATGGCTTATGCTGTGGTGGCTATATTACAGGACAAATTAAACCAGTCTTTCTCTTGTAAAAAAATATCAAGGGTTCAAATTCTGCTTGGTGGGTAACAGGCTCCTGAAGAATTAGGTGTCTGCATAAAGGTATCAGAACTATGCGTTTCGTCTCCCCCACAAGTCAAAGTCAAATACAAATCCAATCCTACACAATGGACACTGTTAAAAAAGACAAGCTCGGTGTGGGAGTCAAAAATTTGGGGTTGGACTAGTTTTGGATTCAGTCCCAAGTTGCCCTTGAGGTGATTGCAACACCAGTGTCTTTATTGTCTTCTATTAAGACCAAATGGTGTGTGCTTGCCCTGTAGACACTACTCTTGGTGAACAAGTGTGTCTCTGAAAGAGTACATGAATAGGCTTAATGGCAAGTGTTATAAAGCACGCTGAGTGGTCTGCAGACTTAAAAGGTGCTACAAGTTCAGAACATTTACCATATAACCGTTTTTGACCTGCCTCAGTCATAATGCAACTTTGGGGTCTTATAGGGGCTTCAATTTACAGCATGGATCATTAACCCTACATTAGGATTTGGATTTCGTTTAGGGTAAGACTCTGGCAGAGCACCTTTATAGCATGTCATTCTTCATCCTAGTGTTCAGCTCATCTGCTGTCATTCCTTCATTGTGGCAAAGACATGAAACCCGAACAATAGCTCATAAAATGGCTTTGAATCTTACCATCCTTGCTGACTGGTAAGTTAGACGACTGTAATATCAGTGTCCTACTTCTGTTCTAACCTGTTAATGGGTCAATTATCAGCTGCTAAATTTGTGGCTGCAAGGGGTCACCTATCAGAGAAACATAAAAAAAAGGTAATCCAAAGAGCTCAAATGGAAAATGTTCAGTTTTCCTTGGCATAGCAGTCTCCTGATACTGACCACCCCTTGTGCATCAAGTAGTACTTGTGCTTTAAGGGCATATTTCAGGGTTTTTTTTTTTTTTTTTTAAATTAACACTTAATATGGTCTGTTAAAAGTTAAGTCAATCACTGATTTTGTATGATAGTCAACAAAAGGCACAAATTTAGTGGAAGAAGTGGCTGTTTTCAGTATAGCTGTTCAAAAGCTCTTTTCTCAGCATCGCGTCATTTGACTAACAAAAGGGACTCGCATTCCTTTAGCTAATGTGAGCTAATGTGAGTAATAGGTTGTCATCAGTGAGATCGGGCATTTTTTGGTCATGTTGATTGTGTTTCTTCCTCATTATTATTTAATTTGAACATCCATTAAGATGATCAGAGGTGTTTGGAGGGATGGATGCAGAAATATTAGCTTAGCAGGTAAATGAGTCCACTTTTTCGGACTCAGTGAGTTAGCTTTCGTGCTCGGATTCATTTTTGTGCAGCTGACAAGACGGGGCTTTATTGCTGCATTGGTCTCAAAAAAACACAGTTGTCCGTGGCGCCCATTTCTCGACAGGAAAATTGATGTGATGGAGTCTATTTTATAAAGTCTTTAGATGGAGCTCAGGATGGGATACCGGAGCCAGGTTGGGGTGAGACTGACGTGGCTACTTTCCCGTCAGAAAACTCCAGCTTCACTGGGAGCAGCAGCAGCCCCTTTCCCGGCTCCCAGTGACGGACATAGACAAGGATTGCGAGAGATTCAGCCCGAGATTCAACCTGATGGAAACATAAGCTGAGCATCATAGCTAAGTCTTGGTTTTCTGACTCTAGATCAGCGGATAGACCTCTCTGTCTTTCTCTCTGTGGGCTTTATAATAACGGCTCAAAGCACGCTGCTGTACGATCAGCTCTTACACGTACTACTTATTTTTTAAGTCAGTGTATCTGATTTCAAACTTTACATACGCTGATGTGAACACAGCGTTACATACACTACATATCACTAGCTGACAGCGCTCACTCACCGGGTCACCTGCTCTTTTTTCCTCTGGTTCTCCTCACACCACAACTCCACTGCTCTCCTGTAGACGTTATTCCTCCTCATCCTGCCCTGTTCCTAGTCTCCATCTTTCCTGACAGGCTCATAATTATAACCCTGAGGACCATCATATGGATAGGAATTGAAATTACAGGATTGACAGTCTGATCCATGTTTATTAATGTTAAACAGAGACAGAAGCAGCTGGACTCCCACATGAAACAAAACAATTTTTCACTCTTTGTTTTTAGAATTAAAGTTTATTCATAAATCGCACAAATATAAGCATGCCTTTGTTAGACAGTCCCTTCATTGTCCTAGGATCTGTCATGGAGGTCATTAGTAGATTATAGGGCATGTGTGCTTGCAGCACGCTTAGTTGTCTGTGTTTTTCTCACAGTTGCCAGTTTAACAAAATTGTTTTGCAGCACTTGACTTGCCCTGACTTTAAGTCTGTTATAAAAGGCTCTCTAGGCCACATACAAGCTTTTATTCAAAGTAATTTCACAGAGTAAGCCTAAAAACAATGGCAAAGATTCATGTCCTGATTTCAGCTGCAGCAGTGGCACAGACCTTGGAATTGTACTCTTAAATATTTGAGTCTGAGTGTCTCCACTATCACTGTTGTTAATAAAAAAGTCTGTTTCAGGGATCATGTCCTTTCTTCATTTTGGTCCATCATCACATTAGAGTTGACATAGATGATAATAATTATAATGCATTTTTTTGTACTGTACTTTTTGAAACATACAAAGTGCACAAATACACAGAGCGTTTGTACAAGCAGAGAAAACAAAAGCTAACGTTTAACAATTACAGTTATTCACATCACCAGCAAGAATCACAGAATTACAAACTATGCCAAACAATAAAACCATTTGAAACTGGCCACAGTATCAGCTGATTTGTTTCTACACTGTTCAGGAGTTGAGGAGCTGCTACTGTGAAGGCAAGATCACTTCTTGATTTAACATGTGCAGGAGGCACAGATTAAAGCCTCTGATCAGAGGGCCTAAGGGGACAGCTTGTAGAGCATGGGCTCAGTAATTTTGTTATGTAAGTGGGAGCAAGGCCATGTGTGGCTTTGTCGTGATTAATAAGATTTTAAAATTGATTCTGTGGTACACAGGAAGCCAGAGAAGAGAATCCAGGATTGTGGTTATTTGAGAGTGATGACGAATATGCGTTACAAGCCAAAAGGCCATGTTTTTGAACCAATTGGTGCGCCACTGAATACTGAGAGATACCTGTAAAGAGACATTTATGATAATCTAGACAAAGAATAACAAAGTTCTGTGTGTTTGGGTGTTGGAATGGGTTTCATGCTGCCAAATTTTCAAACTAAATGAAGGAAGACAAAACAAGTTTAGTTTAATGAGGTTCAAAATTAAACTGTTACATAATACTAAGACTTTCTGTGGTGGTCTTGTGATTGCTGGAAAAGTTGGAAAAGCAAAAGTTGACCTCTTCATTGAAACAGCTGGTGCTGATGACAAGGACTTCAGTTTTTTGGTGAGCATAGTTGTGTTGCAGATGTTTCGTGAAAGCACTGCTTGTGCAGTGGGAGAAACGCTGACACTGAGTGTATTGAAAAAAACTGATCTGCATTTTGTACAAAAAACAGGTGCTGTCAAAGCAAAAAAAGTGATCTTTGGACATACTGTATAAGCACCTCTATGCATTTCTTCTTTCTCTGCTTTCACGGGACTATTTTCACCAACAGTGGAGTGGGATATTTTATATGATAGACTTTAATTCCAATTCAATGCAACAGACCGTTTGAAGATGGGTGTTTACAGAATTTGGTTTCAGTGGATACCAATATTTAGATGCATTTTTAGGGGTGTGGTGAAAGCTTCCCATTTATTTGGAATCATATAGAGGGTTATTAAATGAGGGGCTAGACTACTCGTCTCACAAAGATTCATCTAAAAGGCAGAGCTGTTTGAAGACTGATGCCAATTAGACATGATATGCAAAGGGGTCTTAGATTTACATTTTCTTCCATCAAGCGACAGATGGATTTATGTCACTAACGCCTCAGATCAGAGGAGGAAGGGAGACCAAAGGCACGCACATTATTCATCCAACACTGCTGCATGCATAATGCTGAGGCTGTATTGGATATATTGTCTGTGTCCAGAGAACAGCGACAGGAAACTCTTTCCTATAGCTCATGGTTTCTAAATTTGAGTTTATTTTGCAGGGAGGCTTGGTTCTGTCTAGATGTATTAAAATAATCAATCTAATTACAAGCCTTCCATTTGCAGTCAGTGGGAAAGAAACACATCAATGGGATTTTGAAAACATATTTACAGAGGCTGAGGCAGGGAGCGTAACTGCAAATATTGGATTTTGCCGTGAAGGGAGCAAATGGGTCAAGGGAACATTAGACACAGGGAAAATGATGACAAAGAGAGACCACGAATGAAAAAGAAATCTGATAAATAAGAAAAGCAATAAGTCAGATATCAATAGGGTAGATAGAAAAAGTACATCAATAGTAACATGCACATACACACTGGGTTATGAAAGAGCTGCATGAAGTCTTCAAGCACGGAATCATGCATTCACTCAGCAGACACTTATTGAGAAACAGGGCGCTGTAAACCATTGTTGTAGTATACTGCTGTAACTATGTCATGCTGACAGATGACACTTTTGGTGTCAGAATCTGCCGCAGCCTAACAGCATGCATCACATCATGTAGTTAGTAAAAAAGAAAAAATGTGTTGGTAATATATCACTGTAATGAGAGAATGCTTATAAGAATGGTTTGGGCCCAATGCTAATAGGGATGTCCCGATATTACATTTTCACTCCCGGTACGATACCGATACTGCAGCATTGAGTATTGGTCGATACAGATATTAATCCAATATGATATCAGCATTAAACATGCATACTTTTATTACTTATTTTGTAGTATGTCTGTCATGTTAGAAAAGGCTTGATTAAGTGATATTATTCAAACAAAGAACAGTAGTCAGCAACAGTAGCTATGAGGAAAAACTGACCCATTTATTATTAACCAATGGGTAACAGAAACTGCTTATGTAGGAGATTTTAGATGCATTCCGATACGATACCGATAATTGTTTTGTTGCTGATATCGGACCAATATCTGATATCAGTATCGGACTGGGACACCTCTAAATGCCAATGAACACCTGTAAAGAGAAACAAACTTTAGCTTACATCCATCTATATAACTGATACACATTCAAGCTGATGCTAACTATTTTGTAATCAGTCTCTTTATGTGCACAATTTTGTTATATTTCTTGTAAGATAGCAGACACAAAGGGTATAAAAAGACACTAGTCTGTATGAGTGTGTTCCTGTTTCTAAAAGTCATGTTGAGCTTTATAGTAACAGCGATCAGGTGGAAGCAGTATCAGCTAAATTACTGACACTAAGGGGATCTGAAAGGCCTCCCGAGTAGTAAATTGTAATGGCTACATAGAAAGCACCGCATATAGCCTTGTAGTTTCCTGTCATTTCATCAAATGAAAGGGCCTGATTTGAACGTGCACATATTCATAGAAAGGCATATTAACAGACTACACACACCCTGCAGACGATTTTCCTCCCTGAGCTCGTCGACACGTCTCCACATGTGGTGGATGGCTTTGTCTGAATGCATTGTGGGGATGTATGGTTGGACATTTTTAGCATGAATGCTGGCTGTGAGAATAAAAAAGAAACCCTTTTCCGTGGCAGTATAACTACACACTGCTATATTTTACTCAGAATGAGGGAGCTGAATATTTTTCAACACAAGCCACTATTAGGTCTACTTCCACTTTTGCAGGTGGGTCTACTGTGCAAATAGGACTGATAGGGAAAGCCTGTGAGCACAACACACTTTCAAAAGATATCCACTTTTAAAGCAACTCAACTTTCAAAGAAGCAGCGTATACTAAAGGAATGTCTTGTGCATGCCTCAACAATATATGGCAAATGGCGCAGAAAGTGATATGCACAAGGAGGAGAGTAGCAATTAGAGACACAGTGGAGTGCTGAGCCAATACAGGCAGATAAAGAGCCCCTCTGCCCACCGTTTCCAAGCTGTAATTATGTGTAATTGTGATTTTTTTGTGTGGCTTCTGAGCTGCTCTCAGCACCACGTTCCTCACAAATGAGTCCTGTGGGGCTCACCTTCACTTTCCCTGCTCAGCACTTTCACACCACACCCACTGATGGCCTGCTTCCACTCATTACTGTGGAGCCGTGTACGGTTGGGTCTTCACGCCTACATACCCACAACTGTGCTGCCACCCCAAACTCCATCAGTTTAAATTAATTAAATTTCAGAATTTGCATTAAAGAGTCTGTCACCACTGAACATGATAAATGTACAGTAATACTGAGTCTACCAGTTACATTCCTGCAGAGACACCCTGATGTGAGATTACAAGGACGAGACCTCCTGCACGACATAAAAGCCAAAGTCAGAACATGATCCAAGCAAAGCTAGGGTTATATATCACTTCATAAGAGCCCTAAAAATAAGAACAAGATTCCTCAGCTATGCTAGCAGCTGTCTAAGACCTCAGAAAACTTCTTCTTTGGGCCAGATGCTAGACAACCTAACCCAAATACATAGTCACAATTTTATAAGATACGCTTATATAATCAAATAAATCCAGCACAAGTCTGCAGCATACTCTTATTCAAACCTATCAGTTTGTCTGATGAAAATAGAATCAAGTCCCTCTTGTAAAAAGACACCATACAGAACCATCTGCCAATCCAGGTCACTTGGAGGGAGCCACGGTTTGGGCACTTGGGTTCATTGGTGCTGGACAGGACTCATATTTATTAGAAAAAAGCTGCACTGACTTTCTTTCCCCAGTTCAACAGAGCAAGAGAGTGAGAATGATGTAAGGAAACTTACACATCACCTCTGCTCCTTAATAAGTAGCATTCTGTATACATGACAGAAATGGGACATTGCAACAACTGTTAAAACAAAAAGTCTTTTATGTTTCACCTACACATAGAGACATAATAAGTAATTGACTGTGGTCTCCAAATGAGTTAATTAGAAAGAGTCAAACACTTTAGCCTGATTTATACTTGCTTTGACACCATATCAAAGTGAAATGACATAGTGATCACTTGTGCATCAATGTGTCTATACATTGCTCTTCAAACACTTGGTGGCAGAGTGCAGTGTTGCCAAGTCCTCATAAGGGAAAGTAACTATTGGGTGTCCTATAAGCCACTAGAAGTTGTAAAAGGGGTTGTAAGGACTATCTGGAAAAGTTAGTGTTTTATTTAGGATAAAGACCCTGTTTCTCATGGGCACTTGCACCCACTGACACAAGAACATGACTCTTACCAAGGTGTTTGTTTTGAAGTAAAGTAATGGGGGGAGAGCTTCTTTTTAACACTTCTTTATTTAAGACAACTTTTTACACAATCAGCACGACAGGAAATTTCTTCATTAACAGCTACACAGCCCTGTTGTTTAAATGTGACAAACTTTCTAACCTCAGTTTGTACCATAGTTAAGTAGCCACCCATATATTTAGTGCAACTCACACCCTGGTACTCTGAGACATGTCCGTAGACCAAACTGGGGCCCAAACTTAACAGTACTTGTTCTGAGGCCCAGGATTAAGATTCAGCCCAGATCTAAAATAGCTGCTAAACTTTACACTGTTGAACTGAATATAATGTGTTTTTCTTGTTTGCTTTGTTTTCATCTTATCCTGTATTTCAGGAAACATCCATAAAATAAGAAACTCAAAAGAGACACTATCTTAAACAACTGATGTCACCCCAAGAGTTGAAGATAAAACTTTAACACAAAATGTATTTTTCTTGTATATCTTTTTCATTTGAATCACAATTCCAAATTTGTGCCAAAGCTCTCAGATGAGGAAATATGTAAACACAGACCACTGTGTCATATGGATTGCATTCCTTTACATATTTTTTTTTTCTTGGTGATTTTTTTTCAACAAGTTTCTCATTATTCTTGTTATTTCTTTTTTTTCTGTAAAAATTCTTTATTTTTCTTTTCTTTTCTTTTATTTGTTTTATCCTCTCGCCCACTACGCTCTGCTTGTGAAAGACGCCTGGTGCCCCTAGCCCAGCGCGACTCCAAATCACTAGCCTCTAGACTCTTCTCCTCTGTTGTGCCCAAATGGTGGAATGAATTACCTAACTCTATATGATCCACAGAGTCCCTTTCTACTTTTAAGAGAAGTCTGAAAACTTATCTGTTCAGGGAACACTTGTGCACTTAATCTGTCAGTAGGTCTAAGACTCAGCTGTTATGATTTTTTAGCACTATTACTGAATGTTGTTGAAGATTGAGGTATACTGTTGCAGCATTTAATTGTGATTTGTTGTCTTGTTGATTATTGTACCCCCCCCCCCCAAAAAAAAAAAAAAAAAAAAAAAAGACTTGCACTTAATAGCAGCACCTGCAGCCAAATAACTTGTAGCACTGTTGTCGCACTAACTAGGTTTTCCTTGTGTCTAAATTCTTGCTTGTGTTGTACGTCACTTTGGACAAAAGCGTCTGCTAAATGAAACTGTAAACTGTAAACTGTATTTTTCTATATATTTTTGTATATTTGTATATTCATGATCTTAACTTTCTCTAAATTCTGTTCTATTTTACAGAATGTACAGCAAGTAATTCTGTGTATTTTTTTCATGTTAATTGTTGCACCAACACACCAAGTAAAATTCCTTGTATGTGCAATGAACTTGGCAATAAAAATCGATTTTGATTCTGATTCTGGAAATAATTTATATTCAATTTAAGGGATAAATTACATTCTCTCATGTATGCTAAGACCTGCCTCTCACAGTTCCCATTTCTCTGAATATTTGCAGCACAGAAAGTACAGCAAAGGAGTCTTGGATTAGAGAACTGAAAAAGCCTTGAGTTGTAAAAGGGCTGCATCCTGGTGGTGTGAACATTGAGTTTGTTTCACCACGGAGCCACCCTGCAAGCCCCCAGGTGAATGCCTTGGGTTTTTTCTCTGCAGTTCAGGGTTTCTTTCATGCCATCTGCTGCTGGCTCCGGGACATGGATTTCAAGCAGGGCACAGAGCAGGCATGGCTCAGAGCGGGCATGGCTCCTAAAATTGTACTCCAAAGAGGCTGGACGCTTTCTCTGTGAGAAGCAAACCTCAGGTCACATGGCTAACCCAGCAAACAGACGTGGCATTAGCACCAACAACGACCACTTTATCCTCCACCCTGTCATGGACACACTCTTTATTCTCATTGCTGTGAGCCACAACAACAACACTGCAGTTATTTGTAATGGAGCCACTGTGAGGAGATTGCCAAGACCAACTATGCAGACAAAGTACCAGCACGGTTTCTTTGAACCCTTTTCAAGGCCCAGTTGCTCATTGTTAAATCACACTGTGAATTGCAGGCATGCTTCCATCTTACAGGTTTAGCTTTTACCGAAAGGAAATGTAGAAATGTTACTAAGAAACAAAACAGGCAGGGGAAAACATGTTTTATGTAGTATCCCCAAGGCTGTCCCTTTACCTAAAACCAGCAATAAGAGGACACAGCATCGGCTTTTTGTTTAATCAGATGCTTAGGAGACAGAAGTAGGATGTCCGCCAGATACTTGTGTTCCTGCACTACAGCTCAGCGTGAGTCCCACTAATCTGGAAGAAATCAAAGATTAGCATTTTTGAGAGGTTTGCATTTGCCTCAAAGACCGCTGACTCAGATGTTCTGTGGCACTCAAGAGACAAATCTGTCTGGCACATTTCATATTCCACACTGCAAAGAACTTATATCTCTTTCAGAGAATGTTGGGTGCTGCTGTCATGTGCCAAATTTAAATTGATGGGGACACCGACTGTTTGATAACAGGGGCGTGACTGATGGAACAGTTGACCGTGTATTGAAAAATTCAATGAAACGAAACCTTTGCAGGAAATATTTCAGCACTACTTTATCATCCGAAACAAATTGGCTGGCTTTCTAGTCCGAAGGGAATATAAGATTGATTACTTTGTATGCTAAACTTGTAAAGAATTAAGAGTGAATAGAACTTGCCTGCTTGGCCTTGATAGGTTCACAGACAGCTCTCTGTAGTCTCACTGCAGAGATCATGTCGACCTAGATTCCATTATTTGAAATTCTGCTGATTTTCCAACAGCAGGTAATCAAGTATGATTCTTGCACCTTGTTTGACAGAGCCCTGGATGTTTTCAGGTCTGGCTGCTGAGTCAGATATGTTGGCATGATGTGGCTGACGGAGAATCTAGGTGCACATCTCCGTGCTGCTGCTTTTAGTGTGTGTGCCAGCTGCCTGCCAGAAGCCCGGCCTCATTAGCTGAATTACAGAGATCAAACAGAGAGGCCGAGGAACAGAAGAAAGAGAATCTGCTGTCCCTCTCCAAGAAGATGGGATGAAAGGCATGCGGATAGTGAAGTGGGGAAGGCAGAAGACATTGTGTTACTGGTTGTGAGTTTTGAAGGGCGGGTTCTTTGATTCTTTGGCTATTATACATGAAGAATGTGTAGGACTTTGACCGGCCTGCGCAGGTCTATTGACATTTGAGTCTCTTTTGTGAGAAAGTGCTCTGGAAGAATAAGGTATGTGGCTTTGTTGTGTTCTGAGTGTTTCAACCAATTAAAACCTGATGTTCAAAAGTAGAAACTAAACTATCACTTGTGCATGAAATTGTGCTTTGATCAATGAAGCAATCTTGATTTATATTGCACTAAGGCACAACACATGCTATCTCAAGTGTTAGCTTAGAGGCAGACAGACAAACTTTTTTTTTATTTTTTTGGCAATCTAAGCATATAGCTGCCTGAGCAAGTTTTAAGTATCAGCTTTATCAAAAATATAAGTATTAGTCCTACTCTTAAAAGTAGAGTGAGTTTCCGCCTCCTGGATCCGGACAGTTTGACGATTCCAAAGGGGAAGATTCTTATAACTAGAGCCTTTTAGAGCCTGGAACATAACAACAGCCAAAAATGTAATTTTAAAAAAAGTGTAATAAAGCCTAATATGTAATAAGTGGTTGATAATGTAACAAAAGTTCTGAGACAAAAATGTAATAAAAAAAAATGTAATCTGGTCATTTTAACATTTCAGGTCATTGATACGTTTCAGGCTCCAACGGCTTAAATACACCGGATGTGTCTACAGCGCGTCTCAATTCTGTTACAGCAATCAGATCAATTAGGTTTCATTCATATCAGTGTGTTAACTTACACTGGATCCATTGTGTTGCGATATGTCTGCATGGCTGCTCCATCATGTTGCAAGTAACACGCAGCCATCCTATTTGAGATGGACAAAGAGCTGTGAGGCATAAATTCAGAGTAGGAAAGATCGAGTGGGACAGGAAGTCATGGCCAGAAACTACCTGAAAACACCTAGCGAATAAAAATTAAAACAGACTGTGTCAAAATCAGTTTGTATTTAGCTTGACTACGATGATAAACTGACACAGTTAGCGGAGCCACACCAGGAGTCAACAGGCTTGAGGTTTTATCGCCTAAAACCCCGTTTCCACCAAGTAGACCGGTTTGGTTCGTCTTGGTAAGGCACATTTGTGGCATTCCCACTGACTGATTTACCGGGACAGATACCCAAGTAACCAAGACGAGCCGTCCCACTTTTTGGGACCCTTTGGTATGGGTGCCAGACTAAAACGATCAGCTCTCGAAAGGTGGAGCTACAACACTGCAGACCATTGATTGGTTGAAAGAATCGTCACTTACCCCGACAGCGGTTGTATTCCTCCTGGCGGCACACAGCCTTCTCTGAAACAAAGCTTAATTGCACTTTGTATCAAAGAGCTACATGCCAATCACAAAGAGGACAAAATTTGAATTTTGAATTTATTAAAGGATAGCCCCTAGAGATGCTGCATCTCGTTTTCAAGGAGGGGTGCTGCATATCTTCCATCTATGCTCTTTGTTTACTGTGTCCCATTATTCTCCTTCGTTGGATTTATTAGCAGGGTAAACTGTGTCACGTTGGTACAGCGCCAGGCTATTATTTAACAACAGGGCTTTCGGCATCCGACTTACATGCTGCCTACCACGAGAGGGTACAGTTTGCTGTGGAAATCCAAACAGGCTTGCATCAGGCTTAACTGTACCAAACCATACCAAACTGTACTGAACCGAACTGGACAGCTTGGTAGAAACGCGACTTAACATAAATGACGAGAGGATTATCAATGGAGTGGGGAGCGGGAACTCCTTGGTCTCGTGACTCCAGCTGTCTGTTACTCATGCAGCTTGTTGGACTGAGTACACAGCCAGTGTAAGTTGACAAACACAGTGAAGACGCAGCGCAACAGAGTCACACTGCTGACATATCTGGTGTATTTCAGGCGCAAGGCTCAACCTCCTATGAGCATGCTCAGTGAAAGCTAGGGCTGTCAATCAACCTTGACTGGGTAGAACGAATTAAAAAGAAGCAACTGTCCATTCAGGATGTCTTGGTTTTTCAGTGTCATCTATTGTCACTGTAAACAACCCCAAAAAAGCTTATGACCGAAAATTAAATAAAGTGTTTTACTCATTGGCTGCAATTGACATCTATAGACGTCAGTTGTGTTTTTCAAGGGGATGCGCTAGCAGGCGAACAGAGCTAGTCCCTCAATATCAGGCTTGTAAACTTGTGTACTGATGAACTGACCCCTGTAGGTGGCAGCGGCACTCTCTTAAGATTAGCATAGATTATAAGAGAAAGAGGCGACATGACAGAGAGTCAAGGGGGAAACGTTCCAAGTTGGAGAAGTTCACGCAGCTCACACTTGAACAGAATATGTGTTGCGGTGGTGAAAAAAGACAACAGAGATCATAGAGAGGATCAAAGGATCGAGCTTTTGGAGAAGAGAGCCAAAAAGTAATCAAAGCTCGTTTTCTCAGTTTTTTGTCAAAAACAGGTGTTATTGGTGAAACTAGTTGATATTCTCCGGTGGGCTACTAAAGCATGGGAAAAGGTAGAAACAATCGTTTTTTTCCAATAAGAGAAGAGAGTCTACTCTTTAATTTGGTAGTTTTGGTGTTTACATAAAACACAGTATTCTGTGGGTCTCGAAAGATGGGTCTAAACGCTCTGAAAACGGCTAGCAGTATGGGGTAGAGGGCAAAATGCTTTAAGCACTACATTATGCTTATGGTCATTTTTAAGTGGAAAGAGTCATTTCAGTTGAAATATGGACTTTTCTCTCGAGTGTTTTTAAAAATAGAAAAATCTAAAAACCTTTCTGCTATATTATACTCCTCTTTATAAGAAATCAATCCTCCACTATTCAAGTGTGATTCAGTCAAGTGTAATAAGCATACACTTCTCTGAGGATCTGACACAGTCCTGTCTTTACAATCAAAAGGTCTAAATGCTTGGAAAATTTATCTTACCTCAATACTGCTCATCATTTTTCAATTATGGTTGTTCTCAGGAGAGTCTCAAACCGTCAAGGATTTCTTTCAAAACCATTTTGGCCTTTGTCATTATGAGCTGAGTGAACTTCAGATTGATTCAGGACTGACTGAACTGAACACAAAGTCAGGGCATGCAAAGTGTGTCAGCTAAGATGTGAGGGAGGTCAGGCTAACACTAATGAAAGGTCAAAGAAGATGCAAAATGGGGATCACTGAGTATGGCAATGCAGTTAGGCTTAAGAAATCTACAGATGTTTCTGTGTAATTCCATATGAGATTGTATCACTTCTATCTAATTTGAGTTTTTTATTCTGTCATTTGTATTTTGGTGGTTAACATGAGCATATTCAGTTATTAAGTGGACTACAGTATAGTATCTGTGACAATATTGTACTGCCTCTCCAGCAAGTTTGCATTCAACCCAAGAACTAATTGCTTCTGATTTGTTCTGGCCCTCTATCTGATCCTACACATTAGGGAGCAGAATCAGGCAGAGACTTCTTGGACCCCTGAGATTCAACAACAAAAGCCCTGTTGAAATTGAAGAGATTTTCTGTGCATCGCTAGCCAGTGTTTGTATGAAGTACCCAGGCTTACTTGAGAAGCAGAGGGGACAGTAGTGGATTTGAAGAGGGATTTCATTAGGGTGAGACAGACAAGATGGTGGTCCACACCTCAGGGGATGGGGGGAGGACTTGGCTGCATCGCCACTTGTGAGGTTGACAGCTTTGGGTTAAAGCGTCTTCACGATATAGACACTTCCCTAATTAAGTCCTCACTTGCTTTTAGAAACTTAATTGATGAGATAATTGGGTGGTGGTGGGGGTCTCTGGCTAATTACTCTTTTGGAGGGTTTTAGACATGGGGGGTGAAATTGCTTTTATAATCGCAGTCATAGAGGCGCTGGTGCAGAACAACCATAAAATCAATTGATGGATTGTTTAAAGGAGAGTGTGCAAGCACATCAGAATTTAAAGTATCAAACTGATTTCAGGTTAATTGATGGAAATTATCCCTGAGCTGAATATGTTTCCAAGATAATAAAGCATATGTTTTATGAAACAGTCGTTTTTAATCATGTTAGTGAATGGCTCAAGGACTTTTAGTACATTGCACAGAGAAATCATGGTGCTCTCCATATTTCCATGATTGCCTTTTAATCATATGGGCTAATGAACTTTAACAGCCTGTAACATGTTTTGTAAATCATATATAGTTCACACCTGTGGGTTTGCGTTAAAATGCACAATACAACTTGAGTGCTCACTTTAAATATGAAATACACCACAGGAAATAACATTACAATGTTGATGTCTTGGCTTCTTTATGAGGTCATTTTAATTATAATTTTCTATTTCCAGCCTTCAGTAATTGTTAGAAGTTTAGATTAACAACTAAGTACCCACAAAGCAAGTAAATGACTCTAACATGTTAAGTCACAAGTAACCCTAATGCTTCCCATGCTAATGGAAGCATGGATCCCAAACTGTCCTGAAGACCATATCAAAAACTCCAGTGCCATTAGCATGCATTTAAATGAAGAAATGTTTGGTTATAGTTTGATCAAAAATAGACACCCTCTATAGATAAGTATCGCTCACAAAAAAAGAAAAGCAAAAAAAAAACAAACAACAACAACAAAAAAAAAACACCAGCACAAAGAGCCATGAGCTGAAAAACAGTTAACTGTTGCAATACCTTTTGCTGTAGCAGCTTCATATGATGCTCACATCATCTAATATTAAATCGGTTAAATATTGTAACATACTGACAACATTCACCTTGATAAGTTCTATACAGTGTTTAAGAGATGAAAGACGCTTTAGTTCATGTAACTCTGGAAACAAAAAATCATTTCCTGGAACCTTTGAAATTCAATTTTAATTGTATCCAGACCTTGAAAGAAAAATGTTAGCGGTTTACCTTTCCATGTGCCTCCCAGGCAAATACTAATAATTTTCATTGTTGTAGTGTAAATTTTAATGAAGTGGAGAATATTTTAAGCATCACAGATTGAGTAGAGAAGTGAAGATGAGGCTATTTGGAATACTTCAGTTGTATTCAAAAGAAGTTGCAGACAAGTACGCTCTGCATGGATTTACTGTCCCTGGGGAAAGGGACAGGCTCCATTGCAATCTCCTTTCTCATTTTACCCCCTGAAAGGTGTTGGCAGTGCTTTGCATTTAAAGTGCCTTAGAAATTATTAGTGTTACAAGACCTGACATTAAGAGACACAACTTGAAGATCACTTTAAAGACCAGTGAAGGAAAGGAAAAATGAAGAAAGAGGCTTCATGTGATAAAAGCTGCTGTGAAACTCATCCATTTCAATAGGTTGTTACTGCAGAGAAAATTGAAATGGTGATCTTGGTGAGAGGTAAATAGTAAACACCATGCAGTGCTGGCTTTGAGATACATTCAACTCCACCATAAATCAGAAGAATTTCACTCATAACTGGGACACACATCAGATATGCAACCTAAGCATTTCTGCTTCAGAAGCCTTGGAAATGCTTGAGACTCCCAAATCATCCTGCTGTAGCTGTGCATGCTTATCTTTGCTAATTCATACATCATATAAAACATGGGAAAGGATTAGATCTTCATCTAACACTCTTTTCATCTGATGATTCATCATGTCAGAAGTCTATTAGTACAGTAGGGTGATTAAGATAAGTAGGCCACAATGTTGTGACAACTCACTACAACTTTGATTAAAATTTTAAAGATTGGGGTTTTGTTAGGTTTAAGCAGTCAGAAAAGTCATTCCAGCAGTCATTCTGTGCCTTAAAATCTCTGCAGAGTTATGCCAATTAGGATATTGAGGAAATGCTAATGCACCACCATGCTTCCTCACCTGAGGCACTGCAGCCTGCTCTGTTTCAACACAACAACCAAAGCAGAACTACTCACTCTCCCTCGTGTACAATTGCAGCCCACAGCAGCTAAGGGAAAGTACAGCAGCAATGAACCAAACAGTAAACCAAAATATGGTAATAATAACACCCCTTTCAAAGCTTGTTGTGGCCATGGTATTAGCTTCTTTCTGGTTAAAAATAAAAAAGGCCCCATAACAACCAAGTGTGCTGGCAGATTATTCCCTGTGCAATAAATAAAAGATCAATATTCCTCTCAAAAAACATTAGTCATGTTTTCAATGGGAATACATCACCATATTGGCTTTGGCAGTAGATTTTTTTTAACTCCCATTTCATTAATGCTTTACTTCTCTTCACTGCAGAGGCAGCTTAGCGTGCACAGCATCTGTGTCTTTTCTACCAAGTAATTCAGCTTCATCAGCTTCCACAGAGACAACCCACAAGGGTTCAACAAAGTCATTGAGCTTTCCCCTCTGGGGTTTACGACTGTGTGCACAGAAGTTGGTTTAAATCCAACAAGTAGTCATTAAAATATTTCAGTCTAATATAAAGTTAGGGGATCGAAAAACAGACAGATTGATGATGCTACCTCCAGCACTGCTCAGAAAGAAACCTTCTACCCTTTGGTATAAGATCTCCTAAGGCACAATGCAAACATGTTGTGGGATCAGTACGTATTGTAATTTACCATGATTTTGGCTTGAACTATGGAAAGGTGCCACTGTGTGGAGCCTTAAAGCTACCCCGAGAAAGCAGAGAGGTTACATGTCTCTGTCACTGCATGGTGCTGCTATTTCAACAGCCAGCACTCATCCTTCCATTTGCATAACCTCCTTATTTTTCACGCCAAAGTTATATCAAAGGTTTCTAAGAACATTTTGCTTCAACATATCTGTGACTAGAAGAGTGAGAGGGAAAAAAGGGCAGACTAAAGGAAAGGGACAGAGACTGAGTGCAGTCTTCCCTTCACACAGAACCAGTTTCTCTTTAAAATGCTCTCCCTGCGATACATCAGTAATGGATTAGGTACACTGATTCAACATGCCCAACTTTTAAAGATCAGAAAGTCACAAACTTTGATATCAAAAGGAATGCTAGAGCAGCTGATGTTTACTTGATTATTGACATTTTCATTTAATGGAAACAAAATCTAAAAACAAAGATAAGTAATTAAAGCTCAACTTTCACTGCAATCCAGATGCCTGCACAGCAGAGTTGTTAAAACGTTTTTCAAATGCCATTTTAAAGTTTAATGTTTATTATTGAAAAAATGATCCATAAATTTCAGCATACTTAGAAAAATAAGGACTAAAACGTTGGCCTCACACCACATTTAGGCTGTTGGAGCTTGATATGTTTAGTAGCACTGAAGAGCTATGCAAAGAAGTCTCCCTTGAGACTCAGATGACACAGCGTAGCTTCAGAAGGTACAATAGCTGTACATACAGTAGTTTCCCTCAAAAATGGGGAAATGTAATTACTATTTTACATGTTCATGCTGCAACCAGCAAAATGCAGTTGAAAGGCCACAAAAGACTCCCAGATAGTTTTAAATATGAAGAACTGCAAGCTGTTTATTGACTCCTCAAGCACAAAGTACTTTGCTGTTCTTTACAAGTTTTTTCTTTCAAATGAAACCCTTTTCTCAGGGTACAGGGTGAGCAAAACTTCAGTGTGTGTGTGTGTGTGTGTGTGTGTGTGTGTGTGTGTGTGTGTGTGTGTGTGTGTGTGTGTGTGTGTGTGTGTGTGTGTGTGTGTCTGTGTGTCTGTGTGTCTGTGTGTCTGTGTCTGTCTGTGTGTGTGTGTGTGTCTGTGTGTCTGTGTCTGTCTGTCTGTGTATGAACACAAGTTATTTTAAGGCAGTGAAAACTAGCTAATTTATAACAAGTACAGAGGGAACAAGGTTTTGCATTTTGGGATGGTTTAAGTGTACAAACATAGGACAATATTACAACACTATTTTACAATGACCCTCTATATTTATATTTATTTAACTTGATAGAAAACCCATTAGGATCTAGATCCTGGCCAAGAAGTCAGCAGCACACGTCATAATAAGTAGTACAGTGAATAGATTACAGGAATGAGTGAAAACAAATTCATTTTTTTAGTTTTATATATTCCTATTTTTTTTAACCAATTTGCAGTGTTTGTAAATAATAAAAAGTTATTATTATTATTATTATTATTATTATTATTATTATTATTATTATTATTATTATTATTATTATTATTATTATTGTTGCTGTTGTTGTTATTGTTATTATTATTGTTATTATTATTGATACAACTTACATAGTGCCTGCCATGTACCCGAAGATGCTCAGGTATGTACAGTTTGTGACACAAGGTATTAGATGACTACTAAAAAGTCAGGATTAAAAGAAAGACATGTTGATATTGCTTAGTGGTTTGAACGCACATCAATTAAGAAACAACATGAACCTTACAGTGTATATTTTGAGTTTGAATACAGCAACAGCACAAAAAGACTTTAATATTCAGAAGTTGTGTTATATAATACTAGTGAGTAATGCTGTCAAGGCCTCCTCTCTCAGTGGAGCCCATCATAATGAATTACTGTAGGACTTCTTGCTCTTGCATGAACAAAAGAGCCCGTTTCTAATAACAGAAAGCTCTACAACCCAGCAAGACGTCCCAGCTTTCCATTCAGGCCTCCATCACTTAATCTTTAATCTACTGAACTGTCACGAGAAATTTCCCTTTTCCATGTCCATCAAGACCTGCGCTGAGCACTCAGTACAGCACACAATCAATCTCATCTCTCCACAAAAACGTAGACATCCACTGACAAAATGGAGAGAGGTTTCTGAGTGAGAACAAAAAGCTTACTTTTAGTTTTTTTAATGTCTTTCCACCATCCTTAGGGTCACATTAAAGGAGCTCACACTTAACAGCTAAAGGAAAATAATATAGTCTGTATGTCACATTGCAATCCAAAGCACACATTTTGAAGGCCTCAAGTATGGTCCTTGGAGAATCCTGGAAAATATTTGGTAGATTAAGAAAGAACTGTTGTTTTTCACCAAAAGTCACACTCAAATAATTAAGCGACCAAAAACCAAAGGTTAGCCAAAGCCAAACAAGCATATAACGCTACATTGAATCTTTGTGTTCTTTCCTGTCTTAGACAAAAAGACGACAGTGTGCTTGCCTGACATCAGAGTTAAAGAGATAACAGTTTGCTCACAAGCTGTTATTTTCAAGACCTGAAGAAGGCAAGAAGATGGTCTGTTTTGTCTGCTAGTTAAGAAACTCGACTATAAGCAGAATCAGTATTGACACAAGAAACTCGACATCCCTTTTGAGGACTTTGAATAATTACACTGTATTCTTTAAACGTCTTGATCTTACTACAGGCTCTTGTTCCCAGTGCTCCATTTTCATGTGGTTGAGAACATGCTGAGCCTTAGATCCTGTAAAAACCGGTGAGTAACAAAGATGCTGTAGATCAAGAGCAGTGGATTTACAGCACTGAAGACATCATTCAGTGATATGCAAATATTACTGCTGGCTTGGTGAAGGTGCTTTTTTCATGTTAGCATATCAGAATGGAAGAAAATGCATGCATGATGAAATCTGTGTGAGACACTGCAACATGGGAACAATGTTTATGGTGTTAAAGGCTTACAGTAAACAGAATGATAGAGCCTTATACTTGCATCCAGGGCATTACTTTCTTAAAGGAGAAACAGTTTTGTTGTATAATAATTTATTTGCAAATTCCAATTTAAATTTCATCCTTTATTGTGTTAATTGATATAAAAATTGAAATTAATGTCAAATATAACTGCTTCGTGCCTGCAAAACTCTGACTGGTGCGGGATTGTTGCACTAAAGTATCAGTATCAGTAAAATATTGTAACACCTTCCAATCCAAGAAATGCTACCTGCCTTTGCTTAATTTTGACCTTAATTTCAGCAAAATCTGCATTAAAATTTGAATTTGTGTCATCTCAAACATGTTTTTATATGGGATCATACAAATAACTGTCATTAAAGGTAGAGGCATCACAGACATGTTGATAACCTTAAAAGTTGCATCCATTTGCGTCTATATGTGACGTACATGCCATGGTTTAAATAAAATCCATTTACTTTATTATTATTATTATTATTATTATTATTATTATTATTATTATTATTATATTTTTATTGTTATTTTTATATTTTTTATTATTATTTTTATTTAATTGTATTATTTTTTATTATTATTTGTAAATGCCCCAAAATTGGTTATAGATAACAGCGAGCAGGCAGGCCAAGGAAGATCCAATACAACAACAAGAATTGATTAAATAAAAATAAACTAGCTAAAATGCTACAATAAAACACTTGTAGATAATACCATAGCAGGCCACAAAAGGAAGAAAGGTAAAGATATTGTGTGGCTGTAGATAGAGTGAATGGTAACAAAACTGAAAGACAAATGAGGTGAGCAAATGTAAAATTCTCATAATTTGTTGAACAAAGCATAGTCAAAGCATTTTTTTTTTAGCAACAACGTACAGTATATATAAAAACACATTTGTTTTTTATAAGTGCATTGCTCAGTTCCTGCCAATACTTAGGTGTAGGTATCAGAATTGGTGAAGAAAAAAGAATGAGCATCTCTTCATGCAACATGGTGTGATGTTAAATCTTAAGTGTTTTGTTGTTGTTGTTGTTGTTTTGGTTTTAAACAAAGCAAATAGCCCTCTGAGACTCTGTCTTTACTTAGAAGCTTTAAGTACCGGTGGCATCGAAAGTACTTGTTCATTTCTCCAAGCCTGTGACTCAGTCCTTGTGAGGCTTCTTAGAGATGTCAGGGAGTACTGCCACACTAAGCCCTCAATGACACTGTTCTGAATTTTCTATAAATACTCTATGAGTGCTCTCTGGACATTCAAATCCAAGCACCGTAATTCCTGCATGCTTTCTGAAAAGATATATTCTTATTACAATCATCTGCAGTGCTGAAAGTATCTGCTTTGTGATTTATGTTTTGGTAATTTGCTGTCTTAACCCCCAGGTAAAGCAGAGCAATTGCTGTCCTCCCAGGCTTAATCCTTTGATTCAGGGGGAGAGACTTGATTGGATGTCAGTGGGATGAACGGAGCAGTGACAGGTGAGAGGGGGGAGAGGAAGGCAGGGGAGAGCTGTTCTGTCAATCAAGTTAGTTGGAGAAAACCGCAGGCTTTGCGTCTTAATGAATGAGCCAATGTCTTTTTAAAGAGGACAAGCATGTGAACCACAATCACACCCCGTTTGATTTAATGAATACGAGTGATGGGGAGACAGGAGTAGAGAAGAGGGGGAAAGGGAGAAACCATTTTCTTCTTCAACAAAGAAGGTGATGAGCTTTAGTGTGGATCTATAGTGTAGGAGAGAAAGAAAAGTTGAGCCACAGCTTAGAACATGAAATCAAGGTCATGAGAAGATAAGAATATGTGCTGAACTTGAGAAAGCTGCTGCATACCAGGACACAATTTGATCCATTAATCCATTATTTTTACAGCATATATAAGTTTTGTGACAATGTTTTTGAAAAGAGGGGAAGCTATTACATACTTTCCTCCAAAGACTAACTCACAATTCTAACTAAATATGTACTTTTTATGTAACTTTACTTAGAACTCCAAACCATGGCAGTATCCCTGGGCTGTGTTCTCCACATTTTATTCATTCATGTCTAATCTTTTTACACTTCACCTTGAGCTGATATGGCTTAAATGGTTGGTATTAAGTTTAAACTGATTGATACAAAGCCATTGGCTTTTTTAAAGCTACTAGTAACTCAAATTTACAAAAAAAAAAAAAAAAATCTGTAAAGATTGATCAAGGTTGGAAAATATTCCAAACCTGGTCAGGTTACATTTGGATATGTATTGTAAAGCAGATACATAACCAGTTATGGAGACAATACCACAGCAAATCACACTCATGTAAGTGACAAAAATTGTCAGTTCCTGGTCAGTCTATAAACACGTAGCCATCTATCTCTCCGCTCCTTATGCCACTCAAATACGTGTGTCCCTAGCCGCACATCCACTGATGAAGTTGATTGTTTATCAGTCTATTACTTTTCAACCACTATGGATTTAGGGTGGCAGAGTGCCACGCCAGTGAGCCTTGGAGAAGTTACAGCAGTCCAGTATGCTCTGCTCGTTTCCCCCAGTAGCAGTTAACCAACTTGTCCCAAGAAACTTAGGGCCTAACGGCTTTGTCTGGCACCTGGAGCTGTACCCTGCCTTCCGGTACTCTTCCACTCCTTTCTGTCCTAAATGTTTGACTTTGATGTGCTGTATTTGATGTGCGCTATTGGAAGATTAAGTTCCTTGATTTTTCTCTCTGACGAGCTATGCATCTGAGTATTACACTCTCCTAACATCCTAAACACGAGGACTATTTGGTGATAAAAGAAATTTGTGAATCAACTGTGTTGTGATTCAGCTCTAAGAGACTATTTGAAATGAATAATTTTAGACATTGGAGTTTCTTCATTCTCACATTTGAAGTAAAATGGTAGGGTTGGAATACACATTTCTTGTGATGTGCCATGTTGGGTTGTGACTGTTGTCATTGTTTAATTTGACTGACATACAACATAAACTGTTCCCGCCCACACAGTCCAGAGTAATGGTCTTACGTGGGAAAAGTTTTGAAAAAGGCTTTTTTTCCCCCTTTTTTTTAAAGTTCAAAGTGGCTCTTAAGGTTCAATGACAGACCAGTTCAACCAGGACCCCCAGAAGTCTGTGAATCATAACTTGTGGCTGTGCAGGACAATATAAAAATGGTTGCAAAGGTGTGCTATATCATTAAAAAAGCGTAGCATCAAACTAGCACCAACCTAATCTATTTTTTCCAATACTCTTGCACAATTTAGTTTTGTGTCATGAGATCAATTCTCATATGATGGTGGTATGTCACTTCTTATTAAGCAACAATAGAAAAAAAAAAAAGAAAAAAAAGGGGGGGGGGGCTGAAAATAACAAAAACACCTTGGTTCAGTGGCGTGCAGACTTTTTAATGGGCAGGAGCAAAGAGAAGAAAAAAAAAAAGGTACATAAAACATGCACTTTTGCCACTCGAGAAGACAGTTTTTCATTTTTTAACCAGCCAAAATGGCAGTTTTGTGTGTTTTGCCAACCAGGAAGGCCCTTTTGCACACGTTTTGACTCCTGGAAGCTCACTTCAGCCTGTGCTTTTCAACTATTGGGCAACGGGAGGAAGAGAGGGGCAGAGACCTCCCCCCATGCACACCACTGCCTAAGAGGTATTATACCCTCAAAGTTTACAAAATGAATTACTTGGACAGTATAAATGTAGCCTAATTCTGTTGGTGCAGAATACTACATAGTATTAATAGTAAGCTAATCATTGTTACAATAATGAAAGGGGTCCATGGTCTAAAAAACTTGGAGAACCCTTGCTTTAGAGGGTGCAGATAGTTCTGTTCATTACACTACAAGAATTTTTTATCTTAGAAGTATTTGAATATATATGCATAAACATTCTGAGTGACCCAGGTAGGTTTCCTTTTTATTTAATTGTTTATTTGTTTATTTATTTTTAATGAAAATAGCCTCAGGGAGAGCAATGCATATTACTCAGGGTTGGTATTAGTATTGCACAGGTTTACCTTATAAGTAGCTGGGCCTTAATCATAAAACCTGTCGCACTCTCTGTGGTCGGATTACTCCATAAGTGATCAGCAATAGCTAATCTCTTTTGCAATTCTAGGGAGGGGATGAAATATGCACCACAGATGCATTTTTTCTAAAGCTCCTTTGTCACCTGTCAGCTCTAGCACAACGTAGTAAGTTTTGCTTGAATTAAATAAGGCCATTCTAAACATAGTACAATCTATGATACCAGAATAGGGTTTTAGATAAGAACAACTGCTTTAAAAGTAACTTATTTTATGGAAAACAAAGCAGACTATTTTAAGGAGGAAGTAGTTTCCTTACGCCTGAAGCAGCAGCCTTATTGTAGCTGTTAGACTGTGGTACTTATATTATTCAATGACTGCGGGATGATACACTGCATATAGGCTAAAGCATGAGGAGGCCAACGTATACAGCTGGTGGATTACATCTGAAGGCATTGCTCCTCTCTTTGCATGGCTTTTGCCTTGCAGTGAGTGGAATTTGCCTGGGCAAAATAAAGAAACAACAGGACTCAATACACGTCAAATAAAATCAATCGTCTCATTAGGGGAACAACGAGGAAGATTTTTCACAGGCGAATGAAATGTGTTAGCCTGCAATTCAATCTTGTAAGTTTTGTTAGTGCAGTGATCACAGTTAGATTGAGTGATTGTTAAAAAATTAACAGAGAAAAATAAGGAACCCATTTCTAATTACAGATAGATTCATGATTTAAATTTACTGTATGCGTACAAATTAAACACTTTCCAAAGGAAACATATCCACTTAAAGTCTTACTCTTACTGAAGTAACTACTGGATCCAAAATGGTGCATCATTATTACAGATGGCTCAATTATGTTATGTCAAGACTGTTTTCTTTACTCTGAGTCCACACTAGTCTTATACATAAGACTTAGGGTGCTGTCACACTGGCCATCCAAACCATGACGTACTTAAGCACGATTCCTGCCCCCACGGCGCCGTTCCCCCTCTGTAAAGTACAGCCAGCGGTCACACCACTCCAATGTGAACCAGACTTTAGCGGGTATCACACACGTGCATGGCCCGCCTACGTCATCGTGAAGCATCTGTTTACATGAAGCATGATCTCATCAGTCAGCACAATGAGACACAGACAACTGTGCTACAACTTTAGAGACTTTTAGACTTGTGATATGTTTTTTCTTGTGGTATGTCAGACACAGCCCTCCTAACACCCCGCTACTGTTTAAAATGATCGTTGAGAGATGCGCTTGTGGTGATCATACGTCATGGATTACATGTGCTGTCTGCTTGTGCTTGTGCATTAAGTAAACTGTGCTGAAGCCCACCTCTCGGAAGTGTGCCAAAGCAGCGAAGTGAATCGTGCTCAAGCACGGCACGGTTGCAGTCACACTGACCATTCAAAACGTGCTTTAGGGCTGAAGCATGCTTAAGTACAGCACGGTTTGCCAGTGTGACCACGTCCTTACACTCAGTGTCTTTTGAGACACTCCTGTGAGGACACTTTTATCCATAGCACTGAGTACACATTTACAAGATTGTGTTGTCTAAAATCAAAAATTTCTGTGGTTTGGGTATAAGAAACGACTTTGCATTTCTGTTTTTTTTTTCTTACCTCACAAGTCAGTACAATTCAACAGATCACGCATTTGACCACAACCTACTTGAATCTGGCAGATATGGTTTTATGAGCACTCAACTGCACTTTAATTTGAATAGAAAGCAACAATAATGAAAATAATAATAACAGTAATTTGACTTGCTTGTGTATGTTCTTATTTAATGGAGAATGGCAATTATGCTGCCATCTATGTGATGGGTCCTTTGTTGCATAGCCAAGATGGTGACCATTAAGAATCAAAAGAAACACGTTTAACGCACTTTGAAACTAATGAACAAAACAAAGTGTGAAGTCAAAAGACATTGCATACTGTCATGATTGTATTCAACACACTTGTGCAACTTGGTCGAATAGACAATGGGACATGGGCCAGTGTTGATTTATTGCACAGTGAAGATTAGCACATCTGAGCGAATGACACACCAGACAATAGTAATGTTGCACATTCATTATTAGTGAGGAAAACAAGTCTAATGTCCACTGACAGCAAATCTAGCTTGACACCTCATGACTTATTTTGAGCAAATGCAATGTTGCCTGTGGTGATCAATCATGGCTCCAACTTTAGTGAGCCTTGTCTCACTCAGGGATAATGAACAGGGGTCATGGCCTGATGGTTCAGGCTGGCCCCACTTACTCACCTTTCCCCTCTAGCCAGAGAAGTCACTTCCTGTGGGCTTACATTACTCACTTGCTGCCAGAACTCAGAGAAAAATAGTGTTACATCCACTTTTGATTTTCAAGCGGAAACTTTTCCCTCTTCTCCAGAATGAGCAGTTTTGTTTATTTGCCCTCAGAGTAAATATTATACAAGCATATACAAGCAGGCAAGGTTTAGTACACTCTAAATTCAAAACACATTGGACTGTATATCAGTCAAGACATTTCGTATTAAACACATTTTGTCATGGGGCCAAGGGAAAATAAAGGTTGGACAGAATAATAAACAAATACTGCATGAATAGGGTATGGCAGTTTGGGCCATAAGCCTGACACACGTCACATTTTCAATCTCTACCAGTGGGAGGACAAATCGCCCGAGAGGAGGGATTAGGGTTGTGAATCACTGATGGAATAAAAGCCTCTTGTTGTTGCTTTGTAATTGTCTCTGCCATATTTACATGTTAAAAAATGGAAATCTTTTGTTAGGTGCTGGCATGAAAATGGTTCTCCTATGAGTCAGCAGTGGTGTTAAATATTCATGACTCTATGTGGAAAGCAGCATTTAGGTCCTGGATGCCAATGAGAGGTAAGCAAAGGCGCGGATTAGCAGAGGTGACAGGGTTGATGAATACAAACATTTAGGAGATTATGTTTTTGATTGGAATAATGCTTTGCAGGCAGATTTATATACAGCATTGGGGAAATGATTAGATTTCCACCTACCCCAACACCCCAATCATCCATATGGAATTCTGACAAGCTGTGTATGCAGGCTCCCCAGAGGTGGGGTAGCATTCAGTTTTCTACTGTGGAGGGGGAATTGATCCACAAGGTGACACCCAGTATAAGGACTGTCAATAGAAGGTCAGGAGCACTCCATCGCCAAGCATACAGAGTGAGCACTAAGCCTTCTGTGCAGCCATGCAGTGCCGATCAATGTTATATGAGAAGGTTGTAAACATCCAACTGATTCACCCAGCAGTTTTACATTAGATTGCAAAAGATGTCAAGCTGCATGTGTTTGGGGTTAAAGAAAAGCAGCTCCAAAAATGAACATCAAACTTTCGACAATTTACAAAACAGCATTCTTTTGAACAAAAAGCTTGAGCACTTGTTCAAAGAACGAAATACATTGGAATACATTGATTTCTTATGGATGACTAATAGATTTGAAGACTTTTATGTGACAAGCAGACATCTTCAAACAACATTGTGTTCCTGTTTGATGTTCTTTTGTCAGTGTTGATGAGATAACCAACCAAGCACACACAAGAACAGACACAGGCGGTCGCAGTTTTATACACATTTATAGTGGAGGAAATACTTCAGAGACGTATTTCTGTCCTTATTGTTTGACTTTGATGTGCTTTATTTGATGTGTACTTTTGAAAGACTGAGTTCCTTGATTTTTCTCTCAGACCTGACTCAGTAACAAAAAAACATGTGCTAGTGCTTAGATTTAAAAGTAAAAAAATGAAATGAAATAATAATAAACATAAACAAATAAAAAGATCCTTAAGTAGAATTCAAAGAAAAAAAATCAGAATTGGTGCTAGCTGTCAAAAGTTTGTGTTAAAACTGAAAAATCTGCAAGTTTCAAACTCAATAAAAGTCATCATGAAAAAAAAGATGTATTCAAGGAACACAAAGCAGCAGCACTTGCAGCTAACATTAGCACCAAAAAAGAAGATGGTTGTAAGCTAAAAGGGAGTTTCTTGAGATAACCCAAAGGCTAAATCTACTGATGGTATAATCACTGTATGCTGTTTCATAACAATCTTTTTGCATGGATTATGTAGGATACACCTGCATGCCCGATGTCCAATGTGATCCTTATACAAAATCACACCCTGGTCAAATCAATGTCAGAGATGCAGGGTTTTCTACAGACATATGGACTTCTGGAGGATAAGCTATACATGGGTTGTATTTTATGATGAGGGATGCCCTTCAAATTAAAAAAACTACATTTTTTTTTTCTTTTCTTTCTTTTTTTTTTTTTTTTAAACCTATTGAGCTGTCTGGTTTGACAAATGACATCTGCTGACTTCTTTAGTGAAATTGTATGTATGCTTTGACAATGAGTGGAAATATCTGACTCAGATTCTCAGGTAAAATGGTCTAGAAAAGCCAAAGAATTTTGGTTATATGGGTTTTGATGTACTTTTTTAGGCTGTAAAAGTAAATCAAAAAGAAAACTAGAGGGAATTTCTTAGATTTTTGTGTATTATATCAATTATGGTACTTTGAATTATTCAATTCTGTTAGGCTCCTTGTATAATTTCCTACTATAAAGTAATTTAGAAAAAATAAAAAAGTCAACAGTAATGATATATATAATGTGAACTTTGAAATATGTGTTAGATGGTTCAAGCCCCTTTCTACCATCAGGTAGCGATGTTTATTATGCACATTTTTTGAAAGACAAAGACATAACAAGAAATCATTAAGCCACTGGTAATGTTTTTGGCAAGTCTAACTCAGTCTGTTATCAATCAACCTTTCCATCGAACAACAGTTTACCATCCTCCTGATGCAGCACACATCCAACAGTTAAACATTGGTTCTCAGCTGCACTTTTTCTGCTGCATTTAAGTCAAATTGCATCTGATTTTGTAACTGTGTGTTAGACATTCTGCCAATCATTCAATTAAACAAATGTTTTTGAGCAGAATTAAAATAACCTTTGAGGGAGGCTCTGTCACTTCAAATCACCGCTACTTCTGCTGTCATGTCACATCTTTAAAGTGGTTTGTTCACTTGTGTAGCTCCACAAACACGACATTGTCCCATTTCTTATCAATTTAGTTCAAAAATAGCTTTCAACGTATGATTTTACACCACATTTCTGATGTTGTGTCAGTATTTCCCCTTGGGTTGTCTCTGTGATAAAGTGACTAGTTGTAAATTAAAACAAAAATTAATACAACCTGACAGGTTTCATCAAAAGATCTGGTTTGTGGGAAGTATATGTAAGGGGGAACTTGTATAACACTAACTTTGAGGGCCTAAATAGGATTGACAAAATCAGTCTAGATACTCTTTGGAGTATATCTGATATTCAAGCTCTAACTGCAGTAAAAATGTAAATGGGTTTTTGTCCAAATTAATGATTTGCTAGTTGTACTGTCTTCAGGTGGCCTTAGTGTGCATCTTGAGTTCTTGTCCTAATCAGGTCGATCCCTATGTCTTAAATTCTTGGCTGACGGGTGACTTACCTCATATACAGATTTTTATTTGAACTCTAGCCGGGTTATTTCTGTGTGAGAACCCCCTGCTGACTGATATGTTTCCAAACTGTGCACTGTTCTTCTGCGTGTTTGGGCTTTGAAATGAGATTAGTGAAACAGTGTATTGTGATTATTCATCATAAAATAAAAAATAACAGCTTGTCAGAGCTTTGATCAGCCATGCCAACCTTTGCGTTAAAATATTTTGGCTTGTTTGTAAAAGAAAAAAAATAGCTGAAGAAGAAAAATTGTGGGGAAAAAAATGAAAATGTTAAATAAAACTGCTACATATTTTAACAAAGTATGCAGTTAAAACTTGGAATGAAGAAAGGAGTTAAGAAGAAGGGGTAAAAGGGGTGAAAATTGAGGAGAGAATCATGGAAGAAGCAGGGAAGAAGAAGTCAAGAGATAATTCAAAGAAGTGAGGGAAAAGTGAAATGCTAGAAGGGAAGTAGTGGAGTAGAAAGGAAAAAGGAGTAGACAAAGAGGAAAAAACAGAGTAAAGAATTGGCAAACCAGCAGGGAAGAAGAAAATAAGTGAAAAGAATGATGACAAGGAAGGGAAGAAGAAAGAGGAAGAAAAGAAGAAAAAGGGACGTGTAGAGTCAAAGGGAAATGATTATATACCTTGAACAGCTAAATCTGTAAAGGAAAGCAAATTATATCAGAAATGTGTGAATGGTATAAATTCTAGTGATCAGTTTAATGTGTGAACGGAGTCTGTAAGTCAATTTATGCAGAAGGTAGAAGCTGTTGAATTTGCATGAGTTTTAGCAGATTAGCCGATTTCTATGGTCTTCTGTCAACAGTCTGTTTTTATTGGGAAAATGTTTGAAATAAAGTTTAATCATTCAAAAGAACAGGTGGTAGAGATTTGATGACTACAAGCATCCTTCATCTGAACGGAAAATGAGAGACATAGAATCTAAGTGACAGAAGATGAGGATCAAGAAGCTGTGGATCCATAAAGGGTGTAGAAGATAGAGGACTTTAGAAATGGTGCTAAAGCCTTTAAAATGCCCAAACAGTGTGTACAAATGTGTGCTGTGTTTGTTTGACTATTTCTGCATGCAATGTGACACCCAGCTGAGACCAGCTATTAACACGGTCATCATAACTTAAATCATGACAAAGTAACTGCTGTTAGGATCCTGCCCCAACAGCTGAAGGCTTTGGGATTTCTGCTGAGAAACCATCTGAGTTGGCTGCCACTGTTGCAAGACTGTCACAGATATAATGAAAAACAATGGCACGGTGAGAAAGCCAAGGCCTTAAGAAATCTGCAAATGTGGTTTTTGTACATGTAGAGCAAAAAATGAGAGCAGAGCGGCAATTTCAAAATGGAGCTTAAAAATGGTTCTGTGACCAGAAATCAGTGACCAAAGTTTGAATGGGAGTCAATGAGAGCAAAAACAAGTTTTGTTTGACAGTTGGCTGCATGCTGGTTTCCCCTTTATTTCAGATGGGAAACATTTGTCACAAAAAGTGAATTAAGTCAAAAAGTTTTACAGTAAGAGACGTGAAAATTTATAGCAATCATCTCCTGACGAAACTGAATGTTTCAAAAGTTGAACGGTGGAAATCAGACAAAATCTGGAGGCTGTGTAAAGTGTCAAAAATGTGCAGAAGGATATCAACGAAGAAGAAGAAATAAAGTCACAGGAGAACAATACGTGAAATGCTGAGTCAGCATTTCAACATAAAACAGGACATGATTTTTTTTTCATGTTTTTAAAATTATTATTTTCATTTCTTTTGATTTTTGCTGCACTACAAAGGGAAGTTTTAACATTTTTGTTCAGTTGTGTAATAACAATAAAGGCATTCTATTATATTCTAATCTATTCTATTCTATTCTTTTCTATTCTTGTAACAAAAAGTAATAATTTAAATACGAGAAAAATAAGGTACAATTCCAGCAGATTATTCACAGCCAAATCTACCACTAAAAGTCAGCTCATCATGTTAAGAACGGGAGCAAATAAACTCATGAATAAATGCAAATGGCTGTAAATATGCACATACATAAACTAGGCCATGAGAGCCTGATGAGAAAAGAGGTGGTCGAATACAAATCTTTGCCCCATTGCTGATGTGCTGTTAAACAGACCACTCCTGCTGGTCTGCAAAAAAACACTCCATTTCAACCCAGTGGCCCATTTACAATCAAAAGGCACTCAAGACACAATTCCATGTTCTTTCCTGTATTTGCACAGTGCTGTTAAAGGCGTCTTTGTATTCTGACAGTAGCAGGGCGCTGGGTTGAGCTGTACACCATGTCTTTCAGACTGACAGGTTTGTTTGTATGCAGAACACACATAGCCGTCACCTGGGGAGCAGCTGGGCCTCAGAGCAGAATAGGAAAGTTCAAACTCGCTCAACTACACCTTGAAGAACAAACGGGGCTGTATGGGAAGCGACACAGAAGTGGAAACAATCGTGTCCATGCACGTCGTACTGGTAGTACTTACAAAGTGTGGTAACAAACAGGGTAATGGACGTCCAACTCTAGTCTCCTCCAACTGTTCAAGAGCCATTTGAGAAGGGGATCTATATTAGGAAAACGGGAGGGAACCTTTTAAAACACCTCGGGGGTAATGGCATTAAAAAAACAAGATGGATGTGTGGTGAAGGACTGACACGCATGAAGGACACAGGAGCTTGGCCTCATCTTCAAAGACAACGGGGACTGTCACAGCTGTGAAAATGGGAACTAACAGAATTATTTTGGAGAGTGGCTGCTAGGCTCTCAGCCAGCACTTCAACCACAGAGTAAAAAGGCAAATGGTGGAATCTGCTGCTTACTGCACTGTTATTACACCAGTGCCTTACTATAATCCAAAAAGGCAAACCTGCCAATAGCTGCATGGATGCCACCAAGGGAAGGGACATCACGTTTAGAGGGCACTGCACTTGGTGTGTGTTGCAAACAGCTAACCTTTTATGTTTTCATGTGTGACGAGTAGAATGACCCTTTAAGTTCTCCCAGTTAGAGAACAGATTACAGCGTTTTATTAATAATGAATTACTTATAAGTTAATTAAAAAGTGAATTGGTATATCTTGTAAATTGCAAATGAACATTCATGTCAATAACTTGACTACTCCAGACATGTAGACAGACAAATAGACAATCAATTTGATCACTTTTGTGGCTTCCAATCACTCCCCCCCTAAATTATTGTTGGTGTTGAGGCTTGTAAGTCGCGCTCTAAATCTGCTGCATGCATAGTTTTACCAGCAGTGAAAAGGCCAAGTTCAACCCTTTAAAATACTGTCTGACATGACCATAGTAAACCATCTTTTTTACCTGCTGAATAAAAATGGAGTGCTCAAAGTTGTAGCACAGCAACCTGCAACCTGATTCACCTTGTTCAGATTAGGTTTCAGCACAATAAACAGATGGTTGAATATTCCTCCAATCAACATTAGCTCAGGCAGCATAAGGCCATGAGAGATTAATCTAATGGGATAGTGCAAAAAGCTGCAGTTCCTTTAGTATCCACTTGAATGGAAGCACCAGGAACCACAGACAGACTCAATTTTACAGCCAAAAACAAAAAACAACAACAAAAAAAACCTAGTTTTCAGCCTCTCTGACGGCACACACTGTACAGGGGGTAATTTTTTTTTTTTTTTTTTTAGATGTAGCAGATTGGCTAACAGGTGGGCTTGTTGTGGCTGTTAGCAAGGAGGCTAAAGGCCCACTCCAGCTCCACTTCTGTGCCTGTAGTTTGACTGGCTAAGCATATGGTCACACTGCCCATTCATCCTTGTCATTCTCTCATCCTCCATTCCTCCTTTTAGATATACGTCTGATAAAATCACACACATACACAAACATAATTTTGACACATTTTTTGAAAGGACGTGTGTCTGTTGGCGCACATGTTTACATTTTTGGCCAGTAGCAGATGGTTGTGTAAAAGACCAACTCTGTGTGTGGGGTGTTGTTTATTTTCTGCCCAGAAGGTAAGCGCGGAAGTTACTCGATATGGGTGCACCTTTCTGTTTGAGGTCAAGTAAGATGAGCTATTGTATGCCCAGTTTTTTGTGGGTAGACTCCAGTCTCTTCATGAATTGTATTCTGAATAGCTAGGTGGCATAATATCGCTGTTTGAATTGTAGAAAATACATTTATCAATTTAAATACTTTTCAGCCTCGTTATTACATAACCGTGTTTCCCCTACATTTAGGGGATCCCTGCCCTTCTGGAGGTCAAGTTAATTTGTTTTCTCTATAGCACCAGATCACAGCATACATTACCTCTCTCATAGATCAGATTTATGCCTTTTTCATTTATTTAACAGACTAAGTAGCCTTATATTAGTTATATTATTTATGTTATCTATATGACAGTATGACATGCAGGATGGCCTTCACATTTCTGCTCTGATCTCACATCAGAGTTCCGCTCCGATGCACAGAGACACGAGTGCATACTCCACACAGAGGACAGGGAATGAAGAAAAAATCATGTGAAACGCAGAATAACTCAAAGGTCCCATATTATGCAAAAATCACTTCATCAAGTCTTTCAGTGAAATTTGTGGGTCTTTGGCTTTCCTCCCAGCCCCAAAAATGTGATATTTAATGACATAGCCTGTACTTAGTAGTGCTTGTGAAGGTAAAATCCTGACCCAAAACAAGCTGTTTGGAATTTACGGGATTTGTCGACGTCAGCGATTCCCTTTTTTGACCAATCAGGAGCAAGTCTGACCTGATTGGTCCACCGGAGCAGATACCCCCGAACCCCCTCCCCGCCCACTGGCTTTTTTTGGCTGTAAACAGCCACAAAGTTTCATGCACAAGCTTCCTCTCTCGGAAGAAGACAAGACTAAGTGGCTAGAGTTCATTTACCAAGGAAATGTGCCAGCTACACTCAGTAAAACTGCACATGTGTGTGCTAGTCACTTCACGGCCCACTGCTTTTCCAACTTTGGACAGTACCACAGAGGGCTAGCGAATACACTGGTCCTGAATCCAGGTGCATTACCAACCATCCGCCAACAAACCTTAGACCCTGGAAATATGAGTATTTTAAATGCTTTGAGCTGTGGAGCAGATGTACTAGCTTTTCCTCAGTGTCCCTCCTGTCTCTGTGTTAGCTTCAGGATGCTAACTTTAGCTGCGGTTAGCCTGTAGTTTTAGCCTGTAATGTTATGGTACATGAGCTGTGCTATTTTCTAAACATTGTGCAATCGGAGCTCGTGGCCCCACTCTCAGTGACGCGGAAGAGTGGGGCGGTATCAGCGGTGGCTCATTTACATATGAAGGTCACGCCCACTAAATTAGACAGGGCTATGAGAGCCTGGAAACAATGCTGCTGTGCTTGATTTATTGGCTTTTTGGACCAAAACATGTTACTACCACTTCATGAAGACATCAATGATCCATATTAAACTGCAGAAAAGGAGCACAATATGGGACTTTTAACTTTTATAAGTGCTCCTAGAGCCGTTTTGTGACGATGACAACACTCCCCCCTGCCACGACCGCTCCTAGGCTGTAAACCAAGGGGAAACACTGCACGACAAGTTGACTACTAATTTGAACAAATTGTTGACCAGTACAATCAAGTAGTCGGGAAACCCCTGCATCAATATCTATGTGTCAGACATTGAATTGCTCTCCTTACTTTTCTCACAAGTTGTCATGCCTGTGAAATGCATATCCCAGACATGGACTGTTTAAAACTCTGAAGTTTGAGTCTGAAAATAATACAATACTCAAAGATGGTAATCCCTACGATTGAAACACAGACCCCAGCTAATTTAAGTTAAGCCAGCCAGTTAAGCCACTTATAGCTAAAATAATTCCACTTCCAAAACACACTGCTGCGCCATTCTCAGGTATAAATCGTCGTCCTATTAGCTTATTACCAGCTTTAGGTAAAATAATGGAGAGGATTATCTTTCAACAAATTCAATTATATTTTGATGTAAATGGCTTAAATACAGAATATCAACATGCCTATAGGCCTGGTCATTCGACTTGCACAGCCTTGACTCAGCTGACCGATGAATGGCAATGTGAGATTGATAAGGGAAAATTGGTAAGAGCTGTTCTTCTTGATTTCAGTGCAACATTTGATTTAATAGACCATTTTTGTTATTAGACAAGCTTAAACAATATGGATTCACTGACACAGCATTAAATTAGATGGAACGTTATTTAAATGATAGAAAACAAACAGGTCTTTTTAATGGTAGTCTGTCAAAATTCAGTTCAGTTTTACAGTACGCCCAAATTTCAATGTATTCCTACGACTCGACCATATATGTAGCAGGATCAACAATCGAGGAAATAATTAATACTCTAGAGAAAGAATTAAAATATGTAATAGAATGGGTAAGAGTAAATAAACTTGTACTTAATATAGGCAAGACAAAGTCTATATTAATTGGAACAAAGCATCAGCAGATATCTGAGCCAAAGTTAAACTTGAAGATTGACAATGCTCATATTGAGCAAGTGAAAGAGACAAAACTCTTGGGTATCACCTTAAATCAGACTTTATCTTGGACCAATCATGTTGATAATATTGTGAGCAAAATGGGAAGGGCTGTTTCAGTTACAAGGAGAATTTCTAAGGATTGGCCACAGATGTTATTAGACAGATCTTAAATGTGTTAGTTCTGTCACAACTTGATTATTGTTTTGAAATTTGGTCTAGTGCCTCTAAGAGTGATATGAAGAAATTACAAGTTGTGCAAAACAAAGCTGCACGCTGTGCATTAAAATGCATGACAGCCTGAGATGATTGACGGTTAGTCAAAGGTCCACTTATTGCGCAGTAAACTTTATTACAAACATAATAGTAACACAGTCACCAAATATTCTATATAAAAGGTTATTAGAACACAGTGCCCATCATGGTTATGGAACAAGGAATGTTATAGAAGGAAGGTTTAATCTGCCCAAAGTCAGATCATCAGTAATACAGAATACAGTGATATACAGAGCTGTGGTGGGATGGAATTCTTTACCAAGGTATGTCATTCAAGCCAATACTAAAGAAGCTTTCAAAATGATGGTAAAGCAGTACCTACCAATATTTCATGAACTGTAATGACTTGTTCTAATAAGGTATTATTGAGGTATAATTTAACCCTTTTCCAACAAATTGGTATGAATTGTTGGAGTATTCAATTGTAATGTAATTTTCTTTGAATGTTCTAACTTCTGTAACTGAACCTTTGTCCATGTATGTTGTATGAGTGATGTGTATTGTTTTTGTATGTCTTGCTGGGTGTATAGGACCCCAGGAAGAATAGCCACGCTCTTGGCAAGTGCTAATGGGGATCTTTAGTAAAGTAAAGTAAAGTAAAGTAAAGCTCTCACTTGAAGTAACTTAGGACTGCGTTGTAGCAAAAAGCTGACTATAATGTTTGCAGTGCTACTTCTATACCCTGTTCCAATTGCACATATCCAGATAACCAAACAACAACATAAAAAGATAATCCCTAGAGAGATTAGCAAATATTATCTCTTCAGCTCTTTTAGAGCAAAAAAGTGCCTTGGAACAGAAATTGCAAACAATTATGCATTCACTTAACATTTTCAGAGTTATTATAATTTCTTTGCTTTTGGACAGCAGCAAAGTATCAGCCTCTCTCTCTCTCTCTCTCTCTCTCTCTCTCTCTCTCTCTCTCTCTCTGTGTGTGTGTGTGTGTGTGTGTGTGTGTGTGTGTGTGTGTGTTTACATATATTCAGAGAGATATACCCCAGAGGATTCTTTGTGCCCAGACACTTTATTGCCATTTTTATCTCAATATTTCCAGACACAAAGAGAACCTTTGCTCTTTTTTAGATGGCTCACCTAATCAAATTACTTGGGCACTGTTTGCCCTGTGAACAGGTTTTGATACAGTGCAAATGATTTTAATTTTAACAGGCCAGTCTGAGAGACAGCCCTAGCCTTGCCTTGCTGATTGGTGAAGTGCTCTTTAATTGGTTTAAACTTTGCTCTCACTGCTCAGGGATCCGCACGCTTAATTTCAGCAAAAGGTCAATATCAATAAATCTGATGCTGGTGAGGGGAGGGAGGCATAGGCATAGAAATAAAATGCTCCCCACGCTTCTGGCTGCAACTGACCACTGGGAGGGGGAAGCGAGCTGACCCCAGTAACACCACGAACCAACAAGGTGCTAAGAGAAGATTAGAATTTGAAGATCCATCGGTCCACCCTCTTGTCAGATGTTTATTGCCCATGACCTCCACAAGATGAGGTCAGATTTTCATATTATAGCAAACCAACTCCTTTGGCACAATTGGTAGCTGTATATTCAACAACAGCATAATAAAATGGCAAAACAGGAAGAGGAGGGGGCGATCAGCAAGTGAGGAGAGACAAGCAGGTATAGGTAGTGAGTCTTGAGGGGCAAAGTAGAAGAGACTATGTAAGATTGTTTGCAGTGCAGAGCAGATGGAGAGGGAAAGAGAATGATATAGGCAAAAATTTACTTTGTGGGAGCCTTTCTTGTTGCATCAGCTCCTCTCTCATGTGAGCTTTATAAGGCCCAACTGAGACAGGAATGAAGGGATGCAGTGTGCCTTCAGGGGGGTATCCACTCTTGCCCCTCAGGATTTCACTCACCCAAATGGAAAGACGAACAGCCCCACTGATTGCATGTCTAATACTTTCTACGGCTCATCACTCTTTGATGCCCAAGGGGAGCATGTTCAGCACAGAGGCAAACACTCACACACCCTCACACATGGACAAAACCAAGTCGTAATCATCAACATCCTGGCCGATGACTCCCCCATCATTTGATATTATGTCACCTTTCAATCAAAATTATTGTAATATCTTCTGGTTGACACACAGAAAGTGAGCTGTCCAGGTACTATCAAATAAATTACTACAGCTGAACCATGTTCTTTTTTTCCCCTCCTAATTTTCAGCTGGTTTGGTCTAGTACCTTAGGGTGGTCATGGCTTGGGCAAAGTAATGTGCAGTCCTGCACGATGGAGCTAAAATATGGTAATAATTCCTTCTGGTCACTCTGTATCACTGCTCACATAAACTCAGGGAAATGCAACACCAGCCAGAGGGAAGTTCAAGGAAAATAGTGTAAAATAACAAAATCAGTGCTAGAACTATGCAGGACCAGGAGACAGAGTCTGGAGATGCTGTTGCAAGCTATATTTTCCTAAAGGCAAACTAAACAATCAGCCATTACCATAAATATGTATGGCAGTCTCAATTACCAATGTGCAATTAAAATATAGAAAGAACAATGTGCTTGTGCAATAACTAGCTCAAGTTACTCAAATCAAATTACCTTATGTACTCTGCAGCACTTCTTTATGGACGAAAGCAACACTAAGTTAGAGCTGCTGTCTGCAAAGTATATTTAACTATCAATCATCGATTAACATCTATCACTATTGCAAATTTTTATGGAAATGGTTGCTATAAGAATGCCATCATTAGCTTGAAAAAACTATTCAGAGCTACTACCACAACATAAAATAGCATTATCAAAATATATGATAGCTTGGGTCAGAGAGAGATCAATTTAATCAAAGGCATCTAATACATCTATTTGGAGATTTCTCCTCAGAGTCTTTGACTCAGGTTCAAAAACACTGTTTGTGCTATAAAGAGATTTATTTACCGATGTTGGTCCTGCCGTTCAACTTAGCAATATACACACTGACTATCCATTGACAGAAAGGCAACTGTAACCTATTTAGGGAAAGTTGTTGGGTGTGGAAAGGTCTGCCCAATTAGTGCCAAAGTGGAGGCCATTCTAAGTTTTGGTGTCCCGAGTTCGCGTCGTGAGCTAAAGCGTTTCCTAGGGATGGCTGGTTACTACAGGGGTTTTTGCAGGAATTTTGCATCTGTTGCTGCCCCGTTAACAAACCTGCTTAGTCCTAAAGTGCAGTTTGTCTGGACAGGGGTCTGTCAAGTCGCTTTTGAGAACTTGAAGGCTTTACTAGCAAGTGCTCCGGTTCTTGCTGCACCAGATTTTGACCGACCTTTTAAGTTGGCTGTTGATGCGAGCGACGCTGGTGTTGGGGCTGTGCTTCTGCAGGATGATTCGTCAGTTGTTGAACGTCCCTTAGCGTATTTTTCAAAAAAATTCAACGCGCATCAGAAGCATTATTCAACTATTGAAAAAGAGGCTTTAGCTCTGGTTCTTGCCCTGATTCACTTTGGTGTGTATGTGTCCTCCAGCCAGTCCCTGGTGGTCTATACAGATCACAACCCTTTGGTTTTCCTTAACAGGATGAAAAACTCAAACAGCCGCCTGATGCGATGGAGCCTGTTCCTGCAAGAGTTCAACCTCACTTTCGTGCATGTCCGGGGGAAGGACAACATTGTTGCAGACTCTCTCTCAAGGTCGTGAGTGATTCTTAACACACAAAGAAAAAGAGAAAAAGTTTGAAAATATTAGTTCAGCTCACTTAAATAATAGTTGTTTGAGTGCTACTTTATGGCTTGCCTTGGGGCAACCCATTTATGGGAGGAGGTGTTATGTGTCACTAATGTTTTGTTTCTGTTTTATCTTGAGGCCACCTTGGACCTCCATACCTGCTTCGCTCCTGATCCCTGGCACCTGTGAGCTGGCTTCAAAAGCCACTGCTTGGCTCCTCCCACACTCTCTCTCACACTGCAGCCAGGATCAGCAGCAAGGCAGCAGCTCCTCTGAATCTGTTCTGGTCTTTTCGTTCAGTTTTTTGTAATAAATGATTGTTGAAACTTCACTTAATGTCTCCTATGTTGCCTCCCCTGAGCCAGGGTCGTAACAATGGTCAAAACAGAAAAAAAGGGAACAGTCAACTAATAGCACTGTTAGCTCCACAGCTAGCCAAACTCACAAGCTAACAGCAAGAACAATTAACAATGATTCCTTCATCTGTCTGTCAGAAAAATATTCACCAACATGTTTATGGATTCCATGGCCTCTATCTGAACACTCAATCCAATGGATGCACAGACTTTCCTGTTGTGAGCTATAAGCCTTGCTTGCTTTTCTCTCTTAGCCCTGTCAGTATATCTTCCCATATAGCTTGTCTTGTGGATTCCGCGTGCCAACATAGAGTAGTCAATTAAATTGAATTTTTCTTGACATTCAGGTGGCAAGAGGCTGACACAATAAATGATTCCTGCAATATACCTTTGACAATGTTTGACATGTGCAAGAAGATTGACTAGTTTCACCATATCTTTAGATTGTTCTCTTGCAGAGAGTAATAAAGCTATTCCACTCGGCTGACCATCTTTTGAAAATGTGCTTTGGGCTTTGGATTGTATACCATGGCTGAGTTTGACATCAAGATCAGCCCAGTTTTTTTAATCACCTTGCAATCCTGATCACAATCGATCCTGTCTTTCTCAGCTGGGGAAAGACGTCTGTCTGCTAGCTGACTACCAATCATGCAGCTCTTCTCTCTATATATATATACTCTATAATATAAATTCCTTTGTTACTGGGGGGATGAGAAGCCTGTAGCATGCTATTGAGTGTCCCCAACCCAACACATCTGACGACAACTGTTTTGAAACTCTCAAGGAAGGCCTATATGTAGGCTTTTTGACAGCTTCTGACAGCTGATTGCCAAAAAAGTGCATGGAATGGTGTGCAGTGAAGTTTTGGCCTTGGGCATGCCCAATCCAATAAAGCTGAGACCCAGATAAGTTAGCCTGTATCTATGTTTTGTTTTGTTTTGTTTTGTTTTTTTTCTCCCAGTACTCCATCAAAGGCTTGATCTAATTTTGTAAATCAGTGTTCAGTGCCTGAAGACTTACATGCAGCACACTACTCAAGGTAAAACAAAAGGATGGATACAGAAATAAACCATTGTTCTGCTGGTCATTCCATTGTTGATACACTGACCCAAGACAATGTCGAATTAAAATAGAAGTTTAGTGAAACTGATTTAGGCAATATTTTAAAAAAATATATACAACAGGATTACATCTGAAAGTGAAGGAAGGAGGTTGAGGGATAAACAAGCTCCTTCCAAAACCAAAGAGGAGAGAGAGAGAAAGAATCAGTGTATCCTGGTAATATCATCATTATGGACAATGTATATCATCTCTCATATGAAATCATTCCACTTATCATATATCATGTACATAATATCAAATGATATGTCAGCAGACACCAGTGATGAAATAAAATGATAGCCAGAGTTATGTCATTAGAACTATGAAATTATCATACAAATTATGGCAGATGACATCCATTGGCACAAATTCATCAAATTGTTTCACAAGGTCGAACTCATCCTTTATAGGAAAGAAAAAGGAAAAAAAAAAAAGAATATGCAGAGAAAGAATGTGCACATCCCACATCAAATCAGCTCCCACTCTTAATTCACTGTAAGCCAAATGAAGATGTTTTTTTTTGTGTGTGTTTTTTTTAAGTCAGGAAATTTCCAGCACCTTACCAACAGAAGGTCATTACCATTGTGCTTTGCTGGCTTTTTGTCTGGGTTTCTGAATACTTAATAGAGAGTTCAAGCAATGAACAGAACCATGAAACAGCTTTGTTACATGTTTTGTACAGCTGACTGGGCATGGCCTTTCAACCATCTGCAGTGATTTTCCCAAACTAATGACTGTCGAATAAAAGATTACAGGGGTACTCTCTTGGTACCTTTCTTGATGAGCTCTTTGCAGAGGCTTGAGTGAAACCAGGTATAGACAGTGTGTTTCATATTCAAGTTAAATAATGGCCTTAGTTATCTTTTGACAAACATGAGTTTTTGGCTTAAATCATTTCTTAAAAATGCTGGCTATCTATGGTAAAATCACTTAAATCTTTAGCTTAAAGGATCATGCTCTATATTCCCATGGGACAATGGCCTATGTCAAGAGGGTGACTTAGGCTTAAGTATAACCTCAAATCAATATCACGATAAATTGGGCAGTTTTACCTTGATAGCAATTAATACATGATAAATCCCTGACAACTGTATATCTTTGCCATCTGAAAATAACTGCAGGAAATGCAAATTCAACTGCTTTTCATTGATTTACAGACCAACTGGCAAACATTACTTTCAATGAACTATAAAAGTATAAAAATCCCTATTCATCTAATTTCCATGATGAGACATCATTGGGTTCACATTTACAGTTTCGTTTAGCAGACGCTTTTGTCCAAAGCGACGTAATACAAGCAAGAATTTAGATGAAGGAAACCTAATCGGTGCGACAACAGTGCCACAAGTTATTCAGCTGCAGGTGCTGCCATTAAGTGCAGTTTTTTTCTTTTTCTGTTTGTTCTCTCTTGCACACAGCAAAGTTCCACCCAAACACGTTCATATACACACCAACACTTTCGGGCATATACACACACAAAGACAAGCACACTCTGTATAGTGGACAGAGAGCTGGGAAAACCACCACAAGGAACATCTCTCTTCTCTGTGAACATGTAACACTCGTTTTCCTGTGCTGCTGACCATCTGGAGTTAAATCATGTTGCTTTATTTTGAAATGACCCAATACTCTGATAGTTTTCATGTCTGATTTCCTGTTTGGTACGATCTGCTCTGCAGGGGTAGACGCGTGTTTGCAGCACACTCCAGCAAAAATAGATTTGCAGCTCAGCCATGGACAGCTGTTTGTGATCATGGTGCTGGCAGACTGCAGGGCGTGCTGTATGAATGCAAAGATTGACTTAAGTGGTTTCCAAGTATGGCATAGTGCACAATTAGTGCTCACACGTAATGTACACAACAGGATCAACTTCGACTGGCATTACTCTATCTACGGCTATGTCAGCCGGTTCTCCATTTCAACCATCAGTATTTCCTCATCATGTGTTTCACTTCTTGTTTAGACCAAGCAGAAACCTCTGGTCTAGGAATATGAGACAATGTGTAAGTGCTAAATTCTGCCGTTTCTTGAGTGTCCGCTTCGAGAAGAGTCTGGCTAGCAATTTTGAGCCATGCATGGCTGGGGGCACCAGGCGTCTTTCACTAGCAGAGCGTAGTAGGCGAGAAGGAGTCTAGGAGGCAAGCGGGTAGTAGCTGTTCTTGTCAATGTTTTGTAAGCCAGAAGAAGAGCTTTGAATTTGATTGGAGCTGCCACTGGAAACCAGTATAGAGAGATTAACAGCTGGGTTACATACTGCGCAGTTCTAAAATTTAAGAAATGTTTTTGCTTTTTGGTAGGAGTTGTATGAGTATGCCTACTCTAATTGACCTAACATTTGTTCAGTTTAGGTTGGAGTTAAGTTTTGAGCTTGCTTGATGGAATTAAAGGACAGTTAATGGTCAGGTTTCAAAAAGCTGTCAAAACTGAATGTTGGAAATTAAAATAATTAATAAATATCATATGCTCTGTGTTTGGTAGTTTTTTTGTGTTTTCTTAGTTAGGCCATTAATTTTGATAGGGTGATGATATGCATGATGGAGTTTGTTTGAATCTTGCCTTTTAAACCAAAATGGCACACATGGTGGGACCGAGGTGCGTGGATCAGGTGTTAGAAAGAGCATCATATCAAGCAGCAATGATGAACTGTCAGGAGATGAGTAACTGTTATGTCACGCCCCAATCAGCTTGAACCTTGGTTGTAAGGAGGCTAATAGCATTTCATGTCCAATTAGGTAAGTTGATGCTGGTACATCTCTCCGACAGTCTCCTCTGTGATATTCAGGCACTGGAAGGGAGGAGGGCTACCTCTGACTGAGTTGACAGACTGGGTCAAAATCAGCTCTCGAGTGGGTTAAATAATTCTGACACTGTGTCTGCCTTGCAGTGAAACTGAGCTGAGCCACTATGTACCATGCACAGAATCATAAAACATTGAAAATAATATTTTGCTTTCAAAACAAAATAGCCAAGGCATCACTTTCAGCATTGGAGTCCATCTTAAAGCATAAATGCTGCGGTGCATTTCAGACCAGGCTGAAACAAGTTAGTGGGGGTTGATGCCTCTAAAAATACTTTGATAAAATGGGAGACTTGACCGGTGAGGCGTGTGATGCAAATTAAATTCCTCTAACAGAGAATCTGATTGAAGTCAGAGAGGAACTGACCAAGCTGAACACAGATCCCACAAGCTCATCATCCCAGCCTCCGGCTCCTTGGCTTGTGGCAAGATCTACCTCCCATAGCCAAGAAAACACAGATGTGGCAGCCTCATTTAAATAACTTGCTCAGGGGGCTGCTATATTGTCCATGTTTCCCCAGCAAGAAACCAACATCTCCTGTGGAAGGTAAATTTTGTCAGTACAGATACTGACTGCTGTTTCTAGTCATTGATTTGCATGGTTTCAGTGTACACAAATATGCTTGAATGAGTGTGAAGGCAGTTTTGATTTGTTTTAGAGAAAAGTAGTTGAAGTAATATACATCAGAATTGGATCAGGCATTGCTTTGTTCACAGACACAGTGAACCCCTGTGATTCTCAAACAATGTAACAAAGCTATGGTATGGTTACCCTGCTCTCCATTAAGCAAACCTGAGTGAAAACAGTGGGGAATAAAAATAAAAATCAGTGTGCCTCTGCCAGATGGAGCTCTGTTTGGTAGATAATGCCCATTGCCAAGCCCCTGAGGTACATTAGCAATGCTTATTTAAACAGCTGGGCTGAATATTGCCCTTTTAAATGGAATGAAATAGTCCCATTAGTGGGCCATGCACTCTACTCCTTCCACTTATTATTCCTGCTGATGTAAAACTCTCTCAACATTGAAGAAAAGTTGATTAACGTTAAGTGAAAGTAAATGGGTGGTAAGGTGGCAGCAGAGCAAAACAATACTCCTGCCGGCTTGATCAAAAAGACACTCTTTGTTGGAGGCTTTAGCAGATTATCTAGGTCAACACTGATAATAAACAAACAAACAAACAAAAAAAACCCTCTTCCACATACTCATGTCACAATATTGACAATTTTTGACATGAATCTTTATTAAAAGTGCACTACATTTCTGCCTTAACTCCTTACTGCCTGAATTAATTTCCAGTTAAGTAAAAAAAAAAAAAAAAAGTTTTGTGTTTGTTTTTGCATTCTTACAGATGCTAAATTGATTGGAGATTGTTAGGTTAAATATAGAAAATACAATCAGGGCCGCGGGAACTAGGGGTGCGGTGGGTGCTGCAGCACCCCCTAGCTAAATGAAGCTCAAACTCCTATTATTTAGAATGAAGTTGCTTAAATTGATATATCTTAATATACTAATTATTATTTTTTTCACTGGTATATTCATAAAATGAAATTCAATATGCTCAGAACTAGGGAATAACCTAAACTAAATTTATCCAAATTTTTGCCAAGGGTGATGCGCTTCCCTGCTGCTCGCTGCTGCTCGTACATGAATGCTGGTGGGGACTATAGAGGCTGACTGCACCTTCAGCTCTGAATGTTGGGAGGTGTGTTTATAGGAGCCAGTTCCCCATGCAGCACAGTACAGGAGGTTGCCTCACATCTCTCCAACATGCAGTTGTTGGTGCCAGACGGGCTGGTCTGAGCATTTCAGAAACTGCTGATCCACTGGGATTTTCACCCACAACCATCTCTAGGGTTTACAGAGAATGGTCCCAAAAAGAGAAACTATCCAGTGAGCAGCAGGTCCGTGGGCCAAAATGCTTTGTTGATGCCAGAGGTCAGAGGAGAATGGCCAGACTGGTTGGAGCTGATAGAAAGGCAACAGTAACTCAAATAACCACTTGTTACAACCGAGGTCTGCAGAGTAGCATGCATGAACACACAACACGTCCAACCTTGAGTCAGATGGGCTACAGCAGCAGAAGACCACACTGGGTGCCACCCCTGTCAGCTAAGAACAGGAAACTGAGGCTACAATTCACACAGGCTCACCAAAATTGGACAATAGAAGATTGGAAAAACGTTGCCTGGTCTGATGAGTCTGAATTTCAACAGTGACATGCGGATGGTAGGGTCAGAATTTGCAGCAACAACATGAAAGCATGGATCCATCCTGCCTTGTATCAATGGTTCAGGCTGCTGGTGGTGTATTGGTGTGAAGGATATTTTCTTGGCACACTTTGGGCCCCTTAGTACCAACTGACCATCATTAAAATACCACAGCCTACCTGAGTATTGTTGCTGACCATGTCCATCCCTTTATGAGCACAGTGTACCCATCTTCTGATGGCTACTTCCAGCAGGATAACGCTCCATGTCATAAAGCTGGAATCATCTCAGACTGGTTTCTTGAACATGACAATGCGTTCACTGTACTCAAATGGCCTTCACAGTCCCCAGATCTCAATCCAATAGAGCAGCTTTGGGATGTGGTGGAATGGGAGATTCTCATCATGGATGTTAAGCTGACAAATTTGCAGCAACTGCGTAATGCTATCATGTCAATATGGACCAAACTCTCTGAGGAATGTTTCCAGTACTTTGTTGAATCTATGCCATGAAGGACTAAAGCAGTTCTAAGGGGAAAAAGGGGTCCAGCCCGATACTAGCAAGGTGTACCTAATAAAGTGGCCAGTGAGTGTATGTGTTCGACATATATATATATATATATATATATATATATATATATATATATATATATATATATATATATATATATATATATATATATATATATATATATATATATATATTTCATTTACATGTTATTTCATGAATTGATTGATTAAAATTTGAAAGTTAGGGGTTGGGACATCCTCCTCCCAATAGAAAGTGACATAACAAGGAGTATTTTATATATATACTGTATACTTAACAGTGTCTCAATTGTATTGTGTTGTAGGTGATAAAACAGATCAAAACAAAAACAAAGCCTATGCCGAAGTGCTAAAAGCTGCTGTTCACTGAGGATCCACTTGAGTCTGGCTGCAAAAAGAGCGGAAGTCATGTTCACATCCAGCCCAAAAAAAAAAAAGGACTTTACAGGAAAAGCATATTTACAGCCTGGTTCAAACACTATGTACACAATGTAAGATAGGTCATTATTCTTCTAACTTGGCGGTTTACAATATATTAGGATTGTTTGATTGTCCAATCAGGGAAACAGCTCAGATTACCCAACTGATGGGCGCCCTGTAGCTGTTAAAAAGGAAGCTCAAAGCCCCAGGCATATCCAATGTGGCTGCGTTCGTGTATTGGTTTTATTTTACGGTATCAGGAACAGATGGGTGACGTCGCTTAGACTACTTCCATTTTTTAAACAGACTATGATTGCAACACATTTGGTAAAATGTTCCATATACACTCCTCTAATTTTCCTGATGATTATAATAAATGAAAATTCGTAACTTTAATTTCACATTTACTGATGGCAACACTTTAAACATGAGCCTTTTTCTCATAATTGAAACTCTTCATGCACCCTCTCTAAAGCACACTTCACAATGATTCAATCTTACTTGACAATTATATCATCATATTATGTCATCAAATGTGACTGCTGAACAGCACTGTGATAAGCTTTGTCTTGCCTTGCTATGACTTTTAACTGTAATGCCAAAATAGTTTATGTATTTCAATATATTTACTAAACTTTAACTCATCACAAATCGTGTTTACTGATATTTTCTTTTAAGGTTGCTGATGCTCTGATAACCTCTTCAGTAACAAGTGTCACACATCCACCTGCTGTCTACGTGTGCTTGTGTGACTGTAAGAGAGGGTCTCATGCAGCATCTTTGGACCAAACCAACTACAGGGAGAGAAGTGAATAGGACACAAGTGCAGGACTTGATTTGACTTCAAAACAATTTAAGAGATCAAAAGACCATACTTGAAAATAGGGGAATAATCGGGAGAAATCGCAAGTCAGGAGAAAAGCAGGAGAGAGGGTAAAAAGCTGGAGACTCCCTCCCAAGTCAAGGGTGCTGGCAGGTCTGTTTGGTGTCTGTGTGTTGACATATGTTCGGTGCCTGGTTTAAACATGTCGGTCCAGTCTATAAAATTTCTCTCATGACTGAGCACCTTGCCACCTATAGTACATCGAGGTTTATTTTCTTCTCTTCTTTGGGTTTTGGTAACTCCAACTATATATTTATGATAAGACATTACGCATGCTGCTGTTGGGAGAGGGGTACTTGCTGCTTGTTCTTCTGCCTTTCCCTGGTCAGTGGACTGGCAGCCAGAGAGCACATGTAAACTGAACCGTCACAGGGCTGGTGACTCACGGAGGGCGGGGTGGTGATGTGGGACAGACAGAGAGACAGCGATGCACCTGAGATAACCACACAGTGAGATTAACATTCTTTAATTCAATTTTAGTTCAAAGGGTTACTTCCCAAATATGTTACACATTTTACTTCACCAACTTGTGACACAATCAAATATGGTCTGCGACCCACTTTGGGTTGTAACCCATAGTTTGGGAAGCGCTGCTTTGAATAAATATATGCTAGATAAGTGTGATGGATAGGGGAAACCGAAAATTACATTTATGTTGTAATTTTTTCTTGCCGTCTCATGTTATGATTATAAAGATTACAATTAAAAGGCCTACAACTGCTTTAAATGATCAGTGTGAGAATATTGCACCATAGCACATTATATTCACATATATGATTGTGCTAAGTTTATGGACAAGTGCAATTTAGTACCTTTGTGTGTAGGAAGTATAGAGTGAGAGACATGGTTAATGTTACTAAAGTTTGCATATTATCATTTTAATTTCCATTTCACAGCTGAGTATTGCAAATCATAACACTAAGAACAAAAAAGAGACAGAACAAAAGACCAGTGAACTACTATGTTATACAGTAGATGAATCATGGGTAAACTGTTGTACAGATGATCGGATAAATAGGATAAATTGATGGATGGCTGGGTGGATAAATTAGTAGAATGTGTTGAATGGATGTATGGACAGTCTTAAATCGATGGATCAATAGGTGGCTGTCTTACTGACTAGTGGTTTGCACGAAAAGACAATAAATAATTAGTAAATTGTTTGATTGAAAAGATAAATGAGAAGACGATGGGTAAGCTGATCAATTAATGAATGGATACATGGGTATTGGTAAATGGGAGGAGTGTCAGACTGACTGGCAGCCTACATGACAGGATGGATTGATAATTGCTGAATTTGTTAATTAATGCATCAATAAATGGGTAGATAGTGGGTAAATTTGTCAATTAATGGACTGACAGATAGATGGATCAATAGGTGCCTGGATGCCTGGTTGATTGGATGGACTGATGGATGAAAAGATAAATAGACTGATAGACAGCTAGACAGATGTGAGCAGGTTCTTTCAGACATTTTTTCTATTTTCAGTTTGAGTTATTAGTAATTTATGAGATATGTTTAGAACTGTTATTTCAAGGTTAAAAGAAGACAGGATTAAACTACTAAATGGTAAGCTACACTGATCAGTGTTTAGTTTACAAATGAAAATATTTTTACATAATGCAGACACCATCTCTAAAGCTCTAAATGGCTTGGTCTTGTTGGGTGACCGGGCATTTAAGTGTTATTCTTCAGCACTCACAGTTTATCACAGCATTCTTTTTGTTCCTCTTCGGATGGAGCAGTGCCTGCCGAGAAAAGTACAACTGGATTGATTTGACCCCTCCAAGACAATCCTGGCTCTCTAACCGTCGATGGAATGGAATTCAGGACACTTTCTTATTTGGTCCTATTTGAGCAGGATGGCTATATCACGGAGTGACAGAAAAGTGGAGGTGTCAGTGAGAAATGAGTTCTCCTCTCTCAAATATAAAACTTGGCTATTACCTCAATAGCGATCCCCACTGATTGTGCACATTTTTCATTCCTTTTGACAGAGCTTAAATAACATATAACCAGCTTTCAGACACATTTTACTCAGCACCAAAACTGCCTGGGCTCTTATCAAGATCATTTTTGTGTCAATATATAGACTGATTGATTGAGGCAATAAACAACCCTCCATCCAAGGTTAACCGGTCTACAATGATGCAAAGTTTCCTAAACTGCACTTCTCTATGTGTGGTTTTAGCTGCATCCCTCAGAGCTCTGCCACTTTGTGTCTGGAGTTTTGGCTGAGAAAGAGCTGTCTCCAGACGGACAGGGATGATATAGTCACTTCTCCTAGGCCCCCAGTGCTCTAATCGGCTTTGAGAAAAGAGAGACTGATAGAAGACATCATTGTCTGTTGCTTGGTTTTTCAGCCCTCAAGGTCTCAGCTCCTGTGTACCAAGGCCAAGCATCTCTCTGGCCTCACGCAATCCAGCTTGTGTGAGGCGCGATCTGCTTCCTGCCCCAGGGAGCTCACCACTGCGGGAGCTCGCCAAAGTTTGTGAAGTCATCCCAGACTCACTTCTTTCATGTCTGGATGTGTCAGTGTCTCTGCAAGATCCCAGTATAGCCATCTGTATAAATGAGTCCCGTCCCAAGGCTGTTGTCTGTGTTCACCATAAAGGTTGGCATTTATTTTTTTCCTCTCATTTCACCTGTCTCTGACAAATAGAGCCGTTATATTAATGCTCAATTCCTCAACAGTAAAAGGTCTGTTCTTTTTATTGAATCTTCCGCACTGCCCACAAGGCTCAAATTAAGTGTCTCATAAAACTTCCACTTAAATTGTCCTCCAAAGTGTCTGCAAGGTATTGCAGATTCTGCCATTAAAAATCTGTATCAACAATTCCCCTGGCTTTTTAAAGTTGCAAAGGCTTTTAGAAATACACAGTCCCACCATAATGAGAGTGAAAAATTACAAAGTCAAAGTCCCATTTCACCACTTGAAACAAGTCTGTATCCATTATTAATTTGCAATTTTAGTACGCTTTACTCAACATATAGTCTGTTATGTCACCTTCTATTTAGCATAACTCTAAATTGTGCCAATGTAGGGTTTGAACATTTCCCAGATCGCTCCATTGTGACCTGTGTTGTTTTATTCAATAATGCATGCTTTACTAGTTCACCAATGCTTCATGCTTCCATGTAAGAGGATATTCTTTTCACTGATTCATTTTTCATAGGAGCGCCCTTGTTTTTGAAAGACACACATGGCTGTCTCATAAGAAATAAGATGTAGCTGCATTAGTTTCACTCTGGCACCTGGGAGACCGTGGAGATTTAGCTCACCTCATGTTTTGGTCCAAGGCAAATTGGAAGGATGTATTTGATCAATAATGCATCATCAAGATAAATGCAGAGCACTCTTGTTGTTTATCACATTGCATACAAATGCTTGCACTTTAAAAGCAATTCAGTTGCCATATAATGTAAAGTAAGGTCATTCCCTAACAATTCACATTTCAACAAAGGGGTTGAAAGTAGACACTTCCATTATTTACGACAATTAGGTGTAAGAGTTGTACATGAAACATTCAAGTATTTGACAGGGGAATGAGGCAGTATGTGCTAGAGTGGAGTTAAGTTGAACATGAATTACACAGAAAAGCTGTATTTGAAAAAAAAAAAAAGGAAAAAAGTGTTTTTAAGGGTGTCACGTTGTTGTAAGCTGGAGGTTTTAACTGCATTTATGGTAGCACTTTAGATTACAGCCCGCGTCTTATAGTGTAGTTTCCCGTCTCTTACAGTGTAGTTTCCTCAACTGTAGGGGTAACTCTCACACATGTACCTTGACATTTTGCGGTACCTATCGGGTAGTTGCGCTCTCATCTTACAGTGTAAGTCCTGGAGTCTTACAGTGTAGTTTCCTCAACTGTAGGGGTAACTCTTACACATGTACCTTGACATTTTGCGGTACCTATCGGGTAGTTACGCTCTCGTCTTACAGTGTAGTTTCCCGTGTCTTACCATGAACTTATCAAAACAGTGTAATTTTCCTGGGCATATGCTTTTGCTGTTAATGTGCCACTTCCTCTTAACAATCAGTATTGTGAGTAAAGCAGACCAATGATGAACCTAAACACTGTAATGTATTGATGAGTATGTGTTTCACACAATAATGATAAGACTTGCAGATGTAAAAAAAAAAAACTTTATTTTTTTACACACACAGAGACCCCACATAGTAATTCACCTTTTAAGTAACCCGGCCTTTAAGTTAACACTTGCATCTGCTTACTGTTTAACTGTCCAGTACTTCCACTGCAACAACCCACTACTTTACCTGTAACTACTGGTCAACAACTGGAACCGGGCTGGATTTTAAAGTGCACACTTGTTGGCTTTACTTACTGTGTAACTACCCACTACTTCACTGTAACTACTGGTCAACAACTGGAACCCGGCTGGATTTTAAAGTGCACACTTGTTGGCTTTACTTACTGTGTAACTACCCACTACTTTACCTGTAACTACTGGTCAACAACTGGAACCGGGCTGGATTTTAAAGTGCACACTTGTTGGCTTTACTTACAGTGTAACTACCCTCTACCTTACCTGTAACTACTGGTCAACACCTGGAACCGGGCTGGATTATAAAGTGCACACTTGTTGGCTTTACTTACTGTGTAACTACCCACTACTTTACTGTAACTACTGGTCAACAACTGGAACCGGGCTGGATTTTAAAGTGCACACTTGTCGGCTTTACTTACAGTGTAACTACCCACTACCTTACCTGTAACTACTGGTCAACACCTGGAACCGGGCTGGATTATAAAGTCCACACTTGTTGGCTTTACTTACTGTGTAACTACCCTCTACTAGTGTGCATTTTATACTCTAGTCCAGTTCCAGGTGTTGACCAGTAGTTACAGGTAAAGTGCTGGGTTGTTGCAGTGGAACTGTTGAAGCTACTGACATCTGTGTTTCTATGATGAATAATGCTTGGACACTTTATCCACACAGATACTCCGGTCAGAGAGTAAAGGCAGATACACAGTTCACAGTTCAGTCTTTTATGTATCCTTTCAGAAACAGCATTACAGCAACGGCCGGATGGATGGAGAATGAATGAACGAAGAGGATGAATAATGTGTGTGACATCAACGTCCAACAGCCACTTATCAGTAGTGCATCTCAACAGGGTTGGCAGTGTATGGTATCTGAAACAATAAATAACAGAAGGTGAATCAAAGACAGTGTCTACCAGACGTAAATGATGCGCCCACTATTAGCTATTTAGCATTAGCAGTGCAACGTAAGGGAAATAAGAGCCAAAATTCCTGCCACATAAACAAACTAAATGTTCATTCCTCACTCAACACTCCTTAAAGATAACTTGTAAGCTATTAAAGTACTTACTTCCTCAAGAATGCATCACTGATAACTTACAAGATGTTTTGAAGATGCTTTTAAACAATCGCGGAATCTCCGTTCGACTATACAACTTTTAGGACCCCAGGCTGCCCGCATAAAGGCATGAACGCAAATACGCAAAATCCTAAGGACCCCGGTCTGCCCTCTAAGTTGCCTGAATAAAATTATATACAAAATGCTTACAACACATCAACGAAGAACAGAGGCAATTTATAACAGAAAATACGGGATAGTTAGCCAGTAAACAAAGACAAGTGTGATCTTAATGGATCAGTAACTTATAAGTAGAATTACAATGTGGGGTCTCTGTGTGTTTAAAAAAATAAAGATATTTTATACGTCTGAATATCATTATTATGTGAAACCCATACTCATCAATACATTACAGCTTTTAACTTTATCATTGGTCTACATAATCTTTATCCATGCTGATGAGGAAGTGATACATCAAGGTTTGCATAGTTAGAGCATATGTCCAGGAAAATTACACTGTTTTGATAAGTTCATGGTAAGACACGGGAAACTACACTGTAAGACTCCAGGACTTACACTGTAAGACGAGAGCGTAACTACCCGATAGGTACCGCAAAATGTCAAGGTACATGTGTGAGAGTTACCCCTACAGTTGAGGAAACTACACTGTAAGAGACGGGAAACTACACTGTAAGACGAGAGCGTAACTACCCGATAGGTACCGCAAAATGTCAAGGTACATGTGTAAGAGTTACCCCTACAGTTGAGGAAACTACACTGTAAGAGACGGGAAACTACACTGTAAGACGCGGGCTGTAATCTAAAGTGCTACCGCATTTATTTGTGGATCAAGTAAAATACAGGGGGTCTATAGTCTCAAAAAATATTTCCCAAAAGCAACCGATGATCTTTTGAAGTTTAAGTTTTTAATTTACATTGCATATATGTATTTTATAGAATGAGATGTGTCAAAATGAGAGATATAATCTAACTCAAGCAAAAAAAAAAGGTAGTTTCAATAAAAATAGTTGTGTAATTGTGTAAATAATGAGCATTTTACCTTTCTTATCATCAGTTCTTTTGTTTACAGTTCAGTCTTTTTTTCATGATCAGACTTTCTTACTCAATGTCTGCTTTCTCGTTTGCACCACCTGACTTTTTGCTTGTGATTTCTGGCACAAACCTCTCCAGTGGGTGGGCTTTGTGAGGAATGCCTCCTCATTGGCTGACTAGTTTTTGGGTGACACCCCTTGACCCGTATGCTGTTCTATGTGGCTGTGTGGCTTCTGTGTAGTAAACCACAGAGGTTCAAAAATGAAAAGTAAGTTCAGGATTCATTGAATAAAGTGTAAGTATCTATCATGTTGTCTGTGATTAAGTAAGCAGTTTATACGACGTTCAACAAGGAAAAAAACAGCGTTTTCATCCAACCTCCTGTTTTATTAGAAATTAACTACTTTTCCAGCAGTTGGGGGGATTCTGGGCCGGGGCTACTTTGCGGCAAGATGCTCGATTAGACCCGCTAAGGGGACACTCCACTATGGACAAGTTAGGACAATCCTGGTTCCAGAGCTTCGCTGCAGTGGAACCAATCTAGAATTCAGGTTCAGTGCGGGTTTTTTTTTGTTTGTTTGTTTTGATTTTTTTTTCTGTTGGACATATGTCATACAAAATGTCGACTTCAGCACAGACACAGGATGGATGGTTACACTTTATTCAATGAACCCCAAACTTTTTTTAAATTTTTAACTGACAGAAAAATACAGAGCTGTATTAAAAAAAGAACTGATGGTAGCAAAAGTAAAAGGCTTATTATTTACACAATTACACACATTTTTTGATTTCAACTTATACATTTTTGCTTGAGCTATATTTTATCTCAAGTTTGTATTTTTTGTTTGCAGTTGCAAAATTACTTTTTTGTTCTGTCAAATTTTGGTCAACATGGTAAAAAAAACAATACTAGAAGAAGAAAAAAGATATATGGAAGGTTTCGTATAGTTTAATTATTAAAAAGTTCAATTTTCTAAGGCCTTGTAGGTACGCTTCAAATTGACTGTTATAGGCAATAAGGTAATCTCAAAAATAAACTAAAGTGAATTATTACCTTTTTAAAGTATGCACTGTAAAGACTCAATATACAAAACATACTTGCCCTTTATCTTTGCATCAACTTTGTACCTTCTTTTTAGTTTATGAACACAAAAAGTGATTTATTAATACGAGGACATGGGTTATTGTATGTACAGTCTACAGAGCCAAGTTTACTGTCAAAGGTCAGTAAATATCTCTAAAACATATGCTGACTACCCATGGAACCAGGACACCTTGTTTCATTTTTCTCTTGTGTTTAATACCAAAGCTGTTAAATGTGATATGGCGATGATGAAAAGCACCTTTGACCAAGCTGTGCTGAGTACTACTGGTAAGTTAATGAGAAGTGCAACTAATTACCCCTTCAGTAGAGCACAGTGTAATGCAATCAGTTTTTAATGGTTGATAAACAATGAGTAATTGTTTAAATATGTGCTCAGACAGACAGTTTAACTGAATATGCTGATGCAGATTTTGCTGCTACAGCACATTCTGTAAAAAAAAAAAAAAAAAAAAAAAAACATCCATTCCACAACATGGGTGCCTGAGTGAGTGCCTGAATTTATAGGCCACCGTGTACTTTAAAGCGTGCATAAGTATTTATGTCTTGGTGTGTGCACATGTGTGTGTTTGATGGTATGTTGTTACTTTGCTTGGTGACTCAATTCCAAGGCTGTGGCTGAGCACAAAGCTTTCCTTGGCTGTCACTTCTCATCATGTGTTGGTCAGTGAGACAGCTGAGCAGAAGGCGGCGTATGAGCAGTGAGGAGATGGAGCGACTCCTGGTGCTGAGTGACAGATTCTGTCACTGAGTGACTGTGCCCTGTTAGGACCCCTGTGGTCTTCATGGGGAGCCAGGACTTCGAGTGGAATAATGTGAGAAGGAATAATGCTGCAACATGTTTAGTGTATATCCACTTCCCCACACAAATGTAGATGCTAAGGTAGTAGACTACGTACATATAAATAAGCATGCATACATGCAGACTTACACAGTCACAGCCAAAGAGAAATGCCATCGTTTTTTTTTATTACACCCATAAGTAGAGATATCTATTTTCTACACACATACACCGATATCTACACACAGACAAACAATCACAGTGTTGTCTTGTATCAAAGCTATTGATATTCTTCACAGCCCTGGCCTTCATGCACTTCTAAGTCATCATGGTTTGCCTTCAGCCATCATCACACATAAGCAGTAACACTTTATCTGTCTCTCTTCTTCTCAAGGAGTTTGAACGCATGCAATACTCATATTATTATTCTTATAATATAGTATTATTTGAAAAATTCAAACCAACTCAGAAAGTCAGACATGAATACTCACCCAGAAAAGGGTGCATTTAGTGCCTCAGCAACTAAATAAGCCATCTTTAAACTGCAAAGACCTTCAGCCAGAGAGGTCTGTGATTAATGCAAGGCATATATAAACTTCAACAGAGCACTATAATAAATGGTTCCTCCTTGGGATTATTAGACAGAAGAAAAACTGGTTTTGCCCTGTATATCAGCAAGATTCCTTTTTAGCCCAATCCCTCTCCACAGAAAAACCATCAGCATCATCAGTAAGCGAGCTGAAATACACCGAGAACTGAGAACAGGGAAGGCAGCATTGCTTATCAGAGATTCTGCTGAAGTTTAGAAGGCTGACAACAAATTAAAAGAAAGAACATACAGACCTTACACTCTGCATGATCCACTTACTTGATAACTTTGTAGTGCTGCTGTCAAAATAGAATGATCTCTAATTGGTAGGAAGTTAAATGCAGGGGAATCAGAATGAAACAAGAAAACGGACATTCCTGTTACAGCAATGAATTTGTCATGATGGCAAAATTTGATGTCCAACATCTCCTTCATGGTTTCAAAAAAGGTAAGAATTCATCAATTAAGGTATGATCATGTGTATTTCTTAATCATTAATGTGTCATATTATCTTATGCTCAGTATTTATCATTCCTGAGTTTGGGATTGCTATGTCTATCCATGAACCAATGGATTCAGCCTTGCTAGGGATCTCAGTGTGATACATTGCTCATGGAGACAGGAATGTATGAATCAGATCCAGCTCAGACTGGACACACACTACCTCCGTGAACAGCTAACTCCTGCTATTCCCAGGGCTGTGAGCATCTTCCACACAGACTGTGCTGGAAAACCCCTACGACTGACCTCAACCAGGAATAGCAAAGTCTGCCACCCTTTGACCCTACACAGCTCAACAAAGTCTGGTTCTTGGCAGCGCTCCTCTCATAGGCCTCCTCGCACCCATCTTCCCAGGGGACCATCAGTTCGATCAGGATGATCTTCTTTGCCTCTTCAGACCGTTAAACCACATCTGGCCTCAACAGTGTTTGCACCACCTGGGGGAAGAGTAGTCTCCTATCCATCCTTCATCTCCAAAGATTGTGCTTCATGGAGTAGGCCCATTTTGGGCTTCTTGGGGGCTTGTGGTTTCTCCCAGAGCAAAAGGACCTGCCTGATTCAGTTTCTGAAATCCTGCCAATCCATCTTGCCATTTACCAACAAATTCACTCGGCTAAATTCTAACTGGCCCAATTAGGGAAGAGAGGCCGGAGCTGCGGGAGCAGCAGGAGTGACGAGCAGATGTGACGTCAGCAGACTTAAGTACTTGTCAGCGTTCCTTTGATTCTTAAGCTCACTTTACAAAAATGGCAGCAATCGTTTAACGCCATTATCACAGCTGTTTATCGTGTTCCTGTAGTTGTTCATCTGTTGTTTCTCAGCAGCGGCACACATAAGCTACATCATGCTGTCGCTTGATGTGGATTGGTCTGTGGTGAGTGTCAATCGGAACGGTCGTCAAATCATGAGCTGCTGATTTTGTTGAAGGTCTCACCTCTGAAAACAAATCCGAAGAGCAGCTACCCAGCTAGGACTAGTAAAATATTTCTGTAGCGGATATATGAAACTGTATGTCTGGTGTGTCAGATCAGGTTTTGCTCCTTCTCTGACAAACTGTATAGATGGTATAGCGCTTTTTTTGTCACTCTCGCTCTAAGATGTCAGCCAGTGCACCGAGAACCTTAATCATGGTGCCATCTGTATCTTCCCTGGCTGAGAGCTGTCTTGCATCCTGCCAGAATATGGGCCATTGTTTCTCTCCCTTCGCACAGTCTACACAATGAGTCCTCTCTCATTCCCTATTTGTGGGGATTTAATGGTGACGAAAGGGTGTCAAATACTGGTCGGGGCAAGGAAGAGATGCCAAAGGGCTCTAGTCTCCAAATTTCAGGTTACAAAATCTTCCGTTTCGGCAGGTCCCTCTTTGTCTGAGCTCCTTGTGCTCCAGGCTTGACGGCACTTGACCTGCATCTTTCTTCCTCCAGGTGCCAGACCTCAGCTTGGATCATGTCCCTCCTCTGCCTTGGGTCTGCCTTCCCCCACTAATGGAAGTGGGTGGATGCGAGTTCTTGCCTCCCTACACATGGGTTCCCGATAATGTCCTTGACCTTCAAGGTGCTGCCGGAGTATGCCACTGATGCGTCTGCTGCCCATTTGCATCCAGATATCATAGTAACATCCGCCCCACATCAGAGGGTACTTGGTACTCTTGGTCTCAACCCTTCACTTCGCCACCTTGAACTCCACCACTGATGATAGGGGTAGTTGTAGCTGACAAGACCTTATGTATAGCCCTACTGATGTGGGATTCCAAGCCACCTGCGTAGGTGTTTCTTCACTGGCCATGCATCTGCCTGTTTCTCTGACCTGGAAACATTGCACCTGTCAGTCAAAGATGCATCATACCACTTCCCTAGGCACTTGGTTGGTTTTTCCTCTCTTGATGGTAACATCTCCCCCTGGACTTACAGCTGGAACTTGCTGGTCATTTTACCCCTCCTTATCACTATGCTTAATTTCCTCAGCTTGAACTTCATTTGAGCCCTCGTTGCCATGTCATCAAGTGCCTTCAGGATCCATCCTGCTTGCATGTGGGCTTAAGTTGTTATGGTAAAGTCATCCATGAAGCCTCTTATTTGGGATTGGCAGGTGCCATACTCCATTAGTGGCCCTTTGGATTCCCTCTCTGCAGCTGCTATGAGCAGGTTCATTTCCATGACAAACAGGATGGAGGAGATGGTACAGCCTGTTGTGATTCCATTGTCAAGGTCCTGCCACTGGTTTGTGGAATGGGAAGTTTTGAACAGTAGCTTGAATCCTCTGAAGTAGCTTGTGATCAGTCCCCTGATGTGGTGGGGGATGTGGTAATGCTCTAAAGTAGCCGTAAGAGATTGATCCATAAGGGTTAGCCAAGTCGAGCCAGACTACCATCAGATTTCCTTTACTATCCTTGGCCTCCTTGATCAACTGGTTGAGGATGCCTGTCTGTTCTAAGCACCCAGAGAAACCTGGGGCGTCGCCTTTCTGGACTGTTGTGTCAACATACTTATTCTTCACCATAAAGACAGACATCCCTCTTGCCAGGACAGAAAAGCATATCTTCCATTTTACACTTTGGAGAGAAATGTACACACTGTCTGCAACAGTTTCCATAACTTGTGGAGGAGCTTCAGGGCAGAAGCTGAATGGCTTTTTTTTTTATTTTTTTAGCAATGTCATGGACTTCTCTCCATGTAGGTTCAGTGGTGTCAAGCTGTACCTAAAGAGTTTTAGCAGCTCTGCTAATCTTTGATCTTAATTCTGTAGCTAACTATCAAGTGAGGCTATGGGAGCTAAATGTGTTATTGAAAAGCAAAGTGGTATTGATATGTTCCATCATCATCATCATCAGCAGCAGCAGCAGCAGCAGCAGCAGGGAGATGCTCAAGTGACTCATCAATGCAAAAGCCAGGACAACCCTGAACCTGTCAACCAAATGTCCAAATAGATTAACACATCCTTTATGTATTATGAGAATGAGTTGAAGGTAATACAGCAATGTGTCCATGTCCTTAAGTGTGTACAGATTTTTGCAATATATTCCTTGTATTGCAGGTTCAAGCTGCACCCCTCCCCCACATTCCTCACAGAAAAAAAGAAGCATGCTCCAATTTCAAACCCCCAATTGGTTGCTGTGATTTTTGAACACTGCAAAATCATCTTAATATGTAATTTGATTTTATCCTCTGCCTTGAGAATGATTTATGAGAAAGTAAGCACACAGCCAGCAAGATGAGGTAATGCCACATTTCTTTATTTCTTTATTTGTTTGTTTTTCTATTTTTCTAAAGTCATCTCAGTTGCGTCAAGAGTTTTCTGGAAAATGTACCTTTAAATGCAAATCAAGGCTAGGATATTTACACTGGTAAGGGTTTGGCAAGGGTTTTTATACTGCTGCCATTGGGCAAAAAACATTGTTTGTTAATGGTTGAACAGAAAAGGGTCCTTCTCTCATTTATCTCTCTCTTCCTCCTCCAGTGCATCGTCTCTTTCAGTCTGTTGTGGGCACAGATCAACTAAAATTCAATGTTTTATATCCTTGCAAAGAATACCTTATACAAAGCTGCTGTGAGCAATTTTGGTTTCAGGGGGATTCGGGTGGACAAAGCAGTATGCCGCATCTCCTGCTGATGCTGTTCTGTACATTCCCAATTAGCACTTTCTTGTTCTTGAAATAGTACAGAAAAATCCCTCCGCTGTCTCTAGCTGTTAAATATACGACTCACAGTACATCTTTCCTAGTAGATGGACACAAAAATGTGTCTGTGTGCAGATAAGGTCGGTGGCCACAGTGATTAACATCTAAATTAACCACACAGAGATCCGGATGGTCTTGCGTGTTTTTATATTTCATGTGACATATCAGGATTAGTTGTAGTTTGTTTCATATCAAGTTAAAAACTCTTCACAGCACATTCAAGTTATTACCCACCCACAAGCTCAAAGACAAAAATTAAAGGCTTGAAAAATGGTGAAATACAGGCTCACTTTCACAATCATGCCATTATTTTTGAAGCACAACTATTCTGTAAAGGTGTGAGAATCAACAATAAATCAAAGATTTTTTTCTGTTTTCTCGCAACTCATAGTAGGTACCCTGTGTGTCTACAAAAGACAAAATCTTTAATCTTTAAAATGTTTCTTAAAAATTCCTTCATCTTCTGATACCACGCTGCAGACATCATCCTTAAGCACAGACAGTTCCTTCGAGCAGATTTTCCACCTCTATATACTTTCTTATCCTTTGCACCTTATCACTGTCCATGTTATTCACGCTCTCATTAACACTGTGGATGAAAGCATAAATGTCTGGTCCATGCATTCGGGTATTTTGCATCCACAATCCCCAAAGACAACCCACAGTGGGTACTAATCTTTGTGTCGTTTTTCGCTCTGGTTACCTGCTGAGATGCTGCGTGTGAGCTGTGTACATGTGTGACAAAGCGAGAGAGAGACGTTACATCAGAGAGTGTGGGTAGCACATGGCGTGAGAGATCTTTCTTCTCCCGGCTGTGAGCTGTTAAGTATTCAAGAAAGGTATTTCTGCATAAAATAAGTTCTCACTGAGTTAGTAAATTTACAAATGTGGTTGTTGCCTCATAACACCTTAAATGACCTCACTAGTGGGAAGTGTTTGGGGTTTTAAACTGGGCTTTTGTTATATAAAGTGGAACTAGGCATTATGTTTTGAAGTACTAGGTTTTTAGAGTGAAGATGTTGTCCTGGATAGTACACATGCAGACATATAAAGCAAACTATATCATCTTTATCTGCGTGGGCATGTGTGTACTTCTTCCAGCGTGTGTGCATTTGTTCCCCTATATTAAAAAAGCCCATCATCATGTCAGCATGTGGCTCAGGATGACAAATCTCCTCTCACTATCTACAGCAGCACAGCTCTCCACTGTGTAGCGGGGGCCATGTTTTCCAGCCTCTCTGACACGGAGGCAAGCGGCCTGCCTGCTAAACTATCCTTGCTCCCCAAATGGAGTTCTCATTTTCAAGGGGAACGGCTGCATGGCATAACGCACTTTGTCTTGGGAATTACTTTTTCTCTGCCTGTGTGGCTCCCTGGAATGGACATGGCTGGCTGGCTCCAGGGGAGACAGATGGAGGCCGCTGGCTGGCCTGACACATGTTGAGAGGCTGTGATGAGTCTGTGACGAGGGGTGGGTGGGATACAGGGCCACAGCACTCTGTCTATGTGATGTGTTGATGAGAGCGAGGAGGATCTGAGGGCGGAGGCCTTGCCCGACCTGAGATCGGCTGTACTGAGAGAGTACAGACCACAGCTGTACTAACCTGGATAGAAAACGTGATTTGGATAGGAACAAGAACAATCATCACTGTGGGGAAAACAACAAGCACTTGGAAAAATTTCTCACAATCTGAACTACTGATGAGCTAAGCTTTCTGGGACTGCGTGCTATGATCTGTATCTCCAAATGTGCCATTCATTATACCAAACCAAAAAGAAATTTTCTTTGATTTGTGAGCAAACACGAATGAACATCTACATGCACGTGGCAGCACTGTGAGGCTGCCTTGAAGCATAGCAAAGTTTGAGCAACATTTTTACGAGAATCAGCCGGCCAAGAAGGCATGGACTGTCGCATCCTGTTGGTGCCTTGGTGGGGAAACAAACCAAGAACCAAAAGTCCAGAAAAGATTCAAATGTACAACTTCTTCATGTCTCAAGTTAACTGATAAGTGCCAATAGCTGTTATGAAATAAATACATTTACAAGGTTTAAGACCATTTGATGTTTGTAGCAGGCTGAACACAAGATATTCAGGAATGGATGGCTTACAGCAGAATCAAACAACACCAACATCTTTTTATCAAATGAAATCTTTGCATCTGAAACAAGTACACATTATTGCCATGCAGTGATTTTGGGGCCTCAGTAAAATGGTCTTTTACATAATGATATTGTTTGCTTCTTAGTACTGATCCTTACTATTCCTCTAAAAAAACATTTCTAACTACAGGAAAGCAGCCTTCCTCTGGTATGTTCTGCTAGATTCAGGACTGTGGCATTGGGACAGGAACTTGGGCTGCCTTCGGCTATGAAACAAGAGTGGCAGTAGGCATCAGGGTTGAGCTGAATAATTCAGGCCCTGGATCACAGTTGATTTTCATATTCACATTTTCACTGGCACATTTATCTGAACGATCCTCCCCTCTTCTGCCTGAATGCATCGCAGTCTTCAAAACCCATAAATATCTGAATCAACTAATGACTCCTCTTGAGGAATTAAAAAGGCATCATTAGCTGGCACCTGAAGGTTGGGTCTGATGTTGTGTGGGACTTTGTCAATGCTGATTAAGAAAACAGTCTCAAGGGTTGGTCTATTTCATGGAGATGTCGCATGCAATAAGTAAACCAGGCATACATTTAATATTCAGCTATTCCACTTTTGTGTTTGACAATATAAAGATGATGGATGAATTATTGTATTCTTGCAGCAGCGAATCTATGCTAGCATTCTGTCCAAGGACAAGAGGTCAGTCAGTGTCCAGGCTGTCCGGTAGATGGTAAAGAAAAGAAATATGTATTTTAGTGTCAGACTACGTATGAGGACTTCAATTAGGCAGCTTTTCTCCTATCTATCTATTGAGCAAGCAACAATTGAGGGTAAACTATAAATTACAGGCAAATTTAAAGAACAAGCACCTTTATGTAGCCTTTACATGCCAGGGAGTTGTTTTGGCCTAATGCTGTCATTGTGACAGATTTGTCACACCAGCAGTGCATTGCATTGTAGATGATATTTCCCATCCCCAGTGGATACAGAAGACTGCTGCAAAACAATTCAAATTATTTTGATGAGTTATTTTCCAAAGACATCTCTTCATTTCTTCCCCCCAAATCTTCTTATATTTATTTTCTTGAGCTCTGAATTAAAAATGTTATATGAAGACTGATTTTACAGTTTGAGACGTGTGCATTTGATTCAGTAAGGAATTAATTTCATCATGTCAAAAAGGCAACAGGTGTTCAGAAATATAATGTTGGGCAAATGTGAGGAAACAAGGAAGAAGCAGCGGGAGTGGAGGTGACCCACATTGCTGCGACTGGGTTTGAATTTGCAATGATGCTCTCGGGCTTGTTAGCACCTAGCCTGGGAGCCAGCAGTGATGGGAGACGCATGGTCGGCTATCTCAGCTAAACCCTCTGCAATTCTATTACACTTGTTTATAGCTCTTGGCAAGCGGCATACTGAAGATACTCTACCTTCTGAGAGAAGGGCAGGGTTAAAGGGGGACGACTGCTTAGCATTTCACAAGGAGACAGAGAGGTTATCCTGAGCAAAGAGAGCATGCAGGGGAAGTGAGGAAAGAACAGGTAAGATACAGATAAAACTGTGCTGACTGTTAAAAGAACTGATGCATGGTAATGGGACCAAACAGCACAAAAACACTGTGGGATTAAATGTTATTATGGATTATCTTTTTTTTTCTTCTAATCTTTCTGTGGATTTGAACCCTTGTGTCCTTTCCCAAGCATAATTTGAGAGGATTTGTAAAAAGCTCCTGGTCTGCTTTCATATCGAGACTGTTTTTGAGTGACAGCCCCTCATCCAGTTTCGAATGCTGTGCCAGTTTGAGAGAACTGTCACAAAAAATGTAAATGTAGAGTTGGCAGCACAGTGCTTTTTGTTCAAAAGAGAGGGGATGATAGAAGCATCTGAAAATTAGCAGCTCCTCACGGGCAGAAACATGTTGACGCATGTGTGTTTGTGAGTGAGCAAAAAAATAAAGTGGGACTATTTTAATGGGTCATCACGTTGCTGCTGGACTACATATGTTTACAGGTGCACTTATGCTAAAAAAAAGGTTAATTCTGTAAACTGTACCGAAGCTGTGATTCACCATGAGCCTGCATAGTTTTATTTTAAGATCAAATGCTGAATAATTCATTCACCAATAGGTTTCATAACCTTATATTGAAGATTTTTTGTATGACCTACACCTCTAAACATTTCCGAAATCCCTCCTCCTTTATCTTCCTGATCAAAGGCTGGATTTTTTGACAAGCTGTTCAACTGATGAGGTACGCTCTCCACCACCTTTCATAGTGCAAGATAAAGGCATTTTCAGCTGTTTCCTCGTTGAAGCATAATCAGGACAATTGAGCCCATAAATGCAGAACATTAATGTGTTAAAACTGGGAGTACGAGGGCAAGAACAGACCAAATATTTTAGGATAATTCTGAAAGTATCTGTCCATGATTAAACAGCTGGTCAAAGATTGATCTAAGGCGCGAGACAGCAGAGTGGCCATATATGTATTTTTGCTTTGCTGTGTGTGAAGCTGCTTTTTCGTCACGTCATGTCTTAGTTGATTAACAGTGGCCAGTTGATATCAAGTAGCAGAGTACAGATGAAGACAATGAAAAGGGTGAAGGAACAAGGATCAAAGGTAGAACAATAAATAAATAAATTAACAAGTGATACATCAACCTGTGGCAGTTATTGATGGAAGGTGGTGGATACATTTGGCATTCAAACTGCATATAGCTTTCAATCCTCGGGGCAGTGGAAGCATATATAATGGAAGCTGCAGCACGTCAAAGCATGCTGGGTTCATTTCTATTTCCACAGCATGCACACAGTTGGAGATAACCACAATGCCCCACAATAAAAAGGGCTGAGCCGTGACAGTGTCTGACCTCAGTCATGCGATGTAGATGTCACAGAAAATTGTCTCACCATGTTTGGGTTTATGGTGTGAGGGGCTGCTGAGAACTTCTTGCTACACTTTCACAAAGTGTAAAGCAGTTACTGGAAGTGTCAGCTTGGTTAATCTCCTACTAATGTTTAGTTTTGGACATTTTGAGCTCTTTTTAACACTTCTGCTTAATTCTTCAATAAATATTCTATTCAATCAACTAACAACTGCTCAATTTGCACTGCAGGAAGTGATCTTGCAAGGTAGGAGAAAGAGTGTAGAAAATAAAACAGATAGATGACTCTGATTCAGCTGCTTGATTTTAGTCCTTTGGTATGAAATGACTGAATCAAAAAGTCTTTCAGGTAAAATCTGTGGGCACATAAAGTAGTGGAGCATGTGGATGTGCTATCAGAATACACCAACACCTTTTTTTCTTTAAATTGTTACTCATACCATCATTGCAATATCCAACACTGTTGTTGTTCAGGCGGATCTTTTCATCTCAGATAAGAGACCGCCAGTGCGCATAAAGAGAAGGTGATCTTGAGATTATGGATAAAAATGTCAAAATGGTTATAAAGATTGATTAGGTATGCACTGTATGGATTTTTTGAGCCGACACTAAGAACACATAATGGCCTGCTCCCGGATGTCCAATACCAATGAGATTTTACAATTTGTGTTTCAAAATGAATACTTTGTGTTCAACTGAAGGTAAAAATGTTAAGATTCAGTGAAGAAGACGCTTATGTAATGATATTTTTGCACAAAGACCAGTTCTGACACTTCTATTGTCTTTTCTTTCTCTGCACTCCTGCAGTGCAATACTGTCTGTACCATGCCTGAGTCTTCTTTCAGCTTTTGGGGTGTCGAATTAGGCTAATTCATTGGACCAACGCCTCACGCCATATACCTGTGCTAAAACCAACATCACTGCTGAAGTGAACTAAACTAATTACATCGTGTTAACCAGGGGTGATTTCAGGATCAAACTCTGAGGGGTGCACTCAGCTCCCACAAGAGATTGTGACGCCCAACCAGTAATGCATTTATTTCACTAGAACATGAGAGTTTTTTCTACAACAGTTATTCCAAACAGCTTGTTTTGAGCTACACAAATATTTGAAAATATGAAATATGGCATAAGCTATTTTTGTAAAAGCAGAGTTACATTTTTTCAAATTTCTAATTACTATTTTTTTTGCAGGTGTAGACTATGTTGACAGTCTCCATGGTTACTGCATGATGACGCCAGGTGGCGCGGGGAGTGCTGGGTGCGTCACCTGGTGGTAACTGGTTGTTGTTGTTGGAGCTAATAAAGGAGCTAATTGGTGTTACACCCTGAACATTGACAGCTGTCTTCTTTTGTGCACATCTACAGCAGGTAAAAGGAATATATGAAGAATCCCCACTGGAAGCAACAGATTTATGTATCAGTCAATGTGATACTGTAATAACAGTATTTTAACTTATGATAATCCGACACATTTGCTAATTACACCTACTATTCACTTTTATACAAATGATTTTGGCCATTTTTATTCTTAAAAAAGAAAAAACAAAAAACGAAACGTATCCTCTGCATTTTCAAAGCTTTTCTTCTCTTGTATAGTTACTGTGTATAGTTACTCTTCCCGTTTTCTTTTTGGTCAAAAAATTGTCAGCCCAATCTTTGTTACATAAACGGATCTTAGCTTGACTTATGTTATATAGAAAGCTACATTATCATAGGTCATAACTAATGTTGCCCAACAAGTCAGAGGACAGAACTACCCACATGGGTACCCACAGGAGGTTAAGTGGTATGTTTAACTGGTGATACTTGACCAAGTGGCAACCTACGGTCTAAGAATATGAGATGATGGGGAAGTGCTACAATCTGCTGTTTCTCGAGTGTTTGCTTGAGGCTGGCTACAGAAGTACCTGAAGTCACATACACACCAAGCCAAAAAAAGCCTTTTTCAAAGCATAAATTAACCTATTTACAGCCTGGTTCAAAAAACGTTTCCTGTCTGAGTCGCTAATTTTACTGTTGGCACACACTGTACGGGGGGTGAATTTTTTTTTAACTCGGCCGTTCAGAGGATATTAAGACCGCGAGCTCACCCGATCGGAGGCACAGCTCAGGGTCACGTGACCTATGGCTGCGATGTGCTTTCATTTTCCTTTTCAGCAACAGACGGTTGACATTAGGGAGACAACGCCCATGTTTTATACAGTCTACATACTTGACAGTCTTAGTGGCTTATTGCGACTGAAATGTCAGAATTCTTCAACAAGCCACTGCTCCCTGTTGATCTGGGTTGATCTGTGTTGGTGCAGACAGTCCGATTGAGACATTAAATGAAACCAACTGAAAGAAAAAAGGAAGTTCCTCCTTCCTAGATCGATTAAGTAGGGGATAATGTGCAACTCAGAAGATTAACTACTCAACTCTTTTCTATTCCGTCAATTAATGTGTTTATGAAATACCAGTTGAATTTGAAAATTTGCGACTGCTTTGCATTTATTTTCTTTGTAATGATGGCCTCTCAGGTGACTCAAAGATTCATTTTGTCAAAACCTGAGGACTTTTTCCTTCCTCTTTTAAAAAAACTTGCAACACAGGAAATGCATGTAGCAATCTTTTATGTACTCTTGCCTGACACCTAGTTAGGATTTCTTTCTCACAGATTTACTGTTTAATCTTAATTTAAGGTGTAAAGAAATTTATTGAATACCATCATTGACCTGTTGCATCCTAATTTGAATAAGGTATTATTTACTCAACCATATTCTACAAAACATGAAGAGGCTGACGCTGCTGGTGATATGAGGAGACTGGAGACAGCTCAGTAATTCAAGCTTAAAACCATGTCGTGACTATGACACAGGACCAGCAATCACATTGACACCACAGGCCCTCTCAGACCAAAGCCCCCCAGTGTGGCTGTAGGCACTGACTATATTTTCACCACTGGAGAGGAAAGTAAATGAGAAATCAATCTAACACTTAAATTTCATTTCATTGTGTAAGAGCACTGATCCATCACAGGGTGTTATGGTCTGAGACAGCCTCTGCTCCTCTGCATGCTGCATGACTGCTTAACTAAAACACATACGCACACACACACACACACACACACACACACACACACACACACACACACACACACACACACACACACACACACACACACACACACACACACACACAGAAAAACACTCACAAGCTGGATGCAGAATGAAATATCAAAAGGTCAGTAGACAGGCAAGGGGAGAGGCTGGTGTTGTAAGACAGGCTGGGCCTCTGAGATCTCTGTCCCTCAGCGTTTGTCTGTGGAATATCAAGGACATAACTGGAAATCGTAAACAGGGCCTGATGTCTGTGTTTGGTCATGCATATTGTAGATGCCAGATGTGCGTACTGAGTCCTTTGGTCCATAAATCATTATTCAGTCTCAGTTATCATAAAGCCAAAAATTCAACTGCAGATTTATGATGGCAGAGATTATATGGAAAAATACTTAATCCTCTTAGTGCGAGTGCATTTTTATCAGTGGAAATCATTTGACTATACATACTTTTAAATAAATGATGCCAGACATGAACTCACTGCCAAGGATCTTGTAATTTATTCATGAATGTGTAGTGAATGTGCATTAAAAACTGCAATTAATCCTCCTTTGATTCTGCGCCACGTAATCCTGTGATTTCTCCTCACTGTAGACATGTCATGTAAGAATTAATATTTCAGCAGTCATATACCAAAAGCCTGCAACTTTTTTCCTATCTGTCCACCATTTTAGTCCACTGTGGGAGCAGAGTGAAAAGCAACACGTCACATTTATACACGACAGTGCCACACAATGGCCAGGAGAGGGAAAGCATAATGGATGCAGATTAATTAAAGGGATCATTCCAAAAATGGGCTTATCATCCATTAAAAAGGGAGAAAGATTATGTTTCTTTCCCTTGTTTGTTTATTCTGAAACTATCTCAGATTTAACCAACACATTTGGCTGAAATGCACTGATTAGACAATCCTTGGCACAGAAATCAGTTGATTAGATTATGATGAAAATCACGATGGAGAATTTCTGCCATTAGACTTTGTTTATGTGCTGTGGTATGTGATCAGAGTTCCTGATGAATGTATGATGTTTTGCAGTAAAACAAAATAGCACAATGCCAGTTTGTTCTTCAATCAAACTCAAAACCAGAACAATACAAGCTTTGACTGTTGCTGAAGCCACATAGTTAAAGGTGACTTCTGTGTCCTATGTGTGACCTCTTGATGAATAGATACATAAGCTACATCGACTGTTATTCCCTGTGATGTACCTCAAACTCGATGCAGCCCATTCAGAAGGGACAGTTAAAGGTTTGAAATGGATATAAATAGTGAAAAGATGCAGCACATCAATAGAGCACACGATGAAGATGTGTTTGCAGCTTTTTGAGCGATGAAGTGAATCAGGAGTATTGAGGACTGAATGAGAGCTAATTAGTGAAGAGGGATGAATGATGTATTGCTGGAGGAAGGGTAGTTTGTACTGCTGGGATGGAGGGAATAGTCCCACATAGATCATTTATAACGGAACGGGAAGTGCATTTTCTTCCAACTTATTTGTTTTCGTGTGGTGATTTTTAAAGTGTATCACCATATATTGCTCATATCTCTAACCTCGTACCTGTACTTTATGTCCTTACTCAAAGTCATTTGTTATCCTACTGGAATTATTACCTTCTTTTTATGAAAAACCTCTGGGTGAACCTTTGTTTCCAAAAGACATCTCTTTAGACTTTGGTAAAACAATATCCAACCAATAATTCTCCATGGATCTGTAGCTGGTGATTGAGGAACTTCACTTTTAGCTATCTTTCACTCTGTGAGATGAGGACTGAAACAATTTGTCATGAAATCATAATAATTAAAAGCCAGAGTATGCAGATGAACATGTAACGTTGTATAAAAATTGGAAAACAGCTAGCCTGGCTCTGAGAGAATAACTAGTTAGAGTCCCCTAAAGGACTGAATACCTGAGATGACCCCAAAGGAGTTTGTGCACCAAAAACTCTCTTGTAGGAAAGACAGCAACTTTATTCAAGACCAATGTATTTGGCTTATGGCCTTCATCTGGGTCAAAGTAAAGAAAACTACAGGCAACATTTAAATAGGATTAGTCTAATACTATACAGCTACTGCACAAGGTGGTTATGCATATTGACAACGTAACTTTAGGTTAATTATATTTTTAGGGTAAGTATCCAATAAGGGAGTTAGGTGACGTGAAATCCATAAATGCTGCTTTACCTGAAGTAATGTTGAGTCTAGCTTCAGAAACATTACTTAAAATTAGACAGATGTGCAAAAACTGACAAGATACCTCTGAAAAGACAACAAAAGTAGACAGAATACACTAAAAACATTAACTCACATCACCTATAAGTTATCCAGAGAGAAGTCCACGGTAAGAAAATATGGTTCAAAACCCACTCCAGAAATGGTCCAAATCATAAAACTTGGGGTATAGATGCAGTAAACAGATTTTTTAAATAATTAACTGTGTGTTTGCCTTCGTACACAAATTAAACAAAAGAGATGCCTTTGAGAGCTTTTGCAAGGTCTGTGGGTATATTTTGTCAGAACTGACAGCCAGAGTCATTTTTAACTTCGCCTTCTTGTTTGAATGTTAAAATCAGCTTACGGGTATTCACTTATAGTCTTCACTGTGCAGAGAGAGCAAGGATGTAGGGCAGGGGTGGCCAACCTGTGGCTCTTTGCCTTTCGGTGTGCGGCTCTTCAATCCATTCATAAAAAGATTCTAGATATATGTAAAGTTATGAGTAGTGGTGTGCTGATCAATCTAAAATATTGATATATTGATGCCTACATTGGGATCAGTATTGATCAATACTTGGGTGACAAGCTTTATACTTAAGTTTCGGTTTGTCTTCTCCACATACTCTCAATCGCTCATGTGCTCATAGCTATCTAGATAGAAAGATGGAAATGTATTACTTTTCATTTTATGTGATTTCGTTTATGTGTGAGCGGAAGTGTGTCTGTAAGACCACGTGTGTGATGTGGCTTTTTGTAGCACCACCGTAATTTGTGTGGCTCTTGGTCTCTGACTGGTGGGCCACACCTGATGTAGGGCCTTTCTCTTAAGAAAGCACATTGGTAAAGATGTCAACTCTATTCTCTTTATAAAACGATGATCCAGGTATTCTATGCCAATGCAGGTGTTTCATCTATTTTCTGTTGTCAACTGATTACTATTTTGAACATGATTGCCCACATAGAGTGCGCACTTGCTGTTATTTATTATTTTTGTTGATTGTGTTTTTAATGAAACATGACATGTTTTGTTTCTTGTTTTTCCACCTCTTTTGTACTGTGTATCAAACTTACTGAAGTTTGGCACTATAAATAGATAAAAACACTAGGTTCTTGTCTGTTCTCCTGCTTGCTTCAGTATTAATACACATGGACTCACTGGGACATGGAGGGATATGGAGTATCTGTACTTATCACTGCCATTTGCTTCTACACCACAAAATAATAACAATTTTTAAAAAATCCTGTGCATATCTCGTATCTGGCGATGAAGCCAGACAATGTGAGGAAGGAAGCCAAAAAAAGAACACTAATAAAAAGGACCGTCGATCCCTTCTGTATCAAATAAGTAGGAGTATGATAGCTTATTGGGAGGTAAACAAAGCAAGCCTTATAAAACCTCTCCTGGGCTTTACCAAATTACTAATATAGTTTCCTCTGGATAGGAATGCCCAGCCTGGTTTATGTGAGTGTGTTTATTGTGTGTGTTTGTGTAAGCCTCTCTGCATCTTCGTGCTTGTTTGTGAGCCTCTGCCTGACTAGGAAAAAAAATTACGTTCTGTAAAAGGTCTCCATAAACAGCATGGCACAATAAATCCAAGGCTGAAATATTAAGTGGAACCAATATTTTGCTGGACCCACTCCAGATTCCTGGTAAAACTCACTAGTCGGAATGACCTTAGCATTAAAAATATATATTTTACAGGGGGAAATAATCCAATTCCCTTTGAATGAAGACATCATTGACATGGAGCTATCTGTGCTATGCACCTGGGCATTTCCACTGAGAGGTCATTTAGTATACAACACATTCTATCTTTTAGGAAGAGCTCTAGTAAATACACCCTGAATATCTACAAAAAACTTTTTTCTTTTTTTATTGCAATGTCAAGAATAAAGGAAAACGATGGGGGAAAAAACGAACGACAGCAAGAAAAAAGTCCCTCAAAATGTTGCTTTGTTCTAAGATGGGCGCCTCCCATATGTGCAGAGAGACTAAGAAGTGCAGCTACAAAAGAAACATGCTCAAGGACACCTGTTTCTTGGAGGAAGCAGTTCGTGAGAAGCATCTTTTTCTGCTCTAAGCTGCAGTAGCCATGTGAAAATGCAAAGAAAGGCCTGAGATCTTTTTGCAGCCCTTATCTCCCCATTGAGCCACTGCATCCTTCAGAATTGGACAACATGTTCAAAACTTTATGAAGTCCTTAGCTGACACAGTATGCCTGTGTACTGAGAAAAGCCTAACTTTTTTACAGCACTCACTATCTTTCAAAAATCAAAGAAAACATTCAAAAGAGAATTCATAACAGCAGGCGCATTGCCACTTAGCTTTACAGCATCAGTACAACAATGAATCTGGGATTCTTGTGGAAGAAACCACAGAGGAGCGGAGAACAAAATCATCTGCATGGCAGAACCACCTAACCTAAATTGACTGTAGGTTTTTCTTTACAATGATGCTAGGCAAAGCACGGGGTCAGAACAGTTATCTGCCAAAACCCTCTGAAAACTCTTGTGCACTGCTCAGGAAGTTGTCATTATGCATTTGCTTTAGTGTTACATTAGCTCTTTTGGAAAACTAATTTTATATAAGGATAATTGCCTCTGGTGGATTCATGCAGAGCTGTGTTTTTGAAAATAACAATAAAAAAATGTTAATGAAGAAGACATAGAAGAGAAAAAGTCATGCTGGCTTTCCCTCCCTATTCCTGTCTCTCAGTCAGATGAGGTCATCAGATGCCAACCTTCTTTTGTCTATTAATGATGTCACAGCCAGGTCCTTTTTTATACAGCCTATCCCCAGAGACTTCTTGGCTCTGGGCAGAGGAAGACTTCATCTTGATTTAAAAGAGCGATAACACCCTCGATAGCACTGTGACAAAGGCAAGATAGGCAGTGTAAGAGGAGATAGTGAGGGGAGAGTGTAGATGCCAGCAGAGAGAGGAGAAGAAGAAGAAGACAGGAGAGGAGAGAGTCAGAGGAGGAACTGTGAGACACACTGTGCCTTTAAAGCACCAAGCCCCGCCTCCACAGAGCCGAGGAGAACAGCCGAGTGGTGCTGGCAGGAGCCTGAGCCCCCACGATAAACTCTGGCATCAGCTTCCCTTCAACCGACAGTCAGCGAGGACACAGCGAGGGCGCAGGGGCAGAGAGACGGGGACGGAGGAAGGGAAAGAGTCAGAGTGACAGAAAGAGGGGAGGCAGAGAGACGATAAACAGGAAGATAGACAGAGAAGGAGAGGCTGTCATAGGAATCACAGAGCTCCTTCTCTTCACAGCAGCAGCAGCAGCAGCCCAGTCAGTTCTGACTGCTGCCTCCCGATGTGGGCGAAGGCTGACGTGGATGACGGGTGGCATGTTTTCGGCAGAACTGTTATCTGAGTGATGGTAGCGGCGGCCACGGCGGCATCACAAACCGAAGCAGGAGCTCTCGTGGCTGTTAGTCATCCTCAGCCTCCTCGCTCCCCTCTCAGAGTGCTATCAGGGCCATTCATCGTTCCCATCTCATGCCTCCTGCCTCCTCCTCCTCCTCTTCCTCCTCCTCCACAGCTTCATCCTCCACTTGTACTCCTCCTCTGATGAGCCACAGCCTCAGAGTGAAATAACCCTGCTGATAGAAGCTTTTCTCTCTCTGTCAAGACAGTAAGTAGGGGAGGGAGGGAGAGAACTGCGTGCGTGTGTGTGAGAGTGTGTGTGTGAGTGTGAGTGTGTGAGGGTGACAGAGAGATAGTGACAGAGTGAAAGAGAGTGTGTGTGCGAGAGAGACAGAGAGAGGAAGAGAGTACAGCCAGGCGGCGAGTAGAGAAGATGTTAGTGCGTGCGACAGAGGGACTGATAAAGAACCGGCAGGTTGTGTGTAGCCTGAATGATCCTGCTGTGCGTGGACAGTGAGCTCTGGGCATAGCAACAGCAAAGTGATGCACAGGAAAGGTGAGTAGGTGTGTGTTCCTGCATGTGAGTGGAGGTGAAGCAAGTGCTGCAAGGAAGAGATTTCAGTTCCAACAGCAGCTAAAAAAATTACATCGCAGTTAATTTATGTCCATGTTTGAGACTTCTCCAGTCTGCTGCTGTTACTTTTTATGCTGCAATGGTTCAGAGAAACAAGGGGAAGGGAAGAAAGGAAGAAGAGTCACTGGAGAATAAGTGATTGCTTTCCTCTCTGTCTGTCCAGGTGCCATGTGTGATTGGCCAGCACATCCTGTGGCAGTGGCATCGCCCTGGATTTGGCGAGAAGCTCTCTCTCCTGCTTGTTCTCTGGGGCTCCTCTGGGAAGCTTTCATAGGATTTATCAGGTCCTGCTGGATGGCACCGAGCTCTGTGCCTCTCTGAAAAGGGTCCATGGAGAAAACCATACACTAAATGGATAAGAAGTAAAATAATCATCCAATCACAGCACAAGGAGGCAGACCGGGTTCCCTTAGCAACAACTGAAGGAGAGGAGAGAATCTTTTCTCTTTCTGCTCTCTTGGTTTTTGGGCACACCCCTGTGGACTGCTGTGGGTCAGTGTTTTTTCTGAGAGGACTTGGATAACACCGTTGCATGAAGACAGGCTGCCTCCCAAATTCCAAGAGAAGGTGCTCATTCGCCTCCCAGCCCCTATGTAACTGTGTCTCATTGACACCATGATTTTTTGTTATTCCTCCACAAAATTCTCATCACAAGTCACGTTCCGCTGGCTTGGAAATCAATTCATTCTGATCCCACGCCACCTGGAATAAGCCCTGCTTCGGGGGAGATTGGACGCTCTGTGAAAGGACCCACACCTACCTTTCCTTGCCTTTCACAACGACAAGTGAAGGACGACATGAGTAAGTCGTCATCAGCAAAGAAAATGGATGTCAAGCAAAGTTTATTTTGATGTGAGTTCCTACTGACAGTCGTTTTATTTTTCCTGGAGGAGGAAACGCCACACTGAGCAGAGGAATATCCCCTTTTTTCCAAACAGGATCTGTCCTTTCTCTCTGGAAAGACAGTAGCCCTCACAGAGATACTATATTTAGAAGGAAAATCTTGTCCCAGTTGGCCAATAATGTAGAACACAATCGTTTTGAAAATTGAGCCACTGCTGGGAGTTCTATTTTTCTATCTATGTTGGATAGCTTTGTCTGTAAAGGGGTTAATATGAACCCAATTTCTGTTTTCACTTTTGTATGTTAGCTTGTCATTATGTCATTATGTTTCACGAGTAAGAAACATTGTACAGGACAAGTGAGAAAGGGGAAAAGTCTCTTCCCTGTATAGGCAGGCGTTTTAAATAGTATCTCCTGGGGAACAATTTCAAACGTACACACTGACACATGAGATGAGTTGGCTCAATATGATTATGTAAGAGTTTCGTACCAGCTTTAGCCCGTGTATTTTGCCTCTTCATTTTCCATGGATTTACAGCGTTTGACATTCCCCCTGCTCATTTTCTCTTCGTTTTTGGAGGCGTCTACCAGAGGGCATGGATGTCAGAGTGTGACCCTGTGCCGAGTGTGCGGGCCAGGCAAGGCGTTTTGGCTGCCCAGGTGCTTTTAAGATGTTGAGGTCTCCCTTCGTGGCCGGGGCCCCTGTTCGGATCAGTAGCACTGAGGCTCCTTGTAGCCAAAGACATGGACCCCGACTCGGCTCCCCCACGCCCTCAGCCTGTTGGCCACTGGCCCCACGTCGCCCTGTAAAGGATGTCCCTCAGCAGAGCTCCGGCCCGGGACACCTCTGAGACCCCCAGCCCGAGAGAACTCATCCGCAGCCACATGAAGATGGTGATCAACCAGCTGGAAGGTATCCTCATAGAGCTCAAGGATGTGGCCAAGGAACTCCGGGAGGTGAGGCCTTAATTCAGTTTACGCATTACAGGCTTTTTTGGGGGGTGGGAGGGGGAGTTGATGAAGCCAGGGGGGGAGAATGTGGGTGCCATGTGGGTGTGCTTCTAAAGTCAATTGCCTTTAATTAAGCAGAAAATACTTTTTGCTGCATGAAGATTTTGATTAAGATTTCAAAGGGATGAAATCTCACTTTTTTTTGTTTTGGTAGCAGGAGGATAATGTTGATTACAACCACAGCAAGACTGTCTTTCTTTACCAATCAAACAAATACAAGTGTCCTTCATGTCTTTTGTGGGGTCTTGTGGCAGAGACAGATGATGTCAGGAGCTGTTGAAAAACAGCAAAGCCAGGCTAAAAGGAAACACAGAGGCAGGCTTAGATAAGATATAAGACTTTGCACCACAATAGTTATATAACCATTTTGTTAAGGATCAGCTGGATTCCCACTGTATTTTTGCAACTGCCATGGTAACGCTGGTAGTGTGTGTGTGTGTGTGTGTGTGTGTGTGTGTGTGTGTGTGTGTGTGTGTGTGTGTGTGTGTGTGTGTGTGTGTGTGTGTGTGTGTGTGTGTGTGTTTAAGGTGTGTATAGTGCATCTGTACAGTGTGTGGTTTGAACAAGGATCAACAAAGAGAGACTGTTTGTGTGCATGTGTTCTTACAAAGCGAGTGTGACGGCTGATAATGCGGAGTACATCTGTTCATGGGTGTGAGAGAACAAAATGGCCCTCATCATCTCTTTGGGATCTTCCCCCTGCAGCTTCCTCAAAGCCATAAGCTCTCCTTGCAAAGCTCTTCCAAAGAGAGAGATAAAAGCAGATATAGAGACAGAGACAAATGAAACCTGAGCTAACAGTTGTGTCTGACCCATCCCACATCCTCCAAGAGCATCACATAATTAACCTCCCACCTGCTTCAGCTCAGTGATGCAGGGGATTGCGTGTTTGTATGTGCGTGTTTCTAAATGTGTTGAAGAAGTGAAATGGTGGATGTTAGCACGTTATGACCTAAAGGAGGAGGAGAAAGGCTCTAAAGATACAGGGGTGAGGCTGCCATAAGTCACTCTATCGCAGGGCAGAAACCCATCCCTCCTCCTCTTCCCTGACTCCCAGCTCTGTCCCACTCACTACGCTCTACTTTATGTACTCACGCAGTTGGAGGTGCAAGGGCACAGCTCATGGGGCAACTTTTCTGTGGTGAGCAGGAGAAGCTGGTCTGTGTGGGGGAGTGATTGATGATTATGGGACAACTGCAAGCGGAATAATGCCGGCTGGAGCTATTTATAAACAAAAACACGGCCTGTGCTTCTGCCAGCTCCTGCGCATATTACCATTCTTATCCCAGACCCCATTAGAGAGGGTTCTGCTCAGTGGCACAAATGTCATATTTTATTGGGCGAGCACAATCTCACATATTGAAATGGCTAGGGGAATCATATTAGCTGCAGTGGTGGCCATAATACTGTATCAATATCCTACAATTAACGGACATGTTTGGTCGTTGACCAAATGAAACAGAGATGAAGAAGTGGAACTGGCGCAGATGCGTGAAAGCCTAATGTTCCATAAAATCCCTCTTCTTGGTCACATGACAGAAACAACATAATAGATAACAAGTGTGACATAAATAAGTGATGAATTGCTGTATGCATGTGATGAAATAACTCACTGAAGTAGCAGTGATGACTGATTATCACCCACAAGGTCTTGGGGGAAATAGGCATACAAGTGGCTGTGAGGAGGGAGAGCTGACACTAAAAATTTAATAATGAACACACTAATAAGGGAGGAATATATATAAATTGGGGATGGTGGTAGTGGGTGTAATAGAAAAATATCTTTTTTTTTTTTTTTTTTACCAGAATGTTTGGATCATCACAAACCAACACTCAGTGCAGTCTAATTGAACCCTGCAGCAACCTACAATTAAACTCAAATCACTGTCATATCCAGGGACACGTGCACAACATTCAGGCATTCAGTTTTAAAATATGCAGCAACACAACAAACATTTGATTTATATTATCTCATGATGTGCATCAGTGTGTCTAACAAATAACAATAGATAAAAAGCAAATGTAAATGATGGTTTTGTTTAACAGATGATTTAACATGAATTCACATTTATAGATGTATAGATGGCCCTGTGGTTACCCAAGGTTAAGACCATTTAAGTGAAAGGCCATTTTTAAACTGTGCAATATTTACTGGCATGTACAGTATTGATCCCTCTTATCTGAGCATTACAATTGTTCGTCAATGCTATGGTAATGTTTGACTCGCCGTAAATCTCCTCTTCCTGCCAAACGTTAATGCAAAACAAAGCTTGGACGGTTATTCAAGATTGTTTCCTTCAGAAGCCTCCAGTTGAAGGTAGCCCGTCTTACTTTTGAATCTTATTACAGTTTTCATGACAGGTAAAATGAGAAAGATCTAAAGGAAGGACACTGGAAGGTAACACACTGATAAACTACTCCATTTGTTATAATAATTGTGGCAGGAGTGGCAACTCTGGAGGAAATAATTCATTTAGGTATCATGTCAACCTTGGCCTCAGAAGTCTGAGGATAAACAAGGAGGGGGAAAGGCACCAAAGAGAATGCAAAGCAACCTCTGAAATGTCTGATGCACTGAAATTCTGCTTTGGCCCAAAGTGAGAACGACTAACTGAATACAAACACTGGGGTACATTTGTGTGTTATTAAATAGACTGGTAAATGGAAAGGATTTAACAAAGTGCCAGGAAAAAGCAAAAGAGAAGGAAGACGACAGAGTGGTAGGAACAAGGGGGAGAGGGTTGGTCGTGAGCTTTACATCTTTGTGTGGAACCAAACGGGAATGATGGACTGTTATTTTGTGGATGTACTTATTATGCAGAATCAAACTAGGAGCAGATGATGCTTCATGTCTGCGTTCAACTCAAGACAAATGAGCTCAGGGAAGCAATCAGGACTCGTAGAATTACTGCTCTAAATGAGAGGAGTGAATATAAGCTGGACAAAGAGCAATTATCAATAGCAGAGTACAGCACGTCCAGGACACCGGCCTCCATCAGTCAGCCTTGTGGTTGTTGTCTGCACATGCTCATCATTATATTGAAGAGTGGCTCGGCCTTTGTACTCAGCTACAGGGTGAAGTAAAAGGAGGGAGGCAGCAGGAAAACACTTGTGTCAGGTGAAAACTGTCTTCAAAAAGTCAGCTTTTTGGAAGGAAGTCCTGAGTAACAGCTTTATTAATGAGACATGCAACCATGCAGTTTTCAAACTATATAATGGATTTTCTAAAGTGTGTCGTGGGTGCCTTTGATCTACCGAAAAATTACCTGTGAGTAGCAGACTATCAGCTTTGTAGGGCAGCTTGTTTCTAAATCCCTGTAGAGGAGTACATCCCATCTCATCTCTTAATTCTCATTCTGCTCATAAATACAAAATATGTAGGCAGGGGACCAGGCCTGGGCAAAAATATTATTCTATCAATGCAATGCAATCCATCTTTTCCAAATTTTAAACTTATTCAGAAGATCCTGGAATCAAGACGTCAGATCTAAGTCTTAAGAAATACTGATGAGGAACTGCTAAAAACTGCAGTTCCTGAAGTGTCCACTTGAGGCTGGCTGCAAAGCCTGGTCAAAAAAAAAATGATGATGGAAACTTATTGCTTCTGTTTGTAGATGATGTAGTATTGAAAGCAATAGTTTAAGAAGGTTTGTGCATTCAGTTCTTTCTCTTGAAAATGAAAGAGACGGAGTGTAAGAGTCATGATGTCATCTGATGACAATTAACCTCAGACTGTTAGCGTTGACTGCTGGACAGAACAGGAAGCTTTCACCTAAAAAAACCCTTTTATCAGCTGTCAGAATAACTGTGGCAACACCAGGTGCCTCCAAAATTTTGGTCAAATTTTCAAAGACCTCACTTCTGTCAGACAAGGGTTAGCAAATGGGTTCAAAGACTAAATCTCATATTAAGGCACAATAATCAGCACCGTGGCAGACGTGGGGGCAAAAATGGGGTGGTCTTTTCTATTTCTATTCATCACCTAGTAGCCTGAACTCATCAGCCTGGCTGTCAAATCGAGGCATTTGTGCCTAAACTGGGTCTGTCAAAGAAATCTGTGAACAATTTGTTCAAAAAAATAAAAAATAAAAACCATCATGCAGAGCTCTCTCATGTCCACAGCATGTTTAAACACTGCATTTCGAAAGCCTGGTCAGGGCGCTGAGATACCTAAACAGCTGGCCCAAGATCAGGCAGTCAACAAGCCAGCCAGTGTCTCCTTATCAAGACCGAAACCAGTTATGACACATGGAGGGGGGAAACACGGCCCCTCTCCTCTGAAGCTGCCGCGCTGGGCACTAAACCAAATCTGTTCCAAACCCAGAGGCAACCCAAGTGGGACCAAAACCAAAATCAAAGGGCTATTTTTTTTCTGCAGGGGCCGTATCCTCTCTTCACTGTGTGTTTTCCCCTGCTGATGCTGCTGCTGAGCAGGGCAGAGAGCAGAAAACTGCCTAGCAAGAATCCTTCTACATTTACCCATGAGGGGACTCGAGCAATCACCGGCACTTACATTCAGGGAGAAGAACAATATGAAGGAAATTGGTAAACACTATAATGCCATAAAATAGCTGATCCTATAATGAAATATTTTTAAGCATTCAAGAGAATAGCATATATTTATGATTTTTTTAAATTTTCATGGGAAAGTGAATTGCTGCAGAGAAATGCAAAACACTAGCTGTTGCTCTAAAAATGTACTTCTTCTCTTCCTGTAATATTTCTAAACATAGTAAGTATTAACAAAACCAAAATTTACACCAATTCAATATTTGTTCCAGATAATTTGATGTGCCTTTCAATCACCAATGGGAAAATATGGGAAAAACAAGAAGTCTAATATCACTAACAAAGAATGCTTCATGTGTGCTCGCATAAACAATAACACTGCTAAATGAACCTAATATTAATTGAATTCTTTTTAGACATTCAGACTGTTTATAACAAATTGTCAAGGGATTGCTGTTCTTGTTGTTTGTCTAAATGAGAACCTACACCAGAAATTACAGTTGTGGTCAATCATAAAGCTATGTCCTGGTTGATCCTTTTTTTTTTTTTTCTTTTCTTTTTACAAATGAACCATATTGACTTGGCTGCCAATGTTTTGGGTTTATTGCACAGTTGACCACAGACCAGTATTCTCTATCAGACCTGACTGGGCCTGTTGTCCACCAAAGAATCTCTTTTCCTTCAGACTAAAGCAGAGTTTGGCCCAAACTCCAACCTGTAAACAAGCAGACCAGCTGTCCTTGCAGGCCAACAACACTCTGTGGGCAACACAGAAAGCTCCACCACTTACTGAGTAAAAGTACCCTTCAACCTGACATACCTGGGCCAAAGGCTCTCTTCTCATTAAAAGCCATTTGGAAGAAATGACCCGCCTGCTGTGTCTGTCAATTTGTTCCTCCTTGCCTGACCTCTTTTGTGTGTGGAAATTAAATTCCTAAATTAAACTTGGTGACGTGCCTCCAGCAGAGTTCTCTTTGCAGAGGAAAACAAGTACAAAGTACCTCAAACCTTATCTATTATTCGTGCAGCACAAAACACCCAGCCATCTCAACACCTATGGTGCTGCCTTGAGCTGCGCTCCATTATAATTTGTCTGTTCTTGAATTAATCAAAGACTTGATTGTTCTCAGTACCGGTGAAATACTGCTTGTGTATTTGAAATAAAATGTTAAATAATTTCTTGGTTGAGGTGACTTTAAACATGTTTTGAAACAGCAATAGCTGTGCTAAAGCTTGTTAGTACAAAACCCACAGTGACCCAGTGACAAAAATACTATAAATATGTATCCTTATTCCTGCTTGAAGTCTCTAGAAAACATTTTTTATGTGGTATATGATTTGTGATTTGTGTGAAACTTAATGATCTTAAAAAAACAACAACAAAGAAATAGATTGTAATTTAGGACTTTAATCTACATCTCCCAAATTTTTGTATATTGAATTTCAATAACACATGGTTTCAGTAAGAGCATTAGCATGAGGTTATTCAAACATATCACCCAGTCACAGAAAAAAATTGCATGGCTGCTGTAGAGCTGTCCGTGGGAACAGAACTGAAAGTTGTGGATACAGTTACATTTTCTTTCCATGGCTAGACAGTAGAGTTGGGCTTGTTATGATCTATTTTCAGTTGCAGTTGTCAAACCTTAACTCTGGAACTTTGTCAATAAAGCAGTAACGGTGTGCAGCAGCCATTTGGCATTCTATCCAAAGCTGCAAGAAAAAATAGAAGCTTCTCAGCTCAGCTGTGTTGCACGCTTCTGCCAACCACTTACTATGATAAAGATAGTAAAACCAGTTTTAACTTACCTCTCTGATTATTTGAAATAAGTGGTTCCCAGGAAAGAGCTCCGAACTCCTCCTCTGATTCTGACTGAAGTGGCTCAAAAAGACTGTTAAGGGGTATTATTATTATTATTATTATTATTATTATTATTATTATTATGATGATGATGATGATGATGATGATGATGATGATGATGATGATGATTTTATTTATTCATTTATTATCCAGTTATCTTGTAATCGTGAATTACTGTTCTGATTTTTACATATGCTCAAAAGACTCTAAACTTAATATATAGCGGATTTCTACTTTTTTGAATCATATGTCAAAAAGTTCATTTATTTATTTATTTTTAACAAAGAAGGTATTGAAGTATATATGTTTTGCTTGTAGCAGATCTTAGCAACTATGATAGCAATGCTGGTAGTATTGAAAAAAATAATCTATTACCTGATCTCAGTATTTTAAGCTAAGCAGTATTAAGAACAGAAAGGAGAGCAGAATCAAAGAAGCTGTAAACAAAGAGTTAAGACTCCAGAGGCGTCTAACCTTGACAGCTGTGAAGAGAATAAAACTGCACCATGCAAAGCATTCCCCTGAGCCTATTTTTCCCACCTAGCTCTGTGTTGGAGCCCCAGCTTCTTTAGGATGCAGGCCCAGCATATTGACTAGCCCATCATGCCTGTAAGACCCACTGGATTAGCTGGCCCTTTGAGCTCTGCCTCTCTCTGTGAACCTTGCACTCAGCACAGACTGTAATGAGGGCTTTGGTTAGACCTTTGCTGAGGTAAACATTCCAAAAATTGCGCTAATCTTGCTCATTGATTGTTATCAACTAACACGCCTACTTTGGGCCAGTTACAGATAAAGCACTGAAAATTTTTATAATGCAAGTTAGTACTTTGTGATTCTGCCACAGAGGCTTTTGTGTGTCCCTAGGCAAGGATAGAGCTGAATAGGATGAAAAAGAGAGTGAAAGGCAAAGCAAAGAAAGACAGAGATTGTGTGAAAGAGAGAAAGGGATGAAGGGAGGATGGAGATAATGGTTTCTCCTGCTGCACAGAATTGCAACAGACTGGGTGGAACAGCTTAGATCAATTGTTGCAATTGTGCTCATTCGTGGGCGTGTTTAGGATTGTTTTGGCCTATCTCTGCGCTGTGAATAAAACCAGTAGGCTGTAGTTAATGGTGTGAAAAATGGCATCCATCGAAAAGCACAAGCAGTCTCAAAGAATAGCTACATCATTTTATTGTGTCAAAGCATACTGTACACAGAGAGACAGCTCACTCTCCATCAGTCGGCAGACGACTAGGTCCTTTAGCCAGGTGTAGATACTGGTTTTAAGCATGAGTATGGATGCACAGAAGGCTTAATGCCATTATGAGATACACACAAAAAAAATCCAATCTGATTGTGAAGGGTCTATGTGTTGTTCTTCCTTCTTCCCCCAATCACTAAAAGAACTCAGGTCAGCACAGAACAACCCACTCAACAGCACAGCAGCTTAATCCAGCCACAGTCTTAGGGACTGTGTTCGACTGAGGGATCATCAAGAGGATTTTTTTGTTCTCCCTTTTATTTTTAGCCAAAGTCTGTGATGCATCATAAATCAGCCCAGTTTAAAATAAGATTGTACAGTTTAAAGTTGCAGAAATAGCAGGACTGGAATCAAATAAAGCTGAGCATCAGTATCCACTGTCTGCAAAACTCTATATAGATATTTAAGACACACACAGCAACAATTATGTCACTGATTACATATGTCTTCAAGCAGGTATACTGATAGATTAACCTACAATTGGTGGCATGTGCCATCCAATCCACTATTATATTCTAGTATATAGATATTCGCTCAACAGATCTGTTTTGTTTTGTTTCAATTTTGTTTTTAATTTTCCTTTTAATTTTGATTAATTTCTTGCTATGGAAAAGAGAATTGCTGATTGAAATTAGCTTAGTTTTTTTTTTTTTTTTTTTTTTTGAGTTTTGTGTTGTGGAAAACTCATTTGATTTGGGGTCTTTATTATAGAATAATGAACATGAACCACTGAATGTGTATTAGAGGAGCTACACTTCTTTTTTTTTTTGTGGGGGAAATACTCTAAAAAATAGTTTACTATGCTGCCAGATTTACAAAGTTTCAGGGTCAAGGCTTAATGTACATATACACTCTTCACGCCTACTTTTATAGGTAAGATTGTTTTCATGAGTAAAATCTCTTTGTGTGTGCGCGCGCGTGTGTGTGTGTGTGTGTGTGTGTGTGTGTGTGTGTGTAGAGGACAAAACACAAAGGACAAATTTAGGACACTGAAAAAGAAAACTTTTTCGAAGGGGTAAATGAATTTTGGCACAACACCTGCTCGATTGTCCTGTCTCCACTTAGACCTTTTTTATTGATTGTGTTGGAATACAAACAGCAAAACCAACAAAAACAGAACAAGAAAATTCTTTTACTTTTCTTCCTTTTTTTCCACCTGCCCAAGATATTGGCATTAGTGTTGCTAAAGTAGCAACTGTCAGACATGGAAAGACAGTTTGGATAATTATTATGTCATATATTTGTTTACTATGATTGACTATGGACAAACTTTGGCTTATTTTAAATATATGTTTGAATTTAAATTATGTACTTGATGAATTAAAAATGCATCTGGGATTTTTTTCTTTGGAGAAGCTGCAGAAATCATACATTGTTAACGTTCTGGCCCAAATCATGGCAGGTAAAAGATTAATTGTCATCAAAACAGGTTTCAAGTCTGAGGTGAGTTAAGCACCAAAATAAAATAGAATTTTTGAAGTGTTGAAAGATCAACATATGTCATTAGACAATTCACCAGTTGTATATAAAATACCAAATTTTCAATACTAATTTTATTTAATAGAATCATAGACTGTATATTTAATGGACATCACCTGTCTTTTTCTGGATCAGATTTTTAAAGCCAACTGGCTATTGCGGACATATTGGAAGTGTTGGGGGCATTGAGAACGGCTATAGGGCGCACGACAGTCACGTGAGCTGAGCTGTGCCTCTGATTTGGGGACTAGCGCTCTTAATATCCTCTAAAATGCCAAGTTAGAAAAAACATTCACCCCCATACAGTGTGTGCCGATAGTAAAATTAAGGATTAAGACAGGAGAGGATTTTTTGAACCAGGCTGTAAATAGGTTAATTTCTGCTTTGAAAATGGCTTTTTTGGCTTGGAGTGTACGTGACTTCTGGTACTTCTGGAGTCAGCCTGAAGCAGACACGTGAGAAACAGCAGATTTTAGCACTTCCCCATTGTCTCATATTTTTACACCAGAGGTTGCTGCTTGGGTAGAATGCATCTTAATTTTTGAATAAGCCCTTGATTTTGATGATGAATCTAAGACTTTGCCTTCTAGAAGGATAAGCAATTTAATACTTGGCCATGTGAGCAATAAGACCCCAGAAATGTCAGAACCATTGGATTCTTTTACTAAAGCTTGTTTCAAACCACTTAATTAATGTCAACAAGGAGACCATCATTTTAGTGTATCAGTGTCATTATTTATTGACTTTGTAAAAGCCTGTCTGCCTAAATATCAAATCCAGTCATTTGAACTGGGCCTTGTGTGTCAAAATTAATTTGTTTGTTGGACTTGAGGGTTTTTTGGATTATTTTTTTTAATCGGTTTAGAATCTGTCATTAGTCAAATCAAACTGTGAGGGGTGAACAAGTGGTATGGGTGCCATTACTTTGCAGTAGTTCAACCACATGAGAGTAGCAGGGCTGGGGGCTTGGATGATAATCATTGAGAAAACAGTGAATCATCAAAGATTCCTGCACTCATACCACAAATCATAGAACTGGGAAATAAACATGGGAAATAAAGCAAAATATAACCAAGTGAAGGATAGAACAGCAGAAAGGTAAAGTACCTGTTCACTCAGACATCCCCTTTGCATGCTGGGAGTTTGGTACATAAAAACAGAAACAGGAGACTGAGACCATCTCTAATATGCTCCCAAATTTTCTTTGGTCTGCTTTTTAAGCAGTACCTTTCTATTTAAATCATGTTGCAAGTTATATAGTTATTGGCTTGCAAAAGAGACTTATGGTATTTAACTTCACTGGGAATTACCAACAAAACAAAGCAACCTTTCCCACATGAAGTGAGTATTGTGCCAGTAAGTATTGGTGGAGCAGGTGTCGGGACCGAAGGTGAATCAGTTGGCCATGATAAGTTAAGCAACAGTTTGAATTCAGCTGTGCTTCAGTGTGTTTCTGAGCGAGGTTTAAGCACAGAAAAAAAGGTGACTGTTCCCATAATGTTTTTACACAGCTCACCTCAGTCACAGTGTTTCTCTGTAAAGGGCAGCGCCTTTACAATCTCAAACTCTGGGGTGTAAAAACACAAAAGTATCCCTGTTGAGTGCCTTCAAAGACAGCTCTGTATGTGTCTAGAGTCTCTCTCCTTCTCTTACTGTCATTGCGTTGCAGAAGAAGCTCACACTCTGCCAGTGGCACAGCATGGCGATCTGCCACCACTGTCATTGTCAATAGCATGAAAACACCATCTCATGCAGGTCAGGGGAAGATGAAAGAGGCACAGCAGAGAGGACAGGCTAATTATTCAGACACAGAGCTAAGAGCAAACAGGACAGGCGATGTCAACAAACTGTTTGGATGATTAATGTTTTTTGTCATCTACGCAGTCACCTGTGCAGTTGGCAGTTTATGGCCAAGATGATAAAGACCAAGATTTCTGACTTTTATGCAAAGTAGTCGATGCAGCAAGGTCTGAGAGGGTGAAAAATATAATTAGGCTTTTTGGTCTGCTGTTATTCTGAAGAATATTAACTGATGATGGGACTGCAGGTCGGTGTGGCCGAAGTAAGCTGTGTGCTGCCGGTTCTGATTAGAGAGAAAAATCCTCATTATGATTATGCAAAAAGCAGATTGAGGTAAAATTGAGTAATAATTCTATAGATGAACATGCATTAGCAAATCCTCAACGTAACAGCCCCATGGAATGTATTCTTCGTTTCCAACATCATTGTGTAAGAACTATTTCTTCGAGATTTTTCAGTGTCTTCTTCACCTTTATGGGTTCATATTTGTTTGTGTTAAAAAAAACTCATGACAGGTCCTGCTCTGTATCCTTCAGATATGACATAATTAGGTTTTGTTCATGATGTAACATGGTCATGCTGACAACAAATGCATTACCATAAGCCTCTTAATATAATCCCATGACCTTACAGCTGTTTTGGCTGTAAATCCTCCAACCTGTTGACTTCTTGTCTAGCTCTGCTCATTATGTCAGTTTGTTGCCTTAATCAAGTTAAATATGATCTGGTTTGGATACGTTTTTTAATTAATTAATTTATGTTTTGTCGTTTTGAAAGTGATTGGGCAGTTTAGATGGTTTCTGTGATCAAATTCCATTTTTTTTATTATCATTTTTTTTTTCTAATTATTATTTTGATGACAATTGAAATATTCATTCATTGCCCATCCCTAGTAAATAGCTTAGTCGGACCAAGAAAGCACTGAGCATAAATGGATTAACACATAATGCGATTGCTATCGGACTGCAGTTGGATTCAGCAGGTCTTGGCATGTCTCGGTCCACCTCGGCACCCTGAAGAGGAAGTAGATGACCATGATAAATAGTGTCTCTAAGCTCCTACAGGACAAACAAACACTATGGCACATATATTAGCCATCATCGTTAAAATGTTGTTCCCTCTTTGGATGAATCAAAGCTACTTTGATATGCCCACAGCTTTGTTTATCATTGAAGGACACAGTGCCCCCTATCAAAGCAGAGTGAGACGTCATCAGCTAGAAGTCTGATTCTCTTTTTTGCATATAAACGCAGACAAGACTAGATTCCCCGCTGTGACTTTACAATTGAGCTATCACCTTAGTTGGACCGCTATGTGCATGTAAACGTAATGAATCACAGACACACAGAGACAACCTTTCACCGGCACACTCACATCTACGGACAATTAAGAATCACCAATCAGCCTGTTGACCATGTTTTCAGACTGTGGGAGGAGGCATAAGTACCCAGAGAGAACCCATGAATACACCCCACACAGAAAAGCCTATCTTGTGTGAACCAGGATTTGAACTGGCAACCTTCTTGCTGTGAGGTAGCAGCGCTAATGAAGCCCTTGGTGAGATGAAATGGTTATTAAATTGAAATCTTAATATCAGATACATTTCAAACACACCTGAGGATAACCTTACAATTTGGGGAACAATTTAATTCCAAAGGTACTCACTCCAGTCACTTCAAGTGGGTCTTTTGGACTCATTGCATTGAAGTTCATTAAAAAACAGAATAAGAGGGTGAACAAAGCGTATTAAGTCAACACGACTTCATTGTATGTTTACCCTGGTCAATTAAGAACTGAAGATCAATACAAACACCTTTGTTTTTGTTAGATCCTTTAGATTTATTGGTGATGACTTTGTCTCTGGCAACCAAAGCCTGACACTCTGCAACATCATAAAATCCTAGTTTGAAGGAAATGTTACATTTAATGTAAGCATGACTGACGGACTTAAAGATGCTGTGAGGAGGATCTGCTTTAGTTTGGCTGCCTTACCACCTTCTAGCCAGTAATCTCACGCACACTGGTGCGCGGTGTGTTTGTTTTGGAATTAGATGGAGATTAGATCAAAACAAACCTTTTATAGGCTACAAAGTGCCGAGGTAAGGTATTTATCAGTATAGCTACGTAGCACTATGGTTTTAAATGTGACATCAAGCAAACATAGTATTATATGTTACTATGTTACAATGTGTAGCGCTATAGGCAGCCCGATGCTCCGACCTATCTGTAGGAAAACCTTACAACAGGTAAACACTGTCAGTTTGTACTGTTGTTCAGTAGCTGTCTATATTTAGCACACCCTGCTGCCCAGTGCTCTAAAACATTTCCATAATGTGTAATGTTAGTGAATCCTGGTTATGTCCTACCAGTCATCTACCAAGCAGAGCTAACGTAACCTCCTATGAACAGACCACTGCAGAATAACTGCTGCATTTGGGTTGGAATGAACATTATCACAAACATTTTAGCCTGTGTTAGCCTTAAGCCCATGCGCTATCACTGTCCCTTTAAGTTTTCTTTTGCTCTTCTGTCCTCTTTCTCTGTGATAGTTAGGCTCCTGTGTCCACCATCACTACAAAATTAGTCATAGAAATTGTTTTCAGCAGAGAATAACACGGATCTCTCTTCTCACTACTAAACTTTGTCAGCCAGCGTGGTGTTGTCATAGAGACCTAAATGTGCTGTAAATCAAACTGGTCCTGTTCGACCTGACCAGGAAGCTAAGAAGTAACATTTTGAAATAACCTGTAACTTGTAATATTGGTGCTGGAATTCTCTTTTTAAAGTGTGGATTACCATCAGGCATATATCCAGAAGGAAGAATTTTGCAAGACCACTTGAAACTCCTCACAGCCCCTTTAATGTTGGCACTTTGGTCATTCCTTTCTACATCCGGTCAAAATATATTCACTGAACTATGCATTATATTTAGTACACTCAATTGAGGCTGCATAGTTATATAGTTGGCCTCTAACCGTGGGTTATCTTCTCTTCGTCATCAATGACTCACATGTTTAGCTACGAATACTGAACATGCATTAAGTGCGTTCACTTCAACACAGCCAAATCCATATTTGCATGCTGCGTGTGGTAAAGTATGAAATAGCTGAAGAGTCTGACAAGTAAAGCCGCTCCACTGTCCTCATTTCAACTATGACTCACAGTTTTGTTGCTCCCAGTGAGTGAGCACAGATTATTATGCGGAATTGAGATGGTTGATAGAGATACTACGAATGAATTTTTGCACAGGAAAAGTAAAGCATTGTTTTTTTTTTTTTTGTTTGTTTTGCTTTTGAATGTGATAAATCACGACTTATTTTGCTTCTGCTATTGGCAAAAAAGGATGAGAAACGGTCCATTTCAATGTAAACTGACTGGATTGTCCTTGTTCTCTCCAATTGTTTTAAATGCAAAGCAGTACATCTTTGGTTTTAATGGTCAATGAGTACAGTGTGAGGATCAATACAGGGTGCAGTCCAGCGTGTAGAAGAAGTGTTTGCAATTTGTGTGTAACCAAGGACTAAAGGTTATGTGTGTGAACAAACACAAACACAAAGCTACATTTTCCAGCACGACTACATAAAGATTAAAGACTAAACTGCAGACTGGACACCATGACTCATTCCTATTCCTATGTGCATCTGTGACTTTCCAAAACCCAAACTGTGAATAGTTGACCTGATGGGTGCAGTCTGTACTTGTTTAGCTTAAATTCCTCTTACATGAACAGAGGAGACATGAATCAGAGTTGAAGCTGGGAGCATGACCTCCATGTTGGCTATAAAGGTCAGAACAGAGACTATAACTCCTGGAATCAGCTGTTCGTGTTGGCACAGAGGGCGGCTTGATGGAGTGCTTTGCCCACAGTCAGGACTTTCAGAGTCAGGTGAGGGTGAAGACACCCAGGTCATCCATTGTTGCATTGGAGCAAGGAGTTTTTTTGTCAGCACAACACAAATAGGACAAGGGCACTGGGCATCATTTGCAGTCTTCTGACAAGTTTATTTTTCGCAGGAAGGATATTTATGGACTAAAATTGATAAAATTATGCAGGGGAAGAGGAGCTGGATGGAAAAGAAAGAGGGAGAAGTGAAGGAGGCAGGGAGAGACAGAGAGGGAGAAAAAAAGAGGCACACAGACAGAGACGGGGCTTATCTCCTGGCCTGCAGACAACAGTTCTTTTTCAGAGCTGGAGTCATGTGCTCAGGGCCCCTGGGTGAAAGTGTTCCTCTTTAGGGGCTGCATGAGCCAGAAGGTCAGCAGTTCATCTCATAATTCTATGGCTGCATGTCAGTCGAGAACAATGACAATAAAAAAAAATAAGAAAATTTGGGTCTAGCTATTTAACACCTGTCATTCCTAACTCACTTCTCCCTGGCACTGCAAGCTGACTCCAGCGACTGTTTGCCAAAGCATAATTGCAGGAGGAGCATTTAAGATTTTATTTCATCCATCTGTGTGCTTTTATGTTAATTTCCTTTTTTTCCTTTTAATACTAACTTTTAAACAAATGGTGCTGAGAATTCACAGGCCCTTTGCCCCAAAGAAAACTCAAATCCATCTGTCTTGTATCACTATAGCTTTGCAGAGTCATTTGTAATGACCAAAAATAGCTTTGGTCTACATTTAGTCTGTGACATCCGCAATGACCTCAATGGAAGTGATATTAAATGGGCTGCGAGTAGCTAAATTTGTAGTGGCACATAGTTTTTAAAGAGATTTGTGTGTTCAATACATCTTTACACCCGAATAGTGGAAAAAAAAAAGAGAAAAAAGAAAAATCAAGGGCAACAAAAGTGTCTTCAAAGTTTCTTTTACACCAACTGAAGGTCCACCTGCATCCTTCAGTTTTAGAGTGTAGTGTAGAGCAGTATCAAACAGAGATGAGATCTAATGTCTTATAAGTTAGGGAGAAAAGAGTTTTCAGGTTGCCAGAGATATGGATGCAAAGATACAGTAAACATATTTCAATCAGGAGAGACTTATACACCAGAAAGAGTTATGAACAGTTTTAAGGAATAAAAGCAAAGAAAAGTTTGGTGGTTAGATCCAACCAAGCTTTAAGCTAAATAATCATTGTAGGGGGTACAATGACATTATAAATTATGAATATCCCCGATGGAGTCCTAGACACCGGTGGTGGTGGTGGTGGTGGTGGTGGTGGTGGTGGGGAGAGTCAGAAGAAGGCTGGATCCTGATGATTCTGTGAGGACTGCAGGGGGTGCCCAGAGAGGTGGAGGAGGGTCATGACAAGAGCCCAAAAGACGGCTGACAAGCAGAAGAGACAGCATTCAAACTTTGACAGCCATAAGATTATTGGCTTATGATTGAAGCAGAGACGATGTGATTGGATGGAGAGAAAAGTTGACACGCCCCTGTTCAGCTGATGGTGACAAGCAGGAAAGAGGAAGTGAAGAAACAGACGAGTGTGAGAACCAAGTCTTCCTGACTGAACTTTTGCTAAGGTTCATAAAGTATTCAAATTAGCACATGGTTCCAAGCCACTGGTGAATTGATTTTTTGAAGCAGCAATTTTAGTGTATTTATTGTCACGTCAGTGTGTTTATATTGGAAATTAGCAGACAAAATAAAAAAGACACTTCACCCCACTATGAAGCATTTTTCAAGACATGGTGGGAAGTGCTGATCTTAGTCCATACCTCCTCTTTTGTGTTCCAAACCAACTAATAGCAAAGTAGGGGAAAACAAACATGAAAAATAACTAAAATAAAATAAAAATGTGGCTGTGGCTCTTAAAACTGCTCACAGTATCACAGCTATTAAAAAACCTTGGGGGGCTTAGGTTCCTTATTTATTATTTACATAAAACACTCATAAGATATTCATTCACAAAGCATCAAAATGCTTCAATTCACACAAATCAGGAATGTATCCAAAACAAAAGGTTTGCCTCACCTCCAAGATGCATAGCAATGTCCCAAAGCCAGACATGAAGCTGGACAGATCAGTTATACTTTGGTTCAGGCCAAATTCAACCTGTTGACCAAAATCCGTCAACTGGCTAAAAAGTGCAAAACATCAATGTTGATTGGCAGTGTTTATTTGTTGTGTGATGTTATTAAAAGCTTGGACGCTAGTTTACTGAACAGCTGTTTTTCTTTTTTTTTTCTTTTGTTTGTTTGTTTTTTTGCTGTGTGTGTGTGTGTGTGTGTGTGTGTGTGTGTGTGTGTGTGTGTGTGTGTGTGTGTGTGTGGGGGGGGGGGGGGGGGGGGGGGGGTGAAAAAGTAACCTGCTAGACAAACTCTGTTCTAGTTTTAATGTTGTATTTTGACAGAAAATGTCAGAAGTGTAGAAGTATTACACTGTCCTCGAGAAAACTGAGTTTGCAATCCAGTGATATATTTCAGTATCTGAAACAACTATAAACAAACATTGGCATCTATAGCAAGCCTGACTAAACAAACCTGCACCTGATGCCTCTTTCAATCATGGCCATGATTCATGAGTGTCTTAAAACAGGGCAATAAAATCCCAAATCAATTAAGAAACTTCTTGGCAAGACTGTGAGCTTGAGCCATATTTCCCCACATTTCTATGTAAATGAAAACCTAATTTCCCTACTTATCATACCAATTTGCTCAGATCAATGCACAGTCTCTCTGCATGGGAGCAAGTCCCACAGTGTTTTGTATCCACAGTGCAGTTGCCATTATGATGCCCTACTTTGATTCCTCCCTTAAAAGGATCTCATCCTCACAGAGTTTCGTTTCTTTTCAGTTCAAGCTGTTCCCACTGATTGTTTCAGCACTTCTGACAGAAAGTTGAATAGAAACTTAATAGCTAAAGATAAACTATTTTTGACATTATGTGCTACTTCTTTGTCATTGAAGTAAAAAGGGGGAAAAAGATCATCAGCAAAGTCGAGTGTCTCTGGAGTAATGAAATAAAACAGTGAGAGCCATGCATGAGGTTGTACTTTCCAAACTTTTTCTTTGTAGTCTACTTCGACCCAGGCAGGAGACGGTGTGACCTCTGCACACAAGATAGCTGTGAATATAAATCTGCAGCTCCATTAATTGATGCCTGTAGCAAAAAGACAAAAAAAAATGCTGCTTTGACACGGGATGATTCTGTGACACTGCTGGATGAGTGCACCCTGAGGAAATATGCCCTGCCAAACAGCCTCTCCTCTGCTCGACCAGATGCAGAGACTAGAGCCCCTCCCGGCACCTGCAGGAAAGTGACACCATTACCTCTCCCTCAGTCTAATTGCATGGACACAACTCTGGCAATTGGGGAAACTGTTCCAAAGCCAAATTCAGCAGGAGAGGTAGCAGGGGCTTGATGCTCCGACAGTCCCTGCCTGATTGACAGATTGATAAAGGTTGACTGTGGCCTCCGCTAGCAGCAGGTAGACGGGCAGTTTGCTCCGCCTGCACGGGCTCCAGGGAGGCTTGCTTGAGGAGAAGAAGTGGAAAACAGCTCAGGAAACATTTAGTGTTGGACTTGAATCTGGTTTTAGCTGCTGGTGGTCAGGCAATTAGAAATACACAGTGCAAAACACAGCATCATGCTGTTCTCTACCCACTCCTGCCTGCCTGCCTGCCTGAGCTTGATACATATGTATGAGTGTGAGCTCGGGAAGACAGGAGGAAACTATCCATACATGTAACTACAACTATTCTGAATACAGGCTGCTAAAAAAGTGTTGAGTTAATTTTGTGGGATTAATATCAAAATTCTTCTCTTTTCATGATATAGGGGTCGAACTTGTGGCTCAAAAGTCTGCAAACATGGCATTACCTGTTCCTTCTTGTTTGTAACCCAAGTATTGAGTTCAAACCTGTTTGTGCACTTGAACATAGAAAAAAAAAAGTGGCACCAGAGATCAATGAATGCACCTTCACTTGACAAATATGTTTGTTTTGTTTTTTTTTATCAGTGAGGCTACTGGAGGGAGAAGATACACTATTGATCCTAGAACACAGAGAATATCCTTCAGGAATAACAAACTTTCTTGCTAAAACTTTGGTGAACATTTGGCGTATCAAAACACAGCAGTATCAGGGGTTTAGCACGCCAAGATTTAGTACAACCAAGCCTTACAGCCTTGAATCAACAAATGACGAATAAAACCGTTCCGGCACTTCAATGTTAACAGTTTTGCATTGTAATGAAGTGTGCAGAGGTAAATCTCGGATAACAGCATCTTGTCTTAGAATGACTGGCCCCAAATGCTCTGGATACTGAAACCTCTGATCCATGACTATTCATAAATTGGATTTTATTTTTTACTCATGTACATCCCTCCATACACACATCCTTTGTCTGGGTGCCAACGAATAAAAAAGCGGGAGATGATTCCAGGCTGATCATCTTGTTTTTCTAAAAGGAAAGCAAAGAAAGAGAAAACAAACAATTGAAGGTTGCCTCGGGTATCGTCTCTTTGAGGGGCATTGAGCCATTAAAGGCGAAAACAAGCATCAAGGAAGGAAGGAAAAAGAAGCCCTGGCACGACTAACAACATCATCACTCAGCCCACCCACCCACTTCTTACCCGCCTTTCACAGCACATTGTCAAAATAACTGTCAGAAGTGTTTCATGCCTCCCAACTGCTGGAAAAAATGTTACACTTTGTGGGAGGTGCTAAGAGCGAGAACAATAAAGAAAGAAACAATTTGACATTACGGTTTAATTTGAAAAATTATCATGAACAGTGCAAAACAGCAAACTTTGGCGACTCTTTTTCCTAAAAGACTCTATTTTAAATTTTCTGAAGACAATCTTGCTGTAAACTCTCATGACGGCCAGTGGCTGCATTTTCCATCCGTATTACACTTTATTGGATTTCTTTCTTTTATCTACTATAGCTTTATTTTGTGTTGATGATTCCCAATGAGGAGGGAAAATGGGCCATTCAATTCTCTTAATTCACCCCACACACTCTGCTCATCATTTAATTGATAGATGCACACTCTTTTTCCTCTCCTTCTCCCTCTCTACAAAGCTATCCATTTATTTCCACTTTCATTACTCGGAGCTGAACGGTGACTTTTTGAGATCAGTGCTGGGTGTGGTGGCTGATGAATAGAGTGGACCGCAGTGATTGCTAGAGCATCTGCCATTGCTATCTGAGCAAACATAGTGATGTGTTCAGAGTGACAATGAAAGAGACGAGGAACTAAAAGCTACTGCTGCCTGACATTTTAAATTGCAGACATAAATCTTCTTTGAATGCATTAACACTATTTATGTCTTTGTCAGTGGCCATCTACTAATAGAAATGTATACCATAGTGCTTATGACAGCGCCAATGCTACATTTTTGTTTCTGTGTTCATTCATACATCATGTTAAAAATTGACCTCTCAGTACTGGAAAACCTAAGCAAGTTGGTATTTTCAATCGAAAAAAATAAAAAAAAGAGAAAAAAGTCAAGCTGTATCCCAGACATACAGTGGCAAGGCAGTGTTGGTGCAAGTTTGGCCAAAAGCACCCTGCCAGCAGCACCGAGGCATGTCATTAGAAGCACCCAATCAAGCCTAGACACAGAACCGTTGCTCAAGTGCCAGAGTTGTGGCCAGAGGCAAAGAAAAAACATAAACACTGGTCCTCTAGCAGGTATGGGAGCAGTTCAGGTCCGCTCAGCTGTGTTCTCTCAGAGTTGGAAGGGTGAGTCCAGTTTCTTATTTTCTTTTTTTTTTTATTGGTTAAATTTAGACCAGTGTCCTACGCTGCAGATAGAATACTAATCAGGCCAGTGGCAAGCCAAAGAGAGAGCTGCAAGAGACTTCACTCCTGTATTCCTCCTCCTCCATTTCTACTGCATTAAAGCTTTCAGGCTTTCAGGATACTGTATATGGATGTAACCTCAGCCATACATCAAACTGCTGCTCAGAAATATATTGACTTCATCTCACATAATTATGAGCAGCATTTGACACACCCAAGGCTTTTTAGTGACACTTTAAAGTCACTTAATGGGGTGCTGATTTTCACAACCGGGCTATCCAAATAAAGTGTGGCCTGTTTAATTAATATTTCATATGGGTTTGAATGGGATCCTTCCATGGCTCTGCAAACATTACCTGTTATTTATTACTTTGCTCACATGCTCTGATTTTCCCCATTTTGCTTTAGGAAGTAAATGCTTTTGTGCCCAATCACTCATTTGTTTGACTTGGTAAATTATTGAGTAGATGCTGTATATTCACATACATAATTCAAGACTTTGAGGTGAAGATGGAAAATCAGCATTTTGTGTGTTTCTCAGTTTATCATATTTCATAATAAATGCTGTTTCATTCAAAATTCCCCCAAAAGACTGCTGATGTAGAAGTCTTGCTACAACTTTATAAAACGTCTCCATGTTGCACACCTAATACTTTACAGGACATGTCAGTCAAATGTAGAATGCTGCACGCTTTGATTTTTAATAACATACAGGGACACATGGATAATTTATGCTGCTTTAAGTGCTTGCATGGGGAGTTTTCTTGGCGACTTGTGAGGGAGAAGGTCCGGGCGACTTTTACTCTCCATTTCTGACCATCATTTCTATTCAACATCCATTACACAGCTCTGCTCCGAAGATTACAAGCAAAGTCAGAATAACATTTGTGGCTGATGGAGCCTCCGTTTTTTTCCCTCTGGAAATTAGAGCACATGCCGAACGAAACCACTAAGCAGAGCAGTGCTGAAGTAAGAAATAGCTGTAACCGGGACACACTGGGTGAATATTTAGAGCAATGTACATATTTTAGCATGCCATTTCAGGTCAAGACAGATCCTGCCAATGCCTGCGCTGATTAAACTCAAGATTTGAGGGCATGTGTGTGTGAAATTACAGTACGGTACCACAAAGTGAGCACCGTCCAGAGTGTGTTGTTTCCTACAATGAGAAATATTATCAAAAAGCATGGTCTCTGGATCTTCTTGTCTCTTTGTCTATTTTTTTCTTTTTTCATGCTGATTTAGCTCCTGAATAGTTAAATGCAGACACTCCAATCTCAGCCAGAGAGCAGCAGGACACAGCACTCAGACATCAGTGCATCATTAGCTTTAATCTTGGAGAAGAAAGGTGTAAAAAAGTTGAAACAACCAAAATACAAATTAAGGAAGAGGAAGTTTTAGGGTACTTCATCATCTCCTATGACAAATGTGCACAAAGGAGACCAAAGTCCATGATGTCCACTTGCAATCTGAAACCTTATCCAACCAGCTGCCAGCTAGCGGTCACCTCGCAGACGTCTGGCCAAGCCCATATATTAACCCAGAACAGCTGGCTGCTTTCCAACATCAGCCACTGGGTTTTTAATTGCACCAGTTGTGATGTGGTGTGTATGTGCTGAGATTACAGTTAAATTATGATCACTACCAAAAAGTCTTGCCTTACAGGATCACAGCTCAAGAAACACACTCTAACAACAAAGAGTGTTTGTTTTTGTTAAAAAAAAAAAAAACCTTTCTGTTGTTTTGTCTTCCTCTAATAACCTTGACCTCCCTTCAACATCAACCCATACCTCCACAACTGAAACCTGTCGATGCTGCAGAAAACAGCAGCATCTCCATAATACAACAAAACTAATTTCCCTATCCCCTGCTGTTCTTGAGTTTTGAGAAGATGAAAATATTCATTGCGGTTGTCCTGAACACGGAATAATCATTGAGGATTTATGTTTCTTGCTTGTATCAAATTAATTGTGTATGGAGAGAGCAGGGTTGAGAGGATATCTCACAGCAAAGGATTTCACCATGTCATCACAGAAATGCATAAAGTCAAACTATATTCCTTGTTTTCTTCTTTTCCACCCCAGCGTAGTCCACATAGCAGCCGTCTCCACCGGCATACACAATGAAGAGTGCAGATACTGCGCTGAATTACATATTTGCTAATTTTCAAGCTTCTCAGCACGGTGCGGAGAGGGATGGTATGCATTTACATCGAAATGGCAATGCAAGGCAATATATGATGAGACTACTGCCTGAGGATTATCCTATTGCTTTGAAGTCTGCCTAAACACTTAAGTCACAATCTGAAACTTGACAGGCTTTATTAAAACAAGTCCTCCATTTATAATGTGAAGTAAATACTGTGTATACTGATACATAAACTTACAGAGAAAGACTTATGCTGCTTATAGGTTTCAGTTTGGTGAGTAATAAATAGTGCTGTACTGCGGTATGATTCTTTTTGTTGTTGGGAACGAACAGCAGAGAGGTGTGTTGACAGAGTTCAGGTTCAGGTTTTCTCATTGTGTTCTGTTTCATGTGGTTGGGAGCCAGAACCTTCACAACTAATGATCAGCTACAAACTTGAATTAATATTCAGTTATGTGACTGCTTGAGCTAATATTTTGATAGTTCCTAAGTTATCTTTATTAATGTTGCTATCACAGTCTTTTAATCATCCTGTCTTCATAATAAAGCATTTTTTTTTCGTCTTTTAGGGTTAGTGTAACAGAGACAATAAGTATTCATTGCATCTCTTCAGCACTGTTACTGAAGCTAGAGATGGACAGTGTCTAAACCTGGTTCAGATTTTTAAAAATGTAAGGCAGGGAACTCACTGCGGACACGATAAGAGCTTTGTAATCTTAACTCAAAGGAATGAAAAGGTTTTATAAGCATGCAAAGCCGCTGCTCTGTATTAGTGCAATTTTCTATTGTTGGCCAAAAGTAGAGCTGCAGATTCTGCAAGTTTCCCAAAGGTATTAGATAAGAAAAGGCAACTTGTCATGACTTCCTAAATAAAAAATGAAATCAGCAAGTTTCCATTTGAAAACTGAAAACTGAAAGCATCCATTCCCCCGCTTTAAATTAAAACTGGCAAGCTGTGGTTAGTATTTGGACCCTGAGGGAGCGGAGACTCTAGATTGGTGTCAAGCTTCCAAGTCCTCCAAACTGAATGACAAAATCACTGCTCTCTAGAATGACACTTATGAGCACTTTCTAATCTGTAGCCACTTTCAACAGCAAAACTTTCTATAGTGCCTTCCACAACTGGTAATAATAATGCACGATGACTCCTGATGCAAATAACCGATTAGGTTTTGACACTTAACAACACAATTATGATAAGTCCACTGAAGTATCACTTTAAGGTTTGAGACATATTGATTTTTTTTTGTTGTTGTTGTTGTTGTTTTTTTTGTTAAACTGAAATGTTTCTGGCGTGTTTGTTAGTAAGCTTAAAATAAAGACCGTGTGATTAAGGTTAAGAAAAGGTGTTGGCGTAAACAGTGTAGTCTCCAAGTATTTTGTTGTGCTGCTTGTCACTCCAAAATGTCATCCCTCTGTGTGTTTGGCTAAGTATCAGTATCTGTCGATTGACGAGTCCTAATTAAGACTGCTGAAGAGCAGCAGAAAAGTTGGTAAATTGAGCATCAACATCTTGCTGTTTCATTTTGATTCATTTTCTCTCAGGCTTTCTGAGAAAAAGATGGATTGAATCTACTCCAAATTACTGTCTTTCATACAGTCGTGAGCACCATCCTGACACCAAACTTGGACCATAATGAGCAAAGATTGCAAATAAATCAAGGCGTATACAGTGTCACAAGTGGAAGTCATGCTAAGGAAAAAAAGATAAAACACGATGACAGCAGCACCACCATGATGAGCAGAATGACCACATCATATTAAAGGATTGGACAGCGTGGAAATAAAACAGTGGAAATAGAAGAACATGCCACATTCATAAGCTCCAAAAAGGGAGGGGTTGACAGTAAACCCTGTAAATCCATTTGGTTTTTCAGACATGGAAGGAGAACGGAACTGACAATAGCTTGAGGGGCCAGTGCTCCATGGAGTGAATACCAGAGCGGAGGAGCGGAAAAATAAATAAAGAATGTGTCACCTAGTGGGAGGAGGCACCGAGGCAAGATCTGTCAGAACTCTGCTGCTGTCTGCAGATTAGATCTGGGGCTATTTAAAGAGGGAGAGCACGCCAAAGTCCCCCCGACGCCAGTGTCCACACTGCTCCCGCCACCACTCTGACATCATTGGCAGCCATCGCCTTGTGACAAAAAAACATGAAGCGCAAATGATGGCTACAAAGGGGGTTGGGGAGGGGGACATTTCCCTGTGCCGTGACTGACCTGGTCACGTTGCACGTTCTCTGCATCCGTGTAGATCAAGCGCATAAAAGACAAGGTCACTGGAGAGGGAATTTGCCTGCTGATGTCAGCGAGGCAGTGAGGGCTGCAATACATTTTTAAGGGTTACTGTTGGCCTATAAATAACATCTCAATAACCCTGAGGTCAGACATATAAGCTGCCATCAGAATAATCACAGTTTCCCAAAAGGATCAAAGTAGTAGGAAGCAGTCTGGCAGTCAGACAGGTTTGGCATGTGTTGTATACATATCTCCTGTGTGTGTGTGTGTGTGACAGCGTGTTTTTATTTGAGAGGGAAAAAAGAGCCAGTGATTGATGCATGCGCTTGCGTGGGAGTATGAGTATCTGTCAGAAGATATGAGATTGGCTGTGTATGGGAGCGTGTGCTCATGTGCTGTAGTTTAGTAGTTGCCCATTGTGGGTGTGTGCGGTCTTGTGCGAGTGCATGTTGTTTGTGGTTGTCTTATGTCTTCTCACAGTAGATTGATTAGATAGAAGGCTGTTGGCGAGGCCCCGTTGTGTGTTTGGTCACATCGCTCTGACAGTGTGTGATGTTTTTCTTCCCAAATGAAGCAACATTAGCCCAGTCATGTTTGCCTCCCAAACACGAGCCAAGGATGATGAAGCTATGTGCACGACCGAACTGTAAGGCCTCATTTACCCCATGATACCTCCTCTCTCTTCCCCTGCTCCCCCTTGCTCTTGCACTCCTGTCTCACTCTCTTCCTCCAGGCTGCAGCAGACTGACTCTCTGCTACAGACTGAGTCATTCTAAGCCAGTCAGTTATCTCTCCATCCAGCCCCTCAGATTTCACCACTCCTTTTGTTGTCATCAATCAAAGCAGGGCTCCCAGAGAGGGAGGGAGAAACACTGAAAAGTGTCAAAACAGTGACCAACTAAGAACTTGCACTTGTAGGTTAGAGCAGAATTTATACATGGACACAGAATCCATGGATTATTAACGAGCTTTTTTTCTGTCAAATTTCTCCATGAACCTTGAAGAATGGTATTTGGAAAGCAAGGAGCTTGCATCAGGAAGTGCAAAGATGAACACAGGTTATTGCATCATGCAGGCTTGCAAGCAGGCGGTACAGTGAGGCAGAGGGAGGCGATATGCTGGCAGGCTGAGCAAACAGGAGAAAGGGTCATGGAGGTACGCAGCTGAAGACAATCAAGGGATGGAAGCTCAGCCGAGGAGATCCTCACAAATGTTCCACACAGATGGCTCGATGAAGCATCTGTACTCTACCTCTACCTGCTAATTACATGCTGTGCCTGACTTCACACTTTCTCCTCCGAACCACTGCCAACTGTACTGAAAAGATGAATATGCTTTACATGAAACAAAGCATCTCCATTCTTCACTCCTTCCAATTTGTGACACCATGCAGCACAATGGGCTCCCTGTTCATGGACTGGCAATTTAATGCGTGAAAGCGAGAGATGAAGTGAGGGGAGAAAAGAAGAGAAAAATGCCTTTCCTGTCCTTCACCTCCTTGTACATTGCTTATTTGTTTGTGGTAATTGGACCTTTTAATGTGGCAGGAGAATGCAGGTAAAGAACCCCACTGTGCTGTGTGTTTTTACTAACAAGACAGCAGAGCAGGATGTAGTTGACAGGAGGAAATTTGATGTATGTACCAATAGGCTTTTCTTATAGCAATGCCGCCATAGTGTTCACATTTACATCAAACTTTGCAAAGGTTCAGAATTATATATCCTACAGTAACATCTATTTCCCATTTACTGTGCAGACATTTGACTTCTGCCTTTTCCAACTGTTTACACAACATATATATTTTTTACTGCATTACCAGTTCACTAGCATTTCACTGGTAAAATGTTTTCATCTCCAAACTCCAATGTCTTCTCCCACAATGGGGACAACAACTGACAAAACAGACCCAGAAGTCAAAATAATATTCATGGAAAGTTAATATACTGCCCTAGTTTAAACAGATTTTTTCCTCTCAGTTTGGTGAGATTTGTTTACCAGGCTCTTTTCTTGCCGGAAGGGCTTGAGGTAGCGTTCCCCCACACACCACCATGTCTCCCTGCCAACTCTGCAACCTATAATTATCAAGACACACACACACACACACACACACACACACACACACACACACATACACACACACACAAACACACACACAGACCAGAACGCAATGAAAGAGAATGTATTGTGCCCGTGCTCTGAGGGTAACATATAAGTACCTTCACCAGCGAGTAATCAATATGTTTTTGCTTATGAGTAATATTTCAATATGTAATTAAAAAGCTGATCCATGCACACTGACTAATTGTTCTGTATGAGGCTGTTGTTGAAATCCATCCAAAAATGACAGCGAGAGAAAAGAGAGGCCGTGCTTTGGCAGCATCTTAATCAGGAGCTGTGCAAGCACATCTGGATTTTGATGACTTATTTCAAATTCAAAGGCGGCATTTTGCATTGAAATTCAGTATTGGTTCAATCTTGCTCTAAGAGGATAAAACTTTGGATTGGACATAAATGAAAAGAGGATAGGATGAATGCACAAACAAGCATGGGAAGCAGGGTGTTGCATTTGTAGGGAGAGAACATCAATTAGTGAGGTGTCTTTTTGTTTGATTTTCTGTTATATTTGTGCATGCTTACAAGAATTTTAAAAGATTTTGTTGTATTGTAAATAAATTAGTTAATCTCCTTTAGCATTGATGAAAGCATTCAAAATAAGAGAAGTGGACCTTATAATAATGCAGAATGTGCATGACAAGGTTGCAAGCGCAGGTTTTGTAGTGGACCTCACAATAATTTCCTGGCTCAGAGAAGCTTGATCAATAATATTATACTGGTAAAACAAATTTAGTCTTCTCCCCTCAGTTATAAGACTCTAATTGCTCTATTGATGACACGAATATCCCACTGGTGGTCTGCAGCTGACATCTCACATCATAAGTTATTCTCCTCCTATCAACCTGGAACACAGAAAGATTAGATAACGCCTGACACCTCCACCATCTGTCACCAGCAGAGGCTGCGGCAAGTTTTCACCTCACACTTTAGTTCGGCATTTATTTCACAGCTCATCTCATTTCTAACTCTAAAACAGCCGAGCTAAAAATAGGCTAAGAGTTCAGATAATGACAAAGAAGGTCATTGCCGGCCTTGCTATCACAGCAAGGACTGGCAAGGAGCCGGCTGATTTTTCACTTCTATAGTTAGCGACAACAGACTGTCAGGAAAACTTAACCAGCACCTTACAGCCGGATATGTTGACATGCATCGCCCTGATGATTGACTGCCCAAAGGAGATTCTTCAGTTTCAACATCTTTTGGGTGCTGTTTAACAAGATGCAATGTGTGGGTGGATGGACAAGAGAGCATCTATAAATAGAGAAACTGGTGATATGAGGGAGGGACGAGGCAGGTATGTGTGGCTGCCAGATGGTGCCTTGTGGGGAATGTATCCCAGTGATTTTGTTTGCAAATAGGTCTCTGTAAAGTCGCCGGCACCTTTCCTCCAAAATGCCTGCTGTTATAGGCAGAGCTTTAGGAACTGCCGTATCTGATAAAGGTGCTGCAGACTCAAAGATGTCCTGCCGCTTGCTAGAGAGGGAGAGTGGAAGTGACGCACTGTGACAGGTTTTGTCACTCTCTTAGGCGACTGCCCTACAGATTGTCACAGATAGAAATGGCAGAGCCCTGGAAGCAATGACAAATTGTTTTTTTTTTTTTTGTTTTTTTTTTTTAAGGAAAAGAAGTGAGAGAGCAAGACATGCCAATATCTGTGGCCTACTTTAGCAAGGTGTTGTAGATGGATGGGAGAGCAGCATCACTCAGGATCTTTGTTGTCACTTCCCACAAATGGATACGTAGATGTCACGACCCTCAGTGAATGGTGTTTTCTTTCTCGCTCTCTGTGCTGATGGAAACCTGAAAAAAAACACACACATCTGCCTTTATTAGCTTCAATATGCTACAAAGACTTCTGCTTGTGATAAGATTGAAACAATATTGGTAACACTTTACTTTAGAACGCAAAGTTCATCACACTAAGGTAATAATTAGACAAAGATTTTTTTTTCTTATTTCTTAAAAATTATCACATTACTTAAAATAATGTCCAAATTTATTGTCACCAGTCACAATTGGTAGGTTACTAATTCAATTTCTCAATAAGCAGTTGATAGTTAGCTATTTGTTACTTAATTTCACAAAGTTCTTATGCACCGAGTTTGTTGATATGCATAATTGAGATCACATGCAAAATGATATACCTTTATGATTAAGGCCTATAATGTTTTACACGATACAACTGAGGCCTTCAGATGTGATATTCACCAAGAGTGGGGTTGTAAATTGGCCATACCTGATTGTGATAGACACTGCAAGTATAGGCACACAGCAAAACAGAATCTGGCCAGAAGTTAAGTGCTACCAAATTTTCATCAAATTTCAGGGGTAATTTCAAAGAAATAAGAAAAAACTTAGTCTAATTATTACCCAAGTGCGATGAAATTTGCAGACCTCTAAAGTGAAGTGTTACCCCAATATCTTTGATTTGAGTCAAAGGATCAGTTTCTCTGAATGTGAAGACATCTAGTTTCACCTCACTTTTTCAAACAAGCACTACCAATTGAAACATTTTAACTTAAAAAAAAAGAAGAAAAAAGAAAAGAAAGATTCAAAATTGAATATGAGTGATAGAGCATGTATCAAATAAATCATGTTCCATTCCTTCACTGATTTTCCATGCCTACATTATCTATACACACCATTTGTAAAGGGCAGTTGTTTTAGCTGCAGGCTTGTATACAACGAGTGGAATGTGCAACAACCTTGCAGGCTGTAAACTTTCAAAACTGAGGAAATGAACCCTGCTACAAAACTACCTGTGATGGTACTTGAGCAGGGTAATGGAAACCAAGAGAGGCACAACGCTGGTGAGAATGACAGGTTGCCGTTGGATGCTCTAATGCTCCCAGCTTCCACACAGACTGAATGCAACTGGCTAAACCTCTCTGCAGTGAGATTTTAGTACAACCTCCTTTATACCCATCCAGTGTGACTGCGTGTTGGACTGACAGCGCTGTCAGACTTATGTAGGCTGATGTAGGAGTTCAGTGTGGGTGGCTGCTTTGCAGGTGAGTTGAACTGACACTAACTGTGCAGAGATTAAGTCGAGTCAGTGTATTGGTGTGAAGCGTCGACTGATTTAGGACAGAGTAAATGTGCACTCAATGGTTCTATTATAATGAAAAAAAGGATACAGGAGGTGAGATTGTCTTTACGCCATTAAGAGAGCAATCCTTGATCTGCTCCACTGACTGAGTGCAAGTACGACACTGTGGGCATAGTGACTACAGCCAGGGTGATTTCACGGAGTTATGGGCACATTTTCTGGTTTGTAACTGTTCGTGTCGCACTAGATAAAGCTCATTTGGGTGTAAAAGTTTAAACAAACATTTTATAAGTTACACAATTCCAATCTCCAATTATACTTTACTAGATCAGCTACAGGTTATAGTCTCTAAAAGGATTACTGGGCTCTCCCTGTCTGTCTCCAATCAGTGGCTCTGGAGAAAAAATCCCAGGCTTGCATACACGTCTGAGATCTCAGGATTAATGATTTCTTTTGCCGCTTTAAGGATCATTCAGTGACTGTCCTGCAGAAGTTTTAGCTCCAAGAGGTGTGTCTTTATGAGGCAATATAAGCTTTGGTATATTTTAAAAGTCAGCTACGCCTCTGGATAAAGCATCACTTTAAATAAGACCTTATTATAGCATATCAGTTACTGCGGTAAGGTGAAATAGAGAGCTTATTTTGAACAGCTCCCTCCTCCAGACAGTGAGTCACATTCACAGGCCTGAGGGTAGAAATGCTTTGTTGATGAGGGGTCAGAATAGATCTGTAAAGCTAACCGGCTGGCCACAAGTAAATACTTGGTGAAACAACAGCATGAGGGGGAAAAAATCAGCAGTATCCAGCAAACCTTGGACTTGCAGATGACCCATGATGCTGTCTAACCCTGGCAGGTGTTAATAATTTAAACAAGCTGCAACATTTGAACTTTAATGGCTTGTGATTAATACATTATTTTAAAGGGAAATTACCAAAAAAAAAAAAAAAAGACTATGTATCGTAGTCAGTTTTGGTATAAGCACAAGTTAAGGTTAAAGCACACACTCCATGTTCAAAGGCAACACTTCCTGTCGCAATTGCTGGTTCCACTTCTGTCTCTTTCCTGCACGTCTCTGCCCACTCTCTGTAACAGTCGTAGTAGTCTTACTAACCACAGAAAATTTTTTGAACGTCACATTGTATTTTTCAACCTTGCCACTGACCAGAGGCATCTCTTCTTGGCAACCATCTTCAAGCAGAATAATTTACCACGTGACTGAGCATTTATCATGCCAAGTCTACTTCAGATTCAAGTGCAAATCAAAGACAAGTAAAATGCAGAAAAAAATGAAGTGAAATTTGTCAACCAAGGTTACAACACTGCACAACTGTTTTTCATCCAAAGCAACAGCATTTTCATCCCATAATGGTAGATCCAGCTATATTTGGTTGGTAGTGATAGATGGGTTCACACAATAAAGAAAATGGGAACATACTCCCATTAAGAAAAGCGCTGCAGGGTAAGGGAACCTAGAAATGCCAGTAGCATATTGATTGCATGCCCTGTATTAATAGAGAGGTTAGCTGCTGCTTTCTTAGCCTTAACATTTCATCCAAAGTTGTGGCCTAAGTGCAACAGGCAAAATGAAAACTGACCTTCAGTTTTAACCAAATGCTCCCAAGTTGAATGGTCAGTTGTGTTCCATCGTCATGCACAGCAGGAACAAGGTGACTTCAGAAAGGTCTGTTGTTCCAGGCTTTTTATTACAAAGCCTAAGCTTATTATTTTTATTTTTAAATCTAATACACCTGGAGCACTAACATTTTCAGGTAGCCTTAAAAAGAAACTCTTAGGTCAGCACAGTCAACAACAGAGCAGATTCTTGTTCTGATTTAAAGCACAAACCTGTGACTCTGGAAAGTTAAATGAGTCTTGTGATAGTGTTAGAAAAGTTTTCCCTCACCTATCCCTCTCACTGCTGATCTAGTACAAAAAGGAAAGTGATGAAAACGTTTTCAGCTGAGTGTATAAAGCAAGATGAGTGCTAGGGTATGACTCTCTCAAAATGAGCTAATTTAACAAGGCAGACAGCGCTCCATCTGCAGTAATGGGCACAGGTTCTCATTGAATGGTCAAAGCTGACCAACATCTGATGTGGTTAGTACCACAATATAATCCCACTTTAATTAAAAAAAAACTGTGTTAGTTCAACTCTGATGCAGCTGCACCACTGTCTGCAGTCACTACTCCGCCTCTAACATTGTCCCACCCACAGTACCATTTGATTGGTTACAAGCAGAGCCATGGTTCAAGTAACAACCAATCAGCAGTCAAAGCTGTGCATGCAGTGCTCTCTCTGGAGAGCAGATGTATGCTTCAAAGGTAAATTTAGGCAGCAGACTCTCCCAAAATTGTAATGACCATCCCAGTCCTCTATAACTCACAGCTACTAATAATGTTTCTGTGAGCCCAATAATGTTATGTAAACATAAGCGGCAGCTCTTCTCACTGGTAGTCCCTACAGATGTGTCTGTAAATCACTTGAATTAAGGTTGCTGATAATGCTGATATGGAAATTGTTACAGTAGAAGTATGTGTGTGTGTGTGTGTGTGTGTGAGTGAGACAGATATAAAAAACTGTATGAACTCTATTCTGCCCTCCCTGAATGTACGTACCTGGCTCGACAGATCCAAGCGGCAACCTCCGGTCTGGGAATATGACACAATGCGGGAGTGCTAAAATCTGCTGTTTCTTGAGTGTCACATACACACCAAGCCAAAAAAGCAGTTTTCAAAGCAGATAATAACCTATTTACAGCCTGGTTCAAAAAACTTATCCTGTCTGAGTCGCTAATTTTACTACCGGCACCCACTGTACAGGGGGTGATTTTTTTTCTAACTTGGCCGTTCAGAGGATATAAGATCGCAAGCTCCCCCAATAAGAGGCACAGCTGAGGGTCACGTGACCGTGACCAGGCGCCCTTATGGCTGTACAAAAGCAGTACAGCAAAGCCCTTGCCACTACCAATATGGCCACTATAGCTGATGTGCTTCATTTTCTGTATCAGAAACAGACGGGTGACGTCGGCGAGACTACGTCCATGTTTTATACAGTCTATGGACAGATCACTTAACAGTTCCTAGTGAAAAACAATGAAATGAGAGACTGTTGATTTGGTGGTTTATTTAGACTCAACATACAAAGGCAATGGAAAACAGAAAAAAAAAAATGGCAAGGAAAGTAATTCTTGACCAGCTAGCTTCAGTTAGCAAAAGTCTGCTAGCATAATGCTAATGCCAATGGAAAATCCCATTGAAGGGCTAATGCAATTGCCTCTCAAAACTGATAAGATAGAAGATATGAAGAAGATATGGTCTAAACTGCAGACATTCAGGAGCTGCTTGCTGATGCTTTTCTGCACTGAGTTGTGTGTTTACGCTATGCAAGTCCAGGATGACCAAAACATTTAAAACCAAAGTCATGTGAAAACTAAACAGAAAATTAATGTAACGGCATTGCATGCTCATAAAGGGCAGCACAAACTAAATTCTGTCCACTTTTATAACAATTACATTAAAATTTTTGGAAAACTTTGTGAACTGTGGAAAAATTTAGGTAGCTTTTTCTTTTTAAAGTTTTTTTTTTTTTTTTTTTTTTAACGTTATAAACAGTGGTGTGCGGTCAGGGGAGGCAGTGCCTCCCCTAGGCTAACAAGAAAAAAATATATATATATTTTTATAAAAATATATTTTTTCAGTTGTTCGTATACAATTTGTCATAATTAAGAAATAAAAAAAGGAAATTGCTGATTTGTCAATAAGAGGGGGGCTAACAGAGGGGGTGGACAGCATTTTGTGCTGGCTTCATGATTGTAATGTGCGTCGGAGGCAGAGACCGTTTACTTGAAATCACAAGGTTTTGCAGTTTCGCGCATGCGTACTAAGGTCTCACGCTGATTAATGTGGGCATCGATGAGGCACAGCGTTTCTCTGCCTCTGCAGGTTGTAATACCGCACTGTCTTCGAGGTCTCGCGATAGTTTGTTAGTGCAGACATTTGATAGAGTGTACTGGAGGTGCCTGGCCTGTGTTCTTGTGTTGTTGAGATGAATTTTTGTTTGTATTTTGCTCTTGCTCCTGTGATGTAAATCCTGTAGAAATGCAAGTGAACGTATGTTTCGAGTTTTAGTTGGCATTTTGTCATGTTAACGCCAGGACTTCAGTCTGTCTCCGAACCGTAAATGGGAAAGCTGATTAACATTTATTTACTTGGCTTGTTGCTGGTAACCGATGTCTAGGAGTCCGGGCCAAAGTGAGGGAAAAGACTAAAGAGGAGGAAAAAAGGTGCACCTTGTGCACAACTGCACATTTATTGAGGAAACAAAGACCAAAATAATGCACTCCCGCCCCACACACACCATGCATGTACTCAGACTGCATCTCCTTCTGCTATGTCACACGCATGCGCACACACACACACACACACACACACACACACACACACACACACACACACACACACACACACACACACACACACACACACACACACACACACACACACACAGCACAGACTGTCACCATGTTAAAGGGGCAGGGCTGGCCAACAACAGTTTGTATTAGCAAATGTGAGCAGTGCACCGTATATATAACACACACACATAGAAATTTCAACTTAAGCTGGCTGCCTGCCTCCCTCGTAATGGACCTCACCACATCTTACTGGTTATAAGACATGCTGTTGAGCCTGGGAGCTGCTTAATAAACACAAGCTTAAAGGCACTTTAACTAAGTTAAGTGTTAGAGTTCATAATATTCAAAATTTTGACGCCAATATTTTCACTTTGACTGCAAATAAATTTCAGCTCCAAATACCAGTTATCAGCCTCTTTGACTACTGATAATCTGTATCGGTATTGGCCCTAAAATAAACAGATTGGCCTATCTCTTTAGTCTTAATTTGTGCTTTATCAAAATGTGAGCTGATAATAATGCATCCAATAATACTGCAGATGATGTAAATGTTTTATCATTTATCAGTTTATAGGTTTGACTGAGATTTTTTTTCTGCTACTATGCAGAATCAACAGCTGTCTTATTTCTAACACCTGACACTTGACCACCACCTAAGCACCTCGAGTAAAGTCAAAGACAAATCAAGCAACATAGCAAGCCTTACATGAACTAGTATCTAAATGTTAACACCAACTGTGAAGCATATGTAGCTGATGTCAACAACAGACAACAATCTGATGAGTTATAGATGACACCCGTGTGACTAACACTGACCTCAGCAGTATGGCAGAGTTGTTTCCTTTAACACGTCACATATCTGATCCTGCACAACCACTTTTAATTCACATCTCCTATTTCTCTCATGCACACAGTTACTACATCAAACTACAGAGTCTTTGTAGGTAAAACAGTATAAATATGTGGTGCTCTGATAAAAAGTTGAAGCCTTTGGGGTTCTTCTTTTGCTCCTCGGTGTGTTATTTGAGATGTGTGTTATTCGAGGGGATGTGGAAATCCATTTACACTTCTTGAATTGTGAAATAACACCCTGTACTACTGCATGGAAAGTGTCATTAGGCAACATAATCTGCCCAAACCCAAGGAGGCAGACAGTGAAAGGAGCTACAACAGGAATTTGGAATGAGGGATTTTTTTAATTACAAAAAGAGAGCAGGTGATAGCTCTCGCATGGTAACTGTGGACATGAGTCATTTCTCATACAACCATAAATAGAACTCTCAGTCGTGTTGGCTGAAGGGAGTAAACACTGCAAAATATTTTGCTGACTGGAAGGTTTGCAGTTTCATCCTCACTTAATGATAGAGGCATTGATGGCTGTGTGTGACTGCGTATTAGTGATAATGTGACTGAATGAAAATGAGGTGCATATCAACTCTTGTCGTTTCAAGAAAAAAGTTTCATTGTTGACCATATTTTTCAAGGATGTGAATATTTTCCTCATAGATACAAAAGTGGAACAAAACTGACAATGAGATCCTAAAAGCTGTGTAAGTTAAATGTGAAAATAAGTTTGGACGAAGAAGATTAGCTTCCTGTCAATCAGTCTTTTGCCTACTGCCTGGCTGTCTCGCCTGCTTCATCCCTTGGTCCTTCCATCCACTCTTCATCTCTTTGTCAAGTTCTCTTTTAAAGATGTACTGCTTGTGACTGCTTCAGGTTGTAATCACAGGTGTTAACACACACCTACATTTGAGCATGTATGTGTCACTTTCTGCAGCTACATGTGCCAAAGACCCTGAGTTTGACTGGATTTGCCTCATTAAGCATCTTAATGATGCCTTAAATGCAAACTTTGGGTTACATTTGTAGCAAAATGTGTAAAAGCTCCATTTGACAGAAAAAGACAAAAAAAAAAAAAATACAGGTTGCAAATTAGCACTATTTGATCTTAAGTTTCTGTTTTTTTCTTTCTACAAGAACTAAATTACTTCTAATGTAAAATGACTATTTGAACAACTACAGCCATTACTGCTTCTTTCTGCAGCTGCTTCTTTGAGAGCTCTGCACTTTCCTACGATAATACCAAGCCATAAAACATCCTACATTTCAAAAGCTCTCAAAGCTATTAATGTAAGACATGTATGTATGAAATTTTCCGTCACTGTGCGACTGTGTTTGTGACAAAGGACGCAAACATAAACAGGTTTTACAGTTTATTTTATGCCGTGATATTTTCAGTGGTCACAAGCGCATGACTCAAATCAGTGAACTTTACAATGGGTTTTACTGCCTTTTTACAGCTTAAGTAAGAAATATGTGAGGCACTGTCATTATAACTAATTAATTAGCCACTTAGCTGTGGAACTGTCCTCTGCATTTTATTTCTCACTCAGTGTGGACTTGCTGCTTATCAGCTTACTGGTTTGGCCTGTAGACAAACTGGCAGTGTGAGGTGTCAGGGTGAAGGATTTACTGCTGGATTGGGCTGAGCTGCTTCCTGTAGTGTTCTAGTCTCCCCTGCCAGAGAGATTCTGGTTTTGTTTTGTTTTTTTTTGCTTTTTTTCCACTACAGGTCAGTGAAGCTTACTGTACTGCACACACACATGTAGTCATAAATTTACACATGTTTTTTTTACCATCTGGCCACTTTTAGGCCTTTAAGAGACAGACTCACATCATGTTGGTAATGAAAACTCAAAGAAGTCATTAAAAAGAGTCAGTTTGCTCTCAAGACACACAGACATCTTTTTCCCCTCAATGTAACCTGACAGTACTCAGGCCTAATCCTCAGCTATCTCAGGGTAGCAGACAGACCGAGGAGCCCCATAGCATAGCGCTAGTCGCGTCTTTTTCTGGTCATTACCAGCACAGGGCCTCTCAACATGGACAGAGGCAATGAAGGAGATCCTCAATAAATGATCAGTGTGCTCTGCCAGAACTAACTCGTGCTGCATCTGCTGCTCCATGTAGCTCCAGTTCCCATCTTGCTCTTTTGCTGATAGTACAACCCATAAATTCTCCTCATCATACACCTTGCGAATTTGCCAGGTGGACACGTGTGTCTAATGACCCAAAGTTGGCTCAGAGGTGGTTGCTTTCACGGGCTTAGAGGGCAGCAGAAGCCCACCTCTTCTGAAGACCCCAAAGGGATAAAAATGAGACCCATTATGTGGTGAAGTTTGTAATGATGCTTTTGATTAGTGGGTTGTCAGGAGGTATTGGCCCTGCACTCATCACAGTGTTGTTTAGCACTTTGAGGCTTCCATAAAGATGAGGGTTTTTTCAGAAAGAGATGAAAAAGCGTGGGGCATGTGCCTAATGAAGTCTCAGGCTTATAGCCCCTCTCATGACAGGGTAATTACACCAAATGCTTCCAGCCAACACTTCAAAGGACACTTCATCCCTGTGCCAACACCATGCAATACATCTCACCAATCAAGATGGCCTGACCTAAATCAGGTCCCCATGGACTGTCTCTAATGTCCTCCAGCTACAGATCCACTGGACCTTTGCAAAGCAAGCCGCATAAGAATCACAGACATACTACTGTATGTGTAATGGGAGAGTGCAAGAGAATAGAGAGTTAATCTAGTAGTTAGTTACTACCATAGACTGTATATAGAGTGGTCAGCGTGGCTCTGCCATTTATCATTGTACAGTTTTGAAGCCAAAATACCCCATCACAGATGCAACCATTGGCAGCAGTTGTGCAGCCAGTGTCTGCACAGTAGAGACTGTGAGGGATTCTGGAAGAATCTGAGTGGAGCTGGGTGACAAAAATGATATTTTTCATCTTTCAAGAGTCAAATCACTACTTGGCTCTTCCTCCCGACATATTTTACAATCCCCCCCAAAAAATACACAAGAATGGCAGCAGTCAATCATCGTTAAATGTGACATAAAACCTCGTTTTTAACCTCTTATAACTAATGAAAACTATATTTTTCAGAAAAAAGAGGACTTGAATACAAGCCATCCAAATTATATCTTCAAATCACCACAACAATTGGATGTGAGAAACATTTCTACGAGATGTATCAATTTTTTTAAGTTTGACCACAGCTTATCTGGATTGACTGGAGAGACAGATTTTTTGACCTATACTGCAGCCAGCCACCAGGGCAGTTTTTGTTGCGACCTCACTTCGAGCTGAGCAAGATGACATCCATTTTTTTTTACAGTCTATGGTTACTACCTTTTGTACCATAGTCTGGGCAAATGCTCGATTCTGATTGGCTGCAGGGTGTCTGTTAAAACATGTTGTAGGACACCTGTAAAAAAAGTTCTGGCCAAATAGCCTTATTGTTCTAACAGACTTACCATATTGACCAGAATGGAAGACAATCCTGATTATAAGACCACCACCCTCTTTTCAAGACCAATCTTCAGAAAAAGTTCAGTCCAACAAGCTGCATGACCAACAGACAGCTGGAGTCATAGGACCAAGGAGTTCCAGCACTTCCCATGCAATTGATAAGCCTCTCTTTATTCATGTTTGTTCATGCTGTAAAACCTCAAACATGTTGACCCCTGGTCTAGCTCTGCTTGTTGTGTCCATTTGTTTACATAGTCACATTTTATTGTGAAAGTCACTGGGTGATTTTAGGTAGTTTCTGGTCACAACTTCCTGTCTTGATCTCCCCTATGCTGAGTTCATGAGTCACAGCTCTTTGTCCAGCAAAGATAGGATGGCTGCATATTACCCACAACATGACGGGCCAGTCACACAGACATACTGCAACAGAATGGATCCAGTGTAAGTTGACACATTGACTTAAATGGAAACCTATTTGATCCGTTAGATCCTAAGAGAATGGAGACGCACCTGGTGTATTTCAAAAGAATGATAAAGTAGCTTGTGGCGGATAAGATAAAACATATCACCACAATGTGAGTGGCTAGGTTGCTCACCCCCTCATGTCTAGAAGAGAATTAAATTGAGCATGGGGTAAAGAGTTAGGAGGAAGTGAGAAACTGCAGGAGCAAACAGCATTAAAACAATATTTACAAACGCTGTACTTAAGAAGCCAGCATGCCAGGCTATTGTGATAATTGCTGCGACTTCCTAACTGGTATAAACAGCTTCCAGCACAGGAAGTGCTGCACTGGGGCAGGATGGAAATCTACTGTGACATGTTGAGAAAGAAATAACACTTAGAAGTGTCTGAATGGCCCAGATGAACACGTTTTTGTTGTTTCCATGAAAAAAGCATAGCCATGTAAGACACTGGATGCTACATAATTAACAAACAGGAACAGCAAAATTCTCTCAGTCGTTCTACCAAAATGACTCCTGGAAGATCGGGTGGCACAGGAACAGATGGAGAGAGGCCACTTGAACACAGTGTAATGAAGCAATACACAGAAAAATTCACTCATACAGTGTGCATTTCAAATGAACCTAGTGTGGGTGTTATGTCTCATTTATTTTGGGATCTCACACCTAATGCATTTTTTACATATGTGCTGCATTGCTACAACTGCCGTAGCTCAGGTCTGTTTTTATTCACTAATAATGTGACTAGGCACAAACTTAGACACCATGATTGCAAATCAAAACAAGCCATCTCTGCTAAACACCTGCTTCGGTCTCAACAGTGAGGAGAACATGTGGTGAATAATCTGCTTCATCAGATGCAATTTTACACCCACATTTTTAAAATTTGGGATATTTTCTTAGCCTTTCATTTCAATCACTTTAAATATTGCAAGTAGAATATCTAGTACCAAAACAAAGACCACTGCTTTAATGTTTGAGTGTATTTTCAATCAGCAACAGAGGAGGACAGGCACTCCCTTGGGGGAGAGAAAAGCCGGTACCCTCTTACGATAGATAAATCATGATACCTGGTGCAGCTGAATGTAAGAGAGGAGGACTCTTGTAATGACGAAGGACAGTACGGGATCTATTTCCCAAATCACCACTCCACCAGAGGAGAGGCTCTTCGGAGAGTTTTTACATTACTGACCATCACTCTGTGTTAGATTACCCTTGCCTGTCTTTTCCATCACTGTACCTTTCTGTCACAGACAAGGCTCCAAGTGGCCTCTTTCACTCTGACCCTCAATTACCCGGCCCAATCATCTCAGACAGGTGTTGAGGTACAGTAATAAACCCCTGCCTGATGCCGCCGAGGTTGCCTCTCCTTTAAAGCACCTCTGAGAGCTTTGAAATGACTCAACCTGGTGTTGATCAGGTGCTGTGACCACAGTTGACTCAAGGCTGCCATCTGATAGAGTGCAACAAGAAAGAAAAAATTAACAATCTACTTCAAGCTCTGTATGAGCTACATAAACTGGTTCTGGTGTGTGTAGCCTTTCTTTAAGGGAAAAGAAAACTATATTTGTGTGCTAATCTTTCATACACAAAAATCATAGATACTGTTTTATGCATCATTGGGGGTTTTAGTATCTGTACAAAATGGCATTCACAGTGAAGAAAGTAGAAGAAAGTTGTTAGCGCAGGCATCAAGGGAATAATAAAGGCTAAAGACAAACCCCAATCCTCAGCACTTGGATCCAAACTATACATTACCGCTTAACTGTGTTGCAAATGGAGTCTTTTCAGTCACAAGGATGTGCCATCACTGCACCATAAACTCAGTAGAGTGTGAGCATCATAAAGTCCAACAATGATACACAGCCTAACTCTCAGATGGATCAGATCTACACATTTCAGTGATTCTCCCGGCCTGGCATTTTATACAATTCAACTCTGAAAATAATCTGGGACGCTGTGATGTTTTGGTGGTTTACAAAACACATGCCAGAGTGCTAAACTTTCTCTTTGCACACTTTGCCTGTGGATACTGAAGAGACTGCAGTATCCAAAGTGCAGTAAAATGTAGCACTGACCAACAAGAATTACTTGCTCCATAGACATGAATTAGCTACATAAGAGCTGGTTTGCTAATTTAGGAGCATGACTAGCCAAAGCTCACACACCTCTCACCTGCAACTGTGTGCTGAAGCTGGGGGAAATTGCACTTAATAGGTTTGGGGAAAGGGGGGAAATTTTATTGAATCATTTGTTTTAATGTGAGGGTTTTCTTTTTCACATTTTACAAGAGTTACAACCTTTTTTTTTAGATTTGGGGTTTTAACTATTGTAACATCTTTCAGAAGATGATTAGTTTGGGGTCAGTCTCTCTCTCTCTTTGTCTTCCACCCACACACAGTGATTCCGACTAATTTAACTCTTTCTGACATACATTTTTAGACCATAAAAGTCCATACAGGGAACATTAGTCTGCTGCTTATATCAGCTGTGAACACTGAACAAATCATGGCCCCTAGCCCAACGTTGAGCTTATCCTGTAAACGGTCTGTTCTATAGAGGCCTCATAATAGGCCTTACTGAGGTGTAATGACAAAAAGACATTTTCTGTCTTTTTTATTGGCATATGTGCAAAAGGCTTCTTTGTAAATTTACTCTCTTTCTTTTGCCATCTTTGATTTTCATAAGGCGCTTTTCAATTTTAAACACAGTGTGTGCATTGTTAATGACTGATTCCTGATGGGTTCATTCATCCTTTGTGCTAAAGCAATCTGTTCCTCCAATTCACTCCATAGCTCCTTCATCACACATCCTCTGACTGAGAAAAAGCAGGAACTAGTGTTCATTGTTGCTGCAGAGAGCATGTGCTGCATTGTGACCTAGAAAGATTCAGCAGAACCCTTTGAGCTGAGACACTTATCAAGCTAAATTAGCTGACATACTATAGGCAGGGGTCAGGCTAACCAACAGTGGAGGCTGGATCAGCTTACTGTGAGGCACAGGCACTGGGAAATAGCAGGGGCATAATGCACTGCATCAACATTTAGGGGCTTATCTACAAGGGACTTGGTTATTAAAGATCGACATTGCTTTTTTCTAAACAGGTCGAAGTGTAGTGCTGGATTGAAGCCTGTCTGAATCTGAAATTGTGAAATTTATCAAATCATCTGTTTGCCTCATGCATTTGACAAGTCAGCCATGGCAATAACACTGAGTGATGATTTCTTAGCACACTGATTAAATTAAGTCTCTCACGTCAGTTCAGGTGAACAAAGCTATTCAGCCTCCTCCAGGTTTGAAAATGTCTTACACCAACAACTCCATGAGAGGAAAAAGTCGGCAAATCACACAGCAAACATGTTGAGTAATTCAAGGATTAGAGGATTCATACAGCCCAATTCCCTCCGGGCAGTCTGCCAATAGAGAAACATGGTCCAGGTATTCACGCAGAGTGCAACAACACAACTGGCAGAAGTTCACTGCCAGATGAGCCAATGCCATTCATGCAGACATACACAGACAGGTAGGGTGGCTTAATAGCATGAAACATCTCTGGAAAAAATAATTCAGGAGTTAGATAAAATGCAGCAGTGTGGGGAGTAGCCTTAAAGCCAGACTGCAAAGTCTGTCTGAATTCTGCAGCTGGTGTAAGTCAGTCTTCCTATTTCTAATTCAGGGATTAAGCGAGCAAATGTAAGTGTGATTCCAATATCATCATAAGATATTTGCACAAGATCATCAAGCTCATGGATGTCAGTTGCTTTGTTTGCAGTGTAGATGACCTGAGCGTGAGGTTAGAACATGAGCAGAACAGATCTCATTCAGAATAGTATGGGTATGTTTGCATTTGCAACAAGAGACTTGTGATTGCTCTTTCAAAACTGGCTCAGATGACTAAGGATTTGTGTTGTTGATAAATTTTAGTATTTTCTAGGCACAAGAGGGAGAAAGTAATAGGACAGAAAACAATTACAGAGGCAGAAAGAAGGATCATGTTCCACAAATCTCAGGGTAGGAGTACACTTTTCCTGCCACCCTGCTGCAATTACGTTTCAACCTCACAAGTACATGTTATAAAACCACAAGGTGTAATTTCTGTATGGCTTGGGGGAAAAGTATCATTTACAAACTGCAGAATGTTGAGTGTTTTCATTTCACAATAGATTGTTGTTGAGTGCAGAACATGCTGATTGAAGGTGCAAAAATGTCAAGTATAGAGGGCTTAGATTCTAGGTGTTGCCAGCAAACCAGTGTGATTTCAGTTGAAGTGCTTTCTATTCATCAGGCACTCAATGCTGTGTTTGCTGATGACAGGGGGATTGGGGTTAATTTTGAAGTATCAATAGATGAAATGCTTTCATGCAACACATTTCTGTGCAGTAGGTGAATTCATTTTGTTTAGCATGGACGGTACGATGGCAATTAAATTTAAATATACTCCTCAGTAAAAGCATCAAAATCAGTGTGCCAAGTGTTTGTGCCCTAAAGATGAAAGTCTGCGTAGTTTCATCTCATACATGTAGTTAGTCAGACTGAATCATCAAGGAAAACTGCATGAGCCACTGGACTGGGGATGCATCAGTCACACCCCTCATCTCCGAGTCTTCTTAAGTTCCTCTCTCTCAGGAATGAAGAAGACTCTTTAAGGAGTCGTGACACATCTTCAATACTACAACATCATTCCAGCGGGTGTTAACTTTTGTCTTAATGCAGCAAACTACATCACAACACCTGGCCACAGGAGGCCTCAGCAGGAATAAAAACTATTTTAAAAACCATGAACCAACAATTTAGGGTTTATGGATGAAAAGTAGCACATTGTTAAGTCATTAACATAAATGGAGATTTATTAGCAGCTGTGAATAAATCTAAGTTCCTGTTAAACCTGCCTGTGGGGGGTAAATCAGTGGGATGTGAAGCATCTGGGAATTCAACCTAACTTTATATTAGTTGAGCTGTCAGAGAGTTTTATTTAAAAGTGAGTTTAACAATTAGCACTTTCAGTCTAGTTCTTTCTTTTCTCACACATTTGCCTGCTATATTCTTATTTGTTTGTGTTCAAGCAAATCAGATATATACCCCAAGCACGCATCACATCTAAAGTCTGTAAACATACTGCTGCAGATCTTCACTTCCTTCGGAATCAGAATCATAATCACCTTTATTTGCCAAGTATTTTCAAGAATACAAGGAATTTGACTCTGGTTTAAACTGCACTCTCTCGGTACAATTGTTGTGAATAGAAAGACACTAAGAGAAACACTAATTATTAAAAACAATAGAAAAAAATGGAGCTTATGTAGTAGGAAAAACAATAATAATCACAATCTTAAATAAAGAACTTTTTACAGAGTAGAATAAAAAATATATACCTAACTCAAGTTGAAAATAGTGCACTGAATAGATGTCAGGAAAATGTGCAATTTGCAATAGAGAAATGGAAGATGAATGTGCAAAGAAGAAACAGACAGGCTGTAGCTGTACATGAGGTATATGAGTTATTGTTTGAACAGTTGAACCAACTGTTAATCACAGTATTATTGTAAGAGTGTCAATAGAAAAAAAATGCAATATCTATTTTCACTATTACATGCATTAATTCAATGGAAACGTGACAATCATCAAATAGAGGCCACAAGATCACTTCAAGCAACCCCTGTTATGCACTTCACACAAAATCAACATTTTTGTTTTGACGCCCTAAAAATGATGTCATCACACCAAAATGACATGAGACGTATGTGAATGTGATAATGTCTCTTTCGTAAAACATGTAATCATGGTGGATCTGGACTTTGTCAGCACAAGAACACAGCCAAGTATAAAACGGGGAAAAATAAAGATGTACAGGATTACAGAATATTTTCTGAAGATCTGTGGATTGCTGACTTACATGGGGAAAATGGGGCTGTGTTCTTAATGTATTTCACCCTGGAACTAATCTTTAAGAGTTTGTATTTACAGTTTCCCGCTGTGTATTTAACTATGGGGGGGACTGGGTCTTATACAATTGTGATGTTGAATCTTTGTAAACCAGAAGTACCATCCAGACGGATCATTTTTAAAAAACATCTTAGATAGCGTTTTTTAGATGAATTGGAGTCATACAATAAAAATTGATTGACTGCTTGATGATAATACTACTGGCACACTCCAAATTGTCTCTCACACAGGTACTCAGTCATAACTATAAATGTGCTGTGAAATGTACTTGAACTTCAATAAATCTTAAAAAAAAAAAAAAAAAAAGCCTGAACAAAGTTGTCAGATGTTGCACTGATGTGCTAAATGTGGACAAAAACAACATCCCTACTCTTAGATAGTAACATGACAAAGAGTGTTAAACCATATCAGCAGCTCTGGGATTTTCCACATAGGCACACTCGTATCTGTTGTTTAATGCAGATACATGTTTTGAGAGATATTTAAAGTTAGAGATTTTTTTTTTTTTTTTGAGAACATGCTTGTTTGTACTTGATTTCCATATTTTGATACTTGAGGTGTCTCAGTCTGGACAAAGGGGTGGCCCAACTGATAAACAGATTGACTTTATCATCAAACAGCTCTGCAGCAACTAAGCCAAAAAGTAAATATCAAAGAAAATGTAGCCAAATGTAATCAATTTTATTTTTACCCTAGCAATGTCTTTCCCGTGATATCTGATCACTTTCCACTCTCCCCTGCTCTTTTTTCTGTTTCAGGTGGTGGGTCAGATTGATAAACTAACATCCGACTTTGACTTTGACCTGGAGCCGGATGATTGGACGGTGGCCACAGCCAGCAGCACGTCCAGCAGTGAGCGGGGTTTGGGAGAGGCCTTCAGACTGGACTTCCTCAATGCAGATGTGCTTTCAGACAGCTGGGAGTTCTGCAGCTACTTGGAGGCTGCTGGAGCTGCAGCCCGCAGACCTGGCGAGCAACCAGGAGACCTACGACAAGAGCTGGGCCGTGGGACCATCCCCACCCAGACCCAGACCCCCACCCCACCCCCCACCACTGCCTCGGTCTACTCCCAGATGAACGGTGGGCTGCCCATCCCCAATGGGCCGCGCATTATTACTCCAGATTCATCCAGTGAGGAGGCCAGCAGCTCCACACACAGCCACAAGACTTCCCGAACCTCTGGCACAAGAGAAAGAGTTCGCTTCAGTGACAAAATTCTGTACCATGCATTGTGCTGTGATGATGATGAAGAGGAGGAGGAGCAAGAGGACTTGCAGGAGGACAAAAGTGGCTGTGCTACGCCGGATAGCGATAGTGAACCCAGTCTCCTGTCGAGCGCCCCAAAACGTTCTTCCTCTGAGCACTCCCTCCTCCATAACTGTCTGGACCCTTCCTATGTCTCCTTGCCAGCAAAGGGGACAACAGGAGCTCACACACTTCCAAGGAAAGGTCTCTTAAACCCCAGCTGCCGCAAAAAACTGTTACGAAATAGCAGCACGCAAACTGTCTCTGACAAGAGCACCCAAACTGTACTGCCCTATATTCCAACCAAACAGAAAACAAAGGACCACTGAGAGAGCCCTAAGTTTATCATAATTCTCATGAAGAGGACTGTGCATTATTTAATATTAAATACATAGCTCATAGATTAATACACAAATAAATTAATTACTAAATAAATAAATGATATATGGGAAATCACTTGACTACCTAAAGTTTTTCTGAGGCTCAGGGAAAACTCAATGGAGTGAGGCAAAGCAGATCATTGATATGAAAGTTACTGGTGGACCAATAGGTTAGTGCCTGTTTAAATGTTTTAAAAAAAGAGGAACAAAAACAACACTGAATGGCTCCCTTATGTGTTGAAACTTTAAACGATGACAAAGATTATAAAAGCAATCATTTTTACTACAACATGTGAAGTGTTCGAAATTGGAAGTGAGATCCTTTCTTCTCCTGAAACATAAGTACAAGTTCAAACTAAAGGAAACACTTGTTCTTACGATGTGGAAACAAAACGCTGCACATCTGTTCTCTGAATCTGTATAAACATTGTCTTTTTCCATGTTCCAGTTATTTCAAATGTCGAGGGGATTGTTGCTTTCAGCTGGGTAATGTATCTAGATGCACATGTCAAGCCTCTTCCTCTCTTTGATGTCAACAAACAACTTTGAGGCAAGAGCCAGGGAACAACATTATTAACCTGCCCTTGATTTTTATAAATCATTTCAATGTGACAGCTTCTTTGTCTGCTGCAGAATCACACACACAAGAAAGGTGGCAGCCAGAAAAAATACACGTATACAAATGTTACAAAAGTGACATTTCAGTTTTATTTCTTTGGTCCCTGCCTTACTCTGACGTCATTCGAGATACGATTGGATCTAAACAGCACTCTACAAAAACATTGCTAAAGGTTTTGTCTCTCTATTCAGTCTCCCAGTGGGGAATTGAACTTAGTAGAGCAGCATTTTATTCACAGGCTAACGCCAATAGCCACTCCTGATCAATATGTTGGAGGGAGACTGCAGTGAGAGGTCTCTCTGCTGAGCATGCATGCCACTCTCCTGGGATCTGTGAACAAAAACTCACAGTCAGACCTATTTACTTACACTGAGCGAAACAAAAAATTAGAACTGTGGCCCTAAAGAACTGACATTTCAGAAATGTGTGTCCAGGAGTGAGGGCTGATGGTAGAAGGAGACTGTTACTGTTCAAAGATTTTTCTTTTTTTGTTACAGAGCAATAATCCACCCCGGGGAACAGCTTTGTGAGCCTGCACCCCTGGCCCCCTTGCCCTTGCTCTCCTAATGTTGTGTTTTTCAGTTTGAAAAGAAAAGAGTAAAATGTCATAGTCTTAAAGAGGAATGTCCTTCCCGACTCCTGTGAAGCTGACCTTTGTGCTCTGAATCAACTAATACAGACTTAAATGTCCACAGTTGGCCGAAACAGAGGTAGAGTCATTTCAGCTAAAATGAAAACATGCAGTCAAATAAGAAAGTTAGTGCTTTCATGTGAATAAACAGCGAAAATGTTTGTAACTCATTTAATTTTCCCCCAAAAACAACAAGATTTTTGTTTATATAGCGCTACTTTTTTCTCTATACGTGGGGAAAAAAATAACATTTGTTATACTTTACTAAATACATTTTAAAAAGATGTTTTGAGTCTGCAGAAAAAATATTCTGGCAGATTTCCCGTATGTTAAAGCATCAGGATAAACAATCACAACTTTAGACTAATAAGTTTTACATGAAAATATCATCCAGCTTTAAACCTGAATGTTTGCATTTTTCTGCTTCCAGCACAAAAACATGATGAACAAAGAAAAAAGTGTTAAAAAGTGAGCTTGGATTCTGTTCAACAAACAAGAACTAACTGAGTAATTCCTGAGGCCAACATTGCAAACCAGCATTTTTGTTACATATGCCAGAAACTTGAAAGGTAGAACCTGGGAGGTGCGGTGCTGTCGTCCTCCTCCTGCAGCTGGTCACTGCAATGCTGTGGATTATAAGAGGCTCTGGAGAAGCCCGTCCATAACAGCCTGCCTCTTTGTTTTTGTTTGTGTGTTCATGTATAACAGTTATTGCATAGTGCACTGCTTGAGGGAATTACAGCTGTGCTGTTCAGGCAGCATCAAACCTCCAGAGCCCGATATAAGGGAAGCAGAGTGAGCATTTTTACACCAGACAGCTTGGTAGAAACTGCACAAGCATCAATTAGCCTGAAGCTGATGTGCTTTACATGCATCTACCAGAAGCAATTTGATTTTTTTTTCTGTTTTGTAACGTTTTCCTTTTTGTCTTGCTCTGGCTCAGTTATTCCCAAGTACCTGTGAAGAAGGAGGCACTGAAGAGAGATCAATGGCTCACTCCCCAAAGCATTGGCTGCCATTTCCCTGCTAGATTGGGGACCAACAGGTCATCACAGCCATTAGCATAAACAAACAAAGCTATGCCGCCACACAGGCAAAGCATCAATTACAAGGAAACAAACTAAGCTCCCTATGCAATGCCTACACACCCGCCAGACGTTGCAATGTGAGGGGAAATTTTTTCAGTTTTTTCCAGTCTTGAGATTTTTATAAGTCATATCTACAATGAAATCACAACTTCAAATATAGAGCTGTTTGGCAATGGTGTAGAATACATTATCATTGGAGACAGATTTGAGATATTTGGACAAAACATTAGCACCGTCTCTTTTGCCAACAGGCTCATTATTCATCTCTAATAGGGAAGAGCTTTGTCCTTGATTCTCTGTAGGACAAGGAGGAGAGGCATCCAAAGGTTATGAAAATCATCTGGATCCACGAGGAAGATCATTAAGTGATGCCATGGCACACAAAACAGATGTTGTGTGTTTGTGTATAAGGAGCACTCTTTGTATGTATGCTCACTGCCTTTGTGTCTGCATATTGTGTGAGGAGGAAGGGGGGTATTTTCTGAATCATAAATCACCTCGTGTTTATCATATTTCACTGTCACGGCAATTAATGGACATCAATACAAATAGACATGGCACATCCCCCAGGAAGTCATTTGGGCAGATTTGTCTGTAAAACAAGATTACACAAAATCTCTTTTAGAGGTCTGCAGAGTGAGTCATGCCATCTGTGCTTTGACATCAGCATTGGGCATGAATCAGTTCACATTTCTAATCAATGCTCTAATCACTGCCAGAGGGACACTCTCCGTTGAGTGACTGACAAACAGCGTGAAGCAAAAACACTTTAAAAAGGTGATTGTGACAATAAAACACAGAAACATATGACCCTCACCTCTTCCCTGCACACCCTTCAAATGTAATTACCACATCTCACTCCTACTGCCCCTTACCCCCGTCAGTGAGCACAGGAAAACAGATGACGGATCTCTGTTTTCTCTGCTGATTGGTAAGGGTCCATGAAGCGGAGAGCTCAATGTGGCCTCACTGATTACTATGGATTAGCTAACGGCTGGGGCTACCTAGGGTTGATTTGTTTCATCTATGTGACATTTATTTCCTGCTGCCATGAAAACGAACTATTTCTTTTCTGCCTGCCTCCTCCGACTGTGACCTGCAACCTCCCTAACACAAAAGCTGCTCCCATCCATGGTGTTTCTGGTCACTGGTTTGGTCATTTGTTTTTGTTCACTTTCTGATTATGGTGAAAACAAAAGTGGAAGTAGTAGTCACAGAGACAAAAATGCAGAAATCAGAACTCTCTCAAATTGAGGTGACATGTGATGAGACATGGTCAGCAACAGTAAAACAAGATGATGAGCTCCAGGTTTACCAGAAACGTGGTAAAAGTGTTACATGACCAGCTTTGCACCCCTCCTGAACAACACTATTGAATTTGTGTACACACAAACATCAGTCACAATCCACTGCAGAATCTGTCCCGCCTCAGCTAAACCAAGACCCACTCCCAGTACCTGAGGGATGGCCTCACAAGGCCACGTCAGCCATCAGTCAGCATTGGATTGGACCAGGGGAGTGATTAATGAAGAGCCATGTAGAAGCCCCAGATAAGATTAGACCTTCACAGGGGGAAGAAGGACAAGGCCTGGTGCTGTGGTGGGGGGGCTGGGAGGTTCCTGGGACAAAACATTGCCCGTAGATGACTTAGCCCATGGTAATTAAAGTTAATGAGAACCCTGTCACTTTCACATACACCCTGGCATTTTGATTGAACAGTGTGCCAAGCAAAACAAAGAAAGGTAATGGGAGGCAGTAATTATTCCAGCACAGGTCAAAGTGAAAGCGACCATACCTCCTTAATTAAATAAAGTTAGCAAATTATTTTTAGCAATTGTGCTGGATCAGAAAGTACACAATCTTGACATTTGACATCTTTCGGTGGATGCTCAAATTTTCATACACTGACATTAATTTGGCAAACTTTCTTCCTAGGAAAAGTAAACTAATTGTGAAAATTAAGTTCCTCAATTAAATGACCTGGGGACAACTTCTGTCCTTTATTTTAAGCTCAGCAGCAACAGTCAAAGTTAGCTCAGGTAAATCAGCATTATTGAGAAGCAATTAATCTAAATTGCTGCATCAAGTGAAAAAGACACACATTGTTCAATGATGTAGTCCACTTGACAAAAATTGATCAGCACATCCCGAAAGAGGAAAATTAGCAGTTCCCTCACATTACCTGACTGATAGTTGGAAGGTCTCCTGATGTGAACTTGAGTTTGTGGCAGAACCGAAAAAAAGGCGAAGGGGTGCTTAATCATCACCGAAGCAATTTCTGATAGCAAGTGAAAGACAGACAGAGAAAGAAATGATTGCAGCTGAAATACTACGAGTCCCCAAATTGAACCACCGCAGAAATGTAACCTTGTTGCATATCACATTAAATTGCACACAAATGATGTGTGTAATGACATGCTCAGCTGAGCGAGGAGTACATCAAGAGACAATTGAATTGGTCCAGAAAATACACAATTACCGGAAACATCAGAGACTGCAGAGAATGGGTGGAGCATGTCACAGAATAAGTTATTGGTCACAGAGTTATTGGTGACTTGTGAAAGGACAGAGTGAATTGGCGACAGCAGCTGTTAAATGAATATGTATATGACAGCGTATAAACAGCTAAGTGCAGCTCTTTGTGTGTGTGTGTGTGTGTGTGTGTGTGTGTGTGTGTGTGTGTGTGTGTGTGTGTGTGTGTGTGTGTGTGTGTGTGTGTGTGTGTGTGTGTGTGTGTGTGTGTGTGTGTGTGTACATCTGATCCTGATGATATGTGGTGGAAGTCAAAGAAAAGCCAGCAGCAGCCTTTTCCAGACAGCTCCGGTTTGGCAGCCTGTCAGATTTTCCATGGCATTTTACTGGTAAAGGCCAAGAAGTCAGGGAATTGCTGACAATTCAGTAAGACCAACAAATAAGAGTCAAATGATGATAAGACAGGTGCAATGTACAAGCCAAGTCCCACAGTGCCCCTTATTTCACCTTACAAGGGGCTTTCCCCATTGCTCATATTTAGTACTTTTTCCACACACCATAATCTTTACTCTCCCCCTCTCTCTTTCACATAACACAATCTCCTCTATTCATTCTTTTCTATGCACTTGTCTCCTCTGGCTGTAATGAGCTCTGTACTTTAGCCCAGGAGGCTGTGACTGAGGTCTTCATCAAACACACTGCCATTCACAAGGTGCCAAGGACAGGTAAGAGTCATTCTTCCAAAGCTCCATGGCCAAGCAAAAGGAGGGGGGAATAAACCCAACGACTGACTGAGTCATAAGTTGTTTTCTGCTTTGAGGAAGAAGAAATAAAAAAACATCTTTTAAAAAGGGGCCAGCGATTAAAAGTATTACTGCTTACTTACCTGCTCTAATTAGCAGATTTTTTTTCTTTTGAGGTTAAGCAGCCTTCTCGTTCCGTCACCAGACAGAGAGGACTACCTGAATGCTGTGCTACACTGTTGTGCATTTTCAATACATTACAGAAGTGATCATTCTCAAATGACTGCAATTAGTCAAATGTCAGGCTCAGTTTGCTCTCTCACGGTGGCTTGCTGACAAAGTAGCTCTGAGGTAAGTCAAAAGATTAATAGCTGTGGGATTTCATTAAGTCAGGTGCTTGGAAGAAACAAGAGGAATAAACAGAAATTAATTCAAACTTCACTGTTTTCCCTTAAGTTCAGTCCATAATTAGCCACTGGGGACGGAAGGAATCCATCATCGGGCTCAGGCATCGATCTGGTTCATAATGTCATACTTCACACTCACATTTGACAAAAGCTCCCAGTCATTCTTATTATGTCGGCTCAAGATGTCCTTATTATATTGTTGCAGTAAAGCATCATCTTTTTTTCTCTGTGTTGTGTTAATCTGCAAAAAATATCAAAAATAGTTCCTATTTTTTATTTTTTAACTCTAGGGTTGTTGCCTACCTGAAAACACCAGAATCAAATGAGTAATAAAATGTGTTTTATGACTGACAAAAATACTTAGGCTAAGCTTGGAATACATGCTGGGAATAAAACTTATCCAAAAAAAACCAATTTGTTGGGCAGCACATACAGCAAATGAAAATTGGCCAAATAGGTCAAGGAAAATTAAACTGATCCAGCTTGCAATAAACCAAAACAAGCCCAAAGCAGCAGTGTAGTGCAGTAATTGAAAATAAGCACAGCAAAGTATTAATATGCTGTTAAATAAACGATCTAAGTTTTAAAGTAAATGATTTCTCTTTACAATTAAATCAACAATAAGACCATGCGTAAGGTAAATTTGTAAAGGACTGCACTTCAAATACTGAACCTGTTGATGTTTAGCGGGTATAAGCAGGGGTCTGTGTAGGATATGATTGGTTGGGTGAAAAGTTTCGTCACAAGCACACATCAGCTCTTCCTATAAAACTGATACTAAAGCAGCAAAAGGCCTGTAATGCAACTCGGATAAAAAGCAATCAGGCAGCAGTTTGAAGTTATTGCATCCTGGCCTTGTCCAAGTGGTCAATCAGTGTTCCCTTTTGCTTGTGTCCTCAGCGCATCAGCATGGGCTATAAAGCCTAGAAAGCACAGCAGTTAAATGGCTCTGTGAGCCCTTTGCTAGCCTAGTGTCTGGCAATCTGGCAGGGCTTTCTGGCACCCTCTGTGTCGGACCAGGACTTTAAGAGCATGTAAAGTGTAAATCTCCCAGCTGACAGGCCGCTCTCTGCTGTCTCCAGACCCAATTTACCATCTTGCACAGAGCTGTAAGAAGCCAGCTGTAGCCACATGCTATAATAAGGGATAAATTTAATGTTACAGAAACATTTTTACAGACATTTACAGCAGTGACAGTGCACATTCCCCAAGTCTATCAAAAGTGTATGAGGACAATATTCCATGCGAACAAAAAAACAACAAACTTGTCACAAAAGAGCTCAGTCTTGAGTAAAACATAGTAATCTTTCTCCCCCATGCTAAAAAATTGTAACCTGAGTTGATAATCACTTCTGAAACACCTTTTATAACTCAAGCACGCTTTGAGGACAAGCATGATCTGGGAATGCTAATGAATTTTACGACCTTATACATAAACAAGGCCTTTCCATGTTAATACAGCAATAGCCAACCAGCTTTTATATGAGACAAGTCTTTTAATATCTCTCTCTCTGACTGATTCACACATTAATGGCATGGCTTTTGTGCCCACCATACTGAACCAAACAACAAAAACTTATTGGCAAAACACACAGAGTTTAATGCTTTACAAACTTTGTGAAACTTTACAAAACTCATGTATGCCTCTGCCAAAAGCAAGCCCCAATTGCTAGTTCACCTTAAGTGATCTGGCTTTAAACTGTGAAGTCTGTCACATGTGTTAGTAAATCGAGTCCACAAAAAGATAGGTGACTTTCCCTTTCCATTCAGCTTATCATATGGACAGAATTTTAGGTCATTTCAAGCAAGAGCACAATTAGCACAACTCTAAGCAGGGAGTTATTCTCCTTGATAGAAATATGAACATTCCTCAGTAACAATCAGAAGAAAGCTTTTATTTACTCACAAAGGTCCAGTCATTTTAAAAAGCCTAGCCACATTTTAGGAGTCATTCTATGTATAGTGCAACATTCGTGTTTTGGCTACTGTGAATTTCTACTGTCAAATCCTAGCTTTCCCAAGATTTGTGTTGACTAAATTCCAAACATCAAGATTCAAGTCAAACATAAATACAGACAACAAAGATTTAGTTTACTATTGTATAAGGCTGAAATAGTGTTGTGTGCTCAATTGCTTGTGGTGTGTCAGACTTTCACACATGAGATCACTATTAGGATCTTACACCGGTATTATTCAAGAACACAATGTCAACATACCAATAACTGTTTACCTCTCCAGGTTAAAAAAACAAAAAACAAAAAACATTTGAGACAAAGTCAGAATTTATGCCAAATTCAAAGATGAAGAGGAGCTAATCCTTGTGGTCAAATTGAATAGCCTGCTGATAACTGCTCATTGAGAATGTAAGTGTCAAAAGAGGTAAATAGACAGCATGAGGCACTTTGCCAATTCTTTGTTGCAAAAACGAAGTGGGCCTGCAGCAAATCAGCAGGGTAGAGAACAGCAGTTAAAAATAATTGCATTTGGTTGAAACTGACGCTGGTGTTGAGCTCTTTTCATTCTCTGCCCTCTAAAACAGAATCCAATCAAGGCCATGTTTCCTTGAGTGGGAGATGATGTTTTTTTAGTTTCCTTTAAGGTGACAAAAAGGGGGATTTCTTGTCAAACCTTGGTGTAATTAACAACATTATTAGTACTTCTACTTCATTTGAGTGCTAGAGCGCTAACATTGTACATGTTAGCTTCCTGGCATGGCCAACTTGGACACTTAGAGTGGATACATAATTAATGTAAGTTAGGTAGTTAGACCTGTGCTTTTCCTGTCAAAATGTCTGCTGTGAAAATGGCCAATTAGTCATATTCAACTAACGGTACATGTTCGTGCATATGAAAATGTCAACGATAAAAATACAGCAAGTGACAAAGCAGTACAGCAACCCACAGAGGAGCCCTATTTTTTAAATCAATATGAACTAAATCATGGTTTTGCTTAATGCAGATATGACATTTACATCATATCACCACATCATGTTTGCAACAGCAGTACTATTTACATTGCAATTATATACAAAGCCATGAGCTCTGCTGGGGAAACTGTCAATTAATAAGAGCAGTTTCTGCTCAGGTTAAAATCAGTTTTAATGAGGGGCAGAACCTTACTGTCAGTATCTTACACACACACACACACACACACACACACACACACACACACACACACACACACACACACACACACACACACACACACACACACACACACACACACACACACACAGCCTTTGTTTTGATTCTCTTTGAAACATGTACCCACATTCGTCAATTTTCCATAGCTGCCTAATGCACATAATGGAAAACTGTCAGTCAGCATCACATGCATATGTGTTCATTTAGAGTCTTGTATGTGCAGAAATAAGGGGGCAAGAACAATCTGTTGGGGACGTCAAGCTTATGATCAAACCACAAAGCAAAGACTTGTGGGTATCAGAAATCCAGAGTGAGCTGGTTAGTAATGATTGCAGAGCACATTTGAAAATGTCTAGAGCATGAATTATGCATTGACTTGTTTTAGGTAAACTTATCAAGGAATACTTTTTTCTTTCCCAACCTGTATTAGATTTCTTAAGAGAGGCCTGATTCCTATTGGGAATAATCTAGCAAGTTTGATACTTATTGTCTTTCAAACATTCACATTCATCAATTTCAGTTCTTTAGATATTTTTCCCCCTCCAAAGTATGTTTGCTGTTATGATCAAAACCAAGATCTCTTCCTAAAACTGAAGTCAAAAAGAGACACACGTTGATTTCAGAGAGCACTTCATGTAAGTTTTCTTACTTTAATGTGAAAAACTAGACTGTAATGAAGTTCTCAAATACTTGTCGATAACCCTGTCATTCAAGCTACTTTTTTTTTCCACGCACCAACACATACAGCGTTACATGTGTGCCCCAGCTTTTTGTCTTTGCCTAACTGAAGGAAGGAAACTCAACAAACTTATGCCTTCTCTGGCCAAAGCTAGCTATGGCAACTCTACACCGTTGTTACGCCGAAAGCAAAAGCACAACAAATGCAATACTGTCTTCCACACCTGAGACATGGCAGTCAAGAAAAGTGATTTGTGGAATTACTTCGACAAAAATGATAAAGTTAATGCGCAGTGGAGGACATGTGTCATTAAACTCTCATGCCATAGAAAAACTAGTCCGATGCTTAAACACATGTGCTCAAAGCACAAGGAGAAAAAAGCGGAGACAGGTAAGTCGCATCACATCAATTGCTGGCCCTGTTAGCACATGTCCCCATGATTAAACCAGGGTGGAAAAGATTAGCCTGTTGATAACCAAAACTGTAACTGTTGATAAGCTCCCATTAAGTTTTGTGTAAGATAAAGGCTACAGAGAGCCGATGACGTTTGTCAAGCTGGAGTACAAGCTACCCCCACATAGAGCAGCAGCTACAAGAGTGGAAAAGATGTACGTAGAGTCTTAGAATACGATCCAGGAGGTCCATGTCCAACTGACCCTTTTTTGGTTTAGAGTTAAAATATAAATAAAAATAATCTTCAAGTATTAGAGAGTTCGTTCATTTGATATTTAGTATTTGAATACAGGAATTACTGTAAATCCCCATCCCTACTAAATGTGGAATCAAGCTGTGCCTGAACCTGACAGACTTCAGTAAGACATGTCTCTATTTTTCAAACTACAGTAAAAAAGATGTAACATCTCACTTTGGTCTCTGAGCTTGTTTTACCTCATTGTTGTTGGTATTCAGGGTAAGTGTCACTGACTGATGAAAGAGTATAAGGACATGATGAAGTTAGAAAGCATTGCCACTGTCAACCTGAAAGGTGTGGCCAGACAGACAAAATCAACAATTCTCAGCAGAATACAGAAAAGACTGTTCTCAGCTCTGCTACATACCGTTTTTAGTGCTTCACTCCTTCTTCCCCAAACACACCAATATAAATAATGATGTGTTTTTTCAAAAACTGTTATGGATTTCACCTTTAAAGGTCATGTTTTCAAAGGAACAGTTGTGCAGTCACAAATCTTTTTGACTTCAAAACTTCCATTTTTCCCTCTGCCTTCCATTTTATAGAGGCAGCTGCTGGTGTACTTATTCATTCATTCATCCACCCAAAAAGGACTGAGTTGAGAAAAAGAGATTTCTTTCTCAGGTCATTACCAACTATTTCCCTGAGGTGCAGACCCCATCACACAGTGTTTTTAGAGAGTGTGAGAGGGAGACTTGGCAGAGCTGAAGAATACATTTCTGCTTAATTAATCCCATTCCTTACTTTAGGTATTAAAAGCCAATGGTCTGTTTAACAACTTTCGGCGACACTAAACGGATAATTAGTCACAGCCTAATCATTTTTCATACTTTTTATGGCTATGTCCAGTGCAGGGTGTGCTCCCTATAGGGTCATCACACTGGCCACCTCGCTTATTCGGCAGACATTTTACAGTCCCATACCTCCACTGGAGATTGAGACTTTTTTTTTATTTATTCTCAGCCACTTTTTCTTTAAATGAAACACGCTTCATGACTGGGTATCCATACTTTACAAGTCCTCACCTCCAACCAGCTTCTTCTTCTCCACTGTGGATCGATGTGTATTTCCTTAATGCGAGGCAGCCAGGGGCATTGTGGTGTGATGTAGAAACCCTTTTCTCCAACATGAAAATGATTTTTTTTTAAAAATAGCCTGGCACAATCAACTGTGGCACACTGACTACCAGTTTGTGCCAGCTGTTGCAGGCAGCCAATCCTGAAGCTGAATAAAGCATTTGTGACTTTTATTCAAATGGTTGGGAAATTAGAATCTGTTAAATGGCAAGAGCCGCCCACTGCCCAGGTGTAAATATGATTTCAAAAGTGCTTTCTGTTCTCTAAATAAGCACAGCTGTTGAGACACACAGCCAGCATTCTGAATTCAGAACATTGTGCAGAACATGTCAGTTCTTCCCTCCTGGAGAATATAGACTAAAATAACCAAACACACCAGTGATAGCTTTTATCTTGCCCTGGTAATAAGCTTTTACCGCCCACTGAAGCAGAGGCTAAAGATAAAATCAATTAGACAAAAGTGCACGTCTTCCTGGCCAACTTCAACATCCATTTGAGAATTAAAATCTGCTAAGTATTTTATATTCATGAAAACATCTGTTACGTGCCCAGAATGGACCTTTGCAGATGAGGCGGTAGTCTGAAGCAGCATGAAGATCTTTCGAAGGACCTTAAAGAGAAGGAACACCAAGAATAGAACGTGCAGGTAGAAATTGGTTGTCCTATGAGGGATGCTCATCTGATTGCTGGAGTCAACAAACACAACAGGATTTGCTGAATTTCCATTTTCTGTTTGCTGTCAGGATAATGAAACAATTCTCAATTTGGTTACTAACTACTGAAAAAATCAATCCTCACATATCAATCAGCTTTGAACAAGCCAAAGCTTCAACTTAGATCCAGGACTATTAACCCGAGGTCATCTCTGAGCTGATCACACATCACAATCTCATGCATCAAACAGCCTAAAATCCCCCAAAGCTCACGTCAATCTTGCTAATGTCACACTTCTATGTGCCATCTGGCAGGACTACAGCAGTTACACTAGCATTAGTCAAACCTCGTAGCTTTGTATGATCTGTAAATCTCCAGCAGCTCGCTTTTTAATTCGTCCACACCTCTTTATGACATTTGGCTGCAAATTGGCAACCATGTGAAGCAGTAAAAGCCACAGGTGGTGTGACAACCAAGTATCAATTGCTTTCACTTGTCATTAACCTTTAAATACCCAACAGACCTTTCCTCGTGGCAGACATTTTGACCTGCAAGAACAGCACAGGTGTCACAAATAGCTTTAATGTTGGCTCTGATACATGAAGGTGTGTGAGTGTGCCAGTATTTACGACACCATGACCACTATGAGAGTAAACAGTGGCCTGAACCAGAAAAGGGTTAAAACCAAACACGCTTGACAAGTCCATTCACAACAAAGGTGTCATTAACACATCAACACTACAGAGGGGCTGTTTTCCTAGTTGTTCAGCAGAGCAATTTGGCGTTTAGTTTTCAACATAAGCAATTTGTAATAATTTGACAGATGGAATACAAAAACACCAATTTTCACTGCTAAGTTTGAATGTTAAAAGGAGAAACAAGGTTGGGGTGGAGGTGCAAAGCAGTTATAACAATTATGTTAAGTTTGTTAACTTGAGGTGCATGAGGTGCTCATTTCCATGCCATTCATTTGTGCCCTGAGTCAAGTGCAGTGGGTCCAAGGGCAAAGTACATTCAGGGTGCAATGTCCAGAAAACCTTGAGGTCGTGCTGAACCAGCACTTCTTCCACAAATTGCTCCATCTAGCTTCACACCCATCATCTTAATCACCGGGAAGTTTCTTTCAAACAGCAAAGCTTTGTGTGTCATGAGATCCAGCCATCAACACATCCATTATTACCTCTGCTAAGGAAGTTGTGTTTTGTTTGGGAGTTTGTCTGTCTGTGAACATTACTCAAAAAGTAACCAACAGATCTGATAAAATTTTCAGGAAACGTGCAAAATGGAATAAGAAAGTAGTGATCAAATTTTGGTGGTGGTCCAGATCACAGTCTGGATCCAGGACTTTTTAAAAGGATTCTTTATCATTGTGAGATAGGGCTGTTTTCACCATATGCGCATAACTCCACAATTAATGCTCGGATTGCTTTGCAAAACAACACAAGGCAAGGTCAAGATCATTTCTGACAGATGTAAAAGATCTGGAATATGAAATATGTACTGGGTCATCATAATTTTCAACACTGTCAGGTAAAAAACTATCGTACAAACCTGCCATTTACACCAAATCATAGCAGACAGTCTGCTGAAAGGGAGTATAACATTAAAGTAGGACTTAAGTGTTGCGTAACAATTACAATATGCTCGGTGGAGGTCTGCACTCTCTGAGTGCTTTTCTAGTCTCTACCTTTTATCCTGTTCAGGGTCATGAGAGATTAGAGCCACTTCCCTACCATCCTCGAGTGAGAGGAAGGACCCTGGACAGGTTATCAGACCCTCACAAGGCTGGCACATAGACACAGACAACCAGTCACACTCACATTTAAACCTTCAGGCAACTTCGAGGCCAATTAACTAAAGAAGCCTGTTTTAGGCCTCTGGGGGGAAACCCATACATTCACAGGAAGAACATGTTAACTCCACACAGAAAGACCCCTGTCAAAAGGAGTCCAACCATAAACCACAGGCCACAGCGCTACACTGTCTAACATTAAAATAAAACTCAGATATTGCAAATGCTGACACCATACTATATTTTGACTTAACTAGAAACAAGCTGATGTGAAGTTGTCTCAAATTAGGGATGTTTTGAAGCAAAAAATTTCCTGGTTATGAAATCAAATTCAACTTTCGACTTACTGATCAGTACAAAAGGCAGGAAAGCACAGAGATAAACAGTTAAAATTAAGCACAGTTTGTGTAAAATAATTCACTAGCTCACTGGTAAACAATATCAAGATAGCAGCAGAGCTGGCACCACCACCCCCTGGCAGGTTAACAACCTCGTACCTGTGCTGATTATACACCACTTTAAGCTGAGGTCTTTGAGCAGCTTTGCCAGTCTCGGTCTACATAGAGCTATATCTACATTATCTAGATAAAAAACTGGGGATAGGTAAGGAACAGTGGCAGACTGGGACTTAAAAACAGCCCTGGACTTTGACTCGGCCCAGCCCACGACAATGGGACACGTCCCTTGCCCCCTCCAGCAGCACCAGCCATTGGCCGACCGGCAGCACCGGCCGTTCTGGTATTCTCCAGAACGTCTAGATGACCAGTCCGCCAGATTGGTCATCTGATTACTAACATAGATGACCAGTCCGCCCCCTGACATCATTTATTTAAAAAAAAAAAACGCTCAGTCCATCGGCCGGTTAGGGTCTGGAATAGACCGGCTGTTTGGGAAGAAGACCAAAATTTCCCGATGGCCATCCCACCCCTGGTAAGGAAAACTGATTTTCAAGATATAATCAATTCTCATCCTTTAAAGAGACAGGGACAGAGTGATGTCAGTGTCCTGACAGCACTCAGCTTATATTTTCAGCCTCCTACAATGGCAGGGTGGAAGAGCCTGAGACCTACTGTGAGGTAATATGACAGCTTGGGGGAAAAAGTTGTGTGAAGTGGCTAAACTAGTGACCAAATGTGTGCTCTTGTGTCTTGTAAAACATTCTTAAAAAACTATAAGCAGCTGTTTTTCGTTATGTACTAATGTTCTAAAAATCCAACCTGGTAGTTCCCTTATTAAGTCCTGCTGTAAAGACCTAATAGCAACCAATTAAAGTGCCACAAATGTATCAATGGCTAGGTTTCAAAGTTGGTGCCTGCTCAGGTTTTGCCACATTTGGTCTGTACTTGGGTGAGTCTGGCCTGGTGAGAAAACAACAATATGTGAAATTGGCAACGCAATTTGCAGTAAACACCTCTGAAATGGATTTGATTTGACGGAAGGAGTACATTTTCAAAGGTCTGGCTACCTATACCCCTTCTTAGAATAGAGAACACTTACATTGGCTGCAAGACCGGTTTCATCTAAGAAGACCCCGTGACAAAAATCTTTGCTGCATTGCTACAGCGGAGCAGCATCTTTAAATAAGCATATTGCTTTCAAGAAATTTTGTCAAAGATAACTGATGCAGACAGGCGAGCACCAAACATTTAATATTGACTAAGAGCCTATAGCGGTACTGCTTGAAGTGTCTCTGAAGTGAAGTGAAAATGTAAAGTGTTTTTTTTTTTTTCTTTTTTTTTTTTCATTTCATCCTGAATGACTTGTTTGATCACAGCAGGGACAAAATTCATTCATTATTAATGGATTTTGGAAAATGTCAGAGCCCCTGTCTGTTTATTGCTGTACAAGGCTCCTGTGTTGTTGTTAATCCTCTTGCCTTTAATTAACATAACAAAATTATTAATGTCTCCTTTTTATCTGTATTATCATGTCATAAATCCCTTTAGCAGCTGAGAAGCATGCCTAATCATAAGGAAATGGGTTTTGATGTGTGTTATTTTTCCAGCCTGTTTTCCAAGTTGCAGCTTCAGTTAAATAATCCAAACAGGGGCTCGTGTTCACAGAGAAGAAAACTGCCTGACCCAAAATTCTCCTGGTAAAACTTGGTGTGTTAATTTAACTTTTAGATATGTGGTGCAAAATGTGTTTTTCAGGTAGATATCACATCATCAAGTCCAAAAAATGGACTTAGGTAGATGAGTAGTCTTTATTTGTGTGCTGCCTGTTAAGAATGACTTTATCTGGGTAGCCATACGTGACTGGTTTTCTTTTTCCTTTTTATTACTCAGTTAGCTACACTTGAATGGCATTTGTATGTTGCTACAACACTAAGAAAAACTTCCTGTTACTCATGATTTGCAACTCAAACACACTGAAAAGACTTGAAAATGAAGCTGAATCAAATTAGTATTGTGCTAGCTTCAAAAAATAAATAAACAAACAACAAAAAAACCTCCCACTGAATTTAAATAAAAGAGAGAGGGCACAAACTCTTGTAGCTTTGATTCATAATTCATTAGAATAAAACGTTTCAGGAAAAGGTGTGTTCTCCCCTCATATCATTATTCCTGCTGGCTAGGCTAAGTACTGATTGGTTTGACTTTTCTTTTTAACAAGGTTTTTACACAAAACCCTCTAATTTCAATGAATACACTAGGAAAGTACAGCAAATGAAAGCCCATGTGCTTTCTCCAAAGTATAATTACTTGGGAATTCCAGCTTGGATTACAAATATTTGGCATAATTTTCACCTCCTGAATGACTTGAAAGTCACCCCCAGCTACTTTAATATGATTTCTGGTCCAATACAAGACATAAATGAAGGACAAACAGCAGTGAAACACGTTTAAATAACAGGGAATCTGCGGTTGCTCCAGCAAACCTTAGTGTCCTCTGTTGGAAAGAATATCATAGCAAGAAGTCTTTGATGCATTGCTTCTTCTCATCTTGTTACTGCTTTTAATATGCAAAAGCCAATTTCACCTTTTTTTTTCTTTCAGAAAAATCATCTATTTGAGAAACTCCTGAAAGTTGTGCTTTTTTTGTCTGCCTGTTTTTTTTTAATATTTTTTTTGGTGGTATCCTCAGGGAATCGGTCCACGTGCTGATGGTCTGTTTTTTTTTTTTTTTTTTTTTTTTTTTTTTTAATGAACACTTAACAAATGATTTTCTTTTTATATTGTGTTTTTATTTCTAGGTCATTTATTTTACAACCCTAATCCCTTAAGAAGTTGGAAGGCTAGGGCGAGTTTGATAAAAACATAATTTCTTGGTTTGCTATACAGTGCATATCTCTTTTGAAAATGGTGCAAAGAAATCATATTAAAAGATAACACTGAAAAATGTTATTGTTTTATTAAATATACTTGCTTATTTCAAATCTGATTCCTGCAACACATTTTAGAAAAGTCTTTGTCACACTCTTGGTGACACATGGCTTCAGCTGCTCAGCAGTTGTGGGTCTTTCCTGTACTTCTTTTGTTTCATGATGCACTAAATCTTGTCCATCTGAGTCACCCATGGTTTGTAGTATGTATGTCAAGTTCTGATATGTCAGACCACGGGACAGTTTTTACTTCCCATCAGTCCATCTTATATGTGCTCAGGACAAAAGAAGTTGTCAGTTTTGCCTTTTTTTTAAGTAGCGTTTCAGTCCTGCACGTTTTATGTGTTATTACAGCAACTTATTTATATTCACATGTACTCAAAGAAATTTTTGGATGAATTTGAAACACATTGGATTTGCATTGACAGCAAATATGAGTGTGAGATTGCATCTTAGAGCAACAGCATTGACTTGACTGTCCCACTCTTTTTTAAAATTTTACAAATACTGCAACTCAAAGTGAAAACTTTAAAAGAATTAAAAATATTCCTGTTGTTTGATAAGAAGGCAAACAGATACCTTGAATCTGAGGTGTAGCCCCTGGAGCTGCCAACTGTGTACACACTTCTGGAAAGTAAAGTTTTATCAATGCTCCAGAAATACTACTTTATGCGTAAGCAGTCTTCATGCAGCTTTGTATCCTGCATATATCACAGGGTTACAACCCAACTATAACTTCACACTGGGTCTATTCATCAGGTGCTGTGATGCCTGGTGTGATTTTCAGTGTCAGCACAATGTGTACAGAGTAGTAAATCAGAATGGGGCTGTGTGTGTGTGTGTGTGTGTGTGTGTGTGTGTGTGTGTGTGTGTGTGTGTTGGTGCGACCGGATTATCGGGTCATTTTATCGGTTTACGTACCGACATTACCAGGACACCACCGGATTATGGGGACACCTCAAGTGTCCCGATAAGTCGAGCAGCGTAGACGCATTACAGACGATGCCAGTAAGCGCCTCGTGCTTTTTCTCGACATGTCCTGACAAGTACGGAAATCTAACTTTTTTGTGTCTCACACACAAAGTCATACACACGGAAAAATTTTGGCGCCATTTGGTTTTCATACACAAAAACCGGATATTCACACACAAATTTAGCACAGTTCATTGGTTTAGCGCTTTCGTGATGTTCTGCTCAGTGATTTGCTGCTCTCGACGTCAGTCTGGGAGGCTCCTGCACCGTGATTGGCTTCGCAGTCTGCTGCTGCAGAGACTCACAGAGAGCAAAGATGGCCGCGATTTAAATGGACTAAGGTAAGGGAAATGTTTGGTTTGTCTTCTATAAGCTTGAATTTAGTAAATTTACTGCTGATTTCATGTTTTGGACATTTACTGTGCTTATTCAGTCTGTTGTATGGAGTTGACCTGCTGTGCTAACATAGTAGCTAACGGTCTGTTCGTGCTCTCCTGCAGCCTCATGTGGAGACGTGTTCCCAAGTTAAACTTTTCAAAACTATCAGCGAGTGAAAAAGGCTTTAAACTTAGTCTTTGAGACAGGACACATAACAGAGGTAGGCTATGGATAAAAATGAGTAAGTCTCTCTAGCTTCATTCGGTACTACCTTGCTCAAACAACAACAAAAAAACCTTCTGAACTAGCGCCCCTTTTTCGATTCATAAATCATTAAATATTCATCCCACCTACGCATAGAGGCCATGGTTAAGGTCTCAATAAGCTAAGCTTTCCGAGGATATGTGTTGTTTGTTTGTGGGCCAAGGCCTCTTGAAGATATAAGTGTTTAAAGTTGTGTCGGGTTTTGCTACTGGTCAGATCAGCTATTCGTGCGCCGCTCACTCTCCCCATTTATTCTGCACCTCACTCGGCCAAAAAACCGACTCTTAACCAGCGCCCCGTTTTTGATTCATAATTCATTAATTATTGATCCCACCAACATGTGGAGGCCATGGTTAAGGTCTCAATAAGTTAAGCTTTCCGAGGATATGTGTTGTTTGTTTGTGGACCAAGGCCTCTTGAAGATAGAAGTGTTAAAAGTTGTGTCGGGTTTTGCTCCTCATCAGATCAGCTGTTAGTGCGCCGCTCTCTCTCCTCATGCATTCTGCACCTCGCTCGACCTGAAAAATCCCCTCTGTACTAGCACACAGTTTTGGGTTCATATTTCATTAATAATTAATCCCAGCAATGTGTGGAGGCCATGGTTAAGGTGTCAACAAATTAATCTTTCTGGATATAAACATTTTTAGTTGGTGAGCCAAAGCCTCATGAAGATAGAAGTGTTTAAAGTATGTTGGTTTGCTTCACATCAGCTGAGATGGAGCAGGTGAGACATGTTCATCATTGATGATGATGATTTGGAAATAGAAATGTGTTAATGATGGGATTTAGACTAAGACTAAGGGAAATAATGGTTTTTATTTTATTTCTTGCTCTTTGCCTCTGTAATCCCTGTGTTTTCTTCTCTTAACTTTTAGTTTTCAGTGTTGTGATTGTTTCTTAGTGTTTCTGGTTCCCTCTGTGTCTGCACACTTCTCAGTGTCAAGTTTTTATTGTTCCCTGTTTTATTTTGTAGTCTTTGCCCCCGTGTGCCTCTAGTTTTTGCTTCCTGAGTTTGTCCTTGTGATGACCCTGATCATCCTCACCTGTGTGTTCTTTCACAGGTGTGTCTGATTGTCCCTGTGACTTCAGTCTCTGTGTTTCTCTCCCTCTTGTTGTCTGTGCATTGTAAAACGTTTGCCTCCTGTGTCACCAACCTCCCAGTGATTTTTCATTTTCAGTTGGATTTTGTTTAAGTTTTATTTTTGCCCATTTTGGTAAATGAAATACTTTTTGTTTAATCTGCAACGTGGTCCTTTTTCCTTTTGAGTTTTCTTTTGTGCGACAGAGGTAGCTGACCCTTAAGTAACTTAACTAAATAAGTTTGTTTGAGGCAAAGCTTAACTAAGAAAAGTGTCTCCATGAAACATCGGGTCCCCTAAAGGTCACATCAGATCAGTCTGCTGAGATGAGGGAGGGGGCTGAATGAAAAAACATGTAGTTTTGTGGTGGTCAAAAACTCAGGGAATAACTGACGTGTAAATGTCAATGAGGGAAGACAGGTTTTGTTTGCCTTTAAATGTTATTAGCTTTAAATACCAATAAAGTTGTAGAGAAAGGTTTATACAAGTTTTGGCCTTTGCATATGTCTCTGTTATGCATATAAAGTAAAAATCACAGGATAGAGAGCTGCTTTTCTTGGGATGAAAGGTGTCAGGTTAGTCCACCATATTTAGTCCTGACAATGCAATTTTAGAACACTGCCTACCCTCCTGGTTTTGTGAGACTGATCTAACTTTGCTTCCATAATATTCAGTAGCTTTTATGAGTAGGGTGCGTATTACCGTTGGTGCTTATATCTACCAAACTACCACTACATATTTATATGTTTTAAATATTACTGAAGGATTTATACATTCTAAACATTTACAAGCCATCATCCATTTACTAAAGTATGTCTGAAATTGAATGCTATTGTCTTGGCATAACAGCAAAGATGACTGAGAGGAGGAGCAGCAGCAGAGGATACTCCTGAACAAGATGCACTGGAACATATCATTGAGGGAAGAGATTAAGCTCTCCAAGAAGGAACATTTGTCGACAACTTTAAAGGTAAGTTTTTCACTCATTATATTGAAGTTTGTCTTTCTTTGTGTCATAGAATTGCTATTATAGCCTGGTGTAAAAGTTAGGAATTAATAAAAGTTAGTTCTTAATAGAGTAAGATCAACTTTGGCCCTAAGATATGACATCAGTCAAAATGCGACTCTTTTCACCAAAATGTATTCTGATTCATCAGAGCAAAATATTAGATTCCATCAAAACTGATAAATTCTGTGATGATTTCATGAAGAATCCACAGGCTCTGAGGCTCAGTGGAATTTGAGGTCACTCTTAAAATTCTTAAATACATATGAGAGGGTTTGTTTCAAAGCTCCAAAGTTTCCTTCTTTCCTCCACTTGCGTCTTGTGTCTTAGGACAGGGTCACACTGGCCCTCCAAAACGTGCTGTGCTTAAGCACGATTGCCCCCCTGCAGCGCCGATCCCCAGCTGGAGAGTACGGCCGGCGGTCACACTACCCCATTATGAACCAGACTTTAGCGGGTATCAGACACGCGCACTGCCCGCCTTCGTCATCGTGAAGCATTTGTTTACATGAAGCGCGATCTCATCAGAGTCAGCACAATGAGACAGAGAGAGCACTGCTACAACTTTAGAGACTTTTGGACTAATATTAAGACGTATAATCACCGCATTCGCGGTGATTATACGTAATGGATCGCACGTGCTGTCCGTGTGCTTGTGCTCGTGCATGAAGTAAACCGTGCCGAAGCCCACCTCTTCGAAGCATGCCGAAGCACGGAAGGGAATCGTGCTTGAGCACGGCACAGTTGCAGTCACACTTGCTATTCCAAACGTGCTTTACGGCTGAAGCGTGCTTAGGCACGGCACGATTGGCCAGTGTGACCACGTCCTTAGTCCCTCCCACCAGAGATGCACGAGAGAGACGCAAGGAAATGAAGAGAGGGGAGAGGAATCAAGGCGATTTGTTTTAAGAGCATTGAGACATCCTTTCCTCTGGATGTGTTTCACTGATGACAGCAGCAGCTGATCACCTCTAGATCATCTGTCAGTCAGCTCTAACAGCTGTTTGTGTGTCTGCACATGTGCACTGTAATAACTAATAAGACAAACAGTAACAGAGCTTTGTTTGTTCCTGTGATCTGTTTAACACGTTCCCATGGAGAAAATCTGCTCTCTGTTTATTCTGTGTGCTGTTTAGAACCACACGAATCACTTTACCTGTGAAATGCATCATTTTTAGAGTAATTATTCAGTCTTTATCTAGATCATCATTGTTAACTCTGACCCTTATTAATATAAGCTAGTTTATTGTGTCAGTGTTTGGTATTAAACTCCCGTTACATTGATTTCATGATGGTTGTGTTCAGTGTTTTGTGCTTTAAACTCACAACAAACACTTTTTTTAATCCCAGCTCTATGACCTGTTACCGATCAATCCTCAGTGCCTGTTTTCAGCTCGTCTTTTCTCTCATTAAACTCTGTTGTGTTTGTGAAGTTTCATGTAGAGAAGTCTGAGCCGCTGCAGCGTCCGATCAGAGAGTGATATTCCAAATGGGGGCATGTCTGTCAGTGAAGAGACTTCAGAAAAGCCAGCTCTCCTGTTTCCTCGATCATAGCTCCTCCGGTCAGTCTTCTTCTGCCTCCCTCCTCTCTCCTCCGAGCACAATTATCACTTTGGGACAGCATTAATATGGCGATTGGGAAGTACTCTTTGTGGCACAGAGGAGAGAGGAGACTGTAGTTTATTGCTTTGAGACACACTCACAGTGACATTTTTTGGCTATGCTGCAAAGGTGGCTGGTTTTATTTGGCCTACTTTTTCATTGTTTTCTCTGCTGCAGCCACTGCCTCCTGTCAGTGTCAGTGAATAATTACTCTAAAAATGATGCATTTTACAGGTAAAGTGATCCGTGTGGTTCTAAACAGCACACAGAATAAACAGAGAGCAGATTTTCTCCATGGGAACGTGTTAAACAGATCACAGGAACAAACAAAGCTCTGTTACTGTTTGTCTTATTAGTTATTACAGTGCACATGTGCAGACACACAAACAGCTGTTAGAGCTGACTGACAGATGATCTAGAGGTGATCAGCTGCTGCTGTCATCAGTGAAATACATCCAGAGGAAAGGATGTCTCAATGCTCTTAAAACAAATCGCCACGATTCCTCTCCCCTCTCTTCATTTCCTTGCGTCTCTCTCATGCATCTCTGGTGGGAGGGACTAAGACACAAGTAAACCACGCAAGTGGAGGAAAGAAGGAAACTTTGGAGTTTTGAAACAAACCCTCTCATATGTATTTAAGAATTTTAAGAGTGACCTCAAATTCTACTGAGCCTCAGAGCCTGTGGATTCTTCATGAAATCATCAGTATAAAAAGAATTGCATATCGCCTAATGAGATTGGGCGGCTGTGGCTCAGTTGGTATTAAGGCATGTCAAACTGTAAGACTGCAAGTTCAATTTTAGCTTCAACAGTCAAGAGTCTGTCCTGGTTAGGCAAGATACCTTACCCCAAACTGCTCTTGGCAGCTGTTCTGCCAGGTATAAATGTGAGTGAATGGAATAATCTTTGTGATGTGTAGAAATTTGTCAGCCTGTAAATTATTTTCTACCTCACTGAATCCTACTTTTTTTCCTCAATCTCAACTAAGTGATAGCATTTTGAGAGACAGTGCATTTTCCCTTTGCTATTTCAGGCACCTTGTGAAGAGCAAAGTGACCTGAAGGTCAATGAAAGTGAGCCAGCACCAAAATAGGCAAGTACTAACTGGGCTTAATATGTCAAAAATGTTATTGGCCCTTTGGGTATGTATTCTAGGCTCACTACTCCTGTCTTTCTTCTTCCCTGCTGAAATATTAGCTAACATTTCTGCTATCAACATGGCCAGTGTCATGAAATATTGTTTGTTGAATCAACGAGAATTGTTTTTGCTTCAAAAAAATTCAAATTTGGTTTTGTCATTGGCTCACACAGGAAGCCTTGGTGGGAGTGATGCTGAGATGACAGGGGTCAGTCCTGATCCTGGGCCATTGAAGGTGGTCTATACATGGTAAGTTGCCTGTATTTTTTGAATGTCATGCTTTTACATCCAATCATAATTCAGTTCTGTTTGGTCATGACAGTATTCAGGAGTCTTCACAGTGTTGAATGTTTTTAACTACCTGATACAGCTCAGGACTGTCAGAAAGCAGTGGCCTGTGAGGACAAGAACAAACTTATAGACTGTTTCCATATTTGCATACTATACCAACTGTGCATACTGATTTGGCCCAAATGCAGTAGGTAGTATGTAGGGATGGGTACCGAATTAGGTACTTTTATAGGTACCGACCAGATTTCTGTCAAAAGTACAGGGTACCGATTCATGTAAAATCAAAAGGTGCCATGTTTGGGTACCTAAATGCATCCTTGTGACTGTGAATGAGTAGAATAATAATAATAATAATAATAATAATAAACTTTATTTATATAGAACAAGTGTTTCTTAGTGCTTAGTGTTACTTAGTGCTTTACATAATAAAAATGGGCATTAAAAGAATTAAGAGAGGAAATGACAGAGAGAATAAAGAGAGAAATGTGAGGCGCAACAGAGAAGACAATAAAAAAGAATAAATAATACATTAAATAAGGAAATAGCATCTTTAAAATAAAAGCAATAAAAGGGTAAAACAATTAAGACAACAAGAGTTAAAGGATATAAGAAGCTGCCCGTAACACTGTCGTATTGAAGCAGCAGTTCAACAATTAAAACGCGCTCAGCTAAAATCTCCAGTAAAAGCACATCTGTAAAAATAAGTTTTTAAAAGAGACTTAAACGAGGACAAAGAGTCTGCCATTCTGATCTCCTCGGGCAGGCTATTCCATAGGATGGGCGCTTTGACAGAGATGGCCCGGTCACCTCTAGTCCTCAGCCTCGACCTCGGCACGGCGAGCAGGGTCTTGGCTGAGGATCTCAAGGTACGACCGAACACATATGGCCTGAGGAGACCAGAAATATAGTTAGGAGCTAGACCGGAGCGTGCTTTAAAAGTCAGCAATAAAATCTTGAAATCAATTCTAAAATGAATGGGGAGCCAATGGAGAGAAGCTAAAACAGGAGTTATGTGCTCTCTCTTTTTTGTTCCTGTGAGGAGTCGTGCTGCTGCATTTTGGACAAGCTGCAACCTCTGCACTCTGTGCTGGTTTAAGCATGTGTACAGAGAGTTGCAGTAGTCCAAATGAGAGGAAATAAAAGCATGAATGACAACCTCAAGATTTTTTCTAGATAAAAAATGGCCTTAGTTTTGAAAGCTGCATAAAACAAGACTGTACAACTAGGTTGACATGCTGGTTCAGACTGAGGTTCTCATCAAAGATGACACCCAGGTTTTTACAGCTGGTAGTAACATTATTGGAAAGTGACCCTAGATGTTTCTTAATTCCTCTAGAATCAGGGCCAACAATCAGAACCCCCGTCTTATTGAGATTTCATTGAAGGAAATTCTGTGACATCCAGCATGTTATGTCAGAAGAGTTGGCAATTTTCCATGCTGGACGTGAACAGAGCATTGCAAGGATATATAGTGAAGAAGAAATATTTTAAATAAAAAAAAGTTTTATTAAACAAATTGATATTTCTTACCACACAAACACAGAAAGTACATAAAATTGGTACTTTGAGTACCAGTTCCGATTGCCAGGTATCATATTGTTTCAAATGTGAAAGAATTGAAAAGAATAGGACTTTATTTGTCATTGTAGTGCAAAGCAGAGTCCTGCACGGGTCCAATTTTCAAGATCCGCCCCACCCCGACGTACAAACCTGCACCCGAACCGCAAACCTGCTCATTAGCCTGATTAGTACCGCAACCTGATCCGACCCGTTGAAACCCGACCCACAGCCCGACCCGCAGCCCGACCTGCAACTGTATTTGAGGTAATCATTTTGGGTCATATTGTCTGAAAATTGAACGGCATATCGCCATAGTTCAGATGCCAGTGAGTAAACAACGCACCTGAATGAAGCAACTCTTCCAATAAAAGCCTGACTTCAGCTCCATCATCAACCCTCTGTGATCTTCTCACATACAACTGTAAAATCACTCGGTTTTTACGCTCAATGCTTTTAAACTTTTAATCTCTTAAAAGGACCTTTACATGTGCAATAGTAGACTTACTTTTTGTCCAGACTTAAGCAACACTCAGCAGGTACGAGCAGTGATCATGTCACAACTAGGGGTGTAATGATCCATCGATATACATCGATACATCGATTGGTTAAGCAATGATCCAATCACATCGATGGAAAGTCTAAACATCCATCATCATTGTGGTCGTTAATGTACGCCTTTATTTTGAAATCCCGACTGGACACGCGTGTCCGTCTCCGTCCAACGGCGAGTCGTTCTGAAGTTTCCTCTCAGGCCTCACGCACTCAGCGTATGAGACACACATTTGAACCTTTTCACTTTCTGACACGTCACGCCTGATATTTCTCCTGCTGTGAAATGGACTGTTTAGCACCCACCAAGTCACACCGCTGTAGGCGAACGTGTAGCAAGACGCTGTTAGCATCACAGAGCTAAAAGGGAGCCAGACATATCCGCCAATCATAAAATAGCTTTCCTGTATCCGGGTAAGATACGGTCGACCTGACTGCAGAGGATGCAGGCTGCACACAAGACAGGAGTGCATCATCACACAACTGCAGTGAGTTATCTTATAATTTGATTTTGTAGCGCACTGAATTATGAAATTTCATACAGTTAAAAAGTCAAACGGCGAGAGCTTAGTGTCATTCCTCCTCCACATCGACTATTACACAGTGAAACAAAGTCTGATCACACTGACATACAAACTGTGGTTATCAGGCATCACAGTAAAAAAAAAAAACTATCAATGTTAAGTTCGTTAAGTTGATAGTTCTAATGTTGAACAATAGAAATGTTTGGGTTTAATTAAAAACAAAGCTTCACATTTTTGGTTTGATAGAAAATGGTCAAATGTTGGAGGTCAATAATAAAGTTTATGTGATCAGTAATTTTTAATTATAGTGTTGCATCATTACTTGATATAATAATCAAACATTACAGTATAACAGTAAGACCCATAAGGTAATTGTGGGGGCCAAAAAGCACCTTACCTGAATTTAACCAGTTTTAATTTTAAAACATAATTAGATCATACAGATGGCTATAATCCTCGACAAACTATCATACCTAAAGGTCAGCACATCGTTCCACATTTCAGAAATAAAACTATCAAAATTGTTTTGTATTTCTTTCTTGCCTCAGGTGAAATGTTGCTGATTATGTTCAGTGAGGACATAATATCGTCTTAAATCGATCGAAGGCCCCTGAATAGTATCATATCATATCGTGACAGACTTTGTGATATCGGCAAATATCATATCGTTGTCCTAAGAATCGATATTGTATCGTATCGTCATGAAACTGGTGATTTACACCCCTAGTCACAACCATGGATGTATTACAAGAACTGGATAGTGTGGCTATATGGTCACAGCCTTACAACCAGCTTACAACTTACGTTTTTATTTGATTGTATTTACTATTATTTTATATTCATTTTGATGTGTCAAACTAAAACCCGCGACTCGACCTGCATGTTATATTTTCCACCCAGATCCAAACCCGGGAAAAAAAAAACGACTAATCGCAGGACTCTGGTGCAAAGTACAACGAAACTGTAAAGGTACCTTTCCCTAGTAGTATGGAGTATACAGACAACTAAGATTTACAGGACGCCAAAAATACCCAGATGGTATTCGGAGTTACCAAAAAATCCACAGTATGCACCAGACCAGTCTACTCCTGTACGGTTTGTCACAATGCAAAGCGCTGACTGGACACAGCGTTGTTGACATTTCCATCAAGGAATCTGCAAGCAGTCTACTATAACAACTCAAATCACTCTGCTGATAAAGTTTACGTAATTACACTGATTGGTATTTAAGCAAAACACAAAATGGTTTTAAATTAAAAGGACATTCTTCTTAAGTATTTAAGGTTGAAGACTTTAATTTAAATTCTAAGATACTAAAAAACTAAATCTTATAAACAATAATTTCAACACTTTAAAATCAGTGAAAACTCTAAGACTCCAAACATTTTTTTTTAATTTGGAAGAAATTTGTGATAAACATTTGTCACTGGAGTTTTAAAAAATTTAAAAAAAAAACAACCAGCATCTGGCAGACGTACTACTCATGTCTGCGATATGCAGCTCTGTGTCAGCGTTTATCTGACTAACCTGCATTATAAGGACACCTCTTTTAGGCTCCCCTCCCCCACATATCTTCACAAAGTAAGTTTTATGTAGTTCCAGCAGCAAGCTGAGTTGTGTATCAGTTGTTCACCTGACTAACCTGCATTATAAGGACACCTCGTTTTTAGGCTCCCCTCCCCCACATATTTTGACAAAGCAAGTTTTATGTAGTTCCAGCAGGAAACTGAGTTGTGTATCAGTTGTTCACCTGACTAACCTGCATTATAAGGACACCTCTTATAGGCTCCCCTCCCCCACACACCTTCACAAAGTAAGTTTTATGTAGATTTGGCAGCAAGCCTAGTTGTGTGTCTCAGTTGTTCACCTGACTAACCTGCATTATAAGGACACCTCGTTTTTAGGCTCCCCTCCCCCACATATTTTGACATAGTAAGTTTCATGTAGTTTCAGCAGCAAGCTGAGTTGTGTATCAGTTGTTCACCTGACTAACCTGCATTATAAGGACACCTCGTTTTTAGGCTCCCCTCCCCCACATATTTTGACAAAGTCAGTTTTGTGTAGTTTCAGCAGCAAGCTGAGTTGTGTATCAGTTGTTCACCTGACTAACCTGCATTATAAGGACACCTCTTTTTAGGCCCCCTGTCCCCGACACACCTTCACAAAGTAAGTTTTATGTAGATTTGGCTGCAAGCCTAGTTGTGTGTCTCAGTTGTTCACCTGACTAAAGTGCATAAAAAGGACACCTCTTCTTAGGCCTCCTTCCACACACCCAAACATCTTCACATATACCTTTTTTCTACTTTACTGGTGCTGGTGCTAGTTCTAGGCCAGTGTCTTACTCAGCACTAACTCTTTGTGATCTTAGAGACAAAGAACTGTCCACAGGTGCTCAAAAATTGGTGCTTAAGAAACACCAACTTTAACCTGGGCCAGAGCCAATCACTGTGGAACAATGACCAAAGATCAGTGTAAAAAAAAACAGTCATTGTAAAAAAAAGTCTGAAGGAAGGCTGCCGGTTGAGTTGTTTTGTTTCCTTATCCATTATTTGAGATGAAGGCAAAGTTAAAGCACTGATTTGTCTCCGCTTTTACAGATCAGGTCTATATCTAATTATTTTATTTAACAAACTAAAAGGCCAAATGCTATTTATCATTCTTGAAAAGGCATGCTGCTCAATGAGTTGTCTGTTGGATCTTGGTGTTTACTTGTGTAAAGCTTGAACTGGAGGAGAAATTGAATTAAATGCATTGTCTCTTATAGATCAGGTCTATACCTCATAATTTTATTTAACAGACTTAACAGTCTGATGTTATTTATCTAATTTACATGATGGGGTTCACTTTTGCCATGTGTATGTGTGTTTACATTATTCCCCTGCTCTGAATTGCACAGGGCAGAGATACGCTCCATTAACTGACATAAACACATGCGTGTAGCACACTGTCAGAAACAAGTATTGTAAAACAAATCTCTGCCTAGTTGCAAGCTCCGAGCTCCAACTCTATTGCCGTCTCTTGCCCTATACACCGGCAGCCAACACCAACTACCTCGCCCCAGAGCAGTTAAGTAGGCAGTGACTAACTGAAGTTTATAAATGACATCATGGCATGGCCCTGACTTGGCTCTTTGCCCTTTGGAAAACCAAACCTATTCTTAGGAGAATGTGATTTGAATCAACTAAGCAGAACCACTAGCACCAGCAACGTGCACTGGTGAAAAAAGGGTAAAAGTAAGTTTCATGTTGATTAGGTAGCAAGCTGTGTTGTGTGTCAGTTGTTCACCTGACTAACCTGCATTATAAGGACACCTCTCATAGGCTCCCCTCCCCCACACGTCTTCACAAAGTAAGTTTTATAAAGATCCAGCATCAGGCTGAGATGTGTATCAGTTGTTCACCTGACTAACCTGCATTATTAGGACACCTCTTTTAGGCTCCCCTCCCCCACACGTCTTCACAAAGTAAGTTTTATGTAGATTTGGCAGCAAGCCTAGTTGTGTGTCTCAGTTGTTCACCTGACTAACCTGCATTATAAGGACACCTCGTTTTTAGGCTCCCCTCCCCCACATATTTTGACATAGTAAGTTTCATGTAGTTTCAGCAGCAAGCTGAGTTGTGTATCAGTTGTTCACCTGACTAACCTGCATTATAAGGACACCTCTCATAGGCTCCCCTCCCCCACATGTCTTCACAAAGTAAGTTTTATATAGATCCAGCATCAGGCTGAGATGTGTATCAGTTGTTCACCTGACTAACCTGCATTATAAGGACACCTCTCATAGGCTCCCCTCCCCCACACGTCTTCACAAAGTAAGTTTTATATAGATCCAGCATCAGGCTGAGATGTGTATCAGTTGTTCACCTAACTAACCTGCATTATTAGGACACCTCTTTTAGGCTCCCCTCCCCCACACGTCTTCACAAAGTAAGTTTTATGTAGATTTGGCAGCAAGCCTAGTTGTGTGTCTCAGTTGTTCACCTGACTAACCTGCATTATAAGGACACCTCTTTTTAGGCCCCCTTCCACACACCCAAACATCTTCACATATACCTTTTTTCTACTTTACTGGTGCTGGTGCTAGTTCTAGGCCAGTGTCTTACTCAGCACTAACTCTTTGTGATCTTAGAGACAAAGAACTGTCCACAGGTGCTCAAAAATTGGTGCTTAGGAAACACCACCTCTTATAGGCTTCCCTCCCCCACACGTCTTCACAAAGTAAGTTTTATATAGATCCAGCAGCAAGCTAAGATGTGTATCAGTTGTTCACCTGACTAACCTGCATTATAAGGACACCTCTTATAGGCTCCCCTCCCCCACACGTCTTCACAAAGTAAGTTTTATGTTGATTAGGCATCAAGCAGGTGTTTACCTGACTTAAAATTTCATGGTACTTGGCCCTATTTACTCTCTCCCTTACATGGATTACTCATCCTGTCCCTTTTGCAGAAAAACAGTCCCAAAGCATGAGGTTTCCACCCCCATGCTTCACAGTAGGAATGGTGTTTTTGGGCCGTACTTATCAATCTTCTTCCCCTTAACACCACTGGTTGAGTTTTTACCAAAAAGTTCTATTTTGGTTTTATCCGACCACATGAGTCTCCCAATCCTCTTCTGGATCATCCATGTGCTCTCTGGCAAACTTCAGATGGGCCTGGACATTTACTGGCTTACACAGGGGGGCATGCCTGGCTCTGCAGGATTTGAGTCCCTCTGAGCATAGTGTGGAACTGATTGTAGCCTTTGTTACTTTGGTCCCAGCTCCCTGCAGGTCATTCATGAGGTCCCTCTGTGTAGTTCTGGGACTTTTTCTTACCGTTCTTATGATCATTTTGACCCTACGGGATGAGATCTTGTGTGGGGCCTCAGATGGAGGGAGATTATCGATGGTCTTATGTGTCTTCCATTATCTTCCAGTTGCTCACACAGTTGATTTATCAACACCATTGCTTGCCAATTGTAGATTCACTCTACCCAGCCTGGTGCAGGTCTACAGTGTCCTTCCCGTTGTCCTTGGACAGCTCTTTGGTCTTGGCCATAGTTGAGTTTAGAGTCTGACTGTTTGAGGCTGTGGACAGGTGTCTTTTATACAGATAACCAGTTAAAACAGGTGCCATTAATACAGGTAACAAGTGGAGGACATAAGAGCTTCTTAAAGAAGAAGTCAGGTCTGTGAGAGGCAGAAATCTTGCTTGTTTTTGTGGGAGACCAAATATTTTTTTTCCACCATAATTTGGGTCCTCGTCCACAGGAAGAGGGCACCTTGTAGCTTGTTTACAAATAAGTATCAGTGTATCTCTGATGAAAATTACAGACCTCTCTCATCTCATCGAGTCACCCCAAGTAGGAGAACTTGGAAAATTAGTAGCTGACTGAATACTTTTTTGCCCCCCTGTAGAAACAAACACTCATTGCAACTACCAAAGTAAGGCACTGATTACGTATCTTCTTGCTGAAGATGCTAATGGCCTTTATGTATTTTCAGCAGAAAATCAATAAATTACGACTGATGAGCCCACCAATGCCTCTGGTAATGTGTAATAAAGCCATAGATAGCTATTGCAGGCAATAATGCTTGTGTCCTTATGGAGGAGGAAGCAGATATAGGCTTTTCCCCGGCACTGGATTCACTCCTACCTCATAAGGACCCCCTTGAAAATGAGACGGTCCATCTCAAGGGGCTATCCTTCTAAATAAATAAATTCAAATTCAAATTCAAATTCAAATTCATATTCATAGGCCGCACTTGGTTCATCCAACTTGAATCCTTCTCTTCACAGTTTTCCCTGGTTACCTCAGGTGTGCCCCAGGGCTGTGTCCTGGGCCCCTACTCTCCATCATCTGCCTCCTTTCTCTTGGTAATATCTTCTGCAAATTCGGTATCCACTTCCACTGTTTTTGCAGATAACACCAAGCTTATCCAAAGCTAGCAGTTTATCTATCACCATAGACAGCTCCACAGTCTCCCCCTCTCCTCAAGTGAAAAGTCTGGGTGTCATCCTCGACAGCTCACTTTCTTTTCACTCTCATATAAATAGCGTAACCTGGTCTGCATATTTTCATCTACATAGCATTAATCGTCTCTGTCCCTCTCTGACTCTTCACTCTGCTGCTGTCCTGGTCCACAGCCTTGTCACCTCCCGTATTGACTATTGCAACTCACTTCTTTTTGGTGTCCCTAATAAATCCCTCCATGAGCTTCATCTGGTCCAAAATTCCACTGCCCGGATCATCACCAGAACACCCTCCTTTCACCACATCACCCCTGTCCTCCAGTAGCTTCACTGGCTCCCGGTTAAATTCAGAATCACCTTAAAATCCTTCTGAATACTTTTAAGGCCATCCACAACCTGACCCCACCATACCTGTCTGGACTTATCTGCATCGCCGCCCCTTCACGCTCCCTCAGGTCTTCCTCCTCTCTCCACCTCTCTGTGCCCTCCGCCCATCTCAGCTTTGGAACTTACTCCCACCGCACATCAAATTATAGACTCCCTTTCTCTATTTAAATCTAAACTTAAAACCCATCTGTTTCAAACTGCGTTCTCTACTCCCACTGAGCCATTTTAACTCCATGTCACTCCTGCTTGTCTGTTGGTTTTATTTATCTTTATGTCATTGTCTTTTTAAGTATGTTTTTAATTAGATGTTCAGTGTCCTTGGGTGTTTTGAAAGGCACTTTTAAAATATAAAAATTCATTATTATTATTTACTTATGTTTTCTTTAAGTCTGATAATGGGAATTTGCCATACATCATGCTGTACTCAGAATTTGTTCAATGGTGTTATTTAAAATTGCATGTACTTTTTATATGAATCCAGTGTTAAAGTGCACCCAGTGGCTGTGGGATTACCTGTTACTTTGGGGTTAGGATGGAATCAATCATAAACATAAATAATTGGCTGGTAATTAACCAATTAATTTTCATGATTTTTAAAAAGACATTTCAAAAGTCTGTTTCTTTGTTTTTTTTCTTCAGTTAAGATTTAATTCAAGAACAATTTTAACAACAACCTTTCTATGTCTAAAGAGCAAGCAGCAAGACAGCCGAAAAGCAACCGGAAGGGACACTCCAAAATCTGTCTCTCAAGTGTGTCTGCTGCTTCAAGAGGTATGTGGATGTATGACTTATCACTTAACTTCATTAAGTGTATTTGTTTTTGTTTCTAGACCAGCTAATGAAAGTGAATAATACTTTTCAAAGACATTTTCCTCCTTTTAAATTCCAACAGGAATGCAATTGAGTGACTAAAAATGAAATAGAATTCCTTTCCCCCAGGTTCATACTTTTGATTATGACAAAAATAAATAAATAAAAATAAATAAGTCAATTAAATATAAAAAATTAGCATTATTACTACAACAAAAAAAGGAAGCTTGTCTCAAAGGTAAATAGTGGCATACAATTTTGAATCTTCAATTTCTCCTTTCAAGGATAAGATAAGTAAGAAAAGGAAAGTAATTATGAGAACAAAAACAAAAAGTGTTTCATTTCAACTAACCTGACCTTAGAGACACCGTCTGAGACTTGCATATCTATGGGGAAATCCAACCTGTATGATGACCATGTATTCAGTCTAATAGTTAACAGTTTGGCCCCCTCTTAATCCGATTAATTATGCAGTTTTTATTCCATTCCATCACCAGGTGTAGTGGGGAGGTTTTTGATGAATTTTTTGTTAACTTGTAGGTTGTCGAATGTACGTCTGGAGCCGTCCACTGTTATCAGTCTTGCTAGATAGTACAGGCTGTATGGGACTCCAGAGGACCATAGCTTGACCTTTACCTGATTGAAGGATGCTCACAGCTGGCCGACCTCGGGACTCATGTCGGGGAAGATGTGAACAGGGGATCTTTGTATTGGAGACACCCTTTATTCTTGGACAGGTTTTTTTGCGTGAGTCTTCGACTGCTGTCCTTCTTCATGGTAGAATATGTTTTGTCTTGTCTTATCGCCCGGGGTCAAAAAACAATCCTATACATGTATAATGGCTGGTCTAGAAAGTTATGTGTTATTTGGTAGGACAGAGCTGCCTCTACCTGCTGCTCACTCTATTTGACCGGAAGTGAAAGTCGTTTGTATTTAGGGAAAAGAAAAAGAATGGTATTGAATGAGGATGAGGTGACGAGTTCCAAAGGTATGTTTGTAACAATTTGTTTAAATACCACTCAGTCCTCCTCTGCACTGACTCCGGACATGTTTGCCTCTTTTTTCAGTGGAAAGGTGGCCAGCATCAGCAACCAGTTCTCTGAGCCTGACCAGCTTTGTCAGATCCAACCTGCTATCTATGCCTCACTCTGCTCTTTTGCTCATCTGAGTGAGGAGGAGGTCTTCAGACTTCTCCTTAACTCCAAACCCACAACCTGTCCTCTAGATCCTTTACCTACCAGCATCCTGCTGACCATTTTACCCATAACCAAACCTGCAGCCACACACATTAATTCCTCCTTGGAATCTGGGGTCTTCCCTGCAGCTTTTAAACAAGCTCAGGTCACCCCACTGCTCAAGAAACCAAATTTCAACCCAGCCCAGGCTAAAAATTACAAGCCAGTCTCACTTCAGCCCTTCCTGTCAAAAATACTCCAGCAAACAGTCTATAACCAAGTCTCTGAACATCTGCTGAAAAACAACCTGATTGACTCCTATAAATCTGGCTTCAGCTGTGACCACTCCACTGAGACTGCACTCCAGTCAGTCACAGAATCATTGCGACTGGCTTGAGCTGCTGGCCAGTCCTCTGTCCTACTACTGCTTGACTTGTCTGCTGCTTTTGACACAGTTAACGATCAAATCCTCTTCTCCACACTCTCTGAACTTGGCATCCCAGGATCTGTGCTGTTTTGGTTCAAGTCCTACCTCACAGACAGATCCTTCAGAGTGTCATGGAGAGGAGAATTGTCTAACTCACATGGCTTACCAACAGGGGTATCCCAGAGGTCAGTGCTTGGTCCCCTACTCTTTTCCTTATACACCACCTCACTTGGTGCAATGATTCACTCTCATGGCTTCTCTTACCACTGTTATAGCCACTCAGCTTTTCCTGTCTAGTCCACCTGATGAAATAACTGTCTCAGCTCAAATATCAGTATGTCTCGCTGATATCTCCACATAGATGAAGGAGCACCACCCTTAGCTAAATCTGTCCAAAACTGAGCTCATTGTCCTCCCAGCATGTCCCTCGGTTCAACCACAGATCAGTGTCCTGCTTTATTCCAATCAACTTGTGTCCACAAACTCTGCCAGAAATCAGGGTGTCATGATTGATGACCAGCTGACCTTTAAGGTTCATGTCGCCTCGATTGCTCAATCTTGTCAATATGCCCTCTGTAATATCAGGAGGATCAGACTCTACCTTACACAACAGGCCACACAGCTTCTGGTACAGGCCCGTGTGATTTCACACATGGACTCCTGCAGCTCCCTTCTAGCAGGCCTCCCTGCGTGTACATTTAAACCTCTGCACGTCTGGTCTTTAACCAGCCCAAAACAGCACGTCACCCTGCTGATAATCCTTCTTCACTGGCTTCCAGTAGCAGCTTCAATAAAATTCAAAGCTCTTCTTCTGGCTTACAAAACATTGACAAGAACGGCTCCTGCCTACCTGGAGTCCCTCATCCAGGTCTACACTCCTTCTCGCCCACTACAATCTGCTTGTGAAAGACACCTGGTGCTCTCTGGCCAGACTCCCTTTCTACTCTGAGATGTGTGAAGACTCATCTGTTTAGGGAACACTTAAGCACCTCCCATTCTTTGTCCTCAGGGGTAGAATAAGTCAGACGGTCTCGGACCCAGCTCTTAGTGAATTTACAGCACTGATCATTGAATGTTGTTGAAGGTTGTATGATATTGCTGCAGTGATTAATTGTGGTTCTTTCACTTAGTTGCAGCACCAGCAGCTAAATAACTTTTAGCACTTTATCACACTAAGGCTTTCCCTTCTGTCCAAATTCTTTCTTATGTTGTACATTGCTTTGGGCAAAAGCGTCTGCTAAATGAAACTGTAGGAGTGTATCTAGTCTACCTAAATAAGAGGTGTCTCTTCACATCTACAAATACTTTCAGAGTCAAGTTCAAGTTGCAGCTTTATTTCAGTAAAGTGGTTTGTTTTTAGAATGAATGTCCCCAAAAGTGGTTTGAAGTTTGTACTGGCTATTCTAACAGTAGCATTTCTTGCTTCTCCAGGACAAAAGAAAAGTTTGCAACCAAGACCGATGCCGTCAGCTCCAAAGGTTGGAATTCATCCATTCATTCCATTAATTCTCAGATGATTAAACTTAATTTAGTTAACACAGTTAAATAAGAAAATGTTTATAGAAAACTTCAAGTGTAGTTCAGTTTAGTACATATCATGTCACAGACACATTTCTGCCCTAACAGTCCTTGGTAGCCAAACAAATATGATGTTTGTTTTTTCATGTGGCTTTTTCAAGAATTGCTATGGTTACTATTGAAAGCACATTACTTTGATAAGCAGAAAACTTTTTTTGCGCATCTGAGGGAAAGCAATGTTGCAGTCAGTAATGCAGTCATGTAGTACACCAAGACCAGAAATGCACAGCTGTTAAGGTTATTCCAAGTGTCATCACAATAATCTATTTTCACTTTGATTTTAATTAAACAATCACAGTGCTTGACTTTTGTAGATAACATAATGAATCTATATTTTAGTAGCTGAAATGTTATTTTAAAAAAATACATAGAACGACTATTTTCTTCAATCTTAACATATTGCATGTTCTTCTGATTGACAGAGATGAAATCCAGAAAAATGTGTGAAAAGACCATGAAGCAAGAACAAAATCAGTGCTGTGATGAAACACTTCATGACACACATTGAAAAGAGAAAGCTAGCAAGATGGAGCGCCAACAATGTAAGATTACTGAACACCCAGTTTTAGAAAACAGAAGTCTTTAATATTTGGGATTTTGTAAATAACCGGGGCCTTCAGTTAAGAGCACAAGGTTTTAAGTTTGTATGTTTTAACAGTTGTACTTTACTACATTGTTGTACAGTTGTACGATTCTTACTGTGGACATTCCCTGCTGTTGTATACAGTTTAATACTCAGTAAAACCAGCAGTTGTCACGTCTCATTTAAGGTGTATTTATTGTCATTCCAGGACAAAGATTAAAAAAGGGAAGGAAATTAGTACTGAGGGTCACATAAAAGCAGCAGAAAAAGTAATAGCAATAAAAAAAGAATTATGTAAATCTTAAATTGCCGACATAAAAATATGAAATTTAAAATAAATAAACCTTGTTGGATGTGTGTGATGTTTTGCAGGGTTGAGCATTCTGAAAACCTCTGTGAGTAGCTGTTAGAAGGCTGGCTGTTTTGGTCCTGATGCTGCACTGCCTTTTTCCTAAGGGGAGGGCAGTCAACTGTCTATAGGCAAGGTGAGAGGGGTTCTTTAGAATACTGGCAGCTCTTCTCCTACAAATGATATATATGGGAGGGACTAAGGACGCGGTCACACTGGCCAATCGTGCCGTGCCTAAGCACGCTTCAGCCGTAAAGCACGTTTGAATAGGCCAGTGTGACCGCAACTGTGCCGTGCTCAAGCACGATTCCCTTCTGTGTTTCAGCACGCTTCGAAGGGGTGGGCTCCGGCACGGTTTACTTCATGCACGAGCACAAGCACACGGACAGCACGTGCGATCCATTACGTATAATCACCACGAGCGCATCTCACCACAATCATTTTAAACAAAGCGGTGGTGAGGGCTATGTCGGGCGAAAACGACTCACCATAAGTCCAAAAGTCTCTAAAGTTGTAGCAGTGCTCTCTTTTTCTCATTGTGCTGACTCTAATGAGATCACACTTCATGTAAACAGATGCTTCACGATGACGAAGGCGGGCTGTTAGCGTCTGTGATACTCGCTAAAGTCTGGTTCATATTGGGGTAGTGTGACCGCTGGCCGTACTGGCTGGGGAACAGCGCTGCATGGGGGCAATCGTGCTTAGGCACGTTTTGGATGGCCAGTGTGACCGCGCTCATAGATGTTTGTGGCCAATGGGAGGCACCTAATGGGGATCTTATGCTGATTTTACTTTTACTTTTGGGGAGCATTTCTCTCTGCACCAGAGCACTTTCTGTGCCTTACAGTGAAGTAAAATGATGAATGATGTCCTCTGGGCATTTGTTGAAAATTCAGATGACTGAGGTACCAATGCCAGCCTGCATTCTTCTTGTACCCATGTTGATCGGTCACTTAAAAATATTTTGTCTGCAGTGTCACTCAAACTACTGGCCTAACATGACTGCAGGCAATGTGCTAAATGGAGACAGATTCATCCAGATGAACTCCTGATTTACCCTTCAAAGATGTACTTGTGGCGCTAATGCTGTGGTACTTTTTGAGTAAAAGATTTGCTACATAAGACTACCATCTAAATGTTCAGTTGAACAAGTAGGATCCTCACAAACAAGGGTTTTGTCCTGATGTGTGCATGGTTAGTGGCCTGTTAAACCAGTATGGTCCTCACAAGCAAAGGATTGTCCTGATTGTGTGTGTGTATGGTAAGTGGCCTGTTATACCAGTGTAGTCCTCACAATCAAGGGTTTTGTCCTGATTGTGTGTGTATATTTGTGTGTATGGTTAGTGCCCTGTTATACCAGTGAGGTCCTCACAAACAAGGGTTTTGTCCTGATTGTGTGTGTATATTTGTGTGTATGGTTTGTGCCCTGTTATACCAGTGAGGTCCTCACAAACAAGGGTTTTGTCCTGATTGTGTGTGTATATTTGTGTGTATGGTTTGTGCCCTGTTATACCAGTGAGGTCCTCACAAACAAGGGTTTTGTCCTGATTGTGTGTGTATATTTGTGTGTATGGTTAGTGCCCTGTTATACCAGTGTAGTCCTCACAAACAAGGGTTTTGTCCTGATTGTGTGTGTATATTTGTGTGTATGGTTAGTGCCCTGTTATACCAGTGTAGTCCTCACAAACAAGGGTTTTGTCCTGATTGTGTGTGTATATTTGTGTGTATGGTTAGTGCCCTGTTATACCAGTGAAGTCCTTACAAACCATGCCTCTGTCCTTTTTGTGTGTACATGTGCGTGTGTGGGTAGTGTCCAGTCAAACCAGGGTAGTTCTTACAAACCAGGGTTTTGTCCAGATTGTGTATGTGTGTGGTATACGTCCCAATAAACCGGGGTGTCCCTATGAGTCACCACTGTGCTAGGAAACGCCTCCTCCCGCCCCGTCCTCGTAGTCCTGTGAAATGTCAGGTGATCATAGCTTGAGATTCTTTCGCAATATTTAACTCATAAATAGACAGGAATTTTTCTCAATTTTTTTGGATCAGTGTTTTCTTTGTTGCACCTCTCTAGGACAAAGGGAAAGGTGGGTCCCCGTAAACCACCACTGGGCCGGTTTGAGAAAAGTGCCCCGATAAACCACCGTAACCTGTATAGGTGTGTGTGTGTGTGTGTGTGTGTGTGTGTGTGTGTGTGTGTAGGTGTGTGTGTGTGTGTGTGTGTGTGTGTGTGTGTGTGTGTGTGTGTGTGTGTGTGTCTGAAGAGTATATTTTCACCACACACTGACAGAAGCCACTACTAATATCAAGTTCAAGTAGGAAATCTAATTGATTGGAATGAACTAATTAAGCATTAGCCCTGTTTCCACCAAGTGGTTCAGTTCTGTTCCTCCATTGTACAGCGTTTCCACTGACTAATCCTGGGACAGACCCCCAAAGTAACCAAGACGAGCCATCCCCCTTTTTGGCACCCTTCCCTATGAGTGCCAGACTAAGCCGATCCGATCTTGCAAGGTGGAGCAACAACACTGCAAAACATTGATTGGTCGAAAGTATCATCACTTACTGTGTGAGAGCAGCCGCATTTCTCCTGGCGGCACACAGACTTCTCTGAAACAAAGCTTGATTGCACTTTGTATCGAAGAGCCATATGCCAGTCACAAAGAAGACAAAAAGTTGGATGTCTCCCATTGTTGCTCTTTGTTTACTGTGTTGTCTGTTTTTCTTTGCTGGGTTTATTAGCAGCATACTCTGTGTCACGCTATTGCGTCACGCTATAATGTTACTGATGCAGCTGTCGGCATGCAGCTTGCACGCTGTCTACCACGAGGGGGCACGGTTGGCTGTGGAAACACAAACAGGACCAGGCTTAACTGATCCAACCCGTACCAAACCATACTTATCTAAGCTGGACTGCTTGGTGGAAATGGTGCAGTAGCTGTGTTATTTGTGTTTTTGGTCATGTTGATGGCATTTGGTCAGTTTGGAAGGTTCACTTCAAAACTCTAATACAAAAGGGTATGGGTATGTTTTTTTTTTTGTTTTTCTTTTTTATTGGACTTTAGAACATTAACACATCCTGGAATGAGTTTGATTGGTTTTGTTTGTTTGGAGATATAATGGCCTCCTGAGACAAAATCAACATGCCAGTGTAGACATAGCAAATTAGATAACTACATACTTACAAAATGGTTTGCTGACTTTGGGGATGAGTACCTTTTACATTGGAAACAATACGGTACCAAACCTGGTCAGGTATTGGTACTCAACAGTACCAGTTTTCTGTACTTTTGTGTATGTTCTGTGGTAATAAATATATATTTGTTTAATAATACAATCTCAGTTTTTGAATTTAAATCATTTATGTTTTGATGTATAAACTTGCAATGTTATGTTCATGTCATTCATTTGTTTATTCATTCATTCATTTATTTCCCATAGCGCTTATCTTGTGCAGGGTCACAAGTGGCTAGAGCTTATCCCAACTGTCTTAGCTGGGATAAGCTATGATTGACTGGTCGCCAGTCAATCATAGACAGACAACCTTTCATGCACACACTCACACCTAAGGACAATTTAGAGTGACATATTAATCTAACCATATTAACCTTTTTTTTTTCATTGCTAGGCGCTGCCCAAGTAGCTGCCTGTTGCAGCAGCTCTCTCGTCTTTGTCCGTTTCTTGTAATTTTTTTCGTCTCTTTTTCGTAATCTTTATATTTGGAGTGGATCATCACTTTGTATGATTCATTGTCGGTCACGGACACCAAACTTTTTGTGGCTTCGGCGATATTTTTTTACTACTTTTCTCCTGTGTTTGTCTGGAGATCCTACGTAACCATGGCTGCATTGTCTACATGCAAAATTAGCTGTTAGCAGCCTGTAGCATGTCAAAGCTAACTAGTGTAGGGCTTGATGATTTCCCTCGAGCTGAGGAGGAGGAGGTGAGGACGACGTGCTGGTTCTCGTATGTGAGCTGGGAGGTGACAACGCAGACCTGTCCTTCCATCCATCGTTGTTGGGAATGTGGGATCTAGCCCCGGGGGATGGATGAGCTAGCTGTGCTAACCCAGCGGCATCGTGCTGTTCACGGACGTGGCTGACGGAGCTGACATCGGACGCCGGCCCCACACTGGAGGAGCTTCGCCTGCTGTGAGCAGACAGGATCCAGGAGACAGAGACTGAACAGACTTCTGGGGAGGCTCAGTCCTGGACCCTGTGGAGGTGGAGACTGGCTGGGCTGGAGAGTGGTGGACGAGTGGTGGACGGGATGTCGTCATCTAATTTCTTATGGACCTTTTTGCACTTTCTACACTCTTTCTTACTTTTGTTTTCTTAAATGCTGTGGTGACTCCTGAATTTCCCCTCAGGGATAAATAAAGTATTTTCTATTTCTATTTCTAATGAGCATGTTTTCCCTAACTGACTTTGCACTTAGGATAAAAACAACACTTTTTGTTAAAGTCTAGTAATGAAAAGGCATATTAGTCTCTTAAAGACTTCAAATTTTTATCCTTTATGTAAATATCTACAAAGGACATCCTACTTCTCACAACCTTAACCAGTCTTTGCTTTCTCATGTGCATTTTATACAACTTTATCATGGGCATTTACTATGACAAACGGAGAAATGAAATGACATTCTCAGTATAAAGCAGTCCTGTTGATGGTAATTTGAGATATTTCTTATTTAAATAAGCAGACACTATAATATGACATAGCTACTTTCTGTCTCAAACATAATGTCCTTTGGATCATTACTATAAACTTGAACACTTGAAAATTTTCATTAACCATATTTCAGTTGTGATATTATCTGCATGACTCCTGACTTATACTCCTTTTATGTCTCTGTGCCTGGATATTTGATAACATTTTGAAATACCCAAGAAATACAAAATGTAAAATTGATTTTTTGTAACACACTCAGATACTTGATTATATGCTTTTTCGAGTGAACATGTAATAGATTGTGCTGGGGCTCTCAATCTAATAGAAAAGTCAATCCCCAACAGGCTGTCAGTTCTGCACACACCACAAACACACATGTTAACGTATGAAATAACAGCGAGGGTAACAATATTCTCATATCGCAAGGTTCAGTAGCTCCATTTAACATTTACTCATGCACCATTGAGTGAAATTAGCCTACTTAAAGCCAAAGCAACACAGTCAATTCACTGTGAGAGCTGCTTCCCAAGAAGTCAATAGATTGTATTGTATTACATGCTGGCAATGATGAGGGGAGCAGTCTAAAGGGATAATACAGAGTGAAATGCTGCATACCTTAGAGGGTTGCACTGGAATCTGCAGCATAATATGGGCGAGCAGAAAAATAACAGCCCCACTCTGTGGAGTGGAACCGGAGGATTCAGAGATCAAATAGATAAGCCACTTCAGACCTTTCCATTTCAGCGCATGATAGAGCTCACATCTCTAAACTCTTGCTTGGCACATCATCCCTTCCCTTTTTGATCTCTGCTACTGATGCTTGGAGTACAAGGCCTCACTGTGTGAGAAGATTGTGATCCAAACTGAAGCTTAATTAAATTCTTAATTATTCAATTGACCCAGCAGCTGGTGATCAGTGGAAACGAAGCATGAAGAGGGTGTTTTATTAAAACCCGTTATGTTGAATTATATAAGCAATGTCAACTCAAATGTGCATTAGTCAGCTCCTGCATGATGCTAATTAGAACAGGAACTAAACACACATCTTATTAAAAATCACAGTTAGTGGCAACGTCTCTGCACGGTGCACAGCGAGTAAACTCTGTCGCTGATGTCACTAAGTAAATAGATGTACTAAAGACCGGTAATGACGTTACAAGCAGACTGAGATCCAGGATAAACTGAGAGAAGATAAATCCAGCAGCTTTTCATGGAGGCACTCCCACACACTTCACACTTTTCTCTGAGCATCACTACCTGCTAGTGTTTCCTGAACTACACCACCACTGAGAGAACAGCACGCAAGGAAGAAACACTTAAGCAGATATTTACTTCTCTTCAAGGCCTTCACCGCGAATCATACTTCCTCCCAGTGTCCCAGTGTAGCGGCCCCATTTCTGTTTGTCAACACTTATTTTCTATAAGATTCGGAGCTGTAGAGAATAAAACCTGATTACACAATCCCAAGTCGTGCTTTCACAGTAAAGATGCCATTCTGAATCGGCAGTATCGTTGCACAAAGGCTTGGCGTGAGAGGCTGAAAGCATTCTTTGGCTGTCAGATGAAAACTTTTATCTCTTAATTCTTCCCGGCTTAAACCTTGAGACTCTAAACACAGTGGTAACAGTAACCCCACTCCCAGCTTAGTGCATTTTATGATTCCTCCTCAGTTTGGTGGATTTACAACACTTCTCACTTTTGTACCAGCTTTTGAGGGATATTAGAGAACCATCCGCCCACTTTGTAAACAAAGTTAAAATATGGCTCCTCCAGGTCTGATGCGTGTTTACAAGAGTATAACGGATTGTGCGAGAGCTCTGACTCCAGCAGTAAAATTCTCCCTGCTTAGTGACACCGGGGTTTGCAGAATGACGGCCTCACAGGGACCCAAATATTGATACAGGCCAGATGTTTCCTTTGAACGCACAATGGCACAGCATGGGGAGGATCCCTCTGGAATCTTGCTGCTCATTATCTAGTCTGATTGGACACTACTCTGACACACAAGTCCAATAAGTGGCACATTTTACTTTTATCGTCAACGGTAATAACCTTCTTGTCAACCTGGCTGAACAGATTGCAGGTATTGTGTACCCAGTGATAGATTTACAAAGTACTCTGTCCTTTCTTGGTATTCTGAACTCCAACTCCAGCTCATCACAAGGTTGCTGTTCACTTTGATGTGTTTTCAGTGTAACACTTATAATTATCTTGTTTGTGGAGCATTGCTGGTTGTTAACTTGAAAGATCCATTTGATCATCCTGAATCTTTGATATAGTTGGTCTGCATGCCGGTATTAACATGTAAAAGTGAAACAAAGAAGACATTTCCACCACAGTGAACAGAACATTATCTGGTACATTGCCCGTTGAATTTGAGCCTCTCCCAGCCCACTTTCAGAAGGAGCCTGCAGGGTATTTTGGCATACAGTTTCTATGAAAAAAAAAGAAAAGAAGAAGCAGCTTTGCCATGTTTAGCTCAGTAAATTAGTCACATACCCCATAAACATAGGCAGTCAGGGTTCCATTCCAGGTGTCCCGCTTAAGCCATTTCCATATCATCAGAAACTAAAAGTGTTTTTGCTCAAAAATAATTTTTAAAAATGTTTATTTGTAATGGGCTTTAATTGTTGGGATTTTAGCCCAAAGGTCGCTTTCCTGCAACCTTCTTCAACACTGGTTGTCCAGCCATATCTTCAGCCCCTCGCAGAGTGAGAACAGATGGAACCAAATGGAAACGGTAGGACATGGAGAAAAATTTTATTTAAGTCGTATGGGCTGACAGGACTGGGCCTGAGCCAGTCAAGCTACAATGTAGCAGGAGCCGTGTTCAACATATGTGCTGCTATTTTAGTACGATATGAAAAAAGGAACATTTGTCATGGTCCACGTGGCTCAGTATCCTGGGCATTGACTGGGATCTAAGGGACATGGTGCAGCTTCACAGGAGACCTAAAAGGAACTCAGGCACCACTATTTTTCTGGCAACCTGTCAAAGCTTAAAAAAAAAAAAAAATTATCAAGATGACGCATCTGAGACATTCCTATAATCAAATCTTGTATGATTATCTCACCATACAAAAGTGAGATTGCAACAGAAAGTCTCTGTAATCAAACTGTCAGTAGTTGAAATCAAACAAAGCTACACCCAATAATTGACATTCATTGAACTGCCTCCGATTGGTCAGAAATAAATTAAATGTCAGATGAATGTTGTTGTTGATGTGCTTGAACAAGTATTGATTTAATCACGCCAAGTAGCCAAAGACACTCCTTAGATCACGTTTGAAAAAAGAAAACTGTGAAGTCTCGTTAGAGAGGAACAAATAAACACGGAAACAAGCAGCGTTTAAAAAAAGAAAAAGTCATTGCTCCATGAATTAGATTCATTGATGAATAAATGGATTCATGAATCTTCAGAAAATGCATTTCAAACAATTTAGTGGTCTCTCAGGTGAAAGAGTAACTGGAAAAACTAACAGATGATGGCTTTCTTCTCTTTTGGGTCAGGATTTGTTCAAAGTACTCTGTGTGGGTGATGAACTACCATTTTCAATAGATTTGCTTTAGCTTTAGGTCAGATCTGAACTTTTGCAATACCCGAACAGGTTTAAGTCTGTATCTATTCATCTGTCTACAGATACAGTTAAGCATGTACAGTTTACACTTACAGGTCAATATGAGAGTGCAGTTCTGAAGTCAAAACCCTTTGTGCTGTAACAAACAAAACAGATGATCAAAATAAAACCGGCATCAATTTAGTGCCACTGTGATCTTTTGGGGTTCTTTAAGTGCCCACCATTGTTCTGAATGTTATACAATGTAAAATTAGAGTACTCCATGATCAGGTGGAGCAAGTGTTGTAATTTAGGCTTAAGACTTAGAGATTCTCAATAACACTGAACAAAAAGGCTCCAGCTTGACCTGGTCCACTCCTTCCCCTCAAGGCTTTTAGTTTGGTTAAGTGGGTTGGGCCCAGGGGCGGACAGTTGTAGGTAAGTGGGAGACACACACACACACACACACACACACACACACACACACACACACACACACACACACACACACACACACACACACACACACACACACACACACACACACACACAAAGGCTATATTCAGTTGCCTCTCCTCTCTTTCTCTGTAACGGTCAATTTGAGAGCGATCAGAGATCCCCCTTAGAGCTAGCCTAGGTCTCAGAGTGACACATTTATTGCCTCCTATCTGAGAGAGGAAGCCAGAGAGGAAACAACAAGAGTGTATGTCCATTCTTTCTGAAATAGATTTAGATCTTCAATCCTAAATCCCATGCAGCCCAATCCAACCATAAAAATACACCCGAACAAAAGTAATGATAATTATATATTTTTGCTAATTGCTTGATGCTGTTTTGAGGGTTTCAGGTCATCAGTGTAACACTTCAAGCTTTACTCAAGCTTGTAGTACCACCTAGTAATGATGTGTTCTGAGAGCAGGGATCAACAGAGGAATGCGGGGATATCTTTGTAATTTGAGAAAAGGATGACATTTCTGGTTTGATGTTAGAGGAAAATTTTGTTTCTTCCAATTGTGCAACTGAACATTCAGGGATGGGTTGTACCTAATCCAGGGGGAATCAACAAATACAAAAGTCCATTAGACCCTCATCAATAATCACTAGACTCCCATAGCACAGCCCAGTTCAATGCAGCATATTATCAATAATACAAAGAGGGAATCTGCAGCCCCAACATCTCATTAAATACGGTCATCTAATCATATGTCTTATGCTTTCAGCACAAAGTGTACATTAAAATATTCCCATTGTGCTTCTATATTCCGAATACAATCAATAACTTTCAAATTGACTCTGATGATAAAACATACAGCCTCGCTACAAAGAATGCACCCCCCTTTTTAAAATAATGATCCAAATCTGCAGCTCTAGCCTCATCAGGATTTGTATTTGGAGTTTCATAGGAAGCATGTTGTATGGGTGTGTAACACGTGGGGGAAGGCTCATGTGAACACATGCATTAGCTTCAGGGAGTTATGGTTTTGCCCTGAAAAAGGGCTGCATAATAATGGCATGAGGTGTATTTATCACATGAAATAACCATTCCTCCCTGACTCCACAGCAGACCTCATCCCTCCAAGCCATCTGCACAAGAGGGAGCCCCATGCACTGAGTGACCATAAAATCTAACGTTCATCTGAGCATGTAATATAATACCTCTGTAAAGATTACCCGCTCTGGCCAGCCCCGGTGCAGGCACACGGACATTCAGAGTTCTCTAAAAGGGAGCTTGGAAAATATTATATACGTTTTATCAAGCCATTATCCTTGACCACTCGGAGAAATGTAGATCCATGTTTCACATTAAAGGGGGATCAATAGATTCCTGTTAGAAAGCTGCCGGCTCTAATGGTGCTGTAGGTCCAGTTTACATCTAAGCTGTCTTTTATCAGCATCTAACTTTGTGCATTACTGTACTATAAAGCCTGCACAGTGTATATTAGGAAATATATGGACACGGAAGCTATTCTGAATTCAATTCCAACAGAAAGTGTTCACTATAAGAGCACTATCTGCCTCCTTGACCATCAGACCAAAAGTGTTTCCTTCTATACACAACACCATACAAGACTTTTGAGGTAAATCCAGCTGTTAACTCACCTGGTGGTTTGCAAGAACTGTTTTTGTTACCAGACAAAAGCAGTGAAATTTCCCTTACCCACCAGCAGCTTCTCATTGACGCAGAACTAATGTGTTCAGATCGCAGAGTTATCTCTTGTATTTATAGTCAGTGCCTCAGCTAATGGTTGTCATGGAAATGCTACCCTGAATAATGGCCTGTACCTATTAACTGCATGCTGACCTTCAGATTTGAACCAACAATAAAAAATAAATGGAGAACTACTGAATGAACAACAACAGCAATCCTCCCCGAAAAACTGCAGTTGTAACATAAGATTCCTCGAAAAGCCCCTGGATCATATCTGTAAGACCCTCACACACACACACACACACACACACACACACACACACACACACACACACACACACACACACACACACACACACACACACACACACACACACACACATCGTTTGGCATCTTGAAAACAGCCTGTGAGGTAAGATTGTAATAAAGGATGACAAGGTTAACAAGGGCTTCTTCACACCACCAGGAAGTTGCAGCACATTTTTGGACAGAAAAGCACAATATCTGGTGTTGTTAAATCAAAGACAAAAAGCACAAAAGCTGCCTGAGGGAGTTTTTTTATGAGCTCCCTGAGAAATTTATTTGGTGCTTTATGATCCTCTTTTATGGCACGTTCATCGGCAAAAAACAGAAATAAATGTGGCATACTTGCTTACACTGGTCATCGACAGTGATGCACATACATTAAGATGCAAAGCAAAAAGCCACCTACAACTCAAGTATCAAAGTCATTATTAAAAAGTTAAGGTTCAGAAAATTGGCCATTAAGGTTACAGTAATAACCTGAAAAAAAAGAACAGTACCATATAAAAATGCCCTCTTTTCTGACTGACATCTTACCCTTTTCAACTATTGAACACAGTCTACTGCTGTTTAAATGAGACGTCCTCACTATGTTTCAGTCAAAGTAGTAATGATATAATTCAAGCAGTTTAGAGACGTTTGCAGCCAGCCCTTAACAGCCTTTCTCAAATCACTTGGTTTTGGTGTTTGCCCCTTTAAATTCCAAATGAGCTCCTGTCACCTTGCCCCATGTCGGCTTTCCACATGGACAGAGTTAGAGATTTACCTTATGTATAGTGAGCAAATGTTCAGACCTTTATCAAGCATTTATCTACCTTTCGGGTTTTAAGAAAATAAACAGCAATGCATTTACACCGTGGGTAATGTTAGCAGAACTGTTGTTAACTACGCCCAGCAACATGCGTCGTAGCTGTTCCTACTAAGAGTAAATCAATGACAGCATTACCCTGAAGGTGTGGCTCAGAAAGTGAGGGTGGAGACACCAGGTAAGGGGGCAGGTATTACTATGATTACTCGTCTTGTGATGTCATGAGGTGAGCAGATTCTGTACATACCGTCATACTGAATGTAGACTGGGTTTGCTTAGTTCACATTTTTGGAGTAAGTGAATGCTCTGGCTCTGATATGTCCTCTCATAACTGAATCTCAGCCCTGCACATCAACACTGTCATTCATTTCCCTGTGTCACACATCTGGTTGTGGCACTCAAGAATAGGGGTGAGTACCAAACTTCGGCACTGACTGAAATGCTTCAGTAGTACTGAGTATCAAAACGTGCCTTGTCTTTCGGTGCCAAGTTTCAGTTGCGGCATGCAGGTTGTTGCCAGCTTAGCAGCTCTGTTGATGTATTTAGCAACTTTTCTAGAGTTTGGAGACTGAGGTGAAAGCGTCTATTGATCTTCAGCACACGTTGCCTCTCAGCACCGATTGCAGTGCTGAGCCAAGCTGGAAAAACGTTGCCTGCTCTGATGAGTCTGGATTGCTGCTGCAACATTCAGATGGTAAGGTCATAATTTGGTGTCAGCAACATGAAAGCATAGTACCATCCTGCCTTGTATCAACGGTTCAGGCTAGTGGTGGTGGTGTAATGGTGTGGGGGATATTTTCTTGGCACCTTTTAGGCCCCTCAGGACCATACTTGATTGGTACTGAGTATCGTTGCTGACCGTGTCTATCCCTTTATGACCACAGTGTACCCATCTTCTGATGGCTACTTCCAGCAGGATAACGCTCCATGTCATAAAGCTGGAATCATCTCAGACTGGTTTCTTGAACATGACAACGAGTTCAATGTACTCAAATGGCCTCCACAGTCCCCAGATCTCAATCCATGAGCATCTTTGGGATGTGGTGGAATGAGAGATTCGCATCATGGATGTGCAGCCAACAAATCTGCAGCAATTGCGTGATGCAATCATGTTAATATGGACCAAACTCTCTGAGGAATGTTTCCAGTACCTTGTTGAATCTATGCCACCAAGGATTAAGGAAGTTTTGAAGGCAAAAGGGGGGTCCAACCTGGTACTAGCAAGGTGCACCTAATAAAGTGGCCGGTGAGTGTATGTTTGATGCAGAGAAAACAATACATTTTTAAAGAAGGGAGGGTGTGACTATCAAAGGCAAAACATCAAAGCCACAGGGGAGTCATAATCTTGAAAAAAACTCAGATGTGTTCACTCCAGTATCTGACAATCTCAGCAGAGAGCAACAATCACCACTTATCATCAAAGAAGGGTTTGTTTTCTTATATGTTTTGCAGATTTAAACTTCTGCATTGTTTTTAAATTAATGAGGCGACAAGTTGGAAATGCAGACAACATTATTTTGACAGTCCACACACGCACACTATGTGATGCTCACATACAGTGACCTATGACAGTGATATATGAGGAAATGCGTGACATACATTTGGCGCTATATTGTTAATACAGAAAAAAAGTTAAGCATGGAGATCATGCAAAATGTTGATCTCCATGAAAAAGAGCAGTAGAGATAATTTTTTTTTCGCATTTTGAGAACAATTCACTCTTTTTCACATCCTGGCTAAACCTTGGAGCAGAGAATTAGAAGACAATTTGCATTGGGGAATGAGGGGCTATAGGGGCAGCCATCTCTGTCTGCTCTCTTAATTTGTCTCACTGTCATTTCTTCTCTCAATCACTGAGATGCCACAGACATTACAGGCAGGCCAAGGACCCTGCTGGGAGTGCAAACAGTGATGGGTATCAGTATTGACATTGGTCTAAAAGGATCAGTTAGCCATCTCTTTACCCTGCAGGCTTTGCTATCCACTATTCATACAAAAAAAAAAAAAAAAACAGCCAGCAACTGTGCCTCTCCCCCGGTGCTCTTACTCTCTGGTGATCTCTAAGAAAATACAAGGAGCACTACCGCCTAATGCCCCATAAAATTCTGACACCACCTTTTCACAGGAGAGGAGGACACACTCGATTTGATGGGCTAATTGTGTGTGGCATAATTAATCAATGTCTCCTGAACGGCAAATTCCCACACGCACACTTCCAATGTCGCGTGAAAGCTTGTGGAGGCACAGGGGGTAATTGAATTTATTTTTATTTATTCTTTATTCTTCTTTATCAAGTGATTCAGTCATTGCTGTCTGTCACTTTCTCTCACAGGGATATGGACGTTATTGCAATATAGACTGTTTACCTAAAGCAGGACAAAACTTAACTCTAGATAGAGTTTATCCTTTCACATCTTCAGAGCTGTGTTATTAAGAACAAACAGAGGAATATCAAAACCAGCATGGGGCACAATCCTGGTAGAGTTTAGCATTTCTTTTTTATCTCTGACCCAGTCGGATTTTGAATAGTGTCATGGTTTAAACCAGCAGGATGAGACTTTAAAAAAAAAAAAAGGGGGGGGGGGGGGGGGGGGGAATCACCTTTGTAATAATTAATGCTAAGGAAAAGGTCATTAAAGTACATCAAATGTTTACAAGTGATGTCACAAAAAATAGATTTCAGGGATCATTTTTTTAAGAAGATTCCAGTCATGTATTGGATTTTCATTGTTAAGCAAACAGATCATTTTAAATAGCACTTCACCCTGTTGACTCTTTTCATTGTGAAGAAAGAAACGTCTTTCACTGTTAGATGATAATGCTGTGTACCAGCCCAGCCAGATTATAGCTGATATTTTAAAGGAAAGCTTCAAAACATCATCTGAATTAAAGTCACAAACATACAAAGACTTACTGAGAGTGCAGTGAGGTTGATTTTCAACACTGGACTTTGTACATTGACTAGGCTGATGAGCTGCTTTTCTTTGTTAAAATGTTATTGATCAACAAAAGTGGTGAACCATATAAAAAGTGGCAGAAAAGATAAAGTGAAAGAAGATAAATTCTTACCGTCACTTAGGTTCTCAAGAAACCACTCAGCAATAATTTGGAAGCATATAAAATAAATACTTTTTTAAAAAGAGTAAAAAGGGAATGAGACACGAGCCGCTTCAACGCTAACGCTGCTTACATATCAAATAAAATCATTTGTGCAAAGTCAGTGTAAAAACACAAGTGCTTGTCAGGCGAAAAATAAGGAAAACCTGACAGATTTATGCAAATAGCACAAGTTCACGATACATTCAACACTTCATATTTGCTTCATTTGTGAGAGTTCAGAAGTCAAAATTGCATCAAAACAATTGGAAGCATTGGAACCACGACAGCTGGTCAGTAGAGTTCCTTCAGTAATTTATGACAGAATGACCCAGCGGAGTTTCATCCTTCTATGAAATATGGGACACATTTATTGTACTCTGTGTAGCTTCCTGAATCTCTTTGACACTGTTTGTTGTTATTTTTGTTTTTTTTCCCTGAATCATGAATAAAAAAAGTGGGGTGAGGGTGAAGGATTACAGGATCACCTGTGAAAACCTCTGTATGTAATTTGAGTGTAGTACATAAGTATTTAATTTAATTGATTGTTATTATAACAAGATCAATAAAAAATAGTTTCTCTCAACAAAGTAAATTTTGATTATCTGAGTCTTTTTCTGAATTGGTCTCAATAAGAGGGGGGGTCATCTTATAACTGGGGCCGTCCTATATTCAGGTCAGTGCAGGTATGTTCTATGTCAGGGGTGGCCAACCTGTGGCTCGCGAGCCACAAGTGGCTCTTTGCCTTTCGGTGTGTGGCTCTTTGATCCATTCATTATTGTTATGAGTAGTGGTGTACCAATCAATCTAAATTATTGATATATTGATGTTGTGATCAGTATTGATCAATACTTGGGTGATGAGATTGGTACTTAAGTTTCAGTTTCTTTTCTTGACTTGCATTTGCTCATAGCTACTTAGATAGATAGATAGATAGATATATAGATAGATGAAACTTTGTCTCTTCTGCAGGAAAAACAGAAACTTGTCTTAGACAGAGCTCCAAGTATGAATTTAAACAACTTACAAACGCAATAAATGTCACTCAAAATTTGGAAGTGTATTGATTTTCATCTTATGTCCTTTCATTTATGTGCGAGAGGAAGTGTGTTTGTGGTGTGGCTCTTTGTGTACCACAGTAATTTTTGTGGCTCTTGGTCTGTGACTGGTTGGCCACCCCTGTTCTATGTTATCCTCAAATAATCTGGATATATTTCTCCCATCTCTTGCATTGACTTACTGCACTTTACTCACGTGGTATTAATATAAAGTACATCTTATATACTGAAAAACAAATTCACTGTTTGGTTTTGTATTTATCAGATCTACAGGAATAGCAGAACAATGCCTCTGTTTCCATCTTTTGTTATTTATAAACTGATAGCTGCAGGGCACGCTTTGCTGGAGCATTTGTTTTGGTGCTAACTTTGTGCCGGTAGCTGACAGTCTCTGATCTAGACAGTTGCAATCTCAGTGTTATTTCTGTGTAGAGATTAGTGACCAGCAAGAGAGAAATGAAGAGACGCTGTTCGACGCCCTCTCAAAGCGTATGAAAAGCAGCACCACATGTGGCTGGGTGTCTGACTTTGCGGGGACAGATTTCTTTGATGGTTGCAAAGATCAAAGGCAGGAGATTTGCTACTATCTGCAGTAATTCCTCCCCCCAACACATACACACTGCTGCGCAGACACACACACTCACAAACACTTTTTCTTCGACTGAACATTCAAAGCATGTTCCTAAAATGAATGCTAAGAATTAATGGGCAAATGGCTCCTTTTGATATAAAATGAAAATATAAATAGATAAAGATTTAAAAAAAAAAGGACAAAGGGTATCAGTGAGCTCCTCAAAGTGCTGGCAGTAGTCGAGGTAGATGTGGAAGAGGCAGATGTCACCGTGCTATCATGCGCTGCTATAGAACATTTATGAGCCATTAGCTGCCATGCCAGAGCATGTGACTTCTGCTTATGAGGTTTGAGAGGCATGAGCAGGGGGAGGGGGCATACACCAGGTGAATTTAGTCCAGGCTACTCTTTCTCTTCGTCAGGGTCTAATGTTTTTCCACTTCTAAAATTTTTAACATATGAGCCTTCATGTGACATATACTGTTGAGAGAAATCACATGCCAACATTAAATCACTAACCGTCTCAAGAGATGAACTGTTTTCTCCCTGAACTCTCATCTACAAGACCGTCCTGAAAGTGGATATCACACAGCCCTCTTCACTGCATCATGTCAGCTGAGGGGCTGGGGTAGATATGGAAGCTAAAGCCCTTTTTCTAAAGGATTTCTCCGTAAGAAGGTGATTTTGTTCTCTTGGTGTCCCTTATATTACTTTCAGCATTTCTGCAGCTAAGACGAGATCTCATTTCAGCATCGTGCCTGAGAGAAGAGGCTTAGGAGAGATGACAGGCCTCTGTCAGAGCCTCCGTGCCAGGAAAATTAGGGTTACACAATTACACACAGTACCGCAAGCGTCACCAAAAAGCCCCCTCCGTAATTGGATCCATTTTGGCGGGTTTAAAGCCAGTTTCTTTGAGACATACAGTCAGAGCAACCCTCGGAATAGAATTTATCCTCCCTGTTCAGTCTTTTTGCATTTTGGCTGGGCCTAGAGAAAAACAAAACAGCACTGAAGTTCATCTTGTCACTTTGAGTTGTTCTCAGCAGATGCTACATGTCATTCTCATTACCAATAATTGTATGAGCTCCTATTTTTATTTCCTTTTCTACCTTAAAGAGAATAAACCTCTGTCATGATCAGATCTTGGAAATATTGACTGATGTAACAGGAGAATGAACAGTTCTTCTTTAATTTTGTATATTTATATATTGTGTAAGTTCTATTTTCAGCATTAATTGCTTCTCTGGAGAGGCATTTGGAGTGTCTCAGAAAGACTGCTTGAAGGGATGGGGGCTGAATTACAATGGTAAGTCATGCTTTCAGCCAAGCATACTAAGTGGCAAGTTTAAGGCAAGGCTTAAACTTGGTACAACTAATTAATGAATGAAAAGAAGTGGACCCAGCTGATTGTTTTTTTTTTTTTTTTTCCGTTTGAAATAAAACATATGAAACATATTGCAGAGCTATCTCAGTTTTACAGTTCTCTCTACAGTCATGATTGACTTTGAATTATGGGATGACCTCCTTTTTCTCATTTAACAGGAGCCCCGGGTTTACTGGTAGTCCAAATCCAAAGAATTGCATTTTTTTCCCCCCAGTCATACTAATAGTAGGTAGATTTTGTTAGAAACAATATCTTCCACTAAAATGCTTCTATACAATTTACTGCCAAATCTAACTTTGTGTACAAATGGTGTTTGCTGATAAATCATATTGTTTTAAGCTGATTTCTTAAAATGATGGTTTGATGTTTTTATGACCATGAAGTAACATTACTAGCCATTAAAAGATTTCTATATTACCTTTTGTTTTAGTTACATGTGGGGATGCACTGATCCAACTTTTAAAGTCCTGATACCAATACCTGGACTTTAGTATCAGCCAATATCAATATTCAATCAGTCCAACACAAGAATCAAGACTGAGACTGAGAACTTTGTTTAAGCAACTTTAGACTTTTCCAACAATGAAAACCAAAATAAGACAAAAACATGTTAAAATGTATTATTTATGGGATTACAAATGATGAAATGTGTGTGAGCAGGAGCCCAGATGTCCTAGCGGTCTGGGTTGACCCCCATGAGGCTCGTCATTGCTCGGGCGGCTCATTTTCAAATCCAGCCTGTGGCCTCTTACCCCATGTCACTCCCTGCTCTTGCCCGGTTACCTGTTCTATCCACTGTCCTCTCCTCTCTCCCGGTAGAGACTGTAATTATCTTCCGTCATGCTATTTTAGCTCTGCCTAAAATAACCAAGTATTTATCATCATTTATTACTATCTATTATTATTGGTGTAGCTCCCTGTATGATGTTTTTTTTTGACAGAAGCCTTGTCTCTGTCTCCTGCCCGACATTACGTAAATAAGTCAACAGCTACATTCTTGTCCAATATTAAATAAAACCTTGAAATTAACAATATCTCTGCTTCTAGAACAACTTCTTCCTACTATAATGCCTCTGTGTTACGCTGACTGTGACTTGCTCAGATTGAAGACTGGTCAATTAGTGCTTTAATGCAGCTGTTAGCACTGTTGAACCACCTTCAGCTACAGTGGAGGTCATCAGTTTGGCACAATTTCATGTTGGGGTCGCAGGCTGAAAAGTTTAGGAACCCTTGAGTTAGTGCATCAGCTCTGGAGGAGGGGGGAAAAAAATCATATTTCTAATCCTCACTAAGCCCCAGCTGAAAATGTGTTCCTGCACCCCCAGTGAGTCACAGATTGTGCCTTTAACTATGGTAGGACTGAAAGGAGAAGACGGGCCTTTAAAAGCAGGATAAAAAGTCAGTAATTGCTAAAAGACAATGAAAATGGCTTGCTGAGTTTATGAGAAAAAGTCTCCCAAAGCCCGTAGGGGCTGAAATGGACCAAGCTCTACTAAGCACTGCCACTGCCTCTGAGGCTGAGCTTCAGCTCATAACAGGGACAGAGACAAGGACTTTAGATGAGTCAGAAAAAGGCGATCATTTATGAAATAGTTGAAAGAAAATAGTGTATCATGCATGTCATTTCAAAACAAACCACAGTGAAATAGAAAAAAAAAAGTCTGCTGGCACAGTTCTCATTACAAATCAATTTCCTATGTAATTTAGACCAACCCATATATTACAGACTACATACAAATTAGATCCTTCAATCTTTAATGTCAAATGAAGGAAATACATCCATAAGAAAGCAGCTATCACGTCTCTGTCTCACAAAACGCCAACGCCATGTCACCTCGTATTTCCCCCGGGTGTTTATTATAGCCCCTGAGAATCAAACTGTCTGGGGGAGACCATAAAGGTGATTGCGGTGTTTATGAGAACTGATTTTCAATCAGCACTACACAGTGGAGTGACTTTCCTCTTGAGCACAATTCAGCCCTTCACGCACTTTGTGATAATTGCAGCTCATCTGAAAAGGCTATTTGTATGCTCCATCTCAAGGTGTTTCTCCTACATTCACCCCATTCGCCATTTTGGATCTGTTTCTTAACTGTGCATGACTAGAGGAAATAGTTGAAGGGAATAAGATAGAGTTACTGGAGCACAATGTCATTCCCCTCAGGCAAGGTTAAATTAAACTTTATCAAAAGCTCAGCTGTAAACTGCAAATTTGTGCTTGACAAGGTTAAATGATTTGTGCGTTGGTGAAGGAAAGACGTTTGGCTACTTCTTTGTTTTTGACTTTTTTTTCCAATGATGAGCTGTAATGCTTGAAAGTTAAAGGAAAAGTCATCACAAAATACCATCCAACACCAGCACACTCACTGTAAACCAACACGTAAAAGCTGGCTGCCTTTCCTCCCCCTGTAACACATACACACATAACACCACCACGGCAGCACCACCCTTCATCCCCTGTTCATTTTCATCAAAACATTGCAGATGAGGTCCTGAGCTCAATTAATCATTCTGGAGCCCTCTTGCACTACCCCCTTATTAATCACCAAGCCCCCCGTACTGCAGGGCCAAGCCTCAGAAACCTTTCTTTCTAGGAGTGGTTGTGCTGTCACACTCTGCGTGTTCGTACTATCTAAATGCACACACCTCAGAGCTGCATTCACATCCAGGACTGCTGTTAGCTTATTTAGAAAAATTAAACTTGGCCATACTTCCAGCTCTTCCTTTTTTTCTGTGTAATGCTAAAAACAATTCCCTACATAGAAAAAGCCCAATATATCTAACATCAATATTTCTAACATCAAGCTACTATTGCCAAGTCTTTTTTGCCACTTTGGCGAAGGGGACATGTCGATAGTTTTTTTTTTTTTGCCTCTCACAAATCAAAAACAGAAGAGGGAAAGTAGAACAGATCAGTACAGTTCATTTCTTAGATCTAGTTCAGCTCAAAATGTCAGCATAACCAGCTTGGCCTGTTATCTCCAGGGTCATGGCAAATGTTTAAAACTGTCTTCAGGTAGGCTTCTGTTTCTGTTTTTCTGGGATGGCTAACACATGGTTGGTATTTCTCAACAAAATAAAGAAAACTAAAACTAATCAAGTGAAATCCATTGAAATACATGTAAACAATTTTACATTTTGTGGTTAAAAGAAAGATACTGTGTTCGAAAAAATATATGACATCAGAAATACCTGATATTATTTGTCTACATGCAATAAGCTTGATGAAGATTAGGTTGTTTTTAAGTTTCTGATTGATAAAGACAGGCATCCTCCCTTAAAGCAACATTTCTGTTTGTTGGTGAAGCACAGATTGAAATAAAAATATGGTCTCTTTCCCTCCATTCCTCCACAGCCTTGCACTGTTTGCTGTTCAAGTATTTTATCAGAATGTCAGTTTTTTTTTTTTTTTTTAAGGAAAGGATGTTTTGATTCATGAATGGTACTGATACTTTCTAATGGCTAGTTGAAGCAGATACCTTGTTATTTTGATCTGCCTCTTTTAATCCAATACAAAACAGAACAGCAACCTCCTGATATCAAATTTATCCGTGTTATTTGTGATCTGATTAGAATGATCACTTAAGTACAGGTCAAAGTGATTTCTAAAAGCGTGCTTAGGGTGCTGGGACTGAACCAGTGAGTCATCATATCTAAGTAGTTGTTATTTGAGAGTCTCCAAGAAAAACTTGCAGGCTTCTCAATAAAAGACATGTTTTTAGAGAACTTGTCGCGTGAGAAACCCAAATGTTTCCAACTGTTGTAGTAAGTCTCAAAAATAGCTCTTCTTTCTGCCATGACTTCAGTGAGCTTGCAGAAGCAGCCTCAGGTTGCGAGCATGCAGCTAGCAGACGGGTTACCACAAGGCAAAGACTAAAATAAAACTAGAATGACCGCCTTTTGTTTGTTCTCCCTTGACAGCATGTCAAGTTTCAGTTTACATCCATCACCTTTTGTCACACAATCACAGAGCAACTGTTGCTTGGATGGAGTTGAGGTTCATATTTTTAGATCAAAAACTTTCGCTGAAATGTACCTCCTGTAACTCTGATTAGCTCACCCTTAAATACAATAACTCTATATAATTTTGTACAGGTGTAACAGGCCAAAACATACCCCTAGTCCAAACTATAACCAGGGCTACAGTAGCCCAGGTCCAGGTATATTCTGAGCCGGGCTACTTCAAACCCCCCAGGCCAGAATACAGGGAAGAGTGATTCTACAATAGGCAAGCAGGTTGGTGTGAATAAATCAACCATAGGAGCAGTTGTAAGAAAATGGAAGACATACAAGACCATTGATAGTCTCCCTTAATCTGGGACCCCAGGATGAATGACCTGCAGAGACCTGGGACCAAAGTAACAAAGTCTGCCATCAGTAACACACTACGCTGTGAGGGACTCAGTGGCCTAGCCAGTCTCCAGACCTCAACCCTCAAGAAAATTTGTGGAAGGAGTTGAAAGTCTGTGTTGCCCAGTGACAGCCCCAAAACATGACTGCTCTACAGGAAATCTGCATGGAGGAATGGGCCAAAACACTAGCTACAGTGTGTGTACAAACCTGGTGAAGACTTACAGGAAACATTTGACCTCTGTCATTGCCAACAAAGGTTATGTTACAAAGTTTTGACTTGAACTTTTGTTACTGACCAAGTACTTATTTTCCACCATAAATTACAAATTAACTTTTAAAAATCCTGCAATGTGATTTCCTAGATTTTTTCTCATTTTGTCTCTCATGGTTGAAGTGTACCTCTGATGAAACTTACAGACCTCTCTAATCTTTATAAGGAGAACTTGCAAAATCAGTGGCTGACTAAATACATTTTTGTCCCACTGTACATATTGAGGAATAAATATGTTATATTGAAAAACTTTGAGATTTTATTATTAAACAAATTGATATATATTACCACATAAACACTAGACATGCACCGATCAATCGGCCTATCCCTACATATAAAACTGATCTTATATGCGTCGGGGAAGGTCTGACAGCCAGCCATTGTTGCTTTTTACTCTCTAAAACCTAAAACTCAGGACAGTTTATTGGTTGTTTGAGTTAAAACATTACGATTTTGTTGTTTCACAGGTATTGTTCATTTATTTTCAATGAAATGAGATTGGAACATTGAAGGTATATGCTGTCAGTTATAAAAGATAAAAAAATAAAAGTTGGTATCGGCCCAAATCGATATCAGCAGGTCAGGCTTTTTAAAGTTTGGTGATTGGTGATCAGTCAGAAATTTGTAATCAGTGCACCCCTAATAAACACACATAAAAGTACCGGATATTGGTACCTTTGAATACTGACACTGATTGCCAGGTACCAGGCATCAGTACCATATTTTTTCAAATGTGAAAGGTGCCTATTCCTAACTCAAGGGGTAATTGATGTCTTCTGTTCAAAAGAACAATAAAAATCAAAGGGATGTCGGTAGCACTTTAGATTACAGCCCGCGTCTTACAGTGTAGTTTCCCGTCTCTTACAGTGTAGTTTCCTCAACTGTAGGGGTAACTCTCACACATGTACCTTGACATTTTGCGGTACCTATCGGGTAGTTACGCTCTCGTCTTACAGTGTAGTTTCCCGTCTCTTACAGTGTAGTTTCGTCAACTGTAGGGGTAACTCTCACACATGTACCATGACAATTTGCGGTATCTATCGGGTAGTTATGCTCGCGTCTTACAGTGTAAGTCCCGGAGTCTTACAGTGTAGTTTCCCGTGTCTTACCATGAACTTATCAAAACAGTGTAATTTTCCTGGACATATGCTCTAACTATGCAAACCTTGATGTATCACTTTCTCTTAAGAATCAGCATGGATAAAGATTATGTAGACCAATGATAAAGTTAAAAGCTGTAATGTATTGATGAGTATGGGTTTCACATAATAATGATATTCAGACGTATAAAATATCTTTATTTTTTTATACACACAGAGACCCCACATTGTAATTCTCCTTTTAAGTTACTGATCCATTAAGATCACACTTGTCTTTGCTTACTGGCTAACTATCCAGTATTTTCTGTTATAAATTGCCTTTGTTCTTCGTTGATGTGTTGTAAGCATTTTGTGTATAATTTTATTCAGGCAACTTGGAGGGCAGACCGGGGTCCTTAGGATTTTGCGTATTTGCGTTCATGCCTTTATGCGGGCAGCTTGGGGTCCTAAAAGTTGTATATCCCGAACGGAGATTCCGCGATTGTTTAAAAGCATCTTCAAAACATCTTATAAGTTATCAGTGATGCATTCTTGAGGAAGTAAGTACTTTATTAGCTTACAAGTTATCTTTAAGGAGTGTTGAGAGGGGAATAAACATTTAGTTTGTTTGTTTATGTGGCAGGAATTTTGGCTCTTGTTTCCCTTACATTGCACTGCTAATGCTAAATAGCTAGTGGGCGCATCATTAACGTCTGGTAGACACTGTCTTTGATTCACCTTCTGTTATTTATTGTTTCAGATACCATACACTGCCAACCCTGTTGAGATGCACTACTGATAAGTGGCTGTTGGACGTTGATGTCACACACATTATTCATCCTCTTCGTTCATTCATTCTCCATGCATCCGGCCGTTGCTGTAATGCTGTTTCTGAAAGGATACATAAAAGACTGAACTGTGAACTGTGTATCTGCCTTTACTCTCTGACCGGAGTATCTGTGTGGATAAAGTGTCCAAGCATTATTCATCATAGAAACACAGATGTCAGTAGCTTCAACAGTTCCACTGCAACAACCCAGCACTTTACCTGTAACTACTGGTCAACACCTGGAACTGGACTAGATTATAAAATGCACACTAGTAGAGGGTAGTTAAACATTAAGTACAGTGAATAAGTGTGCACTTTAAAATCCAGCCCAGTTCCAGTTGTTGACCAGTAGTTACAGGTAAAGTAGTGGGTAGTTACACAGTAAGTAAAGCCAACATGTGTGCACTTTAAAATCCAGCCCGGTTCCAGTTGTTGACCAGTAGTTACAGTAAAGTAGTGGGTAGTTACACAGTAAGTAAAGCCAACATGTGTGCAATTTATAATCCAGCCCGGTTCCAGTTGTTGACCAGTAGTTACAGTAAAGTAGTGGGTAGTTACAAAGTAAGTAAAGCCAACAAGTGTGCACTTTAAAATCCAGCCCGGTTCCAGTTGTTGACCAGTAGTTACGGTAAAGTAGTGGGTAGTTACACAGTAAGTAAAGCCAACAAGTGTGCACTTTATAATCCAGCCCGGTTCCAGTTGTTGACCAGTAGTTACAGGTAAAGTAGTGGGTAGTTACACAGTAAGTAAAGCCAACAAGTGTGCACTTTAAAATCCAGCCCGGTTCCAGTTGTTGACCAGTAGTTACAGGTAAAGTAGTGGGTAGTTACACAGTAAGTAAAGCCAACAAGTGTGCACTTTATAATCCAGCCCGGTTCCAGTTGTTGACCAGTAGTTACAGGTAAAGTGGTGGGTTGTCGCAGTGGAAGTACTGGACAGTTAGACAGTAAGCAGTGGCAAGTGTTAACTTAATGGCCGGGTTACTTAAAAGGTGAATTACTATGTGGGGTCTCTGTGTGTTTAAAAAAATAAAGTTTTTTTTTTTTTACATCCGCAAGTCTTATCATTATTGTGTGAAACACATACTCATCAATACATTACAGTGTTTAGGTTCATCATTGGTCTACTTTATTCACCATACTAATTGTTAAGAGGAAGTGGCACATTAACAGCAAAAGCATATGCCCAGGAAAATTACACTGTTTCGACAAGTTCATGGTAAGAGACGGGAAACTACACTGTAAGACGAGAGCGGAACTACCCGATAGGTACCGCAAAATGTCAAGGTACATGTGTCAGAGTTATCCCTACAGTTGAGGAAACTACACTGTAAGACGAGAGCGTAACTACCCGATAGGTACCGCAAAATGTCAAGGTACATGTGTGAGAGTTACCCCTACAGTTGACGAAACTACACTGTAAGAGACGGGAAACTACACTGTAAGACTCCAGGACTTACACTGTAAGACGAGAGCGTAACTACCCGATAGGTACTGCAAAATGTCAAGGTACATGTGTGAGAGTTACCCCTACAGTTGACGAAACTACACTGTAAGACTCCAGGACTTACACTGTAAGACGAGAGCGTAACTACCCGATAGGTACTGCAAAATGTCAAGGTACATGTGTGAGAGTTACCCCTACAGTTGAGGAAACTACACTGTAAGAGACGGGAAACTACACTGTAAGACGCGGGCTGTAATCTAAAGTGCTACCGGGATGTCTCATGTTGAGATAACTGTTAATTACAACCAAAATAAAATTCAGTTGCATGGAGCCGTTTTCAATTAGAACATTTGTTCTTCAAACATGAAAAAATTAAATGCAAGTCCAGAAAACAATAGGATTTCCTTTTTGTCAAAGAAAAACTAAGTTTTGAGCAGTTCTTACCCAATAAATATATTCCCCAAGGGGTATATTCAGGCCTGGAGGGGTTTAGTCTGGCCTAGCCTGTTTGACACCCTCAGGTAAACTCTGGACCAGGCCACTTGATACCTTAATCAGGTATACCCAGTGTAGTTTGGACATGGGGTTAAATGACTATGCTGCACCTGGTAGGGGTGTAATGCTGATACCATTCACGGTGTTTCAATGTATATCTGCAATTGTTAAGATTTTTCCATATAGATTTATTCATTTTTAAATAAACTCAAAATAATTAACCAACATTTTTAATTACCCCCTTCTGTTATTGTTCCTATGTTCAATTTTTACTCACTTATTTATTTTTCCCCCCAATGTGGGTAGATAGCACAACAGCCTGAGAAGCTGGGGCAGCCTACTTAATTATAATAAATTTGTGGCTCTTATCTGTCCTTAGTCAACCTTGGCAATTTTTACTGCACTCCCTTTTACTGCTCACTCCTCCAAGGCACAGAAAACACCCATCTTTGTGTCAAATATCTGCTTAAAACACAAGACAAAGCCTTATCTACAAGCAGCTGTGAGCGTGCTAAGAGAGCAAATGATTTAGCTCCTCAGTACAGCACAACTTGGCCGAGGATGCATTGGATTTTTCAGTATTCATGGGACAGAAAACTCTCATTTTGAGAACGGACATATTTCAATAATTTCTTGATAAAACACATTATACTGTGAATATTAATATTTGAGGTGCTCACTGAAGCTGAATTACAATAAACAGAATAGTTATAGATAAAAAAAGATTGTTTGACTTTCAAGGGCAAAAGAAAATGCCTGAATCTCCTTCAATTTCAACTAAAAGGCAACAAACATTGCAAAAACCAAGCTGTTGCCTCACAAATGCAGTGGACGACACAAGCAAACAACAACCTCTTTCTGCTGTGAGAAAGTAGAAGGCAGTGGTGCTGGAGTGTCTGACTAACGGCACATAGCAGGAACACAACAAGCTGCTGAGAATTCTCAACTTGGCAGGATTCCTGTAAGACAATCTGCTGCTAGTGCAGTCTCAGCCACAACAAACCACGGCCTTTCTATGAGTTCCTTATAGCCCTATGGATACTATGAGATATTCACACAAAATCATAGGAAACTCAGAACATGCCAATTCTGATTTAAAGATGAGAAAGTGAAAGGCTTTTCAGATTTGATGAAACTGTATTTGCAGAAGTGCTCAAGAAGAATATAGAAGAAGAAGCAGAAGCATGGACCTTAGATAGTTTTCTCACCGCTTCTTAAATTTTTGTCAAGAAATGAAATTGATAATTAGAATAGTTGAACTATGTACAATTATTTCTGTACTTGAAAAACACTGAAACCTCACTGTGTTGCATTATTATATCACAGAGGCATATTTTGCATGAAAATCACATGAATTTATGTCATGCCACCTTTGTCACCAAAGTCTTCCAACGAGAATGTAAAACCGCCATTAAACCTTATGTATTAAAGGTTAAAATTTATTGTAAAAACATGCATCCCCATGAATCCAAATGCGCATTTTGTGGCATTTCCACTGACTTATTCAGGGACAGATCCCCAAATAACCGAGACGAGCTGTCCCGCTTTTTGGGACCCTTTCATATCGGTGCCAGACTGAACAAATCTGCTCTCAGAAGGTGGAGTTACAACACTACAGACCGTTGATTGGTCAACAGCTGCTGCATTTCTCCTGGCGGCATACAGACTTCTCTGAAACAAAGCTTGATTGCACTCTGTATCAAAAAGCTACATGCCAATCACAGAGAGGACGAAATGCTGCATATCTTCCAATCCATACTCTTTTTTTACTGTGTCATGTTTTTCTTCTTAGTTGGATTTATTAGCAAACGGGATCAGGCTTAACTGTACCAAACCGTGTCAAACCGTAGTGAACCAAACCAGACTGCTTGGTGGAAACGCAGCTCAAGAGTGACTTTTAAATTCCACCACCAGAACTGAAGGGATACATTGTCATTGGCGCATCTTTCATTGATGCGAGTCTATTGTAGACGCTGAATGTGTTTCTGACATTTTTTTTGAAGAAGTGTAAGATAGTAGACTATGGTTATAGTTGATAAGACCACAGTAATAACATCCAGTTATAACAGTTCTGGGAATCTGAGAGAATCAATGAAGTGATGTAGCCTCTATCTAATCCTGACAAACAAATTGCAGCATGGAGCAGCATGGTGAGGAGAACTGCCATGGATGTGTGGTTTTTCTGTTTGTCTTCTAGTGAGTGTTTCCCCTCCTCCTCTCACACTGGACTGTAGTTTTGCAAATTTCACCTCCGCTTCTATTTGAAAGTTAATCCCTCTGTTCTTTTAAGACCTGGATGCTGCTTAGCATAAATGTAGAGTACTCACTAAAATCATTGCCTTTCATTTTTTTAGTGTTGTAATGTTGATAACTACACTTCTACCACTGGTCCAAACCCTAAAAGCTGAAACCTGTTCTCTTTATGCCCTATTCATTCTTCACTCATAAAGTTTCTTGACTCCCAGGGGAAGGCAATTAATAGAATCGCAGTGGTGTGCACATTTGCAGTGCCCCAAAATCATCATTTGCACATCAAACATTCTACCTTCATCTAGGTCCATTTGCATATAATACCACAAAGGGGCATCAATGTCAAATAGAAGTCTTCTTTTCAATGAAGTAGTATATCTCCTCTGGTGCAATGCTGAGGAAGCGCCTGAATGCAGTGGGCAAAATCAAAGATGAACAATACAGCGCTGCCTCCACTTCTGAAATCAGAGTGGAGGTTGTGTCATACTTAAGGATTTAAAGAGTTATCATGGTGAACTAACAGTTGAAGACTGCTCTCACATATCTTCAAATCTTTTTCAACCTCTTAAGTATTTATGACCGCTGCTGAGAATCTGCCTCATTAAACCCAGTTAAAATCAGTTACTGCTGAAGTGGAAGAATGGTTGGGTACAGTAAGGCATCCAGATAGTAACAGCTTTATTGTACCAATAAATGATCATCAACACTTAGATAGCCATCTATTTCATAGACGTTAATATTTATTTACAAGAAATCAGGTCTTTCCATTGAACTTGAATGTGACATGTTTTGAAAAAAGTTTGCTCATTTGTATTATTTTTGTCTGAGTGGATCTCTTCTTGGGTCATGCCTATTGGAAAATGTATAGCAAAGGTAACCTGCACTATACACTTAACACAGACATACAGAATTATGACAAATACTGTGTGAAAAGTGAATATTGACAAATTATGATGCCATCATTCATTCTTTTTTGTTTGTTTGTTTTTTGTTTGCCACTCCAGGAGACCTCCTGTTTGCTACATTTAATTTCCATGGCAATGTTGATAGAGGCTTTCATCTGAGACACTCTTGAAGAAAAAAAAACTTGTAGGTAAAACTTGTTGATTAGATCTGTAAAGGTGTGAAATGAGTGCTGAAATATGACTTTAGCCCTGTTTCCTACAAGCAGTCTGGTTTGGATCGGTGCAGTTTGGTACAGGTTAGATCGGTAAAGCCAGATCCTGTTAACATTCTGCAGTCAACCATACCACCTCTTGGTAGGCGGCGTGTAGGCCAGATGCGGATAGCAGCGTCAGTTACCTAATAGCGTGGCGCCTTAGCAGTGTGACACAGTGTACCCTCTGATACTATCTAACTAATCAAAAGACAGTGTTGATTGGTATGGCCTTCTGGGGTGGGATTGGCCCAAAAGAAGGCTACCAAAAAGTGGGACAGTTCGTCTTGGTTATTTGGGGATCCGTCCTAATGCCACAAAAAATGTACCGTACCAAGACGAATCAAACTGAACCACTTGGTGGATATGAGGGATACCCTTGTTAAAAAGATACCCTTTTAAGTGTTTGACAGTAAATAACGGACATACCATAGATGAGATTAAGGAAACTTCTTGCTTCCTAATAGCAACAACCGGCCCTGTGAGCATCAGCTAAAGGCCTACAATCATAATCTTATCAGTCAGGTAGTTTTATGGTAGTAGTACTTCTGATGGAAGTGGTAGTGTAACAACTAACTGTACTACCACTCCAGCCAGAAGAACAATTATGTTTCAATACATACATTATTCATACTTTTTTTCCTCCTCAGATGAAAGCATTAAATATTTGTTCACATATAAAAGCATCATGCACCACCCTTTCACTTCCCTCACACGCTTTATTGTTGAGCTTCAGCTACAGCCACTGATCCTACTGAAGAGGACAGGTATAAAAATTGGAAGTAAACAGATAAAACTCAAAGAATGAGTGCAAAGGAGAGAGATTCCGGGTCTTAAACTGTATATTAGGCAGCATTTGCAACTACAGCAAAGATCATCCCAGAAAGTTTCACAATTACAAAGTGTACACCATTTACAGAATGGACACATAACATAATGATTTTTATGAAACATTCTTATTGGAGTTTGTGGCTCAGTTTGACTGTAAAAAAAATTCAGTTAATGCCAAATTGAGACTGGCACAAGTTTTACTTAGTTTTCTAACAGATTAATTTGCTGTGAATTAAATGAGACTGGTATTTGCATTAAAAGTTGTGTAACTTTTCAGTTATTTTATTTTGAATCAAACTAATAAATCATTTTTTAATCACTACAGCCCCAATGTAACTACCTTTAATTTAATTCTATACATGCAGATTAACTAATGGCTTTTCTAATAGACTTAGGTATTTTCTACAGTGATTAATTAGGCCCTATGTTGCCCCGTAGATACAATGCTGTATTACGCATTCAGATATGTTGAGACCCTATTAAGCATGAAAGGAACCACATATTAGGTTGTATGTCTTGAATGTGTTTGATTTAAAATTTTTTCCCCAGCTAAACTGAAAGTGTCAAAATATTGTGCCTTTTATAGTTTTTCTTTTCAAACATTATTTAAAAAATATGCGGGAATTCAATCTGACAGAGGGGTTGCCAGGATTAAAAAAGGAGAACAAAAAAACAGTCTTTTATCACCCAGTGTTTCTCAGGGAGCTGTATTAAATACTTTATCCTAATTGGTAAATTCCTTGAACTCAGTTATTAATTTTTGATAGTAAAGGTAACAACCTGTATTATCAGGTAATCCCCAGAGAGAATTGTGGCGTATTCGCAAAGTAAATGAACTGACTTATCCTGTTGACAATCCCCAGAAAATCTCTCATATCAAGATAAAAATGATAATTTGTGATATTATGTGCGTTTTAACACAATATGAACTCAAGTCAACTCAACTCAACTCAACCCCACTTTCAACATTTTTTTGTCTACTGTAAGATCTCAGGATTAATCTCGATGCACTTGCAGACTTTTGTTCTCAAGCAATGCAAAGCAAAAAAAATGTCTTCTGATTAAACGGTATCAAACCAATTTTTCCCTCAAAGTGAAGGCGAGCAAATTGGTGATTAGGTGCTGATTTACTGTGCCTAATTGTTCAGGAGGGATTGTGGTTCTATTTTTTTTTCAACAAAAGGTATTTGATTGCATTGCATAATCAAAAGTTGTTTCTTTGTTGGTAGAAACTAAATAAAAATGTTTGGAGGCTCAACAGGAAATGTTTTATGGCCAACAACGATAAGCACCTCCTAAAGGATTAAAAGTGCTCTTTCTCTTATGAGGATACAATCAAGACCACTGTTATTTAAGATATCGTTGTGTCCTTGTGATTGCATTTTAAACCTTTAAATTGTCTCTTGTTCTTTCAGTGGCTGAGCTATTGTATTGTGAAGTAATTTAACACTTCGGATCCTTTACCCATGGCCTAATTAACATATCCATGTTTTTCTAATTGAGCAATCTGAATGTGCCCATTAGTAACCTGGGGAAAAAAAACTGTGAGAATATCATCCCCCATTTCCTTATCAAATCTGAGGAGGTATCAATTCTATCTCCCTGCTAATTGAAAATATGTTTCAGAGATAAAATTCGATATATTCTATACCCACAGGACATGATTATCCTTGTGATTGAGCGTATCTGAAATACAGATTGAGATTGCAGGCTGCCTTCAAAATGTCAGATGATCATCCTGCATATTGTCAAGACAGAAATGGGGCACAAAGGATTTGAACAGGCTATTAATGCAATTTCTGGTCCATCATCCTGCAATGAATGAAGTCCATGCAAGAAGGAGAATAAAAGGCCACTAAATAAACAGGCAGAGTTTAAAAGGCTGGCTTGGGTTGCCCAGAGGCTCATTAAAAACAGCCTGCCTCTCTTCTTAAAAGCAGCTCCACTGGCTGAGTTGCCCATAGAAACTCCAAACTGACAGAATATTTCATTAGAGTGCTTGAATATTTCATTTGAGTACACATCTTTGGTTGCATTTCCTCTTTCCCGTCATACATTAGGAATTAGGCGCAGCAACAATTAAACACACTCATCTGCATATGAAGAGCAGTGTGTAGAATCTGCACTCTGAATGCAATCCTGGCATGCATTTTGAAGAGACCTACAGAGGGGATTTAAAGAATGAAGGCTTCTTAAACCCCAGGTGTAGCACCATGACAAACCCTCACAACACTCATCACGGCCCTGGATTCACTAAACCTGGTCTGAAGTCCTGTGCCCCATGGAAACATCAAGCCCTCCTGGCCCTTTCTGCCACTGCATCACCATGGAAACCGGTCTCTTGCTCACAGCCCCTCATGGATATTTTTTCTCCACAGCTACATTTCCTGAAGGCTGGTTCCAAGTATGACAGCTAGCCATCCAACTGGTGTTACAGCACTTCAATGAAAAGTTGTGGCACAGTGCCGAGTCTTTGTGTTTTATCTTTCCTCCCCCAAAAAAGCAGGGAGGCAGATGCAAATAACTCAGGACAGCTGTGTCATAATCATTTTAGCACTTATCTCATTATTAAATTACCATAATGCACCGAGGCTATTTTTCTGTGATGTGGTAACTGCTACAGTATCTGAAGCATTTTGTTTATAGTAGCTGCTCATTTATGGGAGATCCCCTCTGCCTTAGCACTCAACCTCAGCATACCAGATTGTTACTACATCAAATAGAAAAGCTTCAAGTGAAACTAATCACATTATCTTATAATTTCAAATCCTGAATACATTATTTAGATGTTAGTATATATGTCTTGTGATTTAACCTCCAGCTTCATACCAATACACTACTAGTGTAAATGGATTAGACGCACATAATTGATATCTTTTGGAATTATTGAGGTATGCCAGTCCATTTTGCCTTGATCGAAACAAAGAGTCACAACATAAAACATTGGCCTGCAAATATTCTTTAAAGCAATAAGGATATATTTGATTACATAATAGCATGACTGCATAAGAGGCGTAAACAGTTAAACATATTCACAGCCATTAAACCTTATGTATTAAAGGTTAAAATTCATTGTAAAAACATGCATACCCATGAATCCAAACTAGCATTTTTGCAGGAATACGTTTGTAAAAGGCAGCCACTCATGTCATGTTACCCACTAGTATCATTCTTAAGTGGCTGTCAAGGAATGGTGGGCAGAGGCTATCTTTTACCCTCAGTTAAAACTAGGGCTGACACTCTCTAACATACTAAAAACTGTTGGATTAATAAAATAACCAAATTTGCACTGTTTTATAATCCAACCACTGGGTCATAATAGCACCAGTCAGCCAGTAGTTAATTTGACCCAGTAAGATGGTATGGCCCATTTTAACCCAACACATGAGTTAAATATTCTACCCAAATTCTGGCTCAAATTAATTAAAATTCTAGGTTTTTTCAGCTACATAAATTTGTCCAGCTATCTATCCAAATGCTAGTTTAATCAACTAATATCTGCATAAATAAAGGTTGGTCCAATTTTACTTTATCTTGGCCATTAATTATTGACAGCCAGTCTGTACCACATAGAAACAGGTAGCTAGTCAATGCTGTAATACACATACAATCGATGCAAGCCATGAGCAACACAGACAGCCAATTCCTACTGCAATATGTGTAGAACAGTAGAGTCTCGTATCCACTATGTTCCCTCCTCACTCAGTTACAACATGCCATCACAACAAAAATTACTTTGCTAAAACCATTGTCTTAAAATGAAAAGGAGCAATTGTTTAAAGTTTGGTTGAAGAGAATATGGTATTGAATATTAAGAATATTAAGTATTGAATTGAAAAGGTGCTGATATGTGTTAGTGCTCGGCGCACTGAGCCTGGCGCAGTGTCTGGTTAGTGGAGCATTTCTGTCGATGTGATGACGTTTGAATCAATAGAAACATATACATGGACCCATATATTCTGCCTGCATTCAGTTTATTTGCTTAAATAGAAAGAATTTAACCTTTGTATGCACCTCATTCCAAAAGACAAGTGCCAATCCGAATGGACATTTATTGGTTTCACAGGGGTGGAATAGCCCTTTCCCCAAACCGATTGAGGTATCATGTATCCATGCAAATGGAAAGTTGTCAGGGTGCGTTCTTTTAGCCCATGCTCAGATATGACGTAAGACACAACTAGAGACGTTCCTTAATTTGTTTATGTTTGTTTACGTTTGTTTGCGCATACCCCCTTGACTATTCTGTTTGATTATAGCGACGCATGTAGACCAGAGATTGGAATATTCCTTTTCATGTATACTATTGTTTTTGGAAAAGTGGCTACTGACAATCCAGGTGCTGAGTCAACCAATGTGTGTTGGTTTGATTGATTGTAACTTAGCACTTAAGTTGCTCAGAACAACCCAAAAATATTAGAAATAACCCATAATGGGTAAAACATTTCACAACCCAGCAGTTGAGTAGATGAAGTAACTCAGCTGTTTTTAGTATGTATGAATAGGTTGACACTCATCTCATTGGTTGGACAAGATCCCTTTACAAGAAGTAAAGCTTAATCCATTATTTCATGAGAGAAACAGCTGTTGTGTGTGTGTGTGTGTGTGTGTGTGTGTGTGTGTGTGTGTGTGTGTGTGTGTGTGTGTGTGTGTGTGTGTGTGTGTGTGTGTGTGTGTGTGTGTGTGTGTGCAAACAATACTACTAAATAAAACAGTTCAAATTTATTTAAGCATTACCTTCTGTTTTCATATCATATATCACAGAAAGTAAAAAAACAGCTAAAATGACTTTGGACTCCTCTATTCTGGAAGAGACTCAAGACCTTGAGGCACATTGCTACACCTCTAATTAATTAACACCATGTCAGAAAAAGTCAGCAGTATGGCAACATTTTCCTGAAAATTATATATATATATAAAAGGGTTGAGTGTGAATTTTGCTCAAAGCAGTGTGCTTTTCACAGCTTAACAACCAACACGGCATGTCATCTAAAAACAGTTGGCATGAGTTTTTTCAGGCAGTCGAATGGTTAGTCTGTTTTGTGTTTAATGCCTAATAGTCTCTGATTATGAACATGTGAAAATTGGTGTGTTTGGTCTTACATGTTCTAAACACTGACTGCAGGTGCTTTCCCCTTTGCAGCAAGTTCACCCGCATGTTAGTTTAGTGTTGCTTTACCTTTTTTTCCCAACATCTCGGGGGAAGTTTGGAAATTGAAGAGATTAGTTTCAAGAGCTTTGAAGGTAAACTGTTTTCCCTTTCTCAGCTAATACAGGATTTCAGTTGCTCAATATTTTGGGATCTCCCTGATCACTCTTTCTTTTTCGCTGCTCTGAGGCCCCGTTTACACAACAACGTTTCATCTGAAAACGCTTAGACGCAGTGAAAAAAATCTGCGTTTGCAAGGAAACGCTGATGGACTGAAAACGCTGTAGTAAGCACGCCAGGTCTGTAGGTGGTGCTATAACTGTCTTGTCCAGAAGCCGCTTTTGTGAGATCTCCACCAAAGTCGAGTTGAGCCGATCATCTGGTGTATTGGGGAATACCAAGTTAAAAAGTGGAGCAACAGATGCACATTTTGTTGAAACACAGTCAGCAGATTGAGCAGCACAAGCACAACACGGTAGTTCGCAACGATCGTACCAACGGTACTGTTGTCCCGTCGTATGCGCACGCGCGAGAGGCAGAGTGTGACGTCAGCGTTTCCACTGAAAACACCAGCTTACTGTTTACACAGCAACGGTGTCAGCAGCATTTCAGAAAAATCCCACTCTGGAGGCTGTTTTCAAAAGTTTACGTTTTAGGTCAGCTGAAACGCCATTTACATGTAAACGGGAGGCTGAAACGCAACAAAACTTTTGCGTTTCACCCTAAAACCGTTGTCGTGTAAATGGCCCCTAAAAGGTGGGTAAAAAGTCAGGAGAGCAGGGAGGCAACTGTGCTTTGACAACAAGCCGGGTGGTCCCTTCCCTCTCCATTTTTGGTTGGAGGAGGTGACATCCATTAAATCTAAAAAGAATGACAAATTTGGATTTTTCAAACCACAGGGAAGTTTTCACTTTACCTCAGCCCATCTTCTCCGGCTGGGGACCTGGAGAAATTGCCAGTTCCATCTACAAAAACCGGCACATCAGATATTTGTGATAATAAATGTTATGCAAGATATACAGACATCACTAAAGCCGAAATGAATTCTTTGGCTAACTTTTAAATCAAATCTCTTTCCTCAATGGATCCCTCTTCTGCTCATCTACTGTTTCTTCCTCCCGCAGTGAATCAATTTTCTTCCTTTCAGTGTCTCAGTGCAGCTATATCTGGCACTCACTGTTCACACTGCACATGACAATTAGACTGACATGATGACAAGCTTTTAACTTGCAACTTAACAGCTGCTGACACCACAGGCCTTGTCACCTTAAATATTAAAATAACCAGCAATGACAACTCTATTAAATTCAGCAGACTAAAATGTAGGCAAACATTCATTGTTTTGACAGCTTAAACCATTTGTTAAAGCAGTTTTGTGGAGCAACGGTCAACACTGATTTCTTTTTACAAATTTCACTTAATGTTTATCTTGTTTGTTTTTGTTTCCTGGATACTCTGATCTATAATTTAGGAAAACTTCAACCCCAAGTGTTTTTTTGTTTTTGTTTTTTCAAAGAAAACAAACATGATTGGATACTGCACTGATTTATTTGGTGTCATCCATTTTGAGGTATCAAAATGTCCAATTACACCACTTTTATAGCAAAAGGGTTCTCCAGGCTTTACGACGGGACCTCTGATTTGGTTATATGTAATGTTAGTGCTGATCAGCAAAATGCTCACATGGGTCACTGTGGACATTTAATTTTATGGTTACATAAGAGATATTTCTTCTGACAATAATGTAATAAAGTCAAAATGATGCTGGCCTAATGAAGTCAGTGGGCTTATTTCCCAGAGCATTATCATACATTGGACTGTGTACTGTGGTCCAGAACCCCAAGTTTATTGTGCAGAGGCCCGTGGTGCCTTTTGAGTGATGTGGTAGATGAGGCATATGAAAGAAACTTTTTTTGCTGTAATGCTGCACAACCCCTTCTGCAGTTAAACAGAAACAACTTACCACCTGCTTTTTTACAGTTGACTACATGAGCTTTTATCGATGGTCATTTAACACATTCACATCTTTCATCTACAATGGGGAGGAAGCCATCTGGTATCATTCACATCAACAAAGAGAGGATTTCATGAAAAAATAATACCCCACATCTACCATGCAATATTAAGGAAGCAATTCCATTTCCAATTTCATTTATATCATCTTTTCCTGTTTTTGATTTCTAGCAGACACATACATAACTGTTTTAACGGGAGTAATAATCATCGCTGATTAAACAACAATTACTATTGAATTGCTTTGAAGCATAAAAGTTCTCATTTTAAAGAAAGTTAATAAGCAGAAAACTTGTGCATACTGCTATTGCTTTTTGATGAGTCATTGAGAAGGGATCTGTGTTCTGGAAAATCACTTTACTAAATGTCTATGAAAAACCTGCTTTATGGCCTACAAAATATGAAACCTGATGCCATATACTTGAGTTTAAGTCCAACAGGCACAGGAGTAAGTTTTCATCATAACTCCTGTTTTTAAAGGTGTCAGCTTATTGTGGAAGCACAAGTTGCAACAGTTGTGTTTCCAGAAACGCCTTTGTGGATACTGCAATAAATATTGCATGCCTCAGATGTGTTTAACTGGACAGCATTTGACAGCTGGCTGCAGTGTGTGAAAACTGCAGCGTGTCAAGATGGCGCGTTTGGGTCAAAGACAGATCATGATGTCTCCAAGCAAAGAGGAATCTGGTATCAAAGAGCTGCCTCTGAGGGGCGACACAGAGGGAGGAGGGCCTTTTCATGTCAAAGCCTGAAATATTTATCTGATACAATAGACACTTACAGTTGCTGAAGCTCAAGTGTGACATGATGGAAAGCTACAGCAAACTATGAATGTTTCACATCAGGTCACTGTTTACAGATGTCCCAGTGCTTTTGATTTTATTCTTATATTGCTTTACAGACAACAAAAACCCGAAGGTAATTAATCATTTTGCTCACTTCCCCCCTAATTCTTCAGTGTGACAGTGTTGTTCACTGAGCATATTGTTTTAACTGAAGGCACTGCCTTAAATGAATTCTTATTAGCCATCTAAAAATAGTCTCCTAGTTTCAGGGTCTAGGCTGCCTGTAATCTGACAAGCACAGAGGGAGCGTCATGACCAGCCAGCTGCTGCAGCATCAATGAAAAAATATAAGAAATATGTGCAATATATCATATATCTCCTGTGGATTATCAGTAGCTGTTAAGAAAGAGCTCTCGCTGATCACTGCTGCATTTCTGTTTCTCATGATGCACAGAATGTTAATGTTGTTCTGGTGTTGATTGCTTTTTCCTATTCTTCACACAACGGTCGACATTACTTCATCGTTAAGTGCAAAACATGTATGCAACGAAAATCCAGCGACGGGTCCTAGAATGTGAGTTACAGCATGTTTTTAAGCTTTGTTCATTTATGTTCATGCTGCAGCTCATCTTTTTTCCAGATCTCTCTCTCTGTCTCATTGTTATTACAACATCCATATCCAGGTTCATTTGTAGCTTCACAGCCATCACAACAATGCACTCTGCCACAGCATGGCCTTTATCCACCACACATCTGCTCATTGTCTGTCTGTGTTATTACCCTCATTAGAAATAAGCAAAATCTCATTGTACTATTTTCATATTTCATTTTTCCATTGTGCTATTTTCCAAAGTGGCAATATTCTGATGATCAGCCGTCTACTCTGACACCACACATGAAAAACACAGTTCCACTGTGATTTTCATCTCAGAGAGCAGTTTATAGCTCCAAGCTCAGTCAACACACCAGTCCTTTAATTGTGTGAAGGGGAAAAAAGAGATATAAAAGAAAAAACAAATGCACATAGGAAGAAGCAAACAGCATGGGCCAGATATCCAATACCTGGACCTTTGAACCTCTGTCTGAAGAGGATTGGTGAAAGAAAATGTAAATTCTTAAAGGGACTACATGTTTGAAGCGAACAGTTCCTCTATGATCTTAACTCTCATTCTAGATTTAATTTAAGTTAGCAGCTGCAAAAAAAAAAAAAAAAACTAAAATATTTTGTCTTAAGTTCCATTCACTAATATAAAGGTTGAGCAAAGATGCCACAAAACCTCATCTATACTCAAGCCTTAAACACTTATCTTTTCAACTGTGTAATAGATTAACAAGTCCTAACACGGACAAAAAGTTTAAGCTATAGATCATTGAGATTACGGTCAAAAAGTGTGCACTGACTTAGATTTTTCAGCTATATTAAATTATAAATTAGAATGGCATTTCTACCAAGGAAAAGTAAACTGGCATACTCTGGATTTGAACTTAACAGATCAAGAGCAAATTTTTGAAAAAGTGTGTCATTTGGTACCAAAAAGAACACTTTAGTACTTACAGTGAAGCCTGTGAATTATCCAAGTAACCAAACACATATATTGAAATGTCATGTTTTGTACAACTCATTTGATTCTAAAAAAAAAAAAAAAAAAAAAAAAAGTAGCTTAAAGTTAAATTAAGTGTTCTTTGAAACTGAGTACAGTCCAAAGCACAAATGTTGCCTTTGAGATTAAGTTAAGCATAAGTAAGAGCCCCAAGCACAGAACAAGAGCACTACTTGAAATGTGATCATAAAAGTATGGATGAGTATGTATCCTGCTACTCCTCATATGGTTCAAGAACTGTTAGAAGTAAACCAGAATCAGCTTGTTAGGCTTATATCTCAAATCAAAACTCTGTTGAACACCAATCACTGATGGATCACCAATTTTTACCACATCCTGTGAGGTCTCAAACAGTTTTTAATGTTTGGTAATTTTCAGCTACTGCTGGATCTATATTTGCATCATCATTCAATGTTGCTGTACTCAACCATGCACAGAACTGACTGAAGCTGGCCTTACAAAGGCTCTAGAGATAAAGAGTATCTTAGAGAGTATCACATTCAGCCACTGTAGGCAAGTGTCAAACGTCTGCAGTGTGATGGCCTGGATTTCCATCCACTGGGAAGAAGATGAGGATGCAGGATAAAATACTGCACAGGGGACCTCAGCAAGGATTGGCTGTAACACATGCACCAATTACAGTGAGCACAGCGTGAATCCCTCTTCAAACACTGCTGAGCACACCACACACCCCCTGAGAAAACATCTGCTTTTGAACACAGATCCCAATTCCAACCGTACACGCATGTATTATCTAGTACCACGTCAACACACATTCCAAGCTCATAGAAATCAATGATACAACAGTACTATACAATCTACATTAAATACAAGCTTTAAAAGAACCACAAAAGCTTTATGTTAACATATTTCTTGTTTGTCATCTACTTAGAAAATCCATTTAGTAAATAAAAGACAAGTTAATTCTGCTCACTTTTAAGACTCACAGGCTTGTGGTAAAGGATAATATAGTCTGATTGTTCAAACAATCTCATCCACACTTTCAGAAAAACTGTAAATATGATGAGGCTGCTTTGGACCTAAAAGTACAAAACTGAAAGGCAGGGAAGAGCTGGGAAAAAAAAGAAAGGCCCGAAGCAAAAGGTGTAACATCCAACATCTTTCTGTTTTTCCTTGTTATAAGTAACCACTGTATAATGAACAAAAACATATCAGTTAGTGTTGTAGCACGACCCTGGCACATTGAGGCACATGTATGGGACCAAGCACGACAAAAAATGAAATCATATCAAGTCTTTTCATCAAGTCTTCTTTCTTATTCAAGATTAAATGGGTTTTATCTTTTACTGACTTTGAGCGGGTGATTCATGTTTTTATTTCTACACGACTAGACTACTGTAATGCTCTCTATGTTGGTGTAAATCTGGCTTCCCTCGCATGCTAAGCTGCTAGTCTTTTAACAAGAGCACGAAAGCACGAACACATCATCCCGATCCTGGAGTCCCTCCATTGGCTTCACGTTCATTTTAGGATTAATTTTAGGATTCATTTTAGAAATCGTATTATTTGTTTTGAAATCTTTTCAAGGATAAGCACCTCAGTACATCTCCGACCTTTTAAATATTTACACCCCCTCACAGTCCCTGAGGTATGCTGATCACTTTCACCTCATGGTCCCTAAAACCAGTTTAAAGACCCGAGGTGATCGAGCCTTTTCGGTGGTGGCTCCCAATTTGTGGAATGATCTGCCACTCAAAATAAAAACATCCCCCACCCGAACGACTTTTAAATCCCGTCTCAAAACTCACTTTTATTCTTTAGCTTTTAATTCAGCATGAGAGTTGTGTGATCCGTGTCGTTTTATGTCTTTTATGGTCTTAACCCCTTATTTAAATAGGTTTTATTTCTTTTATTGATGTTCTTATATGTTATTTGAACTGTGCAGCACTTTGGTAAACTTAAACGTTTTTTTAAATGTGCTTTAAAAATAAAGTGGATTGGATTGGATTGGATTATTTTAAGTAAAAATTGTCTTATCACACTTCAAATGAGCAACATTCAACTGGTCGGTCAAGAAAAATGTCTTGTTTCAAGTTGTTTAAAGGCAAAAATGAGGTCTGAATTGCTTGTAACAAGAAAAAAATCTGCCAATTAAATGAGAAAAAATTGCAAGAAAATTTGCTTAAAAGTAGAATAATGTCTTAATACAAGTAACTTTTCTCTGGTGCCATTGGCAGATTTTTTAACTAGTTACAAGCAATTCAGACTTCTTTTTTGTCTTTAAATAGCTTGAAATTAGACATTTTTCTAGACAAGGCAGATGAATGTGGCTTATGTTAAATCTGAGAAGACTTTTTCTACTAAAAATAAGACAAAAAAAAAAAAAAAAAATTGCAGCATGACCGCACCGGCTACTGGTTAACCTTTTATAAAAAAAAATATTTTATTCTTTACTCATTCTGTTATCACTTTAAAAAAAGAAAAAAAAATTAACACATGAACACAGCACCACCCTGTGTCCAAGCACATGGTGGTCTGGTCTTCAAAACCTCCTGGAGGTTGTTTAAGTGGCTGTTCTTGTCTGTGATTCAGGCAAGAATAAAATGTTCGCTACATTAATGTTGTGCTGTGTGTTTTCAAACTCTGAGTCAGAGCATAGGAGCCTCAATTAAACCCATTAAGTCTGCAACAAGTTTGGGTAAATAAGTTCATGACCTTCTGTACTTTTCTGCACATCGAACTCTTCAGCTTTTCCACTGAGAGTTTGAGTTCATACACTGAAATCACTCCATCACTCAAATTATATAAGGATCGATGTGCAATGAGCCCCCAAAAAGTAAACATCTCACAGCAAAACCCCAGACACGGTGTTATCAAAGTTATATTTTATGTTGTGCTAAAGATATCATTAAAAGAGCCTGTCAGCGTAGAAAAGCATTCTTTAAAACCCCTCTAACAAACTGGGTTCCTTTTTCAAACCCAGATAAAATAATTGGACCAAATAATTAGACATATAAATGACAGATAGACAGATTATTTATAGGAAATTGGTTTAAGAGATGGTTTTTAAACTTTTCTTAACATGGATTTAAAGTAGCAATGCTGGACGTTTATACTAAATGTGTACAGACTTTCAAAATGCTACATATTTACATGTTGTAGAAGTCCCTGAATCTATCTGGAAACTGCTCTGAAAGCTTTGTTCCTAAAATAGGATGACCTCTGTGTGAGCTCTTACGAGACTGAAATGGCTCAGATGATGAGATCATGGCATAAGCATCTTCTAACTGGTTCATGACACAATGGTGGGACCTCAAACATCAAGGTCTTCCCATATCTCTGCCCCTCACAGGCATACAGAGGGCAGACCAATCAGAGGAAAAAAGGGCATGTGGAGCTAAAAGCAGTCAAAACAGAGCCTGAAATTTACACCAGAATGAGAAAATGGTTGTTGGGGGGGGGTTGCCTTTTTTTTTCTGTAAATCCTGTAAAGGGTCACTAGAGGGACAGTGTACTGCTTATTAAGATAGTACAATACCCTGTCTTTAAGACAACTGACATATACCAATGTCTTGCATCACCCTTCAAATAACATTATGACATGTTTTCAGAAACATATTTACAACATGAAAAAAAAATTGAAATTATCTCGACCTAACGTGACTTATGTTAAATTTGAATGACTGGGATTCAAACTCCAAAACAATGGGAACACTCCAAGTATCAGAAAATAAGTCAAAGGGAAACATATTCAGGGTACTTCTGTTATTTCACTGTAAACATGAAATCTGACATTCCCAAATAAATGTCACTTTCAGCAGGAAAAAAAGTGGTTTGTCACATAGCCTCAGTGAACCCTCATCCTTCTGCAAAGGGCCAATTACACTGCCAAAAGTTCAGTTGGCCTTGACTGTCATGCTTGATTTTCAGTGTCAGATTCTTCAACAAACAATGGCCTGTGACTGTAAAAGTGGCATGGTCAGCTGCTATTACTGGTATGTGGTGCTAAAAAAAAAAATAAAACCAGAAAGTACGATCAAATGAATTTTCTAAAGTTTTTATCATTTATTTGGGACAGATGAAGAGAGATAAGAATTATGAGTAGAGAATGGGGAATGAAAGCATTAAGACCAAAGCCAGGGGTTAAATGTAGCTTTAGTTTACAGTGCATGCTTGAGGCTAAACAGAAGGAAATTGTCAAACTGTTTTCTGACCAGCTTACATTTGTTACAGACCCACTTGGTATGCTGCTTATCTTTTGGCTGTACTGTATGGGGTATTTACCAACTAAGGCACTCAGATACCTGAGTGCAGTAGTTTTCACTGTAAAGGTCCTATATTGTGCAAAAATCCCTTTATTAAGTCTTTTAATGAAATTTGTGGGTCTTTGGCTTTCCTGTCAGCCCACAAAATTTGACATTTAATGACAAAACCTGTACTTATTAATGCTTGTGAATGTAAAAGCCTGACCTAAAATGAGCTGTTTGGATTTTGGGGATTTGCTGACATCAAGGATTCCCTTTTTGGACCAATCAGGAGCAAGTCTGACCTGATTGGTCCACCGGATACAGCAGATACCCCCCTGCCCCCCCCCTCCCTGCTGCTGGAGAGATTTTTCTCCAAAGTTGAAGAGCCACCGCTGCTTTGTTTTTTGACATAGTTCCATGCACAAGCTTCCCATCTTGAAAGGAGACAAGACAAAGTGGCTAGAGTTCATTTATCAGGGAAATATGCCAGCTACACTCAGTAAAACTGTGCATGTGTGTGCTAGTCACTTCACTGCTGACTGCTACTTTGGACAGTACAACAGAAGGCTAGCGAATAGACAGGTCCTGAATCCAGGAGCGGATGTAAGAGCTTTTCCTCAGTGTTCCCTGTCTCTGTATTAGCTTCATGATGCTAGCTGTAGCTGCGGTTAGCCTGTTGTTTTCGCCTGTAATGTTACAGTAAACGAGCTCCGCTGTTTTCTAAACATTGTGCACTCGGAGCTTGTGGCGCCGCTTTCAGTGACGCGGAAGAGCAGGGCGGTATCAGCGGTGGCTTATTTACATATGAAGGTCACGCCCACTAAATCAGGCCGTTCTGAACAGAGGGGCTATGAGAGCCTGGAAGCCTGCTGCTGTGCTTGATTTATTGGCTTTTTGGACCAAAACATGTTACTACCATTTCATGAAGACATCAATGATCCATATTAAACTGCAGAAAAGGAGCAGAATACGGGACCTCTTCTTCCCTGACACCTAGGGGGCGCCTGACAGGGGACTGCTATATGTTGATACAACACTCATGTCTAAAAGCCAGTCAGCCTTGCAGAAACATACAAGTGGCATACCCAAAGAAATTTCAAAAGCTCAATAAAAAAATGACCATCAAACACAGTTAAAACACCAAGCAATCCCAAACAGAAGGGGGCAAAAATACAGCATTATACATGCATAATGTGTATATGGTGGGGGTAGTAAATGAGTGTACTTTTTCATGATATGAATATTTTATTACATTTATTTCAACAGTGATGATGACTATAAGCCACTGCAACCTACTACCTCTGCTGGGTCACAACAACAATGCTCTCCGTAGTGACGATTACAATTCTGGTGAAGTTGCAAGTGTAACTTCTATTTTGAGATCAACGTAATGCACACAGAGCTTGTAAATTTTGGGAGATATGCTTTTTATTCTGAACAGGAGGCTCAAAAAGGTGCAGCACAGCTTAAGAACAGGAGCAAGTTTAAGCATGCTATATTACTATGGGTTTTCTGACCTGCTGCTCCAAAAACTACACATAAATAACGAATTCCAGGGAAGAATACAAGACTTGACCACCTCTACACAGGCCATCCAAGAAACTCTTCTTTTTCATGCAAACCAAACCTGTGTAAGGCTGTCAAAACCCACCTCTGCATCCACAGCCTGACAGTGATTATGTAGGTCAACACCCTCTGACAGGCTCTGTATGCTTACAGCCTGTGGCTGCACATAGCAGAGAATTCTCATGCACAGAGACAGCTTCAGATACGCACCTCCACCCTTAAAAGCTTAACACCTTCTGGACACGGGCTTGTAAGTGTCCAAGTTCTGTGAGTCGGCTGTATAGAGAATGGTGCATTGCCCACTAACAGCTTATTGACATTTTTCACGAAACAAAGTGAGATGGAGTGAGATGGTAGCATCAAGAAATTAGAATGATTAAAGAAAACATGCAGAACACTTCAGCTGTGCTCAGAGATCAGCACAGACACAACAAAATTATATTTGGATTAAAACTCTGACAGTACATAAATCCATGTTCCAGATGATCGGTGAGTACCGGACCATGACAAGCAACAACACGGACATAATTTGGCACTCACCATCTGTCCTATACATCCTATACGTCAGAAGGCTCATAAACATAGGAAGAATTATTTAGTATGAGAAAGCACCTGAATCCACTGGCCATAAGGCATGAGTCCCTAATTACTGCCTATTGGGGCCTTGCTTATCATCAGCAGCAATTTTTGTGTGGCAAATATTCCCACAACAGCCTTTGATGTAATTACTTTCCAAACAGCTCCCCTCCAGCCAATATCCTGTTCTAAATTCACAGCTCGCCTTGTTTGCCACGTCACTGGAACACACACGTTTTACACTTGCTGCCCTGTAGAGAACAGAGATGCAGCAGCTCGACCGACACCAGGAAACAAACCAAACTGTAGGACTCAGTAAACAGGTCAAGTACCAACAACTGAAAGCACACTGGAAAACACTATTTTTGACTCAGAAAGGAGAGGAGGTAAGGTAAATATGTCACTCTGAAAAGTTGGAGCAAACCAAACGACCTGCACTGCAGCTTGTTTCTAAACAGAGAAAAGAGAAAACAGGCTAAAAACCAAACCAAAAAGCTGTGTACAAGCTGTGTAAGTATCAACCTCTTTTCAGTCATGTAAAAAAGATGTATGACTCTGCATTGGTTTGTTGTTATAAAACTTCTATGTCGGTGAAGTAAAAAGAATGTGCAAAAGCAAAGGGGCATTGAGTTTGTGAAAGAAAAAAGAAAAAAGTTTAATAAGTGCTTTCCCAGAAAGAACTTTGAAACTGTTTTTTTTTTTTTACAATAATATTGAAATACTTAATGTGAGAACAAATAAATTAAGTCTTTCATTACTATTATTAAGTAGACACAAAGAAAGCCTTGATGAAAAGCAATATGAATAAATCCCAGAGTAAAACTTTAGTGAAGTTAAAGTATCTGACTGATGAAAACAAATAAATAACCAATTTCAATAAAATATTTATTTGAGTGGTAAAATGTAAATGACAGATTTGCATTTAAATTTACTTATACATCAGCCGCTACTTTTCGTTCTGAATTTCTCTGGAAGATACCAGTGATTCCATAGGCATTTTTTTTTTTCGTTTGTTTACTCAACCGTTTGTTTGATTGCTTTAGTTCATTTCCTTAAAGTAATGATTAATTAGATAACTTTCCTGACTTACCCAAGTTCACATGTACACATATGAATCTGAAAAATTCACAAGTAAACCGTACTCCAACATTGCTGTGACTACTTTGTAAATGATGCACGTCTCTGGATGAAGAATATGAAAATCTTTATGCCTTGTGAATTAATCTCAAAGATAATTAAAAAGCACTCTGAAATATGGCCTTTTAATCACAGTGGCACTCTGTAAGTAAATTGCACGGTGTTGAAAATAATTTTGCCTGTTGCTTAAGTATAACGTGTAGAAGTAGTATGACGTTCTCATACATTGGTGATTATTACACACATTTCGGTCATTTTGGACTTCTTTGGACTTTTTCTGTGTTAATCTTATTTCAGAAGTGTAATGAGTAAAGTGAAATTTGCCTTTTGCAAACTTCTCTATATTTAAGTACTGTCACAGCGGCATAAATAAATAAAAACATTAGGCCTCTGAGTGGTGAAAAAAATAGATAAATAAAGCTGTTTTGGTTGCTTTGCAACAAATTTCATGACTATTTCAACTTCACTGGTGATTAAAGTCTGAGCCTGATCATTTATCTTGAGAAAAATGTTCGGTCCAATTTGCCTCTGACTTCTAAACAACCGAAACGATCATTTTGAGCAGCCAGACGTAATTTTGTTTAATAGAACACATTATCCAAATGAAATAGCCAGAGTTTGTTTCATTTTATAGAAGATTATTATGCTCTTCTCGATATTTGCAGTCAAACAGGATGAAATAAAGATTACAAACTGGAGGTTTTCAAATGAATGTGACCTTTGAGCTTAATACTTGTCAATGCTTTCACAGATGCATCACCATTTTCATAATGACTTGATGAAATCTGCTTCAAAAGACCCTTCCATATTTGGGGTGGGGTGGAAAGGGGGAATGCATTTCTGCTCATGTAACTTGACAAATTGTGCTTCAAGGTTTCTATTTATATCTTCCTCATCTCACAGGGAGGGCAGAATCTTCCCAATTCCCTCGCCGTTTGCCAGAGGCTTAGTGTGACATATTGCTAATCTGGTCATTATGCAATTTATCAGTCGTCTCTCTTTTACAGCCGTGCATGGATATTATGCAGGTTTCTTATGAGCCTAACTGCAATAACACTGCAAGGAGTTAATGAGCAGTCACAACCACTGTGGTAATACATCTCAAGTCACTTCAGGGTATTCTTGTTGCAACAACTTGTTAGTCTAAGTCATTCCATTAAACCAACTAAATTATTTTTTTGCTAATGATGCAGAGAGCCTCTCAGGCTTGAACCAATGGGTTGTGACCAAAACAAGAGGGGAAAAAGTCATCAACAGTCCACTGTGTGACAGAAAATACTTCAGGAAGTTACCAACTGTGCTGCAGACCCAGAGCCTCCTGTAACTGGTACCCTGGATAGAGACCAGGGATCAGGCGTCTCAGCAAGGATTCATTATGGCCTCTGGCTCCTCTCAACACATGAGCTATAGCCAGGGCCACACGAGGAAGGTGTTTTTGCTGTGTGAGTGTGGCTTGATATGGATGACAGATTGAAAGTGGCCTGAAGCAAACATCGTCCTGAGCTTTTCGATGGTCATCCTTTTCAGCAGTGGTTGCGTTTTTGCGCCATCAGCTAATTAAGGGTGGCCTGTCATTAAATACCCGTAAATCAGTTCTTAATGTGGCTTGGGAGTCTCAGCTGAGACACTGGGCGGGAAGAATGTGGTCCTCTGGTTTAATGGGCCCTGAGCTGAAGGGGATATAAGTCTTGATAATGATGGCCAAGTACAGTGTATTGATCACCACTCCCTCTGGTGTCTATGTGGGTTAAAGCAGCCAGGACAGAAATTGAACTGGGATTTCTCAACTGTGTAGAGCAAGCTTACACACAGGTAAGGTGGTCAGAATAATATGACTAATGTGTTTGTATAAGACAACTTTTTTCACTTTGTCTATCTGGCCACAGCTGTCACAAAAACTTTACAGAGCTCCTGGTAACAGATTGTGTTGATACATAAAGTGCTTTTTTTCTTCCAGGGGAAAAAGACTAACTTTGCAGAAGACAGCTGACTTGGATAGATGAGCGCACAGAGGACTGCAATCACTGAAAGAAAGTCTTGTGATTTTTTTACTCTTAAATTGTCAAAAGGATAAACAGTCACCCTCAAAGGATGCAAAGAACTGAATTTCAGTCAGACAACTCACGTTTGAATAGTTTATTTAGCAGCAAATATATTTTATGTTTGGCGTCCAGGCTCCGGTCTCATCACCCCTCACAATAAATTTACATGGTGACATTGAGGAGTGATGAGCAAAACATACTGAACATAATCCCCCCGGAGCCTGCAGGTGGTTGCTGGGGTGGTGGTGGGGGCAAAGAAACATGCAGCATTACAAACGCAGGGCAGCCAAGGCATTGACAGGCAGAGAGGGATGAGAGACTCCCGGTTTAAATAGACCGCCCAATTGAGAGAGTGTGATTGCAAGATGGTTATGACGTGTGAGACACGTGGTATGTGTATAGCAGTGCTGCTCGAGTTGACTGCCTGAACTAGCTCGCGGGCTCGCCTCATTAATGGTAAACTCATCAACGTGCCATCCAACTCTGCTCTACACATAATTCCCTTTCCTGTCACCAGTCTTTCATGAGAGGGCTAAATGCTGGCAGTAGCTGCACTGGGAAATTAGACAGAGACCATCAGGGCTTTCTCTAATTACAAGACAACAGCAGCAAAAGTTTGACAGTTAGTAGTCAGGCATTTTACGTTCCCATAACTGTAATGAAAGATTAAATATTTATCAAATTCAAGTTGAAGGGGGGAGGGGTGGTTCATTAAGATTTGGTTAATTATCACAGACTGAGACCAGTACCTCTTGCAATGTGCTCCTACCCTCTGTGCATTTCTACTGTGTGATTATCAACACACTTTGTCCAGTTACCATTCTAGCATGTTCCTAATCACCTCAAGATGTTGATTTGGCAAACACTGTTACACAGGGACTCCTATTACTTTGCCCAGTCTTAAAATCATGATTTATGCATGACATAAATGACATTTATGGAGGCACTGAGGAGTTCTACCTATCAGTTAATGTAGATCCCAGCTCTTTAAAAAAAAAATTAATGCTTTTTTTCTATACTCAAATAGATTGATATCTTTGAGAAGTTTTTCATGTAAAACAAAATACTTATATCAAATAGTATGGTAGAGCAGTGCACAATTCGATGTCTGTAATCATTGATCATGATTCCATATGATTCTCTAAAAGGTAAAGGCAGACTTAAAAATTATGTGCTCAGAAACATCTAATAAAAACAACTTACCCGAGTACATCTGAGCAAGATCACAATCCTAGATCCAATAATATCCTGTCTTGGGTAAAAGAAAAGAGCAGGTATAGAGTTTTGCTTCAAGAAGATTGATTGAAGAATAAATTGTACGATATTACATTAAGACATTTCAGAATTGTCAGGAACTTCACAGGAAAAAATGAGGAAGAGGACCCAGTTGCAGATATAACAAAAGTGTTTTATTTTTTTAACTAAACAAAAAAACCCCCACAAAGTTTACAACAAAAACTCTAACAAAGACAAAACCAAAGAACTCACTGATAAAACCACAGAACACGATGATACAACAGGTGACAGCAGACATCACCAGCAACTCAGACAATCCAAGGCAGACGATGAACTGACAAGGAACAGAAGAAACAAAGAGACTATATAGAGAAGGGAGCAATCACACACAGGTGTGAAACAAGACACAGGTGAAACACATGAGGGGCAATCAGCCTGGAGGGATACACAAGGAGGACTAAACCAAACACAGGGGAACTCAAAAACAACTAATACACAGAAACACCTAGAATAATCACAAAAAGACATATACATAAAAAGAACCAAATCAAAGCCACAATGAACACGAACTACAGACAAAAACAGGAAACACAGAGCACTCAAAAAGAATAACTAAGATAAACACAAGAAACACAACACAAGAATCACAAGATTAACCAAGAAACTCAAATCCAAAACCCAGAAAAACACAAACACAACTGAAAACCCAAACCATCACCAGAATGACTTAATGTGATTTTTTTTTTCTTGACTTTTTTGACATTAAAAAGTGTGCACATGTCCCTGCTGGTCCAACATATCTATATCACAAACAAGCATTTCCACTTGTTATTCCAAATTTCTTTATGCATCTATCGTAATACTTGTCTCCTGACTGCAGTGTGCTCACCTGATTTGTCATGAAGAAGTGAAGAAGTGTCATGTCCTCATTGAAAAAGCAGATGTCCTTCCACTGACGGATCAGGGAACATAAAAAAAATACTTTTTTTTTTAATTTAAAAAAAAAGAGGTGAAATATGACTGCTAACTTTATTGTTGCCAACCCGAGACCCCTCATGCTTTTAGATACACCATCCAGGAGGTTTATTTTTTAATTTTTTAATTTCTTAATTTTTCTTATTTTTGTATCAGGTGTGTTGAAATGAGTGTCTCCCATCTACATCATCTACTTGTTTACAGCCTGATAAGACAGTTGACATAAGTCTGAAAGGCTCATTTCTCTAATGACACTCATTGTATGGGGGCACGGATCACCTGACTAACAGGCGGACACCCTACAGCTGTTAGCGACGGGGTTCAAGGCCCACCTAATTTCCAATATGGCTTCCACCAACAATTTGCTTCAAAACTCTGTATCAGACACAGATGTGTAACATCACAGAGACTATGTTCATATGTTATACAGTCTGATGCTTTAACACAAATTAGATACAGTGTGTACACTCTATACTTACTACAGCAATGCACATATGTTTACTGGGTAAAGTTGTCCCAAGTTTCTGCTAAGATGGCAACCATTGAGGGTGAGAAGTGTACAGCCATTCCAGACTCAGCTTTATGAACGCCTTAGGTGCGCTAGCTGAGAAACAAAAGTACACTTTGTCTTTCCAAACTGTCAGTGAGTACTTTTGCAGTCGTGTGCTCAAAATTGTAAATGTAATTATGGAAATAAGCAATTTTAAGCAGCCTTTGTTTTTGATATATAACCACATTTCAAAAGACATAAATGACCTCTTGAACGGTTACTTTATTTTTGTTTGTTTGTTGTTATTGTTGTTTTACACCACTTGTGATGCTGAGTAAAAAATTGTTGTACTACTGAGGATAGGTTTTACGCAGAAGATGCAACCACATGAATCATTTTTAACTCAAAATTTATCTACAAATGATGTGGTTTGTCTGCTGTTGATTTTCAGGTGTTTTGGCAACACAACATGCCCGACTAGTTAAAAACTCATTTGGCCTGTCTTTCTATTTGGTTCTGGCACACACAAATAAAAATAAATAAATAAAAAATAGCACAAATTGGCTTACTGAGATATAAACATTCTCTTTAAATATTTCCTTCTCTTGAAGCCAGAGGTTGAAACCATTTAAAAGTCTAAGGAAAAGGAAAAACACACTAAATCCCAGTCCAGTGGAACATACTCCTCACCTAAACTTAGGGAAAATTCTGAGATACAAATACACTAATGGCAGTTAGCAGGGTCTCTACCACAATTCCTTATATTACATATTTTGTATTGAAATACAAGAAGTTAACAAGACCAGTATGATTTTGGTTAACCAAAAGATGAATTAAATCCATTTGACCTTGAATGAATGAATGAATAAATAAATAAATGAATAAATAAATAAATAAATAAATAAATAAATAAATAAATAAACAAATAAATAAATAAATAAATAAGCACTCCAGTACTGTTTCCATTTTCATTTGTTTCCTCCCTTTTTTACATGATACTTTTTAAAGAATCCTTCCAAGGCCATTCTTTTTTTGCAATCATTTGTTGCTATTTCTTATTTTCTTGTCCCTCGATATGAAATCAAAGCACTAATCTTTTTTTTAATAGGGAAACATAGACTCCAACAGCTGCCTCTAGCAAAGCTTAACATACTTAAAAAGTATGGTCTCGCTGGTTTTACTGAAAAGCAGCACTCATCACGAGCATATGGAACACCAGAGACATCCCAGACTGATGATAGAAGCGTGTATAAGTATCTGAGGATAGAAGTTTCTTTTAATGTCAGAAGGCTCATTAAAAAGTCTTCTTTGACTTTATCGCTGCATTTGGCTGCAAGCATAACGTTTCTGTGGAAGTTTAGATAAATAATAAAATTATTTGGCTGGATCTGTCAGTAGATAAATTAACATTCATGAACATATTTCTACATCACAGAGTTAGAGGCTGTCATGCTTCTGAGAAACATTTTTTTTCAGGTCCCCAGTGTGTCCAGTGATTACAAACAGTAGGAAGAGGGATTGAACACAGCAGTTCTTTTCACATGCCTCACGTCTCCCTCTTCCTGCTGTGATGCAAGTGCAAGTGTGTGCATGCTGAGTTACCATATTACATGTCCTCTGTTAAGTGTTGATTACATGGTTTTTGTTCACAAGCCCTTTCTTAAGTATTCGCTTGCTGTCAGTCCTGACAAGATAACAGTGAGACTTTCTTTTTTGTGAGTTTCACAAGACCTGCAGGTCACTCGACCTGTACCTAAGGCATGAACCCATATTTGGCCATTGTCACGTGTATGTTTCTCGAGGCAGTGCTAGTAACTGTGCACAGAATGTCACATCTTGCTTGTTCCATTTAAAGTGTTGTCACGTATTCTATTAAAATGATGAAGATCAGTATGGATTTCATGGGTGGTTTCCCTACCTGACATACAGGATCCAATAACGGCAACATGCATGACAATTAGGGGTAAAATGGTTTCCTTTTATAACTGCAAGATAAATCGCACAATACATTACTGTGGTATGCTGACTGCATCATCAATAACTTCACCATTTTAATTGTGGATGACAACAGTGGCATTAAATCTGAAAATTAGAGGAGAGGGTTTCTTCAGGGATTACTGTATGTGGGAATGATTAAAGCAGATGTGTCTGGCTGTTGAAAGTGCAACAGTGTGGGAAAAATGTATGCATTGGGTTGGGCTGTATGCACTGTACTGCCTTATAATGCCAGTATGCCATGAACCTTAACAGAGAAGCTCAGTCTTTAGGATTTGATGTGCATTTGCTTTATTCTCTGTGCTTACACAAGACAATCTGTAAAATTAAATGGGTGGTACACTAAAATGAACATATTACTTCTGTTTGTTAAATTCACAGAAGTGGAAAAAAAGTATATATATATATATATATATATATATATATATATATATATATATATATATATATATATATATATATATATATATATATATATATATATATATATTCTTTAAATGAAAATAGGTTATATCAGAGATCAGATTGCAAAACATTTACAAAAAAAGTTTGTACATAAGAAAGTTGTTGCTGTAACCTTAAACTCCATCTGAGCAATGATTGGTTAACTTTTCCATTCAGCAGACCCCATAGCAGCACAGTAACAGCAGACCAATAGCGACAGCAAGAAACAAGGTCAGGTCCAAATTTGATATATGCCTGAATGATCAATGTGTTTCATAATGTGGCTTAACTGTTACTGATCTAGTCCTGAAAAAATGTATGCAATCCACAAGACACGATCACACTTTGTATGAATAATGAATGCAATGCAATGAAAGAATAATGTTTCCTGCCATCATGGGATCATGATTTATTAAAATGTTCATTTGTTCATGGTCACCATGAATGAACCAAGTTTTGGCTCAATTGTCATGAAGTCAGTGTGGTTGTTACTAGGTGAGTGACAGATAAAGACAGGTGTACACTCCATTCTTCCTTGATATCATCCAACCAACAATAGATTGCAGCATCCCTGAATAATCAGACAATATGTTAAAACTGTTATTCTAGAGTATGTAGATGCCCTTCCACCGTAATGGTTTCTTATAAGACAAAGCAAAAGTGCCCAATCCCTGAAGCTAACACAAAATATAACGGAGGTGATCCCTACAGTGGGAGGATGGGCACTGTGAAAGTCTTGGTGCTGCCTTAGCATGAGCAAGCCACTTGTATCACCTGAAGTTACATCACAATAATAGACTATGAAATGTTGTTGCTTCATGGTGTTACTTCATGACACATCTACTTTGCTGCAAAAAACATGCTTAACCCTTATTTGTAACGACAACCCCAAAAAGTTATTAAAAAAATGTATTGAAACCTGAGATGTAGTAACTCCCCGATGATGTAACAAGATGTGACAAAAAAAAAAAATGTACTAAAACCCTAAATGTAATAACTAAGCCTCTTGAGTTCATTATCTTGTCACATTTTGGGTAAGTTATTGCAATTTAGGTTTTATTACTTTTTTAAAAAAAAACTTCTATTATAATATTTCAGGTCTTTCAATGCCAGGCTCTAGCGAAGCAAACAGTTAGATGCTATAAATTCATCTTCAACACTGATACCCATTAGTACCTGAAAGACAAGAGAAAACTGATGGATTAAATATGTCAAAAACATTGTAACAGGGACAAGGGTCATACTTTAAAACCAATGCAAAATTAACAATCTTGATCAAATCCATTTGGATGGTTGCAAGTAAAAAAGTAAAGAAGCCTCTGGGAAATGCAGTCATGCCAAATTGTTTTAAAAATCAGATCAATTTGGGTTTTCCAAATTACAGACTTCAAAAGGTCCAAGTAAGATGTGTATTGACCTAAACACTATTTTTGCTACAATTAAAGCTGTGAAAAGAGACTGTTATGAACAGAATATGATTTAATGAAAGGTGCATGGAGGGACATTAAGTTACACATGCCTTTACAACCCTCATAGCACACCCCAATTATTTCTCAGCTTTTGCCTAACAAGCTCATTTCACAGTTTTTTTGTGCAGAAAGGAGACCTTTGTGTCTGTGATCTGTGTGTTCAGAATAGCAGTGAATCTTGTGGCTCAACCTGTCAGCATTCATTAATCAAGAGTAATCAAATGTGAACCAAACACACCATGGCTTGTCACAGTTTAGTGGGGACTTTTAAAGTTATTTGCAGCAGGTAATTATTTAAAGACATGTAAGGGGGGTTGTGAAGAGTTTCACTAGCCCTGAGAAATACTGGACTAATTTCATCACCCAACACAGCTGCTAACATCTAATAAAAGAAGAGGGGGAGAGACACACAGCCTTCAATATGAAACTTAAATTAGTTCACTTTTATTTTTCTCCACCTCTTCATAGAGGAGGGGGTCATGGGGACGAATGCCAATGACCATCTATGTGTGATCATTATTCTTATCCAGAGTGATAATCCAAAGTGTATCTGCTATGGATTGTGGAGAGCAGACTCACAGGAAAGCATGGAGAATTTGGCTGAAATAGCAAGTATAGTCCCAACACCCCCTCCCCAACACAAGGCCTAATCTTTTATTGAACAACCTGAATAACACAAATGAGTTCGTGCATCTTTATTTGTAACATTCAAAGGGACCAATCATTATCTTTTAATTACTAGTACCCAGTAGTGGGGCCCATTAAAGCAGAGTAATTAATCTCACACTTTGGCAAGGGAGGGGATCTGTTGTGCAAACAGCAAGTTCATTGAAACTGGTTTTGAGCTATAATATTTACGCATGCCCTGAATAACAAAGGAATTTAAAGTGAGGCTTAACAAAGAATGAAAATAACACGTGACATGTAAGTGACATCTGACACTGTTCAACTTTCTGATTTTACTTTTGTGCTTTGTAGCTCCTTTTCTAAACACCCCAAGCACAGTGGCCAAAGAATAAAGGTTGACATAAGTCAATAAACAAAGTACACACACTGTATGATCTAGTCAAGGCCTTCTCTATCCTGCACCTTTGTCTGGGTACAACATGAAGGCTATCTCCATCCCTATTTAACATGTTAGTGTGTGTGCTTCAGCTATGTTGATGATTGATTAACATGTCAAATTAAATCACTGTCAAAGTAACATTAGCTGTGCTGATATTCCAAACACACCAATTACAGACATTAATTGAGTGAACCCACTTAGCTCTCAAGGACATCAGGGGACTGTGGACGACCGCGAAGACCTGATTTCAGTCTCAGTTACTAAACTGATAGCTTTGGTGTCGTTCATAAAAGCAACGTGGCAGTTAAATTGATACCAGTACTATTTTTATCCAGGAATATTTCAAATGTTTGAAGCTTGAAAGCATTGTTCTTTCCTCAAAGTGCCGCCTTCATCAGCTGCAGCAGCAGGATCTGTCTGACAATTAAAAGTGCTGCTAAAACCTGCTTCAGGCTCCGACGCTAGCAGGAAATAAAGAGGTCAGAAGTCTTCAAAGCAACTTAGAAAGCTGTACCACTTTTTTAATTTTCTTTATAGAGAAGTACATGAGACCTAAATGTTTATTTTCACTTTTGGCTGATACATTCGTCTTGATTAATTTAAACAACAACACAATGACAATATTACTGAAGTAGCCTGTGCAGTTTCAGCTTGTTATATATTCTTCTACTCAAAACATTGTAGTAAATTTATCACTTACTTAAAAGCATCATCATTTTTCACCTACTGCCTGTTTGGCATTATTAACAAATGATTCCTGTCAGAAGATGAAGGTACTGTAAGCACCGCTGAGTTGAGTCATTAATTTTGGGGATAATAACACTTTTACTTTTAAAGTGTTTCACATGCTGTGTGCATATATTGTACAGTAACAGATTAAACCAAAGAAGTGGATTTAGCTCCAGTTTTTGTATCTGACTTGACCATCACAGTATGTATTTTTTTATATATAAATTTGTTTAATAAATGACAATACATAGTTGATGCAAGGGATGTACCAAACAAAGATATTATTAAAAACATTTGTAATTTATTTATCATATCTATTATTTATTGATGATCATTGGTCTGAAATGTTGGTTTCATTCTGTAACTATTTTGCAGCGCAGCCATCTGCCACAATCTGGGACTGCTGCTCAGGTTCATTTTTTCTGTCCCAGTACATATTAAACTCAACTACCCATATGTAAAAACAAACAAGGTATGTGTGCACAGCACTTTCTGGCAATATTTCTATTTTAGAAACAGAGATAAAATGTATGAAGGCTGTCTGTGTATGCTTTTCTTTCCTTTGTACCAGTTGGTTTGCTACAAAAAAAACATTTTATTTCATTTTATTTTATTTTATTTATTTATTTATTTATTTATTTATTTATTTATTTATTTATTTATTTATTTATTTATTTATTTATTATTATTTTATTTATTCAAATATTTTTTTTTTTTTTGGGGGGGGGGGGGGGGGGGGGGGGTACACGTTCTGTAGAAAGGTGGCAGACTGAATTTATTACCTTTTTGTAAATGCCGTGCATAGATTGTAATCCATAGATTGATTCCATTAGGCTCAGGTTGTGAAACTCCAGGTGGACAAACTGATTGCTAGCTCAGCCAGCGGTGGCCAGTATCAGCCCCAGCCATTCTGGTGACCACGCCTCTGTGACTAGGATAAAGGTGGTTTTGGAATGTATGTAGTTAGAACATCTTTAGATGCTTTTTCAGGCTAGTGGAAAGCAACAAATAAATAATACTATTGATTTAAAAAAAAGAAAAAAAGAAATCTAATCTAGATAAATTGATGCTCCTTAGTTTTTTGAGTCATATTCAATCAATGATTTAAATGGGGTTTCATCATTTGCCAACACTGTTTTTCTTTTTAAGGTCATAAAACATTTAAGAACAGGGATTGGTTTTCAAAATAATGTGTTAATAACTATAGTTCTTCACTTTAAGAGAATCAATTAAACACTGTTTGCTGTTCTGCAGGGTCTTCAGAAAAAAAAAAAAAAAACACAGCATCATCACAAAAAAACAACAAAGGTCCCAGGAGGAAACTGGTCTGGAGGTTCGACAGCCCTGTTGTAATTTATCAGGGTCATTCTCCACGAGTGTCCCTTCATTGTCCCCTTCACTTTACACAGGAAATGATTCATCTGCATCCAGGAGAGAAGCTGGGCGCCATTTCCAAATTACCTTTGAGTTATCTCCTCAATAACTTCTAATCAGACAGCTGCTATTTCCTCCACTGTAAACAAAAGTAATTACAGTAGATGTGATGGATGGAGAGAATAAGACAGCTTCTGCATGCTCAGGACCAGTGTGGGACTCTGTAGAGCAGAACACTTTAATTAGGGATGGCCTAGCCCAGCACAACTGGATGTGTCTGACAAAGCACACTTTTCAGTAGCTAAAATAAGCTTCTGCCTGTGCAGGGTCTTTAGTTTCCCCAAGTTTGGGCCTGTGATTTACTTTGAAGCCCCTGAAGGAGTTGTTCTGAAGAGGGAATAGAATCTAGTAAGATACCATTTCATCCTGATTAAAGATAATAAGATTGAAAACAGGATTGTGGGAAAAATCCAATATACAGCTACAGAGTCAGATAAATCCTGCAGTTTTCATTGGCCAACCAGGAGTGCCATTATTTATTTGCTCTTCAGTGCACTCAGTGATTGATCGTTCTTTATGAAATATTCAAAAAGTACAGTTGGGACACAAATATAGAACAGTTCTTGTGTATAAACAACATTATCTGTATGAAAACACAAGGGGGAAAAGTCTACTTTGGCTGCATCTATTAAACAATATTGACTGAGGTTTATGAGATGAATAATCTGGGGTAGCACCACAGAAAAATAAGTTTTGATGCAGTTCACAACAAAGGGAGTCATATTGTATCATCACCATAGTGTTAGATGATATCTATGTATTTGATATGTTAATGAGTGGACTGGGGATCTTTTATTTTGTAATGTGCAGAATAAAGACTGAAGCCACGCCTGTCTAAGGAGTGTGGTGGGAAGAACTCTGAGATGTGGATTTCTGAAGTGTTGTTCCTGATACATTCTTGTATTTTTTTAGTTTCAATCCTGCAAAACATCAAGATGGTCAACATTATTATTATTATTATTATTATTTATTTTTTTTTTTTGCATTGTTTAAACCAAAGATGTTCCCTTTAATAGTCTGTGACCAAGATATTTTAGATCAATGCTGTAAGATATAGTATAGCTAAATTTGCCTGAACACATACAGGCAAGAAATCAGCTTAGAGGCCCAAAACAAAATCAGCAGAGGAAGCAACATTTCCTTAATGCTTTAAAAGACTGATGCTTACTGATTGAGATGAAAATTAGTGTCACAATAACATGTGAAATGATGTCTCACTTCCTCAGCCCAGCGATTAATGTTAGTAGTTGAATCATGACACCAAATGACTTTTAAAAGGTTATATTTTCAATGGAAACATGGTAGCCTGCTAGTCATTTTTCAACAAAGGAAGCAGTGGTTCCTTTTATTTCACAGCAGCTGAGTGAAATCTCAGACCTAAGGGTATCTCTGAGATGTTTTGTGTTGCTTCCACTATAGTTAACCTGTAATGTACATTGACCACATGTATAAAGAACCTAAAATATACACGTGATCTAACTTGGAAAATGGCAGTTAAACTTTAATGTATTACAAGAAAATGCTTTTATATTATTAGAAGCAAACATGCATAACACAGGGTGTAAAAAACAAATGCAGCTAAAATATACATGACAGGTCGAAGGCAATAGAGACTGCGAGTTTAGTCTTTATTGACTTGGTTTGAGCAGCAGAACATAGACCTACTTAACCTTTGGAAAGGATTCTTGCACAGATTGAGCCATGTGTTGAAACCACGTGTGTCAAACCAGATGTGACTTTACATTCTGCCAACACTTTGAGCTATTAAAGGTTGATTCAGAGGTTCTCCATCTGCACAGAAAAGAGTGGTGTGGCACCGAAAATATTCATTTTTCTTTCATTTATCGGAACCTCTTGGTTCTGTTGATTTGCTCGTAGCAATGCACCCCCCTTTGTTGAACCTCTGACTTCATGGATATTGATTATGAAGGTATTCCTTTGAAGTTTTCTGTAGTATCAAGGGAATTGTAGCCATTCTTTGTTATATATAATACCCATCCCTCTGTGCTCAAAATAGGCGCAGCTTCACTGCCTTTTGTGTCCATTGCACCTACAGTACATGTCTTTGATGTTGATTCTCAATAATAAACCACAACCAGCTGACCTTTTCTTCTTCTCTTTCCATCTCCTTTAAAGTGTATGAAACAGGAGCTATGGCATACTTTCACTCAGCATGCATTACAGATACTGAGCATAAATATGAGTTCAAAATGCAATAAGCTCAAAATATACGAGTTCATGTTAGTAAGGAGGGCATGCTGCGGTGACTGGTTCATTGGCAAATCAGGGAATTTAGATGATCAGGCTTGCCAAGTTCAATTAGCAGTAGGGATTTAGTGTTTTAATTCAATTTGCAGCAGCAAAAAGTTAAATCAGGGCCAATTTACATAGCCAAGGTTTTACAGAATAACAACTCCACATGAAAATAGGTCAGGTGTAGTGTGCACCTGCTGAATGTGTAGGAAGGTGTGCAAATTTGTGAACCCATGCCTGCTGTTTTAAAATGCAAGGGAGTTCAATTTGAAAGTACAGCTGTATTTATAGATGTTCATGATGCTTCTTCAAAGTCAGAGCACTGCATGATGTGACCACAAACACTGTTATATGCTGTCACAAGAGGAAGATTTGTGTAACAATGAGCAGCTGTTTTTTTTTCCTCAGGTTGTGAAAGAAAAAACAGACCCATAGGGACTCTAGCTATACCCCTTATTTGGGAACAGCAGCCATGCAGACAATTTCCCTTATCTGTCAGGAATATGCGACTGATCTTACCTCTGAGAGTTACATGCATCTAGGGCATGTAGCTACTGTCGTAGACAACCTGTGCTAAAGAGTGCCAGCATCGAGCACAAGCTGTACTTAAAGAGTGCTTCACTGAAGACAATCTTCTTAAAGCACTGAAAGACACAATGGGATAAAAAGACATGAAAAGAAAGAAAATATCAAGTCCCTGTTGACCATAGACAGGGGACATTAATGTGGTACCTTAACTCAGCAACTAAAGCCCTTTTAAGTCGCCTCTTAAATCTTCCTGAGTTGCTCCTTGATGGGTGAAGGGGGGTCTCTGGAGGTAGTATGCAGGTAAAGCAACAGAGCCATCAAGCAGACCTGAGTATGAAGCAGCTTTGTTACATGCACAAAGATTAAACACGTTATGCAGTACTTACATGATGCTGTCACCCCCCTGTCTTACCTTCCCTTCTCCCCAGCCTTCCTCTGCCTGAGCCTCACCCAGGGGTCTTACCTCAGCTGGACCTTTCCTTATATGTCTGAGCAGGAAAAAACGCAGCTGAGATCCCTAAACAATCGCATTGTGGCTCCAAAGTTCAGTGTAGACAGTGGGGTTCCCAGCCCCTTGTCTGAGCATGGTCCGTAAGTAGAAAGTATAATATTAATTCAGTGAGCAATTTCCTCTGTTCCCCCCACTAGCAGGAGTTCTACCCAGCTTTATAAAGTTTTATCGACTCCTCAGCTAAAAGCCTATCTTTGAGGCTCAACTCCATCGCAACAGAGACAGAATCATAAAATGCAAACCATGATCCAAGTCTTTTCCCTGCATACCTATGTTTGGGTTTTTCTCTTGCAGTTATTCAAGGCAGATGCAAACTCCAGAGACACTGCAACCTTAAGGCTATACAAGAGTCCCTTACAGAAATACTGTTTGTATCACAGCTGGTTTTCTTGAAATAAATCAGAGTGGGAGCTTTAATTCAAGCACCTGATTTGCCTTTTATTCCCTTGTAGCTTTACTTTGCATGTCTGCCCTCCCAGCAGGAACTTTCATTTTCTGACTCTCTTAAATTCTTATGTCAACATCTCATGCCAAGCAAGGCTGCTGCTATGAGAATGAGGATGAAAGTTTTATGAATTCAGGTTCTTTCAAGTTACTTTGTTTTTTCTTACTTTTACATAATAGTACTCTGAAGGAATCTTTGATCCAGCCTCTGAAGGGACATTTTTGTCCTTGAAGATATATGTATGTGGACTTACAGCTTAAAAAAAGAAAAAAACAGGAAAATATTACATAAAGAAAGGCCTACTAATGTTTTCTGAGTATCAAACAACAATGGGGTGCATTCACAAGTTGGTCCAGTTTATCCTCAGATATAAAACCTCTAAAAATGTAATGACTTAAGAGACAAAGAGGTGTGATTGTATGAACCTTTTCTTCCAATACTATTTTCATTCAAACTACAATGTACAAAACTGTAATGAGTGTACATTCTGTTTAGATGTTACTCACTTGGGGGGCCTCTTACAGGGACTTTTACTCATGGCGTTGATGTTTTCCATGATAGGATGTTGTCAGCAAGTCTGACTATGATCACCTTGAAAGACCTAACACTATAATACTGAACGTATCATATTTGATACACAAGTTTCAAAGACCTCTGTCTCATCAACATAACTAGTTTCCTTAAAAAACCTGTTCACAATTAAAAAAATAAAATAAAATAGCGCACTGCTGCTTCACAGCAAGGTCATCAGTTCAAGTCCTGGTTTGGACAAAGTGGATCTTTCTGAGTGGAGTTTAGATGTTCTCCCCGTGTATGCATGAGTTCTCTCCAGGATCCTCTGCCTCTGTGCGCCTCTGCCTCTACCTCTCACCCTAAGACAGCCAGGGTTAGCGCCAGCAACCTGTGGCCCTGAACAGATTAGCCATTAAAAATTAACTAATGAATCAATAAAGTATTTTTGCATTGAAAGAATGCATATTTGCTGAAAGCTTTAGTATCTAGTTGCCAAAACCGCCAAATTTATCAAATGTGATTCAAAAATTGTATGATAAACAAAATGATATAGCAATATTTTTTTACTCAGGAATTATTGAATAATGATTTTGAGCTGGGCACCTTACCCTTTTCTTCAATAAAAAAATTGAACATGGCAACTCTTGACTGTTTTAATTATGTTGGGTCTTATTGATGTGAGTTGACCTGGGGATTGCAACAGTTGGGTTATTACATTTCCTGATTTTATCCTTGTGTAAGGGTGTACAGCCAGTGATGACACTAGTTTAATACGAACCAGACTTGAGGCTCACGAATGGCCTGCCTATGTCATTGTGAAGCGTCTGTTTACACGAAACGCCATCTCACCGGAGTCAGCACAATTAGACACAGAGAACACTGCTAAAATGTAAGTGACTTTTTGGCTGATGTTAAGTCATTTTGGTCCAGCCTTCTAACATCCCTGCTATTGTTCAAAATGACTGCCAAGAGGAGTGGTAGCAGCAGTCATATGTTATGGATCAAACCTTGTGTAGGGGTTGTGCTTGTGCATGAAGCAGACCTCTCCAAAGCGTGTAATAGCGGAGTCGTGAAACATGCTCAAGTATGCCACAGCAGGCTTGCGGTCACAATGGCCAAACGAACTGGGCTTTAGGGTTGAAATGTACTTAAGCATGGTACAGATTGCCAGTGTGACTAGGACTCTGATGTGAAGTAGAAAGTTGCTCTGCCCAGCAACTGTCATCATTTCTGAACTATAAAGACCAGCCTGAGATAATGTTAACTAATGTTTTTGGAAAAGTGCCTACAGGCCCAGGTGAAATGTCCCTGAGACCTTTTCTGCAAACTGAGTTGATAAGTTGTGGATAGTTTGGTTTTCCTGGTGTAACTTTTGCTGTTGAGGAATAATCAAAACTTGAGGTTTAACACAGGCACAGGTAACAAGCCCAGCTGGATGTCTCTTTGAGTGACATCCCTCCTGGTAGATTTACAGATAGTGAGTGATCTCATGCCGTGCATACAGTATGTCAGACATACATGGTATGAAACAGAAAAATTCACATTAATCACACTCAACCTGAGGGCTTCTTTGATCCTACAAATGTATAATCAGTTCAGAGACTCGTATCATGATTCAGTCTAAATCAGCAGACCATGGGTTGGTAACTGTTTGCAGTGTCTTAGTACAGCATGATGCTTAAAAAGCCAAACAGTATCAGCTTCCCAACTCCCCCATCCGCCGAACCCTATTGCAGTTGATTTGCTTTATGTGGACCACAGCCTCTGCATACTAAATACATAATCCAACGTCCTCAGGAGAAATAAAGCACAGTGTAAAATGCTGGCAGTGTTTTCTTCTTAAGCGGTGAACAATCCCAGCACATCGTAAAAATGATGAAAGGATGCTCACAGTGAGGAGAATTATTAGCAGTAAGTGTTTACATACTACGCTTACATCCAGAGTAACTGACTACTGGCCACAGCCCAAGCTAATTCCCTGCACCTTGATAACTTGTGATAGAGTGTCCAAGGATTCAATGAATAAACCAATTACACAGTGGTCTTCAATCCTGGTCCTGAAGCTGGTTTTCTTTACTACCATCGACTTAATTGCATTTACTCGTGGTCCCTGGTGTGAATCAGTCCCTGATTAGACTGCTAGAAAGGGACCGGCAGAGCTCTTTTGGTGCTGAGTGTTTGGACTGAGAGCTGCTGACCTCAGGTGTCCCAAAGCTGAACAGAAAAGAGGCCACATCAGGTATGAAAGGAGGAAGCTGCCAAATGCCTCCTCTTCATTTGACTGGGGTTACTTTTATTAGAGGGGGACGAAATTATTCATGAGGTAGTGAAAGGATGGTGGAAGTGTGCATGCTTACACTGAAGTATCTGCTAAACAAAAGGGGAAAAATAAAAGAGGATGTTAAGTAAAAAAGCACACTAAGCATTTACTGTGCACTAAAATTTAAGGAGCACATCTGGCCACAGTTGAGCGACTACTTTACTGGGGCCTCATGTTCAAATCAAGTCAAATGCAGAGCAGCAAAGTGCTAATATAAAGCTACAGCATGATTGTGTGACACAGTGTGAGAGCTCTGCTTAGCAGGAGTGTGGAAAGCTTTTCCAGAAGTATCAGCAGCAGTGTTCCCGCTGGCTTCGTGATACTCTTTCATCCTGTTTGCAGTGATAGCAGATTTTTTCTCCTTTGTTTGAATTAAACTGACTGCTGCTGGAGCGTCTGCTTGGTCTGGGTTTTTCAGCCACAAACAGCCAACAGAAGAGTCCCAAACAACATTCACCAAATCAAGTGTGAGAAATATGCGTACATGGGTTTGTGTGGCAGTTTCCACCAATCAAATCTCACCAGGAACTCCAGACATTTGACTTCAGGCTCTGGTTTGTACTTTTATGAAGTGGAGCATAAAATTTTGAGAAATCTGCAACCCCTGCCTCACACACAAACACAAATTTACCTGAATTTGTGCTGCCTTGGTTTTTTTTTCTGCGTTTGCTTGTGTTTTAGGGTCTTTGATTTACTTTGCCTACACTTGTACGCTATTATACTTTGGTGAAATTTGTACACAGACATAGTTAAACACCACAAACGAGATGTTAGAGCAGCATCCCCCTCATCCACTACAATAGGCCTTAAATAAGAGGCTTTCATTGCCCTGTTTCTTATGATCTCTAAAATGCATTGTGATAAACCACAGACTGTTTTTTTTAGAAGGGATTGCTCTCATTTCTGTGGTTTTCATGTTTATTACGAATGTAAAATGTGACTTTTGTGGTAACAAGAGAAAAATAATTCCAATGTCATGTTTTCTAGAGGATCTATCTAAGGAGGCTGTCTTTTAAAGGTCCCGTATTATACTCCTTTTCTGCAATTTAATATGGATCACTGATGTCTTCATGAAATGGTAGTAACATGTTTTGGTCCAAAAAGCCAATAAATCAAGCACAGCAGCATTATATCCTGGCTCTCATAGCCCCTCTGTTCAGAACGGTCTGATTTAGTGGGCGTGACCTTCATATGTAAATGAGCCACCACTGATACCGCCCCACTCTTCCACGTCACTGAGAGCAGGGCCACGAGCTCCAAGTGCACAATTTTTAGAAAACAACAAAGCTTGTTTACCGTAATATTACAGGCTAAAAAAACAGGCTAACTGCAGCTAAAGTTAGCTTCCTGAAGCTAACACAGAGACAGGGAGGACACTGAGGAAAAGCTCTTACATCTGCTCCACAGCTCAAAGCATTTAAAATACTGACATTTCCAGGGTCCCAGGTTTGTTGGCGGATGGTTGGTAATGCGCCTGGATTCAGGACCAGTCTATTTGCTAGCCCTCTGTTGTTCTGTCCAAAGTTGGAAAAACAGTTTTACTGAGTGTAGCTGGCAAATTTCCTTGATAAATGAACTCTAGCCACTTAGTCTTGTCTTCTTCTGAGATGGGAAGCTTGTGCATGGAACTATGTGGCTGTTTACAGACAAAAACAGAGCAGTGATGGCTCTTCAACTTCAGCATTCTCCTCCCCGCTGCTGGAGAGATTTCTCTCCAGCGGCGGCGGGGAGGGGGTTCAGGGATATCTGCTCCGGTGGACCAATAAGGTCAGATTTGCTCCTGTTTGGTCAAAAAAGGGAATCGCTGACATCTGCAAATACCCAACCCAAGCAGCTCGTTTTAGGTCAGGATTTTAGATTTACAAGCACTACTAGGTACAGGTTTTGTTATTAAATATCACATTTTGTGGGCTGGGAGGAAAGCCAAAGACACACAAATTTCACTAAAAGACTCAATAAAGGGATTTTTGCATAATATGGGATCTTTAAATTTGACTCATGACTTATGTGTTTAATGATGATGTTTTGGTCAGCTGTACTCTGATTCAAACCAAATTAATGTTTAAAATTGGGTAAATGCAGCTTTCATCATTGACTTTCATGCTTCTGTAAGGAACAATGCAGTGGGATTGACTATTTCTCTGATATCTATTTTGTAATTTGCTGATAATTTGTGTTTTTTTTACTTCAAAAGGCTCAGATGACAATGTTCATCATTTAAACTTCCTTGCAGTTTATTTGTTTCTTGTAAAATTGTTCCTTGATGACAAATTGTGGTCTTTTTTGTATCATGGTTTGACACTTGTTTAAAAATGAGTCACACCCATGATGTTGGTGAAACTGATGAAATCACAAGGCAGTCAAGTCTCCCTGTTTTCAAACTGCTGTTTATCTTCAAGATTAAAAGTTACTCAATGTGTATGTTGTCTTACAAAGTAGGAATTAAAGCCAAACAGCTGTGTCATGTTTTTGCTGACCATGTGTCCATCTGTGGAGGCCCTGTGCCCCGTTTCACATCATTTCATGAATACAAAAGTTTAATTTAATCCCCTAAAAATTACCCCAAATTTATCTCAAAAGATCAACAAAAGAAAAAAATTATGGAACCAAAGATTTTATTTTTTCATAAATTTATCTGAGAGCAGAGACTTTTGAGCATGTGGTGACAAAATTTGTAAGTATGGAATTAAATATCTCGGGGAAGTTTTTGACTCTATTTTTGTGTCAAACTGATGAGACTTACAGAGCTGCTGATTTCGACAAGTATGAAGTTTTCTGTAATAAAATCAGAAATCAGGTGGGTATCTTGCCGAATCAATCATTTAGAAAGAAGTTTGAGGCAATCTTTGGTTATATTTAGTTAAGTGAAAACTTGTGGTTAAGGTGTAATTTTAGTCCTCCTTCACTTTAAGTTGGTGAGAACGACACCAGTTTTATCGTGTGTTGGCAGTCATTTTTTTCTTCCTGATTGCCAATTGACGGTCACAAGAACTGGAGTGTGGTTTGAAGTACATGTCATTTGGAATTAGGGATTGTGAAAGGCTTGACAGACTTCAAAGTTAATGAGGGCTTGGCTTTTGCTTCTTTTGTCTCACAAGACTGATTTTTTAATTTTCCAGGTGTATATTCGGCAGAGTGAAGAAACATTGGCCTGATGAGGTGCTGCTCATAAGAGTTCCCTCAGCTTGACTTTTCTCTCCTTTTATTTTTTTTAAAATTTAGCTTCCCTGCACCAACCCCCAAACCTATTTTCACCGACCCTCTGTCCATTACTCCAATGTGAGATTTAGAAGTCTTAGCAAACATTTCCGTTTTAGCGGACCATTGGCTCCAGAGCTTGCAGTCAGAAGAAAGAAAATGTCTTCAAGTCTGGCATTTTCCTTCTTAAATCCCATGACGTTTTTCCAGTGCCTGAATGGGAGAATGAGCGTTTCTCAGAGAGGGGCCAACCAAATAAACCCCTCTTTGGGCCTGAAGCCACTAATCTGTAATTTAATTTCAGGCGGGTGTCTGGACCACGAGGACACACAGCAAGGTCAAGGGCTACTGTACAGAGAGATCTGCGAATTTTGGCACAGCCTGGGGTTTGATCAACAGTCTCATCCAGCTTTAGAGCAGGACATGGTATGTGAGTGTATGTGTGTGTGTATTTGTGTGTGTGTGCTCCTGGGCCCGCATGTGTGGGTGTGTTAGGGAAGGAGGGATTTCTGCTCTACCTATACAAGTCGGACTTGATGAAAGGTAGCTATTTGGCATATGACAGCTACAAACAATCACAGAGAAAATCCATTATTCAAAACAAGTAGAGCGTTCAGGATGACTGAGCATCGGCAAACAGAGAGGGATTAGCCCTAAAATAGGACTGGGAACAATTCAACATGTCACTGTTGATCTGCATGTAAATGAAATATTTGTATTACTTTGGCTATAATTCATGTTTTACTCATTATGTAGACTAGTCTAGTCGGGAGATATATCAACTAAGGATGAATATGAGTTCAATCCCGTGGGTGAAACACCTGTAATAAACTCCAGCTTGCTCTGCTTAAAGGGGAACAGAGTGACTATGTGAATGAAACAAATGATGACCAATGCCAAGGCAGTTCACCATGTCCCTTTAATGTAAATTGGCACAAGATTATCTGACACAAAACTGCTTTGGCATTCATACATGGACACATGGCATGTGGACTCACTGGAGTACCTATTAAAAAAAGCAATAAAACAACCTGTACAGCCCCGAACATGATGAGATACAACATTTCATATGAGCGTTAAAAAAAGAACAAACGAGCCGGGATAGTCCTTCTTCGTTAAAGACACTTTCTTACATATAAGGCTGTCAGGTCAGTGAGGAAATAAGGGTGTATCCTATGCACCATTTGCAGTTTGTTGGAGCTTAGCTGGCATTCAATTTCAATCCCCTCAAGTTAGTGAGCATAGGAGAGCGGCACACACTGACAGGTACAAGTTACTCCACCGACAGACGCTAATTAGCAAGTGCGGGAGTAATAGGAGAGCCAGACTCTCCCTCTCTCCCTCCCTGGCAGAGAGACAGTGATGGCAACTGAAGCAGGGTCATCTCTTTAAGTGTCTCACTTCCTATTAGACAGGAGATCTCTGGTACACGCCCCATCACAACCCATGCAGAGTGATGTCAGCGACAGTGAAAGGATCCTGTCACATCCTGTACGGTTCAAACACAGCTCCTCTTTTGCATACTGCACCCAACTGCATTCATTCACTGCTGCCGCCCCCCCACCCCTCCTCCTCCTCCTCTGATGGACAAAAAAAAGGGAGGGAGGGCGATAGAAAATAATGGCACATGATGTGTTTATGTGTTTTTGATGGAAACTCGAGGGAAAGTCTTAGAAAGGAGATGATGGACTCATCTTCCGCTCAGCGAGGCTTTGACATTCTGTAGGGGGATGCTGGAAATAGTCTCCAGGTTGATGGATAGGTGGAGTGGGATTATACGCGCCAGACTCATCTCCTACCCGTCGCCTGGCCCCGGCTCCTGGAAAAAGACACAAAAACACAATGCGAATCATGTCAGGGTGTGCACAGTGGGAGAGGTTATTAGCTTTGAGAAATAATGAAACTCTGCAGGCCGGTCAGAATAAAAGCTAACTCAATAACTACAGCAAGCAGAGGTAAGAAAAGGCCTCACATGCATACTTCTGATAACTTTCTACATTCTTCATGAGCAGAGCAGACAAATTAAACTGTTCGACGTGGAAAAAAACAAACAAACACAAGCTAGTTTGGCATCATTAGATAAACATTCTCACCAACAGGAAGCTGTGTTTCCAAGGATGCTACAACCTTAAAGACTCTCTTTGTGTAATCATCTTTCTCCCTCTATCACAAGTGAACTCCTAATGCCTCTCCTCACTCATAGCCCCTATGGACCACCCCACTGCTAGCACAGTGAAAGAAATTGTTCTCCCTGCATCATTAAACAGTTTGAATTAACTCTGGTGGAATTTAATTATGTCACACATGAAGCTCTTCTACTTGAAGCCTTTCATGGCAAAATAGTTGGCTACATGCTCGGAGGTTGAGTTTTTAGATACATTATTCAAGTCGGTCAGCTATATCTGCAGGCGACTGAACTTCTCAATGAAACAGCCGACTTTGGATGAATCTTTTAATTCCTGTTTCCTGGTGAGATATCCAACATAAATACCCTGAGAGGAGCACATAATCTCTGCCTCATATCAGTGGGAATTCTGCTCATGCTCTGTGTTCCATTAAGACATCAGCTGTGCTGTCTGAACCTGTCAGGAATCTACGCTGGATTTAGATACGGTATAACTTTGACTGTGTGCACTTGGTGTTTGAAGCACTCAGAGTGTCTGTCCTAATATTTCATCTCAGGAAATACAAAAATAGTTCAGTTAAGGTGGAGCGTCTTAATTTACACTCATTATCATCCCTTTTATTATATTTTAAAACACGACAGGGTGCTGTGATGTGGATAAATCTGACACGAAACCCCATACTGTTTAAAATGTCCAGCAGAAATTCAGTATGTCATTTCTAGTGATAGAATTCTTCATAAACTGCAAAGATAATGTAAGAGCATCTATTTTACAGAGCATCATCGTCTCGCTTACATTTTCTCCACGTCAGAGGGTTATTCGGCTCATTGATTCATCGATCAGCAAAATGAATACAGCACACTTCTCACACATACATTTTTTTCATCATTAAATCTCTCCTAACATGCCCTAAAAGAGATCTCAAGCCTGTTTCTCAAAAATGAGTCACATGGCTGAGTCCAGAGGTCAGAGGTAAAATAAAACAGAAAGACCATAGACTGTATAAAACATGGACGTAGTCTTGCCAATGTCACCCGTCTGTTTCTGAAACGGAAAATGAAGCACATCGGCTATGGCGGCCATATTGGTAGTGGCAAGGGCTTCGCCCACAGCCATAGGGCGCCTGTCAGTCACGTGACCCTCAGCTGTGCCTCTTTTTGGGGGAGCTTGCGATCTCAATATCCTCTGAACTGCCGAGTTAGAAAAAAAATCACCCCCCACGTACAGTGGGTGCCTGTAGTAAAATTAGCGACTTAGACAGGAGACGTTTTTTGAACCAGGCTGTGAACAGGTTAATTTCTGCTTTAAAAATGGCTTTTTTCGGCTTGGTGTGTATGTGATTTCCGCTACTTCCGGAGCCAGCCTCAAGCGAACACTCGAGAAACAGCAGATTTTAGCACTTCTGCATTGTCTCATATTCCCAGACCGGAGGTTGCCGCTTGAGAAAGACCAGCGTCTACATAGCAGCAGTTGTAATTTTTCCAAAAGCAAAAAGAGACTGCTTTAAAAAAATAAAAGTTTGCAGTGATTCTGAGGAGAGAAATCAAAGTTAACTCAAACTTTAGTGTTTGACATAACCGCTTCTCTCAGGGAATCCAAAGCAGCCGGGCCAGAGCCAAACCATTCCTCCACTCCACTCCAGCACCTGAGACACCAGGCTGATGGACAGATTCATTTACAGCAGGTACACGAGATTGAACACTAATTTACGCGGGCTAGAGGAGATTGTTCACGTGAAAGACACAACGGCACAGTGGATTCAATCTAATGAAGCGTTGTAAATCCACACTGTGCCCATTTCTTTCCTCATTTACATTGAAATGTAAGTGCCATCTTCGATTTCTCCCTGCCTCTAACCTCCATGCCTCTTGTAAAATCTGTATCTGAGGATCATCAAAACTAAATTACAACGCAGGCCTGCTGTTTTTTGACACAGCAAAACAAAAAGAAAAAAAAAAAAATCATCCGAGTTGGTATCAAAGACAAACACCAGGGAGGGTAAAATAAAAGTAGATGTTTGGGAACAACCTTGGAGAAGTACTCAGGATAATGAGGAAGCAGCTGAACCTTGGTGATACTAGATGATCAAAAACACCATGACAATCCCTCTGTACAAGGATAATTATAGAGTATAATGCACATACTTATAGTGGGGACAGTTCTTTTATGGATGCATTTATGAAATTCAAGAGACAGTAATAGGCTGCATCCAACAGATGATCCCCTGGGAAGCTCAGGACACAAAATGGTAGGTTGTGTGGGATATATTTAAATAGCAGTAAGCATCATCAGTGTGGGGAGAAATAGAGAGGATGTTATAAGGCGTAACCATGCGTGTAAATGCATAACCTTCAAGTTAACAGTGTGTAAGTACACAGCAAAATAGGTTAAGTATTTTATTGTCCTTCCCTTCCTCCAGTCTTATCTTCCTAAATCAAGCCAGTTACATAAACAGGAGTGACATTAGGAATTGCCATAACTAATTTGAAGCTGATCATCAAAATGAATAAAGATACCATCACTGCTGAGGTGAAGTCTGACTCACAGCAAAAATATGGCACAAGTGATGAACTCTTTGCAGAAAATATTCAGGGCTCGAGCCAACCTTTGCTGGCAACCTCCAGGAAATTTCTGCTTCGGTTAAACAAACAGTCCTATCTTCTTTTTAAATTTACAACATGTTGTTTTTGGGGCTGCATTGGTAAAAACAAAATAAAGTATGTTGAGCTTTAGAAAGGTAGACTTTTGACTTTGACACGCAGAGCCGGGTGCGCTGCCTCATCATGTTTGAAGTGTTTATGTTGAGCAGGAATGTAAGGATGACATTTTTTCTTTCAAGTGCTGATTCCAATACCCTGAGACTTAACTAATATCCAAAAGACTTCTTAAATACAGATGTGACATTAATATATATGTACTACCATTACACACTGCTCCAGGTACGATTCTGGCATCAAACTAAAAAAGAGGGAATAGAATAGAATAGAATAGAATAGAATGGAATAGAAAAGAATAGAACTTTATTGTCATTGTAACAAGTACAACAAAACTGAAGTCACAGCAGCAATAAAGAAAACAAAAGTAAGAAAGTGTATAGAAAGTGCAAAAAGGTTCATAAGTCTTTCTCATGTTGTCTGATGTCAACTTTGATGGAAATGTTCAGTTTCTTGTGCTAATAACACTTTGGCAGGCTAATGTTTAACTTTATCCTGAGTAGAAATGTTCAGTGAAATTTTCCTGTTTCTTCTTCCAATTTCTTGAATTTTCTTAAGATCAATTTGGTATCTATTCATCTATCTATCTATCTGATTTGCATAATTACCTGTTTGCTACGCATAAACCCTTACTTCATTCACATTTTCTCATTTACCACAGTGGGGCACACAATTACTAAGGCAAGAACAGAGTTTTGGACAACTCAGACATGAGCCAAACAAGACTGAGCGCTGTGCAACATTACTGCAGCAGCTCTTTCAACAGGCCCTGCCACTTTTCCTAATAACACCCTGCTATGAGTCAGGTGTTGGACAGGTCATTCAGTGACCTCTGTTTGCCCAATGCAGCTACAGCATTTCACACTTTAAGAATCTTACACCTTTATCAACTCCTCTTCTATGATAAAGGTACCCCACCCCTGACCTCTTTCAAAAAGTAGCCTGCAGCCCCCCTGGTGTTAATTATAGGACTTTTTCCCCTGGAGTCTGGGTGGGACGTGGAGGTGCATTAATCTTGGTTCTTCACTTCAGTCTAAAGGATCGTTTGAAGAGACTCCTGGTGCAAACCCTGAAGGTGAGGTGACTCAGTCTCAGGAGAAAGGTAGAAGGAAGGGAGAAGAAAGAGTCACCGTTTATTCAGCACTCACACCGGGATGTCGGCCATTTCAAAAGGTAAGTCAACCATTTATCCTCCACCACTTATCTTCTCAGTATGTTCGTCTGGATGAATATTAAGAGTCATGGGAGGACGTCCCTCCTGAGCGACTGTCTTCCACCTGTGCTGGTGATTGATGTGGCATGAAGGTGACTGTCATCCCATAAGCTGAACTGCGCAGAGCGAAGCATTGGCTAAAGGACTGTGACATGTTTATGTCAATGATTTTACTTTTTGCACCCACTCATCCTGCACTTCAGGTATGCTCAGAGGTCAGTGTTGCATTTAATGGTGACATTACAGCTTAAACCTACAGCAGAGTAATATTATCAACTAATTTAGAGGCATTTCAAATGTAGAAAAAACTATCAGGGATAGTTATTGCAGCCATTTGATCATGTAGATCATTAGAATTTAATGATCAGAGTTTAATTACAATTTTAAATTTAGAAATTCTCGTGGCCTATGTTACAACAGAACAAACATCCTATAAACTTTATTTGGAGGACAAAAAAAGCTCAGAAGAATCTAAAGCATGTGCACTCTTGATTTTTCATGTATTTTTCAGTAAGTCCACTTTCTTGGTGGAAAAAAAGCAAACAAAAAAGAATGAAGCAATTAGCTACATGGTTTCCTGTGCATGTGCAGCTTCCCATGCAGTTTCAGAGCAATGTATGCATACTCTAGAAAGCTACACATAAAAGCCACTGCTAACCATTCAGTGTGCGCCATGTTTAGCATATTGTCATCACAGTGGGGGGACTGTTCAGTATTTAGGTTTGTGCCATCTGTAAATTTCTCTGTGGCTTAGCATGGTTTCTTTGAAAGGTTTTCTTTGTGAACAACAGGCTGGGATCCCTTACAAAGGCTTCTCCTGCAACCTGAACCGATGTTCATCACATTGACGGCGGCTGTAAATGGAGAGACTCCAATGCTGGAGAACTCCTCAAACATCATGCTGCAAAAACCGCAAAGATGATAAGACTTGATGACTGATCAGAAGTGTTTTTATAATCTATGAAATGACAACACAAAGTAAAGTGGTCCTTGGGTCTACGTAAATGAAACAATCAGACAATGAAGGAGACAAGGAACCCAGCGCAGTCTTTTTCCTTTGTTTATCCACTTTCATGAGTCCATCATATTTTGGTGCACCTTATAAAATAGCCTCAGAGAATGCATGCTTGTACATGTACATAATTTCAATTTTCATTACTGGAATGATGAATTGAATATATTATTTTACTTCTTAATTACATCTTAATGGAGCTCTTTCATCATCTGCTCATTTATTGCACATCTTAAGATGATAACGTCCCAGTTGTCTGAGTTTGTGCATGTACTTTCGTTTGACTGTGATTTCCACCATCACCATGCTGCTGATCTTATACCCAGTCTCTCATCTGCATTATGAGCACTCTATGGTAGTTAATTGAGCCCAGAGGCAGTTGGTTTCAATGAAGGCTCCTGTGCTTTTCTGGCAAAAACAGGAGAGATGAAGCTCTCTGGAGAAGTCAGCTCTGTCGAGAGGCAAACAGAGCAGAACTCCTGCCGTGTTCATTAGCTGTCATTGATCAGTGATTCAGTTGCTGTGCAGCTCCTATCATAGAACACACAGTACCAGTTTTCTGTCCTAAAAAATTAATATAGAGGTAAGAAAGTGGAGCCAGCACAGCATTTTCCTCCTTACATTTTATTTTTCAAAGCACAATTTTGATGTGAATGGATGTTTGCCAAGGTTTTCAACAGTATGCAGAGACTGCCACGCAGCACACTTGTCCATTCCACACTTTTCTGATATCAATAAGAGCTACTATATTCAGTTATTGGCTTCCCTCAGAGGCTATCATTGCTGCAGCCTATTCCATCACCGGAGATGTACTGTAGAATGAGGCTGCGAAGTACAAAAATGCTGATAAATGGCTGAGACAAAAACATAAATAATGCAGAGATCTGAGATACTGGAACGGTGAGTCAAACTCTACTTCGAGACACCTCCCTGGAGAGGGTCCAACATAAGTGTCCTGTCTGACATCATCAGCATCTGCCGGGCCTCACCTGCCACGTATAGCAGAGAGGAACTGCAGGAGGCCCTCTCTGTCTCTCCTAATGCTTCACTTTGCTTCCCTCCAACCTGAAAATTCTGATCTGATCATCCGGGCACACCCCCGCCTCACATATCTGACAGACGGAGCAGGATTCTTTTTTCAAAATCCACTCCATTTCATCCTCTTTTATCTCTCACCTCATGTTACTTATAAATCCATGGCAGTGTAAACCTGGCGCTATTACTGACAAAGAATTGTAGAACAATGAGGGCAATTCTAAGCATGACTGGCACAAGTTAAAGTGAATATAAAGGGAGCCTTAAGTAAATACTTCGCAACTCAGCACTGGAGTTGAGAGAGACGGCACTAATTACACACATAGTGCTGATCTGTTATCAAGTGTAATCTTCACTCATTGGAATTCATCAAAAGTTCGCCAATAGATGACTAAGACGGTCTATGCAGCTCAGTGAGTTTTCTTTATTCTCTTCATGTAAGGTTTTGAATATTTATTCTGTCCTCATTTGCAGCCGTCTAATGCTAGGCCAAAGTTCTGCCCAAACAATTCCTTATTGGCCCTTTACAGCTTAAAAGAACAAAGACTTTCAAATATCATTGTAGATTATGACCACAGGTCTTACAGCTGAATGCAAAATTACACTTGGAAATAGTTAGGTTTCTCTAGACAATGCTCCTTTGCAGATAATATTCTTTTTTTTTGGGTCAGATGAGTCAGTTTTCTGATGGGATGCATTAACTCCCCTGCCCGGAGAACAATAACAGTGATATTCAGCATTTTTATTCAAGTGTTGCTTGAACCAGCATTATTCAAACACTGTGGTTATACAACTGTCTGAAGAAAAAGACAAAGAAGAGACTTAAAAGACAAGAACTAAGGGAAATAACTGGTTGACCCACTTGGTTTTCTGAAGCACAATATCATATTATTTTAGCCATCAGATAAGCTATTTTATTTTAATGGCTAAATTATGCAGGTAGAGAAAAATATGATTGTGGTCTCTGACTCACATCTATGACAGGAGTATTGTACTACAAGGAGACATTAGTGCATTGTCAATATCAAAAAGTGTATCCCACATTTCTCTTAAAAATCATATTAAGGTGCAGGGTGAAAACACATCTTACCTTAACAATGAGGGTTATTAAAATCATGTTTAGAACACTGTATTTATGATATCACCCATTAAGCCTGAGCCCATACAGGCTGCAACAGAGTAGAGAGCACAGAAAACAAAGTATTGACTGTGCTGCAGAGAGCCATTTACTATAATATCACTGTATCGCTGCTAGTAATGACACGCTTAAGGGTCGAGCAGATCAGCATAGGTCAGGACTAAACACATGTATTGATAAGGCACAGGTTTATGAAAACAAAGTGCCTCCTGACTCTAAAACGGCTTAATTAAATGCAGAGCTTGGCTTTATTAAATAAGATATGCTGCACTCTGCATAAACGCATTAATCGATAGCTAAACTGCCACACAAATATTAGAATAATTGATCCAGGATGATTCAGCAGCCGGGAGGTCTGGGGGCTTGCAGGATATTACCTAGCGTTAACAATCACAGTGAAGGTCAGTGGATACTACAGTAATGACAAACGTCCTCGTTTTGACTCCTCCTTGGCCAGACTTTATTCTGGCTAGTAACAGGAAATGACTTTGTGCACCTTCCATCATCTTCTACTCAGCCTGTACACTGAAGCTTTATGGCAATGACCAATCAGGGTGTGATAAAAACAAGCTGTAACTGTCTCACCTTGTCATAAAAGTATTCACACAACTGACACAGTACTGCTGGTTATTAAGGTTAAAGTTAAGAGTGCAGAGAAGACTGGATAAAGTCTCAGATTATACTTTGTTCTTACAGCATATGAGAAGAGAAACTAGTGAGCTGTTACTCAGAAATGGAACAAAATGCTGTTAAATTATTCTTTTCCCTCTAACAGCACATGTGTTGATACAGGACTGTAAAATATACACAAAATACATCAAATCTTTTCAGCCTCTAAGACTCTTTTCCATCTAAGCACGAGGATAATAACAGAACAGGTTTATCTTATTAGTTACATTTATTTGAAATTGTACCAAACAGCAGGAAATTATCCCTAACAGACACATTTATGAACAGCTGTATCTGTCTCTTCCTGACAAAAGACAGGCTGGCTGCACCATCCTGTTATCACTCCAGCCCCACAGAGACTAAAAAAAACCCTCTGCAATATCTGACAAATCAAAATTGATAGAGTGTCTCTTATAAATGTCTCCTAAAATATCAGCACCAAACATCAAAAAATCTATGTCAACAGAAAAAAAACAACCTAATCAGAAATGAAGCTTTGGAAACCTAAAACTATCCTCTGCACACACAACTCCTAAAATAGCTCCAAGCTTTTGGGCTTTCCTGGCCCATAGGGGTGCACAAGCTTGGACCAGGAAGGGATAAAGCACCTGACACAGACTTGCCAAGGTTGAGTGAACACGGGGCCATTGCCGGGATTGTCCCATTCCTCTCCCCAAGGGCCACTGCCTGCACCCCGGCCCCCATCAAATTGGAAATGCTCACCTGTCTGCCACTGTATTACTGCTGCTGCTCTTGGTCTAGGTCAGTCTGCTATTACAGAAAAAGTCACCACAAAAAAAGGTTATATGGCCATGCCGTCAACAATCAGTCTGACAATATGAGTGAGGAAAAATACACTCCCATACATCCTCCCTGAGCAAAACTGGCTCGACATTCCAACAAAGTTTAAAGGAAGTGTTTTCAGCACAAGACGTCAACATGACAATAATGACCAGCACTGGGTCACAATGCTCAAGAGGATAATAATTTACAAGAAAAGTTTGAACAGTGAAAGCATGAAAATCATGACTCCAAAGAGCTTCTGGATTTGTGTTGGTCTGGAAATTGGGGGTTTAAAGTAATCAAAGGAGAAGAGAGCCAGGCGAAACTCATAAGAGAGTCAGTCCACACTGCTGAAAATTGGCCCACCTCTACCTTTTCTGCACCCAGCAGGAGGTAACGGAGAGCAGCTGCAGTAGAACAGGATTAATATCTCTGGTGTGGTATTTCAAAGATGCTTCAATTTGTGGTGTACAGTATATTTTTAATGACTTTATGTGCTTTGGCCAAGTTACTATTTTTTTATGGCTCATCCACCGATAAAGCAGCCTAGTATCCTGGATGTATGGTCAGGTGGCACAATGACTCTCCCCTTTTTTATATACCTGCCTCTTTACTTTCATGTTATTTGATTGAAATAAAAAAATGCCCCAAATCAGAAAAAATGTTTTAAATTTTCACGAATTGACAAAAGCTGTCAACTCCCTTTATAACCCTTCTCTACTGTGTCACAAGAGGAGCTGTCCATGGTACTGAACCTATAGTCACAGTACACACGAAGCATTCTGTATCAAACTTTTCTAAGGTCTAGTTCTTTAAAACAAGAACACATTTCCTTTTTTACGACTTTGTATAACCTTGATTGTGGATATTTATTACCTGGCTATATAAAAAAGAGGTAAAAACCTCTCTACTATGGTGATTAGTTCTCAAACACAAAAGCTGCAATTGACAGCCTGATCACACTCATGTCAAATCCATTTGCATACAGTTCTGCACATTCCAACTCTTCCTGCTGACACTGTGGTAAAAACAGTAGTGTCACTCTTAGGCTGGTCTTCAGACTTGAGAATTAATGACAGTTACCAGTAATAGAGTAACCCAAACTGTGCGCCAACCATCCCAGATAACGGAAAGTAGAGCAATTCACCGAAAGCTGCAGAGCTACTGAGTTCCATCTCTAAGCCGTCAAATTGTACTGTTATAATGTTGGTGTCTTTATAATTTGGTTATACTTGGTATGTAAAAGCCCAACTAGGGACAAGAGATGGAAATCAGCAAAAGGAATGAACTGTCTTGTGAAAAATACAAGTTTCACGCTGTGTGCTGCCAAGTGCACAACTCATTGCGGGTTAAGATGAGATAAGACTTCTTTATTTGTCTTGATGTTAATAAAACAACCTGATAATGTTTTTGGAAAGCATCTTGAGATAAAATTTGTTGGGATTGGGCGCTTTACCAATAAAGACGGATTATTTAATTGATTGATCTTGATTTGAATACACGAAACCACCTGCTTAAAATACATAAATAACACATACATAATTCCTTCCTTTCTTGTTGTGTTGTGTGTGAATTCAGTGCCAGGATGTGGAATGCAACCCTGAGCAGACCCTGTCTTTGTCTCCTGTCTACTGGGTATTTTCTAATGGGCTTGTTGAAATATACATGTAATTTTCATGACTGGCCAAGCATCCACAGAAAAGCATTGACACATTGCCCAAATATAGCAGAAGGATGCTATTAACCTTATTATGTAAGACTCTCATTGTAACACCAGAATAGTCTGCTGCTACAACTCATCACGAACTAAAGTTGGCAGATTGAAAACTTCATGAGGATGGCAGTGAATATGCATAGTTGAAAAAAACAAAGAAGGCAGCAAGACTTACACCTTCAAATGTTAAAGTCAGACTCCAACAGCTGGTTATGATATCTATGTTTGCAAGCTCAATGAAATAAAATAGATCTGTCACAGCAGACCATGACCCTGTGGTTCCTAAAATCAAAATGTTAATACTTCTCATATTCCTGACTGTCTGCTGAATTAATGCAGCCAAGGCTCATTACAGTAACACTTACCCTCAGCCTCTAGAGACATTGTGTCCTCTAAAGAAATACTGCAGAGTATAAGGCAGTTGTGATAAGGGAAAAAAAGTGACACCTAAGCGGCACTTAAATACAAAGGTGTATGTAAAAACATAAAATTGCACATGCTCACCTTGAATCTCTGGCCTTAGCTGTTCAGCAGTGTCATGGCTGGAAAAAGAAAACAGACAGTCATTAATAATAATAATAATTATAATTGAAATAAATAAATAATAATAATAGTAATAATAATAATAATAATAACAACATATAAATAAAGAGTAAACTGGACCGGAAACTGAACCTTGCAGTGCACTATGTATATCTTAGAGATAGCAAGGGAGGGTTGATTACCTATGGAGATTGCAAAAGTTTAATCTTAAAGATAAGAATGAAATCAACTAGGTGCAGTGTCCCTGACTTGGGCTCCAAATACTGTATTATTTAAAGCTCTGTGAGAGATACAACCACTGTAAAGTGGGATCATGTCAGCATCAATATAACTTTCATGTCCATTGTGTCATGGAAAAGCATCATTACAGCCTCAGTTGTTGTTATCGCTTCCCCTCATTCCTTCAGCACCCTTCCTCCTCCTCCTCCTCTGCTCCATCTCTGTGCACCAACCTTGCCATGGCTAACAGGAAGCAGAGGGCACAGCGCTTTATTTAATTAGTCACAGCAGCTGAGTGCTCATGTGGAACCAAACAGGGGAGGCAGATTGGGGTAGTGAGATGGATAGGCACTCTCCCACCGGGCCTTGGCTGTGCTGTCAGAGGAGCGGAGATTACATGACAGAGGGGGGAATGGGGGGGCTGGGATGGCAGGAGGATGTAAATGGTGTCTGTACGGAAGGATTCATCCCAAGAAAAAGGATTGCCTTCACTTGTGAACCCCTGTACTCCTGTCCTCTCACGAAACCACTCTATATACTATTACTTTGTCAATTATGCAAAACCAGGCAGCAGGGGGACCGGCTTGTTGTTGTGATGCACTGGGTGCTTTGACTGCTTTTATTAACAGTGACAACACTCATTATTCCGAATGATTTAGGAGCTGCTATTTGCCTTCTATCTCTTCTGACAATGATCAGGTGGCCTTTTCCTCACGGGCCAGCAGATAACCTCTGAGAGTTTGTAAAAGTAGCTCAGTGTGCAGCACATCTATAATGAAATCCATCCCAAACTCAAGGCAAAGGCAGGATAAAAGCAGAGAAAAAAAGTGTTTCCTTAGCGACTCCTTGGTATATATTGCACTTTCTCGTCTTGAGAGAAGAAAAGGAGAGATTAGCAACACATGAGATATTCATTTGTACATAATTACAGAAAACTGTGTTACGTGAAATCTGTATGATTCATGTGTAAGGAGGTTTATAATTCCCTTTATTACCCAACCAGTCTTAATTGGCCTTCAACAGCAAAATAGCTTCTCTCAGTGTTCACCCTTGGAGAAAACTCAGTAGTAAACATGTAGCTTTCTGTGTGCTGCTGAAACAGCAAGGAACATGAGTGTGGTGCTTGAATAATGTGTTTGCAGCAATGAAGCAATGTTGTGCAGGAAGCTCTTTTAATTAGCACTCTTGAAGTTGTCCTGTGACCCACATCTAATAATGAAGGCAACATGAATGTTCTATTTACATATCTTTAGTCAGTAATGTGTGACCGTTGGGAGAGCCCAGTGGCAGAGTATGTGATGCCAGTGAGAAAGGGGGGGCATGTCAAGCAGAGCTGCCTGAGGCTGTTTTCCAAGGCCCACTCAATCTGAACTGCAGCAATGTGGAATAGTATGTTAGTGACCTGCAGGTCTGTCAAACTGGGTTATTTTTAAGTATGCTGCATGCAACTTTTTAATAAGACTTGGTATGGTGAAGCCATGTCTTTCAAAAATCAAATTCCCAGACTGTTTATTTTATACTGTTTAAATTGACTTTACAGCTTTAACACTTCATACTTACTAGCATCCGAAACTGGGCCTCTTTTAGTGTATAAACACAGTAGATAAGGAAACCAAACCAACTTTAGGGTGCCATGTGAATATTTTATGCAAACACACAAAACCAATTTACATAAAGTGTTTCAAAAACATCTTAGCTGCATTTCCATCCACAAAAATCATTTGCAAATCTTATTATTCAGTGCCTCATTTATATCTGATGGATGATAAATAAGACATCTTATTATGAGTTGCATCTACAGCAGATAACCAAAATGGGGCCTGCAAACACTGTTTCGCAGCGCCCCAAGTGGATAAAAGTACAGGATATTATCAGAGAGATTAAAAAATGTATATTTCACTCTATAGAACACACTGCTGTAACCGCTGAAATATTTAAACATCTTAATTTGTGCACTCAACACGCTACATTTAAAGTCCCATGAGAGCCATAAGGTGAATATTATGTTCCTCTTGCATAAAGAGGTCGTATTTTCATTGTTATGTGAATAACTCAATAGACAAGACAGAGAGGGATATAATAAGCACAGAGGTGACTTTGACTCTGGTACAGCTGTCCTTGTTTCTGTCTGTCTTCTGAAAAGTCAGCCGAAGCTGGCCAGCTTCTCAAAATCAACACAACATTTAAGGTGATGAGCTCCTGGGCTTGAGGCTTTAATATGATTTCAGCAACTATCATCCATCTTTCAGAGTTGGCCTTGGCATGAAGTAGTCATGAGACAGAGCTGCGGCGCGTCTTTCAGCTATCAGATTTATAATGCTTGAAATTTTTAAACTTTCCACCTTCACAGGACCTTGCCTCAGCTAAGGAGGGTTACAAAAACCATTTTCCTCATGGAGCTTCCTCTTCAGAGGGCGTGTCAAATTGTTCTTTCCGACAATTCTTTGTCTATGAAAGAACTGGGTCACTGACTAACACTCTCTTCCAGTGCCTTGTTGCTAAGGCCCTGACTCCTTAGAGTCCGGGATTTAGGGAGACAGGGGCTAGTGCACACAAACTAAAGCCAGCTTCTGACAGGAGGAGCTGCACTTGCGTGACTACAGCCCCCTCTAAACAGCACATCATGCTCAGATTACTGAACACATTTCAGAGAGGAGGTGGGGAGGTGAGGGATGAAGCCAGCAAGATGCATACACACGGCACATCTCTAAATGTGGATGCAGATTAGTGTATCAAAGTGCTTTTATCTGTGTCTAGTGTGTGTGTGTGTCACTTTGCCCTTCAGTGCATGAGTGTGTAAAGGGGCTGCTGTTGGCTGCAGCAAAATCCAGAATTTGAGCTCCGCTGTTTGTTAAACATTATTTGCCTCTGCTGTAAAGGCAACAAAGGGATCCAACCCTATTGCAAATGAATGGGCCCAGGTCCCTAGTTATCACTGGTTATTGTTCGAATCAGGCTGGCTTTGAAAGGGGAGGCGCGCTCTCCTTTGGACAGCTCATTAAGATAACACACAAACGTGGCTCCCCATCATCCTGGGTTTATTAAAGTGGGGCTCATTTCAGCTCCATTGTCTCATACAGGAACCTCTGCTTTTGTCAGCGCAATTGGAGCCAGATGGCAAAACAAAGCTGCCTGTCTGGAGTGCTTACAGAGTGATCTCAGAAGGCAGGGCCATTAACTTGACTTCACCAGCTCAGCGCCCACAACGTCCACCTGGATCAACCAGGTGCACGGACGGTGACGTGAGGCAGGGTGAGCTGGGGTGGCTGCAAGTTGTTTTCTTGTCACTTGAGCACAGGCAAACTACTGTCTTCTATTTGTAGTCTTCTTTTCCAAGTTCCCTTTAGCTACAGCTGACCTATGAAGCCTTACTAGTTGTGGGATAGCTGACCCTGCTCCTTGCTGCACAGATCTCTCTGAAACATTCATGAGAGAGGCATTAGAGAATAAAAGTCATTGTCCCCCTTCACTTAGAGACTCCCAGTCACCTCTCAGCTTATTAAAATCACATGGTATTAACTTTGCTGTCCACAGAAGAGCTAAATAATTCAATCAGACTAAAGAAGGAGTCAAATGAATAACTCTAATGACATTAATGCTTGAGGGAGAACCACTCAGGTTTGTGAGGGGTGGGCGCTGAGGCTGGGCAGGCAGGCAGAAGAAAGCTCGCTCTGCTTGCTCTGCTTGCTAATGGGGAAATTAATTCTGGACTCATAAGGTCACACTTGGCAAAATATCACATAACTCTCATCACAGGAATAGAGGCACATAGAAGGATAAGTTCTGGTCCACTAGAATTACTGAAAGCTAAAGATGAGAATTGAGCAAAACCTATAACTTCTTTCAGATGTAAATATACAGATCTCATGGATATCTTTGATTTTACTAAATGCATATTTAAGATGAGTCTGACATTTTAAAATGTGTGCCTATTTCCTTTCTTGTGATGAAATAGACGTGGCAGTTACTGGAACTCTGTTGGCTTAGCAGGGCTTGAAGACCTGAAACTAGCTTCGTTCTTCAGAAAGAAACAGTCTTCTCACCAGCACCTGTTCATTCATGACTTATCTTAATAAAAAAATGAAAAGTAATTATACATTTAAATATGTGTGTGTGTGTGTGTGTGTGTGTGTGTGTGTGTGTGTGTGTGTGTGTGTGTGTGTGTGTGTGTGTGTGTGTGTTTTGGATTTGAACAACCAGGCCGAGCAACAAGCAGACTCCAGCTTTGGCAGCACTTTTTTCACACTAACTATAAAATTTTAACATGCTAACACACATTAAATGAAGTTAGTGAGCATGTTATGATTGTTTAGAGTTGTTAGCTCGAGGCGCCACTCTTCTTGAGCGAAGCTTCACAGAGACCTTGCAGGCTGAAAACTTGTTCATTTACTTCCTTTGTTTAAATGCTTGGCTTTGAACACTTTGTGAAATGTCTCTTTGCTGAGGGGCACATTTTCTAAAAAGGGTACAAAGCTCCTGCTGGGTATTGTCTTTATTGATTGGTCTGAAAGTAGACAGATTATAAAGAACAGTGTCTTGAAAACCAGTGTAGCATTAAATAGAAGGAGGGCTGTCACAGGTGATGTCATTCAGTCCATTTTGCTGTATTTCACATCATAAAAATTCAAGCAGCTTATTCCAGGTGACAACAATATGCATAACACAATTCAGCCAAGACTCAGAGCAAAATCAATTCGTCTTGGTAAACAGGATCATTTGAGTGCAGGACACGGTAGGGCTCTTGCTGGCATTTTGAGAAACTTGGAAATCGCAGAACTTGTTACCATTAAATTTATAGGCAAGATAGATTTCACTGTTATGGCTGTAGCTTTGGGGGAACGTGTAATGTAAAACAGCTTGTTGGCATTGCTAAATTAGCAGTTTCGTCTCCGTCTCTCCGCCTCAAACACTTACACAGTCACAAAACGTGAAAGACTTATGCCAGGGGGGTTGCTGTGTTGAATGGATTTGGTGCCTGGAGCCTGCTTCATTTCTCACGTGCACTCATACTTCATCAGCGTTCCCTCACACATCAGTAAACAAACTTAAAATTCAGTTACTCGTTCTGCTGGGTTTCTGTCACCCTGCCACCTGGATTTACTTTTAAATAGACAGAAGAAATACACCTCGGTTGATGTTTACACTATCTGATATTTTTGTGGCTATATAACATTTAGTTCAGTATGTGAAAATAGATTGCCTTTAAAAAATAGTACTGAAGTAGGTTTTAAGATTTTAAATTTGCAAATAATAATTATAATAATAATAAAATATATAAAAATGAAGGTTCTTTAAAATACCGGGTTTTAACCACTTGTATGGCAGCACTAATTATTTCAACTTCTAGTTTTGGGCTAATAAAATGTGTTACCTCCTGTCCTTAGAGATGCCTATAGCCTAAATGTGCATATAAAGCTCAAAATGCTGAATGCAGAATAGTTGACATCTCAAAAGAATTAATTTGAATATTCATTTCCCTTTGAATTTCTATGTACTTCCATTGTACTGCTAAATAAAATGGGTTTTATCGCTGTTAGATAAACTAACACAAAGTATCCCGCAGTTGTAAAAGGTGATGAAAATAATGCATCTTCATTTACTTGTGTGTGGTTTTTTTTTTTTTTTTGCATTTTTCAATCCAAATACAAAGTGTTTTAAGTGTTTGGCTCTGAAAACTGTAACTACTGTGATATGGTCACCTGCCTGTCTTTAGGTTAATTGGTTCATGCAAAAGTTTCTATTTTCGTGTGTTGAAGGTCCCATATTATGCAAAAATCCCTTTAAGTCGTCTTTTATTGACCAGACCTGTAGTTAGTAGTGCTTGTGAATGTAAAATCCTGACCTAAAACAAGCTGTTTGGAATTTCCAGGATTTGCTGACATCAGCGATTCCCTTTTTTGACCAATTAGGAGCAAGTCTGACCTGATTGGTCCACCGGAGCAGATACCCCCGCCCACTCCCCTCCCTGCTGCTGGTCAGAATGCCAAAGCTGAAGTGCTGCTTTGTTTTTGGCTGTAAACAGCCACATAGTTCCATGCTCAAGCTTCCCATCTCAGGTGAAGACAAGACTTAGCAAGGAACCAAGGATATGTGCCAGCTACACTCAGTAAAACTGTGCATGTGTGTGCTAATCACTTCATGGCTGACTGCTTTTTCAACTCTGGACAGAACAACAGAGGGCTAGTGAATAGACTGGTCCTGAATCTAGGCGCATTACCAACCATCCGCCAACAAACCTCAGACCCTGGAAATGTGAGTATTTTAAATGCTGTGTGCTGTAGAGCAGATGTAAGAGCTTTTCCTCAGTGTCCCCCGGTCTCTGTGCTAGCTTCAGGATGCTAACTTTAGCTTCAGTTAGCCCATTGTTGTAGCCTGTAATGTTACGGTTAACAAGCTTCACTGTTTTCTAAACATTATGCACTTGGAGCTCGTGGCGCCGCTCTCGGGGACGTGGAAGCGCGGGGCGGTATCAGCGGTGGCTCATTTACATATGAAGGTCACGCCCACTAAATCTGACCGTTCTGAACAGAGGGGCTATGAGAGGCTGGAAACAATGCTGCTGTGCTCGATTTATTGGCTTTTTGGACCTAAACATGTTACTAACATTTCATGAAGACATCAATGATCCATATTAAACTGCAGAAAAGGAAAATAATATGGTACCTTTAAACAAAAGAAAAAAGCAAAAATAAGTATATTTGAATATTAAGTCATCAATGCTTAAGTTGAGTGAATAGCAATGCAAGGTCCTGTGTTTTCATATATTGTGTTTGGATGAAATGTGTAGAAATTTAACAAGTGAATTTTCATTATGCTACTTTCCTTTTGCTACTTTTCACTGCAAGCTATCTCAAACAGTAAGTCCCTGATACTAGCAGGGTCTGAGTCTTGACCAGGTGTGGATTGGCTGACCTGTCTTTGACTCCTCTTCTTCCAGCTCCTTGGCCTCTTCAGCTGTGGAAAAACAGAGGGGTCATTATCAGAGGGAGCCACAGCACAAAGACAGTCTCACAATGCAGTCACTTCATCGCACGCCTATGGTGAGCTGATCCTTCACAGCTCAAAGGACAAGCTGTGTTGAGAGAGCTATATGACGACGAAAATCCCCACAGTGGTACCCCCACCACGTTCCACACACACATGCATCCACACACGGAGCCATACCCACCCCTTAACCTCTTATCCAGCCTTTTCACAAAGACAGTAATCACATTAGGCTTTAGCTGCTGGCTTTCTGGAAACCCACTGTCAACAGAGTTTGAGAGGGAACCTGGTGAAGGCTGTCACACTTACATACGCAAGCTGCATGCATGTGGGCGCGCGCACACACACACACACACACACACACACACACACACACACACACACACACACACACACACACACACACACACACACACACACACACACACACACACACACACACACACACACACACACACACACACACAAGTTAAAAATAGCACAGAGACTGAGTGTCGAAGCTGCTGATATTAATTTTCTGATGCTATTCCAACCCCAATTGAGCCTGAGATTTACTATTCAGTGTCTGATATGTGAGATTAAACTGATAATTGAACAAAATTAAATGTCAAGGCAACACAATTCATTTGTTTTTATTCCTGCGTGTATTCTTGGTTTTCCCTGACTTTGACAGCAAAGACTATAATCCTCTTGGGAAATTAAGCAAAAATCCTTATTATTACAGCAGCAGAACACAGTTTGCAGATTCAAACAGCATTTGTATGCATGGGTCCACCTACACCACATTCTTCAGACTACCCTACCTCTCTGTTATGAAATCTGATTTTATCACTTATTCAGTTTAATCATACATTACTTCAGTCTGCACAGTAAATACTTATTCATAATTGTGGCACCATCATTAGTCATAACAGGCATGTCTTTGGCCATTCAGTATGGCTCTGAGGGGTGCAGATGTAACACTAACTTGCTGTGTATGTGTGCTATCTGACAGTAAAAACTTCACAAAACCCCTCCAAAAAGAAACATACCACTACTTCACATCATACACATTGTAGCTGAGTATCCTCACAGATGTGTGAGCCTGTTCCTTCACCGTTTCACTCCACACCTCCAAATCGACCAACAGTATCACCACTGAGGCAGCAGTGGAAATACCTTGGGGAACAAGGAGCGAGGCTCATTTAAAGGCACCTTAAAGTCAGGGTGAAGGCGAGGGCATCCACAGGACAGGGAGTGAGAACTGCTGCCCTTGTACATTCAGAGTGTTACAATTTTATGCCCATGTTTGCTGCATCCCAAACGTGAGTGCACGCATGTGTGTGTGTGTGTGTGTGTGTGTGTGTGGAGAGTGGGAGAGAAGTGTGGTTACGGCTTAAGCTCTAAAGCTGGACAAACCACATAAAAGATGAGAGTCAGGGGCCAGAAACAGCTACTCAGTGAAGCCAGAAGAGTGCTACCGTTCCTCATCATCATCCTCCCTTTCTGTCTCCATGATTCCTCGACACAGAAATAGTCCAACACTACTGCTGAATGTTCCTGAGCACTACTGTGCCTTCATGAGTGCAAATGGCTCTAGTTATTAAACCTTAAGTCCTATAAATACACTGATTAGTGGGACTAATTAATTCATACGTGCACGCTCAAACAGCAGAACCTTCTTTTTAAGCCTTGTGCATAAAAAGACATAAAGCTTAATGACAGCAGTATTTGTGCGGGATTCCATTTATCCGCTTTCTTTTGAACATCAACTCTTGATGTCAAAAAAGAGAAGATTTTGCTCATTTGAAAAAAAGGATGGCTTCATTTTGTCAATATTTTGATCAGGGCTTTTATATCCTGACAGTATGAAATAATAGATCTTTGTGTCTATTGATTCACTTGCACACAAAGACGGGTAATCACTGTAAAGCTGAGGGTTAAACCCTGGAAAACACATGCACAACTGGGGTAAACCCCCCTGCCCCCAGGGAGAATACTGCTTCCCTCATGACTTTCATCCGTCACGCAGGGGAGACCCGGCTCATGTCACCTACGCATGATCTGCATGCATGGGTCTGATGAAATCACATGCTTATCTAAATGTGGGATGAGCTTTGCAGTCACTGTAGGAATATATAAGACACATAGCCACGGTCATTTTGTTAAGCAGGACAAGGAGAGGGATTAAACAGAGAATAAAAAGCATATCAGAGAGAATAGAATCACTGGTGTTGAGAAAACACTGCTTCTGGAATTGAGATTGCACTTAAAACTGCAATACCACAAGCTGCTCTTCTCTGTTACACTACATGTTTGCTTTTCCACATATGTTATGACAGGGAAGAAAAATGAATCTCTTGCTCCTCCACTTTCACTGACCCTTGGACCATCGCTGCTGAGACACAGGGAAGAGCATCCACTTCAATCTGACCATAACGGAGAATGCCATTAAAAGATAAGACAACCACAATTAAGTTGCACTTCTTCGCTTTCTGCCCTCCCCTACAGCTCAAGATATGTGTGTAGAAAAACTTTTTTAAGCCCCTCCACATCTGTATTCACACAATATCATTCTGTGAGGAGTACAAGAGCCTGCATGATATGTGAATAAGTCAGCGCCCCCCACTCTTCAGGTTCGTGCTTGGAAAACATCAGTGGCTGAAGAAGCATTGCTGGCAGGGGATAGAATAAGACTTAACATTTCAATAAAGCAGACAGTGGACGACCACATAATCAGTCCAGCCTTTGGTGTTGGAGCTGCGGGCAGGCAACGCAACTTCTCATCCACCCGAATGAACAAAGGACCCCACAACCCTGGAAGCCTTTTGCCCTGTGGGAGGGACTGCATTATATTTTTCTCTTTCCATTTCATTTGATTTCATATGTTCCATGGAGCTATTTACTCTTTCCTCTGAGTCTGTGTCACTTCCATATTTATTTTCAAACCTCTGGGCCCTGGTGCAGACACTGGCTGACCTTTATTTAAATGTCTCCTCCACTCTGAGCGGATCTCATTACAGCAGAGCTGGTGGCTCTGCACTATCTATCTCATTTCAAAACTTTTTCTCTTTGCACTCGCGGCGATCCTCGGCTATTCCACAACGCTAATTACTGGACCCGAGTAATGATGTTCCTCTTTGCCGAAGATATGTGTCCCACCATCTGAGATTCTGCCTATACGCATTAAGCAGAACTCCCCCTGGATTCTCAAAGTTCCTTGAGCAGTTAACATCTCATCACTGCTTTCTGCTCTATCTCTCTCCCTCGCTCTCACAGTGCCTCCCACATGATCGAGGCAACACGTCGCAATTATGCATATCATTTACTGGCCCACTATCTGAAGAGTTTAAGGAGTCACTCTGCATTTTAATGAAGGCCCTAAGAAGGGTTGAAAGGAGAATGATAGGTTAGCATCCATTATTCAGTGAGCCCTTGAACTGTGCTCACAAAAGGCCAACGCAGTCCAAGAAAAAACAGAAAACTATTTAATTACTTTATCTTTTAGTACATATAGCCCCAGAGTAGCTCCAGATTTCAAATTACGCCTAATAAAGGCCTTACATGCCTAAAACATGCTTTTATCTAATCTCAAGGATTAAACATGGCTGTTAAACAGAAGCACCACCAATTGAATCTTACTCCTTTTTCAGGAAATACACTGATACCGTTCCCCTTCTACCTACCTTCTCTTCTTGCTTCTTCGCAGCTCTCCTTGATCTTCCTGCGGCAGACAGCAGCCAGGGCGATGAGGAGCACCAGCAGACACACGGCCAGGCCAACAGTTACCCATAGAGCCACCGGGGGGAACGCGATGTTCTGACCTGAAGCAAAGGGTACAGGGAGAGAAAGCAGGAGGGGGGTGGAGGGAGGGACTCATTATTCACTCTTACAGAGCAAAAATAAGAGCACAACTGTCACCGCTGCATCCATCACCATTATTTTGCGATTTGACAAATCTGCTGACAGAGGAAGTTGTCATAAAAATCCTGAATTATCTCGACAGCAGAACAGCTTAAGCACAACATGATGACACCGCTGATGATTATTGCTATCATCATCCCTGTCATCATTGCGATATCATCTCCGTATCAGGTTTGACTTTCAGAAACAGTGGGACTGTCAGACAAAGCAGGGACGAGCTGCCAATGAGTTGTTTTATGTGCTTGGAGTAAGAGCTTCTTTACCAGTGTCCAATTAAGACTCTTGAGTCTTTCAATTGAGTCCAGATGGCACATAGCTTACCAGACGCACAAGGCTGTGTTGTCGTTTCACTCAAACAGCATTGGCACAGCATTAAGGGGATGTTGGCGCTAACTATCCCACCCCCTGCAATCTGCTACACATTGCTCAGATCAACTAAATTCTGATGCATTTGCTTTAATATTCTATAACTGCTTTATGTTTACACCTTCAACAACACCTTAAACGGGAAAGAAACATTTATACTCTATGATTTATTCGAAGCAAGGTAAAATAGCTTACATGCTACATATGTCAACATAAACTTTCCAGACAATTAGGCATCAAAATTTAAGTGACACTATCTTGGCAAACTGTAAACTGGCGAGGAAAATAAGAGCTGGTCAGCAGCACAGGAAGAGATATCAGACATGGAGAAAATTTCCCTTGGGTATTCAAGTGAACACAGGGAGCAGAAAAGAAAACAGCAGAGCTGCTAAATCGCTGTGAGCCTGGCTGTAGCACAAACAGGCCTCCTTCAGAGAGTGCCCGCTCTGGGCAGATAATAATGAAAAAAAAAAAAGCTGAAAGATGACTGGCATTAGAAAGAGGAAATGATGAAGCATCTGTAAGGACTTGGCAACAGCTATGAAGACAGGCAGACAGCCTATAATACAGCCCAGCCAAGATGGAGGGCAAATAGAGGCGTCCTTTTGGAGGGGATGAATCCTTAGATGGAAATCCAGTCCATGTGATGTGAGAAACAAATGTACCTGATTGTCCTATGAAACAGAGTTAATGAAAGGACACAGTTGGCCATAGAAGGGAGGAGGAGGTGGGACATGTACCCACCAGTGATAAAACAGGCCAATTAAAAAAAACAGTTCAGCCTTTACTCTGCTGTTGTTTTTAGCAATCCTTACTTGACTCCAGGGACAGAAATGTCGGTCTGTCTGTTGGTGTGTCTAATGCTTGTGCTCCAGACTGGTTCATCAACAACTATAAGTAGATGTGACATTTTGTACAGATATTCATGACTTCAAGGGGTGTAGAGTCTGGGGATTCTGACGACACATTTTTTCCCTAATTGGCAGCACATTTGTTCATAAATGTATTTTTGGAAAAACTAAGATGTGGCACTTTGATTTATGATAAAATAACTGAAAATGATCTAAATTTCCCATCAACTTCAGCCATATTTGTGACTTCTCAACACCCAAATGCTAGTAATGCCAGTGTTAGCATGTTGCTATTGTGAAAGTAACATTTAGCTCATACCAATGATGTGATAAAATATAGAGCCACAAAGCAGCTAGCAGGGCTGCGTACTCATTGACTTGTTATTCGTTCTTTATGAATATCAACGCCTGGGCTTATTAAACTTGGTGAAATAGACCCTCCGCCTTTTTAACAGGCAACGTGTGCAGTACACATATACATGTAAATGCCACACATTCAACATATATTCTCCAGTGTAATTCTTGGTCACCAAGTGTATTTAACTCTATTTATAAACATCCTTTTTAAGAGTATCTTTCCCTACAAAGGGCACCACAAAGACTCTCTGGTGCTGCTGTTGCAAAGCAGGATAAACAACCAAATGTCACAGAAAAAGGATAAAATCTGGAGAGTCAATCTTGTCATTTTGATGAAGCTGTGTATGCCTCCCCGGGCTAGTCATGACGGATGGTGCTGTGGCTTGCTGTCCACTGAGCCCTTCACTCTGTTATATTTAGAGACTGACCATCTGAGAGCTGCTTCATACCAGCAGTGAACCTACATAACATGTATGACAGAAAGATAATCATACATGAGCTTTTCCCCTCTCATAAAGTCAGAGAAGTAATAAACATGTCTAGCTCTTAGTGCAGGTGAAGACGACAGGATCCTCTTTGTTTCCATTGTCTCCTCATCCTCTTTTATCCTCACACCTTCCCACCACACTCTCCCTCCCTCAAGGCAGACTGATAAAGACAAATGCCATAGTCGGCTATCATTGCAGCGCCGGGGCCCAAAGGGCTGCAGGATCATATTTTTCTTTTTCTCTTGTTTGATGATGTGATTTTGTTTTCTTCAGAAATAGATTTGTCTCTAATGGCTCTGTTTACCTATCCTCCCTTTCCCCCATTCCCTATTCCCTCAGTGCAAAGGGAAGGATGGAGTGCTTTTGGCTGCACTGTCACATTACCCAGAGTCTGCACTCTTCAGAGCTGCACCTAACAGGCTAAACTTTACTCCACACTTGGCCTTTATTGAGACACTAATGCACATTAGAATACATTTTAAAAAGTGTTGAGTCGCTTTACATGAGATTAAATCACATAATTGAGAACAGAACAAGATAATAATATTCCTATTAGACGGAAATAACATCCATTCACTAAGTTTTCTTTTCATAAATACCCAAGAAATAAGATGTTTTTCTGCCTTCAAATGCTTGTGGGAAAACACTTCTGTATAATTGTAGATATTTGTTAGAACTGACTGTGCAACTTCTCTGCAAAGCAAGTGTACACCACATAACTGAGGCGAACCTCACTGCTACAGTGCCAGTGGGATCAAAAAGATGTAGAGACATGGTCAACAAAGCAACCCAGAAATAGAAAAGGTTAACCAACTACTAAGGGGGAGTTACTGATAACACAGAGTGGGAAGCTACAAATTCCTGGGAGTCAACATCTCATCTTACTTGGTGAATGGAGAAAAATGGAAGGAGAAGGTTAGCTCTATTTTAAAGAAATACCACCAAAGACTGTTCTTTTCAATGAGTTAAAAAGTGTTGACAATCCAACAACAGAACACTGGATGTGTGGTTCCATCGCTCTCTGAGCTCTATGAGACCAAGCCTACAACTTTAAAGACCCTTATCTTATTTGAAAGTGAATCGTTACCAGTGCAGCAGAGAAAATAAGAAACTGTGATGAACATGACGTGACCGATTGTAATGCTAGAAGATGGTAAGCCCACTAAGTTTTAAAGATACTATTGCCTCACCTGTCACCATGATCAGCTCGTCACACACATATGATCACATTTTATTCCTTTAAATTTGCCAATTTATTTTAAAAGACATTAATATGCTTTGTTTTTTTCCCAATCAAAATGGTTAAAAACAAGATTTAATCCTGAGAAAATCTTTCTCTGTAAATAAATCTTGAGAAAAAGGGAACTCATTTTATAACCAGGGTGAGCTTGCATTCTGGTCCACCTGCTTTCACTGACTCTAACATTAAATATCAGTTAACAAGTAAACCTACAGCAGGGGGAGGTGATAAAGTATGTAGTTTGAATCAGTCTATAACTGACATAGAAATGGGGAACTTTTCATGTTTTAAAAAGATCTGAAAGCCTGCAGTGATGTTTCAGTAAATTGTTTTCCAATAAAATGCTTAACCTAAAAACTGTTTTGATAGATTTCAGCGGATTATACATTTTTGGAAGCTAATAAAGCTGCGCTTCATATTGCCAGGATTTTTGCCCTATCTATAGCAGCATTTACTGACCTCACACTAATTTTCTTATGGCATTTTTATTCTATAATGATTGCTTTCACATTTAGACCTATGATATTAGTTTGGAATAATAAAAAAAAGTCATAACAATTATTTCACATGAAAGCAGAAGCAGAAAAATAATTACAGATTATCAAGTAACAGTTTAAGTAACTTCTGTTTCTTTTTTTCATTTATTCAATGCCCTTGTCGAATACTTGGGATAAAAATAGTGCAAAAAATCTATAAGTATCTGAACCAGAGCATGTAAGCACTGGGGAGCGGTGAGAATTTCTGCTCCACGTTCCCAAAAGTGTCCACCCCATTGCTCCCTGCTCAAAGTCCCACCATGCTGCTCCATCTGTTACCACTCGGTGACCAATCAAGACTACATCCCGTTCCGCTCCATGCTTACTCCAAAAATTGTGTTCTGGTTCTGGTTCTGGTTCTGGTTCTGGGCCAGGTTTGGCATGCTTCAGACTCGTGATGTGAACAGTAACAGAGTAGAAGTGGAGTGGGATAGCACCCCGCTCCACCTTCCCAACCTTGAAAAAAAAATCTTGCTCCGCACTCTTTTGAAAAATTCCACTGCTCCGCTCACATGCTCTGATCTGAACACACAAGGGACATATCTGTTCTCAATTTTACTGAGATCTTGTTAAATGTGAAAACTCCATAATAAATCCAATATAAAAATTTAGATTGTACTAAAACAGTTTTTTCTAAAGTATTAAGTTAACATTATCGGACATTTGACCCCAAAATTGTGTTTTATTATCTTCTAGTGTGTGCAGGTTATCTACTTAGTCCATCTCTTTGAGCTTCTCTCTTCTAAATTTCGCTCAAATACTACAAGGGTTATGCTACGGTAACAAGGGTTGCTACAAACATACCTTCACCTGATATTTACAACATTTTTTTATAGGTAACATCGACCACACCTGCAGCACATTCACTGTTACTTCTTATAGTTGGCGCTTCATCATAGGTGTTTTGTGCATCACAGGAGGCCACAGCAGACTGCTAAGGTAAAAATAGATATTTAATGGGGGCAGGCAAGAGTATGATAAAACACCACCTCCATATGGAGGCTCTAACACAGGGCACATCACCAGTGAGAAATGAGGCTCCCTAAATCTCTGGAAGACCCTATAGGGGACTCGCAAGGGGCAGGCTTAGGTATTGTTTGGGCTTCAGTGAATGTGAGAGCCAAGCTTTGCAGGCATTTTTACAAGCCTGAGTGTTTTCTCTCCAGCACCTTTGGAGGAATAAAGTGCTCCTAAGACTCCCTTGCCTGTCATCCTGGTTCTGCAACCTGAAGACAGTGGAGATCAAAGCTGCTTTCTCTCACACTGTCAGCCCAGTTTTACCTGCCTAGAAGAAACCTAGCCTCTTAAGCTGTGACCAAAGGAGAATAATGTCCCTTGACAGAACGATGGCTTCAGGCTAAGAAGAGCCTCAAGGCTCATTGTAGACAAGCTGCGGTGATACGCGAGGGGAGAGGAAGAGTCAATTAGGTTTTTTTTTATTTCATTGTCAAGATGAACAACCTGACCTTATTCTGCCTGCTTGTGACAATAGGGAAAGAAAGAGAAGAGAAGCGTTGATCACAGAAGTCGTGGTGGACTAGGGGCTCGCCCAGGGGGTGAGCAGCAGCAACAGGGCCTGGCCCTGCTTGAGGGCTACACAGCCCCTGAGACCAAAGAGGCACAGCCAGGCCTGGGAGTTGAAATAGGCTTATATATCTCTCTAAAAATGAGTCGTATGGCAGAGATAAAGACATTCATTCAGACAATGCAGTAAGGCCGGGGAAGAACAGTGAAGTGAATGAGATATAAAACTCAGTGAGACTAAACGAGAGCTCATGCTTAAATCACATTCACACAACAGTGGTGAGGTGATTGATGCATACTACCTCAGCGAGAGCAAACAGGCTCACTGATGCCGGTGATTTAAACTTCTTTATTCAGTTCCCGAGCAGCACTGTCGATCTCTCAGGGTTGAGATTGGCAGGAACAATAACACAAGTACTAATGGAAAGAAGATGGCCTTGGTGTCAGAGGACACGGATTAACCAGAATGGAAAACATGAGCATGAATATTAGGATTACATTGAACGAATGACTTTGAATTTGTTTCAGCTTCAGTTTCAATTACTTGCCTTTATTATTAACCTTGAAGATGTCCATCAAAACCTCTAAACCCCCCTCCCTCTATCAAGGCCCCGCATGAAAAGCTTGTGAACACAGGGCACACCAGATGTTCTCGCAGTATTTCTTGGGAACACCTCTCTTCACATACTGGGAGAGGACGAAGAGCTCACTTTTAGAGGGAAAACTTGGCAAACTGAGATGGATGGCGACAGGTTTTTGTCCTGTCAGCATCTTAGCTTGGAGCCTTCTCTCCTCTTTTTGCATTTCAATAAATTGCTATTCACCGAGATGCTACCTCACTGTCTTATTGGCATGCAGGAAGGCAACGCGCTCGTCTCCAGGACGACCTAGCGCCCATTTACTTACACAATTTGTCTGACATTATTGCCCTTCCCCTGATGCCATGCGCTCGTGGCAAACACAAGTGTATGTTGTGCAGACGTGCACATTAAAATAGAATAATGGCTCTGCATTTATAGGAATAAAGTTTGTAACAGCCTTCTTTTTTTTTTCCACAGCAAGGAGGACTATAAAAGCCATCTGCTGGTGGAGGGTGAGCAGGAGGAGGATGAGTTAGTGAGTCAGAGGAGATTGGAGGGATGGGGTAAGCAGGTGAGTGATTAGGCGACCTGAGTGAAAGAAAACACAAGCAGGTGAATGAGTTTGTGGGTTTGCAAGCGAGCAGGCATTAAGCTGTTCACTGTGTGAATGATACACTTGGAAGAATCACAATGAGTTTGGTGGTATAAGTCCACTTTCACCTCCTAAAGCTGTCCTTCACACACGTCAGGCTGCTTCTGACCTTTCTCCAGAGGAAGGTTGGCTCACAGTCCACAGACTCTCTGCTTGTAGAGCAGAACTATGGATTCAGAATGATGAGTGTGTGAGGCATGGTGGTAAAATGAGTCTGACTCTAACCTGATTGATCCACGGGTGATTATTCCCTGCTGTCGAATGGTCTCACACTATTAAGGAAGGTTATAATGAGACACAGAGGCAGACTGTGCTTGACTTTAAACTACTGAGAGAATGCAGCCCTTAAACTAAGATCATTTCTTATATTTTACAACACACGTCATATAAGGTATTCCATCTTCCTATAAAATACACGAGTCACAGTTGACACATTTATTACTTGCAGACCAATTCTCCATGGAATGGGCTTATTACCGAGTTAATCAACCTACCGTCATGCATTTTTAACTGGTTATGAACAAGACTCTAATTAATACTGATGCCTCTATATTACCAACAAGAGCAAACCAGATCATCATAGAGAGGACTTTTTATTACTATAAGCAGGTATTTGTAATTCTTGAAACTACTGTTAGCAGCTGAAACTAATCAGTCAACGCTGCAGTGATTGGATGTGTTTTTGTAAATATATTTCATAAAAAAGAGTCACAATGAGGAATGTGAAAGACCATTGAAGGGAACCGGTAGTTATTTTTTTGTCTGCAATCAGTAACAAACTGCTGTGTCTACAATGTGATCTGTGATTGCTAGAAAGAAACTGATCAGGGCTTCTTTGGGGCTGTTAGTGTTCTGAAACTGTTTTTTAAATGTTTAAACAATCAAGAGTCAATACTGTTTTCTAAACTGGCCACCAGGCGTCAGAGCTATCACAGGACAGCCACACAATCCTCCGCCAGTGGTGATTGTCTTGTCCCAAGACACAGGACTTCACTATGACAGTCTGCTCTTTCTGTCAAAGGGGCAAAACTGTGGAACTTTCCGCCAATTAGGAATGGGTACCCTTCACAGCTGAAACGATACAGTACCAAAGCTCGGTACCGATTTCAGTACTTTCTTGTGTTTATGTGGTAGAAAATATCATTTTTTTACTAATGAAATATAAAAAAAAATAATTTAACACATGTACTTTTCGATATATAACCTTGCAATGGTGTGTTCATGCTCAGTGTGGAAAATTGCCTACTCTTCTATTCCCTCATAGTCACAAGGATGTGTTTAGGTACCTAAACATGGTACCTTTTGGTTTTACCCGAATCGATAATCTGTACTTTTGACAGAATTCGGTCGGTACCTATAAAAGTACCTAATTCGGTACCCATCCCTACCGCCTATACATCTAAACCTGGAGACAAACAAGAACACTTTTAACAAAGGACTTAAAAATGGCTTAAATCAAAACAACAGTGTTTGCATAAATAATTTTAATTGGTTGACGACTGATCATGTTGCCTAGGAGTTACATTTTATGTATGTATTTAATATGGAAAATGGCTTCTTTTTAATCGTCATATTTTATTGTACATTGTACTTTTTTTTTCCTTTCGTCATTTCTTAATTTTATCATTTTACAAAAGCCTCTTGTGGACAAGTGTTGTAAATTAGCACTTGTGCTAAATCGCTTAAAACAATGCATCTGGTTTGTCCAATGTAATTGTTAAGTCCACATCAAATAAGCAATAAGTAAATGAATTTATCACACTAAAATGTGAGCATAAGGGCTTATATGTTGCTGCAAGCTGCTGTAGTAAATTACAAGCTAGCTGAGCTGTGCTAGTGTTTACTACTACTGGTGGTGTAATATCACATGAGGATGTGAGCTAGTCACAACAAAAATGTTTAGCGTGTAGGTACTTAAGCCAGAACAATTACAAAGTGCACTGAATAAATTTAAGAGACAAAAAACATAAAGCAGAAAGACATGTTCGTAATATTGAAAATTACCTTTGGGTTTCCTTTCAGACTGAGCAGGGACTCAGAGCTACACGTCCATTTCCAGCAACACTTATCCTAGATTAAGTAATTGTGTGCAATTGAGTACAGTGTTATACACAAAGACAAACATTCTTTTAAAAATCATTCAGACTAAAGCTTTGTTGGTAGACCCATTATTTCATTCACTTTATATGTTGTATTATCACATTACATTATCTGTGTGCAGAGATTTGTCACTGGTTAAAATAATTACTGCAACGAGACATCTGTTGTGGGCAAAACATCACTGTGCTTTTTTTAAAATGCCAAAGTGTCATGTAAACAAATGAGGGCCGATGAATCACTGAAGTTATCTCAATTACTGTCAGAGAGCTTTTATGTATCCGTATAGTAAACAACTAGAAACACTGGTGTGACTGATTTGTCTGGAAGGGAAACAGGAGAAAGCTAAGTCATCGGTACCTTGAAAGGGGGGATTTCAGGTCTTACTCAGATATGCCCAGGGCAAGGTTAGACTCTTTTTTATCTTTACAGTCGAAGGTAATCTCATACTCTGTAGACCCACCAATTAAGTGAATATACACCTCAGGGTCGACTGCATGGTTGTCATGTTTGTAAAGCAGAGGCCATGTTACAGGCATGAAGGAGCCAGTACGTGTGATGTCTTGTTGTGTTGGCCTTCGGTAGAGGAGAACAGTATAACTAAAAGAAAAACATTTCATACCAGTGGAAATATGTGTTCTGATGCTTTTTGGCCTCACAATGTACTTTGGTGCAGATGGATTTTAAATGTCATGTCAAAGTGCACAGTGAGCATCAGCTCAATGCACTTGGACTAGTGAGCTTTCGTCTGACACTAAAGCAAACACACATTTACATGCCAAGAAAAAGGGGGTGAGGAAATGTTATCACACAGCTCAATAGAGACAAGAGCAAAGCATGAGGAGATATGTCAGTGAGTATGAGGAAAAACTTAAAAAAAGAAACACCTGCATCGTAGGTGTTCTTGCCAGACTCCCCGTCCTACTGGTAGGACAAGTCAGCCGTGGAAGAACATTGGGGAAACACATGGAGCATGGTGCATAAAAAAATATTCTCTAGGACTCAACCCAAAAAAATCCTGAACAGCTGTTGTAAGACTGTCTAGTGTGATGAACTCTTAATATCCATGAGGTGTGAAACTCCTCCACAGCCACTGTTTACTGTATTAATTGTTAATTGATGATAGGTTTTACTCCAGAAAGTAAAGTGTAACAATCTAAGGGAAATCAAATCATCTTGAATCTGAATGTTTGAGACCAAAAAAAAAAATTGTATGACAATACTGTTGGTACAAATAATTGTGATAAAAGTTCAGGTTGTACTGTCCAGCCCTGCTGTGGGAGAATGATGACAGAAGGAAAAAAAGGCCCCATAACCTGTCCACTTCATCTAACACCAGCCAGGCTACCTCTCTCTTCACATCTCCCTTGTCCCTCCAAGCCCCACTGGAGCCTCAATTAAAAACTCCTCTGATGTCTAGTAAGTGACAGAGACTCCATCACTTCCACACATCCCTCTCCACTGAGAGTGGCATTAAGATGTTGGAGGCAGAGTGGACTATTGATTTTCTTCTTTGTTTTTTTGGGGTTGTTCCATTACTTTACAAGGCCATCTTCACATTGCAGGCGGAACTTGGGTGCAATACTTGGTTTACAACAATGCGTTGTCTAAATTTTTAATTAGCTTTATAACAAGAGCTGCCCGTGAGATGCTGAGGATGTGAAGACCGGAATCACTAGTGACAGCTATCAGTGCCAAAACCTACTAACTGGCTGGTTGATTATGTCGAGTGGAGGAGCTACGAGCAGAGAGACAAGGACAAATAGGTATCAATAGACTGAAGAGCCGTTTAAAATAAAGTGCACGCATTGATCCTATGAAACAAACCCAAACTTAATTATCCACCTGAGCTACATTTGGTTCCTCTTTAAACAGTTTAATTAAATTTTCAGTCGCTCTGAGCTTTGAAATAAGCTGTAAACACAAAACTGCCGTACAAACAAGACATTGAGGTCAGAACAAATTTAAACCTGATATTCAAACTCTTATTTTGATCTACACTGGTGCCAATCATCTGAAAAAAAAAAATCCTTGCTCGTAAGCCTTCAAGCGCCCCTGTGCTTATCTTTTAGTTGCTTTAGGCTGTCCACACCCGCAGGCAGACTTAGGGCCTGTCTCCCAGTGATTGGGTCTGTGTGACATAATTAAGGGCTAGTCATAACCAATGTTTGTCCAAATAATCCTCAAAAGTGTGACGTCAAGACTCTTTTAAAGGATTTTTTTAGAGCCTTTCTGATCTCAAATTGAAAATATTAAACATTATTAATTTTCACAATTCCTGGTCTGAATAACCAAAGAGAGGGGCAGACTGGGAAGCATCATCAACCAGATGAAACAGCTCACAGCAATGTAGGTATGAAAAAACTGATTGCTTTAACTTAACAAGAAAACCCAATTCTGCTAGCAGCTTAATTTTATCTAGGGGAATTACTCTATGTTAATTGCACCGTGCAAAGGTGGGAACATTAACAGTCAGGATACTTCAATGACACAAAAACAAACAGTAAATAATTTTTAGTCCCTCTACAAATAGAAACCCACACTAGCACAGTGGATGAGCCACATTTTCATTGTGCTCACTTCAACGGCTCATTGCACCAAGAACAAAGTGCAGGTAGAAACTCTGAGCTCAGTCTATAAAGTGCACACCTACAGTATTGCTGGAACATCTCCTGTGTTACATCAGTTAAGTATGACGTGGGTGAGAAATTTCATCTGGGATGTGAACTTTAACATGACACTCATTCAGCCTTCAAATCAAGTGTTCATTTAAGTCAGAAATACAACAAGCTATTCAGTTCAGCATTTACGCTGTGTCACTTTAGACTGCTGTAAATCTTCAATGGCTCAAAGAAAGTCAACCTTCTGTTGTGTTGAAGTTAAAAAAAGACCATCTCTTTCAAAACTTTCAAAAATCACTGATAATTTAGTCAGATTAAAAATCAATGTTTGTTTTTGAAGAAACAAAACCATAGGACAGGAAAAGCTGATGCGAACATGATAGCATCTCTGAATGCAAAGTGACAGAAAACACACTGAACCCTGCATTGCAAAGAAATGAAACTTTTATCCAAAACATTAAAGAACAGCCTAGACCTCTTCAAAGAGTACAAGCTCTTAGTATGCTTCTCCCTCTGCTGCATTACTGGGGGAATATATAATGACAGATTTTTTTAAAGACATGACTCTGTATGTCTTTGCCTTGGGCTGTCGTTATAAAACAGCATTGCTCATTTTCCTCCGTTACAGTCTTCAGTGGCTTCAGGAGAGACAGATGAATATTCTTTGAGCAGCACTTGAGTTAGTCTGAGTTCAGACTTTGGAGCAGGTCAGTAGAAGGCACGCCACTCTCAGACAAAAAAGAAGAAACACATCTGATTCACTGATGGATCAAAAAAAGGCCAATGTCTAATCCTTGTGTATTTATCTTTAATTTTTAAAGTATAATTAGTGTCCTTATTCCCATATTAAACTAGCAGGACTTCAGATAGCAATGTCTCATAACCAAACCAGCTCAGAAAAATGACTGTAGTCTACTAGGGCTTCAGTTCATTAAGATGTTGATTGGTTGAAGTTGATATTTGACACATTTGAGGCTTTTGACATTGTAACAATCTTTTGAATGCTCAGTACAGATGCTGCGAAATAGCATAGAAGATCCAGTCCAATGTTGAGTGCAAGTCATAAAAACATTTTCCCTCTCACTTTTTGATTGAGTCAGTTCTTGTAAAATACCTCACAACCTCAAATGACAACTCAAAAGATAAAACTGCATTATGTATAACAGATATAATATTAGGTTTTAACATTTATGGCACATTTAAATTCTCCCTCCTCTTTTTTATTGCAGTTATTTTATAGCAGTATAAAGCTACTCGGGATTGTGCTTTGACAGCTTTTTCAGAAGAGTCCCTAACAATGCCTCTAAGCTGTTCCAAAATCACTGTCAAGTACAGCTTCTCATGGCTTATTGCTTAAATAGACTTTGTCTTCTTGCTGTGCTTTTAAAATATGATATCTTGGACAGGCTGAGAAAAAAACAAACAAAAACAAAGCACTCTGTAAATCTCTCCCCCAGGAGTATGGCTAATCACAACCACACAACTTGTGTGCACCTAAGTCATTTAGCCTGAGAAAATACTCCGTCTGTGGCTGGGAGAGGAGTCAGAGGTAATATGTTTGTACTAATGCCTCGGATGGATACCACTAGAGGAACTATCACTAATACAGGGATAGTTCTCGAACAAATAAGGATGTTTTTTTCTTATTTATCATAAAATTTCTGGAAAATATAGCTTAACATGATGCCCTGAGGGAGTCAAAGAACATCTGATGCAGTGACAAACCTTAAGTTGAACTAACCAGGGCTGCATGAATATGGTGAAAACTGTCCTGTCTCGTCACTTACGTTAAGTTGGCACTTTTTCCTTCAGTCTTGTTTTTTATATTGTCATGTCGGCTTTTATTTTGTAGTCATGCCTTTCGTCTCGTTTCAGGCTACTTCACTTCCTGCCCTCATGTTTTCCCGCCGTTGTGATTGTGAGCCCGCCTTTCATTGTTTCAAGCTGTGCCCTTGTATGAGGGGCCGTTTACAGGACAACGGTTTTAGGGTGAAACACAAAAGTTTTGTTGTGTTTCAGCCTCGCGTTGACACAGAAACGGCGTTTCAGCCGACCTAAAACGCAAGCTTTAGAAAATGGCCCCCAGACTAGGATTTTTCTTTTTCTGGGATTTGCTGTGTAAACAGCAAGCCGGCGTTTTCAGTGGAAACGCTGACGTTACACTCCACCTTGCGCAAGCGCATACAACAGGACAACAGTACAGTTGTTGCGATCGTCACAAACTACCGTGTTGTGCTTGTGCTGCTCAATCACCAGATGATCGGCTCAATTCTACTTCGGTGGAGATCTCCCTGAAGCTGCTTCTGAACAAGACAGTTATAGCACCTCCTGCAGGCCTGGCATGCTTGCTACAGTGTTTTCAGTTCCTCTGAGTTTCCGTGTAATCGCAGATCTTTTTCATCAGCTGTAAAAATAATAACTCAATCCTGTCCAGATTTATTTTTTTGATTAAAAAATATAACTTTTGGTGTAACATTAAAAATCAAATATGATGTTTCAGCTGTGGTATGATTAATAAAATAAAATGTCAAGGTAAAAAAAAAATCATCAGCCATAGTTAGAGTGAAACCAAAGTAGTATACTACAAAATAGACCCAACAGAACAGTCATACTACATACTACATGCAAAAGCAGTAAGTAGTATGCAGTACCTACTACATACTACATTCACATGTAGTATGTAGTAGGCAGTTTGGAAAACAGCCTGTGTCTCCCTTTGTCCTGTGCCAGATTGTCAGGTCATGTGTTGCCCATTAAGTCCTTGTCCATGACTATGATCCACCAAGTTTTTCCAGCCCTGCTGTGATTTTTTGTTTCTTTTTTTCTCAAGTTGCTCCGGCGTTGCTGTAATTTTGTGTTCTTCCTTTGATACTTTTTTCCCTTCATTAAAAGACTTGGATTTCTTTCTTGAGTTGTGCATTTGGATCTTTTTGTGCAGATCTGTCAAAAACTATCATCATATAATTTTAATCTTTGAGTTTAAGATTATTTCTAATGGCTGCTTTTAGCTAATAATATATGTATGCTTTTTTATTTATTTGAAACACTGTTAACACTACAGCTTCACTCTCTGTGCTTGCTCTGTCCCCCTGCTTTACTAACACACACCTGATCCTGCTGTTTTTAGCAAGCTTTGCTGCAGACATTATTCCACACTCTTAGTTTTGGATTGCTAAGATGTGCTTCATCATCATAGCATAACAACAACAACAACAACAACAACAACAACAACAAAATCTTTCCAGATAACAAGTTGAAATATTTAGGTGACTAAAAATAACTGCTGATAAAGTGATAATGATGTCAACTGAGCAGAGACAAAAGGAAAATAAAACAAAAGAAAAAAGAGGTTGGAGGTGGAGTTAGTGAGTGTGTGTGCTTTTGAGTATTTAGTACACTGGGCGAAGGAGGGTAAAGCATCTCTTAAAAACATTAGCTTCAATCTATGACCACATACCCATACCTTCCTAAGAGCCAGCACTTTTTAATTATGTTTCTCTGCAAAAAATGTGAAGAAAATGGATTGACTACCCTCAAACAGACATTAATCTTCTTCAAAATGAAAACCAAAGCAAACATAACAATACTTGCCCTGATAAACAAATATAAAAAGGTGTTTTAAAATTCAGTTTCAGGCTTTTGGCTGTTGGCACTGAAAATATTAATTCAGAAAGACTTAAGAAGAAGGAAAATAAATGGGGAAGTATGATAATCCTGAGATTGTTTTCAAATACATGACAGGTAGCAATGCAAAAGGCTGCAGGCTGTTGTGAAGTCGTCCTTGAACAAAATGTTAGCCCTTAAACCCACCCCATTAAGTGTGTAATTCAGGCTCCTGCAGTAAAACAGCGTGCATTTTAGGTGAAAACAAGAACAAACATTTTCCAAATGGATCGAAGGTTTTTTAACAGGTCATCAAAAGCATGAAGTTCCACAGTCATTGGTTTTCAACAGGTTGTTTTAAATACTTCTATGACTAAAGCAGGGCTTGGTTACTGTTACAAGCATAACAACACGAGCTTACAGATTCAATACACTTAAAAAATGTTCCTGTCTAAAACAGCCTTAAATAAAAGAGGAAAATGTGTGATTCAGTCACGGTTATATTGCTGACAGCAAATGTGTTTCATGCATAGTCTACACCCGGCTTAATTGCACATATGTTGTATAACAGAATGGGTGTTCATTACTTCTCCCAGCAATTAGCTCCTGACACTCTCTATTGCTCTTTTTAAAATAACATGACGGACCTTTTTAGTCCTAGCTAACAGGGAGACCCTGAAGTTACTGTAAAAAAAAATCTCCCCCCCCCCATCCTTCTTGTTTATTATCATGTTTTGTCACCATGATGATGCACACTATATTGTCCTTTTTGTATGTCTCTGCTCTTTGCTTGTAAATGTATGATGAATAACAGGAATATACTGTGAGGAAACATTATTCACGACTTTCTTGTAAATCAATGGCAGATTTACAATGTGCAGGATTACAAGTTGAATCCTATTTTACTCTGTAACCTTGACAGCCTCTTCCCTGCTTTGGAATACCGGCACTAATTCTTCTTGTGGGACACAATACAAAACAGGACACACTTACTTTCATCTCTGGATGTAAGAAATCACTCTGCTGAAGCAGCACTTAATTCAAACCTATGACCAGTTACATCACTGCACTAAAAATGTCATCACAATGTGTGACGTGGCTTAACCAAGACTCAGGGACATAATGAAATCCAAGGCCATCAGAACCCTGCCTGCCAAAATTATCTCAACTTGCAACAATGAACTCAGCTTGGGTACCAAAATGACAACCACACCCATTTATTGAAAAGTTACATCAAAGTGCATAAACACATACCAGCTCATAAACACTTCTAAGGCAGCACCTGTTATCTTCAGAGGGACAGCAGAGAGTAAATAAAAACCATCACAGACTGTGCAATGAGCTCCACGTGGAAGAAAAACTTCTCCACACCTGAAACAAAAGTAGTGCATCTGGAAGTGAAACACATTTTGTTCTCAGCTGAAAACAAATCTGGGCTCATAGAACATTGGTGAGAATCCAAAACTGTCTTAAAAATTATTGAGTGGGTTCAAAATCAACACTTGAGGGATGATGCTTGCAGGTTCAAGCACACATCAACAGAGGTGGCCTCAACGGTTACTGGTTTCACTCCCTGAAGGGCCGCGTGTTTTGGCCTCTTGTTTGCACTGACATAAAATAAACTGCATGGAAGTTTTCTTCCGCCACCACATTGCTGTGTAGACAGCAAGCTGGAGCTTTCAGTAGGAATGCTGACATCATGCTCTGCTTTGCGCTTCACACTTGTGGCAACTTAAATTGCCATATGTCAACCATAGGGATGGGTACCTTTCACATTTGAAATGACACGGTGACGATGCCCGGTTCCTTGCAATCGGTATAGGTACTCAGTGGCACCAATTTTCAGTACTATGTGTGTTTATGTGGTAATAAATTTTGATTTGTTTAGTAATACAATCTCTTTTTTAATTATAGATATCTATTTTACAATATATATCTTTGCAATACTGTCACAAGGATGCGTTTAGGTACCTAAACATGGTACCTTTTGATTTTACGTGAATCGATACTTGGTACATCAGACAGATTACGGTCAGTACCTATAAAAGTACCTAATTTGGTACCCATCCCCAGTGAACCAGACAACAACAACAGTAACAAAAGCAGACTACCATGCTATGTTTGTCCTGCTGAATCTACTTAATCTGGTGACTGCCTTTCAACAAAATGTGCATCTGTTGCACCACTTCTGCACCTCTTGTTTGGTTACTGGCAGCTGGTTGGACTTCTTCTGGACTGTAGAGAGATGTGTCTAAGTTATATCACTGACTACAGGCCTTGCATGCATACTACAGTGTTTTCAGTTCCTTTGCGTTTCTGTGTAAACGCAGATTTTTTTCGCCACGTTTTTTTTGCGATTTTAAGTGAAACATTGTCATGTGAATGGGGCCTCAGCCATGCCCATTTCCTGCATGTCTTGCCAAACTCTCCTTTTTTGCCACACAGTCTATCTTCAGTCCTATCCAATAAAAGCCAAAATATCCAAAACCATAGCTCAGGGAAGAAAAAAAATCAGCTTGCAGTGACTTTGCCAGGTTAGATGTTTCACTCCATTTTTCGTCTTTCTGCTGAGTAAATCTGTTGCTGGTTGTGACCGTATTGTGTATTTAGAAGAGAGATTCATCTTCTCATTTTAGACATCTTTTGAAAGTTAAAAAAGCACATTCCCTAAAAATTTAAACCACCCCTTTCAACTTACATTAACTGCATCAGCAAACCGGTGAAATCAGTCAAAATTACAGCTCGTAAAAAAATTATTCTGCTATTTGGTTGAACTGAGTTTCCTGGTTCCCTGGTACATCCAGAGCACTCTGAAGCCCTCCTCACAGTTTAACCCTGTTTGGAGCGCTTAACCCCCTCTAACAGCCGCATCAGGAAAATGACCGCGCATTACAAGCCACATCAGTCTTCATCTGGTAGCGTAAGTGGCTGAGAGCATAGAGATAGATACATTAAAGATATGACAGAGCCTTGCAGTGAGGGTCGCAGAGCCGTCTGTCTGCTGTTGACAGAGAGTGTTGCTCACTGCAGCAACACACTCGAGTAGGGCAAGTAATGAAATTAAACACGGTTGACAATATTATAATATAGTTTGTTTCCTGGTGGACAGTTTGTCTGTAATGAGCTGCAAGTTGTCAGGCTCTGGGGTGACAGGCGTTGGTTCAGAGTCCTAGCTGGTGGGAAGATATTAATGCATCCTGAAAGGGTTGTGAGTCATTGCAGGCTGCTGTCCATTCAAACTGGTATCATAAGAAGCATAGCCACAGCGAGGCTTAATCATCGTCATTACTGTGATATTTGACACTCGGGTTGAAATAAAGGGCTCTGTAAAAGGTGTGTTTCTTATCACACGGTGAGTCAGTGGCTGCTGACGCATCTTCCAGACAAGCTGTCAATACACGGGAGGTGAGTGAGTTGAGCGCCCTGCCCGCTTAAAACTGGTCTCCTCTGGGACACAGCCACACACTCAGTTCCTAACTTCCATTTCACACTTGGTAATCAATTACTGGTCTCTAGAGCTATCGAAGAAAAGAGCTACCTATCCTGAGAATAAGCTAAATCTCTCAACGCCTCCTAATTGAAAACACATTATGTTGCTAGACAATGCTCTTTGTGTGTAGCCAGCCACTAATTTGGACTGTTTGCATGCACAGAACAAAGCAATTTACTGAGGTTGCAAACACCCTTTGCGGGACAATAATTCAGGGTGTTATCAGGTGCAGAGTTTAAACATCAAATAAACAGGCTGAATAACTAAATAACCAAACTTTGAAGGTGTGCCCAGCCATTTTGTTGGTGGCTATTCTCCCAGTGACTCTGAAAAAGCTGAAACTAATATGATTTCATATCATGAAGCCAAGACTGATGCCAGACCTCCCGAAACCAATCCCTCTTACAGGATTTAGCTGGAGCTGTGTGAAATGTACACTGCAGGGCCCCACCAGTCTCACTGATAGCCCTTGCTGTGAGTCCAAATCAAAATGAACCCGATCAATAACAAAAGAGAGCTTTTGTGCATTTACTGCCATCGTAAATACAGTGTCCTGAAAAGGAAAGCGAGGGAGGACAGAGAAACAGGTTTCCACCAGGCCGGGGACGAGCATAAAGATGTCAGAGTGCTGTTTGTAAAAGGCTGGCAGCAGGCAGCATTGTACTAGTAGCGAATGACGGTCCTGGAGCAAAAGTTGACACAGATACTGATCATGTGTTGTTATGAAGAAGATATGACCGAACCAAAAAGACACTAAGAATTCAAATAAAACTATATATATTTTTCCAATATTCTGCTCATGCCTTTTTCTCTTTTTTCAAACATGAAAGACATAATACCAAGGAATATCTCTTTATCTTGAACATTTTACGATGAGCAAGTGATAAGCAGTTGCCTCTTGGTACCACGAGCATGGGATATTACAAGGACAGAATTCAGACTAAAATATTGACCATAAAAGTGTTTCTCTAAAATGTCAAATCAAATTTAAACAGTCTTATTTTAGGACAACATTTTCATTATTTCATTTGTTCTATCAGACATTTATGTAATTAAAATTAAAATTTAAAAAAACATTTTGTCAGAAGTCAGGGTTCGATCTTTGACAACAACAATGTAACAACCTCTTTTCTAAGCCCGTCTGTTTGTCTGTTTGCACATCTGAGACGCTGTGATCACAAACATTTCTGTATTGGACAGATAACTCAGGCACAGGCCTGTGCTGGCACAGAAGCTTAATACTCATTGCTTAAGAAGAAATACTACAGCTATGTGGCTTTTAATTGCGGCAAAGAAGCATTTCAACACCCAACCAGCGCAATAAACCTTTGATGCTTAAAAGTCAAGATGGCAGGAAGGGAAAATAAATCCCTGCACAAAGGAGAGGAGCTCATTTTGTCGTTCTGATTGTAGTGCTCTAAAAGAACAGCGCAGAGACCAGAAACAGCCCTCATAAGAATCCAGCCCAACAATCCCTTAGAGTCCCTTACAGTAAAGCTGGGGGCATGACAAATAACACTGACCAAGTCATAATACAGGGAGAAAATTCCCCACACTGGAGGCACAGAAGAGGACGTTTAAACATCTCAGAGCACTGACTGCAGCAAGTGGCCTGAGTTAATAATCCTGATAGGAATTAATGTGCATAAATTGGTGCCGTTACTTCCTACCTGAATTTATTTGAGATTGCCTACATTACTTCATCTGTCTATTTGGTTGTTTTCCTGGGCCAGCTTCCTGATAAGACAGAGCATGTATTCAGTGAGAGAAAGAGGGCCTATTTGTACACTGGACACTAATTAATACAGTGCTCCGTCGGGAAAGTTGCCTGCTTGCTGCTCCACTGACAAGAGATTCATTTATACTGCTGTTTTCTGCTTCTCCAAAGGCTCTGTTAATTGCATTTAAATTAGTCCTTGTTCAGTAGAGAACAAGAAGTATTGCAAGGATTTTTTATATAGAGAGAAAACATGGCTTTGACAAATATATTACCTCAAAGTTGACTGAAGGAGCTTTGGAAAGAAGATCATACTAGAGGAAGAGGAATGCATGTTTGTGAAATATTTTACGACAAATTACAGCTACTACAATTGTACGAAAACATCTATTCTTAGTATAGAGAAATATCAGAGATCAGCTACTTCTCTGAGGTAAGGAGTGAGTTCTTTAAGGTTTAAGTAAGCATGGCAGGTAGCTATTAAGATAGCAATGCAATATCAGGATCAAGCTCTGAAGACATAATAATATAGTAAGGGAAAAGGGGCAAGAGGAAAGCTGGCACACATGTGATGAAGAAAAAGAAGCGTAATGAACAACTGAATGCTCACGCAGTACGTCTGCTATTAGCATCCGTGTGAGCTTCCATCTTCACAGTAAAGGTCAATGTTTATATAGCAATTAAAGATGTTTTCTAACCTTGATTCGCCCAGTGAAGGTTGGTTTAACATGCACACGCTTCACAATCATACAGTAACAAGCAATCTTCTCCGAGAAATGTGCCCTGCAAAAGCAATGCTGCAACAGGAGTCGAATAAGTCAGCCTGGAAAAGACTCATGAGGAAACAGAAAGGTCTGAAGGAAACCAAACCTGACAGAAACCTGAGGAAACGTTCAAAATGAAGATCAGAAGACACAGGGAGCAAATGCTGAGTTATTCTCTGGGGACATACCTATCCCATATCTGTTTCAGCACCGTCTCTTTAATGAAGATTGAGTTGGGCAATCTGTATAGATCTGTGGAGGATTTGTAGAAGCGACAATGCTGGGTTTCATGAGGGTTCATCATAGATAACTGAAGAGCTATTTGACATACAAGGATACAAGGAGGGACAAAGTTATTTATGGACAGAGCAAATGACAGCAGAGGCAGAAATATCCAGATCCAGGAAGGCTTCAGGTAGACTCCAAGATCAAATAATAAAACCCTAACATTAGACCCCATTCAAAATATCAGTTTTTGCAACAGTATTAAACATGCTGGCACTATAAAAAAGGTCATGGTCTTACAGTGTATTACTTCAGTTGGTAGACAGGTAATGAGGGGGATAATGAATAGTAAATGGCAGGTTATGCTAACTGAAGCCCTGACAGGGTGAGCAGACAACAGCAATAAGAGGTATCGTTACCTTGAATTAGTAGTTTGTCTGCTCCTCTTTCGTCTCATACCGTCATCATGGTGGAGATGAGTATACTAAAGCCCATGTCAAGGTGCTTTGCACTCCTCATCAGATTTTGATGTGTGTCAAAATATAGTATTACACTATACTTATAGTCTCAATGATCTATCATCCACACAAAGGATGGAACGGTTTATGAAGATATCTGAACAGGTTTGTTTTTCTTTTCTCTTTGTCTTTTTTCATACCCAAATGCAATGAGTCGAATGAGTACAGCAGAACAGTTGTTGGGAAGTGTGTGTGTTGTGAACATGACTAGCAGTGAAGACAGAGTTGGCAGGTGTACCTGTGGCATAGTGTCATTTTGCTGTTTTGGAGCACTTTAGATTCAGTGTGAGCTCCGTTGACGGCGGTAAGAAAGTGGAGGATAAAACTGCGACTGAGTGTTGCCAACTTAGAAACTTTGTTTAATAACTTTTCAGAGCCCTGTGGTGAGTTCTTATAAAAGACAACAATTCTTGCAACTTTTCTGAAGTAAGGAAATTCTGAGGTTGAAGCATGTTTTGATCCTCTCAATGGGCAGCCTGTGCTATCGTGAGTCCCTTCCCTGCCCAAAACACAGAGACATAAAAAATCGACAGAAGAAAGTTTATTTGTAGTTCTAAACATATTTCTGTTGTGTTTTACCTGCTTTCTGTCTCGCCAACATTATTTCTCTCTCCTAAAGAGTCCATGACAATTACATGTAAATGGTTTATTAAGCAAATCAGACAGCAGTGTGACTTCTGGGCCAGCCAATAGTGACTTTCCTTACTGAGGAGTTTGCATGTTGAAACCAGCAATGTCTCCCCAGCTTTAATTACGTTTCAAATTAGAAACAGCCTCATTCTTTCAGGTTTTTCATGACTATGCATGACATAATTGATTAAAAATAATCTGTCAATAGTGGATTGTTAGGGTCTATGGTAATCTGGGGTGTTAAAAACAAAAACGTTGTCTACCAAACCAAACCCAAAACCGTGACCACAAAACCGTGATAAGAACTGATAGGATTTACTTTGGACCATTATCTTGTTTCATCAGAGTGTCAAGTTTCTGTACAAAACTTGATATTAAGCACTTGCTACCTGCTGCCGCCATGCACAGTTTGGAGGAGCAGGGTGGCTATAAACAAAAAATGAAGTTTGAAGCCATGGGGTTGGAGAACTCAGACGTATGGGTCACAAGCTATAGCACAAGAGGTGAGAGCTGTGTCCAAAGCGACGCGTCTCCTCCGCCGAGACACTCGAGCCATCGTTGCGCACACGGAGCTGCTGGTCAGAGCTGCGTCTAGGCTGACATTGATTGTAAATGCCCTGGCAACAGTCATGAGGTCATTCAGTGGCAGTGGTCCTTCAACTGAGCTGGAGATGAACGCTCATTACTCACTGGTAGAGACCAGCACAGCAGGCGAAAACACAAAGCCCCAGTTAAAAAACCAAAGCTCAGAAGTGTCATTGTGGAAAAGATGATATTCCCCCACTATTTTTAGATGCAAAATAAGTGACCGCTAAGATTTTCAGGTTTGATAAATCACTTGTTGGGCACTTAAAAATTATATATTTGCATATCCTCCTCCCAGAATTGTGCACGTTCAGATTATTTGCATATATTCTGCATATTAATGGAGGTAAACACGCTTAATGCTAAATGCACTAATTGCACGCGCCATTTTGCTAGTTTGACAAACACAATCCTCACTGCAATCCAGTTAGTAAATCAGCTTTATATATGCTATTAAGTTTGCATGTGCTTTATACACGCAAACCTTTACTAGATCAGGCCCAATACCCCTGTTCCCGCCAACTTACAAATGTAAACATGAGCAAATGTGCTGCTGGTGGTTGCTGCGCAAGTGCTGTGTGCGTCAATCTAACTTGACATGACTCTCGAGTGACTCTCATGAACTTGGTTGGCACAGAGTCCATCTGACAGACATATGTTTGGCTAATTATATGTCCGTCAAAACATGGCAGAATAAACTCAATCATTGACGATGTCTTATATATCGAGGAAATGTTATTCGGCAATAGATGTACATCTTTATTGTTTTATTGCCTAGGCCTATGCACAATGCATTAATTTGAAAATGAAATAATTTTCTTCCTTGGTCACAAATATTAGAAAAACAACATCAACAAATACTTGCATGTCCAAATAAACAACGCAGAAATAAAGCAATAGAGTAAGAAAGGGAGGAGGGAATCCCACAGTAACAGGCATAAGCAAGCCAAGGCCACACAGGCAGGACTGAGACTGGGAAGAAAATCTGGGATGCTCTTTTTGTGAAGCAACAGTGCTTACCACTGAGCCAGTCTGTTGCCAGAGAGATAGTAAAATTCAGCAAAAAGTCTTCACCAACTCATGGGGTGAGCTCCCTCCCCGTCAGCGGGTCCATCTCCTCTCTGTCAGGCCATAGTGCCACAACTCTGAGCTCAGCAAACGTTTTCATCTCCATCTTGCTTTCTGTCACCCGCTTCTCGCCCCCTCCTCGTCCTGTCTCCCTAGCCCCCTTTCTCTCTATCTCCTGGCCTCATCTCTCTGTCTCCTCCCTTTTCCCACTCTATATATCTCCATCCTCACACTGTTCACGGTAAATGCTGTGCCAGCAGAGTGGTACTGGGGAAATGGCGCTATCCTCATCGGGAGAGCTAGCAGACGGAGTGGGGGTGGTGCTGGAGGGGGTGTTCAGTGACAGGCCCTGAAACCTAGCCATGAGACAACACACTGCAGCATTCACACAGCACCCAGTCAACAGGATACACAGATAATACCAAACATTTAAAGAGGATGAATGTTACAAATAAGGTGTAGACTTTTGATCCACCAAAACTCCAAGAACATTTTCCGTTTTGATTGGTAAAAGTGGTTGGGAGTGAGAGACAGAGTAAAGAAGCCTTATTGTAAGCCTTCTGAACAGGTGGAGGAGGGGTGGGACATCAGAGGAGGGGAGGCAGGGGTTGGTACACAAGCAAGCTGGCCAGGCAGGCAGACAAGCCACGGTTCATTTGAGGACTGAAGCTGCTCCTTTCCATCATTCGACTGTTCATTAATACCAGCTGTTCCTCTGGGTCTCCCCAACTAAGCCTTGCTGCACTCTGCAAAATCTATCAATATCCCGGCAACACATAAACACTTACTATTCCAGAGCCGGGCTTAAAAACTGACCAGTGCTCCACAGGGTCTAACCGTCTCTGAGATGCCTGCTAATAGTTTGCATTTGCTGAGTGCATATGTTATTGACAGTTTATGGTGAGATAGCTAAATTGGTGGTGACTATAAAAGGGGTAAGATGAACACGGATGACTTAACACAGACTCATACCGGCCCACATAGTGCTCTGCTCAGTGTGGGTAAAGGGTTCATTTTCTCAAAATTAACCTTGTCAAACTCCTGTTCTGCCTGGGGGAGATTTGTATTACTGTTGCAATTTTTCAATCAGCGATTGGGGAGAGTGTGAAATTTTAGCATGCTTGTTCACTCTCTACCTCCCCCATCACTCCCTCGTTCCCCTTCTTCCATTTCTTATTCTGTTTTTATCGCTCTCAAAGTCCATTTAGAATTTTAAGCAGATTTCATCCATTCTTGTAATAGGATTCTTCACTTCCTCTGTGTGGTTTGTTGTGGGGCTATATTTGTATACAGCAAGCAAGTGCGTTTACTCTATCAACTCAAGCTCGCACACACTCCACACTCCAGCAGAGAAGTTCTGTCGGGTCAAAATTAATTACAGAAGCTGTTAAGCACACACCAGCTGTTGCAAACAAATGCAAATATATTTTCATTTCAAACAAGCCCTCTTGTATGGCAGAGCACAAAATACTGTAAATCTTCTCAGTGTTTACTAACAACTTTGGCCATCATCAAGCTGTGCTGGCAAGAGAAACAACTCTCATTCATGTCACCCGGAAGCTTTTAGCCATGATCACCACTTTTTAATTAAGGCTTCTTCTGACTTTGTTTTGCTGTTCCTTGCTCTGTCTTTGCTTTATCACACTTCAATAATTCCATCACTTCTTGGCCAGACCTTTCAGTCTGTCTCGCTCATGGGTGCTTAATTTCACTTTATCTGCTTGGGCTGAATATTGTTTTATTTCTAGATATGAGGGTAATAGTACAATCATTACACTGCAGGTTAAAATCAAAGCTTAAAAAGGCTCTAACTTTAAATTCAATCCTTCCAATACTACTGTCTCAGTGGGTTTCGACTATTTCTGAAGGCATGTGAATTTAAAGAAAAGAATCCTTACTTTCATAACAGGAGTTTCAAATATTTCTAACAGTACGGAGAGTAAATCCAGGCAGGGCCACATTAGTTTGATGTCAGAACTCAGTTTCTTTTGTTTGCACAACTGAAATGTGTTGCTGAACATAAAAAATGACACGGTGCCACCATATTTGTCTATATTTCTTTTATAAAACCTGCCAACCTGCTCACACTGCTCCTGTCTGACATCACAACAGACAACAGAGGAGTGTCTTTCCCCAGGCGGTGCGACTCCTTACTCCATAATAAATAAACTTTGCTTTTGTTTTGCTATAGCATAAAGAGACTGCAGCTTGAATTTCATTATAAAACCCTTTCATGAATAATGATGAATAAATGAATCCTGGATCTCGACAGCCAGATTGAAATCATGTTAAGTAGCATTCAGGTGTTTTTGTGGCTGTCCTTAACCATCAATATTGTCAAAACAAGTATTCTCTTAATCTTTAAATTCCTTGTCCCTGAGGCTGCATATATTTATAAAAGAAACTACCAGAGTTTCTTCAAAAATTTGAACACAAAATGGTCTAGTTTTGTTTCTCAGCAACATGAAGAAACAAAACAAGCTTCAAAAGTTTTGAGTTACACAAAAGTTTTTGCCCTCCAGGGAAAAATATGTGTTTCAACATCAGGGGAAGAAATTGTAGCATCAGTACGTTCAGCTTCAATTAGATTAAATTTGTGGTATCCAACTCCAAGAAACATGAAAATCAAATAAATGTTATTTTCATAGGTCCACTTTAACATGCTCTTCCTCTGACAAACAGAAAAATGCATGACCATCTCAATTACCAATTCAGGATGACTCATTCAACACCTTTCAAATTGAGGATCTCATTTGTAGAGGGGAAATAAAGCAGACAAATAAACTGACATCAAAGGTAATAAAACAATCATATCCATTTCAACCAAACCACAAGTACTGCATCAATCCAGCAAAGGTCAGAGGGAAAAAGCGGCCACAGACGGCTTTAACACTGCTACCTCGAAGCCATATTTTATTCTCACCATGTGTTTAATACCTTTCCACTCCCCCAGTGGTCCTTCTGACTGGTTATCTGTACTGTTTTTGAAAGAGGCCAACCAAACTGTTAGAAAGGCCACCCTCCCTCAGTCGTCCAGCGAGCCTGCCCTGCCAATCGGCCATCCTGTTTCCAGACAGCACAGTCATTTCCCAGCCCAGTGGAGCAGGACTCCCTGACCTCTGCCTCGACCTCCGCCTCAACAGCCCAAGCTCCAGCAACAGCTCCAGCCCAGAGAGCAGGCTGAGGCCACCTGTACTTATTTATGAGCCATTTCACACAGTGCTGCTCCCATTAGAGACCAGCCTTGGCCTACCTTACACGGAACTCTCCTTGCACTTAACACATAGAGTACAGCAGCACGGCTTGTGGGGGGGCATTAGGAGATCATCAGACCCTATCACATACTGTGGCTCTGGTCATACGTCCAGATCAAGATTACATCAAACAACTGGAGGAAGGCAAACATATCAATGTACTGCATGGTTAGCAAACACTTCCTGCAGACAGCTGCTTGGAATCCGATCACCCCATCTAGCACAGTCTTTTATAACTGCATTGTCTTTTTTGAAATCTGGGATGGAAAATTATTTGACTATCCTCGGGGAAATAATCACCCACTGATCTAATTCAATAATGGGTAAAGCTTATTGAAGCGTGATTGGACATTTTATTGTTTCTCATTTATGTCACTGGAGCTTAACTGTTCATCTTAGAGGGAAATGGGGAGACTTGAAAAAGACAAAGCAAAGTTGAGCTGAAAATTGACTGATAGATTGATTCATAAAAGCACACAAGAGACTAATAAAAAACTCTGCGTGCAGTACGGAAAACAAGATCAGTCTAAGCTGAAAGCATTATGTTGGCTGTTTATCGTCAATAACTTCGGTTATCTCCTCCTTGGTTCCCTGTAAAGCCTCAAAGAGTTTGGGAAACTCAATTTTCTTGTCCCCCATGTTTGTTCATTGTGTCCAGAGCTGTTAACATTGTAACACAGCAAGAAGCCACTCAACACTGGCTTGTTTACTGAGATGTTAATGTTGACTGATGGACACAAAGAGGGAGTAAAGGAGACAAGCACTCACTTGTGATTGTGACGGAGGCGTTCTTCTCCTCGCCCAGTAGTGGGTTGATCAGGCGGCAGCTGTAGGTGCTGTTAGGCTCCAGCAAAACTTTCAGGACGCTGGTCATGGTGAACAGCCCTTCCTCATTGGCCACGATCGAATTGGTGATGTTGTCTGTCAGGTTGTGCCCGGCCCCGTCCTGCCAAATCACGCTAGCTTCTGGATAACCACCGTAGGCCACGCAGGTCAGGGCCACCTCATCACCTGGCCGCAGATTGGATTCGGGCTCTAGAGTCACAACAGGCTTAGAGTAGGGAGCTGAAAAAAGGTAAGAATACACAGAAGCAGGAGGAGGGAGGGATAAGGGAAGGAAAAAAGGTATGGGTTGAGTAAGGACGAGGGAGGATAAGGGAGCAGCAGACACGTACCAGCTTTAGTTAGATTCTCTGCAGTGAGAGTCACCCTGGGAACTGTTTGACATGATTCCCATTAAATTCTTAATTATATTTAGGGAGCTTAGCATAACACAGTGCCTCAGATCCCACAGACACAGACAGCATCTGTGACACATCCTGATGCTGCATCTCTACACTCAAACGCAGCTCCCTCCAGAGAGCCAAAGCTCTGAGCCACTCCCAGAAAGGAAATACGGTGCAAGCCAGGCTGGAGGCGGGAGGTGGGCAGGCCTGGGAGAAAAGTGGCAGGCTCAGAGATGTGGGACGACTCAGCCTGTGGCATGAAAAAGAGTGCAGAGGGGTGGAGGTGAGGGGTGAGCCGCAGCCTCGGCTGGAATCACGCTTCTCCAATCCCTTGAGCTAAAACACGAGTACAGAGGTGGCGGGGAGAGATGCTGCTGTATTCCCAAAACCAATCATTGCACAGCAAACAATGGGGTGGAGCTGAGGGGGAGATGAAATAAGTTTGTCTGAGCTGCTTTCCGAACAGTGGACTCTGAACACAAAGACAGATTTAGCGTGGTACACACTAACTTCCCCGGCTGTCCATTTGACTGACAGAGAGAATTCCACTGAGGGCTCCTTTCATTTTCTTCCAGCACAGCATGAAGGAAGTCCACAATGTTAACTGTAAATTCTGTCTAAAAATAGAGCATCAATAAATCTAATGCATAAAATGGAACCAATTTGTCACTGTTGGAGACATTGTTGTTTTCCCTCTCCATGGCCAGCGGAGGAAAAAAAAAACGTTATTCATTAACAGCGCCTAATGCACATCCATCCTTGGAGAATACAACAACAATCTCTCAACAGATATAGAAATGGAGAAGGAAGGACGGAAAAGCACACAGTATCATTATAAATAAATAAAAGGCTCTCAGCTGTGAAGGAGGCTCTGTAGTCACACAGCAGAGAAGATGTTAGTGGTGGCTGATTGACCGTAGCAACAGCTAATAATCAAAGTCAGCAGATATTGACCATGACAGAGACCACAATCAGCGCTTATTGACCAAAAAGACTGCTCAGCAGCCCTGAGACAGAGCTTTATCACCTGTTTATGTCTGCTGAGGACAAATTATCATAAATCCCCTCCTTCATGGGCAACTGTATAGTATATTTTATTGTACACTATTAATGTATATGTGTGAATAAGTGCTGAGATCATATCACTTTGAAAACAATCAGTTAAAGTATAAAGGGAAATTATGACACGGACATTTATTTTGTTTAGTTTAGTTCTTGCCACTATTATAATTACTCAGCAGTAAAACACAGTTGAACAGTGTGTGTGTGTGTGTGTGTGTGTGTGTGTGTGTGTGTGTGTGTGTGTGTGTGTGAGTGAAAACAGTTGCATACAGCTTCTGTGAAAGGCCTGACAAAATAAAGCCTTCTGATTTCATCAGAGTTTTTTAAGATTAGGCAGAGAAAGTAGGCATTAAGCATTACAAAATGAGGCTAAGATGTTTCAAAGACACGGCATTACCAAAGCAAGGGAAGCCTCAAACACATGCTATTAGGTTGCATCATGGGAAATGCACAAAATCAGTATTCTAATTGCTTTGGCTGCATATAACAGACTACGAGTTAAGACATCTATGCAAAAATTTGCAATTTAAGTCTTTCCTTCACAGTCAAAGAAGCTAAACATTAACAATGCATGAATATATATGTGATATAAAAGGATAATTATCCAAATAAATTAACAGAGCCACAACTTATAACTCATGTGGTTTTCAAATCATCTCTTTATATTGTCTTTATCACTCAATTAATTTATAAGATGTGAGAAACTTCAGCAAAACAATTTGACAGACATGACAGTGTCTGTTGGGAAATTTAAAGCGTGAGGCTGTCTTTGTGCCTCAATGAATAAATTAAACGACAAATGGATTGTGTTTAATAATATGCAAATTCTAATTACAAATGTTAATTTAAGCCATTTGTGTTTTTTTAGTAAGTTTATTTAACAGGAAATATACTAAAACTCATTTCGCATTAGGAAAAGCAGTGCAACAGCTGAATTGTGCTGTTTATACGATGTATGGCTGTGGCTAATCCACAGTTTTGTCCTTGGCAGAGTTCTCTATGTGTATCTATGGATCTATTTTTTGCCTGCCACTGATCATCACAAGCATCCTTGCGTGTGTTCATCTGTTTGTTTCTACATGTCTCATGGACATCACAGCTTGACTCACCGGCCACCTGCAGCAGCAGAGCAGCACTGCCGTAGTCCTGCACCCTGACGAAGCAGGTATAGCTGCCTTCGTCAGCCACCACCACCCTGCTCAGCAGGAGTGAAGTGTTGCCCAGGCCCAGCTGGGTGGGGAACAGGCTGGTACGGCTGGCAAACCTCTCTGCCTGGTCTGCCAGCTGGTCCTGTCCCTTCCAGTACCCGTGCACACTGCGTTTGGTGTCTGTCAGCTGCCAGAAGACGCTCAGATCAGACAGGTTGAAGGGACTGGTGGGGCTGAAGGAGCAGTTGAGGGTGGCGTCCCTGCCATGCAGCACCACCACAGGCTGATCTGGGACATACACTTCCATCATAGCTGAAGGAGAGAAAAAGGAGCACATGAGTAATGTCATTTTCAAGGAATACTCTTAGGGAAAAATTGTGTGATGATGTGATGGGATGTCAGGTAAGCTGCCAACGATACAAAAATACAGTAAATTCACAACAGAGATCTGTCTTGCATCATCTCAGCTATGATACTTTCTCTGTGTCAATCTTAAATGCCAAACATAACCCCATTTGTATCCCAGGTAGTCTAAAATAGCACATAAACAGTATGAGTAAATACTACTTGGCCCAGGTCTAGTATAAACATACAGTATTCACTGAATCACAGCATTAATTCACTGTGCTGTGTTCAAATGTGACAGTCTGACACCTACTCACATTTGAATATCTTTGAAAAAAAATCAATGCAGCATTTTTGAAATATATGCTGTGACTGCTTCAGAAACATCCAGTCTGTTTGTGCAGCTTGGGAGCACGGAGCGGGTGAGGCGGGATGAAGGCAAGAGGGTAGAAAAGGAGGGATCTGGAGGTAAGTATGAGGACTTTGTTTGTGTTCCTATAGGCTTTGCCTCCTGGAGATGGCTCAGTGTGCAAAAACTCTGCGATAGAAGAAACAACACCTGTACAGCTTCGGTTAAATCGTTAGTTAAATCTTTCAAAAAAAAAGGAAAAGGCTGTTGGGAGGGGATGTGGTATAACTACGGCAAAACTTGAGCATGTGTTTTTGTGGAAATGAAAAGTGACTCTGCTTCCTATCAAATACTTCTAATCAAAGGCTGCTGATGTTTTTGTGCACCTGTGTGTATAAATGTGTGTGTGTTGTTTGTCTAGACTAGGCCAAGAGCAAACAGTACACTGCATAATCATTGTGGATTAGCAGCCATCACAGCCCGTCCACAGTACATCCATGGTAGTCAGCATTCTCCATTGATCCCCGTCTGTGCTTATACAACTCGGAGACACTCATCAGCATCACAGGGGAGAGAAAAAAGCCAGTCGGACCCTGGAGCAACACACTCTGCTTTCTGCTCAGCCTCTCTAATTGTTATAATCACAGTGGCATTTTAGCCTCCTCACCCTCTTTTTGAGCTCTGTCTATCACGCAGCCAACGCCAATGTTGAATCACTTTGCTGTGAAGGAGATTTGACTGCTGCAGAGGTGCAATAATTACTTCCCCTATTAACAACAAACAAGTCTTTCATCGGCAAGGGTTCGTATATGGATGGGTATTGCAAAGTCAAGGCAGGCTATTTTCAATCACATTCAGCCAGGGTAGCCTCAGCACACACCCGCAAAGAAGCTGCTCCTCTGTAGGAACAGTGCCACCTACTGACCTGCTGGAAAAATGCAGGGAAACGGGACAGACCATGCACAGATTGCTTTCTGAGTAACCCATGCTCCATTTAAGTCCAGTCAGTGTTGGGACCTGGCAGGATAAGATTCTTCATTGGAATGATATGATTAGGAATTACAAATCTTTTATTGCACTGATTGAAAATAGCAGCAAACATTAGAAAAACTGAAAAACAAATCATCCTAAATGTACAAAAATATATAAATCAATTGCCTTAAATTCATTAAATCTCTGACCCATGTTGAATTTATAATAATAATAATAATAATAATAATAATAATAATAATAATAATAATAATATATTTTTTATTTGATTTTTTTTTTTAAAGCACTTTTCCAAACAGTCAAAGACACTATACAATGGATAAAACAGCATATAAAACAACACACAGTAACAAAAACATGAATTTAAAAAAAGCAAAACAGAAAAACAAAGCATATTTAAAGACAATCATACATTAAAATTGTGATTATTGTGATTACAAAAGCTCCTCTGTGTTTTGGGGGTTATTCTACCCCACCCCTTATTGAGCACATACTCACTCTGTGGGGCTAAAAACAAAACAATAAAGATGAGTTATCATGGCCAAGCACTGCAGGAGCAGAAGTGATACCGTGCTGTCATTAACAAGGACAACAAGGGCAAATTGTGTGTGTTTTTCTTTTTCTTTTTTTTTCTTTGGTTGTTTGTGATACCTTTAAAGGTGGACCCACCAGTGTGATAAAAGATAGGCTGCTGGTGTTTTTCTGTGGCAGTAAAGGGTCAGTGACAGCCATATCTGAAACGTGCTTGTTGACGGAGAGGAGAGAGTGCAATTAAATCACTCCCCTAGCAGCCTGGGATGACTCACACCGCTGAGTTCATACAGGAAGGGGGGAAGGGAAGGAGGGAAGCAGAGAGAAAGAGAGGCCAGCGTCGAGCTCACACTTAAAGATAATATCTGGAAACAAGCCAAGGAGGAGGCTGTGGCGGAGCCTCGCACACTAATCCCTCAACACTGACCAAAGCCGTGTCAGGGAGGAGAGAGATAGAAAGTCCCCTTTCTCATGCTACATCTCTGCCTCGCTCCTCCTCTTTCACTCACTGTTTCTTTAACTGGTGACCTACAACTGGCTCCAAAGGCCCCAGGAGGACACACTGCTACACAGGGACCTTGTGTAGAGACACTGACCTGCGCTTTGAAAGAGGATACAAGTGGGGCATTTAGCATTGCATAGGGGAGGGGATCAGTCAGGGCTAGCTAGGCCAGCTGACGTCATGGAAAGCACACATCTGATGTCCTATCTGTCAGAGGTGAAATACCACAAGCTAAAAAGGATCACTACACACCTGCCTGTTTTTGATCTGCTGCGCTCTACAACAAGCAGCATGTTGTGCAACAGAAGCTGACTGTTTGATCGTCTCTCCACAGGTCTGCTCTCAACATGAAAAACATTCATTCTTAAAAGAAACAAGCAGGAGTGGGAGAGGTTAAAGGTGCCAACACGGCTGCACCTCTTAGCCCAGGCTATGGTGTCCTCTCAAAGGGGAAGAGGGGGAGCTCGCCTCTCCCTTCTCCTTCCCGATAAAGAGATGCTCAGAAGCCATAGAGGGCAGGCCAGGAGACGTCAAGCTGTGGGGATTTACACACTGCACTTTGTGTTTATGGGCCTCAGCTCTGTTTGAGTGCCTGCGAGACAGAGACGGGCACTTTCACAGCCGACATGAAATAAACTCATTACAGCCTTTGCGAGCCAGGCTGGCAATGGGCCCTGCTTAGCAGGGAGGCTAAGGGATGGCTAGAGAAGGCTGCAAGTGATCTTCACGCTGCTCTCAACCCCGACTTTCATGACTAAACACCACCTTGTCACTATCAACACCTCCCACCATGCCTTTTTAAGGTGTACAAAATATGGAGGAGCTGGTGGATTGGCTCCTGCCTCTTTAATCTTGGAGTGATACGATGCTAGCTAGGCACATGAGTAGAGCATGGAGGCTGGGTATGAGACAGAGACAGCGTGGGATTCAAGCAGACAGTAAACAGGATGATCATAGCTTTTATGGAGAAGGTGCTTCCAAGGTGATGCATGACGCTGGTGGTTAATAAAATCCAGTGATATCTCAGCTGGTCCTGACGGATATAGATAGGCGAGAGCGTATACATGTGCCCATGTGCACTAATAAAACGCATGTGTGTGCTCAGAGTCCGATAACCAGGGAGATTATTAGCTTTCACATGTCATTTTTGTCATGCAGGTAGATATGATTCGATTATGGACGATGTGTTTGTCTAGCATTTAAAAAACATGAAGGTGTTTCAGATAGATGGATGAACTGATAATGCCTTCAACGCACGTTGGATTTTCCTTATCAGTGGTGAACAGGATGTTGCACTGAATAACTCTGGTCACCACAGAAAAAGAAGTACATTTGAAGACCCAAGTTTTTTTACTTTGTAAAAACATTATCATCCTCAGGGCACACTTTCTAAAGCATGACTTACTGAAACTAAAACATTCATGATAGTAATCAATATCATTTGTGGTTGGTTGATTTCATTGGTCTTTCAATCAGAAGAAGAATTGAAATCCCTTTACAAATCATGTGAGAAAAATACAATATGTGGGATTATATTGGCAAATATTATGACCATATCCTGCAATTAGGTGCCTTGAATCTCCCTCGGGATCAAAAATTGATTTTGCATTGATCCCAAAAAAATGTGTAAAAAGTGATCTACCAAAAATAACAATGATGTTGCCATAAAAGGCAAATTGACCAAAGACAGAAAGTCAAAAGCAGAATCTCGACCATGAATTTGTCCTTCTCTGTTTCTCACTGATGAATATGCACCGCTCACAGGCAAATGTTCTTCATCGCAGCTTGTGCACAAAGCCTCACTAATTCACTCTTATTAGACAAGATTCCCTTAACTTCTCATCCTGCAGCTCCAAAGCTGAGTCACCAAATGGCTGACCTTGGTTTGCACAAGCCCACACTGTTTCAGATAAACACACAGAGCTGGTGATAATTTAAGAGAAACCGAGCCTAATTATCATCGTGTTGCTGACAGCTCATAAGTATAATGACTTATCTCATACTAACTCTCACATTTGCTTCAGTGTAGTGTGTAAACACACTCACAACAGCAACAGACAGACAATGACAGCAAGTCAAATAAAAAGAACTAATGTGAAGATGTGTTGAGCTTTTTTAACTAAATGTAGCACATTTTTGTACATGTAGCAGAGTTTTGGCAGAAAATAACAGTTCATATTTAGAACATATCAAACACACAGATGGACACCAGAGAAAAGGATTATCCTCAAAGAGTTACTTATTTTCCTTTTCTATCCCATAAATTGGTCGAAACTGGAATCTATTCATTTTACTGAAATCAAACCCTTTAATGTCCCACTTCAAGCTGCTTCAAGGGGTATTTGTTTTACACGTTCATTTACAAGTCTGAACTTGAAAAAGCTGTGTAATAGCAGAGCTGCATATTCTTTTGATCATCCTTCATTTATATCCATCGACAGGAGCCCAGCCAGAGTAACAGCATGTTTCAGAGGTAGTGAGTTGTGTCAAACTGTTGATCATTGCAAAATTCCATCAGCTCATGCCTCCAAGGACAAAAACACTCTACACTTCAAAAAAGTAATCATGCTGATGCCAGAACTATCAGTTCTGTATGAGTGCGCGTCCAGTTTTTAAACAAGTTATTTTATCCCTGCTGTTGTTTATTGGCTTAAATAGGGAGGATGGAATTTGGTAAAAACCTGTTGTGGACTAGAAGTTGTCCTTAAAACTTTAGAAATGTGTTACATAAGGTGATCCAGAGCTTTATCAGAAAGATGACAGATAGAACTCGAAAAGTACCCGGAGACCACAGACCAAGAATCACAAACACATTGTGATTCTCATGCTACACTTAAGTCCTACTTTAATGTTATACTTCATTTCAGCAGACTGTTTGCTACAATTTGGTGTTAGTTGCAGGTTTGTACGATAATTTGTTTCCTGACAGTGTTGAAAATGATGATGACCCAGTACATATTTCATATTCCGGATCTTAGTATCCAGAATATTGCAGGATCTGGATCGTACTTTTACATCAGTCAAAAATTGTGTTGACCTTGTCTTTTATTGTTTTGCAAAGCAATCCAACCATTTAACATGGAGTTATATTCACATATGGTGAAAACGTCCCTATCTCACAATGATAAAGAATCCTTTAAAAAAATCCTATATCCAGACGGTGATCCGGATCACCTCCAAAATTTAACCATTTCTTCCTTATCCCATTTTGAACATTTCCTGAAAATTTCACAAAGATGCTTTCGTTACTTTTGAGTTATGCTGTTCACAGACAAAGAAACAAACAGACAAACTCTCCGAAAAACATAACCTCATTGGCAGAGGTAAATATTCTCATCAGAAGATTTGATTTTAATTAATAGCCTTGATAGTCACTAACATGAATATACAAATAATATCTAGATCTCAACATATATAAACACCTTCCTCAAACAATTTCAGGCAGAAACACAGCAGAAAGGCCAGAAAACACATTGATATTCAACACCTGTGTGACTCCTGACAGCTCCACAGCAGCACACTGTCTGAAGAATTGGACACAAGACACTACAATGGAGGAGGTGCTGTTACAAAGCTGCTCTGGAGCAGAGAGGATCTTATCAGCATGACCAGCGACAGTCACATACATAGACACACACCACTTCATAGGGGCCAGTACACAGGTGTCGGGCCCCTAGCACACACACACACACACATACAAAAACAAACAAGGTTGACAAAAGGAAAGCAGACTTCATTTTTCAATCTTTTGTTCCTTGTTTTTTGCAGCTGTCTGAAAGGAATATCTTCTGAGTCCTTGACATCAAATTTGGTTTATAAGCTGGAGCAGAGCACACATGCACAAACACATTTAAACACCCCATTCAATAGCAGATCAAAGCTCTCCCAGCCAATTAACTTATACTTCAAGTTGATTCATCAGTGGCAGAAAAAGCATCAGAGGAAAGAATAATGAGGGTTCAATAACACAGTGAACAGAGATATTTACACACTTAACTAAATAAAGCAAGTACACATGCTTAAAGGGCATGTACAAAACTCTGCTGTAGCATAGTTCATACATAAAGACAATAAGGCATCAGTGCTACAAAGGCCAATATTGACACTGCAAAGTAAACAGGTGCAATACTAACAGACTGCAATGACAGTAGGGTTCATCTGGGCCAAAGCAGAACTCAGACAAATATGCTTTTACAACACTGCCCCCCTCTGTCCCTGAGTGTAACTGCAGCCCAAAACATTCTCATTTTGGACCTTTTGCAGCCCATGAACATCAAAGGGTTTTACTCAAAGGATCTGTGAGCCCTTTCATACAGATAATTCTTATGATACAACCAATCCCTGTAAAAGTCTGAGGGGAAAGCTAGCTTTGATTTCACGCTGTCGGGAACAGATGTAGATGTCCATAGCACTATGATTTAAACAAAATAAAAAAGGGGGAGTAACTGGAAAAATAAGAGACTGATGAGAGTGTGTGTCAAGCAAGCGTGATTTGTTTTTTTTAAATGATCAGCCTTGAAAATTGCCCATTTCCTTTGCTGTGTTGTCCTTCAGATGGATCCTTAGTGAAAATAGCACAATATGGAAGAGCTTCAGTGACATTTAAAGCCGTCCGTGGAGTAAAGGGGTCACCTTTAACATTACGATCTTAGAATAATCTCTCCTTTTTTTGCTTCAAAACTCATCATGGACTGTTGGTGCCCTCACTCAGGCAGACGCACAGGTGATGGCCGATAGGAAAGATAATGATTCCGACTTGCTTATTTTTAAGCGATGACATAAATCAAGATGAGACTCACTGTTGTGGGGGTTTTTCATCTCTTTTTTTTGCTATCTCTGCTCTCTCTGCCTTGCTTCCTTCATAGACGTGTGCCATCTCATATCCCGTCAATAACCTGTTAATGGGCTCCGGCAGTCAGATAATAGGGCCGGCTGAAGAACAGTGGGCAGATAAGAGCAAGCCTGTGGCTTATGAGCCTGAGAGACCGAGAGACTTTGATGAGCTGGAGGCAGGGGAAGGAGCAAGGAAGAGTGGGGTGGTGGATGGGAAAAGGCCCCTTGAGGTAGTAAGGAGGTTACAGGGTTAGATCTGACTTGATTGCAACTAATTTCTAATAATGTCAGGCTACATCAAGGTGCAGTGGCCATAGTAACAGAGGAGCGAAGAAGTGGTTTGGATTAGGAAGACGTACAAGCACTTGTTTCTTTTCTTGTTTTGTTTTGGGATTTTTTTCTAGGTCTGTTTATGGGGGTGTTTTACATCTACTAAGTCCTGAACTTTTTTTTAGCTCACAGGTTTATGTATGCTGCTGAGTCATGATTTCATGCACCAGAACTGGTATACGAGGTGAAATAAGGGTCAGTCAGTCGCCAGCTGTGCAACTCCAGATGACAGAGCAGCCGCGCCTGACATCATCACTGCCGCTTCATTGAGGCAACACCCTGGAGGTAGAGGTGTTTCCCACTGTCAGCTGCTGGGCTGCTTCCTCAGCAAGTCCGTATCTGTGATGCTTTCCAAGCACAGATCAGCATCCATTCAACCCATTCATCATAGCCCACTAAGCACACAGCAGACCTACATATGGCTCCAGGCCCCTCTTCCCCTCCAGATCTGCAATCTCGGCATATTAACTGTATCAATTTTTAACGATTCCCACAAGGCGGCATTTTTAGGACTTGTTGAAATAATCATGAAGTGCTTGTTGGGTAATGCACTTGGTTTCAATGAGCGCACTGTGAGAAAAGAAGAGCTGGGAATCGGTGATGGGCGAGCCAACAGAGACTGGTCATTATGTATGCACTGCGGCGAAACCAATCTTTGTTGAGCCTGTCCTCGATTGTTTTTAAAAGGATACTTCACTGGACACAATCAAATTAGCAAGAACATCACTGATATGGGGTAATAACCCTAAATTGAATTTCAGCACAGGCTAAAGTGTCCCCTCTCTGCAGAATCAATTGCTGTGGAGAGAAAAGGAGGACAGGAAGAGGGCATTCATAGTTAGCAGACCTTTAAAAAGTACACCAGAGACACAGACATGAGCCGGCTGTTTTCACGCTCCGCAGCCTTGCCATAATGCGTGCCTGCTGACGACTACTACAGATGCAATCTATCCAATTATGGTAATTAATATGAATTACCTTACAGCTCCCATCACAGGGAGAAAAAGCGGGTCAGCTTCCCATTTTTGTGTTTGTATGAATGCGATTCTCCCTTCATTGTACGGGCGCAAAGAGCTGCTCACGTCAGAGCTCTGGCAGCCTAGTGGCTTTGCTAACTGAACAGAGAGGATGACAACAACAAGCAATTAGCTAGACAGCCTCCTGTTAGCTCTGCCACTGGCTGACACTGCTGTGTGCAGTGCTGCAGCGAGCCAAAGATGTTACTGTACAGTTGAAGCTCAGTCATTACTGTTCATATGCATTGGCATCTTATACATTTTGCTGACACTTGTAACAACTGTGGGTTATAATGAGTGTCATAAAACTATACCTGAGAGACAACCAACAGCCAGCAAAGTCAAGGGTCAAAGCAAGGCTTGGCTGGTGTGTAGCAATCATCCTTAGTTTCTGCTTCCTCAATGGTGTGTTTAATGGGAATAAAACAACAGCGGACAAGCTTTTTCACGGCTGCAGCAACACAACAGCTGTGCAGTGCTGTTTGAGTAACTTCAGGGAGAGGTTTTTTACCACCAACGATCCATCATCTGACGCCTGAGTCAGGATACAGCCGGGAGCTACAGAGACAATGTTGCTTCTTGGGACAGCACTGTTGTCATGTTCTCTTCTTGTATGGTTTTCTTTTTATGTTTCCTTACAAAAATAATATTTCTGTGATAGGAAGAGTGTCGACAAAGCACACAAAGTGGAGTTTTGTCTGCTGAGACAGGCACTTGGCGGAGTTATCAGGAGATGACATGGCTGGATACAAGTAAGATTACAGCCAGTTATCTCAGCGAGAGAGCAAGGAGATCCTGAATCCTCTCAGCGTAGAAATGCAACAATACAGAGCTGATCCTAAAACAGCTTTCACCTTGTGATGATATAGTATCTAATGGTGACAAATTTTTCAGTGATTCTTGCCAAAAGTTTGCAGAAACTGAAAACCAGTGAAGACATCTTTTTCCATGCACTTCATTGTGCACACAGTCCAATTGTCAACTCAAACGCAAACCACTCATTCAGATCAACTGCAAAGCCAAGTTTGCCTCAACAGATATGTCTGCAAAGTAAACATTGACAGATCTTGATTCTTAGACATGCTGAAAAAAGCACTTGGTTGTTTCTTTAAGCTGCCGTTAATTATTTTCAGAAGTTATACCTTGCTGCATGTGCTGACACGTTTTCTCACAGAGCATATATCAGCAAAGATTCATTACCCAGAGGCATCTTTTGATAAAAGTACTTCACTAGTATAAGCCCTTCAGAACAATCTTTGCAGTCCAGATTTTGAGTTTTCTAAAACACAATTTTGAAGCAAATTCTTAAAAAACAGATTCTGTGAGGTCTGTCTTAAAAAGGAAGGAAACAACTTGTTTGTTGAATAATCAGATTGTTAGCTTTGCTTTAAACTAGTTCCTGATAGCAGCTGTAAATTAATCGTTGTCAGATTACCACCAATGAGAGACAGGATTTGATTAATGCACATCAGATGCAATCATGTTGGTTGGAATATATTTAGATTAAAGAAACATCTTTATGCCCCCTTCAGTCTCAGTGCAAATAAGAAAAATATAAAAGTGAAAAAAACACTGAATGAAGACATTTCTGCTCACTTTGACTCGCAGTATATGCACAATGCTGTTTATACGAGCAGCTGTCACTAAACATTTTACTGAAAACCAATAGATATTTTTGGGCAGCTGGGTGGTTACTGGATTTAGAGCGTGCATACAAGACAGGATACAGCTGCACTTCAGGAAGTATCAAAGGCTGTATCACAGTAACTCTCTGCAAAGTTGCTATAACCCTGTGGGAATACTGCACATGGAGCCAATCATACAGCAAAACACTCTTTATGATCAGAAGGTCCACAGCTGTCCTTTAATTCTGGGTAACTTCTGCTTTTAGTGGTTAAAGATGCTATGAAATGGAATTAAATATAGATGAGATCAAAACTTTTTTTTTTGTTCAAGACAACTTTTAACTAGATACAACGCGCCGAGGTAAGAGACTTATCAGTACAGTTACATAGCGCTACGGTTTAAAACGTGACATCAAGCGAACGCTGTAGCAGCCGGCTTTATGTTAGCAAAACTGGCAGCCTGGTGCTCCGACATATCTGTAATGTGTAACGTTAGTACATCCTGGTTAGCTGTGTCCTGCCAGTCATCTACCAAAGAGCTAACATAACCTCACTCTTTATTTTATTGATAGACTCTCAGGTTTGAACAGACCACTGCAGAATAACTGCTGCATGTGGGTTGGAATGAACAATATCAGCAACAGTTCAGCCTCTGTGCTACAGAGTGATACAGCCCCTAAAGGCTACTTAGCCCTTATTTCACTCTCTCGTTTAGCTTTCTTCTGCTCTTCTGTCTTTTTTCTCTCTGACAGTTAGGCTCCTGTGTCCACCATCACTACACAATTAGTCACAGAAATCGTTTTTAACAGAGACAAACACGGATCTCTGTGTTTTATCTTGTCTCACCACCAAACTTCGTCAGCCTTTGTGGTGTTTTCATAGAGACTTAGTTGTGCCATAAATCCAGTCCTGGTCGACCCGTCCTGGAAGCTAAGAAGTAGCAATATAAAATAACCCGTAACCAGCAATATTGGCGCTGATAATCTTATTCTAAAGTATGGATTACAAAATTTCAAACTCATCCCAGCCTCTTTAAAGAAAAATTATGTAAACTGGAAATTAGACTAACTATATGTCACTGCATGCTACGTTTACAATCAAAGTTAAGAAAATGTACAAACTTTGTTCTGTGTGACTGTGAATGCACCTGAAACCTTCTTTGAAGCCAGTAGCACAGTGGGAGTTTATTACATTACATTAAATTAAATCCACAGAGCATGCTGTGTCTTGTTTTATGTTACACGTACAGACAATGGCATCAAACCAAGCCACAACTAATTCCCTTAGAGGTCCAGTTAGCAGAGAAAAACTGAATCATTGTGTGCGCAACAATAGCCCATTACCCGTGAGTTAAAGGGCTCCATTAGTATCCAACACCTCCTCCTCTTCCTCCTCCTCCTCTTTCTCATTCTCCTCCTCCTCTTCCTCTTCCCTCCTGGTGAGAGGAGCGAGTCAGGCAGTGGATGCCACGCAGCCAGTAATGAGGCGGCTGCGGGCCCATTTGTGCTGGGAGAGAGTAGGTCCCTAATGAACCACAGAAGACACTTAGGTCCACTGAGTCAAGATTGAAATGTGCCACTGATGGCCGATGGGAGGTTGAGTCAGCTCAACCAGAGAGCAGAAAAGGCAAAAAATAGTTCTTTTAAATGACTGTGTTTTGGACAATGAAAGTTCTTTTTGAACTTTGCATATTTTATGGCATGAAGAGTAAACCTCTCAGAGCTGCTGTTCTCCTTCTTCTTTAGGCTTTACATTTATATCAAGGGATGATATTCACCGTAGGATTTTAACTTACATCATTATTATTATTTTACTTTTTTTATTCTTTTTTGCAAAGCTAAAGGCATGCTGGCCTTACTTTTGGTTGTCAGTCTCGTTAATCATTGTGTGAGTGGAGGGGCAGATACCTTAAGATTTTTTCTTCTTTCTGCTCCTTTTCATTCATTTTGAGACTTATTTTGTTTCATATTGGACTTGTATTTTTTATGTTATCAAGAATCAAATAAAGACAAGCTAAACTAAACTAAACTAAACTATATCACATGCCAGACACACACTGACTGGGAAAAGGCTGGCTTCTAAAGTATATGCAGTCGTCACTCTTCTTTATGCCAGCTTAACCCCCTTCTTTTACTCACTGTGTCTTCATTTTTCTCCAACCAGTGCAGGATGTTCGTCTCTTTTTTATGATGACCGATGCTTTTCTTGAAGCACCATTTCTACTGAAGTGAAACTTTTGAGTGCGTGACTTATGAATCCTAAGTTGCAACATCAACCACTAACTTGCTTCACAGTGATGTAAATATAAAAGGGATGACTTCCACACCACACTCCCTGAGTCACAGCAAAAAAAGCACCTCTGGCACTTTTTATCTAAGGCCTCACCCCGGCCCCCGGCTCTACTCCTCCACCTGTCTGAGTAAGGTGGAAGCTGTTCTGTTTTACAAGCAGAATTAAGAGAAAAATATAAAAAGACATCCTCCCATATCATAGAGCTGTAACCCTGTAAAAACTCATCTTAAAGGAATTATGGTGAAAAATGTCTTCTGGCTCCCCGAGGCAGAGTGTCTGTATAAATAAGAATATGTTCTCTGTCTTATAGATGGATGAGAGTTTAAACAGAAAGGGTTTATAACTTTTCAACTACTGGCACATTATTTTAGGGAGTTGCCTCATTTGAACTGTTGTTCTGCCCAGTGAAGCCTTTGAAGGGGGAAGACTAATAGGCCCTGCAGGGTGTGTTGTTTAGCAGAATGTGGTATTTCCCACAGCGATGACTCGGATCTAATGGCAGGGCAAAGTAAAGCACGAAAACCCACCCATAGCTTGAACGGCCAGCATGGCGGGCAGCAGGAGGGACAGCATGGTCTTCCAGGCTGGATTCAAGCTGCGGGTCAACGTCTTCAGACACAGCGCTGCAGGGAGAGAAACACAGACAAGTGAGGAGGAGGAACAAACACGACAAAGTAGCATATAATAGGATGCTGTGAGGACAGAGGAGGGAGAAAAAAAAAACTGAGTTAAAGAGAGAGGACTGCTTCTGCCTTTGTTTGAGTCTGCTTTGCCTCCCAGGTGGGTGGAGTTTCAGACAATAAAACAATGCAACATGTTTCATATAGAATACAAGTCTACAATTATTTTAAGTGGCGTAAAAACTTATCGGAAAGGACGTCTGACAGGGACTATTTCTGTCTTATTTTCTAGCCAGCTTAAGGCTTTCCTTTTTCAGACAGAGTACAGCTGTGATGACAAATGGGGACTTTCAAAGTTGACAGGAAACAGCCAAGTCATTCTCTCTGCTATCCAGAGGGAAAACACTACTTTAAGAGTGAGTAAAGACAGACAAAACTATCTCCTCCCTGTCTACTCGCACTCGACTCAGCATGAAAAATTTATGAGGTGTGTATCTCAGAGAGAGGTCACTTTCTCCATCTGTATCTGTTGAGATGGAAACTACTTGTATTTGGATTTAACATCAAAGTGGCGGTGAGCTTTTTCTCACTTTCATGCTTCTGTTAAGGTCACCTTTAAGTAGTTTGGAAAAGTGCTCTGTTTGCCTGCTGCATGCCACCTTAGATAAATACAGTGCTCGTCATGACCACCTTAAGAAATGTGTAAAAATGTCATACTGTGGATAAGCAAAAATACTTGACGTATGGAGAGTAAAAATAAAAAAAAGAGGAAGACAAAACAGTGAGGAAGAGCCAGGAGGGGTAAATTCTGCTGTATGACAGAATTACTCTGTATTTGGAAAATAAAGCAAAGACATACTGTCCTCACCAAAATTACATCTAAAATGAGTCACAGCAGAAAATGATACAGGCAATAATCCACCAGAAGTCTGTAACTTGGTTTAGTCTGAGATTACTGGTAATTTAGTTTCTCGTCAATCAACGGTTAAGCATGACATTTTTTCTTAGGACATGGATGAAGAGGCGTAGAGTTCTGCTTCCTCTTTGCTCTGAACACCCACATCCTCCTCCTTTACAAAAAATGTCATCCTTTCCTCCCCTATTCTTAACTCCTCATTGTATTAACAATAGGAGGCAGGTTTCTGTGTCATAAGATCTGTGAAATTGGATGAAGTTGATAATCTTGACATGAAAGACTTTGTTCTGGATTGTACAAGGAAGAATCCATGAAAGTATTTTGTTAGATAAGGCTGTAATGAACAGTTACTATTAGTGCAGATAATTGTTATGTGTTAAAACAGTCATAAAATATCACTCATTAGTGAAAAGTGCCCGTTACAGTCTCTTAATATCATAGGGGATTTCGGTCCAAATGTTTTTGTGTAATAACAAACCAAAAGATGTTCAGCCTTAAATATTATGAACCAGAGGAAAAAGTCAAGAATCTTAATACATTTGGGAAAAAATGGCATATCTACATAAGAAGTTTTCAATCTAATTTCATATCAATTACTGTAGGACTAATTTTAGGTCAGTCATATAATCAGTCATAGGTTGCATGTAAAAAAATTACAAGACAATGTGGAGTGTGGTGAGCACTAAAGGGGATTTTCAATCAGAAGTACCAGGAATTATTTAGGTCCAGGAATCTTCCAAATGGAAGTCATGATTCAAAGAGCGACCCTGTTAAAGAGCAACTTTCAGCTGGATGAGTCTCTCTCAAATGGTTTTGGGAGCAGTTTACACGGCAATGGTTTTAGGGTGAAACGCAAACGTTTTGTTGCGTTTCAGCATCGCATTTACACGTAAACAATGTTTCAGTTTGAAAATGGCCCCCAGAGTGGGATTTTTCTGAAACGCTGCCAGCACAGTTACCGTGTAAACAGTAAGCCGGCTTTTTCAGTGGAAATGCTGATGTTACACAGTACAACAGTACCATTGTAACAACCGACGCGAACTACCAGGTTGTATGCCGAAAGCCGCAGCTGTGAAACAATAGTGGGACACCGTAGCAGCGCGACACAGTTTACCCCGCTAATACATCCAACGAAAAAGAAAAACACGACACAGTAAACAAATAGCATTGATGGAAGATGTCCTCTTTGTGATTGGCATGTAGCTCTTTGATATTAAGTGCAATCAAGCTTTGTTTCAGAGAAGTCTGTGTGCTGGGGGCAATGCAGCTGCTGTTGGGGGTAAGTGATGATTCTTTCAACCAATCAACCGTCTGCAGTGTGTTGCTCCATCTTCTGAGAGCAGATTGGGTTAGTCTGGCACCCATACGAAAGGGTCCCAAAAAGTGGGACAGCTCGTCTTAGTTATTTGGGGCTCTGTCTCGGGAAATGTCCGTGGAAATGCCACAAAATGCGCGCCGTACTGAGACAAACTGAACCGGTCTGCTTGATGGAAACGTGGCTTTAGCATTCCCCAATACACCAGGTGATTGGCCCAACTCTACTTCAGTGGAGATCTACCAAAAGCCGCCTTTGGACAAGACAGTTATAGCGCCAATTACAGGCCTGGCATGCTTACTACAGCGTTTTCAGTCCCTCAGCGTTTCCGCGTAAATGCAGATTTTTTTCACTGCTTTTGAGCGTTTTCAGAAGAAACTTTGTCGTGTAAACAGGGCATTAGTTATTAAATATGAAAAGTAAAAAGTTCCTCAAAAGGTTCCTATTTTCAAGAACTTTTCATAAGGGTTGACTTTGACAGGTATCCAGTAAAAACACAGCACTTATAGATAATGGAAAATACACTAACTTTAAAGCTGATATCACATAATACAAGATGGTATTTTGTAAAAAGAGATGAGATAGTTATATCTAAAAAACAGGAGGACTTTTTTTATCATTTTCAGGTGAATGCAGTATGCCACTAATCAGTAGTAATGTATTACTGCTGGCAGGGAGCAACAAGCAAAGTAATAATATCACTTTAAAGAAGAGTGATGAGTAACTAGAAAAGCAATTTCTGAAGAAATTGCGCTGTGAATGCAGAATGCTGAAGCAGCTTGCGCTGAACTGCTAATGCAGAATGCTGAACATGGATGACTAAAGATATGTCTGAAAATGGCTGAATGAAGTCTCAAATAACTTGCGCTGAAATGCTACAGCAGAAGCTAAACATGAATGACTGAAGATGTGTCTGAAAATGGTTGAATGAAGTCATGCAAGGCTTGCACTGAAATGCTAATGCAGAACGCTGAACATGAATGACTGAAGATTTGTCTGAAAATGGTTGAATGAAGTCTTGAAAAGCTTGTGCTCAACTGCTGATGCAGAATGCTGATCATGAATGACTGAGGATATGTCTGAAAATTGTTTTAAGAACTCTTGTAAAAGCTTGCGCTCAACTGCTAATGCAGAATGCTGAATTAGTCTGCCATGAACTCTTGGATGAAAGGAAATAAATGGACAATAAATTGAATGGATGAAGGAATTTAAAGTTGAAATGGTTGCGTCTATTCAAAAATTAAAGGAATGTATCAAATTTTAAAGAACATTGATGGAAATAATGACCTAACTGAGGGTAAATGTAAGTCGGCTTTCTTAAACCCTGTTAAAATATAATCCTGTGTGTCCTGTGTGTGAGTTTTTTAACCATGTAAGCCTGTAGGCTGAGGCCCATCTGAAGCCAGATGTTGCCATGGTGATCATTGTTTACCAACTGCCATCAGAGAGCTGGTGGAGTCTGTTGATTCCCAACACATTCCCTTTGAAATCAGGGTGTAAATGTGCTTGCAATTCTGACAAAAAGAATGATCATGAATCAGTGTAATCTAAAATTGGATTTAAAAGTTTGAATGGCTGAACCAATTCAGGAATTAAAGGAAGGGATTTAAATTTAAAGAAAAAAATCTAGGAAAATAAGGAGCTGACTCAGGGAAATGGAAGTCAAATGCTGTGAAAGTGTGATACTTTCTGCCCTGTGTGTGTGTGTGTGTGTGTGTGTGTGTGTGTGTGTGTGTGTGTGTGTGTGTGTGTGTGTGTGTGTTCAATCATGTAAACCTGTCTGCTGAGGCTTATCTGAAGCCAGATTTTGCATTGGTGATGACTGATAAATTAACACACATGCTTGTCTTTGTTCCTGAATGTTTTGATGAGTTACTATAAACAGCTGCATGAGATCAAAGGTTTCCACGGTGACCAGCTCGTTAAGGGTGCAGGTGCAGAACTTTGCCCTTGTTACTGTAATCTTCTGAAGATTTTGTGGCAAAGCAAGAGTCCGAATCTCCTATCACCTTGCCAAAACCGTGAGGGCTAGAATAAAAATGAACACACCGTAGGAATCCTGAGACCCAGAGGAAGCTGTTGATCTAAATTTCATGCATGAAGGTCAAGAAATGAACCCACGAGAGCGATAGATAGATGAGGGAAATTTTACTGATCTCTGAGAAAACCCCTCAGGAATTAACATGGAGGTATATTGGGGTTTTTTCAACTCCTCATGACAGTTGGCCATTTTGTGAAAAAGTGCTCCATCCTTTTGCTTTAAAAACCACTTTGTCAGAAGCAGGACAAGCCTTCCACCATTTTGACATATAATATGCCTATGTGGAGCAAAAATTGTGACCAAAAGAGCAGTTTACCCCGAAATTTTCCAGGTTCTGTTTGAACCTGTTTGAATGGAGTTTGTAGCTGAATGTATGACTGAATGAGGAGGGTTTGAAGCAGGCTGAAAAAATGTCCTGAAAAGAGGAAATTTTGAAAATTTCGCATTCATCTCTATGGGACCGAAATTTCGTAAATCGTTGAATATCTCGGAAAGTATTTGTCATTGCTGTGAATGCATTGCTGCATTCACAGCAATGAATAATACATAACTTTTTTCAGTAGCCCAGCACTGACTTTGACTGATATGCCACTCATGTAACTGGAACACAGTGACACACACAGCTTCACTTGCTCATGTAAATTATAAAATTTACACAAAAATGTGAGGTTTTAAATTACATGGACACCTCTGGAGCTGTTTTCTACTGATTTCTGCAATCAAAAGCCATTTAAAGGAAACAAAAAACTTTATTTTTTGTTTTTTTGTTTTTTATATTTTGTGTCTCTTTTTCCACCTCTGTTTGTTCTTTTGTTGTTACAAGGTTTTTAATTTAAGTTTTCCTCTTCTTATTACAAGTGGTGAGGCATCAACCTGTACTCACAGTGACTACATGTGATGAAAGACTAAACATCAATGTGTGGCTGGCTGCTAAAATAGCCCACTAATTAACTTCAGTGAAACCTTATGTTTGAATGGCCAAATGTCTAGCAAGCATTCTCTTTTTTTTTTTATTTGGACATGTGAAATGTGTTTCATTCTAAGTGAGGAAGCTAACCGAATGGCAGTGATGTTCCAGTTTGAGTGAAAATATCACAATCAGCTGTAGCTCCACCTAATGGTTCAACCAACTCTTTTCCATGGGGCTCCATTTATGACCTCAGCAGAGGGGATGTGGGCAGGAGTGCAGCCTCATCACAAAGTTTCCCACTTACTGTACTCTGGGTTTTCATAGAGAATAAGCATCCTAGAGATCAACTGGGGGGAATTCAAACAACACACTCCAGATCTGATCCTCCAGGATATTTAACTATCAAAGTCTGAAAATAAGAGTTGTAATATTTTAATGTTAATATTAAATCTATGCTCCTCTTCAGAGGAGCAAGGTTTCAAAAAGTAAGTGAGCTAATGATGCCAACACACCAAACCACAGTCTGAGTCTGCCTGTGGTGTGCAGACACCAGGAAGTCATCAAAGCTGTTTTTACTGAATGACTCAAGTCCTGAGCTGAGCCCATGCCAGCATGGAAATGCTTTTTTTCTCCCTCTTATTCTTTACAATGCAGCTTTAACAATGCAGTGTCAGAGATCAGAGCAGGCGAGCCACTTTTCTGAGCCACAACCTGAGGAATATAATGATAGAAATAAAACTTTAAATGCTTGTATTTTAAGCTTTGTTGCACATTGTTTCATTATAGTGCAAAAGCTTTTGGTGTCTCTTAGAGTTAAACAATATTTGTACAACTAAATAACAATGGAGCCCTGTAATAAATAAAGAAAATCACAAAGAATAGAAAAGGAGACTATGAGTGAAGGCCTTTTTATAAGTCTTAATGCCTACAATTTCTTTTAGAAAACGGTGAGTCATGATCATCCGTGTTTCTCATTTTGACACATGGCTAAGGAATGCTAGTTTTGAGGTCAAGTGAAAGGAGGGATTCTTGAAGTGTCACACAAAATAAAGGCATCGACTGTCCCAGCTGCCACAACTGTACAACCATTTTTTTCCTGTTTTGTTCAACTAATTGCAATTTTCATCCAAAAATAATTGTGCCACGGTATCTCAACTGATAAGAGCATAAGTGCACTTCTGTCCTGGATGACAAGGCCATTCAGAAAAAAAAAAAAAAAAATCATAAATGTCAAGACTGACCTTCGGGGCTGAAATGTGTAAAGACAATGAGAACTTACATTGCTCACTGCACTAAAAACATATTAGTACATTACTCATTCAAAGCAGACATGAAAAAAGTACAGCCTGAACAACTTTTAAACCTGCACAGTTTTAATTGTGAACTTTCTTGATGAATTCTTGGACATTAGTTCACTGTTCACATTGGACCAGGCATCCATATCATACCAGCATCTAATAATAGACAGTATATTGCTTAAATGCAGCTTTCATCTGATTACCATGTGAAGCATGGTCAAGAAGGTGTAAATAATCAGAAAAGCGTACAGTGGAATGCACTCTGAAACCTCCTGCTTATTTAATCTTTATCGTACCGCATTGTGTGCAATAATGAATGCATTAAGATAACACTTTCAACTTCATTTGGTCACATAGTGCAATCACACACCTGACAGTACACATGTTGGACATCATTATCTCTCTGCTATCACTTATCATTTCCTATACATGTCAGGATGGAAAACACTACATCCCACAGGAAGCTGTACCTGCCAAGCAGAGAACAGCTGCACTACCGGCATGTGAGAAGGCAGCCATGAGCCAGAGAAATATTCTCATTATAGCCAGTATGGCTGCAACCTCTCATTTCTTATGTGTCTGTGACCTCTTATCACCTTTTTCCACCCTGGGTTGAGTTTTCAGAGGTAAAATTTGCACTAAGGCATTAAAAAAAATAATAATAAAATAAAATAAAATAAAATAGTTTAAAGAACACACACACACACACACACACACACACACACACACACACACAATTTAGGAAACCCTGACAAATGTTAATACTCAACTCGTAAAGCTACACACAGAGTTGTTTCACTATTGTAGAAATACTTTTAGATACAGGCTCACATACTTAATGGCTTAAAACATGTAGATGACGCAGCTTGAGTTTTAAAAGACTGACAAGCAATTTAATTAAAAGACTGCGGATAATTTACGCCTTTTCCATCCAACTGTAAACGCAACACTTTCCTCCGGGGCTTGATTAAAACCACGGATGTAGTGCTCACCGTTCGTCAACTGGGGGCGCAGTCCATAACATTCATAAATAGCTTTAGCTTATATGAAACTATATACTGTGTAGCTAACAGGGGCTCTGTATTGCTTTAAAAACTAAAAAAGAAAAAGTGAACAGCCATGCCAGAAAATGGAGCCAACTATGTGAACCAGTTATCCTGCCTCGAGTGAGTTCATGAGGTTCTTCTGCTCCACGCCAGCTGTTGCTCGTCTTTGAAAATACAACTTATCTTTCCAATTAGCCTACATTTGATAAGCTGTCCGTCGGTTTGTGTGCTGCTTTCAAGCACAAGTTTTTTCAGACTTACCATCTTAGGAGGACGAAACTTGAAAAGCACCAACCATCCAGCGACAGTAACTCCTTTCTCTGACCAGCTCTGTCGATGTGATTTTCAGCGGTAGTTCATTCCTCTCACAACAAAGCACTTTTAAAACTGCGAGTGACGCTGCGACTAACGGTGACAAAGCTAGATAAAGTTGAAGGATGGTTTTACAGTGGGTGGGTATGTTCCATTGATTTGGGACGCTCTTCTCTTCACAGAAACTAACCACTCCTCGCCGCTTTGTCCAGCAGTGATGTCATACAGACAGGGGAAACGGTCTCGAGAGTCCCGACCCCCAGGGTTAACCATTTGTGAACACAAATGAACTACAGGATATATTTTTAGTGCATTCAACGTTCATACTTTATTGACAACTGAAATTGCTTTTTTATTTGCCAAATGTCTTCTATTTCACAGCGTATATCGTATTCAATGTACAAAACGGCCTCGACGCATCACTCCAGTCCGTTAGAGAGATATGAAACATGTAGAAAGCTAGGTTTACTGAGATCATGTACACAATGTTATCTTAAATACACCCAGTTAATTAATTTAGCCATATTTGAACAGCAGATTTTCTTTCGATAAATTGCTGCTTTTGTACTAGCGTGAATTTGTGTCCCGATACCTCATTATTTGTCAGAAGAAATTGTTAAATTCATAGTTGGCTTAGTTAACAGTGTGACTTAAAATGGGATTTGCAGACTGTGTGGAATCACATCTGCCCAAGACATGACACAGCTTGGAAAATCTTCAATCTGCTGCAGGAAAATCAATTGGGGACATGTCTGCTGAAAAGGGTAACTTTTTCTAACACAAGGCAAAATTAGATTCACTATAGCGATATTAACATGTTAACTGCAAATAAATGCCAATGGGAGTGGTTTGAATTGCGTTTGTTTTTGTTCTTAAGGAACCCCAATGTAAAGAAAGAAAAGTGTAGACCATAAGAGTAGGTACTAGTGATGTGTCAGTCGTGAACGTCACGGCTCTTAGAACCAGCTCTCAGAAGTAAACTGGAGCCAGATCACGATGGGTAAATGTGTTTTTCCCCTCTCCTCTATTTTTATTTGTTCCCTGTGACAGATGCATATGATTGTTTAAAACGGTGGCATCTGTGTGTCCACTTTGATGCCAGCCCCCCCACCCCACCCCCCAACCCCATTTTTTAAAAATATTTTATTGTATTGTTAGCCAAGATTGACTTTTTGTTTAACTATAAATATTTCAATGTTTACAATATATATACATTCAGAAATTAGTATTTTTTCATATGAGTAATTTATTGTACGTAAGAATTTTAGTGACACATTATTTAGGTAATACAAATTCTGAGGCGCTATTTGGGAGCCAAAAGAATCGATTCTTCTTAGTGAGTTGAGCCAAAAGAACCAACTCTCTTAAAAGACCGTTACTCTCAGCAGTCGGAGACACGATAAGTAAGAAACGGTCTGCTTGGCCAGATGAAGTATACGTCACGCAAACCACGTGATAGACACCAGGAAGTATATCGAGTGTCAACAATAAAACGGTGAGTATGCGGTTTTTCTTTTAAATACCAATTAACTCGACACACTGCACAAAACTAGTTCTACCTTTGGAAAGACATTGTCATTGAGCTATATTACGATATAACTAGCGCATACGATTTGGAAGGAGGTTTTTCAGCGAAGCCAATGAGCCGTGATCCATTTTGCGAACGTGCGTGCAAAATTGACGGCAATACATTTCAGGGTACATTAGTTTAGTCCGGAATTCCCTGTCTGGTATCTGTATTTGTAATTTTCTATGTCCGTTGTTTTCTGTGGTACAAAACTAATGTAGATATCGTTCAGTGCAATCTGCAAATGAAACCTCAGTGAAACAGTGGACGCTATAACCCTGTCACAAAATATCAGGCTACCAACTGTCATGCTCTGTAATTTGTAGTTTTTTTTTGTTTGTTTGTTTTTTGCTAAGTTCATTGTCTAATCCACAATGAAGATAATACATATCGTTTGTGAAAAGGGTAGAGATGACTTCTACGGAATGGCAGCTATCTTTGAAGCTGGTGGATCAGCCCAAATCCATCTTCCACTTCCCAGAGATGATGCCAGGGGACGTTCCTCCTGGAGGATACAGAGTCGCTACTTTAAAACAGCTTGTAGCAGCACAGCTTCCAGGCTCCATCCCAGACCCTGATCTAATAGGTATGGTCTAAAGACATTATGAATTATCTGTGAATGAAGTGACTCTGTGTTCTATGTAAATTCAGTAACTCCCATCTCTTCGGCAAAGTAATAACGTAGTCAAATGCCAATTTCCCTGTTTTCTATGTTCTTCATCTCTGAATGTCCTGATCTGACTCTTATTTTTTTTTTTAGAGTTGGTCCATTGTGGGAGGAAACTTAAGGATGATTTAACTCTGGATGCCTGTGGGATACAGCCCGGATCTACTTTACATATCCTCAAAAAGACTTGGCCAGAGCCAGAGAGCAGTTCAGGTCAGAGTGTTATTTTAAAGTGAAGCATTGAAGCTGAACCTGAACTTTTAATGAACATGGATTGTTTTTTTTTTTTACTTTTTCAGAGCCTGTGAACAGAGCGACTGCAGCCAGGGAGTTCAGGGTGTTTCATGCTGCACTTCACTCTCTCAACTCTACCTACAGAGATTCAGTGAGTAGAAGACACAGGCAGTGGCATGTCCCTCTCCCTCCTACTATTTAGCCGTTATTGATTACAGGAACTTTGTAACAGTTGCACCTGTGATCAGAGATATTTCGTATTTGATGGATCTCCCCAGGTGCATTATAGTACTTTGTATGAGCAGAACCGTGAAAATCTACAACCTTGTTAAAGATCACCCTCATTGATAAAAAGCTGTGAGTTTTTCATAGCATTAAATAACCTACCAGACACTATCCTGTTGTCAATAGCAGCACTTTGGCTCAAATGATAAAAGGGATGATTGACACACGACATCTGGACAACTAGATAACTCTTATAAGCTACTCACTTGCATTGATCCACTTGTTGGTCAGTGGATATAGACGGATGTAGATGGAGATACAGAAAGATACAGTCTTAAGGAAATATAAATAAAAAAAAGTGGCCAAGTTTTCCATAAAATCAGGCTATCTTTGCTTCTTCTATTACATTTGTAATGCCCCCTCCTCTTGCTCAGGTATATAAAATGCTGACAAATAAAGAGTCTTTGGACCAGATCATTGTGGCTACGCCAGGGCTCCGGTCAGACCCCATCGCCTTAGGTAAGTCATGCCACACAGTTATAACTTCTTAAAATGCTAATATGCAGATGTTAAAATTTTCACTTCTTACTCATTTCCAGGGGTGCTCCAAGACAAAGATCTCTTTGTGCAGTTCACTGATCCTAACATGCTGGACGTGTGAGTTTGGCTTGTGTTTGTCGGGCTGTGACATGAAGCATAAAAGTTCAGCATATTATAGAAATACAGTGTAGGTAGTTCAAATTCAAATCTTTATTTTCACGTTTGTGTCACAGATTGATCAGTTCCCACCCAGCTCTCGTCAACGCCATCATCCTGGTCCTGCACTCAGTGGCGGGAAGCATGCCTGTTCAGTCAAGTGCAGGTTCATCTCGCAATGTCTCAACTGGTTCTTATGGTGACATGCCAGGTAAAATGTGCAAAGTCTGCCCTTTGAAATAGTGTATACATTGGCAGTTTGAACATGGAAGTATTTTTCAGATTTTTTCAATTTTTTTATTTTCATGAATACTTTACAACTGCTTGTTCATCATTCAGGAGGCTTCATGTTTGAAGGCATGTCCGATGATGAGGAAGATTTCCAAACTGTAAGTTCAACTTCACATACACCTGAAGCATTACTGTGAAGGAAAATGTCAAGTTGAAAGTTGTATTTTTGTTGTTCAGTTTGGTGTGTCTCGTTATGCTGTATGTGTTGTACTACTGTAACAGGGAAGCCCAGCAGGACCCTCAAGCAGAGCAGGAGCCTCTGCAGGAATGCGGCCGGTGTCTTTAGGCCACAGCGGTGCAACAGGACCTCGCCCAATAACACAGAGTGAGCTAGCAACAGCTTTGGCTCTTGCTAGTACTCCTGATAGTAGTGCAGTCACTCCGACAACTTCAAGTCAGGTAAGGCATGATAACATTTGAAGATATGTATTATTTTGTACAGCTACATAACCAACTTTTGTTACATTACCCTTTACAGTATTTCTGCAGATGAATATGTCTACTTGTCTTTTCTGTCATTCCCCAATCAAGGCGGACCCCTCGAGTAGTGTGGCCCCCATGCCAGCAGGGACTCCAGTCAGTAATGATCTCTTTAGCCAGGCTCTACAACAGGCTCTGCAAGCCTCCAACATGTCTGCTCTGCAGGTTAGTTACATACTGTCATGAAGAAAATAACTGATGAAGTTCAACAATATCAAGTGATGTCCCTTGTGCTTTTGTGAATAACCCACCAACTGAAAGTGTTCATGTTTTGCCAGGGCCGCTGGCAGTCCCAGATGCAGCAGCTCAGGGACATGGGGATCCAGGATGAGGAGCTGATGTTGAGGGCGCTGCAGGCTACAGATGGTGACATCCAGGCTGCCCTAGAGCTTATATTTGCTGGAGGCCCAGGACTCTGAGCCCACACCTTTTGGACAAAGGCAAATGGGGAAGATGGGATTCATGGGAAAAAGGCTGAAGGACTATTGTCCACTTACTGCCCAGAAAAAAATAAACTATTATTTAGACACAAAGCATATGGTATCTTTGTATTCTTACCTCTTTTATGCAGTTCCATTTCAGCTGGGCTTCGAGAATCTTAATTTTAATCTAAATAAATTGAGTTTTATTGTGGTTTTCTGAGCCTTTTCACTGTTTTTATTTTAACGAAGCTAAAACCCACACTTCATTCTGTTTAATAAGAATCAGAAACAGTTTCCATGAAAACAATTTGTTTTAATGTTTTAATGCAAAATCACAGAATTGGGAGACTAAATATAGAAAGGTAGTGTAACAGGGTCACCCTGTCCTGCTAACTAAAAATATGTAATCAAACAAACATGTGGCTGTGCAATTAAGATTTGCCTTAATGATTGCCCCAGCCACACTGATTATTAGCACTGCCCTCTCAGCTTATGTAATTCTACTATTTGATCACCAGATGGCAGTGCTGTAGATTTATTTCATACAGTCACAATAGATTAACACAAGCCAGCCTTGCAGACATTCTGCTTATGACTTAATTCATTTCTTCTCCTTCATTCATAATTAAGTTTTTGAGCTGCTCACTGTTAAACAGTGTTCTATCAATCATTATCTGGTGTGAGAGCTGCTAACATCTTAGCTCTGAGGTAGTGGTCTTTTATTAAGCAAGGTGAGACTGTTAGTGAGCTGGTTTGGTGCTGATTGATGTTATAAAAATTAACAGTTGTATATCAGTGCTTTGATAAAGTTGGATGTCAATACTCTGGACTGAGGGACGAGGCAGGCTGAGGGTTTAACTCAACCTATGGCTAAAGGAGTAAGTAGGTGAGCTTACCAGGGGGTACTTTGCAGTTTTAAAATGAAGGCAGTTTTATGTTTCCGTAATGTCAGTGCTGTAATAGAACATGGTGGGAACTCCTACTTTCTCCAGGGTAAGTAATACAGATGGCCCACCTCCAAACAGCAGTCTGCTGGGTTCAAACCCCTCCAACTGGAGTGTTTGTTTAGAAAGTAAAATACTCTATAATTTTACAAGTGGGGAACAGCTGAATGGGGTAAGCACTGCTGCCTCTTTTACAATTACACAGGAATTTTACAGTTCTATGGTGAAGTCTAAACTCTGAATGATCCTGTCAGTGGTCATGACCTTTAAATGCTTGGTTACAGCCTGTGCCAGGAGTTCAGTCTTCTTATCTTATATAGAACTGTCATAATCTATTCTGTTTCCTTTACAGTGATACAAAAATAGAAAATGGAGAAGAGTGTCTCATTAGCCCGTTGGATTGAAATCATGCCTTGACTTAAGACTCAACTTTCATTTAGTTTTGATTTAACATTGTGTTCTGGATTAAAGAAAACAGAAAGTTTTGAACAAATACTGTAAAAGTCACAAGGCACAATTGCAGTGCGATGGCTTGATCTGTCGTTTCATAGTAAGATAGTTCATGGTTTGATGCTGATTGGCACCCTGTGGTGTGGAATGTAAAGACTGAATCATAAAAGACGGATTGATTGATTGATTGATTGATCGATTGATTGATTGATTGATTGATTGATTGATTGATTGATTGATTGACTGATTGATTGATTGATTGATTGATTGATTGATTGATTGATTGATTGATTGATTGAAATTTTCAGGTCTCTCTGCTGCAGGAGTGGGAGGTGATTTCTAAATGCCATGATTTAAAAAAAGACTCCACTACATGGCAACATGTTAGTTTGGTGGTTAAGACAGACACCTCACCTCAAGCTGCCACTGGGTTCAAATCACTGTCAAGTCACTCCAATGTGATGCAGGACACTAAAGGCTTGACTGAGCCACAAATTTAGAACCAAACTCGGTCCCCAGAGATAAAGATGTCTGGCTCTGGGTTTAAAATTCAAAGGTATTGCTATGTAGTACAAAAATGTTCTAGCCTTTCACCCTCAGGAATACCGCAATTATTTTAAGATACCAGAATACATTAGAAAGTAGATAAACTTGAACAAGTACAGCAGACTTATGCCATGATGGTTATGGGTTCAAATCCCAAACTTGCCAATTTTGCATGTAGAGATACAATGTCCTTCAAAGTCGGTGGTGCTTTCCAACTGAAGCGATTTTCATCATCAACCCCAAGGGAAAAGTCTTGCAAGGTTAGAAGTGTTGTTTTACAATTGTTTTGGGATTTCATCTCAGCTGGAGCTAGGAGGTCTAGCTTCCTTGTGCTTAAGAATTAGACATGATTTTGATTTACCATAATGTGCTGGATGGTAACTAAACCAAAACAAAAAGGCAAAGAAGGGTAAGTGCAGTGGTTCAAACTTTCACTCTACAACAAGGTTGTACTGGGCTTAAATCCCAGCCGTGCCTTCCTGTGAAGAGGTAAAATGAGCTGGCTTCAGCCCAGTGTAGTCTGGTTCATGGTTCCAAACAACCGTGATGTACTGGAAGTACACAAATAAACCAAACCAAGTAAATTGTGTGAGGTGGTAACGTAGTGTGATGGTTAGGATGCTGCCTCACAGCAAGGAGGTTTAAAGCTGGTGCTGGTTGGTGACTGTTTAGGTTCCTCCAATGTGCAAGGGCCAGGAAGACGAATGACAGGAGAAAGAATATGTTACACACCTGCCTGAGGTGCGTGACATATCTGTGTATGGCTGCAACAGCCCCATCTTGTTGCTGACATTAACTCTGATGTAAAATTTTATGGTGACCACCTGTAGGTGGTGCTCAAGGACTTTGAGAATTATAGCAGCATTTTGCAGGTGGCAGAGTCCAGAGCTGCAGCTCACAGAGACAGCTCCCAACACTGCATTTTTTTTTTATCCAGGAATTGCCCATCCTAGTTTTATTTATAGTTTTCGGAACTCATTCCTCAAACACATTATGCTTTGACAGCCAGGAGAGTGAAAAAGGAAGTTGCAAAGATAAAGTGATTGTTTTATTTCCATCCAGTGGGGCGTTGTCGTTCTTATCAGAGCATTGTTCCCATTAGCAAAGCTTATTACAGAGAGCTTTGCTTTGTCTCTCTGTCTCCCATCAGGGTATTTTGGGGGAGGGCATATCGCATTCCCCCCTCTGCCATCTACCATTCTCCATCTTCAGTAATTGCCCTGCTTAGTTTTATTACTGCATCTGTGAATGTGACAGCTCAATCAGTAGATTGGCCTTTCATGAGCACAGCACCCAAACAGCGCTTTGTGTCCGTCTGTCCCCGTTATCGTTTTATATGCATGCACACCTGCGGGCAATTTCCACCTCAAACTGGCTCCAAGGGTATTTTATAAATAAAGCATTTCTGCTGTGCTGGAGGAGGCAATGTCAAAGCTTCAGCAAAACAATAGACAATGGAAGAGTCTTTGTCTATAAAATTAAAGAGGAGATGGCAGTGCTTACTTAGAGGAAATATTGGGATTTCAGTCGAAGCTGGAGAGATGTAGATTACTTATGCATTGATTTCCATTTAGACCTGCTTTATGCTCTTCTGTAAGCCGTGAAGTCAGGTGTTCCAACAAGCACACACTGGGATCTGTGTGCTTTCCTTTGTCATTGATTGCTACCACATGTCTCAGAACTGCAGCTTTATGGATATTGGTAACAATTTACAGAGGGCAACCACGTCAAGTTGTCCTGAGAAAAGGTGACCTCTTCAGACCTCATCAAAGCCTATTTTATCCCATTGTTACAAGAAATGGCTGTTGGGGTTATTTTTCAAACACAAAATTTGAAAAGCTAAAATTGGCCTGTGTTGTGACTAGAGGTGAATAGAGGTGTGAAAAAATAAAGATACAGCAATACATGCCAATAATTTGACCTGTGATAAACTATCAATATTTCAATTCTAAATATAAAATTTTTTGTTAAAATAAAAATTTGCATTTTTGTGAGTTGGAAGTACAATTTGTCTCCAGCACCTTCACAGCGGTAGATGGTGCTGAAGAGCTACTCCACTATATGTTGCCCATAAACTGTACGATAAATATAATCTCAAAGTATGTCCAAAATATTTTATTCCTAAACTTGATGATGTGGGTTTTGATGCTGTTAACATCAAGGTTTTCTCTCTATTCCTGGGTCAGTTAGTTTAAAACCATTTTAAGTTTTTTTTTTTTTTTTTTTTACAGTGTAGTAGACTGATAAAATAATAATCTTAGTCATGTTTGGTGCAATATTAGATTTTTTATGAGTAACATTGGTTACACCAAGTGACATTTATCAGTTTCACCAGCTGACCACGTCTTTCACCCAATATTTTTTGTTTGTTTGTTTGCAACATTAGTTTAATGCCAGCATCATAGTTTAATTGACAAACTTGATGCACTTTATGTTTTTAATTTAAGTGTATGTATGAAAAACTGCATATCACTTTCTTTATTTGAAACACAATAAAATAGCAAAGTTGTTTTCAATCAAACAGTTAAATGTTTAGAATATTGCAATGTATCATAATGTTGTGATATCGTGATATTATTGTATTGTGTGATGCCGACCGTATCATTAGATTCTTGCCAATACTCACCCCTAGAAAGTAAGGCTTTGGATTTTGGAGAAAAAGAAAAAATATTGTACAAGCAATTTTGGTGATGTTTTATTTATGCTGAGTTCATGACTTTTTTAAGCATCATAAACATTGTTGGGAAATGACACCGTCAGTTGTTGAAGTCTACAAAACAAAATATCTTGTGCACACAGATAATTGTCTTTTACACAGATTTCATAAAGTTGTGCACATGTAGCAGTGGAAATAGTTCCACCTGTCAACTGCCGTCGGATTGTCTGTGTTTGTTTTTTGATTGTGTGAATACTGTTTCGAATGGAAAAAGATAGGGGCCAGACAAAAGAAAAAAAATGAGACATTTTTATTGAACTGAATTCTGATTTTGATATTAAAAAATGTCAGGTTTCCAGCTATAATCTCAGAACTTTGTAAAAGAAGAAATTCCTGTAGCACTCATCCTCTCCCACAGTTTATGAAACCTGTGAACAGAATATTTTTTACTAGAGTGGGTCTAATATTTGTATGTAATTTAAGAATCCTGTGCTAGGCAGAGTTAAGGGGTTTGCTCTATGGTCTGCTACATGTGCAATAAACTCTAGGTAAGAGAAACTAAGTCAGTTTTGGGGGGAAATTACCATTTATCCATGTAGTTTATCTGACAGAACCTTTGATTTCAATATCCAACATTAACGTAAAGCAGAAAAATAGCACTTTTTTTTTTCAAAATATGTTTATGTAGCCTAAAGCGCATCACACATCAAGAAACAGAGAAAACAACTGCTCCCCAAACATTTTACTAACTTGTGTCCACAAGAAGTGAATGACTGCCTTTGTGGGACTTCAGAGGCTCAGAAGAATAAAGCTGATGAGTCAAAATGAAAGAATGTCTTTAGAAATTGTTACATGAGGTGAACCTTTTTTTCCCTTCATAGCTCCTACTGTTTGCTCTGCCATTAAATGTGAACCACCACTTTTGAAGATTTCAGAGGGAGCAGAAAGAATTAAAAACAAACACTTCTGTCTCCTGCTGTCTATCATACAGCTCCATTCAATAAAGAAACTAGTGGATTTTTCCACACATCAGTCCACAGTCAAAGAGACTTTTAAATGTCTGAAAAGTCTCATAATTCTTCAGAAGTTTGTTGAACTTTCTCAGTGTTCTTTTGATCATCAAGTATAGCCACAGTCACACAGCAGTGGATGAATATCTGTGAAAACACAGGAAGAGGAAATGACTGAAACAAGTGTAAAGATGCCGTCCTAATGAACCAAACCTGAGGCTTTGAAGCCACCACAAATCTGCCCAATTACTCTGACAGTGACCCTGGATTCAGGTAATGAGACGGGTTTTGCACCTTGTCATTATGGGCAATATGCTAAGCCAATAGAAATAATCAAAGCCAGACCTTTTGAAACAGTGTAAAAGCTGCTCTAATCAAGCCTTCACAGACAGGTGGAACAATACCAACTGTATTCTCTGCTGATGAATTCCTCTGACGCGCCACAGGAGGAGGAAGCTATAATGCCCTCTATCCGCTTTTGTTTTCTGAAAGGAGGCAACCCACGTGTTATTAACATAAGGTCTGCTACCTGAGATTGCTTTCTGCCCACCATGACTGAGCGGAATATGAAATGAGCTCCTGATGGACACAAGGCCATTTCATCCCCTGGTGCCCATTCATTTCTTTCAAGCCATGCTTTTTATTCTTCCCCTCTTCTTCTTTTTCAGCTCTCTTTTAGTTCACAAAAGCATCTTTGATGCATCTCATCCCAGGTGTGTTAACCCTTGATGGAGCTTTTCCTGAAGAGAACAGAGCAGCAGTGCAGGGAGAGGCAGAGAGCTCACACAAACCACAGAGTGGTAGAACGGAAACTTAAAAATAGCAGCTTCACTTAGTGTTTTGTCTGAAGCTTTGGATATGACAGGGTCAGATGAAACCAAGAAACCCAACCGGTAGATTAGAGGTGACGTTTGGAAGAAAAATTGTTAGGTTGTTTTATCTACAGTGAATATATCCTGTCTGGTGCTGATGTTCTCTTTTCCTTTTTCAATTTTATGGTAGATATTATTTTGTCATTTCCAAGTACTAGCAGAAGAAGAAAAAGATAAGAATGGTTTCCCTTATTGTCACAGAATGACAATATTGCAGGAAGGAAATGTGGCGGCAAACAGTCTTAAATCCACTAAGTCCTTAGTGTCTGGCTGTCAGACTTTGAAGAAGCCAGACTTGAAGCGTTCGCATTAAACATTCTGCCTTCTTTCAAACAACTCAAGAGGCTGCAAATGCTTGCAGTCTCTTTTCATCAGCCCCCTGCCTGTGCTCTTCCTGAATGCCTGAAGGATGTTTTGTGGCCAAAATGTGCTGTTAAGACACAACTTTTGCTGTAACAATGCAGCACTTCTGTGAAAGGTTTTCAGTAAGCTACTCAGGATTTGACAAATGAAGTTCCCTGCAATTTAACAAAACTGAACTCTGGATTCCATGTCACTTACATATTTGAGTAGGTTAGGGTTTGTGTGTTTCAGGGTTAGGGTTAGGGTTTGTGTGTTTCAGGGTTAGGGTTAGGGTTAAATTAGGGTTAGGGTTAAATTGGGGCTGTGGTCAGGGTTAGGGTTAGGGTTGGGGTTGGGGTTATGGTAAGGGTCAGGGTTAAATTAGGGTTGTGGTTAGGGTAAGGGTAAGGGTTGGGGTTAGGGTTAAATTAGGGTTGTAGTTAGGGTAAGGGTTAGGGTTAGGGTGAAGTAAGGGTTAGGGTTAGGGGTAGGGGGTGGGCGGTTAGGGTTAGGGTAAGGGTTATATAAGGGTTGTGGTAAGGGTTAGGGTTACATTTGGGTTGTGGTTATGGTTAGGGTAAGAGTTGGGAAAGGGTTAGGGTAAGGGTTAAATATGGGTTGGGGTTAGGGTTAAATTAGGGTTCTGGTTAGGGTTTGGGCTAATTAAGGGTTGTGGTTATGGTTAGGGTTAGGGTTAAACTAGGGTTGTGGTTAGCGTGAGGGTTAGGGTTAAATTAGGGTTGTGGTTATGGTAAGGGTTAGGGTATAAGTAGGGTTGTGGTTATGGTGAGGGTTAGGGTAAGGGTTGGGGTTAGGGTTAAATTAGGGTTGTGGTTAGGGTTGGGGTTAGGGTAGAAATTAGGGTAGTTAGGGTTAGGGTTAAATAAGGGTTAGGGTTAGGGTTAAATTAGGGTTGTGGTTATGGTAAGGGTGAGGGTTAGGGTGAGCATTGGGGTTGAATTAGGGTAAGGGTAAGGTTAAGGGTTAGGGTTAAATTAGGGCTGTAATTTTGGTTAGGGTAAGGGTTGTTGTTAGTGTTAGGGTTCAGGTGGTGATTGGGGTTAGGGTTAGGGTTAAATTAGGGTTGTGGTTATGGTTAGGGTTAGGGTTTGGGTTAAATTAGGGTTGTGGTTAGGGTTAGTGTTAAATTAGGGTTGTGGTTATGGTTAGGGTTAGGGTAATGGTTAAATTAGGGTTGTGGTTAGGGTTAATCTAGGGTTGTGGTTGGGGTTAAATAAGGGTTGTGGTTATGGTTAGGGTTAGGGTTACATTTAGGTTGTGGTTATGGTTAGGGAAAGAGTTGGGGAAGGGTTAGGGTAAGGGTTAATTATGGGTTGGGGTTAGGGTTAAATAAGGGTTCTCGTTAGGGTTTGGGTTAATAAAGGGTTGTGGTTATGGTAAGGGTTAGGGGTAAACCAGGGTTGTGGTTAGCGTGAGGGTAAGGGTTAAATTTGGGTTGTGGTTATGGTAAGGGTTAGGGTTAATCTAAGGCTGTGGATACAGTTAGGGTAAGGGTTAGGGTTAGGGTTAGATTAGGGTTGTGGATATAGTTAGTGTTAGTCTTAGGGTTAAAATAGGGTTGTGGATACAGTAAGGGTTAGGGTTAAATGAGGGCTGTGGTTAGGGTTAGGGTTAATATAGGGTTGTGGATACAGTTAGGGTTAGATTAGGGTTGTAAATACAGTTAGGGTAAGGGTTAGGGTTAGGGTTAAATGAGGGTTGTGGTTAGGGTTAGGGTTAATTTAGGGTTGTGGATACAGTTAAGGTTAGGGTTAGGGTTAGATTAGGGTTGTGGATATAGTTAGGGTTAGGGTTAAATGAGGGTTGTGGATAGGATCAGGGTTAGGGTTAATCTCACGGTTGTGGATACAGTTAGGGTTAGGGTTAGGGTTAGATGAGGGTTGTGGATACAGTTAGGGATAGGGTTAGATTAGGGTTAGGGTTAGGGTTAGGTTAGGGTTAGGGTTAGGGTTGGGTTAGGGTAAGGGTTAGGGTTAGGGGTTAGGGTAAGGGTTAGGGTAAGATAAGGGTTGTGGATACAGTTAGGGTAAGGGTTAAATTAGGGTTGTGAATAGGGTTAGGGTTAGGGTTAATCTAGGGTTGTGGATACATTTAGGGTAAGGGTTAGGGTTAGATTAGGGTTTTGGATACAGTTAGGGTAAGGGTTAATCTAGGGTTGTGGATACAGTTAGGGTTAGGGTGAGGGTTAATATAGGGTTATGGATACAGTTAAGGTTAGGGTCAGGGTAAGATGAGGGTTGTCGTTACAGTTAGGGTAAGGGTTAAATTAGGGTTGTGAATAGGGTTAGGGTTAGGGTTAATCTAGGGTTGTGGATACATTTAGGGTAAGGGTTAGGGTTAGATTAGGGTTGTGGATACAGTTAGGGTAAGGGTTAATCTAGGGTTGTGGATACAGTTAGGGTTAGGGTGAGGGTTAATATAGGGTTATGGATACAGTTAAGGTTAGGTTAGGGTAAGGGTTGGGTTAGGGTTAGGGTTGTGGATATAGTTAGGGTTAGGGTTAAACTAGGGTTGTGGATGGGATTAGGCTAAGGGTTAATCTCAGAGTTGTGGATACAGTTAGGGTTAGGGTTAGGGTTAGATGAGGGTTGTGGTTACAGTTAGGGTTAAGCTTAATCTAGGGTTGTGGATACAGTTAGGGATAGGGTTAGATTAGGGTTAGGGTTAGGGTTAGGTTAGGGTAAGGGTTGGGTTAGGGTTAGGGGTTAGGGTTAGGGTTAGGGTAAGATAAGGGTTGAGTACAGTTAGGGTTAGGGTTAAATTTGGGTTGTGGATAGGGTTAGGGTTAGGGTTAATCTAGGGTTGTGGATACAGTTAGGGTAAGGGTTAGGGTTAGATTAGGGTTGTGGATAAAGTTAGGGTAAGGGTTAATCTAGGGTTGTGGATACAGTTAGGGTTAGGGTTAGGGTTAGATTAGGGTTGTGGATACAGTTAGGGTTAGGGTTAGATTAGGGTTGTGGATACAGTTAGGGTTAAATTAGGGTTGTGGATACAGTTAGGGTTAGGGTTAGGGTTAAATTAGGGTTGTGGATACAGTTAGGGTTAGGGTTAGGATTAAATGAGGGTTGTGGTTACAGTTAGGGTTAAGCTTAATCTAGGGTTGTGGATACAGTAAGGGATAGCGTTAGATTAGGGTTAGGGTTAGGGTTAGGGTTAGGTTAGGGTAAGGGTTGGGTTAGGGTTAGGGTGGTGGATATAGTTAGGGTTAGGGTTAAATTAGGGTTGTGGATGGGATTAGGCTAAGGGTTAATCTCGGAGTTGTGGATACAGTTAGGGATAGGGTTAGGGTTAGATGAGGGTTGTGGTTACAGTTAGGGTTAAGCTTAATCTAGGGTTGTGGATACAGTTAGGGATAGGGTTAGATTAGGGTTAGGGTTAGGGTTAGGTTAGGGTAAGGGTTGGGTTAGGGTTAGGGGTTAGGGTTAGGGTTAGGGTAAGATAAGGGTTGGATACAGTTAGGGTTAGGGTTAAATTTGGGTTGTGGATAGGTTTAGGGTTAGGGTTAATCTAGGGTTGTGGATACAGTTAGGGTAAGGGTTAGGGTTAGATTAGGGTTGTGGATACAGTTAGGGTAAGGGTTAATCTAGGGTTGTGGATACAGTTAGGGTTAGGGTTAGGGTTGGATTAGGGTTGTGGATACAGTTAGGGTTAGGGTTAGATTAGGGTTGTGGATACAGTTAGGGTTAGGGTTAGGGTTAGATTAGGGTTGTGGATACAGTTAGGGTAAGGGTTAATCTAGGGTTGTGGATACAGTTAGGGTTAGGGTTAGGGTTAGATTAGGGTTGTGGATACAGTTAGGGTTAGGGTTAGATTAGGGTTGTGGATACAGTTAGGGTTAGGGTTAGGATTAAATGAGGGTTGTGGTTAGTGTTAGGGTTAGGGTCAATTTAGGGATTTGGATACAGTAAGGGTTGGGGTTAGAGTTGGATTAGGGTTGTGGATACAGTTAGGGATAGGGTTAGGGTTTAATTAGGGTTGTGGATACAGTTAGGGTTAGGGTTCAATGAGGGTTGTGGTAAGGGTTAGGGTTAGGGTTAATTTAGGGTTGTGGATACAGTTAGGGTTAGGGTTAGGGTTAGATTAGGGTTGTGGATACAGTTAGGGTCAGGGTAAGGGTTAGGGTTATATGAGGGTTGTGGTTGTGGTTAGGGTTATGGTTAACTTATGGTTTTGGATACAGTTAGGGTTAGGGTAAGGGTTTAATTAGGGTTTCGGTAAGGGTAAGGGTTAGGGTTAGGGTTAATCTAGGGTTGTGGATACCGTTAGGGTTAGGGTTAAATTAGGGTTGTGGATACAGTTAGGGTTAGGGTTAGGGTTAAATTAGGGTTGTGGATACAGTTAGGGTTAGGGTAAGGGTTAAATGAGGGTTGTGGATACAGTTAGGGTTAGGGTAAATTTAGGGTTGTGGATACAGTTAGGGTTAGATTAGGTTTGTGGATACAGTTAGGGTAAGGATTAGGGTTAAATTAGGTTTGTGGATACAGTTAGGGTTAGGGATAGGGTTAAATGAGGGTTGTGGTTAGGTTAAGTGTTAGGGTTAAGGTAAGGGTCAGGGTTAAATGAGGGTTGAGGTTAGTGTTAGGGTTAGGGTTAATTTTGGGTTGTGGATACAGTTAGGGTTAGGGTTAGGGTTAGATGAGGGTTGTGGTTACAGTTAGGGTTAAGCTTAATCTAGGGTTGTGGATACAGTTAGGTATAGGGTTAGATTAGGGTTAGGGTTAGGGTTAGGTTAGGGTAAGGGTTGGTTTAGGGTTAGGGGTTAGGGTCAGGGTTAGGGTAAGATAAGGGTTGGATACAGTTAGGGTTAGGGTTAAATTTGGTTTGTGGATAGGGTTAGGGTTAGGGTTAATCTAGGGTTGTGGATACAGTTAGGGTAAGGGTTAGGGTTAGATTAGGGTTGTGGATACAGTTAGGGTAAGGGTTAATCTAGGGTTGTGGATACAGTTAGGGTTAGGGTTAGGGTTAAATTAGGGTTGTGGATACAGTTATGGTTAGGGTTAGAATTAAATGAGGGTTGTGGTTAGTGTTAGGGTTAGGGTCAATTTAGGGATTTGGATACAGTAAGGGTTGGGGTTAGAGTTGGATTAGGGTTGTGGATACAGTTAGGGTTAGGGTTAGGGTTTAATTAGGGTTGTGGATACAGTTAGGGTTAGGGTTCAATGAGGGTTGTGGTAAGGGTTAATTTAGGGTTGTGGATACAGTTAGGGTTAGGGTTAGGGTTAGATAAGGGTTGTGGATACAGTTAGGGTCAGGGTAAGGGTAAGGGTTAAATGAGGGTTGTGGTTGTGGTTAGGGTTATGGTTAACTTATGGTTTTGGATACAGTTAGGGTTAGGGTAAGGGTTTAATTAGGGTTGTGGTAAGGGTAAGGGTTAGGGTTAGGGTTAATCTAGGGTTGTGGATACCGTTAGGGTTAGGGTTAAATTAGGGTTGTGGATACAGTTAGGGTTAGATTAGGTTTGTGGATACAGTTAGGGTAAGGATTAGGGTTAAATTAGGGTTGTGGATACAGTAAGGGTTAGGGATAGGGTTAAATGAGGGTTGTGGTTAGGTTTAGTGTTAGGGTTAAGGTAAGGGTTAGGGTTAAATGAGGGTTGTGGATACAGTTAGGGTTAGGCTTAGGGTTAAAGGAGGGTTGTGGATACAGTTAGGGTAAGGGTAAGGGTTAAATGAGGGTTGTGGATACAGTTAGGGTTAGGGTAAATTTAGGGTTGTGGATACAGTTAGGGTTAGATTAGGTTTGTGGATACAGTTAGGGTAAGGATTAGGGTTAAATTAGGGTTGTGGATACAGTTAGGGTTAGGGATAGGGTTAAATGAGGGTTGTGGTTAGTGTTAGGGTTAGGGTCAATTTAGGGTTTTGGATACAGTTAGGGTTGGGGTTAGAGTTGGATTAGGGTTGTGGATACAGTTAGGGTTAGGGTTAGGGTTAAATTAGGGTTGTGGATACAGTAAGGGTTAGGGTTAGGGTTCAATGAGGGTTGTGGATGCAGTTAGGGTTAGGGTTAATTTAGGGTTGTGGATACAGTCAGGGTTAGGGTTAGGGTTGGATTAGGGTTGTGGATACAGTTAGGGTCAGGGTAAGGGTTAGGGTTCAATGAGGGTTGTGATTATGGTTAGGGTTATGGTTAATTTATGGTTGTTGATACAGTTAGGGTTGGGGTTGGGGTTAAATTAGGGTTGTGGTTAGGGTTAGGGTTAGGGTTAATCTAGGGTTGTGGATACAGTTAGGGTTAGGGTAAGGGTTAGATTAGGGTTGTGGATAAAGTAGGGGTTAGGGTTAATTTAGGGTTGTGGATACAGTTAGGGTAAGGGTTAAATTAGGGTTGTGGATACAGTTAGGGTTAGGGATAGGGTTAAATGAGGGTTGTGGTTAGGTTTAGTGTTAGGGTTAAGGTAAGGGTTAGGGTTAAATGAGGGTTGTGGTTAGTGTAAGGGTTAGGGTAAATTTTGGGTTGTGGATACAGTTAGGGTTAGGGTTAGGGTTAGATTAGGGTTGTGGATACAGTTAGGGTTAGGGTTAGGATTAAATGAGGGTTGTGGTTAGTGTTAGGGTTAGGGTCAATTTAGGGTTTTGGATACAGTTAGGGTTGGGGTTAGAGTTGGATTAGGGTTGTGGATACAGTTAGGGTTAGGGTTAGGGTTAAATTAGGGTTGTGGATACAGTAAGGGTTAGGGTTAGGGTTCAATGAGGGTTGTGGATGCAGTTAGGGTTAGGGTTAATTTAGGGTTGTGGATACAGTCAGGGTTAGGGTTAGGGTTGGATTAGGGTTGTGGATACAGTTAGGGTCAGGGTAAGGGTTAGGGTTCAATGAGGGTTGTGATTATGGTTAGGGTTATGGTTAATTTATGGTTGTTGATACAGTTAGGGTTGGGGTTGGGGTTAAATTAGGGTTGTGGTTAGGGTTAGGGTTAGGGTTAATCTAGGGTTGTGGATACAGTTAGGGTTAGGGTAAGGGTTAGATTAGGGTTGTGGATAAAGTAGGGGTTAGGGTTAATTTAGGGTTGTGGATAGGGTTAGGGTTAGGGTTAGGGTTCATCTAGGGTTGTGTATACAGTTAGGGTTAGGGTTCATCTAGGGTTGTGGATACAGTTAGGGTAAGGGTTAAATTAGGGTTGTGGATACAGTTAGGGTTAGGGATAGGGTTAAATGTGGGTTGTGGTTAGGTTTAGTGTTAGGGTTAAGGTAAGGGTTAGGGTTAAATGAGGGTTGTGGTTAGTGTAAGGGTTAGGGTTAATTTTGGGTTGTGGATACAGTTAGGGTTAGGGTTAGGGTTAGATTAGGGTTGTGGATACAGTTAGGGTTAGGGTTAGGATTAAATGAGGGTTGTGGTTAGTGTTAGGGTTAGGGTCAATTTAGGGTTTTGGATACAGTTAGGGTTGGGGTTAGAGTTGGATTAGGGTTGTGGATACAGTTAGGGTTAGGGTTAGGGTTAAATTAGGGTTGTGGATACAGTAAGGGTTAGGGTTAGGGTTCAATGAGGGTTGTGGATGCAGTTAGGGTTAGGGTTAATTTAGGGATTTGGATACAGTCAGGGTTAGGGTTAGGGTTGGATTAGGGTTGTGGATACAGTTAGGGTCAGGGTAAGGGTTAGGGTTCAATGAGGGTTGTGATTATGGTTAGGGTTATGGTTAATTTATGGTTGTGGATACAGTTAGGGTTAGGGTTGGGGTTAAATCAGGGTTGTGGTTAGGGTTAGGGTTAGGGTTAATCTAGGGTTGTGGATACAGTTAGGGTTAGGGTAAGGGTTAGATTAGGGTTGTGGATAAAGTAGGGGTTAGGGTTAATTTAGGGTTGTGGATAGGGTTAGGGTTAGGGTTCATCTAGGGTTGTGGATACAGTTAGGGTAAGGGTTAATTTAGGGTTGTGGATACAGTTAGGGTTAGGGTTAATCTAGGGTTGTGGATACAGATAGGGTTAGGGTTAGATAAGGGTTGTGGATACAGTTAGGGTTAGGGTTAGGGTTAAAATAGGGTTGTTAATACAGTAAGGGTTAGGGTTAATCTAGGGTTGTGGATACATTTAGGGTTAGGGTAAGGGTTAGATTAGGGTTGTGGATACAGTTAGTGTTAGGGTTAGGGTTAAAATGGGGTTGTGGATACAGATAGGGTAAGGGATCGGGTTAATTTAGGGTTGTGGATACAGTTAGGGTTAGGGTTAGGGTTGACTTAGGGTTGTGGCAACAGTTAGGGTTAGGGTTACGGTTAGGGTTAAATTAGGGTTGTGGATACAGTTAGGGTTAGGGTTAGGATTAAATGAGGGTTGTGGTTAGTGTTAGGGTTAGGGTCAATTTAGGGATTTGGATACAGTAAGGGTTGGGGTTAGAGTTGGATTAGGGTTGTGGATACAGTTAGGGTTAGGGTTCAATGAGGGTTGTGGTAAGGGTTAGGGTTAGGGTTAATTTAGGGTTGTGGATACAGTTAGGGTTAGGGTTAGGGTTGACTTAGGGTTGTGGCAACAGTTAGGGTTAGGGTTACGGTTCGGGTTAAATTAGGGTTGTGGATACAGTTAGTGTTAGGGTTAGGGTTAATTTTGGGTTGTGGATACAGTTAGGGTTAGGGTTAGGGTTAGATTAGGGTTGTGGATACAGTTAGGGTTAGGGTTAGGATTAAATGAGGGTTGTGGTTAGTGTTAGGGTTAGGGTCAATTTAGGGTTTTGGATACAGTTAGGGTTGGGGTTAGAGTTGGATTAGGGTTGTGGATACAGTTAGGTTTAGGGTTAGGGTTAAATTAGGGTTGTGGATACAGTAAGGGTTAGGGTTAGGGTTCAATGAGGGTTGTGGATGCAGTTAGGGTTAGGGTCAATTTAGGGTTGTGGATACAGTCAGGGTTAGGGTTAGGGTTGGATTAGGGTTGTGGATACAGTTAGGGTCAGGGTAAGGGTTAGGGTTCAATGAGGGTTGTGATTATGGTTAGGGTTATGGTTAATTTATGGTTGTGGATACAGTTAGGGTTAGGGTTGCGGTTAAATTAGGGTTGTGGTTAGGGTTAGGGTTAGGGTTAATCTAGGGTTGTGGATACAGTTAGGGTTAGGGTAAGGGTTAGATTAGGGTTGTGGATAAAGTAGGGGTTAGGGTTAAATTAGGGTTGTGGATAGGGTTAGGGTTAGGGTTCATCTAGGGTTGTGGATACAGTTAGGGTAAGGGTTAATTTAGGGTTGTGGATACAGTTAGGGTTAGGGTTAATCTAGGGTTGTGGATACAGATAGGGTTAGGGTTAGATAAGGGTTGTGGATACAGTTAGGGTTAGGGTTAGGGTTAAAATAGGGTTGTTAATACAGTAAGGGTTAGGGTTAATCTAGGGTTGTGGATACATTTAGGGTTAGGGTTAGGGTTAGATTAGGGTTGTGGATACAGTTAGTGTTAGGGTTAGGGTCAATTTAGGGATTTGGATACAGTAAGGGTTGGGGTAAGAGTTGGATTAGGGTTGTGGATACAGTTAGGGTTAGGGTTCAATGAGGGTTGTGGTAAGGGTTAGGGTTAGGGTTAATTTAGGGTTGTGGATACAGTTAGGGTTAGGGTTAGGGTTGACTTAGGGTTGTGGCAACAGTTAGGGTTAGGGTTACGGTTCGGGTTAAATTAGGGTTGTGGATACAGTAAGGGTTAGGGTAAGGGTTAAATGAGGGTTGTGGTTGTGGTTAGGGTTATGGTAAACTTATGGTTGTGGTTAGGGTTTGGGTAAGGGTTAATCTAGGGTTGTTGATACAGTTAGGGTTAGGGTTAATCTAGGGTTGTGGATACAGTGAGGGATAGGGTTAGGGTTAAAGAAGGGCTGTGGATACAGTTAGGGTTAGGGTTAGGGTTAAATGAGGGTTTTGGTTAGGGTTAGGGTTAGGGTTAATTAAGAGTTGTGGATACAGTTAGGGGAGGGGTAAGATTAGGTTTGTGGATAAAGTAAGGGTTAGGGTAAGGGTTAAATTAGGGTTGTGGATACAGTTAGGATTAGGGTCAATTTAGGGTTGTGGATACAGTAAGGGTTAGGGTTAGGGTTCAATTAGGGTTGTGGTTAGGGTTATTGTTAGGGTGAAGGTTAGGGTTAGGGTTAAAAGAGGGTTGTGGTTGTGGTGAGGGTTAGGGTAAATTTTGGGTTGTGGATACAGTTAGGGTAAGGGTTAGGGTTAGATTAGGGTTGTGGATACAGTTAGGGTTAGGGTTAGGGTTTGATTAGGGTTGTGGGTTAGGGTTAGGGTTGGGTTAGGGTTAGGGTTAGGGTTAGGGTTAGGGTTAGGTTAGGGTTAGGGTTAGGGTTAGGGTTAGTGTTAAATTAGGGTTGTGGTTAGGGTTAGTGTTAAATTAGGGCTTGGGTTAGGGTTGGGGTTAGTGTTAAATTAGGGTTGTGGTTAGTATTAAATTAGGGTTGTGGTTAGGGTTAGGGTTATTGTTAAATTAGGGTTGTGGTTAAGGTTAGGGTTTGTGTGTTTCAGGGTTAGGGTAAGGGTTATGCGTTGGTTTGTTACGGTGTTACACTAAGCATTGGGTTTGTATTTGTGTTTTACGGTTACACTAATGGTTAGTGTGAAGGCTTTGAATTATCGTAGTGATAATGATAGTAAACACACAATCCCAGGAGCACAGGGAATGGACACTGTGAACTTCAGGCTTGAGATCTGCCTGTTTTTTCTAATAAAATGCAAGAAAAGCATAAACAAAAATTTAAAGCATCCCATAAATCATGTTTTTGCTGGTACTTGGCTGCATCTTAAGCACGATGCAATTTGGCACTAATTAGAGGAAAATGGAGCCAGAGGTCATCTGGTACATTTCCAGTTAATTAATTTAAAATAATTGCTTGCATAACATATACAGTTTTTTTTTTTATCAGTGCTCTGCAGATCATCTAAATGTGCAAATTGTTAGTTTACAAATAAATAAATGTGAATTTAGAGTCAAGAAACGCAGAGGTATTTATAAATAACTATGTAACATTTTTGTTACATAGTTTTGTACAGTATAGTTTCTGGAAGAATACTGAAATTGAGACAAAAATAACTGTTTCCATTCAATCAGCTACAACATTTCCTCCTCTACATTTTCTAAACCTGTTGTAAGACTTCTTTAAATGCCACAAATGATATCTGAATTACACGTGGCTTATTTGATAGGACAGGCAAGAATGTCCTCCACTAAAATCTTCATCAGGAAGGGCCAGAAGTGTGAATTCTGGGAGCTGGGCACCCCATCGTTCTCTTTTAAAAATGAGAAAGCTTGAGACAAACACACACACAGTAAAACAAACACAATCAGGATGAACAGGACGCTGCTTTAAAGTGGATCAATACACAACGAGTGCTGAAGTACTGGCTTCATAACAGCTCCAGCTTTCTGTCCTTGACTGGAACAATGGTTCCTCTTCAATCTGTCGATGGGTTTCACCATGGAAACAAGCGATGGTGAAGACACAGGAAGCAGCATTGCTAAATAATTGTGTTTGTCTTGTTGTGTGTCAGACTTATTAAACCACACTTCAACTCATAAACCCAACTTTATTTGTTTGAACCTTGACGCCTCTTTGTCCCCATACAATACATTCAGTATATACATTTGGCCATGAGGGACTGTACAGAGATATGTTATAGTAGTGCATACATACGTGGCACAAAAATGTACAAAAAGAAAAACTCATTCACACCACTTTCCCACAGTGAGAGACACACAAACACACACGCAAGGGGCAAGTCAATGGCTAATGGTTTCACACATCTTCGCACGCAAACACACATCCAGAACCACTCAAACATACACTGTGTCATGCATGCTCAGTAAGTGTGTATGCGAACATACACACGCTTTAAGACACTTCTGAGGGAGGAGAAGGGCTCATTCAGGTTCTCAGAATAGAAGCAGAGGATCAAGAAGAGTGTGTCTGCTGATTGCTGTGAATCCCTCCTCCTCCTCCCCTCCTCTGTCTCTCCTTTATTGTCTCTCTTTTCTAAAGCTAAGGCCTCTCTTTCTTCTCTCTAGGCAGTGCGGCCATCAAATGCAGACTCTCCTTTAGTAGAAACACTCATCAGCAGCAGTTACTAAATACAGAGCCTCTACTGTTAACATCCGATCTCTGGAACAGGGAACATTTTCCATACATCACACAAAGAGTTTATTTAACTTGCATGTCTTCTTAGGATAACCTCTTTCAAGGAAATACATAGGTCCACTTTGACAACATACTCTTCCTCAGTAAAGCTGCGGAGCTCGTCTCATTAGAGCCCTCACATGGCTTTCATACAGTATCTAATGACAGCAGCGTGTCTGCTCACCAACTGCACTGACAAAGTTAACGTCTACACACATCCAACGTCTTACATTTTTACTCATCAGGTAATTCTTTAGACTACATCTCCTCCTTGTGGTGGATGTTTTTGTACCATCTTGTTTATCATGGATATTTAGTGGAGGAACACACTCCAATCATTTCCTCCTGAATGACTGCAGTTGACAGTTGCATAGCACACAGTGAAGATTCAAGTCAAAGCAAGTAGCTGACTTTGGAGAAAAAGTGGTCAATTTCCTTATTCCAAGTGCCACTTCAAGGATTTTCTTTCTTTCTTTTTTTTTTTTTTTTTTTTTTTTTTACATCAATTACAGCAGGAAATTGCAACTCCTATATTTCTTGAAAGTTTGGGTTTCTCCTTACACTGACGTGAGTGAGCTTCTTCTTGCTAAGGCTTCCTTAACAAATGGTTGACGGTGTCTTTGCCATTTGAGGCTAAACTATGATTGGGTCTGATACACTGACTGCATTAAAGGAGTCAAAACAGCATAATGTTTAGTTCTTAAATTAAGTCCTCAGAGAGAAACATGACTGAGAGTCATAGGACTGTTTTTTCTTTCTTGTTCAGGGGAGGGAAAAAAACTTCCTGACAACCAATGAGGTTCAGACAAAGGGCTGTCACCAGGTTGTACCAGCAAGGTTAAAAAAAAAAAAGTGCACACATTCTAACCAGCATACATACACACATGAACTCACTCTACATACACACACATTCTCACATGTTTGCACATCTTGTCGTCAGGAGCAGATGGCAAAAAAGTTTCAATGCAAAGGTAAGGTATTAATCGGATCTGAACAGGATGTGTTGCAGTTGGTCCAGAGGGAACACGTGATCAGCTCTTACGCCAGGCTTGACGATCCCGTTGATCAGGAGACACCGTGACCGGTTTCCCAAGTACCAGGCCACTGAGCCAAACGTTGCACGGAGCAGAACTTGAAACAACAAAAAAAAAAGCAAAGCACCACACTTTAAGAGGCCGGAGTAGTCCCAAAAACACGATCACATCGGCACGGAACAATGAGGGCGAGGAGTAACGCATCAGTAATAATTACCCCAGAATAAATTACAGTCACAGAACAATCGATAAAAGCAGAACTGGAAATCAGCTGCAGACTGATTTGACCCATGCATTATAAGGCAAAAACCAAACATTTGTAACTGACATCACAGAGTATCATATTAGTGGCTATACATACAATTGCTGATCTGAAAAATCTGCTTGCCTTTTTCATAAAAAAAACTTGGATTAGCTGTATTCAAAAACATTTTCCTAAAACCGATGACGTATTTGTACAGGAATTGGGAATGTCGAGGAGAAGACAGATCAATGTCTGCAATCCCATTGTACCTATTGATCTGCAGATGGGCGAATGAAATTGATTTTCTGAGGTAGACAATGCAGGCATATTTCATTCTCCCGATGCAAAGCCATTCAAAGCAGGGGGTAGTGGGGCTAATTTGGTCCATTTGGACAGGCTTGGGTCTCCAGCCTCTGCCAATTGTTCTGTGTCAGATGGGTTGACCCATCCATCATGCTCTCCTGCCTGTCTAACCACGATGGTACTTACACTGTCATTGGTATGATACACCCACTCAGTGATGGATAGCGGACAGCATGCACTATGACAAGATAGAGAGATCAGTGTGTGCGGCTCACAGGCCTGTTATTTCCACGCAGCTGGGGACACAGCATTCATACAGGGACGGTTTATTCAATATCCTGGCCGCCGGATGGGGCCCATGTGGACAATATCCCACAACATGCCTCATAAATGTCACTTCCCTTACACAGCACTTACAATCTTCAGGTCCCCTAGAAAACAATTACAGTATCAGCAGAGCCGAACCAAATGAGTCAGACAAACCTGTTCAAATACGATTCTCACAAGGCGCTCGCCACTGAAAAGGTACAATAACTCTGTGATCATGCTCCACCCTTGTGTCAAATGTAACACTAATGTACCTTTCTTTGTCTCTGAGTGTGAAGTGCTAAGGGAGGTCAGCTCCAGATGAAATGATGTTCATTAAAGAGTCAGTCTGTGATGTCATGAAGTGGATGTGTGTCATAAATAAAATATAATAGAATAATAAAGACTTCTGCATCACTGAGTCTGTATGTATAGTAAAGTCTGCAGTAGGCCTTCAGCACAGGCCTGGAATCTGTCAGCCAGTGAGGTGAGTCAAGATCAGCAGTTTTGGGACACAACTGTTAATTTTCCACTGAGCCCACTGGGCTGTGTCCAGAGGAACAGGAAGTGTTATGCCACAGGGTGGCCCAGGGAGTGCTGCAGGGGTGGCCTGCAGGTGACCCAAAGCACTATAGTGTCCTGATGGCTACAGGGTAGAGCAGGGACATGTGCTCGGCTCCCTTGATGGGCAGCTTGCGACTGGAATAGAAGTTAATGATCTCGGGCACGCTGTCGAAAGGGCAGCTGTTCTGTCCCAGGATGTATTTGTTCTCCTTCGTCCGTGACAGCTTCATGTGCATGAAGCCCTGGCTGCTCCTGGAGGCAAAGAGACAAAAGAGTGGTGAAGAAAGGATGTTAGTTCCAAAACAGAACAGCACACACAAAAACAGGGTCTGGAGAAGACTTTTAAAGCATACTTCTTTTATATGGGATGCATAGTGTGGTGTAGTGTATTGTGTGATGGCCCCTGACTTCATACAGGAGAGACTTTAACTTGAGGCCTTACACCCTGATCACAAGCTGTACCTAAGGGAGCTTCTCCTTCTCTGGCTTTCTCTTGCCATCAGCGTACTGAAATGTATGCAAAGAGCCTGAACACATCGTCATTTTGATAAATAAAAACCTTACTCAACTCCTCATGATGCAGCTCAGTTTGTTTTGTTTTCTAAAAAGAAAACTTGAAAAAACGACTTATGCAATTATTTCAAGATATAGAAAGCTCAACCCATCACTTTTCTCTGGCAACGCCGCTCTTCTTACCTCCAGTAGTAGTTTCTTCCTACAGCACGCAACATTCTCCTGAAAGCTGGATTAGCACAGCTAACTTTAGAGCTGTCTGGGGATGAGACTAAAAGGTAGTCTGCTTAAGGTGCTGGGTTTACATGCAAAGCATAAGGATAAGGCTAATGAACCTCCAGGATAAATCACTTAAGCTACAACAATAAATGCACAGCAAATTAAAAGCTTCCTGTGTGTTCTTGGGAGCCTACAGTCAATACATTTCACAGCTTGTCTGTAATCTGCTGCTTTAAAAAAGAAAACTTCTACTATTTGGAGCTAAGTGATGCAAAAGTGAGTTTAAGCAAGGGACTGATAAAAATATCCATCTATGGAACTGTAAATGCACTGATTTGATTTTTTTTTTGTCTTTGCAGAAATATATTAGCATAATAGCTTTTGTAATCAGCAGATAGAGCTAGAAAAAGCTATGATTAGTGTAGGCTCAAGTGCAGTGCTCTCACTTTCTGCAAGTGGGAATTGTGGCATGTCATCAACCTCATGTGAATTATTTTCTAAAGTATGCACAGAATCTTCCAGAAGCATTCAAACATAAGCAGGAAATAGAAGTGCTGATGAGGCTGACACAGGCTGTTCATGTATATTTGTTGTTGTTATTTATATTTTATCAGCTCATAAATATTTGGAGAGAGGCCTGGAAAATTAACTGAATCCATACTCCTAAGGTCAGGCAATATAATCTCACTCTGAATCCGTGCTCATATTGGTGGATATGCCTATTATCTGCGATGAACAGGAGCAGAAACTTGGCTTGAGGCGCTTTTAACGTAAAGCAAATCTATTCTTTACTTATCTCGTAATTGCATGTGTAAATCCTGCGGTTGTGTCCTCTGCCTAATGCTCAGAGAGAAACCAGCGCAGGGACAGTGTGGAGGAAGCAATCAGTGCTCTGAGTTCAATCTAAGGACATCCATTCAGAGTAAGAAAACATCACAACTGATAATGGAGAAATTTCAACTCAGAGATGTTTTTTTTTTTTTAGAGACAGTTTGTTTGTGTAGTTGGAACAGAAAATCAGATTCATGCTTTTTAAAACTATGTCAGGTATTAAAATAATTTCAGAGATAAGATAACTGTTATGGGGGGAAAAGCTGCAGGCTTGCTGAGCCATTAAACCAAAGTAAATACTGCTATCAGGCTTCTGCATTACTGCACCTCTCGTCGTGATATTTGAGCATGTCATTAACAGCTTCATCATGATTTGACAGGAGAGGGGCACATTTCCCTTGCCACAGGTCTCTGCAGTTTCACCAATTTGTGTGCGGTGCCTGAAGTGCTCCTATTAAAAAAATCCTCCCTGCAAAGTGCATCAGATGAGTCCTCATGTGGAGCGCTGGGAGATGAGCGTTGGGTTACACAGAGCCACACTTAAAAAGGAAAACACATCAATAGCGTCATTTTTAAATCCCCTGCTGGTTCTCTGGTCGCTGCTCAGGGATGTGTATCATGTTACAGTCCTGCAGAAACTGAAAGCAGGACAGCAGAGCAGCACTGGTGTGTTAATAAAGGAATATGAGGCTACTTTTGTGGTGTTATCATATTCTTGTGTTTGTGGATTTGTGAAATCTAATCAGGATTAATCTCACCAGGGAGGTCTGCTGTCCTGTTTATTGAGGTTTATGACTTTGATTTGAACCCTGTAGTCCTCAAAGCAGGAGCAGCATGACGGCAATCACAGCTTATCTCTACTTTCAGCATATTGGATTGCTCCATGAATGATGCTCTCACTACTGTGAATCCAAGGCACCCAAATAAGGAAAACAAAAGATCCCTGGGTGGCAGCAATGACCTTTTTAAGCACCAGGACATCAGATACCCTGCACACTCATCATTTCAGACAATCTGGATGAGTCCTACCATTCTGTAATAAAAATTTAGACAGTTTTTTTCACAAATGTTAAGTCCCACTGGGGCTGATGCATATGCCACTTTAAAAGTCTAATTCACTCCAGAGTAGTAAAATTTGGAAAATACTAACGAAAGGTATGGTGTTGTCTGAGAAACTGCACCTGCCATCTAAATCAATTTTGGTTGATAAAAATTGAACACTGAACTATTTGGCTTAGATTACTGGAAAAAAAAAATCTGATTCAAATTTGCTTTTGGTTGGGCACAGACATTCGTCTCGTCAGTCTCACACAAAGGAAATTAGATCCTTTCTATCCAGACATAATCAGAAAGACACCATAAAAGCACCGCAAGCCTTTGGAAGAGCTGAGAAATTGCCGGTGCTTTATGGTTTCTCTCAATTGTCTGTTAGTTCCCCTTTGTCTGTGTTCAGGCATCAAATAGGTTTTGTTGGAAAGATATTCTTTTTTTCCACCAACAATTTCTCTGTGCTCAGCCAGAGGACACATGCTGTGCAGCGCTCTCTTGCGATGTGAGAAACAGGATGACACTATGCTCTGAGAGACTTGAGAAGGGTTTAATATGTTTCAAACGCCTAAAAGGGTTTTCTCCCTTGGTGGGGAACTCAGAGAGAAGGAGGGCTGCAGGGGAAGGAGCAGGTGAACAGGAGAAAAAAAGGGGTTACAAGGGCAAAAACCGACAGAAAATGCTTTCTGTCAAGCCAGAGGACTCTGGAGGCTGGAGGTCTCAGCAACGTCTGTCTTTATCAATAATGCAATACACATACGTGCCACCTCATGGCCTTATACATTTTTCAGAAACCTCAGACATGGAGGATCTTCACCTTGGGTTTTCACTCATTTTCAGGGACAGCTGGAGAGACAGGCTCATGTGAGAGGGGTGAACTCAGAGTTAACCCTGCCTGCAGAGCGGAGGCACTTGTCATTCTCCTGATTCTGGCAGCTTACTGTGCGCTAGCCTTGAATTGATGGACAGTGGAAGAGAAAGATGTGATGTTCAGGGACTCTTGAAAACTGAGTCATACAAATTTGCACATGCCCGTCTACGAACACTAAAAGACAGGGTCCTAAAAAACATGCTCAGTGTGACTCTTTTTGCCAACTCAATCTCGATACCTACTCCATCTACAGGTGGTTTGCCATCCAGCTATTTTGCTGTCAAGTGCAGCTCAAAGTTTGCAAACCAATTATGATAAAGTATTCTCTATCACTCCAAGAAAAAGAGAAGAAGACAAGTGACTATTTCAAAATAGTTTTTGAAATCCGATGTGATTATATCCTCTGAGGCTGCCATCTGCAGCTTCCACAGAGAAGCTCTAATCCCCTCTGTAGTGGACTTCAATTTCCACCAGAAAAAAAAAAAAAACTTCACTACAAACTTTGTTCTCATACTGTATCAACTGTTGCTCTAAGCAAGAGAAGAACAAGTCTCTGCACTGGAAAAAATCAAAATCTTACCAAGCATTTTTGTCTTATTTTCAGTAGAAAACGTCTATTTATTCTTGATATGAGCCACATTCACCTGACCAGTCCAGAAAAATGTCTTGTTTCAAGTTATTCAAAGGCAAAAATTAGGTCAGAATTGCTTGTAACGAGTAAAAAAAATCTGCCAATGGAACAAGAGAAAAGTTACTTGTATTGAGACATTATTCTAGTTTTAGCAAATTTTCGAGGATTTCTTTCCTGTTCCATTGGCAGATTAGTTTTACTTGTTACAAGCACTTCAGACATCGTTTTTGTCTTTAAATAGCTTGAAACAAGACATTTTTCTGGACGGACCAGTTGAATGTGGCTCATATCAAGAATAATAAGACAATTTTTACTTAAAGTGAGGCAAAAACACTTCAAAAGATTTCAGTTTTTTGCAGTGTGCTAAGGGCCACCAGAGCTGCCCTGTATCCCATGCTTGGAGCCCCCAAAAAGCTTAAAGCTGGCCCCTGTGGCCTCAAATTGTCGGAGAAGAGAAGTGTTCTCTTATTTACTCTCCACAATACAACAAACAGCTATTCAGAGTACCATAAAGAATGTCCAATGATGTGTTTTAACCTTTAGGTCAAAGAGAGGGGTGGCTGAGTAGACTTCTTTACATGTTGTGAATAACTTGAGCATAATTCTGGCACTGCCTGTGAAGCTTTACTGCACCTGAAAAACTGAGCAGCACGTTAAGAAAACTCTGACTTAAATCTCCGACCATCTGTTCGTAGAGTGCAGATCATTATTGAGGGTCAGCTGGATGGCTTTGGGACGTGAACTGCTGTAAATGAAAGTAAGTGCACCCATTACTTAACTTTGACAGTTGTAAACTTATTTTTTACCTTACACAGAACAAGTTAAATAATGTGTGCTCTATACATTAAATGAAACTTTGATCATTAAAAATCTAACAATTTGTGATTTCATTTGGGTAGTTACACCCAAAGCTTCAGACATTTTTCCTTTTAGCAATTTAAAAAGATAAGTGTATTAATTATCTCTGGCTTCTAATAAAGTATAATTATAGCTTCATGCTCCAAATTTGATTTGTTGCTTATCAGAGGTGCATTTATCAAATTCATTCTCTGCAGTCACTCAGTGTGCCTCAGTCTGACTATAACTAACACATTTCTGTAATTAGAACTGTTTTTCAGAGGTGTCTGTTTTAAAGTGATCATCCAACTCTGGAAACCCCGCAGAGGTTTCTGTTTTCAGTTGTACCTGTGTCTCTTTTTTGAGTTCTAACTCCTTTTTCACACACACCCAGTTATTTACAGGTTACCACAACCAAACTATGACATTTTATCAACATGAAACCTTTCTCCTATTTATTTTTGCTTCCAATCTTGACCTGTGATTCTAGCCAGAAGTGTCTCTGCATATCTGTATCTAATAACGGACTATAACTGGAATATAAAAGCTTAAAATTAGAAAATCTACAGCCCTAACCTACAAGATAGTGTCTTACGCTACACCAATGAATACACTGACTTCTTGCACCCCAACAAGTAGCTGGAGAGCAGTGCAGCAGACAGTAAGTCAAGCTTTGTGTGACTCAGAAAGACAAAAAGAGGAGCAGTCTCATGAGTGTAAGCTGCTGATCAGTCACTGATTCAGGAAGTTAGACAGCCAGTCAGATACAGTAGCATGAAGGGAATTGAAGCAGTGGAAAGCATTATGTTTCTCTGCCAAGCTATATAAGCCTCCAGCGAGATGAGCTCTGTGTGATAACAAAGGCTAATCAATGTCTCTTAGCGTATTAAAGTTTCATCTCATCTGAAGGTTGTCAGGGAGTTAAGGAGATTTCTGTAAATGTCATTCAGTTGAGTCTGCCATAAAATGACTAACAGCCTATAATAGAAATATGAAAAGACAATTTGTCACAAAGCATACTTGCATTTTAAAGCTAATGGCTTGAGCACATTAACCGATGTGACTGTGACAGGTTTTCATTGGCCAGTGACATTCTTGTGATTGCTATGGCAACAACTCCTTACAAGTGAGGGTGAAAAACATTAAACTAAACCTATCAAACTTACATGTTCTCATGAAAGAATAGGATGTGACTGAACTACATGCGTACCAAAAAAAAAAAAAAAAAATCAGAGCCCCTTCTTTGAACCCTCTGCTGGACACGGCTGGAGGTCAGGGGTCGTTTATGAAGAGCAGAATTAACTGAAATGTGGGCTCATCAGAAAATCGAGGAGCTGACAGTGTCAGAGGGTCGGCAGAGAGAGGTGGAGGAACAGGGACGGGAAAGGATGTAGGTGGAAGATAGAGGTCTGAGAGGTGAAAATTATTACCATAATGAAAGGCAGAGTCAGCAGATTATCTGGGCAGAGGGGAACAAGGAACTTTTTGAGATAGATGTAAGATTTAACCACATTGTGTAGCAAGTCTGTGCAGCAGTAACACTTGACTTTTAATGTTCAGTGTGTGCAGATGTAATAGGTATGCTTGTTCAGCATGTTAGCCTGTTAGCATTTTGAAATATGATAGCCACAGCTGTTATGTTTGCTTTAGTGTCTGACGATGCTGATTGTAGCTTTTTAAGTTGATAAGAAGTGTTGTCCTTACTTGAGGGAGAGGGAGTAGTCGTTCTTGCTTGTCTCGCTGTTTCTCACCAGGTAGCTGGCCTCCTTACACAGCCTGAGCAGAGATTCAGCATCTGTTCGACTTATCGCTCCATGGTACCAGCTACCAGGAACAATAGCAAATGGGGACAGGGGAAACGAGGAACAAAGTGAGAGTAAGATAATAGAACAAAAGATTGTAAATCCCGCCAGGACCAAACCCACGTCTGAGTACAAAGCAGACAAGAGTATGACGTGATTTATTGGATATAAAAATGCAGTCAGAAGAAAGGAACACAAAGATCCAACTCACAACTGACTCTCCAGAGGCATAGTTGGGTCAATACGCTCCCCGAGGGAGGAGTGGTCCAGTGAGGACAGTTTGGTGTTGACTAGACAGCCACTGGAGTGTCGCTGCAACGGGCGCGTTTTCCCCTCCTTGGTAGGCGACATTCGAGACTTCTCCACACCATCAAACTGGACTATAATAGAAGAAAAATACTTCAGCTTTTAATTTGGAAGAGTATAATAAATAGATAGAGGGTAGACAGAAAAAAACTTCACAGTATATTCATCTCTGTAAGTAAAGGTCACTTGGAAAAGCTTGTGTGCTTAACAGGGAGTAGAAATTTTAAAAAGGTGAGGTATAAATTTCTGTTACTATCAGCACTAAGAGGTGAGAACAGAAATTCAAAACTGTGCTTTTACACTCAGTCACCCACAAAAACAAAGACATTAAACACACAGTGTCACTGTAACTCATCCAATTGAAGGACATGTACACAGAGGAGGCAGCATAAATCAATCCTGTCACCTGTGTACACATCACACGGTGAGAACACACACATACAAAACACACTCAAACTTCCTCCAACAGTCATCATTTGAACATCTGCCCACACAAATCCCACACACAAGTACAACAAGTTAAATATTAAAGTGGCTTTTCAAAACTCTCACGGTGAACAGTGGACAGGACAAGCTCGTCTGGCAGCCTCACAGGGGACGTGCTCAGCGGTGTGTGAAAAGGGCTGGAGGTGACCACGACGTGACTTGGGAAGGTCACTGGGCAAATTCACAGCCAATCAGCACACAGACAAACATCTGCATGTGTTTACAAAAGCTAACATCAGAAACTGTAATGTGTGCAGGGGGATGAGGGCTAATAGAAGTGAATTCTCACTCCTGTCAGAGACGTATTGAAGGCCGATAGAGAGAAACGTTCAGAGGTGAAGGCTGGAGTAGCACTGTGGTCATGTGCTGATGTGTGCACGTACGTGCGAGTCTTAGACATTTTTCTTCCATCATCCATCACTGTAATGGCTGTCAAAGCACCCTTGGCTTTGGAAAGACCTATTTAGAGCCACTGTCACGCTCCTCGAGCAGTAACAGCAACACCTTCATGACAGGCTTTCACCAGAGATTGCTGGCTGCTTAAAGGTTTGAGAACAAATCAAAGCTGAGCCCTCCATGGAACGAGTTAATGTTTTATGAGGATTACACACACCGCGAGGCCTGTGTCTTAGCAGATCTCAGAAACATGGCAGACAGTGAGCAGACAGACAGGCACTGTGAACATGTTGGTGGGGATGAGTCTACATCTGTCTAGACGGTGAATTCCAGTAAGAGGATGATATTACACTTTACACTCTGTGAGCTCGACAAGCGCTCCTGCAGCAGACTGAGTGGAGAGGCTGATAGCATCAATCAATCAATTTAGGCTACATGAGACAACACCATGTCAACAAATTTCACTGAGCGTGAGCACACCTCTAAGTGGGCTACATGACAGAAAAATCTGTCCTTGGATACTGTAAATTAAACAATGTTTTTTTCCATATTTGTTTGAGATGTGATGTTATTAATGAACTGCAAATAATTTAAGCATACCCTGTAACCCTCTCCTGAAAAAAGTATTTAACAGAAGTCCAGGCTCTAAGTGAACCAGAGGGAACATGTGTGTGAACATGGCTTTTGCAGTTTCACATCTGACCACCAGGGGCTCCCCTTCACTTTCACTCATCTAAAGGCTGAACTCACTGGCCTTGAGCTCAGTGATGTGTTCCCCTAAACACAAAGTCATGGAAATGATTGTTTCAAATGACAAATACGGTTGTTATCCTTTCCCTCTCCACTGCTGTTTGTTAAAAGGCTTCGGCCCAGTCGTCGTACAGCTGTCGGGTTGTGCTCTTGTGCGACAACCGGGTAAATTGGGGCTCTAACCTCAGATTCTGTTAAGACAGGATCTGTAGCCTCTCTTTCTCAAGGTTGGATGCTTGGACTACCTGCAGTCAAATGATGCCCCCATGCTGCATCCGAGTCCACACAAGACTCATTTTTAGTCCCACTTTTTCAATCAGTCCATTTGAACCACATGCTGACTGCTGGGAATACACTGCAACTTGGATGAACATACAGTATATGGGTATGGGTGAGAAATAGCGTTTCCATGGAAACTGACCAAGGGGACAAGGGAGATGCATGTTTGCTCCACTCATCCCTGTCAATGCTGACAGATCACAACATGAAGACGCAGCCAATTGCTCTCCCTTCCCTTCCCTCCTTCACTTTCGATTTCTCTCTTCCTGTTTGCATACATCTCGCCCTTCCTCTTGGTCTCTGCCTGACCTTTTCTTTTGATCTTTCCAGCTAACACACTCCTCTTCTATCTCTGTCTTTATTTTTCAAAGATATTGTTTGTCAGGGACAGGGAAGACAGGGAAAATGGACCATGGAGGAATGTCTGTAGAGAAATAAACTAGTGACAGGGGAGTGGCAGCTTTGGTCTGATATCTCAGGTGGGTTTTTACAGTCCTGACATTGGGGTTTCAAGTACTGATGCAGCAAGATAATCAAATTTGACCTGTTTACATATCAATCTAAAATGAACAAACATACTCTGACCTTTTATTGACCCACTTGTAATCAAAGCTGGTGTCTGCTGGTGTGGCAGTAGGATGAATGTTGCTATCTGTGTTTTTCAGCCAGTCCACCTCTCAGTGTATCTAAAGCTGTCCTGCCCATTGGCCTGACCTCAGCTCTCCACATTCTGTCCATTTTTCCTGTGCCCACACTAATTTCTCCTCTCCCCCGGATTCAACACCATCAGTGCTTTTATTTGACCTTGATTAAACCCATTTTTCCCTCCACCACCCTGAAAGGCTTGAGCGGCTATTCTCAGAGGAGCTCACCCCATCAACCTTTCCTGTCAGAGCCCAGTCTTTTTTCACAGGCAGAGTGCACGCTTCTGCAAGACAAGTATTACCTCCAAACTAAACTAAGGCTATCATTTTATTTGCCGTGCAGTTTGCTTTGATGCCAGCCCGCTCAACATCGCTAGAATGGACTACAATGGAATTGTTTTTAAAGGTTGAATATCAATGGAGAGGAGAGCCAAACTCATTCCCGCTTTCATTCTCTGGAGCACACTCTGAAACATGGTTGACAGGAGATTGGTGAGAGGATTGGCTCAGTGGAAAACAAAAGCCTTGAGAGGCAGGTTAAGAGAGACAAGAGGGTGAGTACACACTCTGACACACACGTAAGTAAATGCACAGGGGCATCTGTGTGTGTTATCAGTATTGTTGCCTGTAAAGCTCAGCAAATGGAATCTGTGTATCAGATTGAACTGTCAGTCAGATGGTGACTGATTGCTAAAAGACCTGCCCCCTTCAAGATACATAGCTTCCTTTAGAAAGCTTTGGAAGGCAGGAAATAAAAAGAGGATGTTGAGAAAGGTTGAGAGTGGAAGAGGGAGGCTGAACACATAAACACCGGTGTTAAAATTGAGCTTAAATTATTACATTGTGACCGATTCACAACATAAAAGCTCAAATTAAACAAAGAATAGAATAATGTAAAAAAAGAGAATGTACTTAAAAGAAAGAAGCTTATTGCTATCATCTAAGACCAGAGAGAATGCAGAAAACACTATTAAAAAGTAATCACAAACCCCCCAAGGGTTTACAGCCACAGTACTCAACACTTACAGTGAGAAGGAAGACTAAAAACTTTGTAATAAAGAATTGCATCACATAAGGCTCTGAACTTCTCTTCCTTCTCTGCACACACTCTTTAGCAAATGCCTCTAATTAATCCGGCTAATTAATTCTCATTTACTAATGGTGCTCGTATCAGAAAGGATGACTAGTCTGAGGGGTGAAGTGTGCTATCATTCCTGACGCTGCGAGGTGAAAATTAAGTTTACCAGCCAGGACATGAGAAATGATTAACAGGTCTGCAGCTCATTAGAATGCTCTGCAGACTGAAAATGGTGTTGAGCGTGATATAATACTCCAGGAAATGGTAGTGTAAGAAATGATTCACTTTTTTTGCTGATATTAATTATGTGCATTGGCAAGTCAAATAATAATTGGTCACGTAGGTTTTAGCGACATAGTAACAGGATGTTGCCATTTATGAATATGCTTTCTTTAAATAAACTCCAAAAATCTAATTGGGTTTTAGGACAAAGAGTGACCCTCCAAACTATCAGCTGGGGAATGTATTTCAAATTTAACCCCGCTACCCTTTAATTATTTTTTTGTTTTCTTTTCTTTTGTTTTAGGGCTTCTTGGATTAAAGGAGAAAGAAGGTAAGAAAACTGCCTGAAAGTCTGGATAATTAATTCATGTCACAAAAAAACAAGAGGGGAAAAGCTCTTCATTATACTGAGACAAAAGTGCTTCCATTTATATGTAGATGTAATATCTATGCTGTCAAGCTGCATTCAAATTTTGATAATGAGGTCTGACGCACAAGTCTGATTTCCCTGATCTGTAGGCACATTGTTTTTTTTTCTTAATCTACATAAAGACGGCCACAGTCATCTTAACAAACACACAAACCCTCCGCTCACAGCAGGATGGAAGCAATCCTGGGTGTAACGGATGACTTGTGTCCTGGTGTGTGATTGAGAGCCTGCCTGTGTGCTGGGGTCAACAGAGTGCATTGTAACTGTATTCACCAGGGTCACTGAGGCCATCGTCCCCCATGTCTGCCATAGTGACCTTTGACCCCGAAGATGCAGAATGGGGCCACACTGGCTCAGACTGAGAGGGGATCACTTTACAGCTGGACGCCAATCTTAAACTCGCTCGCAGCACAGAGGGAACCAGAATCTTTCCCATGGATTTATGGACATAAATCAACCCCCTCACCCTGTCCTCGCCTACAGCACACAGCGGTGTCCTCTTACATGGTCTCACTCTAAGCCTTCCCACTCTGCCAGGGGGAATCCCGTTCCTGGTGTTTGCTCTGTTAGACATCCCTCTTTTGATTTAGTGATTGCAAGAGTCAGACTGCGAGCTTATGGAAGGGCTTCAAAAATCAACAACAGGCTTTACTCGTCACAAATTACTCATCCATTATGCGTTTGATATGATGCTAAATATGATGAAACTTCAGGTGAAGAGACTCTGGTTGAGACCTGAAATCTCCTGTAATGAGTCTGATTTCCCAATTCATGTCAGCCACTTGTAGAGAGCAGCAGGCTGAGGGGACATCTGGGACAGTTATGAGTATGTTGACAAGAGGAAATGGGGGTCACAGCAAATGGCAATTACGCATGCAGAAGGCAGTTCAGCACAATTAAAACTAATGAGCCTTCAGCCCTAAAAACCTGCACAAGAATTAGTGATTTTCTGCCACATGTAATCCAGATGGAAAAGTGCAGTCATTACTGAGCTAATACCCAACGTCACACTGTGTAATGCTGCTAAAAGATGTGGAGTCTTTCAGTAAGTCATCACTGACCAGTCAAGTGTTACAAGACACTCTCACATTACCAGGGTTTGCCCCTCTTAGCTGCTGGAACGATTGTCAAAAATGTGCAAGATTATAGTGTTAAGAGTTAGTGAAGGAAGCAGTTTAACTGGGGAGATGATGAGCAGCAAATTATGTATAACCTCTGCTAAAGATATCCACATTGATGGAGGCCTAAAAGCACAGATATATAAAACACATGAAGTACAACGCCACCACATAGCTCTCAGACAGATAGACAGATTTACAATGACAGGTGGGTGAATGGAAGCACGATGGGTTGGTAAACTGATGGATGGAAAGGGGTTAGAATGGGAGGTCTGTGGAGGGTAGTTGACAGGAATGACGCCGGACAATGTGAACACCAACACCCACCCTGGTGGTGCTGGTCACAGCTTGTCTGTCCAGGCGAGGGCTGAGCTGTCTGCGTGGGAGACTCCAGCTCCTCCACTGGGGGAGGGCCGGTGTTGAGCTGCCCGACAGGCGGCGGCCACGGTAGGTCCTTGATCTCTTTAATCTCTACTGCGAGTGTCGCCCAAGTCACCAGAGGAGAGATGGGAGGGAAGGAAAGGGACAGCAATGGGAGACACAAATGGACAACGACAAAAGGAATGAAAAGAGGGGGATTATGACAGAATACAGATAAGAGAGAGAAGGAAAAAAGAGTAAGTGAAAAATAGATAAGATTAGAAGATGCTAGCGTGGAGGTGGAGAGTTGGTTTGTTTTGTGATCCAAGAATCAGCAGTAGCTGTGGACTAGACAAGAAATATCAACGGCAGGATTGAAAAAAGAAGTGAACTTAAATAAGAAAAAAGTAGGGTTGGGTTCATCTGGGATCCAGTTCATGGTGGATCATACTACCTCATCAAGCCATTTGAAAAAATCAGTGTTTTTGTTCAAAAGATTTGGGATGAATTGGTCTCAGTGAGCAAACTGCATATCATGTTTGAGTTATAAAAGATGCTTTTAAACCCAACCCTACCCAACAGTCAGGATCTGACCTCGCAACCCAGGCGAGAACTTAAGAGCTATTCAAAAGCTTTTTTTGGGGGATGCAACAGTATGAAGCCACCGTCCAGGATGCTGGAGAAGCAGCTATGGAAGATAAAAGAAAGCACAACAAACCTCCAATGACCGGATTGAATTCAGGTTGAATTTCTGACTTAACAGAGAAGCTTTGCGCAACGTCTTGATAGCTTTCAAAAAAAAAAAAACACAAAAAAACAAATCATGTGTGTGGTGCTCCCCTCCTGAAAAGAACAAGTATTTAGAGCCAAAACACCAGAAACTACTCACATTTACAAGGTGAGAAAAACTCATCTAAAAAAGCTTGCATTGGATATGATTGAAATAAAATTGGTGAAACGTCAGTCAGTGGAAGCTTTCAAGACTTTCCACCAAAGTACACTGCAATCATCAACATGGCAGCTACATTTTACATTGTAAGTCAAATTCTCTATGTGAGGACAATGGCGGCCTCATTTGACCTCACATAAAGTCTTTAAGGAAGATGTAGACTTTCAAATTAGTTAGCTGATACTAAACCAGGGTCATTAAGAGACACTCTGTTTGTACTGCAAGAAGATACAAATTGTTAAATTTTTCTGCAAGGGCGCATGTAAGATATGCAAAATAAAAGTTTCTTTGTGAAAAGTACAGGTTCAACCTGTGCAGCTATTTAAGTTCCTTAACCTTTAGTGTTGACATATCTTTACATGTAAAATTTGTGATGTTTTCCTTCAAGGGGGTCTTTCTTTGATTTAATAGCCATCACGTTGTTTAGAGTAATGTTTATTCTACATGAACATAAAGAAGACATCTTTTCGTCTTCTTTAAGTTTTTATGGTTGTTAACGAGTTATTGCAGGGTCATATTCTAAAGCCTTATCTTCAGAGCTGACTCAGTGTTCCTTGAGCGGCCTAAGATGAAAGAACGCAGCTGTTTTAACCACTACTTTGTCACTGTCTTGTACTAGCTGGTACACAGGCTTGTGTTTACACAATGTTATGAACTTGTCTGTCTTTCACCCTGCAAGGAATTGCAGCTGGTGTGGTACAGGACAGGCTAATGAGAAGCAATATCTGCAAGGTTGATGAAGGGGGAGATTCAGAATATTCAATCCGACAAGCAATTAAAAAGCTGGGCTTGTGGTGTCAGGGGGCTAATCTAGAGAAAGGTGTCTGGAAGGAGGAGCTGCTGGCTGCCTGTCCTGATGGGAGAGGTGTGGGGAGGTGGGACTAGTTGGGCTGGAGGGTGGGGAATGAAGACTGAAGGTCAGAAGCTCTGGGAGATAATTCAACTTCTAACACTTTGGGGTGAAGTAGGGGACTCTTTTCCTGCGAGATTAAAAGCCTAATGCTCATTTCACATTGCAGATTAGCGTGTAATTGTTTGGGGCTGCCTGCTCTCTGCAGCCTTGCTGTTAGGATGAGGAGACGGTTCGGGCAAGTGAGGCTCAGTTTTACTTGGTTGCACAGCTAAATAATAGCATTTAGGTCCTGTGAAAATGAGGGTAAACTGTCATATGCCAGGTGTTGTGTTTCTTCATAAAACTCTAGGTGACTGGAATAAGATACAAAAGTCAAATATAAAAGTCAGGACTTATCCTATGATCCAAAACTTTTAGATTACTCTTCATGTAATCGCTTAGTGATGTTATGTTGCTGTCGGAATAACTGAGCTTTACAATTTTTAGCATTCAAATGCAGAAGCAAGGTGATGACACATAACGCCTTCAAAAACTGGAGCTAACACTTCAACTAATATTTTCATTTCAAGTCTTTTAAGGACCAAATGTGAATATCAGATAGAAAACATTAGTTAGAAACACATCACAACAATACAACCTTTATATTTTCTAATAAGTTTCCATCTGACTTCAGTGACAGCTTGTGCCAGGCAACATGTTAAGTTTCTATTAAAGTATGTTTCTTTGGTTTGTAATTGATGGCAGCAGTGTTCATATTTGTTTCTATGAGGAAACATGTTTCTGATCCAAAGATGACTTCATCTTTGTTAGTATATATGATCTATTTGGATAAACACACCATCACTTGTCTGCATAGTCCTAAATCCATACGAGTACACAACTGCTCCTGATCTAAAGGTTATGTACATGATGCTAAGCGGATGAAGCATCTGCCAGTCTGGTTCAGTATGCAAACATGGCTATGCTAGTACAAACAACCGGAAAATGTTGTGCAACTATCCAACGACCGGTTGGCTTTGGAGATGTGTAACACTAGAAAGACAGGGTTAACTAAAGAGTAGGGATTGAAACACTTTGTGGTCATTTATTTTACAGCTATGCTGATGGTGCAGTTCACCCAAAGAAAGAACATAACAGAGCTTAAACAATGGAAAAGAGGCATGTTGTTTCTGCATTTACCTTCTCTTTTTCCTCCACAAGCAGATCCATTTTCAAACCAGGTATTTGTTTACCCAGGCTTTTCATTAGCCCCTGGCACTTCATCACTGTAAACAGTGCTGCACCATAAATCACCGGCTATGCTTGTTTCCACCGTCGCTATTTAATTTAGTTCTGCTTAATTTGGTCGGCTAATTGCATGCATATTCAAAACAAGCTGGAAGATCGCAATGTTTATGCCACACATTATGAGCAGAAGATGGCAAAACCCAAACCTGCACCTTCTCAAGGCACGTTTGTTCCTCTGGCATCTGCATGATCACAGATAACAACTGTGTAATGCCACAGGGACATTTTCCCCAATGTTCCATCCATCACATCCAGCTCTCTTAAAATGCAAAGATGGATGTGATGGATGGAGATGAGATGACAGGACGGCGTTTACCTTTGCTCTAATCGAGGAAGAGAACTGTATAAGTGACAGCTGGATGAAAAGACTTTCAGGAGGTGGGGGATGGAGGTGCGCTGCTTCTGAGTGTATATATACAGTGTTGTTGTTGTGTGTGGCCAATGTGTGTGAGTGAAGATAAGACCTGTGGCAGCGCGCGGTGAAAGGCGGCAGGACACATTTGAGGCTCATGAAAGCGGGCTGTCAGGAAGGTTATCAGCAGGGTGTTGCAGCAGACGCTGAGAGGATGAGACGGAGCTGGGATGGAGCAGAGGAGTGTTGGACACATAGACAGCAGTGGGGAAACCGGATCAGCCGAGTAGTGAGGAAGAGAACCATGGCACCCCTAAAAACATCTGGTTTGACTCCAGTGCAAATAACCAGCACAGCACTGTAACTGAATCAATTATTTATTTTGGGACATTAGACTTGAGCCTCAGATTTCTGGGTCGTTAAGCACATGAGGATTCATTAAAAATCCATAAAGCTGCTCAAGACCTTAGGGAAACAGCGACAGCGCCTTCTCTTATCTCCTGTCTTAAATGTATGGCACCCTGCTGGCCGGGAGCCAAGTGGAGGGAGCCAAGTAGCAGGTAACAGAGGGCAAGGAGATTAAGTAACAATGGCCCTCCATGTCTTACCTGCTGTGAGGAGGCTCAGATTTCCATTGGTGGCATGTCCATGTCTGGGTGAGTGAGTGTGCCATACGCAGTGTCAAAGCACTTGGGCTGACACTGATAGACATGCCAGCACACTTTCTCTTACAGGTTTCTTCTTATGGTCAAATTCTGAAGTGTCTGCCTCACTTTTCACTTTCAGACTCATCCATCACGCACTCAGCAGCCAAGGGGAAGGCAGGAAAAAAGCTGGGGTGAGTGTGCTCAGTCTGTGATGTGTAGGGGGGTCAGAGAGGATGAGTGATTAACCAAACTGCAAGTACACAGCCCCCCTACACCCTAACAAGGCAGGGAATTTACATTCCATTGCATACCTGTCAGGAGATAGCCCAGCAGTGAATAATAACGCTGGACTGAGTGTTGTGAAGAGGCGAGTGTGCGGGCAGTGATAGGGACAGCTGGGTAAAAAAGAGGCTACAGCAGGGAGCATTACTCTGCGTCCCCTCCTCTATCATTAATGAAGACAAATAGTCTTTTATGCAGATTGTATTAGCATGTTGTACCATGGTGGGAGGGCGTAGGCTGCACTTGGCATGTGTTTAATCTCCCCCGTCTTTTTTTTTTTTTTTTTACACCCACTCCACAGTTTAGTCAGGCTGTGCATCTTTTTTTTCATTACCTACTAATACTTTGTTTGCAGACACTTTCATTTCCCACATAATTGTTGCCATACAAACTGTGAAGGTTCTGATGAGCACAGAAAAATTCTTCCAAATTCAGGCGGTGAAAGGTATCATTAGTCACCGATATTACACAGCCATAAAGTGCTCCAGCTACTACAGAATCATAACTGAGGGAAAATTGCTCTCTAGAAACCTAACAGCACATAGAGCTGTGGTTAGGCTGCCTTTAAAACAGACCATCTGCCCACAGGAGTGCTTGAATCAGACCTGAAATAGCAAAACCGGCAGCATTTGTATAAGCTGCTGACATCCGAGGACACAGCAGCATTGCTGTGGTGGAGTCAAGTAGAAGATTTTAAGGTCAACCTACAAATCTTTACAGGCAGTTAACTGAAATAAAGTTTAGATAGTCTGTCTGAACAATGAAACATTGCTGCAGTTGGCCAATTTATATGTCTACAGTCTCTTCAGTGTATACACTTCATAAATTCTCAAAACATTTCAGGGTGTTATCCCCCAGAAGTTTTCAAGAGTTGCTTATGTCCCTCACAGCATGAAGCCTCTCCTGTCAGATGAGCAGGTTGGTGAGCAGGGGAGAGTCTAAGGAGGCAGAATATGGCATCAAAGCCTCACTGCAGAAGCCATAGCACAATGTTTACATCACAATGGTGGGTGAAGCAGCAGTGAGCCATGCCACAGTGACAGGCAATGTTCATGTCAAGATCGCGTGCAAAGGGATGGATGTGAAGACATCTTTATAGTTTCATTGATTGTTCTTCTTCAGATTTTGGTGGATGTACCTTACATGCTGCTACTACCATCAGCCTCACGTGGCCCTGGTTTTAGATCCAATTACAGGTTCAACTACAGAAGGTAAATCATAAAGAAATAGGATTTTAACCCACCATGACATCCAACCCCAACCTGGATTCCACGAGGACTTGAGCAAACACGTCCATACATCTCAAACCCTCACTTACTGTAAGCTTATGACCTTATGACTACGGTCTTACGTTTCGTGAACCTCCAGTCACCCTTCTTTGAGTGTGGAGGCAAGATACTTCAAAACTGTGCGTATGAGAAATGTGATACCAAAGTTTTATAGCAGTGGAAAATCGATCGGCTGCAATTTTATTGACATTATATGTCGAGAACAGCTGTTCAGCAGGCCAGTTTTTAATCTGGTGGTTCATGCAGGGGTTTAGGACGGGGAACTCCAGGATGAGAGCTGGGTACCCTGGGAAAATCTGACCACAGGCGGTGAGATAGTCCTTTAAATAGTGCCAGAGGGGATGAGACAAGGATGACTGGTAAAGTGGGATTGTCAACAGCCCTTAAGAACAACGCACAAGCGGACTTAAATATTGAAGCAGTGTATAATTTCTTGACAGTAGCAGTAAGCTGGTTGGAAAGATCAGAGACTTGGGTGCAGGCACATCAGTTCATGCCTTGAAAGGTGGGAAACTTTTTCTAAGCCCCTTGATGTCTGGATCCAAGGCTGGCCTACCCTGACACCTGCAACAAAAAACAAGACTGCACTGATGAGGCTTGCTCCAAAGACGTCTTCCCTTATTTTCCTTCCACACAGTGAAGAATTATTTCTGCCTGAATTAAACACAACACAGAAAGAAGACGTGCAATAAATCAAAGCACTTTTTTAGACTGCAGCTTTCTTCTTTAAAAGACGACTTAAGGACTTATCAATCCAAGTCCGAGCAGACTCTTCGACACACAATAGAAATGAAATTAATCATTTTCAGAGGAGGGATGGTGGCTGTAAAAGGGAAGCTGAAAGAGGGATGTGTTCGTAAATCATGGCCTAAACAAACACTTCTGAGTGCTTGACAGAAAAATAATAAAGGAGAAAAGGAAAGTGATTAAGAATGCAGCATCCCCTTATTTAACTAATCACAGAAGGAGGCAGAGCAGCGTGTCTGCTGAGAGTCCCTCAGAGCCTGGAAAGCTGAAGAAAACAGGAAAAAGAAACAAAGTGAGAGAAAACAGTTAAATATAAAAAAGTGAGGAAAGAATAAACAGAGGTGAGGTAGATTCTAAGATTGAGCCTCAAAAATATGTTGAGATGTATTACATTAATCCATCTGACCAATTATTACTATGTATACGACACAGTGATGATCAGATTCATGTTTTCATTAAGTAACAGTGTGCACAACCATGAAGGCAAAAGACAAACAGACCAGAGGGAAAAAAAAAAAAAATCAAAATACGAATTAAAGTATAATAATAACAATGATAGAATATGATCAGATCTAGAGCTGTTAAATGAACAATCTTTGATTTATTATTTCAATAGCAATTCAGGTCACCGAATTCTTTATCACATGCTGCAGTACTACTGTTTTTTTTTTTGTTTGTTTGTTTGTTTTGCATTTAAAACAATCAATTCAGCAAATCTTATCAGCGTTGATTATTTGGATTACCCCCTGAGAGCATTTCAACTAGGCATACACCAATCAATCTGTCTGGCTGATCGATTGGTGCTGATTTCCTTAATTCTGGGGGATCGGTGATCAGTGATTGGTGATTGATGATCGGCCCATCCTTACATATGAAACTGATCTTATATACCTCCAGGAAGGTCTGACAACCAGCCATTGTTGCTTTTTGCTCTGAGATCTAAAACTTAGGACACTTTATTGGTTGTTTAATTTAAAACATAACGATTTCATTGTTTCACAGGTATTGTTCAATCACTTTAAATAAAATAAGATTGATGAGAATGAAGGTGTATGTTGTCAGTTCTAAAAAATAAAAAATAAAAATCGGTATCAGCCAAAATCGGCATTAGCAGGTCAGGCTTTTTAAAGAACGGTGATCGGCCAGAAAATTGTGATCGGTGCACCCCTAATTTCAACATTTCAGGGACAGGGGTATGTCGATTGTAATGTTGACTGCCCTGCAGTCGTTCGCCACCCAATTAAAAAATACTCAAGATGACTTTTCTAATAATAGGCTGTAGTAACTAAACTATAATCTGCCAAATGAGATGAATAGCATTCAAGTCAATTAGAAAGAAAAAAAACAATAACAAAAAGAAAAAAAAATAAAATATAGGGCTGTCAGTCTTAATTAAATCTGGATGACAAGAAACCCAATGATCTCATAAAGCTCCACTTTTAACTTCTCTGAGAAATCAAATCCAAGCACACTCACACATTAAATTAACTTTAAAAGATAGAATAAAAGGTAAACTTTAAAACTTGTTCTCAAGCTATTTAGAACACTGAGTTTTCAGGCAATGCATATTCATAATACTCTTATAACGCGATAAACTAACATGAACATATCAACTTATTAACTTATTAATCTGTATCAAAGCACACATTTTTAAGTTTAATTTCACCAAGTTGAGGACTTATAAAACCTTTAGATTCACATGTGCTGTCTGACAGTAATCAAATCATTTGTCTGTGGTACAGCGGAAAAAAACAGCCGATAAAAGTTGTATATAATCAGTGATTGGCTTTTCTGTTTTTTTTTTCTTTTAAGAAAAAATGAAATATGATGTAGCTTTTTGACCAGCCGGAAAAGTGGATATCCCTCTGCAGTGACTCAGCTCAAGGTCTATGATTGTAAAAGAAAAACAGTAGTTCAGTGTTTTTCTACCTGTAGTTTCAACTTTTAGAAGTTAGAGCCAACACAGATATACTTGCTCAGCCTGGAACACTCATCACTTCTCACTAGGAAGCAGAAATGTTACTGCACTTTCTGCACTTGTTGCACCCACATATCCACTGAAATGATGATTCAAAGAGGATTTATTCGTACACTTGAGGACTAAGTAATCACTGCACCAGCATTCAGATAATGTCATACTACTTCAGCAAATCTCTAACAACCTGATTAGCATTTTACTGTAAATGGGTGACCTTTTCAACTACTGGTGGAGTTGATTTGTAGAATGATCATTTTTGCAGTGGACCAAATCTTACATCTGCTGATAGCCTGCTAATTTGAATGTTATATCAGTGTTTAATTGCATTTTAAACTGTGCGCTTAAGATTTAAGTATGACATAAATCTAAAAACTCTAGATGCAGTGCAACTCTGAGAGTTCAAGGCATAAAAGTCTAAAATGAATACATAGAAAGACAACAGACACTCCCAAGCCCCATCTCCAATGGTACCTGTGAGGGATTTAGAGGTGCAGTCCTTTCTTCCGGGAGTTTCTGATCCAGTGCCATTTACAGAGCCCTCGTAGCTAATGCAGTCATAACAAAGCAGAGCTGTTCAAGGATAAAAAGACAAAATATAAAGAGAAAAGGGGCGATGAAAAATAGAGTCAAAGGTTGGTGGCTTTATTTTCTTACAATAAATAAAGGGCTTGGCATTTTGCTTTAAATCTGGGGTGCATATTTGTATTCCAAAGCCATATTGTTTTTCCAGGAACAGCCCTGTTTGATGTTATGGCTGTGTTAGCCATGCTAAAGCTTTAAAACCACAATGACTACCTGCACCTACATGCACCTGAACAACCAATCATGCCCCTCGAGCAGCCTAGGTATCATCTAAGTTCAAAAGGCAGCAGTTGGATCAAGACAGCAAACAGTAGGCTGGACGCCTGCGAGCGAACTAAGCAGGTGCTTTAACAGAGAATAGGAAAAGATGTGTTAACAGAGAGTTTGAAGCAGCAGCAGCAAAACCCTAAAAACCTGACAAAAGCCAAAAATCAGATTTGTTAGAGCTGGAAAATTAGACAAGAGGGTTAGCTGAGCAGAAAAGTAAGTACTTTCACATTAGATTATGTTAAAACTGGAAATTTAGAAACAGCAACCCCAACAGAAATTTATCCCTTAAATGGATTAGTTTACACGGTCAGCTTCACTATTTTGACAGCAGCAGAAGGACCTCTAAAAATGTTTTGCAAAGCAGAAAGACTTTCATTCTCTGTTTTATCCTCTGATTCAGACTACTTCTCTACCTGGATTTAAAAAATAAGATTATATCTCGTGACTTTATGCTCTCTCTGTCTTACCTGCAAAGGCTTTGGAAATCCTCTCCTTCTTCCACTCCCAGGGCTGGTCGTACTCCTCAGGGGGCCGTTCATCATCCTGTGGCAGTCGGCTTTCTCTGGGACAACGTGAGCGCTCAGGGTCTGAGTCTCCACCGTTTTCAGCTGGCTCATACGGGGTGTCGTACAGGGGCAGCTGCCTCACAGAGCCATCCTTCGCTCCTCGGCCTCCAGAACGTATTTCTAGAAAAGAGGGGAGAAAAAAGGATTTTTTAAGCTTGGTAATAAATTACTCAGGGATGAAGCTGCTTTAGCGGGGAAGAATACAGTCAGCAAATTAAAAATGTTGACTTGTGGGTCTGGATGCAGTAGCTTAACACTAACGAACACCTCTTTTAAAGGATGCTCACATATTCAGTGTAAAGGACATGGGGACACTTTTTAAATGATGACTGGATACAAAATAGCTTCTTATTAACAAAACTGAAACCATTTATAAGTCTTAAAATGAGACAGCAGTGGTAAGCCCATCAAATGTCACATTTTTCACACCTGATAAATCATTTCTGGGCATTGTCAAAAAGTTTTCAAGTGAAAATGAAAATGAAACTTCCATCTGGTCCTTGTTGAATGAATAGATGCAGTCAAACTTTGGCTGAAGTGTGTTTCAACAAGACATTTAAAAATCCAAAGCACCATCAGAACTGTACATTGAGCACTCTCACATGTATTTAATCTTCTTTTGTTCTTAGAGCTGAACCTCCCTCCAGCACCAGTCAGAAAAGTGAAACTCTACATGTTGATGGATGTGTGAGGGGCCTTTTACCTGAGGTGAATGATGGTGACAGTTTGCAGTTGAACTGCTGACAGGAATGGGAAGTTGACGAGAGTTGAAATAAGAGGATAAGAAAGAGACCTGGAAGGCTGAGCACCAGTGGTAGCACGCAGTGTAACCTCCCTGAATACAACGAAAATCACACAACCGTTTTCAACAACCTTGCCCCGGGCTGCACGTCTGCTCTGCCAGAACATGGATGAAGAGAAAGCGCCAGTTTCCTCCTCTACCTTGTTCTTTTTATGACTCCCTATGAACACTGTTTCCAATAATTAATATCTCTATTAAACCAATAGCAGGACTTACATCAGTCATGTTTAGAGACTTATTTTGGTAAGATTATGAGAACAGAACTCATCCTGTTATTTCTTATGGAAGTTGAGAAAATGCGCCTGGCTCCTGTGTCTGAATCCTCAATCCTGCCTGAAAAGACTTCTAGAAAAGTGCTTTAGCAAATTTTAAATGTAGTGTATTTATTTAGTGCTTTTTGAGTCTTTCTAGCACTCAAAGCACTCTGAAACAACCTGCCTCATTTACCCATGGCAGAGGACACTGTAGAGGAGTATCAGTATTGAATAATTCCTTCATACACATTCACACATAACTGACTTTGTCATACAGAGCAACCTGGGTCCAAGTGACTGCTGTAGCTAGGATTGACCTTACAACTCTTCAGCTAATACGCAGTGTAGTGAGGAGGGGGGTCTCCCCGGGTTAGAAGGGTCGAAAACACGACTCAAAACAGCTCGTTGCCGTCACACTGCACGTTTATTGCTTGCAGGAGAGATCAGACATCCTTCATGTGATCCTCTAAGCACACTTTTGTGAGGGTAAAACAAAAAGTCAAACAGCATGTCGATCCCGGGAAAACTCCTCGAAGTGTGTGTGTTACGTCGTTACGTCTACATATATCACCATAGTAACCCAAAAGCATTTAAAGACACACTACACAGAGAGGCGATCATTACAGCAGCCACTTTGAAAGTCTGGAAAAGTCAGAGAAAGTCACCCTAATTCTCACGTAGTTCATTAACCGAGTACTATGATTGTATGGATTTGATTGCAAGGTATGATTTATAGGGATGGGTATCTTTCGCATATAAAACGACTTGGTAGAGATGCCTGGTACCTGGCAATGAGTATTGATACTCAACAGTACCAATTTTCAGGACTTTAGCGTGTGCTAATGTGGTAAATATTTAACATACTTATTTCTTAATTTCTAAACATGTAATGCTGTTTCCATGTCCAGCATGTAAATTGCCTACTCTTCAACACTTTCACAGCCACAAGGATGCGTTTAGGTATCAAAACATGGTGCCGTTTAATTTTACCTGAATCATCACTTGTTACTACAGACAGAATTCAGTTGGTACCTATAAGGGTACCTAATTTGGTACCCATCCCTAATGATTTAGGGCAGACATGGGCAAACTACGGCCTGAGGGCCACATGCGGCCTATTGAAAGTTTTAATCCGGCCCACCGAACTTGAAAAAGTTAAATGAATAAACCTTATTAATGTTTTATTTTCCCTGCAATTCTGATGTTTTCTATATAGAGTTCACATTTAATATCAAAATATCACACAAACAATTTTGACACAATCTTTTCTTTTTTGTTTTTTCATTTTTAAAACCAGGACAAAAAAACTTGTTTTTCTGTTTTTCTGAAATTCTGTTTTTCCATTTTGGTTTTAAAACAGAAAAACAAAAAAACAAGTCCTTTTTTTAATTTATTTTTTTATTTTGTTTTGAAACAGAATAACAAAAGAACGAACCATACATGGATTAAAAATCCCATCATAATTCCATTCTCTCATAGTCTAATTTCAATTTCAAAACAAATTAAGACAGCGAAAAATAGACCGTTATTTGTTTTCTGATTTTTGATTTGAAAACAAAAAAATGAAATAAGTCGTTATCTGTTTTTCCCATTTTGGATTCTAAAACGGATATGGAATGAACAAATGATACCCTGATGGTTACCAAAGCACTCCATCTATCTGCTCCTGGTCCGGCCCCTATGTTAAATGTTAGAACCCATTGTGGCCCACGAATCAAAAAGTTTGCCCATCCCTGATTTAGGGTGTGGTAATATCTGATTCAGATGGAGGCGTTTCCTCCAAAGCGCCACACTTTTGTGTAAATATGATCATGTATGGTCCCAAAATTCAAACAGAAAAGATAAAATTCAAAGCTGAAATATTGATAATAGCAGTGCATAAAAGCACAAGGTGTATCAAAGTTTCCACTTCTCAAACAGTCTGTGGGAGAATCAGCACACCAAGCCTTGCCTCACTATTCCAAAAGTACTTCACAACCTCAGGTAGAGGCAGGAGATACCACTTGGCTCCTGAAGTGTAACCTCTTAAAATGAACTGCTTTGCAGCCTGAACCACTCATCCAAGCATTTCAGACTGAGAAGCTGCTGAACTCACAATGTGAGAGATTCATCCACTGTGGTGGTCGGCTACAAAGAAATGAGGACATAATGGCATTTCAACATGTGCGACATGAACACAGTGTAGAAATGCACTAAAAACTGCAGTATAGACACCAGTCAACACTCAGAGGAACATTTCCAGAGATGTGAAGTATCAGTGTTTTGGCTTTTGAAGTGTCCTGTTTTCTCTCTGTATACATGTCAGAGCATAAATAAATAAGCACGCTCTTGAAGGATGGGATATGTAATCTCAAACAGCAGTGAAACTGATCTCAATGCTTGAACAATGTTGTGAAAATCTTTAAGAAGAAAACATTTTAAATTTTGAGAAGTTACCTGAGCATGACTCTGAATTAATAATGCATGTTGAGATAAGAACAACAATCCAAACGCTATTTTTTTACCTCATAAAGCAAGCCTGCTCAACATCACCAGACTTTAACTCAGATGCTGCAGCTCTTTTTTCTCTCCATGTGAGGAGGTGAAACAGACTCAACTTCTAATGAAGCATTATGCCCTCGTGAACTCTTCTCTTCTCTTCTCCCTCATCTTCGTCCTCCGCCTACCCACCACCCCTCTCCCATCTCCCTCCACTCATATGAAGTTGTTAGCAGCCTGCACCCTTCCTCTTGGGCCACATGAAGCTGTTAGTGGCTAGCAACACCATGGAGTAATGCGAGGTGAAGAGAATGAAATATTATGCCACACTGCTGCATAATTGCCTCTTAGCCCAGGGGAGCTCTTGCGGAAAAAATGAGCATTGCGTTGAGCCTAATGGAGCTACCCGCTGGTGGTGGTGGTGGTGGTGGTGGTGGTGGTGGTGGTGAGCGGAGGGGTAGAGTGAGGTGAGGCTGCCAGGTCCCGCATCACAACCTAATCCTGCATTAGGCAAACTCACCCTCTTTGATCTCGCAGTGGTTTTACGAGATCCTGGCATGATTAGGTCCTAGCTCCCCTGCAGAAGAACAAATAGCACCAGAGGAGAGTGAGAGAAGCTCTGAGAGAGGGTTAAATGAGAGTGGGAGGGGAGGAGGGTATTAATGGAGGGGTGTAAATCCAGTGGGAAGAGCCCTTTAATTGGAGGCACGCTTCCTTCGATAAACTGCTGCGATGGATTGAGACTCCTGGCAGCTCCTGAGGATGAAACCTTTGCTTTGGAGTTAGGAGTCCTGTTGACCCGTTTTTATATCCTTCCTCCTTCAAATCTTCCTCATTTTCCTTGTTTCCTGTCTTCTTTTCTTTCGTCCTGCTCCTGTTAAGGCATGCTGGGTAGAGTGGGTGGGGATACATCTGTCTAGCAAATTACAGTGATTGGCATGGAAGTGGGCTTGCATGTTGCAACACAGCTGCAGTCTATCGTCTGTCTTGACCTCTGCCCTCTCTTTAGAGTCAGAGGTCAGACACCACACCCTCCCTTGATGTCACAGTTCCTGTCCAGATGCTGGACTTCCTCTATTTAGCTCCTTGAAACCAACTTCCATACCCTAAAAAAGCAGACTGCATCTTGTTTACAACTCCAAGTAATTAGAGCTGGGTACCTTTCATATTTGAAACGATACGGTACGGATGTCCGGTACCTGGCATTCGGTACAGGTACTCATGGTATCAATGGTACCAATTTTTGGTACTTTTTTGTGTTTATGTGGTAAAAAGGAATCAATTTGTTTAATCATGACATAAATTTCTTTCAACTGAACATATTTATTCTTCAAGATATAACCTTGAAATGCTATGTTCATGTCCAGCATGGAAAACTGCTTCCTCTTTCATTCTCTCACAGTCACAAGGTTGCGTTTATGTACCTAAACATGGCACCTTTTGATTTTACGTGAATCGGTACCTGGTACTTTTGACAGAATTCGGTCAGTACCAATAAAAGTAACTAATTCAGTACCCACCCCTACAAGTAATACGTATATTGTCAAAGTTTGAGAGGCTAAAGTAGTTTTAAGGTACAATTTAACATCTAGAAAGTGTGCTGTACTCAACGGGGTGGCAACAGTAAAGTAGCAGCAGCAGCTCTGACCAAAACCATCTGTTAAGGGCCAATAAAAAGATCCCAGAGCGACAGCGCAGCAAACTACTGAAAAGCAAACATCTGCATGCAAACTACACACCACTGTGTTCAAATGAGAAAAAAAAAAGGAGAATCAGTTTAATGTTGACTTCCCCTAGTGAGCAAAAATTCTGAAATGCTGAAAAAGAAAAATCTTTGAAACAAGAGACTGATCTAGTCTTTATCATCTTTCTCTCTGGTTCATGAACTAGAAAGATTAATCCTATGGGAGAGAGGGGGAGAAATATATTCATTGCACTGAGGCTCCTGTTCCACTCCAGGCATATTATCATGGCAGCTCATGGGCTGAAAGAGAGCTCTGGATTAAATCAGAAAACATTAACTGCAACCAACCTGGCAGCCGCATCCTGCTGCACATAAAGGACTGACCACGCCATCCACCCATCTTCATCATCATCATCCTCTTCATCCTCCAGACCACTCCAGTCTCACTCATCCCTCGACTCCATTACTGCCAACTACTAAAAGTGATTGCATTTGCAAGAAATTTGCAAACAGCTGCATAACTGTGCTTTTATTGCACGGCTAAAGCTTCTAATATTTTAGGGGAAAACACATTTATCTGTCTCCGCATGACTAACACCCACCCACTCCCACTGAGCCAGAGAGAATTTGCTGCCGTGAAGCCTCCGCAGGGGCAGGGTGAATATCTGGGTTTGATTGAGGGGATCTCTGGAGCACAAGTGAAGGATTAAATGTGATTGACTTTACACCTCAGGAAAACAATGGCCAGAAAATACTGAGGCTTCAAGGATTTACTCTGCCCGCTCTGTGTGCTCAGACACTCTTAAAGAAATACTGAACCTGTGGATCTCGGATGATTTCAGAGAGCTTGGTTATTCAAAGGGTGGATTGCTGCCAAATGCATTTGAAAAATATCAATAAGAAAAAAAAGAGTAAGTGTAGATACATTAGAGTGAAATGCTTTGCACTGTTTTAAAGGATTAAACAGATAAATGATAAAGCAGACGCTCAATAAAACCATGCCCTGCTCCTGAGCTCCTGAACGATAATGTTTGAAATGTATCAGAACAAACTTCGACACACTTGCCCAGCCACTTTCGTTCCATAACAAAGACTCACAAATACTGCAGGGTTGATTACTGAAGCGTCTGCAGCAGAGGTCATACGTAGCAAGGAGCTTTGATTTCATTTGGTTTGATTGCACAGGTCTGTGAGGAGCTAACACGGCCATTCTTGTGATGTTGGCTATCAGGGACTGGAGCTGTATCAGGGGGCCACCCACAGGTATTGTGAGGCAGTCGGAAAGCTGGATGACAAGCAAGGGTGTTAGCTCCTTGACCCATGGCGGCCTGCTGTTAAGTGTCATTCTGCATAGCGAGTGACGCTGTGAGGAGGTTATAGCTTTCCTCTGCTCCCCGCCGCTCCCTGCAGCCCTTTGGGAGAATAGTTACGATAAGCAAAGACAAAACAATCCTGTCAGCTTTGTGCTCCTCTTTTGATTTTACTTTCATGTCTCAGAGTGTTTGGAAGGAACACGGGCGGCAAAGACAAAGGAATAAATTAGCATGTGTGCTTCAGTTTAATCCTCTTTTTACGGCCAACTTCATTACAACATTCCTTACGTTGTTTGATATTTAAACAATTAGTAACGTGTCGTAAATGAAGAAGCTTTAAATGTTTACAGTCATGCTCCTGCTTGTCTCTGAGTGTGACAGGCTGGGCCATGCTGAGGCTCCATCAGCCTCCTGCAGATAGAGGAGAAGCAGCCGTGCCGTTTGTTTTTCAGTCTCCTCTTACTCCTGACTCACACTGTGCCAAACTTGTGGTGGGTAAACTTGGAGGCCTGTGCCACACACACACACACACACACACACACACAAAACAAAAAACTGTATTTATATGTGTAATTTTGGGAAGCCTGGAAGCCAGTGAAGTCTACTTGTGCTTCGCCCAGAGAGGAGAGTATTTTGGGTCATGCTGAGCTATTTTTGGTTTGTACTTTCTTGTAACTCTCTTTCTGTTTCAGCTGGAAGCCATACTTTTTGGGCAATATTAATGAGGATGATGAGAAATCTAAATAGAAATCTTAATTGTGCAGCAGGTAATGTACTAACCCCAGGACGGGATGACTGTTGGGTGTGTGCATTTGTGTATGTGTTAAGTTTTCCCATAAGCCCAAAGGAAAACAGGAGATGAGGAGTCATCCACAACACACTGACATATGGATTCATCCCCTTTACAGAGGCAGTGGAATAAGTCTAAAGAGACAGCACACAATAAGCAGCAAACAAGAGAGGGGCGGGTGATGACGGAAGTAAGCCAGACAAAGTATCAGAGAGAGAAAGAGCAGAGCACTGAGGAGAGACAATGGGGATGTATGAATAAAAAAAAAAAGAGAAACAAACAAAAGCGACAGGGAGTGAATAGAAAAGGGAGGAGAAAAATGCTAAATTAGTGACAGGCAGGTGATGCAAGCTCGTCCTGGAAGAGGAAATAAACAAAGAGACCTCGACAGAAAGTCAAGGAGAGTGATAGGGAGAGTGTGGGAGAAACAGACACAAGAGGAGAGTGGCAGGAATAATAAATATGCACATCAATGAAGGGCTCTTCATAGCCAGCAGCTGATGAACACACAGCACTTGAAAGCTCACTACTGAAAATAACTCTGAAGTGACTTATGAGTTTCAACATTCACCAACCTGATCTTCAATAAGCTTATGTTAAACAGGACGGCACTTTTTAAATCACCATTTGGCAACTTTAACATCACGTACATTGTCTTTAATGTAATCTCTGTAGCTTCTGCCTCTGGCTTTCTATATTTACATCATTAAAATGTGTTTTCTTTAAACTATGCCCATGTGAACCACCTTCTCTCTGGCATTCCTCTGTTAGTGCATACAGGAATCTGTTTGTGAATGCATATGCATTTCCAACCTGCAGCACACTTAGTCTTCATGTTGCACGTTCAGCAACAGAGTGTAAAATCTGAGTTTTCCTCGAGGGGATCCAAATCCCTTTAGGTGTGTTTGTATGAAGAATGAAGCGCTACAGCTTTTTCCAATGAGCATGTTTATACACAACAGCAAGTGTTTGCATGTTGATGTGTAATTGTGGCATCTCAGCTTGCTAATATTGCTGTATGAAGAGAAAATGGGACTGGCATCAATTGTGTAAGTTGGTTTAACCTAAACAACTAAGTAGAAAATCACGTTTTGGACAAATTTGACCTGATTATTAAGGATGTCCTAATACAGATTTTTTTTACTTCCAATCCGATCTGATTTTGTCATGATATATTTTGCCGATACCGATTCAATATCTTTCTCTGATAAATGCTGTACTCTGTTGGGTGATCCCGTTGAAAATGAGTCATATTTGTTGTATTAAAGTGAGCCCTGTTGGTACCTCCTTGAGGAACACTCACTATACAGATGCAGCAAGACGCTGTTTCACTATCATTGCTTTCCAAAGTAAAGTAGTCCCACAGAGGGGACATGTTTGCACACTGATTTGATTTACAGCAGCCATTAAGCCTTGCAGTGCTGAAAACACATGAAAACTGGATAGGTCCCAATCACGTAACTAAATCCGATGCAATCTGATTCTCCAAAATATTGGGGGCCAATACTGATCAGTGAATCAGATCGGGACCAAGGTTAAAATAGTTTTGGATTTGTCGTTATAGTTTAGTGTTAGTTAGTTTTGACATTTTTTTTCCATTACAGTTTAGTTTTAATTAGTTTTAGAGCAGGCATTCTAGTTTTTATTTAGTTTTTATTTTTGCAACAAGGCTTAGTTTTAGTTTAGTTTTAGTTTAGTTTTTGTTTTTTCATACCTTATTAACCAGGTGCAGGATTCAAAAAGGTCAGAGTAAATATTTTGTAATACTGTTTATTTTCCAGTCCATCATAGTGCTCGCTGCTCAGTCAATGCTGATACTGAACTGTTGGCTGCTGCCTTAAACACAAGAAAATAATATAAACTTAATATAAAAAACATAAACATGAATTATATAAAAATAATGTTAACATTAATTACAAAAAAAACATAAAAATAAATTATATAAAACAATATGATATGAGCTTTAATAAACTTGGACTCTGTAACAATAAAGGCAGACTCAGATGAAATTAACTTATTACAGATGCTCTGATTCATTGCTCCACTACGTTTTGTCGCAGCACAGCGCACAGCCAGTCAGTGCAGTAAACAAGCACGTCCCAGTACGTCGCTATGATGGTGCTGTATGGCACTGACAACTGCTGAAAACTGTCGTAAAATTGGTTGGGAAAATGTGTCGGATTAATTTAAATCTTAAAGGCTTTTAATATTGTCGAAAACGAAAACTAAGGACATTTTGTCTATAATTTCGGTTAGTTTCAGTTAGTTTTATGAACACAAGATTCAGCAAAAGTTTACTTATCGTTTTTGTTTTCTTTTCTAGTTTTTATTAGTTTGAGTTAACTGCAATGTATTTTAAATTTTAGTTTTCGCTTTTAGTTTCGTTTAGTTAACTATTATAACCTTGATCGGGACATCCCTACTGATTATGATGCCAAAGAAGAGTTTAAGAAATCTAATGGTCTTGGGACAGTAAATGCACCCAACTGCCTTTAAGACTTATAAACTTTCATTTTAGTTTCAACCTCTTGATGACAATGTCAGGAGTAATGAAAGCCCTGATAAAGTTGAGTTCATCCTTTCAGACAGAGCTCAGGGTTGAGTCCCACAGACAGAACTTAACTGGATTTGCGGCTCATTATGATGAGATTTAACACCATTGAGCGACTCCTCGTCATTTGATGCTGTGTGGTGGTGCTACCTACAGAAGGCCTCCCCATGAGAAGGCCAGTTCACTGCACGGACAGTGGTGCTGCTCCTATGCACAGTGCAACTCCAATTACAGCTCATTAGGACTGAGGTGAAAGCTCATTAATAGAAGATGAATGGAGACAGCAGCTTGGAAAGGTGCCCATCTACCTACATGAATCACAGGATAGCCCTTGCAGCTAACTTGTGCAGCTTGGCAGCAAACAAACAAACAAACAAAGAGACGAGCAGTAGATCAGCATGCGTACAAGGCGACACCAAGTTAAGATGTGATCAGTCATTTCCCGTTGCCGTCGATTGCACTGCAGTAATAGAAATTCCATTTGGCCGACAGTCAGACACACAGAAGCTGGATTTTTCTTCCTGACACGCACTGAGAAGGACTTAATGCCAAGCACTGACAGGCTGCCTGGCTGACGCTGTTGGATGCTGAGGGTCCCACAGCCTTGAGGGAGAGGAGCTATTTTTCTGCAGGCTTTGGTTCTGAGCTGTGCTCGCTCTGTCGCTATTGTTCCTGTGCTGAGATAAGACCGGCGGTGGATTAGAGGAGAGTGCACCCAGAGTTCAGGTTGTGTACAGCTGCAGGAGAAGAAGACAGCACAGGAATGGGATTGGTTCTGGGAAGGGGACTGGGAGGAGGATTGGCAATAAATAGAGGAGAGAAGAGGAAGGAAATGAATGGAAAGACTTGTCAGCCATGCCAGTGAATGGCTCTTGTCTTGATGCCTGATCTGCCTGTGTGGTCTCACAGGAAGAAAAAGACGGAGTGTGACGGCACGTGGACGTGCCTATGATGAATAGTCACTTGGTGCCCTCTCCTCACAGGGGGTAATAGCCCATTAATCGTGATAGGCCTCCAGCATAGACCCACTCACCAGCCCCCTACCAAATCTGTGCTTCAACCTTCAACTGGCTCACATTGCTCCAGGGGACGTCAAGACTGCTCATCGGCTCCTCTCGGTTGGAGAGATAGGATTGTGAAAGGAATGACATGGGGGAGAAAAGTCTTATTGGTGGCACAAAGGGAAGGCTGTAGCCAAAGATTGGGGATCGTACAGACACGGGTCAGAAAAAGGTCAGTGAGCATGAACTCTCAGCAACCACACTGACATTTACATTTGAGCTTTTAAATGTCAGTGCAAGAAAGCATCAAGGTTAAGGATGGTCCTTGACTCAACTGGACATTGTCATGAGCTGGTGAAGCGTTTCCAGTGAGTGCAGGACAAACTCATCAACATTTTTCTCCTTGCATTCTGCAAACCTCAGACACAAAGAAAGCCAGAGCAAAGCTGTAGACTCTAATAAGCACCTCAGAGGATTCTCATTCTTCTGAAATCCACCTTTTTTCGACAAATTTCTTTATTTTGTGATAATCCGATAATCTCTCCCCGCAGCACAACAATGCATACAGAGGCTGCAGCGAGGCATCTGTGGGAAACTAAGTCCTATCACCTCCACGCTGAGCAGAGCTGACAGTCATCGTCCTCTCCTTAGGCTGCCTCTCATTAGCGGAGATGGATGTATGCTCAAACGCTGACATATTTTGCTCACAAACTGGGTTACAAACAGAGAGAGGCAAATCTTCTCTCGTGGCTACATTACACAGCTGAACTCTGTATGACCCCAGTTTCCCCGTTCGTAATTGGCCAGGAAGTCTAAACTGTGGTTCCTACTGCTACTACACACCATGAACACTTAAAAAATAAAGCATAAAGCCACTCATGCTATTCCTGAACTTCAAAGTCAGGGCTCATTATGAAGGATATCAAGCATAAAATGAAGATGAAACTGCAGCAAATTATGAAAAAAAAGCGTAAGTAGTTCAACGGAGAGACATAAATATTCATCATGTCAAAAAAGAGGTTGCATCCGCCGGCAAAAAGGGAAGCAGAGAGGGAGTCTCTGGAGCGCTTGGTATTGATTTGTTCCCTTTATTTATCTGAGATGGCCACTTCAGCTGGAGCCACGTTGTGACCTGTTTACCAATCCTTCCAGTCGGTCCACAGGACGTGCACGTCCTCTGGGAGGCGTGCATTATTTCAGCTCTGGCAATGCAAATAGTTACACAGTCTTTTTTCCACGCATGTGCTGTTTTGACCTTCAGATGAGCGCTGCCTCTCTGTGGGCGACAAACCAATACACAAGGAGCAGGTAAATACAGTACGGGTGGATTAAATCAGTAAGCTGCTAACTGTGTTTACAGGCATGTGTGTGATCTGATTCTGGTTGTCCAGAATCTTAACGTATAAATCAAAACATGACCCAAACTGTTTATACATGGGAAACTGTGACAGACTTTCAGGAAGGACAGAGAGGTTAAAGGCTTCAACTGTTTCAGTTGTTTTTTTTGTTTGTTTTTTGAGGTGCTGTTTAGTTAAGGCTCATTTATGCTCAACATTAAATATGGATCTGGATACTGAACAGCCTTCAGTCCGTGCTCTCCGTTCTTTTTGTCTGTATTTCTGCACGTTTCCATAAAGCTTACAGATACGGGCAAAACGGGGCAGTACCAGCGCAAACCATGGGGGCAGTGTTGCTGTAACTACCTAATACGTAGCTTTCGTGAGACACGAAAAAGAAATAACATCTTGTATTTAACAGCCTGACCAACCACAACGCTCCATTTATGTCTTTTATGCAAGAGGCACATCAGCAATACCTCTTTCACTGACGCCATGTTTATTTTTGAGTTTGTTGTTGTCATTAACTTTTGACTCTGGGCTGCTCCCCCTGGTGGATGTATTAGTTCACAGCAATGGAAACAATTGTAGCATGAGGGTACTACGAGTGGATTGAAGTTATATCTATGTTTGCAAATTTGTCAATTAGACTTTTAGGAAAAAAAGGCTCAAATGTGATTTATTTCTTCTACTTTCTGTAAGAAAATCAAATGAAAGTAAAAGGTCTTGAAAAATTTCTGATTATTTAAGAGCACCAGCAGTTTAAAACCTACACAGTGTGGCCCATCCCTGCAGGGTCATTTTTCCATCGAGAACGTCTAATCAGCTGGTGCATCCTTTTCTTAAGTGAATTTAATGCTCCTTGATTCCTTTTTAGCAATTTTGTAAAATATTAATATTTACCATGTTTTACATTTTTAATTGAATGCACACCAAATTACAAGGCTAAGCTGCTGATGTCTACAAATTTCAGTCCTTCTGTCAGACATCACACAAAGCAATTAACCTGTGTCTAATTAGAACCTGTGGTACTTTTCCCCAGCTCCAGGCTGTTGTTGTTTACTCCAGATAAGTTTAACAAAAGAAGTAACAGCACAGAATCTTATTTTTTACATAATGGTGAAAGCTGCACACAGACTGTTCTCCTGCTCTGTGTTAACAATGTCTGCTCACTCCAGATTCTGTCTGTGTGTCAGTGCTGTACCCAGCCAGCTCCACAGGTCTGTAAGTCTGAGGTGCCAGTGTGTGTGCGTGTCAGTGTCTCCTCTGTCCATCGTCTTCAGCTCATTAGATCAGACACCCGGGGCCTGGAGAGAAGTTTCTGGAGTCCAGTCAGATCTGTTCAGACTGATTCACTCTGACAGGGCAGCCGAGACAGCGCAGGGGACGCATGTGAAGAAACATCCTTAAGAATAAAACCGAGATAAGCTGGCATGATGTCAATGCTATAACACAGGAGACCAAACGCAGACAAACTAATATGAATACTTTCTGCTGTCACTGATCCACACAAACTATTAGTGAAAGAAGAAAAGAGAAGTCCTCAGACAACCTCTCCTCATTTTCATTTGTCCCACCCACATGCCAAGCAGTTGGCACAAATATGTTCACCTAGCTCCACAGACATGTCCTTGTACAGTACAGCCTGCAAGAATGAACACAAGGTAGCAGATGGTCATTTGCATTATTTTCTTTTGTGCCATCGAGGCTCTGAGGATGTGGGAGATGTGCAAGGTAAAGATTTCTTGTACAACTTTTCTGAAGCACACAGGGAGAGGGATACGTCTGAGGTGGTCATTGTGACAAAACAGAACATGCAAACTCTTTATTTTACGTTAATCATGCTATGTTGTTGCTAAATATCTTTCTGTGATGGATGACCAATATTCAGAAGTTTGTTTTTTGTTGTTTTCTGGCGAGTAGCTGAATTGTAACAGAAAAAAAGGAACGTTTTAAGAGATGAAAAGAAATAATGCTTCTGCATGCCTGTGATGATTGTTATCCTACATTTTTTCACTGGCTATAAAACTGAGTTAAATATTGCAGCAAGCACAGGACAGGCATGGATTAAATTTTGTTTTTATTAAAGCCAGTCTGTTGTTGTTGTATTTTTTTATTACTTTGTCCATCCCCTGACATTTTGTAGCTCTCATACTTCATTGGATTGATTTGTCATGCCGCATCAAAATCAAAATTCTTGCTCCCTTGTTGGCATTTAAGTCGATATTTGACAACACAGCATGGGATGATGCATAATTTTTTTACAAGGGGATGTAGCTCTGGAATTTCATTAGCTTTTTGCATGGCTCACTGTTAATCAAACAGCTTTAAAATTCATGAGCAGAGGTTATATATCAATACTGCTGAGCACCTGCAACAGAGGAGTCAACAAGACGAAACAAAAGAGCAAGCAGAAAAGATGGGCTGTCAATCCAACAGGAAGCATGCTAACAGAGAGGTGTATGTATGCTAAAATAAACCAAAGACAATAAAATACCAAATGTGCCAGCAAGTGTTCTGTGAGTCATGTCAGTATGTAACACAACTCAAACATTAGTCTCACTTCAAATGAAATGAACTTCCTAATTCAAATCTTCATCAAATTTGCTTTAGTCACACTACACTAAGAGTTGTCCCATAAAGGCAAGCTCATTTTCCTTAATGAGTCAAACACACAACAAGAACCCCAGAGGAATGAATGCAAATCGACCCCGAGGGCGCACTGTAGAAAATGAGCTCTTGTAGACAAAACTGATTACCTTGGAAAAAACAAGCTGCAATGTAAACCTTGACTAAGCTAGTTCTATCACAGGCTAATGAGCAAAGCCTTCGACACCTCCTGCTGCACTGCCAGTCTTACACTATAGATAAAGTAGTTTATAAACTGCAGACAGCTCTGGAGGCTGCTGATGGATGGTGTGTGGGGATTATTGTTAAAGATTTCTGGCTAATTCCCCAGCGACCTGAGGTTAAAGTAGTGCTTTGGCAATATTATCTTCTACTGATGGAGTCATCAGCATGTTTAATCTTGATAGTCAGATCTCTGTCATGTATTTTGGTCATAAACCTAATCTGCAGGTTAAGTATGCCTTTCTTTTTGTTAATGTCTCTCATCTACTCTAAGTTCCTTACTTTTGAATGCTTTTAATTAGGGATGCACGATATCGGATTTTTGCCGATATCCGATATGCCGATATATTGAAACCCCTTCTGGCCGATACCGATACCGATAATCACAAGTTTGTTTGTTTTTTTCACTGTAAAGAAAGCTAAGTCTATCCTGTACTGGAATTTATATGTTACTCTTATTGTGACGGTCTTATTTGTTTAAGAAACACACATAAAACAAGACAAAAAAACATTTGATTTTTACCATAAATAAGATATGTATTTTAGAGCTACTGTATCAACCTGGTGACAGACACAGAGCTCTGCAGTGCAAATAAATGAAGTGCTACATTTTATTTAAGGAGCTTATTTTTCAGATGGAAAATAATAATAATCCTAACTGAATAGCACCTTATCGGCTGTACCAATAAACGTGTTTTTAAGCTTTTATCAGCCGATCCCGATATTGTGCCCATAATATCGTGCATCCCTACTTTTAATTAGTGATGCACTGAAATGAAAAACCTTAACCAAAACTGAAAACCAAAACACTCGAAGAAATCATCATGCCAGTTATTAGCACCATTGCATTTCTGGCTATGACATGTGACCATCCCATAATGTAAATAAGATAAGAAACATCAAGTTACATCAAAAAATGAGGACCTGATCTATAAGAGAGAACTGCCCCTGATCTGGTTCAAAGGGATGAGTCTTTTTCACTGCTCTCTGCTCCCCTTTTTCTTCATCTGCGCTGTGCATTTCTCCATCTCAAGCTGGTCCTCTACATTGCCTGGTCCCTTGTGTCCTGTGCGTGTTACATGATTTGCAAATTGCTATACAAGTGGGTCTTACTCTAAGTCTTTTGCCAAAAAAAACAAAAGTGCACTTTCAGGTCATTTCTGGCAAAAAAATGTATATGGCCAAATTTAAGGTGCATCCCTGCTTTTAATCTATCAACAACTTAACACAATGAATGGTAAAACTATGGTTCAAACATTAGCTATGGACGAGTTTTGACATAACTTTTGTATAAGAAACTCTAGTGCAGGATGAGAGCTCAACCCATCGTCTCTTAGTGACAAAAAAAAGAAATCTACACCTTTAAAATGCTACCTACATGTGCGTTTCAGGCAAAGTAGATTTACACTAACAAGAACTCTCTGGGATCATAACCATGACATCACCTCTATATATCATAAACTGTGTTTGCTCAGTCATAACCCTTATAAAAACACAATAAAAAGTGTTATTAATATGTTTAAAAAGACTAATAGCTGCCTTCATTAGTGCTTCCAGCTGAACAAGGATTACACTGTAATAATACCATGTCAGTATCTGCTGCGCAAGGCTTCATACCTGACTTTTATGAGCCTCACAGTTGGCTGGGCCCCAGACATGTGGCCTCAGCACGCCACGTGGGCTTCTCCACGACCTCGCCAACAGCAGCAGCAGCAGTCTCGGGGAGAAGTTTGCTCGGGAACCTCTGCCAAATATCCGTCAGCATGCCACTGACTTTTATAGCTCGGGTCCCCCCCAAAAAAACCCCACCACTAATGAAACGATATGTCTGTGAGAGAGGAGCTCTGCCAGCACAATGTTTTGGGAAAAGCAGTGTCACTCTTGCAGAATAGTTATTCACATCTGACTGGAATCGGGCTGTGGAGTTGCATGGCACTGTCCCACAGAGTATCTTTGTGCCCTGCAGTTAAAAAGTCAATGGCAATCCCGTAAAAACACTCAAGCCAATAAAAACGGGTGATGCTGAGTGAGTAATCTTTGCCTCATCCCTTTCCCGGATCCAATAACAAGCTACTGCCATTGTGGAAAAATCACAGTTGAGGGCCGATATAAGAGTGCCAAGCTATGGATCACAGCTCTGATGCAGCAGAAGAAGTGGATGTTACGTTACAAGTCAAGAGAAGTGCTTGTTTAAGTGTGTGACTGAGTGATGAAGATGAAATGTGTCAGGAAGTGAATCTCATGTGGTGACTAAGCCTGAAAGAAAAGGTCATCTGAGGTATTCAAAAAGAAATGTGTTCTGATGCACTTGGAAAAAAGGTGAGGGAGGTGGTGCAGGCGGAGACCCAGCACTACTGATGTGACCAACTGGGGTTTCATTCTCCCACTGTATCCGGCGTCTCCCTAAGGAGTGTAATCATCCTCTGTGTGGTTTGGCCGTCTCTTTCAACACCAGCAGGAATGCCTTCCTCATTGCCAAAATCTCTCTCAGAAAATGTGGAGGCAAGCAAAACACAAAGAGCCCGACCGTTGAGCAGGGATGAGGCTCATTCTGTCACCAGGGCAGGGAGCGAGTTATCACAGGGCTACGAGCAGCTGCCAAGCATGTTTCGCAAAAAGGAATGCCAATGTTGATTCAAGCCATCTCCCTCTATACGTCATGCTATTCAGAAGGAGTAGCTTACAGCCCATTTTATACCATAATTATTCCCACACACACTCAAAGAGACACACAAATAAGAAAAACTCCACCTTGCAGGGTGAAACCATCCATTACTGAGGTCGAAAATACCACGTCAGGGCCTCAGGAGGCAGACATTCTGCTGTTAGCCTGGTATTCAGTCAGTTAGTGGAAGAAGGTTTCCAGTCCTCCTTTCCTCTAGCCGTGTAGGCAAAGGTCTTTTCTACACACAAAAGTGAGACCTGTCTTTACAAGTTTACATTTATGGACACAGATGACTTGCACAAATGCACGTACATTACTGAAATTTAGGAGAGGCTGGAAACCCTGCACACACCCATAATCCAACGTCATGCTGCCGTAGTAGTACACCCTCCCCCCCTGTTGTGTGCCAAGGGTGGGCTGACAGGACCCATCCCGTTCAGAGCTGCTAACACGTTCTCGCACCTGCTGCCTCCCAGCCCAGTGCTGCTCATCGGCTCTCTTCAGGGAGCACACACGCCAGATTCCACTCCGGTGAGGTGGCTGAATGTCGAGCAGTCATAATCTCTCAGCTCTGCGCAGTTGTGCTGTTAACCTCTGACAAGTGTAATTCTAACTCTGAGTTCTCTGTTTCCTCCGATGAATAAAACATATTTCTGCTGAGAGGCAGTCTCTGAGGGACTGACAGGAAATTAGCAAAGGGGGAGGGAAGAAATGTCTGCCAACTTTGGAAGGGTATAAGAGACTTCTAGAAGTTTGGAGTCTATACTGAGTGTTTGAACCTCTATGCATCTCTGTGTTTGTGTGAGGGAAAAATGTGAGAAACACAAAAAACAAACATGAAAGCAGAATGTTCCAGCAGTTGGTGAAACAGCCTTCTAAACGTATGGAGGAGATAGTCTGCAGTCCTGTGGGCGGGGAGATGAAAGACCCAGAAGTCTGACTTCTTGCCCTTCCTGCTGAGACAGAGGAAGCTACCAGAATCCTGTAAGGAACAGGAGGGGTCGATTTCTTGTGGCTCAGATTCTGCGGAGTTCCTCAGTTTTTCTTTCACCACAAACAAGATCCAGAGAAAGAAGTTTGTGGAGTGACATTATTAACAGTTACTGTGTGTTTGTGAAAAAGAAAACAGCATGACTCATCACTTGTTACGCCTGTCTGCTGCGAGGTCGTTTTTAGCTAATTCTTCTACATCACATCGTAGGTAGACAAGAGTAATGCTGCACTCGCCTTATCATTATGCTGTGTACTGACATTTTCCACGGCTGTTGCGTAAATTCTTGTGGACACACTGCAGAAGATGTGGCACCAGCAAACTCAACCTCTGCTGGCTAAATGATAGCTGACCTTTCTGCTGGCAGTCAGAGGAACAGGGAGGCGGCTCACGAGCGACAGATCCAGCTGAAAAATATTGACGACTGCGAGAAGTCATGAATAAAAAGCATGGGAGGATGAAAATAGATGATGCGGTTTTTGTGGATGAAGAGGATTGTTCCATCATAACTGTTTTGTTCCCTTGAAACTGTAACATTTGAATGGCTGTCTGCTTGCATTAGCAGGCTTCATTTATAACATTCATTAGCCATTCAGGGTCCTTTTGAACAGAGCACAGAGAATCTTCAGCCGTCTGTCCTGATACACTTGCATGGATTGTGTAATGCCTGTAGGACAATTTAATTAGGAAAGTGCCACTTGATCATTATTAGGACTAAAGAGTCACGTCCTAAAAGCATAATTTATCACTATCAAGGTCTCATGTATGACAACGGCAGATTAGCTGTCCTGAACATTCTCTGGAAGGTAACACGTGGCTTCTAGAAAACAAGATTAGCCTTGTGTGCATCTCTCCTGAAAGTGGAACCATTAGCGCAGACTAGCTTAGTTTTCCCGCCATAGATTCTGGTTGAACACAGGCCATTTTTTGGCCTCTCATCATGACTGACGGAGATGGAATCAATCAAACTGAACCCATCTGCTGACTTCATTTCAAATCATTCTCAAATCAAAACCTTGAACATTCGCCACTGAAACAAAGTAAAATAACTCTGATTGAAACAGAAACCCTCCAAGTTTTGCGAGCCAAGAACGAGTGTTAGATGGCAGTGAATTGGGAAAGAACGGCAACAGAGGAAAGATAAAGATGCCAGGAGGTGAGCGGGGTAGTGTGCAAGCGGCCCTCGGTGCCAGCTGACCCACTGTTGGCAGGTCCGGCTGGTGGGCCCTCAACAGTGGCCAGCCACAGAGGGGAATCCGAGGTAATTTGTCCGCTTGTTTGGATAATCCACCATCTGCCACACTGTGAGAAAGGCCTGAGGCACATCCACAAGCCTTCATGTTGGACTCAAATGCTTAACATATGGGGGCAAGAAAAATGGAGGCCAAGTGCTTTTGAGGGCACAGAAATTGCAGAAGTAGACTAAATTAGGAAGCTATTGTTGGAAAGAGTGTTCATCTCCAAATATGTTTCCTGTGTAAAGAGATGATCCTGCAACATTTTCTGTCTTACAGCCATTTGCTTGACTGAAGCAGGACATTCTAATTCTGTACTTTTTAGATTTGTAGTGCTGCAAAAAATGACATCATTGATCAATTTTGTCCACATGGAAAATCACTTGTTGTGATCAAAAAATATCAATCATATTTGAAATCTGAGTTGTGTTATTCAGGCATCCATACAAACCATGCTGCTAAGTGATTTTGTTAAAGAATGTAGAAATGGGGGGTGGGATACATAAGTGAAAACTAAAAGGAAGTAAGGTGAGAAATTTTAACCACACACTAAAAAGAGTTGGAAAATAAACAATAATACATCAAGTAAGCTAATAAAAATATACAGCATAACGTAAAACAAATAGTCGGGGTGGGAGAAAAAATGAAAATAGATATATCTAGAGCTGAAACGATTCCTCGAATGATTCGAGGTACTCGATTACAAAAAATACTTGAGTCATTTTCTCCGCCTCGAGGAATCATTTAATTTTAAAGAAGATCAAAGAGTGGTATTTCAAAAAGAGCTGAGGCCATATCAAGAGAGTTTTCAGACCCTTCAAGCTACCTCTTATACAAAATAGCAACTAGCAACAAATTTAGCTTCTTTTCTGGAGTTTAGAGACTAATGGGTCATTCTACGAAATGGGTGCCGCAACATTTGATGAGATGTAAAAGGCACAAAAAATGTGTCAAAGTGTGTTGGCAAATTTTGGAGCTACCAAAGCAAGTGCTCTTATTGACATGCTGTAACAGAAAATTATATTTCTTAAAGAGAAAAATTTTCATTTGAAAAATAACTGCTCTTTAACTAAAAAATATGGCCCCTGATATAGGCTGTTGACATCATCATTATCATTTAACTTTGTCCCATGGTCCTTGTGTTAAAAAGCAAACTAAAAATTGCAAAAATCCTAAATATCAAAGAATTGCAAATTTAATCGAATCGGCAACATAACAATCATAATAGAATCAAATCACGAGAATAGCATATCGTCTCAGCCCAAACAAAAAGGGTGATTTAACCCAGTATTTGGATGCTACCAACCCTCCCTGTCACCATCTCCACCCCTACAGTCATTCTGAAGGAAACACTGTGACTGTGAACATATCTGTTGTTACAAAAAACAAACAATCCTTCGCTCCTACTGGGGGGAAATTGTGAGATCCACTGGTGTTGCATTCTCCACAGTTTTAGACACAATCAACAGGCTGCTTTTTCACAGCCTCCCTTTGATCAAAGACTATCCTGATCCTCTGATCTTGTGAAACAGTCCCATGCTTTGCTCTCTCTGATGAGGAACAGAGCTCACAGTACACAGTGAATGAACCATATTCAAACACAGATTGTAAAACAAGTCCACACCACCCATGTGAGTGCAAATAAAATGACATTTGCGGAAATGAAAGTAGTAGAAAGATAGAAAATGATACTCAAATGTCATGGAAAACCCATCTCAGACAGGTTCACCCTCCTGTCAGGAATTATTACTTTCAATTTCCTGGTTGTTTATGGGGACAGGAACCGGAGACACATGTGAAGCTTTATCTTTTAAATGACTGGGTTCTCAAATGACCTTTAAGAAGAAGGAAAATTACTTTCCACATCCTTTCAGGGTGGGAGCAGGATCAGGGCACATACTGCAGAGCTGGGGTAGTAATATCCAAAGCAAATGCCACAACTGAATTTAAATACCCAACAGGTGTTAGGAATCCAATCCTATCATGTAATCAATATGGATTTGGGAAAAAAAAGTCTTATCAAAAATGTCTCACAAGAAAAGAAGTAAAGAAAACTAGCAAATTATTTAGAATTCCATGTCTTTATTTCGCCGATGCCAGCTGGATTTTTTTCACTTAGAGTCACAGAGAAAATGGGAAAGTTGTGTGACAGCTGAGAATTGGAGCTATGAGTGAGACTTTTCAGAGAGAAACTCACTGAATGACTCACCTTCCTGTATGGAAAAGATAGCAGTGTTGTACTCCCTCTGACAGCATTGTGCTAAGCTTTGAAGCATCATGAAGGGACAAAAAGAGGAGTTTTGTAAAAGGATATGTTGAGAGGCTGCTTGATTAAAGCTGGAATAAAGATTGATGCTGAGAGGTGAATAATAGGAGTAAAGGGGTCTACTCTTTGGTCTTTTGCTGAGCTGCATGGCCAAGCACTACAGAGGTGTGCCAATACCTGGTTTGAACTGTGATTCATAGACACTTGAAACAAATTAATATCAAAGCTGGGATTCCCCTTGGGTCATCATCAAGCGCTGGATTTATAATATTACTCTGAAGACAAATCAGTGTGTACGTGTTGAACTGTTGGTTAATATCCAATGTTTCTCTGCATTAGAATCCCAGAAAAGATTAAATGTTTACATGTCATGGCATGCATGTTTATCAAAAATAGGCTAAAATGTTTCCTTTTACCTATCCCACAATCTTAACTCTGCGGCTAGTATCCAGCTGTAATGGTAAGAGATGGAGGCGTTGATAAAGCAATATCCTCACTTGATGCAATAATAGAGTCTGCTGTGAAGCAGATAGTAAATAGTCATTCGTTTGCAGAAATAATTTAGCGACAATTAGCTTGTATAAAAAACTCATCAGGGATCAATGAACAACTTTAGACCAAGCCTGCTGTTTGTTTGCTAGCCAGTTAGCCTGCATCTCATGATTAGCAGCCGAAGGCTAAATATCATCCAATCTGTGCAGCTGTTTGTGTTGTTTTTGGTATTCTCCATTTTTTTCAGAATTGTTGCATTTTGTGAAATTAATGCGTGATCAGTGTATCTTTTCAGATGGAGATCTTTACTCAAAGTATGAGCTCAACAGAGGCCTTGATTCACTGTTAGCCTGATAAGTTGAGTTTACCTGAAAAATGCTTGTAATCCGGTTTATTCATTCTACTGTATGCCTTTAATCAAATAAACCCTTTGCCTGTTTGTTACAAATTAAAATTTAAGTAATGTTTAAAAAAAATGCTGTACATCACTGTAAAACATAATAAGTTGACTTTACTCAAAACTGAAAGATGTGATGTCAAGAAATTTGCCTTATGAACTAAGTAAATGTGATGATAAAAATTTAAGCAGATCTGAACATCTAAAATAAATAACATTTTAAAGTACAGCTGGGTCTCAAATCCACAGTGTTCCCCCCTCACTCATGGTTACAAACACAGCCACACCAAAAATCAGCTCTAATTTCATTATTTTGGTAACCGTGAGTGAGGAGGGAAGGCAGTAGATATGAGAGCCTGCTGTATCTTGAAATATTGTTCTGCAGGGGGCACTGTAGGGTCTTGTACCTACTGACTTTGGCAGTGTGCCTAAATCCTTATATATTTATAAATGAAATTTCGGCCGAACCAGCATGCTATTTTGGCCAATTTTAAAATTAAGTGTACAGAGTTTATTTATTTTTGACACAGTCAGTCCACACCCCGTAGAGCATGGACAGCTAATCCATGCAACAAGGGGCACATACAGCTGGTCCATGCTGTGACGCGTGGCCAACAGTTTGTATAATGTGGACCACAGAGAACCTGTGCCACTGCTGAACACATAGAAGTACAGCAGGGTCTCATATCAAATGCATCCCCTCCTCACTCACGGTTACAAAACACAGTCACAAACCAATGATTTTAAGCCGTGCTTACTGAAACAGTAACAAAAGTTAAATCCATTTAGAAATCATCATTTTCGACACTGAAAACTCAGACATTTGAGTAAATTGAACTTACTGACAAATTTTAAGTTTTCATAGCTTAATCCAATGGAGCAATTTGAACTTTGGGGTTTACAGTGTGGTGAAAACTCGACCACCCTTCATCCATGCCATGCAGATGAGTGGCACAGTTCCAGGACAAAGTGTGACTGTAAATATTTTCCCCTGCAGTGCACCCTCAAAGCTTTTCTCAACAAGCCTAACAGTGAAAGGTTTATGTGCTTTTCATTCTGCACGCATGTACTCTGACAATGTAAAGCTTCCAGTGTCATCCTGATGACTGTTTTGTTCTGAAAAGGGTGGGACTAATTTGTTTTCTCGCAGCTTACCAATGCAACTCGAGCATCTGCATGTGCTCCCAGAATGCTGAAAGAGGGCAAATTGCTGTAATGAAGCTATTTCATTATGGGGATGAGCAGTGCTGAATAAACAGGAACAACAAGGCAGAGTGCTTCATTGAGCCATCTGTGGAAGTGCTTTGGCAAGAAGTGCTGCTGTGCTTACAACCCTGATGGCTGGCAGGAGGACAGAGATGACTTCTAGCTAAGTGGAACAACCGTCATCTCCAACTTCCACTGATCTACAAACAAAGCTAATGAACAGCAGGAGAGTCTGGTGAGAGCTGGAGAGAAGGACTCAGAACCTCAGGGCATTAAGATTCAGCGTCTACGGTGCTGGTGTCATTTACTTTACACATACGCATCACTGGGTTTGTAGAGCATGAACATTAAAATCCAATTACTCTAATTTCTTCACATCTGGAATTTCCCTTAAAGATGAGAAAAAAATTGCCTCTCACATTACCTGAACAAAATCTCAGCATGACTCATGTTATGAGAGTACAAATGATTACAAACACACGAGACAGAACGGGCAGGCAGCTGTAGAGGGGATACAAGAAAACAAAGGAGACATGGAAGCTACTTTCCAGGTGACATCCGTAGATAATAAAACACAAGAAAAGATGTTTTTTTTCATCTTGTCATGGTTAGAAGTATAGGATGACAAGATTCAAGGTATAGCAGTGTAAAGGACCACCTGTGTTAACCTTTGGGAGCATACGGGAGGCAGAATTTAGTATGCAGGGTTCAATGGAGTGTTTTTGCATTAACACTGCAAATGAAAGTTTAACTTCAATTTATTTCAAAGAGATCATCGCTGTCATCTGAAGACAGGGATTGCGTTAATACAAATAATCCCTAGAATGGTGTAGTTTCCCTTATAAACTGTAAAATTCAAAGTACCTGTATTAAAGGTAGAGTCTACAGGAGTTTTCCTTACTTGTTAGTTAACACGACATTCAAAATGGACTCCTCCTTAGATCAGTGCCAGCAGCAGCACATATCCACCGCCTCCACTCCACCAACTGTCTCTGTTTTGTTTTCTTTTGGTTTTGTTTTTCTTTCTCCTTGCTTCATCTTCTATCGTAGCCTTTTGGGATACCTTCGTCCACTCGCTATTATCAACACACAAAGTTGTTTGCATGAGAGACGATGAAGGATGTTTATTCCTGTAAAAGTTAATATTCTAATTTTTAGAAAAATGCTGCAGACTCTACCTTTAACGTATAAAAAGGAGGATATGAAGAATCACTCCAAGAGGAAATCTCTAAAAGTATAATGTATTTTTTTATGAATAAAAAATGCCACACATGGGCATTTAACACCTTTTTTCTAACACTGAGATCAGTTAATCAAGAGAAAATAAACAGGTATGCGTCTAGGACCAAGCCATTTTCACTAGGCTGCATTCAGAACATGCACTGTTAAAGTTTGCAGCAGTCTATTCTGTGACCCTCTGGTTGTATAAGGTGGCGTGTAATCACCATCTTCCTCTGCTGAAGCACAGACTGTAGAAATCAGCTAATTTCCATTCACAAGTCCTGCTCCACAGAAGAGAACATGCTACAGGCGAATACATCTCCATCACACAAATCTTACTCTCATAATGAGTCAGTCCGGATCGGCTCATTTTCATGCCAGAGTCCCTCTCTGCAGACATGTCATAATTACTTGTCTCCTGACATTCATTAAGTATCATGCTGATCTCCCTCCTCCTCTCAATTGGGCTTAATTGACCACTTTTAAAAGCCATGCCGATTCTTCCATTAGAACAAAGGCCACACAGCTAAATGTGTCAGTGATTGAGAAGTGTGTGTGTGTGTGTGTGTGTGTGTGTGTGTGTGTGTGTGTGTGTGTGTGTGTGTGTGTGTGTGTGTGTGTGTGTGTGTGTGTGTGTGTGTGTGTATTCTCAGCACTGCAGGTTACTGTAATGGGCTGGGGCAGCTGGTTGGAGTTTTTTTGTCATCACTGCTGTCAGAGTGATGGAGGTTTGACAGGCCGCCAAACAGCGGCTCATTGCTACACACTTCCTGCGTCTTACATCCTCCATGGCAGCGCTGATGAACATTACGTCTAATGAGATGCGCCATGGGGGTCCACCAATAACTCTATAACTTAGAAAAGGTTGAACCATTGGAATATTTCTAGCCTGTAATGAGGCTTCACAGAGATTTCCATGGATGGTGATCATGATTTTTATTTTATACTCCTCAATACGAGAGTGACTCTCAGGATATAGACTCACTTCATTATGTTGGTAAAAAAAAAATTATGCAAAATGGATATTAGTCTAAATTGAAGGCTAAAAATACCTCAGGAGCTCAGAGGAAAGCAGAACACCTGCAGGATGTGCTGTTAATAAAGGAGTGTGTAACTTTACTTCACAGCTGGGACACACCGTTTCTCATACAATGACAGGCAGAATTAAACAAACATTAAATTTTCCTTTTAATAGCCTTCTTAATGGAAGGAAGCAGATGGCTCTGATCCACAGCACATCCATCTCAGGCCTGAAGAGTAATCAGATTTACAGAATCATCAGAAAACAACCCTGTCCAATTTCTTATTTTCCTGCTACTCAGACTGCTGAGCGGTTCTGTCTCCAAAACTCAGATGATACAAGTGTCCTGAAGTCACAAGTCTAATTTAAAACCACAGCTTATCTTATTTAATTCAATCAAAGCTGTTTCATTACAGCTTCCTCTGTTTCTTTAGCGTTTTATTGTCTGTATTAAAATGTCTTTACACAGCTGTAAAATGAAGAATGTCTTAATTAACGTGTCTTGACCGGATAGGTGTGTGCTGTGACAGCCAGCGCTGACAAAGGGAATAATTGCAGAGCAACTGTAGCGGAGATGGTAGGAGATGCTGGCAGGAGGTGGACAAAGGAGGTGAAGAGCACGGTGGGTAATTGAAAGGTGACGGTTGGATTCTTAGCAGAAATAAGAGGGTGTGTTCCCGCTGTGAACTGAAAAATGGAGGTTAGAGCCAAACTGAAAGCTGCACCTGGGAGGCTGCACTGTTAGAGGGCCAGAAAAAATGCTGGTAGACAAATAAATGAGAAGGAAAAGGAATGGCACCTTGAGGATCTATTTGGATTCTTCAAGTTCACTGCTTGGTTACTGGTACGCTCAGCTTTACAGTTTCTCATACTGGTGTGCTGCTCCTGGGTCGTTCTTTTCATGAGGTTGTGATAATTTTAGCTGCTCTGAACTGGTTGTGGTCTCTCTAGAGTTTGCATCATTTTCCCATGTTTGTGGTTGTTTCTAGTGGTGCAGCAAAATTGCCACCCACTGCTCCCAATATCTAGAAACAGATGTCCTTAAGCCCATTATGATAGCACTACGTTTGCAAATCCTTCCCAGCTGCTTTCTCTGGCTAAAAGACAATTATTAACTGAAAACACAAACTAAAACTTTTATGTACAATGTTGTTTGTAGATCTGACAGGACTGTCAACTTTTTGCCTTTTAACAAAGTTTGTGTTTTAAAAAAGGTAAGCCAGAGACTGCATTATGCTCAACATCCAAGTCATAGGGTAAGCATAAATGAACAATAGGGATGTCCTGATCCGATCATGCGATCGGAATTGGGGCTGATCAGGGCATTTTTTAATGATCGGAGATCGGGGGAGAGGGAATCGGGAAAAGCCTGGGGCCTTAGTTCTTGTTTTTGATTAAAATGCCTTTAATAGTACATCATCATTCCTTTTAGCATAGAACTTAATTTGTCATTATAACCAGAACCACAAAATCGCAAACAAGAAATTGCAACATTATTGTCACACACATACAAGGTAATCTTGTGGTGCACCACTGAGAAGCTTTATTTTTATTTTGTTGATCCAATGCTGCACTAAGTGGAGAAAAAAAGCTATATCCTTGTTGGTTAGAATGATACCTTCATTTAAATCACATAAAAAAAACTCAAAGGGCAACTTGTAGGAGTTTTTTTTTCTTTTCTTTTTTCTTAATGCATTGCTGAAAGATCAGATCGGGAAATATCGGGACCAGCAGATACTCAAAATGAAAAAATCGGAATTGGATCGGGAGCAAAAAAAATGTGATCGGGACTAGAGCCCGACCGATTAATCGGCCCACCCGATTAACCGGGCCAATTATAGCCTGTCACCGTTACTCAACATCGGCCAAAATGTAGCCAATTATTTTTTAAAAAAATGCCCCGCGGAGATTCTGTCGCTCCTGTTTCTGTGTGTTAATTAATATAAGGCTACTGCACAGCGCCTCACTTTATGATGCCATGCAGGATTAACCTGGGCTTATAAATTCACCAGTTATTGTTTTGGTTGAAATATTTTTTGAAAATGTTTCAATGTATTTTGTTGTAATTGTATTTATTGCATGTTTTAAAAGCAGCTACATTGTTTCTTAAAATCTAGTTTAGTCTCATGCATTAAATGGAAGATGGAACTTTTTAATAGCTAGTCATAATTTGTGTTCATATACAGTATTTATCCTGTGTATATCAATGAATTTATTACATATATCAGCACATATATCGGATGTCAGTTGATATATCGGATATCGGCCGATATATCGGATATCGGCTTCTTTTTGCCCCCAGTATCAGTATTGACATTGGCCCCAAAAATCCCATATCAGTCGGGCTCTAATCAGGACATCCCTTATGAACAACATTAGAAATAAGAAACCTGCTGTTGTAAACTTTGGCTTTCTACAGAGTAAGAACACCATACAAAGTGTATATAATGTTAGGTAAACTACTGTTAAGCATCTCAGAGCTTGACAGACAGTGGCTGTAGAAAAAGGAGATGGGATTTAGTGGGCACCAAATTCAAATTCCCTTTGCAGAGAGGTAAACAAGTTTAAAAGTCAGTGTGCATCTGCAGGTCGATCTTCATCCTACTTGACTTCAGCTCTGTTTCCTTATCATAATACTCAGCCAAGCAAAGCTGATAGTGTCCAGTGGTCTATCTACTTATTTCACAAGCACTTGAGCAATGTAAAGCTGCAACAGAAAAACTTTATGAGATAGGAGGGCCCTGCACCATGTCTAGCTCCCCAGGATTAAAAAAAAGCATGTAGGGATGGAGGCACTCTCATTCTGACATTTCCACACAGGATTGATAAAGAGTGCTCCTGAAATGTCAGCTGAGACAGAGAAATGTTTCTTTATAGGTTCTCAAATTCAGCACCTCTGACAGAGTGCAGTCAGATGTCAAATCTAAGCTGCTTTTACCTGACTCCTCACTGTGGAGTTTGACTCACTGGATAAAAAGGTCTTTTACTCAGGAAATGGCAGGTTTCACTTCTTCATTAGTGATATAAAAGCAGCGATGGAGAAGCAGGGTGGTGTAGTTGTCTGCTGAGACCTGGAAGGTCAGAGTCTTCATGTTGCGACTAATGTGTTTTTTCACCTACACGTCTTGTTTGTGTCCTGCAAAACACTTCACAGCACCACACACCAAGAGCTGCAATTACACAATCTGAACATGATCTAACCAGCGTGGTTAAATGACATCGTTTTATAGAAACGAGTAAGACATCTGCATAGTCAGTGTAAAGTTACCATGAGGAAAACACACCATCAATGTGCTTAATTTAGATCATCTGCAGTACTTATTACTTATTAATGTGATCAGCACTCGTGCACCATCCCAGTTGTGTTTGTAAAGGCTGAGTCCTCTCTGCAGAATCACTTGTTGTTAAAATGTAAGGTCATGTTAGGACTGAGCTGGACATGATCTATGAATATCAATCAGCTCTGACAGAAAGGTGCCGGTCTAACAGCAGGGACTTGGCTGCTGCACAATAATGAGATAAGACGAGTAAAAGCATAGATTAACTACATTTGTACATGCACGACTAAATTCTGGTCTTAGATCATCTGAGAATGGCAATTCAACATTGTGAATCTTTTATTTTTTTAACAATAAACCAAAGCTTCCCAGTTTTACAAATAAAGTACAGCCAACTTTCTATGAAAATGACTGATCTCTAGGGGAATGGACTCTCCACAGGGCTGTTTTAGCAACAATATGTTTTCACAATATGCCTACTCAGGTCCCAAGCGGTTTAGAATTTCTTCTTAAAAATGTTCCTGTAATTCACTGGGTTTTTATTTGCCAAATTGGTGAAATACTCTTCTTTGTTGGCATATAGACTAGTGTTTCATCCTATTATCACACAGCCAGAGCAGCCATTACCTCAGGTACAAATTTATATTAAACTGCAAGCTGTTGTCAAGGCTATGAACATAAAAAAAAATATCTCAGGAGAGTAGACAGTTTGAGCTTAAATTAAATCAGATTTTTTACAGGTATAATGCAGATATTTGTAACTGATTTAGCTTCAAATGCTGTGCGTGCATTTTCAAGGATCGTGGAAATAAAATAGTCACTGACACACTGGAATGAGGATGAGATCTAGTTAGGCAATACACTCACACACACTCAGTACAACAGCAGTTTGACACAGCTGAAAACACTAAAAATGCAGAAGATTGTGGCACATTCACTAAAGCAAATGGGAAAAAGGCTGCTCTGCAAAAACATCAGGCTTTGGACCTTAACAGGGAAAATAAATATCCTGCTGAGAGCAAATAGGCCAAAGAGATACAGGGAAGCTGTTGAAATTCATTGCTTTAGTCAACCAGATCTTTGCTATGGCTTTTGTGGTTCTTATATCCATGTTATGTCTTATAAAACAGCACCATTTGTGATTTGTTTTGAGTCTGGTTATTAGTATTGAATGAAGCTTTTGTGCAGTTATATATCTTAGAGGTAAATTCAGGCAATGGATCAGGCCTCTGGATAAGATACTGAATATTAAAAATTCAGGATGAGGGGCCAAAAAAGCTGACCAGGACATTGTGATCATTTATAAATAAGGTATTAAAACCTGAGGAAACATGCACATCTCAACTCCACGTCTGCACTGGCAGCATTTCAGCAAAGCCAGCATTTAGATTCTGCTCTTTGCAACCCCATCTCTCTGATTCAACACTTTGCAGGCCCGCCTTAGCTCGCTTAGGCTATTTCAATTATGCATCAACTACTGATCAAAGGCAATTAATAGGCAGAGCAGCCTCTTGACTCTGTGGCTTTTAACCTTGTAAGGCCTTCGGTTCTGTTGAATAAATTATCAGCCAAAGGGATCTTGTGTAAACAGCAGATGCAAACTTGCGCAGCGTCTTTTGTAGATTGAAGGTCTGCTGTATGGATGGCAGGTCACACTAATTGTTTCAGACTGACCAGGATCTCCTGGGTAAACCTACAAGGTTTAGTCCATCTGCAGCCTTGGAGAAATCTAATTCTGAGGAAGAAACACTGATAAACATCAGCTGATCCAGTCTCTCCACCTTTGTCAGTGGAAAACCAATCCCATTAGTACACATCATCAGTATGCTGATAGCAGTGTGAAGATCAGGGCAGCAGGGATTAACAATACAGAGTGTGATTCAGGCATGAGGAGACCAAGCAAACAGGTCAGTGTTCTTAAAGGAGAGACAGCTAAAGATTACAGGCACTATATTTGTGCAAGAAAGCAGTTTGCCCTTTGTCAGCATGACCTTGCTTTAAATTCATCAACACATCTGAACTGGCTGGTGTCACCAGTGATAAAGTGCTGGATTAAGAGCAAAATCTGGAGCTGAGTATGTCAAACTTAAAGTGATACTCCGGGATGGAACAAGTTGGATCCTATCACAAGGTTTAGGGCAGAAATTACCCCTACAGCAGTGTTTTTGTGCAGCAGAAGCCCAGGGCGCACCCACCAAACACCCCCTCCCTGCTCGTCTGCCGGTTTCCTCTGCACTCAGACAGGGCCATTTTTACTTGACAAAAAACACAAATAAACGGACTCCCACTGAAAAAGTCTGATATCGGTCTGCATTCACGCTTTATTTAGAGAATTTTCAGCGCGTTACTTTCACACAAAATCACCGCTAAATAAGGCTGTAGTTTTCATCGTGTCTCTTCGTCCTGGCAGACTACCTGTGTTTGTTTTTATCTGGCACGCCACGTGCGCGGACTGATTCACTGAGCGGCGAGCGCCTCGTAGCCAGCTGTGGCTCTGCAGCGGAGGTAGCGCCGTTTTACGACACGATGAGACCTAGAGCCTTATTTAGCGGTGTTTTTGTGTGAAAGTAACGTGCTGAAAATTCCCTAAATAAAGCGTGAATGCAGACCGATATCAGATTTTTTCAGTGGGAGTCCGTTTATTTGTGTTTTTGGTCAAGTAAAAAATGGCCCCGTCTGAGTGCAGAGGAAACCAGCAGAGGAGCAGGGAAGGGGGTGTTTGGTGCGTGCGCCCTGGGCTTCTGCTGCACAAAAACACTGCTGTAGGGTAAATTCTGCCCTAAACCTTGTGAAAGGACCCAACTTGTTCCATCCCGGAGTATCACTTTAAGGCTACTCAAGAAGAGTTAACTGAGTTGTTCTGTAATACTACAGAACTGGCCTGGTGACCCTTTGCATATAAAACAAATGTACTTAATACTTTGCAGACGTAAGGCAAAGACTTCCCTTTAACAGGCAGAAACCCTCAGCGATGTTTCATTATAATAAACATCAAAACTCACCATTATTAATTCTATCTGCGTTAATCTACAAATCATGTCACCAGAAGACACTCATCTCCCGCGGCAAGAATAGCTTGAAGTGTACATAAACTTAGTACAGAAACACATAAGTAACAGCCAACATCCCTGAGGGTTTTATGTAATATCATTTTATTATTAAAAAATAATGCTTCAGTCACTCTTTTATATTATTATGTGCCCAAGACACCCACTGTTTTGTTACACTTCATTGTGAAACCTCCCACCTCTCCCTTGGACAGGAAAGAATGCTGTATGTGATCAGTTTGTGAGACTGTACTAAGAAGAGAAAAGATCATTACAGGTAGTGCAGAGACAAGCGGGATGTCAGACCCTCTCTATTTCATTTTGTTTTAAGAACATGACCTATTTCTTTCACTGACTCCCCTGTACATTTCGTCTTCTTTCCCTTGGTACATTTCCGTGCTTTCACAGAACAGAGGCCTGAAAAGGAACGGGAGTTCCTATTCCGGATCTCCTTTTCAATTAAAATCTTTTGGCTTGCCTGGAGGAGAAGCAGTCCAACTCTTATGCAATCCTCTGAACACTGAGGCTAAGTGACAGAGGGGAAAGATGCAGAGTGAAAAGAGAGAAGAGAGACCGGGAGGAATGAAAGGAGTGCAGGAGGGGCAATCCTCAAAAGTGTCTGGCACTGTATGACCCAGTGAGTGGCTTTCCTTTGTCAGGATGTGGAGAGTGTGGGTGGGAGGGAAGCAGGGTGCTTCCGTCTCCATTCACATGCTTATTTCACAGACATGGCCACTCCGTCGCCACACGCCTCCACAGAGCTCTCCTCAGCAGGTAAACATACCATCAGCCCACATGACATCACAGGCCTCAGCTTCCTACCAGGTCCCCAACAGATACACAACAGAGCTTGAGGTGAGCAAGCAGAGATGGAAAAGAGAAGGCCTGATCTGAACTGCAGAGAAACTCTGATAAATATAGGGGGTAACTCCCTAGGGAGAAGGAGAGATGCTAGAATGAGAAATGGAGAACAAAGGCAAGCCGCAAGGTTTCCTAAAAGTGAAACTGCTGCGGTGGCTCTGCATAAGCCCCTTCCTCTTCTTTCATTCCCCCCAGCAGCCCCTGTCTGCAAACTCACAGCGCACAGCCGCTGCTGGAAGTACGAGTCCAGACTCGTCTGAGAAACACTGCGGGCTGCTCACACTGGGATTTTCTGCATGGCACATCACTGCTCGAAAAAGTCCAAAGAGTCTAATTACCCACTATGAGGGTGCAACATACTGCAGTATGCTGATCAGCATGAACTGACATCACAGATTACATTCATGCGTTCAAACTACACGTCCAGCATTCCTGGGATGGGCCATAAAATCCACCAGCGCAAAAGCCATGTCTCATGTGTGGAGACATGAATAACCTTTTCTAGATCGTCTTTCACAGACACAAATGTATCACTTTTTACAAGCTACTCTGGCAGGTTAAATACTCTGTTCACACTCTTTACAAAAGTGCAAACTCTGACTTCATGTACGCCTGCAGTGGCCTGTGCAATCACTACCTGCATACATAAATGTAAGATTAAAAAAACCGCAACCAATTGACAGTCAAAGACGAGGAGCGGCTCCAAGAGGAAAATTCGAAATATTAAATGCTTCTGTTGTATTTTCTAAATGTATGGTAAAGCCTTTTTATGTAAAGAGAGATGAACAAAGCACAAAACACACCCTCGACTGTCTGACTCGCATGCAAAATGTTGGGGAGCAACTTATTTTTCAAGGCCACTAAGCTAGAAACATTTGGTTTCATCTAAATTAATCAGTTAATCAAATGAATTAAATTCATTTTTTAATCCTTGTGGATGCAGATCAATCTCATATGCCAAACATTTTCTGTCAGATCACCAAGGCCCTGTACTTGGCTCACACCAATTCCCAATCGGACACTGCAGCAAACTGCCCCAAAGCTTGCCAGAGGCCACAGGTCTATGGCCTTCAAACCTTTTTTTGAAATGCTAAAATAAGGGCTTCTTATTTTCCTGGTTGGAATAACTAAACAGCCAGCTTTATATTAGAATTTTAAGCTCATACCATCCATGTTTAATTAATTAAAACCCTCTGCACTCAGTCCTCGTGCTGTTTTCTCATTTGTAGAGGGAGTCAGAATCTCCAAATTTCAGTCTCTCTTCATACTCCCCTCTCGACTGCTGGCAAACATTACAATGCAACCATGATGACGATTGCATTGTAACCACTTGCATTGTACTGAGGGTGGAAGACTAATACAGGATAATGCAAGGGCCCATTGTTTTTTCCATGGCTCTGTAGATCCCACAGTCCATCTCGCTCCGGTCAGGAAATGACCCTCATGGTTCAATCCAAGTATAAAGGTTTTACTGCTCAAGTGTTTTGTTGTGCTGAATAATGCCTCTACACAGAGGAAACATCAGCTACTAAGCAGAGTCTGAGGAGAGTAAGGATCTCTTCAGAAACCCCTCTGAGCAGCCTTGGTACATTTCTCCTCTGAGGAATTCATCAGAGCATCATACATCAATGCACCGCTGCAGCTGTGAGGACATATGAGGGCACTCAGTAAAAACGCAGCCAAGGATGACAAAATGACAAAGTGAGGGCACCAAAGACAGAAAATACACCTCCAAAAGTGTATGCATGCATATCCTGAACACTTGTATAAACAGGTATAAACAACCTGAGGGAAAGTAGTATTGGCTTGAAGTCAGACTGTCGGAGCCAAACGCTTTAATTGTGCTTCCAAGAACCACATGAGAAGCAGTTTGCTGTCAGTCTCTCTTCTCGTTTGAACAGTGTAATCACATTAGCCCGCTTTATTCCTTCACACATTGAGAAGACAATCTGAGCTAACACACTGCCTGACTAATTAACAACCACACACACAAGAGGCCACTGTCCACAACTCCAGCCATCCGTTCAACGATATTCTCTCTGATCACTGCGGAGACAACGTCATTGTGAAAAATCACACATATACGCTAAATGATACATCTTCATTTGGTGAAGTTATTCATTGGGGCCTTTTCATCCATCCTGTTTAATCTGATTACTAAACCGAGAAGGTATCCAGGGGGACACAAGGCAGCCGAAAAGAGGGGAGCGGGAAGGGGGGAGACACTGAGCCAAGTCTCCTCTGTGTGTTTGTGGGTGCTGATGAACTGGGATAGGAGGACATGGAGAGGGTTTCCTGCAGGGCAACAGTCTGCTCTGAATGGGCCAGCTGTTCCCGGCACATTCTGGTGTCCCAGTGCCCGCTGAGCGGCAAGACTGTGCCAAAAGAGGGACACACACGGCCTCACTACACCGCACACAGCAACAAAACCTGCTTTTACGAGGGGGTTTCATTCAGAGGTGACCAACGGGCTCCGGGATAACCACAGAGACCATATGCTCTAATCAGGGAAGAGCTTCTGCTTCTGCATCGGTCTTTCTCCTCAGGAGACAGTCCACCTCCATACAACCCCACGATGGGTCCATCCTGACCTAGCACGACTAGCTGCCAGGTGGCCTTGGGGCCCCTAGGGAGGTGTTGATGGCTTGGTGTCCAAGCCCGTAAGCCTGCTGACAGTGACATGTGTGTCAGCTGACGGAGCTCGGGTTTGGGGGAGTTTACAGTGAAGCAATGTAGCAAGACATCTGTGGACTTTGTTTTGGGCGAAAGAGGGTCAACCTTCAAGTTGGGGGGGGCTGGGGGGTAATTGATGCCTCTATTCTGTTTGCCAATGAGTGCAAAGACAGGTGCATATGGACTAGGGATGCACCAATCCAATCCTGGTACCGGGTATCGGCGCCGATTTAGCTCCTCAAAGCTGGATCAGGTATCGTTTTGCAATACAGGTATAAGTTTTACAATCAAATAGTCATTTCTGTAAATTCTGAGGCTTTTTTTAGCTGAAGTGCTGTTAAACATTTTAACACTTATAGTTTAAATAAATATTAACTTCAGTGATTCCATAGGTACACATTTTTGTCTTTTACTCAAAACATTACCAGTCTTCCCTAACAAAAGAAATATATATGTACCAATTTATTTTTTGAAATGTATTGTAATATATTGTAATGTATTATTTTTCCAATATTTTATATATTTGTTATACATGGAATAACATATTGAGGGCACATATAAAATATATATATTCATGTAATATATTGCAATATATTGCAAAATATACAAATGATTGCCGCTTTCCATATATTGCAATATATTGGAAAATAGAAATACTAAATCTCATATATGGGAATATATTACCTAATATAATATTTTCCAATATATAGGATCAGTTTTGGTGGATACCCAAAGTCCAGGTATCTATATCAGGACCAGAAAAACTGGATCAGTGCATCCCTAATATGGACAGAGCACAAGGACAAAATGGAACAAGCCAGTACAGTCAGTTAATCATTCACTTCCACAAATGACTCTTCAATTTTCCAGAGTGGCAGACCTTCAGCGCCTTCACTCTGCTGGGAAAAACAAAAAGTTAAGGGTCTCAAATTGAAGTATCCCCTCAAGGAGCTCTGGAGGAAAGCATAATGGTTTTAAAATGAACCCTGGTTGCTCGTCTCATTGCAATTACAGCAAGATAGAAAGTATATCTGATAACTAAGATACCCAGCGTGTATTGCTGTGAATAATAACAAGTTCCTAATCGCCCCACACAATCAGAGCGTGACAAAAAATAGGCAGTGGAATTGTCCTGCGTAAACAAAGTGATTGATTATATTCACAAAGCAATAATCACTGGATTTCATGATGTAATTAGTCATTAATCTCACTTCCAAATGAACTCCATGGTGGATCCATTTTTCACCAGAGAGAAATTACACACTGCCTAACCATTGTGAGATGAATCGGAGTGGCTTTAACAAACACTTTTAAACACATAAGAATACCCGGACAATTTCAACGATTCATGTAGGAAACTATAATTATCATAGACACACAGTCTCATCTTTCTGGCTTTCAAGATAAAGTGATGTCAGATGTTTCAGGAAACTTAACTTTGGATATTTGGAGTATGGTACTATTGTGACTATTGTGTGGGAAAAACAAACAAAAAAAGCATATAACTCCTACAAAAGACCAAGGCTACGTTCACTCTGCAGTCCTGGATGCTTAATTCTGATGTGCTGCTCAAACCGATTTATTGTTTGGTTGTGCATATTACATTTTTAGGGTCTGTCTGATGATGCTCATGCTACTGAAGTGACCCACATACTCAGTTACACATTAACGATGTCACACACAGGATGGCGTTAACAGAAACGGCCATGGGGCTCTTTTTCTAAAGTGTAGCTGCTTATTTGTGCTTGCTTTGCTGGTTGTATTATCCCCGCCAGTTTCTCTCCCAGCTCTCCACAACGAGAAACATGAACAAGAACTTTTAAGTTTCACTTTCATTTTTCCCCATGCACTCCTTAATGCCCTTCCCATCTCCATCTTTCTTGTCTCCCATGTTTGTATTCACTGAGTGTGACTTCTGCTCCAGAATGACGTCAAAGTTGCATTAAATGCGACCAGGCTGTTCAGACAGCAGTCACATAAAAAAAAAAAACTGATACATACCCGCTTCAAAATCGGTTTGGTAATGTCAAAATCAGGATTCTTAGTCAAAAAATCATTTAATTTGTTATTTTTTTCCAATTAATATACTTCATTTCAGTCTTTGTTTATAAACTGGATTGGAAAAAAAGTTACCACTTCTCTCCAGCAGAGGTTGAAATCTTTTTCTTTGACTCAGATAATGTGCATTTTATGGGAAAATATGGCTCCTGATATAGTCTATAGGCATTATCACCATCATGTAACTTTTTTACATGGTCTGGTGTTTAAAAAGCAAACTAAAAATCACAAAAATCTTAAATATAGAAGAATCACAATTTAAATTGAATCGGCACCCCAAAAATCGTAATAGAATAAAATCGTGAGAATAGCATATCGTCGCAGCCCTACAATTCAGTGCCACATTTGAAAGTGATTCAGTGGCCTGAATCTGATTTGAAAATGTCATATTCAATGTGATTTTTGCTGTTTAGACTGTTACAAACAAAGCAGATATGGTTACATTTAGGCAAAGCAAATCAGATTCAGGTCACTTTTAAGTGCATTGTAAACATAGCCAATGGTTGCCATCATATGGTGTTGTGTCGTCATACTTGCTCAGATGATCTCCAGTAAAGAAGTTTCAGAAATTCCATCAAAAAGTTTATTTAGATCCCATTTTACTTAACCCTTCTCCCATTTTTCTTAACCCAACCAGTCCTGTTGTAACCAAACCTTCATGAGGCACTGTCGTCTGTAATTTACCTGCTCTCTGTGGAGGCTGCACATCTCTTTGTCTGCCACATCTGCTCAGGCTTAATGAGCTCTGAGGCTTGATAATGATATTAGTGCCTGCAGAGAACGCCTCTGAGATGGATTTCCTCCCTCTCTATGTGCAGTGGACAAACCAAAAACAGACGTTCATAAGCTGTCAGTAGTCATTACCTAAGCCACGATGCTGACACGGCTACTCATGTGAAAAAAAAGAGGCAACATGTAAATGGGCACAAAGACATGGTGTCAGCCATCTTCACCGCCGTCATTAACCAAAACACCCAAATGTGTGCAAAATACAAATTGATGGCTGTGTTGTGAATGATTTTACCACACATGTTGACTCACTTGACGTGTCTCTTTGGTTGGGGCTGACTGATGCTCTCTAACAGTGACCTGTGCGCCACAGAGCTGCTCTCAACAGGATGGAGGATTTCCTGTGGCTGTCAGAGATGCTTGACAAGAGGAAATGTCACAAGTTGAGATTTTATGATAAATATATACTGCCATTTTCCCCACTTTCAGTCTCTCATCCCTGAAGTCCAACTCAAGCTCCAGAAGTCAAAGAGTAATGTAATACAGCATCAGAAAGCATCTGCAGAAAGTAAGATGTTTTCTATTCTGCTTTCAAGATTGATTAAGTCTTTTAATGAAATGACAGAAATTGTAACTAAGGAGGTGAGAGCAGATTATGATACTCTATTATTTATTTCTTGCGCAAGTTTCAAGACAGGAGAACAAATTGCTTCCCAGGAATAAGTTAAAAAGGCAATCACAAATGGAAACACGAAACTGCCAAATGCAGGTATACGGTGAAAGCAGAAACAATTCGATATTTTCAACTGAGTCATAATTTTCTCCGTGCCTGCCAACCTGAACATATCACAGCCTGAAGTATCAGATGATGTGTAAGGGTGTGTGTGTTTCTTAGCACAATGTAAACAAATGAAAAGATTTATATGACTCATATCTTTTATGATGCTCTGTGTCTGTTTGAGTTGATCCAATTCTTTAGCAATGTCACTATGTCAAAGCAAGCTACGCCAACAAGGTTAAACGAAATGTCAGGAACGACTTTAGTGTGTGCTGAGCAGCTAGCCCACAGAAAAGTGACAGGGTACCTCGTTCCTCCAAAGGACAAGTCAGGCCACAGACAATGTGTCTGGCTGGTTAAACAAGGCTACATACTTGTTGGATGTCAGGAAAACCACAATAACACTTTTGTTTGGGGCACACATTTGCATGTGTGGTAGTAAAACCTCTAAGAAAGTTTTAATGATTCGTTTGAGGGATAAACAGGCCATGACCTCATTAGGAGTGATGATGTAATGCGTCAAGGGAAAGGAAATGGCTTTTTTATCCACATAGATAACATTAAATTCTAAAGCGAGTTCTTCTTTGAGTTGAACATATTTTAGCTAAACTCCTCTTACCAGGGTGAAGTGTCTCCATGCTGTGTTAAAGGTCCCATATTATGCAAAAATCAGTTTATTAAGTCTTTTAGTGAAATTTGTGGGTCTTTGGCTTTCCTCCCAGCTCACAAAATTGGGTATTTAATGACAAAACCTCCTTTCAGTAGTGCTTGTTAATGTAAAATCCTGACCTAAAACAAGCCGTTTGGAATTTCTGGGATTTACCAACGTCAGCGATTCCCTTTTTTGACCAATCAGGAGCAAGTCTGACCTGATTGGTCCAGCGGAGCAGATACCCCCAAAGCCCCTCCCCGCCCACTCCCCTCCCCGGGGGGAGAATGCCAAAGTTGAAGAGCCATCACTGCTTTGTTTTTGGCTGTAAACAGCCACATAGTTCTATGCTCAAGCTTCCCATCTCAGAAGAAGACAAGACTAAGTGGCTAGAGTTCATTTATCAAGGAAATGTGCCAGCTTCACTCAGTAAAACTGTGCATGTGTGTGCTAGTCACTTCACGGCCGACTGCTTTTCTAACTTTGGACAGTACAACAGCGGTGGCTCATTTACATATGGAGGTCACGCCGACTAAATCAGACCGTTCTGAACAGAGGGGCTATGAGAGCCTGGAAACAATGCTGCTGTGCTTGATTTATTGGCTTTTTGGACCAAAACATGTTACTACCATTTCATGAAGACATCAATGATCCATATTAAACTGCAGAAAAGAAGCATAATATGGGACTTTTAAGTTTTAAAGCCAAATCAGGTGGGACCTTCAAAAAGTACTTATGATAAAATAAATAATAGGTCAACAGCATCTTGCAGAGAAATCAAGACATTTGATACGAGAGCCTTCAAGGCAGTGTGTGTTGAGGGCGGAAGCTCTAGAAAGACCAAGAGAGTAAACTACATGTAATTTTTTTAGTCAAGCTGTTACCTCTGAGGTTAATTATGCACTTTGATGTTTCACTTTTCACACTAGCGCTGCAGGCAGTAATATGCCCGAAAATATAGGTCTAGACAGCAAAACTGCACTTGAAATAGTTTGTAGAATATAGAGTGGAAAACTCCCACTAATATTGGTAATATGCAAATATGTGATGTGCACATATACAAAAAATAACTGATAAGCCTGAAAACTAAGACCTCAGAAGCTATTTCTTCAGTCACTTTTTAATGAAATAAGTAGTTACCCTGACTTGTTTTGGTGACAGTGAACTGTCATGCCTGTTGAAAAGGCCACTTCCTGGCTGTCTATACAATGTAAAAATCAATGAGGGTGTGTCAGTCCACTGAAAATGACATGTTGCTCTTCTCACTCCATTATGTCAACACAGTAATGCACAGACTCTGACTGTAACAGATGTGTTTGGAAAAGAATAACCGCATCAAGCTGTGAGAAACAGCCGATGGACCGCAATATCATCCAATGTAGAATGAAAACATGTATGGTTTCTATACTGGCTTTCTCATTTTGGAAGGCTTGATTTGCAGGATGTTAAAAAGAAAGAGGAAGATGATGAAGAGGCATGAGAGAACAACAAAGAATCTGTTCAGCCAGCCTCTCAGAAGCTCTCAGCATCCACTGCTCTCCATCGATACAGCGATCAGTGTTTCCAGATCACTGAGCTGTGGGTTAACCACCACCCTGCACTTAGGACAAAGGTCACCCAGGAAAAGCTTGCTCTGAGGTACAGTGACCCACCCAGAGGAGGCAGACTTTGGGCTCCTTTAATCACCATGACCAGAAAGTCAATACTGTGCACGAGTCGATTACCCAGGGAGGAGAACTCATGGCACCACGTGATCCAGGAGTTTCCCTGACCCAGACTACCAATCTCTCTGACAGACAAATCATACGCAACTTATTGGATCCAGAGAGGGAAATCTTTACATTAATAATTCACTCTGTCCACGGCTGCATCTCATCTCCCTCAGAGCCACAGAGAGTAGGACCAAAGCACCTCACCGATGCACGAAAATGCCTGAATAGAAATGAACTTCTCTCTCTGAATTCATTCCCTGCTTCTTCCTCTGCCTCCATCCTTTTGTTTGTTTCTCCTTTCTTTTGCTTTCCTCTGCAGCTCTGTCTGCTCAGCTGTTCTGGTCGACTGGTGATGGCTTTCCTGTAGAGCTTCTTCTGCTCTTACGCTGTCATACACTCTCAATCTTCCCCGCTCTCATTCTCTTTATCTGTGGCAAAAAACAGTAGATGAATGACAGCCCTGAATATATGTTTGGTCCTTCATTTCAAAAAGATTTATATACATCTGAAGTGGAAGGTAAACTTCGCTGTGATAAAGGTTATAACATAGTTTTGGTCGACTTTTCCCACTGACCCGTGCTGCTGGGAACCTGATGAGTCTTCACTCCCTCTTTCTTTTATCTTCTCTCCAGATTATCTGTTCTTCTCTCCACTTCCTCCAATCTTCATCCTCTCCTTTTGCCTCCATCCCATTCTGCTCTTGCCAGCGGTGTCCCAGTCATGATGGAAAGCCTCGTCTCCCTCTGTGAGCCAATGTCCCTAATGAGGGACCTCAGCCACACACCGTATCAAATTAACAGGCTACACCAGCCTATTACAACCCCCAAAACCCACCAGCCGGGCCCCGGGCAGACCAAGCGCCTCACCTCATTGCTCTGGCGATCACACTCAGTGATTGATAAGATGGGATGAAAACAAAGGAAGTAAGGCTGGTTTCAGGGATAGAAATGCAGAAAGGTTGAGGCACAGAGAAAGCAAAAATAAAGATATAGACATCTATATTTTCCCTTTAAGACAGAAATCAGCTTTTCCAATGACTAATTATCCTCTTGATGGAATAAGTAATAAGAGGAAAAGGTCACACTGCCTGAGTGAAGAATATCCCTCTTTCCTTCGAAGAAGCAACAGTTTTTATTGTAGATGTCTCTCAGGGCATCTCTGAAGAGCTGAAGCGTTCCTCTCATGATCCACACAGGTCGTTCCTTAATATCTCCTCCCAGAAATACCTGCTACAGAGTATTACAATGAAATTATGGTTCGTTCCAGCCCTTCAGGGGTAAAGTCATCCAAAAATGTCAGCATCAGTTTGCTGTTAGGCATAAAATACAGCACTTGGACGGAAATGTATGCAAGGGAGAGTGTGTTATGCTGTAACCATCCATCTGGCTAATTGGATCTCGAATTGTGGAACACACACTTGACATGCTCTGATAAGGTTATAATCTCCCTTGTGCGTTTATGGCGCTGGTTCTTGCCTTTCATTAATTAGTCGCCTCAAGTTTAAGCAGAGCATCGCTTTACAGCGGCAAAGAACCCGGCAATGTGTTAGCATGAGTAAGCAGGTGCTCTGGAGTAAAAATGACAAATGGATGATACAGCATCAAGTATAGTACATGTGTTGAGTGAAGCACAAGAATGTATGAATGTAGAGAAAAAAGAGAAAGGCTAAATGTTTAAATCAGGTTACAATCATTGTTGGATTACCCTGTGAGGGAGGATAATGCTGCGTGTCTCTCGAAGACAAACCAAGAGAAGGTCATTCCTGAATAAATGTCGCCAATAAATTGGCTCCCAGAGAGAAAAAACTACCCCTGGGTTATTTTACAAGACAACAAGGCTCCTATAAAGGAGCTTAGACCGTAGTCTATCACAGAGAAAACAGGAATGTCCCAGACACTATTGCCTCCCAGCTAGACTGATAGAAAAGAAAGCCAGAGAGTGGAAAAGATGGATACAGGCTCAGAGGAGTGGAGATTCAATACACGGTATATGAAATGGATGGAGAAAGAATGAATTAGACAGAAGGAACCCGAGACAAAAAAAAACAAATAAAGACATTACAGAGGTAAAAGTAAGATAACAGAATTAGCTGGTGATGTTACAAGCCAACATACAGAAGACAGACAGGAAAAGACGAGCTGAGTGGACGGATGCTGTGCAGGATCTTAGATGACGGCTTCATCACTGTGCACCAGCTCTTCATACTCTTCCTCATCCAGCCGTGCTGTCAACAGGCTCCCCCAGCTACATTACTCACACTGCAACAGCAGTTGAAGGCTACTCTCCTCGGACCACTCTGCACTGTTTCACAGAGACAAACAGAAAGAGACACTGACATCACCTGTTTCTATTCACCAAGCCAGCCAAACTTTCAGCTGCGTATCTAAAGTAAATCACGGGGAACAGATAGGGTTAAGCAACGGTTGTCCGCAAATTATACTTTCGATGACTTCAATGATCTAACTCTTAACTGTGTTTTTAACTGGATAAGTTTGTATTCTGTTGGAAAATTAGCGATATGATGTCATGATCTCTTACCTGAATAACCATAAGTCTTTAATAGCATAAATCTTAAATCTCTTTTTGTGGCTAAACATGACATAAATCTTCCAAATGCAGACTGGGGTGAGCTAACACTGCAATCTGTAAATCTCCGGTTCTTTCTTTTCTTTGTTTTTCTGTCTCTCCCACTTTTCAATCTTCAAATGCAATGAAGTGTTGATGATGCTAGGGATTTAACGATGCACTCAACTCACAATTCAATACACTTTCCGACACTGGGTTAATGATGAAATTTTCTCATGATTTTTTAAACAGAATGAACTTGCAGACAAAATATGACTAAAAAGGAGTCATTTAATTACTTCAGCAAAATACAAAAAGTGCAGTGAATGCAAAATTTGAAACACACATACAAACAAATATTTAAATGTATGAAAATTACAAAATATATTTCCTCTTATTTTTAACAAATTAAAGAGAATTCTCTTTTCAGTTCTCTGAGGTAGGGTTAACTGTGAAAAACAAAATTTGTCTTTGTCTTAAAAGTGCAAATGAAAGTATATTTTATCTTGAGTAACAAAAAATGAATAAAAAAAGTACTTTTTAAACAAATCTCACATCAAAATAACTAAATGACTATTAAAAGAAAACAAATTACTTCAAATGAACAATCTCAGGTTTGCATGTGTTCCTAGTTTAGGATTTACATGTTTTTTTTTTGTTTGTTTTTGGTTTTTTTAAGGAAAAACAGCCCCCCACTGTTTAAAAAGGGGATGGCATTTTATTTTTTATTTTTTATCTCAGCTGATTTGAGTCATCGTGTTGAATTTTAACTGTCTCGCGATGCATTGTTTCCTAATGATGGTATAACAACTTTATTTCCTCTTTCTTAATTCCCTTGTTTGATTTGACCTGGATATGAAAAGCTAATTCATCATTCATGACTAAAGGTAAAAACTGGTTTCCAACAGGCATATCACATAATAATTTGTAGGATGAAGATTGAAGAGGTTAAGTGAAAACAATCAAACAAAAGCTGAGAGCAGAGCAAGGTTAGTAAGGATTAACAAGGTAGTTTAGGATTTACATGATTTTTGTTGATTTTATTTGTCCACTGTTTAAATAGGGGGTGGTATTTTATTTTTTTATCTCAGCTGATTTGAGTCATGATATTGATTTTTAAGTGTCTCACGATGCATGTTCCCTAATGATGGTTTATCAACTTAATGTCCTCTTTCTTAATTCCCTTGTTTGATTTGACCTGGATGTGAAAAGCTAATTCATCATTCATGACGAAAGGAAAAAAATGGTTTCCATGGTTTCCAATGATTGCATATAATAATTTGTAGGATGAAGATTGAAGAGGTTAAGTGAAAACGATCAAACAAAAGCTGAGAGCAGAGCACAGTAATGCCTTTCTGTATTTCTTATAATCCATGTGGGTCAGACTGAAACTGAAAGTCATTTCTACCTCAAGTTAAAATTAGCCTGGACAGGAAAGAGTGTGTCCGCTAGTCTTGATTCACATTAACCAGGATGCCATGGTGGAAAATGACCTCTGATCTGATGAATCAGAGAAAAACGAAAGCTTCCTCAAACAACGCGAGGGAAGGTGATTCCATCATGTTAAGGCAAATGGGTTTGAACCAATGAGTCTGGTCCTGCTCAAGGATTCTGCTTCAAACAGCTGCTGAAAGTGGTAAGCCAAACTCGGCTTGGTTGGCTTGGATTCACAGTCAGTTATCACGATGCTTTATGGGATGGATTTCATTTTTTTAAAGTTCAAGTTTTTCTCTGCTTTCTCAACAATACTCCCCCCAAATTCCTGCTGCTGGGTCACTAGCATGACAAGTTTGTTCAACTGAAGCATTTTTGTGTTGTAGTACACTTCTAAACTACCACAGTGTGCGTTTGTTTCTCTCTAAGTGTTTATCGGGTGTTAAAGTATCTATTTCTTCTTTTTTTTTGGAGCCCATCTGTTCCCGTTGTGTCCTTCAACAGCTGCAGAGTGCTAACCGCCTACTCGCACACACTCACACCTCATAGCTCTTTGTCACACCAGAGAGTCAACAGGCCAGATTTCCTCTCCAGCTTGCAAAAAAGGGTCCTGTAATCAGATTGGTGCCAGCCATGTCCATGTTTATTATGTGTTCACCAAGTCTGTCATCCTCTCTTTCTCTCTGCGTCCCTCTGTTTCTCAGCAGCCTGTAAATCCAAACCAATAACCATCAAGTAAACCCGCAACAATGACACAAGCTACAGCCTCCAGTTCCATCCCCACTTTAGGCCAAATGGATACTTGACATATCAAATGACCCGGAGGAAAGAGTGTGTCTGTGTGCGCCACAGCTGTTCCTCTATCTGTATGTATGTGCGCATTAATAAGCCTCTTGCATGTGTGCTGCAGGCCCCGGGTAGCCAGCAGTGGGTATGAATTCTGGCCTGTCCTCCTCTGCAGTGGCCCAGACGTGGATTAATGATGTCATTAATCTTACCTTTAAAATGAATGACTTCAGCACCTCCAACCTGTGCCAGAGTGGCTGCCCAGTCCCTCCTCCCAGCATTCCAACTCCTCCCCACCCACTCAGCTGTGACGGATGGATAGTGGGTCTGCTATCCTATCCATCCTTGGCTTGGCACAGCTTGGCACCATGGGCTATCAGGGGCCAGCAGGCATACTACTGCCAGGACTCTTCCTCTCAGTCTCACTACTTCTGTAATTTCAGCAAGTGTGTTGTCTTGTTAAAAGAATCTGTTTCATAAGGCAAATTTATCCAAATTTCTGTGCACTATCAGGTGTGAAAAACAAAACACAACACTTTTAACTGTGACAGAACCAAATCTGAGTCAACGGCCCACATCAAGGAAAACACATTTAGTTCTTATGAGTTTTAATATGAAAAACTGCAAGGTTAAATCGATGCTGTCTAACTGATCTCAATTAAGCCAACCAGATGTTTCAAGTCTGAACTCATGTGGTGTTTGAATTAGAGCTTAATCAGGATTTGATCAAAGGAGAAGAAACATATGGAGATGGAATAAAATCACAGCAAAAGAAAAAGTTGTGAATTTATGTAAAACACAAGATGAACACATTTACACAATGCATAAACAGAGCATTAAAATCCTGGCTAAACTGTAATGCTTGCACTCTGAATGTGTGATGAGATGTTGTGGACATACTTCATAAGTCTTCAGCTGAGGAGCCCGAGCTGCAGTGCTGTGCAGCATTCATCACCAAGAGTGAGGGGGAGGAGATATTTAAAGATTTCTCATTTCATCAATAAGTCGTCAGTCTTCCTGCTCTCCCCCTCTCACCAGCCCTCCTACACTGTCCACTCTTCCGGTTTGCTAAATGACCCTCAGCATCACATAGACTTCTGTCCACACCCACACATGCAGCGTCTTTTGGACGGTGTATCAGTGTCACTGTCAAGGAAGCTCACCTGACCATCATACAAGCCATGAGTGTTTGCTGAGCCCCTGCACTGTACTGCTTGTAGTGTTTCCCAGCATGATACGAGTTAAAGCACTCAGCGAATCTGCATGTTCTGACCCTCGGCATCACACACAAATCACAGCTCTTCTTTTAAAAGTGAACAGAAGCATTAAACGCAACAAGAGTCACACTAAGTCTCCACATGCTTCATTAAAACCTCCTGACTGGTTTCCATTTCCTCCACGTAAAGAGTTAATGAGGTGAGATGTGCTGCTGAGTCACTGGTTACACTGAGAAAAACCTGGAAAGCTGTGCTCATTTATGAGGGGTTTTATCATCTCTAAGTTAATTATGAGGCAGAGAAGCTGCTTTCAATTTAAAATGTCTCTTTTAAATGCAAAAATGTCATTTCAATCAATTTGTTCCTGGGTTTTTTCATGTTTCATCCTCCTTGTTTGTCTTAACACTGAACAGTAAGGAAGAGCAGAAAGTCAATGAAAGTTTTATTGATCAAAAGAACTCAGAAAGAAATACAAATATTTTATTCATAAGTTTCATTCTGGAAAGGTCAAACAAAAACATTTAGTCCAGAAACACTGGTTATTCCACAGAGAGTTTTCAAACAAACAAGCAGCATTAAAAAAAGTTTACTTTAAAAGTAGTTATCCACTCGAAAGGGGTCTCATTATAGTTCTGTGTTTTTGGTGATGAAATCCAGCTCTGCTCTCACTGGACTTTGACTGCTGTTGACAAGCCATCCATAAAATGCTGGATTAATAATACTCCAGCAATAGCACCAAGTTAGAAAAAAAGAATAAAAAAAGGACACCTGACACCAGCTCTGAAACAGTGGAGCTTGGTTTTTGCATCATTCAGTACCATCCTGTCAGATCAGTGTGTAATAACTGTCAGTCATTTCTCAGGGGATCATGGAGACGAGATGAGTGGGTAGCTTCCTGCTGACGAAATCTGGTCTGGACGTCATGACCAGTCAGGGTTTGGACAGTACAGTTTTTAATTAAGTAAACTTTTTTTTTTTTTTTTTTTTATAATTCACATTAGAGAAAGACAGTGTGAACAGAGCAGGGCCCAGTGCACCTGCAGTGACATCACATGATCAGCGACTGGCTGCCAGATGGATTACTACGCTGTTTAAAAACAGTAATGACAAATGACCCAAAGCTTGACATGATACCTTCACCACCCCCAGCAAATAACGGCTGAAATATACTAGATTTGTCTCTGGAGCACAGCACAGGGCAGTGCCCATAGCAGCTGGATACCCGGGATCACAAGATCACAGGAGAACCACATGTTCCTGCAGGAATCCCACCCATGACAACTTACATTCATGGTAATTAATTAGCATGTCAAGCTCATCTGGCCCTCTTCAGCAATTTGGTTTGAGGTTTTACAGCCCAACATGAACGAAGACAGGCTGATCAATATAGTGAGAAGTGCGAGAACTCCTCAGTCTCGTGACTCCAGCTCTCTGTCAGTCATGCAGCTTGCTGGACTGAACACAACTGGTGTGAGTTGATGTTCCTGGTGTATTTGAGGCGTAAGGCTGTGAGGCAAATTGGAGAGATAAATGGAAAATAGGCTGGCTTGGTGTTAAAGAGGTGAACCAGACAACCGTTCTTCTGTAAAGCATGCAGAACAGAGCAGACCTAACCACAACCTAAAAACCCTGAATAATGACTTTCTGGATCTGGAAGACTGGATCAATTCAATGTGAAGTTTACATCTATAAGTTATTAAACACTCAATGTTAGGTTTGGATTGGTCGATATAAGTTTTTAGTCACCCTCCTTTACTGACTTCACATGACAGAGAGCTTACTGGAAGAGACTGAGTGGGAAGATGAAGAGAAATCTAAGCAATTTCTTTCAATTTCAGTTTCAAGTTGATGATGGCAAATGTGGATATACAAAGGTTCACAGTTTTTGCTGCTATAGTAAGACTATAGTAACTCTTTGCATGCCAACCATTGGAATTTGCTATTCATCCTATTAACTTGATATTATCTTTAAAACCTTTTCACAGAAATATCACCTTACCAAATGTATTCTAGACTTGATTTACTGAACTATACGCATCACTTTAAGGTCTCTGACTTATCATTTGGAGACAGTTGATTGCAGGAATAATAATAATACTGTTAAAGGCCACTGAAACATTTGAGCTGCCACAAAGCGCAGCAGCAGGTTGACTGCATGGCACAGAAAGCCTTAAACAGTAGTTGTTGTGTGGTGGGAAAGAAGGATGGAGGGTGTTAATTATTCACTTTCCTTTCCAGTTTTCAGCTACTGGCCTTGCAGTCCAGCTTATTTATAGCTGCCTATAATCAGCTGGGGTGATGCATAAATGTGTTGCCGAGGTAATTCTTAAATGCTCTGCAAAAGCAGATGTGATAAAAAACCAAACTAAAAACAAAACTAAGAGGATAACTTGGTATACTTTTGCACTTGGAACACACTGAAGTGAATTTCCCACACTAATGGCACAGATTTCAAGGATTCCAGAAAAAGAAAAAAAACTCAGGAGTGTCGGTGTTAGTGCATGCTCCGGATGTTCCTCAAGTTACAGCTTGGGGCAATAAAAGCAGGGTTACAGGCCAAGAAATGTGCCGCCACATGAACCTGCCATCGCCTGCGGTGAGTTTGAGCTGGTGTGTGTAAGGAGGAGATGGAAACCATTCACTGCCTCTGCCTTGTTCTCTCACACAGTCACCATACTCAAAGGTGCTGTGCTCTAATTTGTCCCTACTGCTCTGCCTCTTGGCACCTCTTTAGCAACGCTTCACTCCTTTAAATTTGGCTCAGCTGGTTTTGTTGAATTCATTTTTACGCCCTTCTTTGGTCTTCAGGGACTGCTTTTCCTTTCTGTTTCTCCACTCGTATCGCCTCTTTCATTTCTCCTCCAGCGTCTTCACCTCTGAACATGTTCACTCACCCACTCAGACCATTGCCAAACCGGTAGTGTTCCTGGCATTTATCCTGAAGAGCCAACAGGGGGCTTAGCACCATGCCATCATGAGTAATTGAAATAATCAACTCCATCGCTAATGACTCATCTGCTTGGCTCTGGATGCTAAGTCTCCTCATGGTTGGGAGTGCGTTGGAGGAGGTGCCAGTGCCGGGAGACATTTCCCAGCACATTCCTCAGACAGAAGGGAGAAAGAGGGAGAGAAATAGCAAACACCCAGCTAACATGACTCAACCATTATGGAAAACATCAAGGATTTTCCCTTCAGGCGGTAAGACTCTCTTGCACAACTTTCCTGCAGCTAAGTGTGTGAGGCTGACCTGAGAGACGGGATGAGGACAAACTGAGTTTGACACGGGGAGTAGTGAATTCACCATCAGTGTAAAGTATTTCACACCAGAGGGATTACTGTCGTCTGATACCCCAACACACTCTGTAGGTGTAGAGGTAGGGTGGCCATGCCTTGAGGATCAGTGAGTGGAGTGTGTTTGTTCGGCAGAGCTGTTTGCACAACACGCCTCCTCTGCACTGTGGGAAAAGTCTCACATGGTCGTCCACCCTCCCTGCCTGCCTGGCTCACTGACTGGGAAGTGTGACGATGAGTGTGTGTTTATTGAGAAATGTCTTGACGCAGAAAGCCGTGCAGTTGTAGCCCCGCCCCTTGTGCTTGCAAGTGTAACAAGTTTGAACAGCAACAGCAATGTGAGAGGGAGCAGAGTCAAGGGAGGCAAAAGTTGGTTGCAGCCTTTCTTCCGACAGCTCCTCTTGTGATTGGGTCATGCAGGTTGTGTTGAGGTATGCTGGGAATTGCCATGCTGACAGCTGAAGAGGTGTGTGTTTGTGTTTGTATGGGTGGCTGTGAACATTTCTGTGTGTATTCATTCGTCTGGAAGAGACGGCAGGGTATCGCAACATGATTTGGTGCCAGTGTGAAATCTTTGGCGTGCTTGCAATCTTTCGAAATGTGTAAAACAAAACACAAGATACACACCTTCAATACGACACCAGCTGACACTTGGGGAAAAAAACATCCTCTACCCTGCTTACACACACACACACAGGCTGACTTACACAGCACAAAGATAGCACATGCAGTGGCGGACGCGTGTAGACATGACAAACATTCAAGGCACTCTGGAAACACACACGCAGGAAACATTGTAAAGACAAAGTGGCTGTGCACATGTCTTCACTATAACTGCAGGTGGTGCAGTAAGCCCCAGCCGGCAGCCTCTGTGGAGCAGCTTATGGGGGGACGGGGGAGGTGGAGTGGGGCTGGCTTTTCAGGTTAAGGAAGTCGTGACATGCCCCTCCAGCAGGCCCATAAATCAGCCGGCTCAACCACACTAAGGATCGCTCCTGGGAGAGAAAGACATGGAACACACACACACACACACACGCACACGCACACGCACACACACACACACACACACACACACACACACACACACACACACACACACACACACACAGCACAGGCTCTTGTCTGTACTGATTACACACTTTCAGCAGTATGAGCATGCATAACTGTGTGTGTGCGTGCAAATAAGAGACACACGTACACGGAGCAGGAGTGCACTGTGCTCTGTTATGTAAATGGCTGTGGCATTTTTTGCCCCAGGCTCACACGCCACACCTCCTACTATGTGGTCCAGTGTGTGTGTTTGTGTGTTTAAGGTGTGAATGTTTAGTAATCACAGGATTAGAATTGTGTCTTCAAAACAGCACATCCGGTTTCTCCACAAAGAGTCTTCACACTCTGTTTAAAGCATGTGATCTCTTGTGATTGAAGAAAACAGTAAAATCATTCATAAGTCACTTTGTTCTGAGTCAGGGTTGGGCTTTAGATCTGATGTATCAACGCAGCAGTCTGATTCTAGGCTACAGGTATGAAAGACAATGGACAAACAGTTGTACATCAACAAAGCACTGAATAGTTTTGAAATCCACTTCCTCCCCTGTGTAGAGCAAAGATACACAGGCTATGTATCCAAGGCTTAAGGGATGACAACGTGCTTCTAACATGTTTTTCATTTTTCAAAGCAAACTAATTCAATGAACAGTGTAAAATATGCAGGTTTAAAAAGATCTGATCAAGTTTTTGACCCTTATCCATTTAGAAAATGAAACATCCTTCCTGTAACTTACAGTGACAGCATGTTTAGTAGGGAGGGGTATTGATAACTGGTTCCTGTTAAGAATCTATTTGAAATAGTTCGATCCATCTCCTTGTCGATTACGCCAGAGTGGTAGGACCTCACGTCGACATCAACTGACGTCCCACACATCAGTTGCATTCATCAGCCAGCAAATGCTGAATTTCCAAGACAATGGCAGAGGGAAAAGCGATCAAAAGCTTGGCTTCATTTACCAAAAGGACTCTAACAACCCAAAATGCATTTTGTGCAATGCTGTAATATCATGCAAGGGTGGCAACACCACCAACATGGTAAAATATCTGTCAACAAACGGTGTTAAATACCAAGAGTGTCATGTCATACTTGGTTATTCATAACCTCAACAAAATGTTATCACAGAAAACTTGTAAAGCCGACTTTTTGAACACAGAAAATTCCCAGGAGGAAGTGACAAGGGAATCAATAAAGAGTAGCAAAAAGTAATCAATCAGCTTGTTAAGTCATGATGTGGTAATGTAAAATCATCAGGGGGGGAAACGGTGTGACATCTTTTTTAATCAGCATGAGTGCAACTGACCTCACACTGTGTTTACCGTTTCTTGTGATGTCAGTGTCTAAGTCACTGCTCAGATTAAGTTAACAGACCTCCAGGAATCCAAAAAGAAGGGTTGTGCTTGAAAGATATTGATAAACGATCAGGGTAAAACACCACATTAAGGCTGCAACTAACGATTATTTTAGTAATCGATTACTCTGATGATTTTATCAATGATTAATCGATGAGAATGCATAATGGTAAATTTGCAAAACCAAACATGCATTGTTGTTTCAGTTTATGACTACCGTTTTCTTAATGATTTATACAAAGAAAAAACATATTTGAACATAATTAGACTGACCAGATGCTAAATTTATAAAGTATAAAAAGTGATATAAATGTAATGTCACTTACAGAATCAACAGAATGGGCAAAATAACAGAAAATATATTGTTCTGCCATCGGATTAAGAATTTACTGGGCCAAAAAGGCAAACGAATAAAAATGCGCCTTGAATCTTTTCACCTGCAGGTCAAACAGTTCACCCCCTCTGCCCTACCACTTCTGTAGCAGCTGACGCTTATGCTAACGTTGGTTTAATGAGCTCCTCGTGGTTATCAAACAGGGTGACAATTTGATGAAAAGTCTAAACAAGTCCTACAAGACAAACCATACATTCCACAACATATAAAAGGAGTGTTCGTGAGATTTTGTAGCTACTGACTCGCTGTTGAGCTCCCCGGCTTGTCATCGGTGAGCCCTACATGTTTGCGTTTGAAGCGCTGGATCATTGCAGTCATCGCGCCATGCCATGCAAGGTCATTTTTGTCAATTAACACACTGTGTGGTTTTACTCAGTGTGAAATACTCCCAAACTCTGAAAAATTTTGGACGAACGGCTTCTCCAGCTCTGCCATTATTCGAGTGTTTACTTGTTTCCCTCACCAGCCGGCTCACCTTCTCCTCCGCCGTGCTGATCTGTTTACATGTGACACATACAGCCCCGCAGCCCAGGTAATCTACACTCCTGGCAAGTAGGTGGCGGTAATGCACCTTTAGCTAATTGCCAACAGCTAAATAACCTGACAAAAAGGAAGAAAACAAACAAACCGAAGACAAACTAATACAGTAATGACGCACAGTGCATCGATTATGGATAAACGTTGACGACGCTTTTACTAATCGATTATTATCGATTCATCATGCAGCCCTACACCACATGCATGTTCTGATGGTTCCACATAGATGTTGTACTGCCTGGTAGATTCAGGCTCACAGGAAGTTATTTATCAAGGCTCTAAAACTTACACACTCTATCTCTGCAGCTTCATCTGAATTAATTATCTGAACATTTTCCTCTAAAGCCACATTGGGAGTCATCCCAGGTTAATAGGTCACAAATACCCAATTTTATTAAATAATTATGAATTAATTTGTCACAGTGGTGCTTTAGAGAGCACCTTCTAACAGATCAGCAGTATCGATACTACCATGCTTTCAAAGCTGGGAAGTCATGACATGTAAGTGCTTGTGGGTGTGAGTTGAGAAACAGAGTAAGAGCTACAAGCAGGGATTTCCCAGGATGATACGCAAGCCAGGTATCATGTCTCTTTCGTAAGACGATAATATCAAATCAGTAGATGCTGTGTATGAAACTACAGTGATTTCTACAATACGTGCTCATTTGTGAGTGTGTGTTGTGTCCTTTTTTTAAATCTGGTTGGAAATCCTTCTAAATAAGAAACAATATGTTCCACACTTTTAAATGTTATAAGTTGAGACAGCAAAGTCTGTGTTATGAGGATGTAGAATGAATATTTTAAGTTTTACGGGTTGTAAAATAAAATGTAACCTGACAACTATAAGTAGGAAAGTTTCTGTTGTGTTGTTAACTTTTGTGTCCATCTGCATCCATCTGTGAAAACAGGATGTGAGAGGAGGAAAAGAGCGCGGCTTTGAGAGCCACGGCTCGAGTCAGAGAGCTGAGACTCAAGTGTTGTTAACAGTGCAGGTTGTCATTGAGTTATATAAAAAAAAAGTGGAAGGAAGAGATGAGAGAGAGTAATAGTGACAGAGTGAGACTGAGAAAGATGCGGCTCGAGCATCACACAAGTGGTTTGGTCTTTTCTTTGCTTCAGTGCAGCAGTCCATGCAATCTTTCCTCTTCCTCCTCTTCCTCCTCTTTAGCCAACATTCTGAGCGTGCAGTTCTGCTTGACCAATAAGCTGTCAGAATGAGAGATGCAGCAATTACACTGCATCCATAGTCAGTAGACTGATGTAAGAGGGTATGCATCCAGTCGTGCCAGGAGAGAAAGTTAGAAAAGCAGAGGCTGGCGCTCATTACATTACATTACATTACATTACTGAGGTGCCCTTCAGCAAGGTGCTTAACCCCTAACTGCACCATCTGGAGCTGGACTGGGCAGATTCCAAGGGTGCATGTGTGCAGCAAGGTTAATTAGGAGCAAACAGCATTGATGCTCAGTGTTTTACCTTCAGGACATAAATGTTTAGAAATATCAGTCACACAACATATGCAGCCAATAATGAATCAGAGAAAGCTGAAAAAAGGGTTTCTAATGTTGTTATTACTCATATTTACAGCATGTAACTATGACTCAACAGAACAGACCATCTGATTCTCTTTAGTCAGACATTTATATTCTGCAGAGTGAAATGAAATACAATTATTTCAAAGAAAATCTATGGAATAAATCACTTCTTTATTAAGACTATAAATAGGATACCATGAGCACCACGCAGCTCTATTTGAAATCTGTTCCCTCCTCTCAGGCAAAAAAGGGCAATCAATAGATATGATTGATAACAGCAGGGAGCCTGAAAACAACACCTCTTCAGGTTTCAAAGACAGGAGCTACCACAAACAAAGCAAACAAAGCAAAACCGAAGACTTCATCAGATCAAGCAGACAACAGCTGCCAGCAGAGTTATCCAGTCAATACAGCCAAAAACTGAAGTGTGTCTGGCTGAATTCAAAAAGCAAAGAAGAACTTGGAATCAGTTCAATTTTCAAGTGGTATGGCAAAAGCATTTCTCAGATTTTCTCCTTCTTTATAGCTTTACAGCTTCCTCCACCTGAGAGAGGCGATAAATCTTGAGTTTTTTTCACTCAGTGGAGGCAATGACTGGACCAGAGGTCAAACCAGTAAGACAGATGAAAACAAGAGATTGTCTGGAGGCCCATTACAGGAAAATTGCTGTGGAGGGACGGGGACATTCATGCCCTGTCTGTGTAGGGAGCAATTGAGCTGGTGTGTGTTTATTAGAGTCCAGTAAGTGCAGGAGGGAGACAGCTACTGATGCATTGTTAATATAACTGTGTCGGTAAATCAGGGCCTTAATTCTGATAACATTCAAAAGTCTGAAACATCCGATTGAGGTTTGACATTCAAACAAATAGCTGCCACATGTTCTGTTTCCTCCTTTTTTTCCATCATTTCAGCTCCCTTTCTGCACATTCTTTGTTTCCTGTCAGAGCTGTGCTCCCCTAGCCACAGAGTGAATGTGCACTGTGACAAATGCCGTGTGGAGAATGTGGTCCGGCTGAATTCTTATGTTAGCACACTGCTATTGTTGTCTCCAAAACAAAAAAAAAGGCTTCCTGGAAATCCCAGCAAGTGGCTGCCTCCACATGCACAATATTTAGCAGAAAACAAACATTTGTGTCTTGAAATCAATTGCGGCTTTGTATGAATTTTAGGGGCAGAGTCATTGCTTTTGAAAATGTTTTGGCACAATTCATGGCATGCAGGCCCTTTTGGCTCTGCTGCACCTGTCATGTTAAGAGGCAAAAGGCCATCTGAGCTTCTTCATTTATTCCCATCTTGGAAACATATGGGCAAATCACACTGCATGCTAATTGAAGCTCAACATTGCAGCCGCAGTAAAGGAATGAAATAAATTATTTGTCACCTGTCCTGTGTGTGTGAAGGTGGACAGAGGGAGCTGAGTGACATTAAACATATTTATATAAAAAAACCAGGAAGCATTTCATCTACCTGCCATCATCTTCTGGGCCTCATATGGCTCCATGTAACCATCATTCTCAGTCGTCACTTTTTCCGTCGTGGTCTGGGTGCCACCAGCCTGCTCAGCGTCAAACGGGTCCGCATAGTCTTCAAGAATAATGAGCTGCAGAGGAGAGAAAAAAAACAAGGCAAGGTGAGACAAAGGGAGGGGAAAATAGTGAAATAGCAAAAGGGGAATACAGTTTGCTGCTCTGCTGAACACGACGACATGGGTAGACGTCAGGGGGGGTTGTATGACAGATACTGCTGTGGCCCAGGACAGGACCGAGTGATATCCACAGAGGCAGGCTGGGAGATAAAGGCAGAATCACTCGAACACAGCCCACCTCTGTATGCCTCAGCACTCTGCCACAGTGCCTCAGCTCTTAGCCTTCCAGCACACTCTCTGCTGCTACTGCTGGTCGCCCTAATTATATGATAGCCCTGTGACAGGCCTACATTTCAAAAGTAGAGAGAAGGAGACCACAACTGCTCAACTTTCTTAAGAGGAACAATTTGGCAGATTTATGCCAAGCTGGCAGCGAGCCACGGCTAATTGCAGTCTTGCTCTTTTGCTGAGTATTTTGTGCAGTAGATGGCAATTAGGTGGACATCCTGAGACCCAGAAATACAACTCAGACCTTTAAAGGGGAGAGCAATGATCTGCATCTTCTCTGCATTAAGGGCATATTTGTTTCCTTCCTTGCTTTTGAAGTAGGACCTTCCCTCAGAAAGGAAATTAACTCCCCTCCGAGACATCTGCCCTTTTGGACACTGGATCTCATGATGGGTTTTGACAGCAGGAGCTGGACCAGCTGTGAGAAAATAGATTTCTTCACCGCTGAGACTCCTGACAGACTAGGTCTAGGAGACAGGGGCTGAATACTTTGTAATTTGTGGATATAAAAAAAATAAGGACACGCTTATGCAAACAACTAAGCAAGCATGAAAACACAGAGATGACTGGCACTACACCCCATGAGTCACGCGTAACAGGAAGAGATTTGGTCTCATTACAAACAAGCTCATCACTCATCTGGTGGATGGGGCCTGGCGGGGCAGAGTGGAGGTTGAGCAGGCCTCATGCCTGCTGCGCTGCTACTCATGCTTGCCAAGTAGAGGCTAGGTGGAGGCATCTTTGCCACAGAGAGAGCAAGCTTCCCAGAAGCAAGGCCAACTGTATAAGACACACACACATTCGCATATACAGACACAAACGAAGACATCTGCAAAGAAGTGCAATGCATGATTTCTCATTTTGAGAGTTCTCATGAGGTCAAGTGTCATCTAAGTCAGACAGAAAAGAGATGTCCTGAAGTAACTTAGTGTCAAATGCTAAAATGTTCTCGTAAGCTGCTTAGTGACAGGGATATGCGTCAGGTATGTCTGAGCTGAAAACCTGTTTAATGTGAAATAAGCAGCTATAGAAAAGAAAGTAAGTACCACATTTCTTCAATATCCCCCACTCCATCTGTTTTGGAGAAACTTTTTTTTTCCTGCCACAGCTTAATTATGAGTTACTCAAATGTTTTGCTTCTGTGAAATTGAGCTGGAGGAAAAAAAATCCAACACAAACATTGTCCTGGTTTGTTTCTGTGCCACACAAATATACATATTTCACTGATGAAGTGATGAATATTCAGCCAAGTATCATTTCTGTAGCCCAAGAGACCCCACACTCTGCAGTTTATGCAATAGTGTCATTACCATCTGATCAGGCACCTTGCACTGAAACTCAGCCAATGGGAGTCCGGCTCTGCAGAGTCTGAGGTTAGACTGAGAAGCCCTCACTATGAAAACATATGAGTCACTTTAAGGGGAGGCATCAAGGCCACTGCCCATTTGGTTGTGGTTAACATGCTGTAGCAGAGCGGCCCGAAGTTTGAGACCATGGCCCACAAATGAGATAAAACACTCCAAATAGTACATCTTACATTCTCTTTATCAGCCATAGATGACTGATGGCCTTTCTGAAAGACATAATGTCAGAGGAATACAGGGTGAAGGGATGAAAACTTCTATAAGACGGATACATTTCTGCCGGGGGTGTGATTAAAATCAGAAATAAAAGCAAAGCTTAGATCTAAACATTTTGTTTAGTTTGGCCTTTTGTTTGCGCATTCATGGGCTGCAAATGTTGGTTTGCAAATGGTTTAAGTAGATGTGTGTCAAACTGCAGAGAATGTAAACTACACTTCACTAGAACTCTAACATACGGGGCTTTCTGCTGCTTCAAGCAATCCAAATCAGGCTGAATCAAAGTCTTATGTTTCAGGCAGGATGCATGAGTGGTCTAAAGCAAAACAAATAGGGATGCACGATATTGGATTTTTGCCGATATCCAATATGCCGATATATCCAAACCCCTTTTGGCCGATACCGATACCGATAACCACAAGTTTGTTTGTTTTTTTCACTGTAAAGAAAGCTGAGTCTATCCTGTACTGGAATTTATATGTTACTCTTATTGTGAAGGTCTTATTTGTTTAAGAAAGACACATAAAACAAGACAAAAAACATTTGATTTTACCATAAATAAGAAATGTATTATTTTTTTCAAACTCAAGACATTCAGTATTGAAATACAGAAAAATTATTTCTTTAGATCACATGAACTTTAAATGTACAATGCATTTTTAAACATAACCAAGTTGCATTTGATTATTTTAGAGCTACTGTAACAACCTGGTGACAGACACAGGGCTCTGCAGTGCAAATAAATAAAGTGCTACATTTTATTTAAGGAGTTTATTTTTCAGATGGAAAATAATAATGTCTGTATAACACCTTATTGGCTCTGCCTATCAGCAGAAATTTTCATATCTGCCAATACCGATAAACATGTTTTTAAGCTTTTATCAACCGATACCGATATTGTGCCGATAATATCGTACATCCCTAAAAACAAAAAGTTGGTGTCAATTATTTTCTATTTATGCTCTGCTCTTTTTTTTCTATTTGCTAAAAGCTGAGCTGGTATCATGAATGCTGGTTTAAAGTCAGTCCATCCCCAAATTATTCTGAAACACGTTCAGACAAGATGCAGCTGTATCGCATTAGCAACTTTCTACAATCAATACTGAAGATATCAATCTACAGCTGTTAACACAGCGTACATCTCATGTCCCCTGAGTCCATAGACCTTAATGAGGCTGCAAATGTCTGAGATTAAACAGCTCACACTTAGCAGTTTAGAAGTGTTTTTGTGTGTAGTTTAAAGCAGTAAAAGCATTTTTCAGCACCTGGCGCCTGTTCTTATTCCAGTCAGCAGAGACGACTGACGGCAAACAAGTTTCCAGCCTGACTAACTTTCAATTACAGTAAATAAACTGAAAGAGGCTGGTCATGGAAGAATGCAGTGGCCTGATGATTTTTCACTTCCATTCATGAAAATGTGTCAGAAGGATGGATGACTAACAAGAGTTGTTTAATCATCATCTCAGTCGTTTTATTGTTAACTCTAGCTTACAAAGATTCCTGCGGTCCTTGACCATTTTGACTAACAGACTGCCTCCTTAAGGGGCCAGCTCATGTTTGGGTGGAGGTGTTGGTTAATGCTTCCAAACTGTCCTTCCTGTCCCACTGCACTGGTGACCACTCGACAGCAGGAGACGCACAGGGCTCTAAGGAGAAGAACGCTACAGAGCGGTGGCGTCGCCTGGGGACACACCATCTGCCTTGCGGCATGCCAGGGTGTGTCAGGGGGGACTGCAGCCAAGCCACACTCGTCATGGGAGCAAAACTCCCCCCATCAGCACAAGACTGCTGAGCTTCAATCCATCAGGTCTTTGCTAAGCCATACTGTAAGCCTGCATGAATCTCACAAAGCCACCTCACTGGCTCAGGCCATGTCCCCATGGCAGCGTGGTCCTTCACTGTTCTGCAGCACAGAGAGAAAGAAATCACTCAATTACTTTCACTCCACAGCTCAGATCCCAGGTTGGCCGTGTCTTACACCTGCCAGAGCTCTGGCTGCTTGAAACAGCCTTCTTGAAATGCACCACGGCGCTCAGACGACGAAGCTGCCTTCAAATCAGTGGGAGCAGAGGGGGCACATTAGAGAAGGAGGGAGACTTTAACAGGCACCTGCCACTTTAGCTTAATGTTTCACCGTGCTGGAGGTTGTGGGATTACAATTCGATTGGGCCCTGGTCTTCCATTAACGCGAGAAAAGAGAGGCTCCCTCTTGCACTTTGAATGTTTTTGGCTTATCAGATAATCACTTGAAGGGCTGAACATTTCACAAACTAAATTAGTTGAAATTTGAGCTACATTTAATGTCTCTTTGTTTGATTTCTTTTGATCAAAACACATCCAGAGTAAACACCTGGAAGTGTGCAACATGACAAGCCCATAATTTCATCCTGCGACAGTCAGTGGAACATACATCACTGTTGATTATAATGAAGACTATTTCAGCTGAAGTGGTGCGGACAGGAACGTGATATAATGTCATAGCTGGTCTGGGGAGGGCTGAATGTGTCAGGGGCTCGTCAAGGTTGAAGCCCCTTTCAGGCTGCCAGAAAAGTCAGCAGTCTGGTGAACGAAGAGGAAGAAAAAAAGAGAAAGAAGGAGGACTGACGTGTGTGATTTATGTCTCACGCCACGGGGGATTTCAGCCACCAATAACCTAATACAACCCAGTGCTTAGCAGCTCAATTGCATTAAGGCTTTTCAAAAGGCTCTTTTTGCTGCTATTGCTCTTTTGTTCTTCAGTTTAAAAAAAAAAGAAAACACGCCACTATTGTGAGGACAGACAGGAAGGGAGGGGAGAGAAGACAAAAGATGACGAGAGACTATTTTTTCATGTCCTTCCACAAAAATTGAGCTGCCATGCATGACGTATGTTTGCTCCTGTTGGCTGAAAAAATGTTGAAACGTTCATGTAAAAGCCAAAGTCAGCAAGCTGAGCGTCATTGAAGTGCCTCTGCTGATAGCTCCTCTGTCTTATCTCTGTCCATAAACACAGGATGAATGCTGTGTGTGCAGTGTACAGTCATCTGGAGATATCTTTGCCACAGTCTTCTAGAAAGAAAAACTCCCTAAAGGCAATTTACTTTAGTGAAAATGTTCACAGCTTCTCTGTTGACATAAGGCAGTTGCTACCAACCAGATACTTTCAAGTTTCTAAGGAGTGGGTGAAAATCTGGTTACAATCCAGCAAAGGCTCCTTGTGAAGACCGAGCCCTGCTGGGTTTAGTATCTCCCAAATGGATTAGGCACAAGGAAAGCGGGCTTCACCTCCAAACGAAAGACATCGCAGGAGAGCATTTCCCACCATGCAGACCTGACATTAATGAAACTTTATTGAAGCGTTTCCAAGGAAACCCTGTTGCCGCTCAAGCTTCTGCTCCAGTGTGAGGCTGGAAGAGTGATGTGTCTCTGTTAAAGGCCTGTTTGGGAGTCTGCAGGTGTAGCCGTGATTAAATTATTGTATTTGCTGTAAAGACACCTCTCCATAATCAGTCACAAGCTACAGCAGTGTGCGCACCAGTGGAAAGCAAATGAACAAATCCAGTTCATTTGTGGTGTCATTGTTTGAAGAATTAACTACAGTTACAGCAACATGGCGCTTGAAAGCTTGTTCATCAACGTGACTTCAGACTACGTGACAATAACATGCCTACTCTTCTTCTTTGTTTTCTCTGTGAGAGTTGGAAACAAGCTTTTGAAAACAACATCCGCTCCATATTGCTTTTCTACTATTCAGCCTAAAAATGGCGTTTTCTTCACAGTGACAGCTGCCATCATTATGAGGCTCAGGATGGAGCGAGTGTATGAGTGAAACATACTGTCCTATATACGTTTGGAGGATTAGATTCTGAACATCAACGTATGCAGCCTCAAGCTTCACATACGTCTCCCTCAGCGACATCTGTGCCGTTCAAAGAACAGCTCACTTCTGGCTGCCGACTTATTTATCACACACACTCACACGCACACACTCACACAAATCCCATTTAAGATTCAGACCACATTAAATGTGGTCCTCAGATCTCTGCACTCCACCATGTGGGGCAGCTTTCGCACAGCAGCCAGGGTGAAGACTCTTTTGGCACATCTGATTTAGCCTGTTGTTGATCCTAGGAACGCTTCCAGATGCAGCAGCAGCAGCAATGCTGATACCTTTCCCCATACTTTAGCGAGAAAACAACATCAGCTATGTCAGGGTTTATGCTGAAATCCTGAGGTTAAATTCAATACCTTTTTAAGACTTTTTTAAAAACCTTTCAAAAAGTCCTAAGACCTTATTACGACTTTACGCTGCTGTTAGCAACCAATCTTTGACAGTTGTAGTTTGCATTTTGATATAAATTAGGTAAACTGAGAAAGAATAAAGCTTGGAAGAATATGTGAAACTAAAGGCAGGTTAATTGGCATTCCAATTCCCACAACAAGTAACAGCAGTTATTCAAGGCCAACTTCCAAAAAAAAAAAAGAATTTTATTTCATCATTGTCAAAATTTAGGACATGTGCTTGAGATTGTGTTATTTGCTTTCTGTCAGCGTCACATACGGACGGCTACAAAACTACTCTACAAACTGAGTTTGTTGTCACTTTAGCCTACGGACATGTTGGGCTGCTAGCGATAAATATAGCCCGCGCCTCACAAAATTACAACCTTGCTTGTTGTCACATCTCAAACAATAGCGCTACGTAACTGTATTTATAATTTCCTTATCTTGTCGCGTTGTATCCAGTAAAAAGGTGATTTGCACAAAGGAAATTTGTTCCAAAACAACTGAGATCAGGGGAAGCTTTCTCTAAATCACAAGAAACCAAGATCCCAGGTCCTCATAAGTCTAAGAAATTTTCTCTCAAGGCTTGAGAAACTCTTGTGATATAGAGTGAAATATTTTGAGAAGCTTTTTCTAGATCCTCACGCTGGTCTGTGATGAGTGTGACGAGCAGAATGATCGTCCAATCACCAGGTGTGGTTATTTTTGAAGGTTCAGACCCTGAAAACATTTAGAACCAGATAGACTATTTCTGTGGCGGATATATGGAACCTTCTGTCTGGCATGTCAGGCTAGTTTGTAACAGACGGAAGGAGGAAAATAAATATTCATGGATATGTCCAATAAGATATAATACCTCATAACCATACGATTAAGACTTTTTAATACTTTTTAAGGGCCTTGATTTTCCCACAACTGATTTATCGACTTTTAATACTTTGTAAGATCCCGCGGACACCCTGTATGTATATAATCAAATAGTAAGAACGTAAAGAACAAACAAGGATAAAAAAAAGACATAAACTTGCACCTTGGTAGCCTCCACATTGCACTTACAGGCTAATACTTTTAGGCATTTCTTGGATTTGAAAGCCCCTTAAGTTCAGAGCGGTACGATATTAAAATAACCATCAGTCATAGTTGACACAGAGACTGTAGATCTATATGCACTAACAATTTAGGTATGTGTGCTGAAGTTAGGGAAGTGCAGCGCAAAGAGAGGTATCTGGAGTTCATCGTCAGTGCTTATTCAAATCAGGCAGCATTAAAGCATATTCTGCTCAAAGTGGAGCTCATCAGGCCTTGGCAATCATGAAGAACACCTCGAAATGAAACATCATGGTGAAAAGTACTTTTTATGTGTCTGAGACCTCGAGGCTGTTAAAAATAGACTCCCCTTCTATTTCTTTAACATGCTATCACAACAGTTATCTTTATACACCATAGAACTTTGAGTTTCAGCATCAAATCGTTGACAACTTACATCATATTTTCTAGTTAACTATTAAAGCTCTATGGAGTATTCCCAGTTGGCAAATAACTTGCATGACAGCCTATGTAATATATAACATGCATCCTTATTGTGATCTTAACATGTGCAAAAAAACTATGGCAAAAAAAGTGTCAGAACGGAACAAGGAAAAAGCTCTTTATGTAAAGATAGATCTACCACCGCTTTGTACCCTCACTGACTTCAGAACAGCAACCATATTTTGCCCCTCTTATCCATTTCATTAATGGTGCAGAGGCCTTGTTCACATTATTATTTGCCCCAAAGCACCTTTAAAGGCTATAAAGAGTTTACTGTAGCATCCCAGGCTGCTTTTTTTATCTCTCAGACGTCAAATGCAAACATTACACAGCACTGTGCTCAAGATACTCCAAACCCAAAGGCTAGCTAGAAAACAAAAATGAAAGGAATCATCTCAAAGTGTTGCTAATTATGTTAGTGTCTTAACCTTTAGGATTCTCATGACATATCCTGGTGATTATTTTATCATGGACACACTGAACACAAGCTTTTCTCCTCCCTCTTTTTTTAACCTTAACTCAAATCAGAAGAAGACAATTGTTGATAATAGGGGTGTAACGCTACATATCCGTGCCAAACCGCTCCATAAGGCCGTTCGGTTCGATACAGTGCTGTTAGCCGTTAGCTGGTGGCTCTTTAATATTCACATGAGTACTTGTCTATGATTGGCTGAGCAGGGAAGGCGTTTTAATATTCATGAGGAAAGTGGTCTGTGATTGGTGCTTATGTGCATATCATGTGGACGTGACGTCTCACGGCGAGCCAATCACTTGTGACAGACAATAAAGTTTCTATCTATCCATCTATCTATCTATCTATGAATATCAAAGAGCTTCCGTAGCCACAGGAGCTTGTGTCCGAATTGTGCATCATGGCTGCTGCTAGCGACCAACTGGAGCTTGAAGAGCCTCCCCCCTCGCTGTATAATGGCAAGTTTTTGGTTTAATAAACATGCTAAACAAGCATGCAAGGTTTTGTGTTGTTCCATACTGTACCGAAAATGTACCGAACCGTGACCCTAAAACCAACGTATGCACCGAACCATGATTTTTGTGTACCGTTACACCCCTAGTTGATAACTTTCCATCAGAACTTCCTAAGTTTTTTTGTGTCACTCGTTTGAAAAACAAACACTTTTTATTTTAAAAGTCTTCTGGTCCCAGCCGAGTTTTCGATTTACCACACATAAAAGCTCCAAACGCTGTAGAGAGAGAATGAGTGTTTGAAAAGATGTTGCTGGGTTAAATCCAATAAACAGATTAAATTGTTCTCTGGCGTAAACATGTGCACACCCATCACCCTTTCTTTTTTATACTTCAACAAATGACCTTGTGGCTTTAACAACAGTAAGTAGCTAAATGTGTAATCTTACTTTTCAATAAAGTCCCAGTCTCTCTTCCCTTCTGATGAATGACTGCACTTTTCTTTAGCACCCAGGGCAGTGGAGCACAAAAAGCACCCTTACTTGTCCCCAAGGACCTCCTTCATTGAAACACACTCCACACAGCCACTTAAGACCTCCAGAGGAGAAAGGGGAGGAGGCCGTGGGTTGCACCCTATGAAGGTGCTCTTAATATGCGACAGATATTCAAGATTAAGTACTTGACGACACGCTTGACAAAATCCAATTTCCTTCCTCTGCCCCCTTCCCTGTGCAATAGATTTATTGGCAGTGTTTCTGCTACATGGTGAGGAGAGTTGATAATAATTCCGGTGCTACAATACACTGCTGGAATTTTATGCAAAATGATAATCCCATGCCAATGTGAATGAGTAATTTGTCTTCAACACGGTCCACACCAATTTCCCTCATCACTACAGTTATTATGAAAACACCAATTTGTTGAGAATGAGGCTGAAAAGAGGATAATGAAGTCGTTTGCCCATCAAACACACAAGTATGCTGACACACACTGTGCACATTTAATTCACTCCTGTGTGATGCTGTGAACAACACAAAGGCAAAAAACATCATTGTTTATTGTGGCTCCTATAAGATAAAAACCAGCACAATTAGGAAAGTAGGGCTTTATGAAACAACATGTGGGGATCCACTGGGATGGGAGCTTTGATTTCTGGAGGGTGATTTATGGAGCAGGGAGAAAAACAAGCCACAGTCAGGCTGTAAACAAAGCTGCACATTTTGAGGAGAGGACGTCTTGATTGAGGCTGGAAGCTCTGTGGCCTCAGATAGCCTCCGTGTGGTGAGGATGCACTGGCGTCCCTGCACGTCGCCTACACTGACAATAGAACAAGTACACAGGGTGGAGTCCCATGTTTCGGCCACAGCTACGTGGCTTCCCACCTCTGTGTGCTCAAAGCCAGAGAGGCTACATTAGCAGGAGTGAGGGACAATCCCCAGAGCGTCTGACAGCCCTCAGTGTAGCACCCATCAGCCGTGTTCTGCCACTGTTTGTCACTATTTCTGACATCTAGATTGCTTGTGTCGAAATAACCCAGAACATTAAGCCCGGTTATATTTCAGCAAGCAAGCAGCAGCTACAACACCCGGCCAGCACAGAGTGGCGAGCACAGACATGTCAAGTTAAAAAGGGAATGTCACCAAGTTGTAAACACTTCCTGTCAGGAAGGGAGCACTTCCTTAATCCTGGAGCAACCAAGCCATTCCTTATTTTTTTTTCACCAAACAAATGCAGATAGTGGCTCTCTTTCTCAGTCACTGTTCTTATCACAACAGCAGCTAATTTTAACTTTCAAAAGATAAGATGATAACGTTTGACCACGGCTCTCTGTGAGAATCCCTTTGACCCACTTTTCTTTCAGCAGACTCGTGTCTCATTCACAGATTTTAAAGAAATGAGTCTGGAATCCTAGTAGGAAGAAATGGAAGTGTTGGGCTTCCTGGTGGGCACTCAGATCACAGGGCAGAGCCGTTCGCAAGGCGGAAGTCTGGCTGCCTCCTGCAGTGTGACACAAAAACAACAGCCTACACTCACACAGGAGATAAAAAAGGCAAATCAAATCTCTATGATCTCCACAGTCGAATGGATTTGGATGCAAAATAACGATTTGGTTGTGGCTTAAATTTACATACTTTTACCAGAGAAGGGCAAGGCAACTGGTTTTTCAAAAACAGTGTAAAAAAAAGTGAATGTTTCATCTATATTCTCTTTGTGCCTCAGACAGCATGCAAGCTTTAAGCTCAATTTGTTTGCTTTTAATCTGCGTGTGACGATACGCCTGCCCACCAGGACTCCCTGCATCTAGACTCGGTTCTGCGCACACTGTCATTAAACAAAACAGAGCCATGTGTGTGCAGCTCCCCAGCGGCTGGGGTTGCAGCAGTGGTGCGCAGGATAATTGTGACCTGGTGGAATCATGTGACTGATGTTCCGGTGCAGCGATAGAAAAAGCAAATCAAGCAAGAAACACAACCGACTCCGCTGGGACTCCTTAGACTGTGAAGAAAGCTCCCAGACAGAGGAAAAGAAGAAAATGAGCAAACAACGGCTAAAGGCCATAATTTTAACAAGACCTTTAACTTTAAAGCACATGTGCTGGGATGCTTGTATACTAAACCCCAGCAGGAGCAGTTCCTTCAGTAAAAGATGCTGGATTTAAGCACTGTGGTGCAAATATAATCAGACTCCATGATTTATCGATATGAGCTGGAGTTTTTGGAACAGAGCTGCAAAGCAATGACATTCAGGCTGTCTGTGTTTCTTTTACTACAGGATGACTTCATCCTAGCCCAGAGAGGCGGAGTCTAAACATGTAAGGGTAAGTCTCTGTGCTTCTTCCTTCCTCTCAAAGCGCCCTTCCAGGATTCTTCTTCAGGTCACAGGAATTTGGTGCTCTTTTGTCAAAAAGGGGCAACAAAAAGCAGCGAGTATGGAAGATAATCTGCAAAAAGTAAAAGTCTAACCAGCAAATTAGCAGAGTATCACACCTGACTTAGAGCAGGGCTTCTTTTTGAGAATGGATCAGTGACTGAATTTAGTTCAGGAAATGAATACCACTCTTTGACTCATGTGTGAAGAATGGGATGAAGTGGAAATGAGGATTTCACAATCATGTCCGGCTCTTCATGTCAACAATATCACAGGCTAGACTTTACAGATATGAGTCAGGGAAATTATTACAAAGCACTTTCTTCTTTTTACACTGTTTAACTGAAGTGCTGAATGATTTATCCACTTACTGAAGATGTGACTCAACAAATTCATCACGACGGTGTGGATAATTAAGAAAAACAACAGCTGCAAAATCTGAGAAATGAACCACACAGCTGCAGCACCAATCTGCTGATGTTCTCAACCTGGAAATCACATCATCAGAGCTGCAGGAAACGACTTCAGATCATCACATGTAAGGTAACATTAGTGCTGTTAGATTTAATTTCTCTGAGTTTAGGCCTGTCACGATAATCAATGAATCAATTAACCGAACGATAAATAAAAACGTCCCCGGTAAGTTTGCCAGCCTCAATAAACTGACACGTTTGTTTTCCTCCTCTCTTTTGACCAAAGAGGCTGAATGAGAAGATGGCTCACTACGTCTATCTTTCCTTACATTGGGGTGCATAGGTTCTATAGCGGATTTAGCAGATTTATAGCAGAGTGAGCATCTGTCAAAAATGCGATCTTTGGGGTGAAGACGGGGCTGCTCGCGCGTACACACGGAGAGAGCTGAAGTGAGCGTCCTAAGGGGTAAGGAGGAAACACACACTAATATGAGTGATGGCACGAAAGATAGGGTTCTTAAGCCGCCTGCCACAGTCCCAGTGTGGGAATATTTTGTTTTTTATCAGAATGAACGAAGTGTGAGCTCATTAACACCAACAAGCTGATATGTCGCATTTGTTTGAAAATAGTGGCGACGAAGAAGAGGGAGGTGCAGCGGAGCCTTGTTCTTTGACAATCCGCTCTAACTGAGGCTTTTAGTCGGCAAAGTAAATAGAAATAAAAGCGCCAAATGGTGGGCGCTCAAAGACAGCTACATTGCCAAAGAAATGCAGCCCTTCAATACGGTTGAAAGCCAGAAATGTTAAAAATGACTGACAGACAGTACGGATTGACTGGGAAAAAGTACATGTTACAAACAATTCAGGAACTGTATAAACTCCCTTTTATTTAGGCTATAGTTTTTATTGTTTTTTTTTTTTGGTTTTTTTGGAGTTTCGTTTTTTCTTTAGAGACAGGGTCTATGTTTTATTGTTTTTGATTAGTATTAATTATTTTCATTGACATGTATTTTTTTCTAAAAGAGAGTCCATTTCATTTTCATTGTATTTTTTTCTCTTTCTTGTTTGTTAAATTTATTATATCTTTTGTTTTATTTATTTAATTTAAAAGATCCTGACCTTTTAATTACAGTTAAATACTCTTAAGAAATTAAAGTTTCTTGCTTTTGATATGGTGTACTCACTTTATTATCCCATTTATCAAAATTATATCAATGAAAAAATGGGAAAAAAATCAAAATAATATTGACAATAATATCGTTTATCAACAATAATATTTTGAAAAATTATCGTCTAGCAAAATTTGTTATCATGACAGTCCTACCTGAGTTATAGGAGTGTTAAAAAAAGTAAGGAAAGTATGATGTAATCTCCGTCACTATGACAAAACAAAATAAACATGTTTGTGTAAATGTAGACCAATACGGCCACATCCAGTCAAACCTGCAATAACCCAGCCTTTGTCTTATCCAGAAAAGCACTGAACTGCCCACAAAAAGGCGCGCTATGACAAAACATGACGGGCTTTCATGTTTTGTCCATTTTCCATCTCCCCGAAGAAAACCGCTCTCACACACTCAGGTGATATTGACGTTTGTGCTTGACATTTTCTCCTATCACTGGCACAGATGAGAGCGTGAAAGGCCGGTGGGATGTATTTATAAAAGTCCACTGATGTCTGAAGTGCCAAGGTGAAAGGCCGGGGAAGATATTCAGGTTGTGGGGAAATGACTCTGAGCTGAGTTCAGCTGAGCTCTGCGGGTGCTGTAATCTACTGTATGGTTAAACAGGCCTTCTACCCACGCCTGAAGACTGTGAGCCCAGCAGGTGTGCCTGTGAGAATGTAATTCAGCTTTTTCACATACCGCTGTGCCCCATCTGAAGTTTAATCTTATCATTACACACCCAAATAGACCCTGAAGAATGCAAAAGACAAAGGGATGAAATAGTATCTCTTCTCTGGAAGCCCATGGGTCACACCTGTCTTCTTTCTACTGTGGCAACTTCTATCTAACTGGTGTTGACTTACTGTGTAGACTTTTACAGTAATCAAGATGAAACATACGCTTCATATGGTTCAGTCTTTCCTAGTTCCTTCATTGCCCCACAATAGCGTTCTCAATATCCCTATTTTAGGTCATTCTGAAGATCTCGTTGAAACGCTCCGTTTCCAGAATTACCTCCAGTAACCTCGCAACGTCACAGCCCTTTGTGCTCTGATTGGTCAGTTCTATCAGAGGGGCGGAGGGGGTAGAGCCAGGGGGCGGTTTTTGCAGCATGGCAGTATTTACTAAATCGCCACATTGAATGGAGCAGACCGAGCGAGTTTGCTGTTTGCCAAAACTTCACCGTAAGGCATTGATAGCACTAATAAAATGGCAGAGTGTAGGATACGTCCTTTTGTATTGGACCCCAAGTCAGACCCGGATGGTTCTGCAGCTCAGGAGGAAGAAAATCCACTTCGACACAGATCATCTCAGGACGCTTCAGTGTGGTGAGTCAAACCAGTACTGTAACATGTATAGTTTATACATGGAAATATAGGCAGACTTCACCAATAAACTATTTCTATAACAGGGCTCCATCCTGCTCCTTCACTTTTCTCTGTCTGTTTTATCCATCATGCTGAAAGTGTAGTCTAAAGATCGCCTCTACCGTCAGTTCTTCACTATGTTAGCACTCAGTCAAGTTAGCCAGAGCTAGTAGGGAGCTTTGTTTATACTCGGCCCTCGGTGGGTGTATCCCTCGGTGGTGGTTGTGTGGCTAACTGACTTCACAGAGGAGGAGCTGCTTTATCAGATTACTCCAATAAAAAGAAAGGATCCTCGTGTCGTCATGAAGGCCAAAATCTCGAAGCCAAATGTCAATGACCTATTTTCAGAGGCATCAAATCTCGTTCTAGGATATCAGAAAAAATACAAACACTTAATTTTTGAAAATTCAGGAGGTGTAAGGTCTTGTTTTCAACCTTATTGTTTTATATGTAAGTATTAAATCAGGGATCAGCATGATATGTCCCCTTTAATGAAATAATACAAGCCTGCTCTCTTTGCTCAAAGCATCTTTCTTTCTGTGCACAGGCGATGTGTCTGCACTTTTATTCATCCACAATGGCAGAAAACCAAAAGACAGAATCTTTTTTTTTAAAGACTTTTCTCCTTTCAATAAAAAACAGATTCCTTCGACAGCATCTGCCCTAAAAACATCAATTCTTTCCTGACCCGAGGCCATGCTTTCCATCTAAAATCTGTTGACTATTTTTATGAAGTGTTGTAAACGTACGAAAAAACACACACAAAAAAGTTCAAAGACACAACTTCCTGGGAGAAGATAGAGGAGGTTTTTCCACCTCCAGCAAAATCAATTGAGATGCCGAGTAGGGTCGAGTAAAAAGGTGCAATGTGGAGATATAAGAAAATAAGCAGAGGAGAAATCTGAGGATCCAGATGTCTCTGTTGGCTGTCTGAGCCAACTGCATGTTTCTATAGATAGTTATGCAAGCTGGCTGGGAGGATCACTGAGTCAAAGGGTCCCCGAGCCATGGAGGAGGCTGCAGTTAGATTGGAACAGCAGCTTCCCAGGTGCACAGACGGATGATGATGATGATGACGGCCTCCTCTTTGCAAAGATGCTGCAGCCTATCAGCTCTGCGTTACGCTGCTTTTGTTTACACATTTCCGAGTGGTGGCTGTCATCACTTTTCTGTGTCCTTGAAAGAAGTTTGGTTAGTGCTGAGTAGTGCGATGAGCCGGGAGATGAGGCCTTTAATTAGCTGCAAGGCAGGATGATAATTGATCATCTCCCTCAACTCACTCTACCATGAAGGGCTCGGCACTAGTCAAAGAAAAACACATCACAATGCCATGGAAACTACAAGCAGCAATCAGAATAAAGTATGAAGAGTGCAACCACAGGCATTAAGGAAATCTGAATAAACTGACACCTCTAAGATGGTGGTTGTCATGAAAAACAATAAAGATTAAACTTTGCATAAAATATGCTTTTGATCTGAGCCGCTTCATGTTTCCTCTCTGGGAACCTGGCAAATAGAAATGGACTGTGGAAATTCACTTGATGTCGCTATTGGCATTTCAGGCATTAGGAAAGCAGTGATATAATTAGCATTCATGAGTCAAGTAATTAAAACATCAATGTGACCAAGCAGTGCTGCTAAGCCACTTGCGTGCTCTCTGCTCAGGCCCCAGCAGGCAGTGCTCAGTCTGTGCATTAGTTACTGCGATGACCAAGTTTCTGTGAAGCTACTCCGACTCTGAGGATCACGATGACAATCACGTTTGTGTTAGTGTCTGCATTATACACTCTGCTTTTTAATCACTGCCTGGATGTCTCTCTGAGTCTGTGAAAATAAATCCTTGAGAAAAGTAGCCATAAAAACAAACAAGAAGACATAATGTGAACTTGTACACTTTCAACCTTTCAGCGCTGTAGCCTGAAGGGAGAGTGAGTAAAACAAGCAGCAAACAGAGCGTCCTCCCACTGAGACTGTTGTTACAAGTCTTGTCTCTAGAATGGGACGATCACACATTGACTACACTTTTAAAATCACCTGGAGAGTCCTTCTAACAAGGATTTACAAACAATTATCATGGTTAGCCACAGCTGGAAAGGAAATCCTTCTCTTTTGGACCAACAGTAATCCCCAGAAAAGCTTTAACATACATGTGAAACAACGCAGTAGTTAAAGCGGAGCACTGAGTCTCATCTTCAGGGTTCCTTTTGCAAACCATCAATTAATCTTTTATCCAAAATGAAACACACTTGTGTGTGTTACTTAATGTGACAGTTCAGAAACACAATAAACAAGACATGTAATAAAGGCTGCAACTGATTGTATGTTCCTCTTCCTCCTGAGTGTCAGGTGACTTACAGTCAGGCACACAGTGAAAGCACTCAGCTCAGCAGGATTAAAAAAAAAAATACAATACTTCTGATACTTTGCAAAAAAAAATGGCACAAGCTCAAGGTGAAACAGCTATTGATCGCTGTGACTGAAAGTATAAAAGACACCAGCTCCATAAAAGGCTAACATTCATATCACAGTTTAAGAGACCTAAAGTAGTGTCAGTGTTCATTGTTCCCAAGGTTCATCAGAGGCCAAAAATATCCACCCTCAGATTAACACTAACAGTCCTGGAGGATAAAAGCGTAGGCTTAATGCCCAAATCAAAATTATTTTGAAATCAGGAATGTCCCGTTTCTGATCCCAAGTATCTGATCTGGGCTGATTTTCATTTTCTAATGTCTTGTCTGAAATGAACAATCACATTAGCCGTCATTGAGCAAAAACTGCTGATCAAGGCTGATACTCAGTATAACCTGCTGAGTGTGCCTCATGAACCTCATGATGATGATAAAATAATGAAAGAAGGTATGGTTCCTTGATGTATAACCATAGACTTTAAAAAATATGGACAAAGTCTCTGCTAAATCAACCATCCGTTCCTGATAGGACTGGAACAAAATGCTATTCTTGCGATGCGGGGGTGCCAATTCGATTAAAATTGTGATTCTTCAATATTTACAATTTTTGTGATTTTTTGTTTGCTTTTTTTACCACCAGACCATGTGAAAAAGTTAATGATGATGGTAATGTCTACAGACTATACCAAGAGCCGTATTTTTCCAATAAAATGTGCATAACAAGAGCTAGAGAAACATATCAACCACTGCAAGAGTAAAATTGGTAACTTTTTTTCCAATACAGTTTACAAACAAAGACTGAAATTAAGAATTTCAATTTAAAAAAAGAAAAAAAAAAATTCTGATAAAGAATCACGATTTTTATACCGTCAAACAAAAACTCCTGATATCGACTTTCTCTCCCCCCCAGTTCCTGATACAGAGTAAGAAAGCGGATTGTTGGCAGGGGCCATATTAAAAATGACGTGGGCTTTCAGCTTCCTATCTAACAGCTATAGGGCGTCCGTCCAATAAGCTGAGCTTTTGATTGGACAAACAAGTAATCAATATTTTCCAAACCGCTATGTTCAATAAAAAAAATCAACCCACCAACAGTGTGCGCCAATAGGGAAATAAGACTTAAGCCATTTTTGAACCACTTGGTTTCACATCCTGCCTCATTGATTGGTAGTAGTAAATGGAATTAATAAGCTCAAGACGTATTTTTTTAGCTATTAGTTTTTACTATTCATTATTGTAAATGACACAAGAAGGGTGCAGCGCCCTCTTTACCTCTTTGGTGAAGTCTGTCTCTGCAAATCCAAATTTCCGGTCAGGAGTCAGTATCAGCAGATATTAAACATTAAAAAATCTATTCGGTATCTTTGACATCAGGGTGTAGGAGGGGCTGTGCGCTGAGCTGCCACTTGCTCATTTGGAGGTGCTCAGCTGGTTTTAAGGTTTAGGATTCCTTCAGTATTTATTGCCCCTGAAATATACCCAGCCAGCATGTCCACTCCAAATATGTCCTGGAATAAAGCAGTGTCAGGTACAGGTCTGTGTCTTTCTGGCTGTACTTTCTAAGTCTTCAGAGACTGCAAACTAAGCTGCCGCTGCCTGAAGCGCATCTTTTTTTTTCTGTCTTCGCAGACATCACATGATTGATAAATATAATTATAAATGATTGTTAAGCGACTTGAAATGTTCACAGACTTGTTGGCTGGAAATGTTTTAATGTCGTGCCAACATCTTGTGCTTCTAGATGACTGATTAATGTGTGTCTTAAGGGTAAAACATGAGACTAATGTAGGATGATAGAAGAAGACTTGTGTGGCGCTCAGCTGGAAGAAAAGAATCAAATCGTCGAAGCTTCAAGTTCAACAGCAGGTTCTGATTTGACTGACAAAACTCTGCGCTGGGCACAGCTTCGCGGTTTTCCCTCACACTTCTGTCTCCTCCATTAAACCATTTTTATTTAACCTTCAGCACCTGACAGGAAACCTATAAACCCTTCTGCTGTCATATTGCCTAAGCCCACCAGCTGTCAGTACTGATTTAGCACGTCTATAACATCATTTAGACCAGGAGGTGTGAGGTACTTACACCAAACTATACAATCATCCACATGCCTGTTGACGCCATATGAGCCCATGCAGAGAGAACGAAAAGTGAGGAGGAGGAAAGGCAACTGGATTCCTGACAGGGAGGGAATCTGAATAAGCACCAATTAACATGAGACAACTCTAATCTGTTTGATCAGCTTGAACAGCTGCAGTGGTTGGGTGAAAAATTCAGCTTCCCTGCTTGTTTTACTGATAAAACATAGCTGTATGATTGTTGAACCAGAATACCAAAGTCATGAGCGCTCCTGAAAATGAGAGGCTGACAAATATGAACTCAGGAGACAGACCTTCACAAGATTTCAAGACTGTGTAGAGGTCATGAAGGAAATTTCAAGAACTGGGAGCAGAAAGCACTACCAACGCAACACTTCTGTGACAGGTTGCAGACACTGTGCAATATAAATAAAAGAGTTGATCTAAAAGCAACTGTGAGCTGACCACAAGTTACAAGACAGGTGTGAGAGCAAACACAAAAAGGAGGAGGAAGCAAAGGGCAGAAATCAAGATGACAACAAATATTCCACAGCACAGCCGTGATTGGGACGTGACCTGAGGAGGAAGCAGCAGTGGGCAGTGTGTATTTTCACCGAGCTCTGCTTTCTCCTCTGTACATGCAGATCCTAAAACATTCCTCAGGAGGGTCACATACATGGTATGCTCTGTCCGCAACCTCACTGACACTGAATGTCTCGAGTTTCTCCAAATGACCTCTGTGTGTATGAATTCCTAGCAAGCGTGACATGACAGCGTGCTCCAAGGCAAAAACTGGCATGCATTCTGCCAGCCTGCTTCTGTCTGTCTCCACATTCACTGTGTGCTGCTGATGAGTATGCAACAATAGCCAACAACTTGAGACCTGTGCTTAGAAGAACTCAAATTAGAGCCACTCAATCATAAATCCATCCCTGGTTGTTTTACTCCAAGGCTGCAAAAAAAAAAAAAAAAGCATCCTCACATGATTGAGCTTTCTAGTTATAAAGACAAGATTAATGTTCAATCTAGCCACAGGGACTGTGAATAAATCTACATCACAATGTCGTTTGAGAATATGCAGCAGTTTAGGAGGTCACCAGCACTCTACAAGTTCAGTGGAAGCGACACATAGCATGTCATACGTGTTAGATATTGAGCTGCATGTGTCAACACTGCTCCTCCGCAGCACTCCCTGTAGTGCAGGTTAGTTATTAGACGGGGGAGGATGTCGCAACTGTGGACAGCCGTTGTGTGGTTGTGATAACAAGTTCTGCCGGTTGTAACGATTCATTCCTTACAGGAGTAGGTCAAGTGTTTCAAAAACCTGACCATGTCAGATTTAGGGAACAGATAGACACGGTGTTTCTGAGAAAAAAATGCTTTTTGTGAAACTAGCGTCACACACATTTTCAGTACAAAATGTTAACGAGTCTACAAAAGCGTTTCGTCTTCAGGCTGGTGACTTATATTCATCATTTAAGCAAGTTCCATGCCACACGTAGTAGTGTCTGCTCTATATTTAACCACAGACTAAATTCTGGACCAAACTTCACCCACCTTCTCCTTGTTGTCGTTTTCCGAGGGGGGTGAAGTGGGAGATTTAACACTCCCCACAGCAACAGCTTGTGTGACTGTGACACCGCCGCCCGGAGCCGGACTGCTCTTTTCGATTGTTTCCACCTTGATAAGTCGGTGTTTTGGGGACACATACTTGATGTCCGGCGACCCCACAGTGTTCAAGCTGGAGCCATAAGAAATATTTCCACCTGGAGTGTACGGGTCCTCGAAGTCCAGCTCCTTTTGTAGTTTGTAAGCAGCGAGGATGTCCGGCTGAGCGGGGCTGGGGAAGGTGGCCCCGGAGCTGGTTTGTTGGTAGCCAGGCGCACCGGGCACACCGGTGTGACAGTGTCTGTAGTCCGGTTTTGGAGGCGCCGGAGGGGGTGCTTTGGTAGTTTTGAATCCTAGGTGCTCCTTGAACCACTTGGCCATGCTGCCAGTGCATCGCTCTCAAGTCAAATGTAGTTTAGTTCCACCTTTTCCTGCCAGCGGAGCCCGAGTCTGGTCGTCAAAGTGAGATCCTCGGGTCACCCGCGGCCAGCAGACCGGTGTCTGAGCGTGTTGCCAGTCTCGTGCGACTGTGTCGGTCCGCGCGCGTGCTGGAGGGAAGCGCAGCCACGGGCACTTTTTGATCTGCCTCGCCGCAACTCTGTCACTCACCACTCGGCTGCACTCCACGTCAGGTTTCCAGGCTACGCAACATGGGAGCCCTTGTGCAAGAGGAACACACGCCCCCCCACAACCTGCCCTCCCTACCTGAGACATTCACTGCCACCTACCGGACTTCTGAAACTCATCCGACTGTTAAACTACCAGACTGGCTGTCACAGCTGCTCTCTCAGCTAAAATAATTAAAGAAAGAAAGAGCGTAGGTGCTGAGCGTTAACTATTCCCGGTTTCTATTTTAGCTCAGTTATTCACAGAGGAATTAGGCTATGGGTTGATAAGTAGATGAACAAGTAGCTTCAATATTTCTGGGCTGTAAGGTGTGTGGTGATGCCTGACAGGGGCGTGTCGGGGCTTTTTGACTGGGGTGGCCCTACATGATTATGGCCTGAAGTGTGTGAGTACATGTGCACATACTTTACCCTAACTCTGATAACAGTGAATTTGTCAATTCTGTTCAAAATAAATGGAAGATATTATCAAGGTCAACATTAAAATATGTTAAAGGTCTGACCCCCATGCATTGAATTTTGCATTAAAGATCAAAGTCTAGTAAAAAGACTTCACATTATTTCTCTAAAATTCCACATGTCAGGTCAACTCTTCAAAGGTTGTATGCTCATGCATCTGCAATCCATTATATTATGTAAGAGTACAGTACAGCCTTATGTTTCACCAGTTTCTACATTACAAGTCAGTTAGTGGCTTCTTGCTGCTTCACAGCCAGGAAAAGTTATAACTGTAGGTAAGCACCAGCTCAGTAGCTAATTCATTAAATTTGATTCATCTAATCTTGAAAACATTATATAAGTTAATTTCTTATTAACCTTTCGTATCTCTACACCATATTCTGTGAATTTTGGACTGATTTAGTTATACTAAGTTGCTAAAAGTCCTCCTGGTCATTTTTTTCACCATTACCAGTCAAGGGTGAAATGTCCTTTGGCCATCTCAGTGCTTCCATGACCAGATGGCCACTGCAGACTGTTTAAATTGCAAATTGCATCGCAAATCACCAGAGTGGATAGATGCTTGAGTTAATATTAACTGTTCTATCTCTCGGTCAGTTGTAGAAGAAGTGTACAGGAGGTCTGTTGTTCTAAGCAATTATACAAGTTCATACTTCTCATAGAGGTTTCTTGGTCAGGTGTAGTTTAGTCACTAGTTTAAACACTAATTGTTTTTGCAGTCATAGGACAGATTTAAAACAAAAAAAAATCCCATTTCCCCCTCAGACATAGTACAGCAACAGTGGGCATTATCAGGAGTCATGGCTGTAGTGCAGAGGGGTTTTATGAAGCAATATTTCTTTTTAATAACCCCACACACACAGCCTTGGGCAAGTCACAGTGTACAGATCAGAGTTTAACCCTGGCAGGCCCCTGGGACAGACAACTCCATGCTCCACAGATCAAAACAAAATCTATTATTTCTCTCCTGAAACGCTGCCATCGCTGCACTTTGGGCAAGCAGAGAGAAATTTGACCACTGCAATTTCCCCGCTCTTTATAGGAACAATTTTACCCCACAGCGAGGACATTAATCTATTTAACTAGTGCATTATCCATGAAAGCTTTAAATGGAAAAATAAAAAAACAAGCAAAATGGATTCAGATGCTCCTCAGTTTATTGTAGAACGAGTCATTTTTGTTGCAAGCTCCAGGGGAAAAACAGTCCCTCAAAACAAAGAGAAAGGCTTTATTAGACTAACACATAGAATTGTATATTTTTAGTATAGGACCGCAATGTAAATATGAATGTAAATTTGTCCTCTGTGCTGCATTTACATGTCCACAGGATGTGATATCCCTTATTATTGCCAGTGCTCCTGCTGGGGAATAGCCTGTCTTATGTTGTGGGTATTAGAGGATCTGTGGTTGGCAGGAGCAGGTCTGTCATTTAGACTACTGAGCTTGACTCACATCACAGATCTTTTATTGCTTAGCTACAATTGCATTCAACAATTTCCTCTAGCTGCCATCACCAACACCCTTTAAAATGCAAATCCTGTAATCCAGTACCTCACAGGATACAAATAGTCTCTAAAGGAGGCTATGCAAGCAGATTACTTTCCAGGGGGGGAATCTATAGGATACTTCCTCAGTTAGCATTGCTGAATGTATATGACAAGTGTATGAACACAAATTGTCGGTATTTGAGCCAGATCAGCAAACTGAAATCATATAGCAACAACAGGTAGTGTGCATGCATCAGATCTGTTGGTTATTAGATTTAATTTGGTTGTTGTTTCAACTTTAGCAAGTTTTATGTTATTGTATTTTTGTACAAATCGATCAATAAACTTATCTTTTCTCTTTATTCTTTACCTGCAATCTATTACCTCCTGTCTCTCCAAGCTTCATTGCTTATAATAGCAGGCCAAATGCATATTCCAAACAAAGTTTCATTTTCATATCCATGTCAGTTGTATGGGTGTCAGCAGGAATTTGTTTTCAAAAAGCATGAAATTTACAGAGTTCTGACAAGGTGACAGCTTAGGTTTGCCATAGGCGAACGTTAATGCCTTCAAAAGTTGCAGCACAGCTCAGACATCTGACATGCTGTGAGAGACATGTCACAAGTTTATTTTCCTCTGTAAGCCCATCGGCTCTGGGGTTTTCTGAGGCGCTGCTGGAGATGACTCCACAGGAGGACCAGGTGGTAACATGGGGAGAGGAAAAAAATTAGAGAAACAACTGCCAGGATGCATCAACCCTGTATTTTGGGTCAAATATATTTATATGCATCTTAAACTGCATTCGTTACTTCAGTTTTTTCTTTTTAAGTTTTATTTCCACTTACTCCTAATATGTAGGGCTAACTTAAAAAAGCATTTTGCTTCTGTCTGTACAGTTTTAACTTAGAAACTGACTTCTGGCTTTGTTCAAAGTGTCTCTCATGTAAAAAGAAAAGGTTTTACTATTTGTGATGACAGAATAAAAAATACAACTAAAATACATTTTAAGAATAATTTATATCATCAAAGTTTTGTAAGGTTTATCACACCATAATTTTCTGGCGTCGTTGTATTGTCATGGAGATGTAATGCAATGTTCTTTACCCTTTGCATGCTCACTTTTACAAACTGTGCAGAGCAAATTGTCTCTAAATTTCGTAATACATCCTTGGAATTGATCAAAACAGTGCTCACATGATATATAATTACATAACATCAGTGAATGTTCAATGTCTAATGTCACGGTGATTAGACCCCATCCAGATGCTTTCATATCTTCAAAGGGGTTGGTAATGACGTGGCTGCATAATGGGAAAACCAGCCACCTACTCTGACAGAATCTAGTCTGTTTTGATGGTGCTGAAGGAAAGAAGGACATCTAAAAAACTAAACCCGACTCTGCTGAAATGACCACCTGATGGAGTGGAGAGGAAAAGTGATTGTAAAACCCACAGCAGCAGGTGATTGGTTGACAGAGGCCATTAAAAGCCTAATTCGTTAGAGGAGACAGACAAAGTGAATAGAGTGATATGACTGAATGATGAATGAATGAATGTGAAACAGTCTTCCTGTTTGAACAGGTGCTGAGCTTCATTTCTAAAGGTGCTAGACAAAAGCTTGACTTATGAAAGAATAAAAAAAAGAAATGTATCAAATAGAAAGTGTGTAAGAGGTCTGTGGTTTCAAATATGCAGTCTGGAGACTTTCTTTTGAATTATCAGTAAAAAGCATGCTCTTTAAAGGGTTTTACTCTTGCACCATTTTTGTTCATTTTGTGCTGTTACTGGTAACCTTGGAATAAAATCAGCTAGATTAAATATTCAGTAAAAGGAATTAGTTTTGCAAGTCATAAAATCAAAGTACAACATTTTATAAATAACCAGTTAAATATTTATACATGTATAAATGTGGTTTCATACTGCTGTAATATCAAACAGTATGTGGTAGCATTGCTCAAGCAATTAAAGTAGCCGCTCAGTGTTGGAAGCCAATGGTAGGAAATATCTTTGCTCAGTATGTGAGATTTTTTTCCCCCTGTGATATGAACAGGTGTTTTTTTTTTTATAAACTGGCTCTTCAGCCTTGGGAATGGAACATCTGTGAAGGTGTAACTATCTCCTGTCAGTCATCAACTGTATCACCAAGGTCCATGGGCAAGAAAATCAATATGTAATTGCTCAAGTAGACAGAGAGAGTCTGCGGTCGCACTGTGAGGCTCCCACTGTGAATGTAGTGGTGGGAGTAGTATGAGAATGAAGCAAGGCAGTGCTGATAAACAAGAGGACAAATTCCCGCATTATTTCAAGTGAAATGAAGAGCAATTTTCCATCCACTTAGGCAGTGTTGCTATAGAAGGTATTAAATCTATTGGGTCCCCACATGGATGGAAAGCAATATATAGTTTGACTCAAATTATCTCTATTATTCACTCAAATCTGCAAACCTTTATTTGTTTCAGTAAACAAATAAAATAAGAACATTCTAGATAGATGCACACGACTATTATTTGTAAGTGCTTCTTCGAATTTTAACAAAACTGTACTGTTAAATGACTGCTGCAGTCTCAACCCCTTCATGTAAAGTATTAGTACACAGTAAAGCACCCTTTCACTGATGTCACCCATCACAATGTGATGCATAGACATCCCTTGGGGAACTTAGCCCACTTCACATGAGCAATGGCTTCTAGTTCATTAATATTCTTGAAACTGTTTGCTGCAACTGCCTTCCTCACATTCAGCCGGAGATTTTATGTGAGGCTCAAGTCAGGCAGCTTGAGCCAAGCCTTGTGATGGACTTTGTGGATCATTGTCATGTTGGAGAGTCCTACAGCACCCAATCTTCAGCTTCCTCACAGATGGGATGGCATTTTCTCCTAAGATTTCCTGAAACTTGATTGAATTTATATTGCCTTCCACACATTGTAGCTTTCCAGATCAAGAAGAAGCCAAGGAGCCCTCAGAGCATCACTGCCGCCATGCTTCACTGGAAACAGTGTTCTCATCAACATGTTTCTTTTTCCTCCTCCAGTCATACCACTGATATGCTTGCCCAGAATTTCCCAGGTTTATTTCATCACTACACAGAACAGAAACTTAAAATTTCTATGGAGTTATTTTTGGGTCTCAGATTTGTAGATGCATTTTAAATGCATGGTTCAAGCAAATAGATGTCTCTGTGATGGTTTTCACCCAAAGAGTACATAGAGTACTGTGTAATATTTTGCCTGCTACCATGATAAAGCCTTTGATAGGGTTTCATACCTTGTGTCGGAGCGTGTACGGATCACTTCTCCCTATTCCTCCAGTCTGACCACACAGCTTTGTTTACTTTCTCAAGCCTATCAGTCAAAGTGCAGTCTGGGATCTCAAGGGCTATAACTCCTTTAGCTTCCCTGCTAGCAACTGTGCTGCTGTCACCTTTGGTTGTCCCAGAAATGCTGCCACTGCAGAGATGAAATGAAGTATTAATGGGCGCCTGTGCCGTGAAGGAGGACAAGGACAGATTACTAATCTGATTTATGTGTGTGGTCTCCCCATCTGCCCGAATGCAGGTGCGCATAGATATGAGGAAATTGTACACTCACTGTTTTATTACAGACTTTGATGGCCACAGTAGAAACAGGTGTAGTGTAATGCTGTGAAGTGAAGCCTGACCTCTTACTGGTGAGCCCTGGAAGTGTCTCTTCCTGTAATTTGTTAGAACTTTTAGATGTTTAGATAAGGAAGTCATTATGAAATTAACCCTTACCTTTTTGCTGTCAGTCGGGGGGAAGTATTTAGCTGAATCATATTATAATAGATACATTAATTCTTTGGTGTGAAGATCAAAAGCTTCATTTGAGTGATTGCACAAAACATAAGATGTTAACATAGTGACATATACCATTTTGATTTATGATATTAATGAAAAATATGTATTAATATGTCAAGGACCTGACCTACATAAGGATGGTTCAGTCAGTAAAGGTTGAATATTAGCTGCTCTAAGCAGGGGAGATGTAAACTAAAATTGTTGGCTTTATTTGCTTGTGGAAAGATATTTCATGAAATGTTAACAGGATCATACCAAAAACTCCTCTGCCTGTTTCTTCAGTTTGGTTGATAAAGTTTATGTTCAGGCTCTCCAGACGTGGTGGTGATTCATCATTGTCCTATACCTGTCTGAGATTTTATGTCTTGAGCTTCTATATATAAAATCAGTAGCTGTGTGAGCTTTTTCTCCTGCTGCTTTGTAAGCCGGGAGCTGCTGCAGCTTGAAATTACTTGGATATTTATTTTTGATTTGTATGTCAGACCCACAGCACAGAGCTGGGCTGAGATGCCTCACTTTTTATGGGATTATTCAAGGGATTTCTCTGGTACTCCTAAAATATCAGTCCTTGCACTTTTTGCACAAATCATGAAATGCTGTTATTGCGGCGTAAACACAGTATCCACAGGCTGGCTCAGAGAGGGTGTAGATCTAATTTCAGGTGTTTGATCCTGGCTGAGTGTGACCCTCGCTCTGCGGCAGAATATCCATCTTATGGGACCCTTCGCTCCAGCAGTACTCTCACACAATCACGTCTCTCTAGACTGTCTCTCTTGTATCCTTCTGCAGATCTAACAGCATGTAATAGTAAAAATTTTAGTCTTTTCAATTATTTAGGGGATCCATCACTGAATCGACCGAAATAATTTCTGCTGGTTTTTGGTTGAACGATTCCTCTGTCAGTCAGCTGAATCCTAAACTTCGTTGGCAGGAGAAAAACTCCAGCAGACATGTTACCTTTTGAACCCAGCTAAGTATGTCACCCTGTTTGATATGAAGCTGCGCAGCCCAAGCATGCAAACTCAGGATTTACTGCCTATTAACTGGAGTTGTAGAGTCAACTGCAAACCTTTCCTGGAATTACAAGCAGAAAATTTGGTGTATATCCTGAGTGATTTATGACACACCAACACAGAGATGGCTCAATTACAAAACAAATGTGTAATTCTCATGGATTAAATTGCACATTACACTCAAAATAAATCTGCTATCAATCCCAAACCATGCTGCAGATGAAGTGAAATAAAAGCCTTTCCTGGTCCTCTGTGTGGATTAAAGGTCCCATATTATGCTCCTTTTCTGCAGTTTAATATGGATCATTGATGTCTTCATGAAATGGTAGTAACATGTTTTGGTCCAAAAAGCCAATAAATCAAGCACAGCAGCATTGTTTCCAGGCTCTCATAGCCCCTCTGTTCAGAATGGTCGAAGCTCGTTTACTGTAACATTACACGCCAAAACAACAGGCTAACCGCAGCTAAAGTTAGCATCCTGAAGCTAACACAGAGATAGGGGGGACACTGAGGAAAAGCTCTTACACCTGCTCCACAGCACACAGCATTTAAAATACTCACATTTCCAGGGTCCAAGCTTTGTTGGCGGATGGTTAGTAATGCGCCTGGATTCAGGACCAGTCTATTCGCTAGCCCTCTGTTGTTCTGTCCAAAGTTGGAAAAGCAGTCGGTCGTGAAGTAACTAGCACACACATGCACTCAGTTTTACTGAGTGTAGCTGGCACATTTCCCTCATAAATGAACTCTAGCCACTTACTCTTGTCTTCTTCTGAGATGGTAAGCTTGTGCATGATGGAACTATGTGGCTGTTAACAGTCAAAAACAAAGCAGCGATGGCTGCGGGGAGGGGAGTGGGCAGGGAGGAGGTTTGGGGGTATCTGCTCCGGTGGGGTCAGACTTGCTCCTGATTGGTCAAAAAAGGGAATTGCTGACGTCCCCAAAATCCAAACAGCTCGTTTTAGGTCAGGATTTTACATTCACAAGCACTACTAAGTACAGGTTTTGTCAGTAAATATCACATTTTGTGGGCTGGGAGGAAAGCCAAAGACCCACAAATTTCCCTAAAAGACTTAATAAAGTGATTTTCGCACAATATGGGACCTTTAAATTTGGAATTTTTGAGGACTTTTTGTGGGTGTAAGAATGACAGTTTTGTTTCACACCATGTCAGGGATGTGAGTAAATCGTGTGTTACTGTGATGGATCAGAGCAGCATGCTTCACAAGCCTGCCTCTTCATTCAGTGTGACACAGTCAATGGCCTCTAACAAATGAAACTCTACTGATGGTGCTCATCTTTCTCACTGTCTCTTTGCAATGCTCTGTTAGTCTGCAGCACCATGTTTGGACACCCTGTGGAGGGATGAGAAATCCTCTAAGGCTTATTGTAGAAGACTTTCGCTTGATTTAGATATAATTTTATGAGCTGGGGGAAAAAAAACCTCTTGTCAGATTTAAATTTTTCCAATTTAAAATGAAAGTCGGTATAGTTGTAGGGTCATTAACGCTTTTGCAAAGTGTCATGTAATTTAAGAACACAAGGAAAGCGTTTGTAATTTAAAAAACTGTTATGTTCCATAAATGCAAGAATTTACCCTCATACCAATAATCCTCTTCATCTTCTGTTTTGCCCTCAGGTTATTGCATCAACAGAATGATTATTATGTTGGTCATGCTTCACCTTGAATATGATTTCATTATTCCAAAGTTCAATCACTTAAATGAGAATTGCCGACAGTTAAACTCGAATTAATTGCTTTGCTGGAGGGTGCTGCAGCTGGCTCCCCCCATTGCACCCATCCTCTTCCTCAGTTTTTCATTTTCATTTCTAATACACCTCAAAGTCTCCAACTGTGCAGGTAAACTGTGGCAGGTGTACGATAAGGTGAATCTGGAAATCTTAGAAAGTGCTCTTTTAGTTGTGGTAGATGGGGAAAGAGGCTCCAGGCTCTGGATGAGCTGCAGAGAGGCGTAAAGATTCTCTGGGGTGTTTTGGTGAAATACTCAGTGCAGCAGTTTTGGGGAGGGGGTCTGTAAAAGATGAAAAATGCTACCCAGAGGCTTCTGGCATTACTGCTATTGTCATGCTAATGCAGTCGTGATGACTGGCTGTGAACGTGTCATAACCAATAACAAAATGATTAGGGTTTCCATGCCACAGATGATGAGTGCGCCCCCAATTCTGCCTTGACTGACATCTTCACACCCCAACAGCTGCTTTTCCCCCTCTTTTTTTTTCTCTGTGTGGCAAAAAAAAAAAGTGCATGGCTCCCAACGAAAAACCCAGTGCGATGTGTGCTCCTCCCTCTTACCCTGAACATGGAGGCAAGATGCCAAGAAGAAACTGAAGGAAACAAACATTGACAGTTCTGCTTGATAATTAATTGTCAAGCAGATACCCAGATTGCTGGGCTGTGATTTGGCTTGTTTGTGGTTAAATGTTAAGCTGGGAAACATTTTCACAATTGGAATAAGCTGATAATGGCTGTCGTGGGCTGTAATTTTCTACAGCTCTGTTTTTGCAGAATAATGAATACATGATAAATAAAGTTTTTATCTCAACATATGACTCACTGTGGCATCGTAGAAAGACTGGTACTGAAATATAGTATAGTTTTGAAGCAGTAATGAGAATATGTGCTTAAACCTTGTGTGTAATCATATGAGATACATAAAAGTATGCTCCCATTGTGATTGTATTAATTATTTATTGATTTCTAGCATGTGCTTTAATGTTGTTGTAGGCTTGCTCACTTGAATCTTTAATTTATCAATAACTTGTTTGTCTTGTAATTGCGTATCGATTCAGCACATTCAATTTGGCTGCTGGTGTAACTTTTTCTGCAGTGAATTCCCACAAACAAAGACCAACAAATCCCTGCAGCACTGATACCATCTTCATTTTCCTTGAGTAAACATTTATTCGCTTTCCAGGTGCACAATAACTATCATTAGCATAACTAAAGACTTTGTCAAGCACCCAGAGACAAAAGCAGTTCACTGTTTACACACAAAAGCGATGGCCGAGTCGTGAAGAGAAGCAGCTGCTGGGAAACACAAATCTGCTGTGAGATTTCACATGCCACTAAACATGAGCATCCAGCATTCTTGAGCACCTCTCTAACACCTTCCCAGACAAATTAGACACAGCTCAGTAGCACTCAATGGGTTTCACCCTCGGGAAATTATCAGCAGACAATGAGCTTCTCATCTACCTTTTATGTTCAGAGGGGGAAAATAGATGGGAAAAGATGAGTTTTGAGACTTCCCTTAGAAAAAAAAATATCAGGAGAGACTGACGGTATATGACAATCACAGAGCTGTGGATGATGAGTAATTTCCTCACGGGTTTGTCAACGCACAGGAGTGGATCCTTGAGACTCCATAGAAGTGCTGTTTTCAGAGGGATGATTACGTCCCGAAGATGATGGATGTGTGGTGGGTAATGTGGGAGACGGGAGAACGTCCAGGCTGCTCAATGGCTGATGACTCGCCACCGGCAGCCATAACCACAGCCTCATTTAACACATAGCACCAGCTAAACTCTTAATACAGGAGACAGGTGATGTCAGTAAAGCTGCTCAATTAAGCAGCATGCAATTTTCACGCCACTTTCTTTAAGGAAGGAGTCTATTAAAAATCATAAAAGAGAGAATAATAAAATCTTATCCCATACAGACGGAAAGATAAATTTGTCTCCAGAAAAATGTCAAAATGATGTAATGATATTCAGCCCATCTAAGGATGAGACTTTTCTCTCTTTAGGAGATATTCTTCTGCAGCTCATCCCCCGGGTGAGCTTACAAAGGTCTTATTTGCATAGGATTTTTCATCCGAGCCGGCAGTCAGAGTCGAACCCTGTTATCCAGGTGCACTGACCTGTTTCAGGCAGCTGACCCAAACAAACCAGAGCACATTTTCTCAGATACTACGGTTCAGTGACAGGATGAGGAGGACAGTTTGAGTCCTGACTCACAGAAATCCTGTTAAAACAAAAAAGACACAAGAATTCAGATCAGGCTGTTTGAAAATGTTTGGAGTGCAGATTGATTGTCTTATTCAAGAAACACAGACAGAAACAGCTCCCTCCTTAGTGAAGCCAAAACATTCAGGGGTCCCCCTTCTGACTGGCTGCAGTACAGGTTGGAAATCCAGCTTCCTCCATTAAAACAAATGGAACATGGGTCATACTAGAAAATTAAGGTTCACCTCAAATAAACTTTCTCAAGCACCACTTTTTGTCAAGTAGTTAGTTCTTACTAGTCTTATTTATGTCCAGGTTTCCATTTTACCCAGAAGTTAAATTTCAACAAGTTAACCAAGAAAGCATTGATTGATTGACTGATTGACAGCTCTGTTGACAAATGAGGCTCTTGTCGTGCAGATTAGTAGATTAAAACAGGACAAAAAATAAATCACTAACACTGCTTTCCACAACTATGAGTGTCTGCTTCAAATCAACACAATATTCTGTGCTGCTGTGAAATGCACCCACTTCAAGGATCTTGTTTTTACCTGAACGGCAGTCCCATGTCTTTACCAGCCATATCACTTATGCACATGCCTTGGCTCCACTAGCCCAATACATCGATGCCCATCGAGGTGACAGTTCGGCCTCATGTTTCACATTGGGAGGAATTGGAGGAGCAGTGTCCGTATCAGTATACAGTTAATGGCTCAAATTAGGATTTGTTTTGGTGTGGACAAAACAAGCTATACTCAGAAATAACACACAGAGCTCATGGAAATTGGGAGTCGGATATCATACAAATAATGAAAAAAAATATAGAATACATCTTTCAAAGTGGGGTTATCTTGTGCCTTACAAAGACTAATTGAACCCATCTTGAACAAAAGCATGACATTATCAACCTTAAAACTGTGTGTGGGCTGGATATGCACACAAAAGTTACATCCTGAAGGGGAGGAGGGTGTCCTTTGTCTTGCAGGTATCTGGTTCAGTATTCAAAAAAAAAAAAAACTTTTTAGTTTTTAAAAACATGTTTTTTTAATTGATATATTCAAAGGGTTTTACAGGATATATAGAAAAAAAGTCAGAAAAAGAAAAAAAAACACACAAGACAAAACACAAAACAGGGCTTATATGATTGTATGTTACATTGCATCACAAGTTCAGTATTTCTTTTGAGTAAAATGTTTTAAAAGAGTGTAGCAGTAAGTATTACAATGAATTGTTGTCTAATTTAGACAAATCAGGTGAGATGATCAATGAGAGGCTGCCAAATACTGAAAAAAAATTTAAGATTGCCCGTCAAGCAGTACCAGATTTTTTCCATGTGTAGTACTGATGTGAGGTCAGTAAGCCAGGTCCTGAACTGGGGCACAGTGTCAGACTTCCAAGGATTTAATATCACTTTCTTAGCAATTACCATACCATACATGACAGTGCACTGCACAGTAAGGCTTTGATTACATAAAGGTAGGGACTACCCAAATAATGCGATTTCACTATCTGGTTTGAACTCACAGCCATACATTCCAGAAAACCAGTTGAATATCTCACATATACAGTTTTGGACATGTCCAAAATAGGTGAGATGGAGAGCCCTCAGCAGATTTAAAGTGATCACATAAAGAAGAGATTGTGGGAAAAATCAATGGAGCCTGTGTATTACTTTGAATTGAATTAACTGGTGCTGGGCATTAGAGAAAATAAAACTTTGACTGATAACAAGTGAAAGTCAACAGAGCTGATGCAGCCAAGAGGGTCAATATGTTGACAGGACAAACAGACCAAACAATATTGTTAACACACAAAGATTTGCACAATATGTAAATATATCATGTATCTAGATCTCTCCGTGGTGAGATACACACATCCTTACTCAGTATCTACAACTTGTCCAGTCAGTGTTTATAAAATTAAACAAACCCTGGCAGGCCTGTGAGTTTGTCCTCTCCTGAGGGTCATATGCTTAAATGTAGACTCCAAGAATAATACACGTGTCTGACATTCAGTATCTTCACACCACCCCAGAGAGCACCTCTCCACTGATTAAATCAGTGAGTCTGTTAACCCGACAGCACTCACCAAACAAACATAGATTTCCCATTGAAAGGGCCACACTTGTTTTCACTGGAAAACAGCCACCTTGGCAATAACCTGCAGCAGTTTGTTAGATGTATCTTTATGTGCTGTGAACGCAGGGAGAGCTCCAGATAGTCACCTTCCTTTTTTTCTTGGACTATTGTCTCAGAGCAGCTGTAACTCAAGGCCTGTTAGGCTGATAGCAACCGTCTGAAAACCTCACGTTTTCTGTATGAGTCAGAGCAATGAAGGAAAGAGAAACCATTTTCACTTGGATATCTCTGACAGGTGAAGAACTCAACAGCCTCATGTTATGCATGATGATGCTCTTATACCACATGAAAGGATGTGGTAGATCATGTTTCCTTGTGTGGCGTGAAATGTTCTTTTAACGACTTGTGCTTTGTTGTTGCTGCCTGTTTGTTTACCACTCTTGACAACATTATCACGCGTATATGCGCTACATTTCTGGGAGTATGAATTTTGTAAAGGATTCAAACCCAAGATGCCAATTTAAGGGTCTGTAACATGCATTCTCTTGAAACACATTCTGGTGGGATTCAGCACTGTGTATGTTCTATCTTTGGACAACATGGAAAGGTACCTGGAATTTAAAATTCTGCGGAGTTGAAACAAAATTGTGCCATGTAAGTGGAGTGTAAACAACCAACTTTCCCCAGCTTCGGCAGAGTTTTGGTGAAATTACCTAATTTAAAAGGTCCCATATTATGCTCCTTTTCTGCAGTTTAATATGGATCATTGATGTCTTCATGAAATGGTAGTAACATGTTTTGATCCAAAAAGCCAATAAATCGAGCACAGCAGCATTGTTTCCAGGCTCTCATAGCCCCTCTGTTCAGAACGCTCTGATTTAGTGGGCGTGACCTTCATATGTAAATGAGCCACCGCTGATACTGCTCTGCTCTTCAGCGTCACTGAAGCGGGGTGTATCTGCTCCGGTAGACCAATCAGGTCAGACTGGCTCCCGATTGGTCAAAAAAAGGAATCGCTGACGTCTGCAAATCCCCAAAATCCAAACAGCTCGATTTAGGTCAGGATTTTACATTAACAAGCACTACTAAATACAGGTTTTGTCAGTAAATATCACATTTTGTGGAATGGGAGGAGAGGCAAAGACCCACAAATTTTACTGAAAGACCTAACAAAGTGATTTTTGCATAATATGGGACCTTTAAAAAAGCTATATTATAATGAAGAATAAGTAACACTGAACTGCAAAATCCTATTTTGTTTTCTGACACAGTTGCTGCACCGGATATTCTTGGAGTGTTTTGTTTTTGGAGCACAGTGTCTTATCTCCTCGGGACAAAAATGCAATATAAAGTGTCCCGATAATGACATTTCAAAATCTTCCCCCCTCCTGCTGAAATAACTGGAGTAAACTAAAATGAACAGCTCACATGTGTCAGGCAGGCTGCACACCAGTCTCAGACTGAAGCTTTACCACATCCACTGTTGTGGTATTAGGCTGATTGTAAGACGACTAAATTGGAGAACAGAAGTTTACCAACTTCAGGTGGACACAGTGAGGCTTGTTGACAAAACATGCTGCTTAAACAACAGTTATTTGAGTTTAAGAGTAAGGTGTGGTTTGCTTTTTGATAAATAAATAAAAAATAACTTGTGCCTTAAATATTCACAAGCTGCTTACTTCTGGAAAGAAATAAAAAGTGTCCAGGTCATTCACAACCCTGCAATAATTTCATTCTTCATCATCAAGCACAGAGGAACCCTGTCGGAAACATTGCAGTACACCCTGCAGTGCTCGCTGTTCAAAAACCTGGGAGTTATTCTGAGTTTGTGTTTACTTGTTTGAGCATGACTGAAGTGTAGTTCTAAATGGAGCAGTGAACACCTTCACTGTTTCCTCCTGGATACAACCAACGTGACAGCTCCTCCCCCGAGAGGACATCCTATATCTTTCTTTGAAGGGAGAAAGTTTGGCGAACACAGAGGAGAGCACTGAGAACACTGAGACAGAGAAGTGGAGTTACAGAGAGGAAACCAAGATGTTTGTTCTAAGAATATCTATAAGCAACAAGGTAAACCACAGCACATTATGTTTGTGACCTTTGTGTTTTCTTTCATGGTTTGAAGAATCATAATAAGGCAGACATAACAACTGTCAAGCAAAAAAATATCAGCAATATTTTACTCTTTAATAGTTTCAAAAATGACATGCTTTACATGAAATGTTGAAGAGGAATTACCTGCTTTATACATTTAGCTCATTTCTTCTTTGTCCTTGCATAGTTAAGCTGTAAATCAGTGACACCTATTCCCTTAAGAGATGACGTGCAGCAGACAGACACGTGACTTGTAACCTACATTATAGGACTTCAGCCAAAGCACAAATTAGGGGTTACATGGACCACCCCATTCTTCCCATACAGAGTCTGGTTTTATAATTCCCTCGGACGGATGCAAGTCGTGTCCCATCTGAGTGAGCATAATTAACGCCCGATAATAAAACCGGCCCTTAGGGAGCTGTCCACTCACAATATATTTAATTGAAGTAAATGATATAAAAGGATAAATTGTGAATTATATGGAGCTGCTTTGAGCAAAGGGTTCAACCATAAACTATTATACAAGGCAGAGTCATTTTCTGTGGCGCGTTCATTAAATAGAATGGTTCCAGGCAGTGAAGAGCAGGCTCACTCCTCCCATACTCCTTTTCTTACAATGATGTGTGCATCAGAGTGTGTTTTTGTGTCTGTGCATGGTGTTTGCCTGCAGCTTGATGTGTATGTCAGAGTGTGCATTTGTACATGCTAATCAGCCACCCATGACAGCCCATACTCACCTTTGTGCACCAGTCTGTCTGACCTCTGACGGATCATCATGAAGGTTAAGGCCTCTCCAGACGGACTGAGGGGTTCCTAATCCTCTGACTCCATCAGCAATCATTCACATGTGCATACATACAAACACTACACACACACACACACACACACACACACACACACACACACACACACACACACACACACACACACACACACACACACACACACACACACACACACAAAAGATGAAGCTGATGTTGATTGGCATATATAAACGCCCACGTTCACCAAACAAATGCATGCACTCAAACACACGCCTCCATGTGCCCGGGATGCTCTCTCAAAACTCAAACCATATTCAAACTGATAAGATCCGATCGCCATGTGAAGAAGAGGTTTGTAGATGTATCACGTTTACATTCCCTTAGATTCCCTGACAAACATTTTCCTTCTGCAGGTAACACATCCAGACACAGATTGCATTTTAATACCAGGTAAACAAGGTTTCTGTCAGCAATCACAGTGACAAAACTGAAGCCGAGTGGAAACATGTCCCAATTGCTTTCCCTGGCTCTAGATCATTGTGAATATTTGTTTTTGCTGAGAGATTTGTTTCAACTTCTCCATGTTTTTATCTAATTTATTTTCTATGAAAGTTTAAAAAAAGGAAAGCAGACCTAGAATAATAATGAGTGTTTTTTAGCATAAACCAATATTCTGGGCTCTTTATCCTTCTACATTTCTGTGCAAGTTTCCATCTAGCTTTCTTATATATCTGTAAAATGCTTGTTTCTGATTGGTCAGAACCCTGTAAAGATTGTAATCACCTTCGCCAAGGAGGTTGTGTTTTTGGGAGAGTTTGTTTGTTTGTTTGTCTGTGAACAGCATAACTCAAAATGTAATAAACAGATCTTGATGAAATTTTCAGGAACTGTTCGAAGCACCTTTATACTTCTGGTCTCTTTCACCCGTCCACACCACATTCACACTCCGATTGCAGAGACTTCTATTGTAAGGAACCATCCATCAGTTTTAGCTTACACATTCATGCTCATCCACACACCACTGACCAACAGTGGAAGCAATTTGAGGTTCAGTGTCTTGCTCAGTGAGACTTCAGCATATGACTGCATGAGCTGGGATTATTCTTTCGACTTTCCAAATGAGAGATGACAACTCTACCATTGAGCCACGGCCGACTTCATGAGCTGTATTATCAGGTTGATGACACTCCCTGGGCTCCTTATCTCTTCGGTTATTGTGGGTATTCTGTTGGAGGTAAGAATTGTATATAATACACTTAATTTTAATGTTCCTGCCCTCCTGATCACTGGTGGAGTCAAAAAAAAGCCCTAAATCTTGTTCAAAATCATCAAGTGTAAGGCTGGCCACAGCTGATTTCTACAAAGTGACATAAAACTTGAAGTCATAATGGTAGTGGGTAAAAAATAATCAAATGTAAAATTTGCCTTATTTATGCTTATAGTGTATCATACATAAACTCTGAGATGAAGGAGAGATGATTAAGACAAAAAGTAATGACTTGCTCCTTCTAACGTGCAGCCAAGGCTTTCAGCTTTTCAGATCAAGCCATGGACAGAGACCCTATTAATTAATGAAAACGTAAGTTGAACTTTTCAATGAAAAGTGCAAAGCAATGGTGACAAAACTATATCTACAGTGGGGGAAATAAGTATTGAACACGTCAACCTTTTTCTTATTACATTATTTTCCAAAGCTGCAATTCAAACAAAATTTCTACCAGACATTGGTATTAACTCAAATAATTCACACATGAAAATAAATGACAACGTTCAAGTCCATAAATAATAAATTTGTGGAATGAAGTACAATAACACAGGAAAAAAGTATTGAACACGCCAAGCAGTTAAATATGACACCCCTCATGATGGGTAAAGGCAAAGAGCTCACTGAAGACATTCGCAGCCTGATTGTTGCTCAGCATCAAAATGGAACTGGTTACAGACTTATATCAACGCACCTGATTATTCCAGTCAGCACCGTTGGGGCCATCATTCGCAAGTGGAAGAAGCACCACCTTACCATCAACAGGCCATGCAAGATTTCTGACCAGGGAGTCAGAAAGATAGTCAGAAGAGTACTCAACGAGCCAAGGACCACCCTGAAAGTGCTCCAGAAAGACTTGGAGGCAGCAGGTACAATTGTTACAGAGAAAACAATAGGCAATGCACTCCACGACCATGGCCTCTATGGATGCTCAGCCCCCGAGACTCAACATTTGTGGAAAGAAATAAAGAAAAGGGTTCACCAAAGGGCACCAAAGAATATTCAAGATTTAAAGACAATCTGTGAAGAGGAATGGGCCAAAATCACACCTGAGCAGTGTGGGCAATTAGTTAAAACATACAAGAAGTGCCTGGAAGCTGTCATTGCAAACAAAGGCTTCTCCACTAAGTATCAGATGAGTCTCAGTTAGCGTGTTCAATACTTTATTCCTGTGTTATCTCACTTAATTCCACATTAAAAAAAGTTGACGCGTTTATTACTTATTTCCCCCACTGTATGAACTGACAAGGTAGGTCCATCAGGTAAGAATTCAGTAACTTAATGAAGGACTATAAAAAAACATTCACAGAGGCCAAGGTGTTATCTGACTTATTCAAAGTCACAGTGTGATTTCATTATAACGTGAAACTCATTGGTCTGCATGATCAAGACTGACACACAGAGGAGCTGGGTTAAAGGCCAACCGTGTGTTAAAGACTACTTTGACATTTGGCTCTGATGTGTCACTTGTGACCTTTGATGACAGCTTAACTTGGCTCTTCCCTCCTGCCTTAAAAAAAGAAATATGTCACATTTTTGACAGCTGGAGCTTTCCACATCTTCTTCATGCTGTGCTGTGAAATAAGTCCAGAGCAGGTATCTCAGAATACGATCAGGACTTGCTCCTGAGGCTGAGGCTAAAAACAAACCTGACACCTTCCCTTTAAAATGGCGTGAAAGCATTGCTATTGTGAGCACAATAGTGTACAGTAGCAATTAGCCTGAAGCTTCTTTATGCCTTCCAGCAATTTTTAGTCTGTTTTGTCTTTTAAAATCTGGCAATGAAACCCAGGATGAATTGAAATAAATAAATCACACAAATGTACAAAAGAAATCTGCTCTGCAACTTTTCTGTAACCAGACAGATTTTTCCAGAGTCTACACATGGAGTTATATGCATCTCTGATCACGTTACCAGTTAATCCTCAGCTAACAACTGCTTTAGTGACACATGATCTCAAAGTCTGTTATTTGTGGTGTATCTGCATCATTCTGTTTACATGTGCAAGACTGTGTGTGTGTGTGGGGGGGGTTTGTATGATGAAAAATGCACACTCAGAAAAAGCCATTATGAGTACTAATGGCAAAATGATGTCAGGGAGGCTTTTTGAGCCACTTAGCTCTGCTATCCGATCAATAGAGCAGCTTTGGGATTATTTACACTGGCCACATCTCAATTTACTGTTACGACTTGGTCATCCCTCACAGATGAATGTATGCTTCTCTATCAGGCAGATGTATAGGGCAGTTGTTTGGGTCAAACACTTGAAAGAACCTGATTAGGTATAGTGGATGTCTATTAGAGTATGGATTTTTGTGTCACTGTGGTTGAGATCATCAGCTAAGTGGGGTGACACATGGACTGGATGTTGACCTGAATCTGAGGGGAATTTATTAAACTTGGGGAAATGATGACATGTGTGTGCAAAATACATACAAAGGTCCAAAACATACTGTAATTCAAAAAAAAAAAAGAAGAAGAAGACGAAACAGCTGTAGTAACAGAACATTTTTTTGCAAATACATGATTATTTTCTGTGCTATTGTTTGATTTGCAATGCAGATCTTGAAACACATAAAGACAGGGAACAAGAAAACACTAACAGTGCAGAACAAAATGACAGCTAAGGTGCTCCAGGTCTGCAGGGGTACTTGATTAAATATTTTGTTGTATTTTATTGCAGACAGGGTTTGAGTTACAATCTGAGGTTTATTTGGGTCACCAGAAAACTTGGAATAAGGACTGAGATAGATTAATGGTAAAACTAATGATAAACAACCAGGAAATCAACTACTCCTTATGTGAACAGACTCACACTTAGACTCTGTACAAAGTCAGTTGGTCCATTGTTCTGAATCAGTAATGGCATGATAGTCATATATCTTTGGACAGCCTTTTTTTTTTTTCTTACTGTTTTCTGCAGCTACTTAAAGCTTAATCAGAGAGGACAACCCAAATACAGTTGACTGTATCCTCTTATCATAGTGGGCTGTTCTTACTGTTCCAACTGGCTTCTACACAACTCCAACCCTGACTGGAGAGAGTGAGGAGGATGAGCCAGTGAGTTTATCATCAGAAAGCAGAGCGAAGCATTTGTGATTGCCAAGTTTCACAGAAGACTGTGAGAAAACACAACTTTATAACCCTGTACTAAAATCAGAACAAAGCTTTTATAGAGAAAGCACCCTCTGTTGGATGCTATATTTAGTTCTCCTAAGTGTGGCTTAGGTAGATACAGCTTTTGGTCAGCCACACAGCTAGCCATATTAGCAGACTGTGCATTAGTTACAGAAGAAAAATAAACTCCCCAGCTACTGATATTTCAACAAAACCCCCTGTCACTATTCCATGTTTCTCATCCAAACTGTGAAATGTGAAAGAGAAAAATGTGTTTATGTCACTGATAATCGACTCCACTGAGCTTCCATTGTGCCTTATCATGTCACGATTTGCAGCCTTTCATTTGTATGTGTTGTCTTTGAGAGTTTTTGCAACATTTTTACGGTGCATTTAATGTTACATAGTTGTTTTGGCATTTTGCCACACTTTTTTTGGTTTGCATTTGTCGTTGCATTTGGTTTGGACTTTTTAACATGTCAGTGAATGTTCATGGTTTCTGAACTGATGGAGGATTCAGTTTGCTTCATATTGACTGTGCCACTGTGGTTTAGCTCTATCAGTGGGGCTGTACTTGTCCTCAAGACATTGTGTTTTTTTCCCACGTGATTTTTTTTTGTTTTTAAACAAAAAACTGTAAAAACAAATATATACTCGTTAAAAAAGACAAGACATGCCATCTGCTGGAACCAATTAGAGTTAACTTATAAAATGCAAGTCACATGAGTGCACGATGGTGCTCTTGCAAATTATTGATTGCATATAGGTTTAGAGTTTCAAAAAACAGGATTACAAATGGAACATCAGAGAGGTGTGATTGATTTTTTGCCAAACCAATACAGATATTAAACTCCAATGTTAGTGAGATAGAAAGATTGTTTCTATCTCTGTGCAGCAATCTAAAAATATCTACTTTGCAAAACAATCCAGCAGGGATCTCAAGTGTGTGTTTACTGCTCCTTTCATTTCAGCAGTCCTTCTGTTTGAATCTGACATCTCATTGTTTATTTCAGCATCTCTTTTCCTGCCCGCAGAGGCCAAGCAGAGCGAAGTGATGGTGAGATCTTGTTACATTGCATCTTTGATTCCTGAACCTCTGCCACAGTCCTGCCAAAGCCCCGCTGTGCTCCTGTGCCTCCCCGCCTTTCTACCTCCCCGTCACACATGAGAGAAGAATACAAATGCCTGCAGTCCCTGAAGCCCCTACCCCCCCACCTCCCTCTGTCTACACCACCCTCTGCCTGCCTCCCTCCATCCCTGACCGCTCTCCTCCAAGGACAGCCAAAGATGTTCTCCTGAGTGAGTGAGTGAGATAAGAGTGATTTCAGCCAACATGGCAGCGCTCACACAGCCGTCTCCGGTGGGCTGTCGCCTGTGGATGTCATAGTTGGAGCCTAAGTGAGAGTGAGACTTTGAATGCATACGTTTGACTTGCTGTTGCACCACCAGTGATGGGTCACATTGCAAAGTCGTCCATATTTATCTTTCTTTATCAGTGACGGGGGGACAGGAAGGTCATCAAAGGAAAAAAACATTTTACAGCATAGTGCTTGTCATGTACAGATCTTCTAAATACAGTACGACCAGTGCTAAGAAGCCAGGACCTGCAGCATGGATGATGGGGATAGGGATGAATGAAGGGGAAATCTTTCCAATTGTTTACAAAAACACTTTGCTTTCCTTACTTAAAAATTTATCTCAGTTAACATTTCACTGGATAGAAGACATAATGCTGCTGTTGGTCTTTATTAAAAGGACGGAAGGGTTGAAGGCCAAGGAGGTTATGTTTTTGGGAGAGTTTGTCTGTTTGTTTGTCAGTGAACAACATAACTCAAGAAGTAAAGAACTGATCTGGATGAAATTTTCAGGAAATGTTTAAAATGGGATAAGAAAGAAGTGATTAAATTTTGGAGGGGATCCAGACCTCTGTCTGGATCCAGGATTCTTTTAAATGATTCTTTATCATTATGAGATAGAGCCAGTTTCACCATATGTGTATATAACTCCATGCAAAATGGTCAGATTGCTTTGCAAAAACAATACAAGACAAGGTCACCATAATTTCTGACAGATGTAAAAGTACGATCCAGATCCTGCCAATATTCTGGATACTAAGATCCAGAATATAAAATATGTACTAGGTCATCATAATTTTCAACACTGTCAGGCAACAAATTATTGTACAAACCTGCAACTAACACCAAATTGTAGCAGACAGTCTGCTAAAAGGGAGTATAACATTAAAGTAGGACTGTGTTGCCTGACAATCACAATATGCTTGGCGAAGGTTTGCGCTCTCTGAGTGCTTTTTTAGTTATAATTTCAATTTGGTGAAACAGGCTGCAAATCCAGGAATGATGCAAATAAAAAAAAATGTGTTAAAAAGAACAAAACAGATGTAATCAGGGAAATGTGCTACAAGCCACTTTTTTTTTAAATGTGAACTTGCTCTCACATAGTGCCAGAAGTTGAAGCTGGATTGAAGCATTTGATAGCTAGTTTAATACGCTTGTGTTTGTGACTTAACCTTTAAAACATGCACAGAGAAAAATACTACATAAGTTTGATCACTGATTTTGGTGAAACTTTATTTTAAAAAACAAAGAAAAGAAAAGAAAAAACAAAAACAAAGCAAAACAAGCTCTTCTAAAGTAGCCATTGCTGTTAGCTTCATTGGCCCTGATGCTCGCTTTATTTACAGCTAATTTGGCCTGCTGTGGTATCTCTGAGCACTGACTATGTTATACCTCCATGTTGCACTGGACAGCTGATGAATACTTCAAGCTTATCAAATAATCTGAATTTTCTATGAGAAAGATTCAACACTTTAACCCCATTTGAGGCAGTAATATTGTTCTAGATGCAGCAGGTGACATGTGAACTCCAAGACCATGAATTTGTGTTTGTGCCTGTGTGCAGTTCCTGACAGGGAATGTATGGGTTTTATGACCGTCATCTATGAAGTTATTTGGCCCAGGAAGGACAAAGCAGAGAGCGGTGATTAAAAAGCAGAATGAAATGTCACACCTAATAGATACAGAGACGCTCAGAGGAAATGGGAAAGGAGAGCGGTGCAGGAGGAAGGAACAGTGAAGGGGAGAAAAGACAAAATGCAAAGAAAAAAAAAGGTCTTAAGAAAAGTTTATGTGCATGCAACCATGCCTGACAGAGCGCATCAGTGTGTGTGCATGTATACTCTGAGTCTGTGCGTGTGTTTGTTTGTGTGTCCACATGAAGAGCAAAGAGAAATTGGTCTGCGTGACTGAAGGTGTTCCAGGCTCCAGCAATTTTTAGGTGTAATTACCCGCACAGAAAATAAGAGGTAAGTGGACTAGACAGTGCTACCTTGGGTCCCTTTCTCTAACATGGCTCCTCTCCTCTCCTGCTCTGTGTAACACAGAGAAAAATCATTTACAGCCCGAGACAGGGTGTGTGCTGCCTTAGTAGAAGGATTTCAGGTTGAGTGTTAAAGCTTGTTATTGAAAGTCTGTCTTTAAAAACTCAATGTTTACAATCTTGAAGACCTGTCCTACTGAGTGGGTATGCATCATTATTTCAAGTCAAAGTTTGCAAAATAATAGACTTGTAACCGGAAAAAAAATGTCTTTATTTTGGGAGACATGACAAAGTCTGACACCAACAGACTCATAAATGCTTACAAGGATTGTAAATTTGCAAAGAATCATCAAAAGCTTATTTTTTGAATATTTCATGGGGTTCAGTGGTTTCCCATTGCTCACTTTAAACCATCTGACCCAGTAAAGACAGTTTTTCACCACACCTGTTCTGCTTCCCGATTCTGCTTTCAGGCACAAGATCTGTGATCCAGAGTTGCAAATATTGTCAGGGTGACACACTGCCAAGCAGCGCAGGTTTTGGAAGCTGCCCAGTCCTCCCACTCTTTCCCACCATATTTGGCTGCTATGCCTCACTGAAGCTGTTCCAGGTTAAGGAAGTGCCTGGTCCAAGAACCTTGACACTGGTTCTTCAATGTGCTACCTCTACATGATTAACAGTACACATTTTGGCAGTTCCACAGTTTTCTTGGTTGTGCACATTGGAGCTGTGGGAGAGTGTAAAACTGGCAAACGTCCTAAACTTTAAACCTGAACAGATCTACACCTGCCACCTGTCCTGGGCTGGGAAAGAAAGCAACCTTGGCATCATGCCTCTCCAGTGGCAAAGCTGGTAACCATCTGTGATATTTTTGAAGTAATCTCACAGTTTTATCAACAAAACTTCCAGGCCAGTGGGAGAGGGAGAAGCTTTTCGGACACTTCTTTTGTACCTCTGCAATGTTTGCTTTAGTAATATAGAAGCTGTCACAGGATACAGAAGGTGTAAAAAACTCACACAGTGTGATCCCTTGTTTCAAAGACCTTTTCTTTGTTACAATGTTGGGTAAAATGCACTTACATTAAGAAACAGTTTCTGCAAATGGGTTTTTAAAGTCATCTATCACTTGTAAGCATCATGTCAGGGTCCTGTAGTACTGACAGGATTGTATGTGTGTATATAAATATATGTTTTTGAAATGTGTCTGATGGCTTTTTGTTTTACTGTTGATGTGATGAGGCTGTAATACTGGGGTCCATGGCATTTGTGTGTAATGAGACATCTATGCAAGGAGACATCTTTGAATGTGTGACCTTCTCAGCAGACACCCCTCCTCTCTCTCTCCTCCTCCTGTGTTTTTTCTCCCTCCTGCTCTCTCTGCCCCAGCTTGTAACTTTTTTTTTCCTACCTGGCCATACGGGTGATGTTGTTTACAGGGTTTATTGGAGAACTGCTGCTGAAGAATCCTCTTCAGGGACTGAATCCAAACCTGATCAAAATCATACACATTTCAAATCTCATCTATGAAAACAGAAAAAAGGTTTATGTGAGTTTGTTGAATGATTACAGATAAAGATGAATTCTGTTTAAAATTCTAACTCCGCTCTTGTTTTGTGGGTAGTACTTATAAAACTCAAATAGGAGTTGTGACTAATTTTTATCTTTTTTTTCTTCTTTTATTCTAGTTCAAAAATGTATTTATGGAAAAAGTGAAGCCAAAATGAAGTCAAACAAAGTCTTCACCAGGCTTGCCCTATGGCAAGATGATGAAGCTGGTAGTCTCTTGATACAAATGGAGGAGTTATAAACAACTAATTTTGACTTGATATGTCAACTGGGAACATAACCAGTGACATGTTTAGGATTAATGATTAAGTCCCATCTCACATTGAACTGAAATCCCTGGTACAAGTGTTATTGTACTTTTTATGACAGTACTTTTATTGATACTTTTTATTCTTGAAAAACAAATCTTTGACCGGGGCGTGAAATGAGGCGTGCTCGAGTCTCTACACTAACAGCTGTAGGGTGCCCGTCTGTCAATCATCTCTTCCCCTGGTTGAGTAAACACGTCATCATAGTATCATTTAAACTGCCTCATTTGAAAAAAAGAAAAAAAAATCACCCCTGTACAGTGTGTGCTATAAGAGAAATTAGATATTCACATGGAAGAAGTTTTTGTACCTGGCTGAAAACACATTTATTCCTGCTGTGAAAATTTATTTTTTGGCCTTGCGTGTCTGTGGTTTGTGATATTAAAGCCCCATTTCCACCTCGTAGTCTGGTTTAGATCAGTAAGGTTTGGTACAGGTTGGCTCAGTTAAGCTTGGTGCTGTTTGTGTTTCCACAGCCAACCGACCCCCTTGTGGTAGGCGGAGTGTAAGCTGGATGCCAACAGCTGCATCAGTAATATAATAGTGTGACTAAGGGGCAACATCTGGTAAGTAAAATGAAGCCTATGCGGAAGTACGAAAAGTAGCTGTTTGTTGAGAATCTACTTGAGGCTGGCTGCAGAAAAACTGGAAGTCTTGTACACATCCAGACAAAAAAACAGATTTTTACTGCATTAAAAAGCATATTTTCAGCCTAATTCAAAAAACAGCTTGGGTCTTAAATGCTGATGGTGAGTAATTTATTTTCTATCGCTCGGTTAAGAAGTTATAAGGATTGTTTCATTGTCCAATCAGAGGCACAGCTCAGGTCACGTGACCGCCGAGCGCCCTGTAGCTGCTCAAATAAAAACTCACTTCCGGCGTCGTAGCGAATGTGGCTGTGCCCTTGGATTGGCTCCATTTTACGGTTTTCAGGAACAGACAGGTGCAGACAGTCGTGGATGCTTCGTCCATGTTTTATACAGTCTATTAGTGTGACACCATAGCAGTGTGACACAGTGTACCCCACTAATAAATACAACGCAGAAGAGAAACGTGACACAGTAAACAAAGAGCAATGATGGAAGACATTCAGCATTTTGTCCTCTTTGTGATTGGCATGTGGCTCTTTGTTACAGAGTGCAACAAAGCTTTGTTTCAGAGAAGACTGTGTGCTGCCAGCAGAAATACAGCTACTCTTGCACGGTAAGTGACAATTATTTCAACCAATCAACGGTCTGCAGTGCTGTAGCTCCACCTTCCGAGATCGGATCTGTTTACTCTGGCACCATACAGAAGGGTGCCAAAAAGTGGGACGGCTTGTCTTAGTTACTTGGGGATCTGTCCCAGGATTAGCCAGTGGAAATGCAGTAAAATGCGTGCCATGCTGAGACAAACTGAACTGAACTGCTTTGTGGGAACGGGGCTTTAGGTGACCAGCCACAAGTGGACACTTGTCAAACTGCAGATTTTCAGACTGGAGGTTTTTGCTTGTTTTTTCACACAGTTTTGAGCATTTTATGTTAAACTGAAGCTAAAACATGTCACTTTTTATCATTACAGGGAAGGATAGAGAGGAGAGGTAACAGGAGATTGAATATTAGACTGACTGATGCACAGCTTCATTTCCCTGCCCAGTTACGTTTGGCAAACAGCAGATTTTGCTTTGGGTTTTCACACATTATGTACTACATACTACATTTTTTTTTGCCACCTTGGTAGTTATTGCTAGGGCAATTTGGAAAACACCCAGGGACTAGGTGGACAGAAGGTGACTCAACATAGATCTGTGATGAGACATGGGTAACACTAAAAAGGAGCAAACGAGGCAATGAAGCACCAATGGACCAGAGGTTAAGCTTAACCAAACAGACAGGGAGCAAGAAGTATAAAATAAAACAGGAAACACACAAGACAAGAATTATTAAGATTAAGACTGAAATAATACTGAAGACGCAAAGAAACACAAGATAAATCCTCAAGACAGAAACAATAAAAACACCCCTGACAACTAGGCCAACACATGACAGGAAGCTATTATCCCTCAAAAGCAAGCTAAGCAAACTCAAAGCATCAGTGTTGAATGTTAGGCTGGTTAGTGCACTTGCTGTAGCACCACTGCTGCATGCTAACAAGCAACCTTTTGCAAGGCTTGAGTATTTTTTTATTTTTGCAAAGGTCACACTAACATCGGGCATGATCACTGCACATTTCTGGATATTCATATGAGTTAAGGGAAAAGCACTGTTTTCCATTATGGCCTTACTGTTCTTGTCTTTTTAATACATTTATCATGAGTTATTTTACCAGGAGGAAAATATAAATAATGCATCAGTACATTTTCATTTTTATTTGAATGATTTTACTACTGTTTCTAACTTGGCTCTGGGCTGGATGTCTGCAGCTACCTCATAGGCTCATCTTAGTATTTCCTCACTTTTCTAAATGATTGATGAAACATTATTTTGGTTACTGTACATTCACTATCCACAAACCACAGGTGTCATCAACAGGACAAACATATGTGTTGCTTCTCTGTAAAATATCAAATGTGTGTGCACTTTGTGAATTAAAGGCCATCAGTTCCAGTTGTTCCTCTCCATCTCCCTCACACACACATAACCAGACACTTGCACATACAGTATATTCAGCCTCACTGATGTGTCAGTGTCAGCAGAATGCAGTTTTTTAATCAATTTGGACTCAGGGGTGGAGTGGGTTGATGTTCCTTACTGCAAAGTAAATCCCAGAGTGGCTGTTGCTCATATAGTGCAAGCAGGACAATCAATTTCTTCAGTGCGGCCACTGGAGAGCTGGCTGTGTGAAAAATATGAGCTGAGCCAGAGTTCAGGCAGAGAGCGGCAGTTTACTGCTGTTCTCCAAGAGCAGAGTACACTTATTTCCTCTGTCCCTATGCAGATTCCTTATTGATTTAACACCACTTTTCAGCCTCAGTGAGGTTTTTGTTTATAGTGCTATTAAATCATTAACGTCCATGATTGCATCAAGTGGCACTCTCCGTATAAAATTGTTCACACAAGTAGAATATAAAAAAAATAAAAAGTTACCTGGACATGAACTCAAGCCACCCTGTAAGAAAAAAATCAAAGTTAAATAGATCTAGAAATACATCTGTGTTTGACATGGAAAAAGATAGAGCTTTCAGAGTGTACACCTGAATGAATGATATATAATCTCCATTCAAAACTGTGCTGTGAAACAAAGAGGAATCTGAATTATTTGTATTTTATGAGTGAAAGCTGACTCACTTAAACAATGACTGAAAATGACAAGAACATCTAGGAAAGAGAAGTGCTCATTTCCAATGCAGTGCTGTGTTTCAGAGCACTGAAGTTATGTACTCTTAACAGGATATGCCAATTTGCTGTCAATTTATCTGAGTCATTTGTATTCCTTTGACGTCTTCAGGTTTTATTAGCAATCTCGTAAATGTGATTCTCTGAAATTGTGGGCTGCTTTAACAGTGAGGGCATCAGGTTTTTAATCTGGCTTAAAAGCCCATTAAAATCCATGAATCAGTTGGCACGATAAGAAACTGTGGAGGACATTGTCGCCTTTCCCCCTTTAAGAACTGTGTAATTACATCTCTCCTGTTTTATATAGATTAATGAGGACCTGATGTTCTGGGAATCTTTGGTGAGCTGTTTCTTGTCCTTAGAGATGAGGACAAACATCGTCTTTGTGGGATTAAATCTATCCAAGACATTTTGACTTCAGAAAGTTAGTCCCTGGTTTTCCACTGCAAAGTAACTGATCTGGAGAGTTTTATGAGATTCAAGGACCCCACAAAGTCAGAGGGGACCACAGTGGTGCCCAGAAAACTGTTAATCAGTCCAGTGGTTTCATGGATCCATGTCTGTGTAGATCCTTGAGGGGCCAAGGTTGGGTAGTCTAGACCAAAGAAAAGAAGAGGCAAATGCCTTCCTTACGGCCCCTTTGGCAAAGCTATTCCCTGTCCAGTCTCTACTTGTAGCCTGCCACAGTAATCCACATGCTTAGACACCCATGGGTGCTATAAGGGGCTCTTGAAATTGCTAGAATTGGACCCAAATGCCCGCCTATCACTGGCCTTTGTTAGATACACATGGACACATGTTCTGGGCACTTCATGACAACAGCAACATTTGCAGACCATGACTCATCCTCTGGAAGATCTGCCTGACATTGTGTTTTAAATCAAGCATTGAGGTACACTGGGGAGTTTTCTTGTGAACAAACAAAAAGGTCACCTTCATTATTTCCTCACAAACCACACGTATGTTTGTATATGTGAGGTCGAACACCTCAAGTAGACTCTTTTCCTCTGACATCTTATTGAACATTGCAGTGTTTCAGTGTCAGTTTTATTCACGATTGCTTAAAGTGGTTTGTTGCTACATCTGTCAGCACATTTGCATCACTGTTTGCCCTACGGACTGACTGGTTGGAGTACAGGTCATAGGACCCACCTCCTGATTTATAACTTCAAGATGAAACATGGATTGAACAATAAAATTTAAATATAAATAAATATAAATATAAATATAAATATCAACCAAGTTTTTTTTTCAAAACTTACTTGAGTTATTAAATGTTATTCAGCGGTTGTTAAAAAGGGGATATGACATCATTATTGAAAGCTCTGGTGTCAAATGTTTCTCCTGTGTTGCTTTTTATGGCACTATCAGAGTTGAGGGGCAACATCTAAACAAAACTGAACACATGAGTTACGTAGCTTTCCATAACCATGATCAGCTCAAGAAAAGTGATTATAACCCAATCTGAAACACCAACCTGAGGGGTCATGATAATGCTCTTTGGTTGGCAGAAGGGATGTGTCATCAGTCCTGTGACTCCATCAGCCAGACCACTTCCTCCCATGCCTTGGCTCCATAAACTTGTCAGCAGCGCACCCCTACGCTAAGCTTACAGAGTATTATATACAAACTTTACCCTCAGTTTTTTTCACCACCAGATATCAGCCTTTTCAGAGCTGTTGTGAAAAATGTAAACCCCTGAAAGCAACCTGAAGCAAACCTGTGGAAACCTACTCATCCAGAATTCACAGCCTCTAAGTATTGAAATGGTTGGGCATTCAGCATCTCTAGCAGCACCCAGGCCCACGCACAACTGTTCCTGTCCTCTAATTTATGATTTATATGAAATACATGCATGGCTACCCAACAAATTATACTCATGCAGTTTGATTCCTGATATTACCTGGATTTGTTCCATGGACTGAAATGATGGCAGGAATCAGTGTGCTGGAGAAATGTGCATGTGTGTGTGCTGAGATTTTCTGAGGAATACCATGATTTTCCCTTGCAGAGTAACTAATTAAGCCCGACAGTCTCCTTTTATACCATCTGTTCCCTTGGCTTTAGAGGAACAGTTGTCAGTTATCCTTCTTTATCAAACCTTGCAGATTCAAAAAATAGATCTTGAAAGCACTGCGATTGACAGAAAGCTGAAGGGGCCACTTCCTTTATTTATCCATTTACATTGTGTCCACAACAGTCTACTAACGAGGACTTTGTATGATTGAAATGAAAGAAGAGATTTTCTTATAAGGGAATCAAGGGATGCAGTCTATAGTTAGTGATGGATAAACAAAGAGGCTTTTTATTTAACGTGAGATAAACTGCACCTTCAACTTCCCAAACTGCAAACCACAATCCAAAATGCATTAAAATCTGAATGCATCAAGGTGCATACAACCAACCTACCAAGGTGAAACATTTCTTTTTATAACAGATGAACATTTGATCAGAGTTGTCTGTGCTTGAGCTTCCTTTCTCTTTAGAAATATGAAGCTAATTTCAATGTTGTAGCTTAACTCCCAACATTTTGCAATCATTTCGCCCTTTACTGGTTTTATTATTGCATGATTTTTTTTTCTACTAAAGTGAGCCATCACAGTAAGAAAATGACAAGAAGCAACTGAGTTTATCTGCTTTAATCTACAGATCAAAGAGAGAAAAATACTCAGAAAGGATTTGTAATTACTCATTCTGAATATCTATCAATTTCTCAGTCTTCTATCTTTCACTTCCTGCCCCCATTTTCACAGCTTCATCTATCACCAGCCCTTCTACCCTATCTATTTTTATTATCTCCCGTCTCTTTCAGCTCACTCATTTGTCTCTCAACCTTCCTCTTTCTTGCCCGCTCTCATCCCCTGTTTTTATCCTTCCTTTCCTGCCTTTTATCAGTGTTATCACACCACCCCTTGGCCTCGCTGATGTAAACTGACAAGTGAAATATAGCTAATTGGAAAATCTTGCGCTACTTAATCCCATCTGACAAAAAATCCATTTCCCCTTCCCCCCTCCGTGGCAACATTCATCAAGTCAGAAACAAACTTGTTGCTGGAGGTAAGTAAGGATCAATCATAACTGAGTCATGAGCTTCCTCTTTGTGGAGGAGGGTGACAGTATATTTCCTACAGTGATTTTTTGAGACTCAGGCCACATGACACGTGACTGATGGCCAGGAGAAAGTTTTATTGATCTGAGGTAAAAATAACCTTTTAAAGGCAGGGTTGGCAGTCCTGAAAAACTAGCATGAATTTGAATGTAGCATCTCGTCAGGACTCTGCTTAGCCCCTCCTCCCTCTCGGACGGACTCAGTTTATTAGACTCTGATCCAGTAGTTAGAGGCAGGGGAACAGAAAAAGAAAAGAAAGCCTCCATCTTTCTTTTCTTACTCCGTTTAGCCGGAGGAGTTAATGGGGTATGGGTAGTTTCTCTGCCATTCTCCTGATGAGTGCGAACCTGTAAACCGCTAAACTCGGGAACACACATTGAGTCAGGGACGGTACGCGCTGATGAAATCTACGCGCGGGAGGAGGGCAAAACAGCAGGATGGGATTTGATTGGTTTCACAGATTGGAACCGAATCGATGTGATTGGCTGATGTTTTCTCCTGCTGTACATAGCTGATATTATTCGCTCTTATTTAAGAACACATCATATATTGCTTGCCATCCAGACATATAGATCATTTTAACCAGTATAACAAAAAGTGTATCTAAATCAAACTACCAGTTATACCTTTAAGCGTGTTTGTGGGAACATACTGTGTTCACATTTCGATGCATTTTAATGAAATCTCCAAACATGAGACCAACATTCATTACCTTCATGGTGATAGTGGACTGTTTTGTTTTTTTTTGATAATGTGACACCTTCATTGTTGTGATTTGTGTTCACATTTGACTTGCATTTTATAAGCACAAAGCAGCATTTTCCTGTTTTTCTTCATGTTGATTCATGTTACACCCAGAGGCAGAAATGTGTGTGATGTCCCACCTGAGTGGGTACATTTGTGTCATTTTACAGGTGCACAAAATTAATTAAAGCAGAGTCTGCCAATGAATCATGCTCCATAGCACTTGGTATCCCAAAGTGGGAATACATTTGCTATCTCCTGATGACAATACGGCCTGTGGGAAAAACATCAAACTTTTCAGTCATGGTCTGGTTCCTGGTCTGAAATGCAAGAATGAAGTTGATGTTCAGAAAGGGGCTATATGCAGCAGCTCTACAGACTTTATTCATACATAAGATAGCACTGGAATGATTATGAAATTGCATGAAGGTAGATCAGGTTTCATCCTTTTTTGATGGTTTTGAGCTTTTACAGATTTATTTATTAAATGATAGTTGATTGAGTTGGAAATTGAGAAGAAAGGTTGTAGCAAGAGATCGCAGGGTGGACGAAAACTTGTTTACATGGGGCTTGCATTTTCAACACTGAAAGATTTTGTTTCTTTGTGTGGAATCTGTAAGTAGAGATTTGTTCTTCCCAAAAACTGAAAGAGATGTTTCCTTACATGTGAAGTTTTGTTTGAGTTTAGGGGATTATGTATCCATTTCTCTTATACATATGTGGCTTTACTGTGTGATGTTAGTTTGACTCAAATATCTATTCACATCTGGTTTTAACAAGCAACTTTTAATGCCTTTTTCCAAAAAGTAAACTACCCCTTTATTTTTTTTAAATGTTTTCCCTTTGCCAACAACTTTCTGATAATTCTCCTTTGGCTGCTAGAAAGATTTGTTCTTGTAATAAGAGCAAAAGCACTTTGAGGCTCCTCCTAGCATGTCATTTAGTCATCCACCGCTGTATAATCCCACTCTATCTCCACAGAACGGGTCAGGGCAGCGAATTAATAATACTCTCTAAGGGATGCAGCTGAAACCCTCTCTCAAAAATGAGGTCTGACAAAGTCTCTGCTGTAATTGTATAAGCATTGCCACTTTTTGTCCGCTTCCAGGCACATCAGTGGGAGTGAGGCTTGCAAGAGCTGCCCTCTTGGCCTCGGTGCTGCTGTCATATCTCTGCCCTGCCAGCTAAACCCTCAGCGGGAAATCAAATACACTTAATGGAGAGAGGAAACATTACCACTGTAATCGAACCTGGAACGAGATAAGTGTGTCACCAATCACCACCACCTTCCTGAATATCTTTGATGTGATGGAAAAGCCTTTTAGTTTAACTCTTGTGTCAGCGGTATTCATGGTTCCACTCAAATGGGAGGATGACAAGGTGCTTTTGTGCAGAATGTATTCGGTGACCTTCAGTTACACCAATAAAGAATGAGTGCCGGTAAATTCAGAAAAAAAAGATAAAAAAGGTTATTTGATCATGTTATTAGACAGAAAAGAGGAAACAACCGTTCTCGTGTAATTTTAAGCTTTCATTTTCCTCTGAAGTGGAAGATGTAATGGAAGGTAAAATACCATCATAATAATGAAGGCTACTACTGCACAAAATTGTAGGTTGTAAGTCTCACAAATCCACAGTAGCTGATGAAGTATGACTGGATACAACTTCTGAATTAATCAACTGACAAACAAACAGAAAAAGGTTGAAACATCAAGTTAAAACATTAGCAAAGTCTTGCGTTAGCATCCAGACACTTAAACAATATTTCACTTCTAAAGCTAAAAACACAATGCTTGCTTTATATTTTCTTACCAATGTAGTGTTTCATAGGAAGTGCCAAAATGCATACACTGTGGTCAGACCATGGACTGTAAAAAAAAAAAAAATGAAGATCATTTGGCAAGGCTCAAACTGAGGTCGCCTCAACAACTGCTCCCTCTAGTGGCTGGCTGTAGTATAGGTCAAAATATCAGTCTCCCCAGTCATTTCAGAAGAGCTGTGGTCAAATTTTGAAAAATTAATACATCTCGCAGAAGTGTTTCTCACATCCAATTACTGTGATGATATCTAAGTTGTAAGGCTGTACTGTGTTCAAGTCCTTTTTTTCTGAAGTTTCATTTTTTTCAATTAGTTATTTGAGGTTAAAAACAGGGTACTACATCACAATGAACAATGATTGACAGCTGCCATTTTTCTGTTGTTTTTCAGGTATTGCAAATAAGAGCCAAGAAGAGATTAGAGTCTTGAAAGGAAAAAAAACAACAACATCATTTTAGTCACCCAGCTCCTCTCAGATTCTCTCAGAGTCCCTCATAGGCCCAGTTTACACGACAATGTTTCACCCGAAAATGTAGTGGAAAAAAATCTGCATCTACATGGAAACACTGAGGGACTGAAAATGCTGTAGTATGCATGCCAGGCCTGTAGTTGTCGCTGTAGTTAGAAGCAGCTTTTGGTAGACCTCCGATGAAGTAGGGTTGAGCTGATCATCTGGTGTATTGGCAAATACTAAAAGCAGGATTTGAGCAACAGATGCACATTTTGTTGAAAGACAGTCAGCAGATTCAGCAGATTGAGCAGCACAAGCACAACATGGTAATCCACTACGATCCTAACATTGGCACTGTTGTCCTGTTGTATGCGCTTGCACGAAGTGGAGTGTGACGTCAGCATTTCTACTGAAAACGCTGTTTTATTGATTACACTGCAATGGTGTCGGCAGCGTTTAAGAAATTTTCCCTTCTGGGGGCCATTTTCAAAAGTTTGTGTTTTGGGTCGGCTAAAACGCTGTTTCTGTATAAACGCGAGGCCAAAACACAACAATACTTTTGCATGTCATGTAAACGGCCCCATAGTCTCTACTGTCCAGACTTGACTCCGATGGGGGTATTTTGGCTTCAAAATCAATCAACAGTAAATTGCGGAGCCATGCTGTCCATGCTATATACTGTCAATGTCATAGACCGATACACCTCCAGGTTTTCACTTCTATTTGATTTATATCTCAAAAACCAAGAAGCAAACATGACTACTTTCTGGCAAAAAAACAATATGAAACTGAACCATGAAGAAATCAGCTTGATGCTTTATTAGCATGAAAAACTCTCTCCTGTGTCTGAAAACAAGGCTCTTGTGTAAAATGCCAAAATGACCTTTGTTTCATGGTTTTGGAGTTACTTCGAGGGTCACTCAGAAACCCACACTCACTCATTGAGTCTCTTGTCCAGTTATGATGGCCCTAAACAGCTCCTCATGTTGGCGGCCAGTGGATCAGGTTCACCCTTTGATTAAGGTCAGTGTTCTTCAGAGCAGAGGATTAGTGGTGCCGCGCTCACCACAAAACCAGCTCCTGTTTCAGGGGAAATGGACAGAGGGCAACCCCAAGGTGAAAGACATGAGACGTGTTGGGTTGTAGCTGAGGATGATGCTGAATCTATACTAAAGATCTATATTTTTCCCTTTGAGTCAGACGACTGAGGTTTCTGTGAAATGCTGACAGGCTTTGAATCCAAAGTTGGGTTTGTTTTTCGCTGAAGTAGTTTGAAGAATTTTTATCCCATTTTATAAAGAAGTGCTGAGCAGTAATTAAAAAGTGTAAACACCATACTATTTCTCTTCCATGCCTCAATTAGACAAAAGTGAGAGAGCATTTTGTATAAATCTGATGATATTGAGGTAAAATATTTTTTATTAATTGAATTTATTGGCACCAAGAAGCCACTGGGGCATTGTGGGGGGAAGTATTTTAACTGACTTCTCCACTCAAGGAAAACTGCCCCTGCACTTTAAAGCTTCTTAAAACTTTTGGTCTGAATACTCAATGCTCTGTGAGCAAATATTTAATCCCTCAGCTTTGATGAAAACTGGCAAATGGGTCGAAATCAATCAGGAGAACACGGTGAGCCATGAGGGGTTCAATTATCCTCATAAAATACAATTACACAGAATGTCAACGGGTGCGTCTTCTCATATCAGATACAAAACTCATTTGATTGTTTGTTCGAAACAGCCACATTTATATTAATCAGTTATTATACTTTTAATTTGAAGATAATTTAATTGCTTTATAATAATTGTATGATTTCTGTCTTTGAATTGTCACGATATGTCACAATATGGTGCAAAATGAAGTTCCTATTCCTATAATGGATATAGATAAGATATAAACACTTCTCCTTAGTCCAAAGCTCTGCCCCAAAGTTCATTCGTCCTCTTGTCCTGCATGTCAAACCAACTTTCATTGTGCCACGCTTCCACAAAGCAATATGGGGAAGAACCAACAGCTTTCTCTCCTCATCTGGTGATACAGTGAAACATTAACAATTAATAATGAAGAAATTCATCAGAAGAGACTTTGCATATAGATAGCCTACTTAAGCCGGAAGCCAGTGTTAACTTGCAGGGAGTGGTGGATAATTAGAGTGGCTCTCCTTCTTTCCTTCCCTTTCTGTGACTAATAGAGAGGCCATGGTGACAGAAGGAGGACACCGCTCTCACAGGACTGTGCTTCATCTATAATAGTTACCAAACTCTTTATGAAGTGGGAAGATCCTGAAAGACTGCAGACCTGCAAAGTGAATTGAGTCTAAAGTCCTGAAGAAAGACTTTAACTTGTCATTCTAAAAGGCTCACATTTACCAGTTAATTGATCAGCCCTTTCAAATGGGTGGCCCTGGTATCTCTCTGTGGTATCTAATTTAGCCAGCTTAATCAAACCTTGGAAGAATCCTCTCAGACAGGTGTGGCCAACCACTCAGAGACCAAGAGCCACAAAAATTACCATGGTACTACAAACGCATAACCTCTCACACAAAAAGGAAATGAAAATCAATACATTTCAGATTTTCAAAGTGTGTTTGTAAGTGCTTTTAAATTTGTACTAGGAGCCGTGTCAAGGACAAATTTCTGTTTTTACTGCAGAAGAGACAAAGAGATAGATAGTTATGAGCACATGAGGGATTAAGAGGAGCACGTGTAGAGAAGAGAAACTGAAACTTAAGTATCAATTTGATTACCCAAATATTGATTGATACTAATTCCAACCTTGGCATCAATATATCAATATTTTAGGCTGATCAGCAAACCACTACTCATAACAATGTATGTATATATATTTTTTTATGAATGGGTCAAAGAGCCGCACACCAAAAGGCAAGGAGCCTCAGGTTGGCCACTTCTGCTCTCAGACATCTCAAGACTTATTGCTTTTTTATTTTATTTTATTTTTTTCTTGATGGATCAGCATTAGAAAAAGTTTATAAATTTAAAAAATTGGGGGTTTGGCTTGACTCCCACCTATCTTTCAAATGCCATATTAAATCTACTGTAAAGAAAATTCAGTGCCTTTCAAAATTACTTTATCCTTCCAAAGAATGTTTCTCTTTCAAAGTTTGAAGGAGAATTGTAACGCAAATGATCTTGCGAATACTTGCCTATACTGACATTATTTATCAGAATACATCAGAAACAAATCTTCGTCCTCTTAATGTAGTTTATCACAGTCTCTGTCGATTCATTCTCAGATGTCCATATGTAACTCACCATTGTCTACTGAATCAGTCCCTCAACTGGTTGTCACTCAAATCTAGAAAGCAGTTTCACTGGATCCTGTTTTTTTTTTTTTTAAATGCAGTTATTTTAGTTTTCCTTTTTATTTGAAGCAGTTCTTAATACCATTAATATCGCAATATAGACTCTGACATACAAGCAATCTTTTTGTTTGTTGCCCCCAGAATCACCAAAGAAATTTGCCGTTGTGCATTTAAGTGTAAAGCCCCAGCTGACTGGAACAAGCTCCTTGTCTCACTAAGGTCAATTACATCTTTTCCTGCATTTAAATCTCATTTGTTTACTGATCTACAAATTCTCTGCTTCTGTTTTTGATTTTGCCCTTTGTGTTGCTGCCATTTTCCTACTTTTCAATTCGTTTATTTACTTTTGTCTGTTTTAAAAAACTCTCTCTCTCTCTCTCTCTCTCTCTCTCTCTCTCTCTATATATATATATATATATATATATATATATATATATATATATATATATATATATATATATATATATATATATATTTTACCATCATGCTCAGCCTCATTTGCCTGACTCTTTGCCTGACTATTTACTCACCCTTGTCCATTCCTGTGACCTTAACCTGTGGCCAGGCTTTAGTGCCCCTGTAGACAACCCAAGTGTCCCACTAGTTTGATTCTGGACCAGTAATCCATACTAATCCTTAACCTGCCGGTGGAAACAGTATCCCTGAGTGATTAGATGTTAGCTTTGACAGTTTCATGTTCTTCCATGGGCTTCTGTAGTTGGGACCGTGACCACCTGTGGACCCACTAATCCGAGCCTGACAGATAAAGTGCTCGTCTCTGCTAGATCCCAGCTAGGAGTCACCTAATTATACAAATCTCTGGGAACAGGTCATACAGGATATATTAAATATCAAGAGGATTTAGTCCACACTGATCAAATATTCTCCCTTCAGCAGGATGGCTCTCATGCAAATCAGTCAGAGCAGGGCTCATGTTTTTCACTCCTCCTCCGGAGTCCTGGACTTGTAGTGCAGCCTGGAAACTATTAAAGTTGACAGCATGATAGAAATTGTTAATGTGCGTACACTGTTTACCTCATAACCTTTCCAATCTGCTGTTCCCCTGCTGTTTAAAGCTTCTCGCTGGCATTGGTAACCTCAGTTGTTATGGAAACCCTTGCTAGCCAGGGGTGTTAATACTCTAAAATCTACTTTTAACACACACCCCAGCTAACATACTACTCTAATTTCCTTCTTTCAATTTACAATTATTCAACACAAAGAGGAAGACAGCCATGACTTATAGCTTTTGTGGCTTGGCTCCGGTTCTGATGATGCTGCAAATTAGGGAATGCAACACATGTCAAAAATCTGCTGAGGTATTATTACAATGATGCATGAAACTTTCCTGAGGGCACCACCTGCAGTTAGGGGTGATATTTAAACAGCAGGGGATTCTGCTGCTGCTGCTGTATCACATGATTTTTCATAACTCTTGATGGCAGTTGCAAAACAACACTTTACCCATGATTCCCACAACCGGGAAAAAAAATCACTACAGGTTTTCTTCAAGAAGGGGTTGAAAAAAAGCTATTTCTAACTTGTTCGTTAACTTCTGTTTGTCGTTTAAAAAACAAAGTAAGTCTTTATTGATGTGTTCAGGGTTCAACTCTACAAATGTCATTACTGATACCGACTATACTTTATTTTAGGCAGGATTATAATCAAGGCTTCAATATTCAATTTGAAATACCTTCAGTGTCATTAGTGAGGAATAATCCATCTGAAATTAATTAACCTTCCATCACATTCAAAGTATGAGAGTGTGTTTGTGGTGCAGCATGATGATGGGAATGTCATGTCAGGGACCAAGAAATTGATTCAAGGGCATGAAAGAGCCCATGTGCATAACTCACAAACATGACTGCTCCTCTGTAAATTTCTGCTCGAGGCTGCCACTCATGCATGCTGTGGTAAGAAAGAGGTGTCAGGCTGTGAAAATAACACATTGATACCAGAATAATCCCTAAACCATACGCCCTAGAGACATGAAATATGATGGGCGGAGAATCTGAGTAGTCATTCATCACATGGATGTTGCCTATCTCTTTTATTAAGCCTATTATGTGGGGAATGCAAATTTAATTTAGTTTGATGAACAAGGCTGGTGGTAAAAATGTCAAACCTGACACAGTATAATGCATTTTATAATCTATTTGAAACAACATGAAAAATGTTGGGTTTATGTATGGTTTTATGAAAGATCTATTTACAGCCTCATGATCATGTTTGTAAAATATTTTTAAAGGGGCTGTGAGGAGTTTGAAAGTGATGTTGAAAAAGTCTCCCTTCTATATGTCTAACCGTAATCCACACTTTTGATTATCAGTGCCAGGATTGCTGGTTACAGGCTATTTAAAATAGCTACTTCTTAGCTTCCAGGGTAGAGCGGGACTGTTTTCATTTACAATACGTCTAGGTCTCTATCACAACACCACACCGGCTGACAAAATTTAGCAGTGAGAAGAGATAAAACGCAGAAATCCATGTTTTTCTCTGCTAAAAACGATTTCTATGACTAATTTTGTAGTGATTGTGGACAGAGGAGCCTAACTCTCAGACAGATAAAGGACACAAGAGCAGAAGAAAGCTAAACAGGAGAGTGATACTGCCCGAGCTAAAGGCTAGTTAGCGTTTAGCTTGGGCTGTATCACCCTATAACACAGGGGTTAAACTGTTTGTGATTATGTTGATTCCAACCCACAGACAGCAGTTATTCTGCAGTGGTCTGCTCAAACTTGAGAGTCTATCAATAAAATGAAGAGTGAGGTTACGTTAGCTCTGCTTGGTAGATGACTGACAGGAAATAACCAGGATTTACTAACGCTACACACTACGGACACGTCTTACAGCAGCGTGCTGTCAGCTGCGCTGAATATAAACGGCTACTAAACTACTTACAAACTGACAGTGTTTACTTGTCACGTTAGCCTACAGATATGTCGGAGCACCAGACCGCTGATGTCACAATATACAGCCGGCTGCTACAGCCGGCTGCTACAGCCTACAATGTGTGCTTGATGTCACGTTTCAAGCCGCATGGCTACATAACTGTACTGATAAATACCTTATCTTGGCGCGTTGTAACCAGTAAAAAGATGTCTTAAACAAAGAACACTTTTTTCGATCTGATCTCCATTTAATTCCAAAACAACACACATCTCACTAAAAGTAATTTACAACCGTGTGCGGAGACTCAGGCCCACAAGGTGGCGAGGGAGTGCAATTAAAATAGATCCTCCTCATAGCAATTTTGAGACTTAAATTTTTAAAAAAAATCCTGGTGTGAACAGCACATCTACTGTTTTATATAAATATGTTTAGTGTGCTTTTCAATGTCAAGAAATATGAACAGCATTATCCAACAGAGTCAGTCTAGCTAGTTGTTTGAAATGCAATCCATGAAAAAGCTACCTCAGGCTAGCTAGCAAGCAGAAACTTTAGTATTCCGTAGAAATACCAAGTCATGCTAGCTTGCTCACACAAATGTTTAATCAGTCATGCTATCTCACCAGTAAGCTGTAGAAAACAGAGTCAAGCCAGAGACCTCACATATTTCTGTTATTTGGACAAAGACTGAGGCTGAACGCTCACACTCAAGTGATGTTAAGTTATGCTAGCTAAGTCACACATTTATCCAGCCCATATAAAAGCAAAGTGCTGAGTCATTTTGGCTAACACACGTTTACAGAATCTGTGCAAAAGCAGAATCATGCTAGCTTGTTTCTGGTCATTGTGCTTGGCTATGCTAACCTGTTACGGCTCTAACCTCATCAGAACAACTGAGAAAGAATGACAGAAGATGAAAATGAAGAGTTTCAACAGGTTTCCTCCCTCCTCTTATGGTTGGTGAAGAATTACTGCAGCCCCCCTTGAGCCGTTGGCCTCTGATAAACCCGCTTTTTTGAGGCTCATGGTAGAAGGCCCGTTTAATGGGATTGCTCTCACCCGGGTAGCAGTGGTCTATTGACTGCTCTCACTGTGAAAGAGGACCTCCCTCGGTGAAGTGAATGAACCGAAAGATTGATGAGGCTCGACTGTGTGAACGGGACCCGGCCTCATATCCTATCCAGCCTGAAGGCTCCAAAAGATGTCTATTTAGAGTATAATTCATATGTATGTGAGAATGAAATGCCCACCAGTTCGCTGGAAAAGCAATGTAATCCCACATATGTCATGCTAAAGTGAAACTGTCTGGAGATCCTCAGTGTAATTGGCACAATGTTATAAATGTGTCAGTCTCAGCTTTGTGGATTGGCCTCTAAAATTGCAGTTGGAAAACAGAACATGAAAAATAGTTGCAATGTAATGTAATAGTACAGGAATAGCCTGACCCATTTAAAGCTGGAGATAAATGGTTTGTGAGTGTATTAATATATGCTGCTCTCTACGTGTATGTGCTCTAAAAGTCACAGAGACTGAAGGGTCCTTTGTCTGCATGTAGCAGTGGTTGTCTAACATTGTGTTATACAACAGGTATCTCCTGAGAGTTCAAGAGGCAGGCGACAGGCTGATAAGATACTTATCACTACGACGGCTCTGCAGCCTTATCTCTTTTATAAGAGACTCTTACCTTTTGGCTCTAAAACACACAAACAACAATCCATTCTCAACAGAAACTTAAGCTGAGTGTAGGGGAAAAAACAATTTGGTTTTGACATCTTGCCATTGGTGATAGCCTGGATGTTGTCTGAGCTGCTGCTTTCACTTCACATGTGTCTGAAAACCTCATCTGGTGAGGAAAGGGTGTCTGATCTGAAGCAGTTGTGATTAGCAGCAGCATTAGTCTTGAAGATGCTCTATTTTTTTGTGCAAAAATAAATCCAAGTATTACTTATGGCAAAAAGCCAATCTTGTTAATGCAATTGTCCCCAAGTAATAGAAAGTCCTTTGTCTTCTCTGTTGGCCTCTGCTTCTTCCGTGGTGGTTGAGCCATTTAGACAATTAAGAGATCCCATTCATCAGGTCTGTGAGTGCCCTTGTGTCTGATCATTTGTCACAGGCTCCCTCACGTCTTCGACATCCCTCCTGCTGCTTCTCAAAATAGAGCAGGAGATTAAGAAGAGGGGAGCATTTTAGCCCAGTCCCAGGAGGTCTGTCATGCTGTCCCCTTCATCCCTCCCTCAAACCCTTCCGCTTTCTACCCCAGTCTCCCCTTTAACATCCATCTTTTCCATTCGACCTTCTCCTTCCTGTTTCTTCACCGTTTGGAGCCATCGAGGGAAATCATTGTCCAGGAGATGTGCTGTGTGCTGTGTGTGGCAGGCACAGGTCCAGCTGTGGACACACACGCACACACACACACACACACACACACACACTACTGGGGCAGAAAGATAAAGACTGACAGCAGATATGCAGAGACGAATCAAGAGGTGCTTAGTAGCAAAATATATTTAAGTAAAACCGGTGGATTCTTTCCTCAAGTAATCATTTTTGTATTTCTTACACGAGAAAAAAACTGTTATGGCTGCAATCATTATTTTTCCCACAGCAGATATTCTGACAGTTCATAGCACGAAGAGAACACATGTAATTACTAACCTCAACAGTCACAGCTGGCTGTGTCAGTAAATAATTTGCCACAATTAAAGTACTGGTAATGAATGGCAAAAAGGATGTGACTTATTTTGATAATTACACCTGTGTTTTTCCTGCAATTATATGTCAAAAGGTCTTCAGCAACCATTTCAAACATTTTAAGTCCAGAAACAAACAACTTTAAGTGTCTTGAAACATGTAGAAATAGCAAACACCTGCTTCTGTCTCTGAATATAACCTTCTAGATGGAAAACACACCAGAAGCCTAAGCTGATACTTTAAAGATAATCCTAGCTTGAAGATATAGGGCCTCTTCTCTTGCCCTGCAGTTAGTCACACTGCAAGAATACCATTAAAGAGTTTCTGTAGAGCCGCATGGCTCTGCATAAGAATAACTGTTGTGGTTGTACCTGCAGCAACAAAGAACAAACAAAACCTTACCCAGCTTAACCTGATGTAATGAAACAATAATAAGCAGCTTGGCTTTGCATTAATCAGTCTGGACCGCTCGAAGCTCAACACACACACAGGTCATAAGACCACTGTATGGGTTTTGGAGGTGCAGACTTGTTTTATTGAGATGCAGATTCAAAATAACAAAAGACAACAGTTTATGAATCAAAGTGTGCTCTCAAAACAAGAGAATGTTGAGCTTAGTTATGATAGTGATGATCGTGGCGCTTCAGCTAAAGGGAAAGGCTCTGGATGACAGTTAATTTCTAATAAGTCACCCCTCCACCTTGTCTTCCAGTCTACATGTCTTAAAACAGTGTTTCTCAAAGTGGGGTCCAAGGACCCTCAGGGTCCGAAAAATAGTTGCTGTATCATTGAAAAAGCATATCAACAAACTGGGTTCTTTCACACCATTGAAAACAGCTATTTTTCAATATTCCTGCGACAAAGACGACAAAGAAAAGATACATATAGCGTGCATTTTTGCCACCCACAGGGCAGTTTATTATATTTTAACTACTCAAGGGGGCATTTAAAGCAGCGCTTCCACCAAGCAGCCCGGTTCAGTTCAGTACAGTTTGGCACGGTTTGGTACAGTTAAGCCCGATCCCGTTTGCGTTTCCACAGCAAACTGTGCCCTCTCGTGGTGGGCGGCGTGTAAGCCGGATGCTGTTACAATAGCATGACTCCGTAGCAGCGCGACACAGTTTACCTCGCTAATGAATCCAACGAAGAAGAAAAACGCAACACAGTAAACAAAGAGCATAGATGGAAGGCATGCAGCGTTTTGTCCTCTCTGTGACTGGATGGAGCTCTTTGATACAAAGTGCAATCAAGTTTTTTTTCAGAGAAGTCTGTGTGCCGCCAGGAGAAATGCAGTCGCTGTAAGTGACGATTCTTCCGACCAATCAATGATCTGCAATGTGTTGCTCCACCTTCCGAGAGCGGATCGGTTCAGTCTGGCACCCATACGCAAGGGTCCCAAAAAGTGGGACGGCTCGTCTCGGTTATTTGGGGATCTGTCCCGGGATAAGTCAGTGGAAACGCCGTAAGATGCGTGCCGTACCAAGACGAACCGGACCGGACTGCTTGGTGGAAACGCGGCTTAAGAGTGTTTAGCCAACCAGTGCCTATGGCACTTTCACACATGTTTCGGCTCCCAAGAGGTCACTTCAGCGTGTGTTCTTCCTGCCTTGGAGGTAACATCTGCTCAAAGTTTATACTTGTAAAGTATAAATGTAGCCTAATTCTACTGTTGCAAAATACTACAAAGTATAGTTATGATATTGTTATGATAACAAGGGGGTCCTTGGAAAAATGTCTAACCTGAAAAGGATCCATTGTCAAAAAAAGTTTGAGAACCCCTGTTTTAAAAGACCAAAGTTTGAGTTTAAAGTATACCAACAAGGTATTTGTATTTTCTCAGGCTCTGCAGACTTTTCTGAATTAGCTGTTGTCATTAAGATGCTGCAGAGAGTAAAGAGAGGGCTCTGAATCAATGCTCAGACAATAATTCAGTTCCATCTCGCCTCCTCGGTGGAGGAGCTGCATGAGGGTTAGATAGATGGTCCATTTCACAGAGATCATTGCTTTTCCTATTGATCGTCCAGTGCAGGTCTAGCCAGAGTCCACATACTGTGCTGTAGAGATGTATACATAGCAGAGGAGGGATATAACATGCCGCCCTGAGCTCCCACACCAACATAGCCAGACAGGTGTACTGTGTGAACTAACTTTGGGAACAAGATCCTTTTCTGTCACGTTTATTTTGTGATTGGCTTGTACACTTTATTGATCACAAAGTTCGTTGCTGTCACAAGTTAAAAAAAGATACACGACATAACCCCTTCTGGACACATACATGGATGTTTGCTTTTGTCGTCCCTTTTTGTTCCTTCTGAAGGAAACTTTCTGCTACAGTGCCCACACAGTATTGAGTAAGCATCTGGAATGAGTCATAGCCCCACTAATGGAAATCCATTTAGCTTTGTCTGAAGTATAAGTCTGCGCGAGGAAGCATATCGTCACGCTGAACTGAACGCTGGGCTATCTTTCAGCAAAGGGAGGACAAGCCGTCACCGTTCAAGGTGAAATCACCTCCTAAACCATCAACAGGAAAAAGAAAGGGATTATGGGGTCATTCTGAGACCAAACAATGAAAAAAAGTTGATGTGTTTTAGAACTGATTGCATCTCTATCAAACTATTTCTCCAGTTTTAACTGTTTCCTCTCTAATGATCGTATTTCTATGCTGTCAAGGGCAAACACAGAGCCTGGGCTGACTGAAAAGTGAGTGTCCTCACTGTAAGAATTATCTGATCTGAATGAAAGCGCCACGAAGGCTCTGAAATATGAGGCAAAATGCAGATCCATGGATCATTAATATTTACATATACTCTGAGGCAGGGAGAATTGGATTTTGAGGCAGGCCTTTTAGTGTAATGTATGCGTTCTGGCTCTTGATTGTGACGTGGCTGCAGCCTGAGAGGAGAACTGTGAATACATTTGAAGTGAAACGTTCTAATGGAGACATGAAAGAAGGCCTGTGAAGGTCAGTCTCTCATTGCCGCTGTGAGCAAATGCGCTCTTTTCAAGTGTTTGGGTTAGCTAACATTAAAAAAAGACTGGTTTCCTTTCCAAAGTGGTTGTACTGTAAGTCTTCTCCCTGAACAGTGGATTTGTGAGGCTCTGTGGTGATTGGTATTTTACAGCACTGTTGCTGATCAAGAAAAGAACTTAATCTCTGAAAGCTCGAAATATATAGTTATACAAGTTTAAACACTTAAAGTTTCACTGGATTCATAAACCCTTTATTATTCCAACGTGTACAACCAGTCAACTTAAACATCCAAAGCTCAAGTTCATTGAAAATTCTATTTTCTCCAGCCGAGGTCTGAGTGTCCCTATTAAAGTGACAACACAGCCGCTGAATGAGCAATGACCTCCATGACTGCTTTTTTTAATCTCTTTGATCATCCTTTCTTCACTTTTTATCACTCCTCTGCTCTCTCTTCTGCTCTGTCTTCCTCTTTACTGTTTCTGTGTATATAAAAGAATGTGTGTGATGGAAGGATGAGGATAAAGCAAACAGAACTCTTCAGATTTCATCATTTCTAACCCACCTTCCAAAGCCCTTCTCAGTCCACCCAGACAAAAACTTCTTTTCTGAATACTTAAGGGATAAACAAAGAGTCCCCCCTCTCCACAAACCCAAACACACAGCGTATATTTTATTCAGTAGCCGTTCACCGGGCTCTTCCTGAAAACGATAAAACGTCCACATTGTGATTCACCACCAACAGATAATCAGAATTTATTAGCCCTTTTTCTTTATAAAACCCCAAATCTCCTGCTCTGTGGCCTGATTTTCGAAAGTTTCATACCTCTCATACTGAAGATACCCTCCTATTTCCAGTTTTATATTTCACAGGGAAAAGGGTCAATACACAGACCCAATTTACTTTGGCGGTCAAAAGAACAGTTCAAAGTGTTTCCCTCCACCAACAACGACACAGACAAAGTGTGATCATTGGAGACTTTTACGGCTGTGTAGTAACAGTGTGTGTGGGACTGACACCTGTCTTATTGCTCTCCAGATGCTCTGCTCTAACATCAGGTCATTCAGAATCACAGCAAGATTGGTCCTCGTCCAGCCACTGAGTCAGCCTCGTCTTTTAAAGCCAGATGACATTACTGCAGCTCTGAGCCTGTGTCCTCAATTTACTCTAACAAGGCTCACACAGAAACTATAAAAGTGTTGGCTGTCTATTAATACCAGGAATCACCTGCTGTCTGTGAAACCATCTGCTTTTGTTACTGTGACTGTTTAAAGCATCTTTGGGACTCTGAGTGTGGGAGTTGGCTGCTACAGATTGTTTTAATTAAATGAGTCGTGAAAAAGAGATAACAGGAGGTTCTTTACTGAGACTGTATCCTGGGCATGGTTTCCTTTTTCTACAAACTTTCTACAGAGGATGCAAAGTGTTGAAGAATACAACTGTATCTTTAACATCTAAGCTGTTCTACATAACTTATTCACTTTATTCAGCTTTGCACAGCGATGAGTTGACTCAACTTAGGACAAAGAGCTGGAGAAATATAAGCAGATTTGAGTTGTTGTGTGTTCTGCTTTAAGAGTCATGAAAAAAACATGGTTGAGTGAAGATGTTGTATTAAGATGCTGAGTTAAATAAGTGGGGATTTTATTAGTTATGAGCCTTTTCCTCCTGTTTCCATCTGTACGATATACCTAGGTACTTTTATAGGTATTGACCTAGCTCTGTCTGTAGTGCCGAGTACTGATTCACGTAAAATCAAAACATGCCATATTTTGATACCTAAACCAAGCAGCAACCTCCGGTCTAAGAATATGAGACAATGCTGAAGTGCTAAAATCTTCTGTTTCTTGAGTGTCCGCTTGAGGCTGGCTCTAGAAGTTCTGGAAGTCACCTACACACCAAGCCAGAAAAAGCTGTTTTAAAAGCAGAAATTAACCTATTTACAGCCTGGTTCAAAAAACGTCTCTTGTCTGAATCGCTAACTTTACTATTAGCACACACTGTATGGGGGGGTGAATTTTTTTTAACTTGGCAGTTCAGCGGATATTAAAAATGCGTGCTTGCCTAATCAATGACACTGCTCCGGTCATGTGACTGACAGGTGCCCTATAGCTGTATGCGAAGCCCTTTCTACTTCTGATATGGCCGGGATAGCCGGTATGCTTCATTTTCCGTTGCAGAAACAGACGGGTGACATCGGGGGGATTACGTCCATGTTTTATACAGTCTATGAACTAAACGCATCCTTTTGACTGTGAAGGAGTGGGAAAGTAGGTGATGTTTAATGCAGGACATGGAAACAGTATTGCAAGTTTATAATCTGAGAAATAAATATTTTAAATTGAAAAACTTTGAAATTTTACTTCTTATATATATATATATATATATACATATATATATATATATATATATATATATATATATATATATATATATATATAAGAAGTAAAATTTCAAAGTTTTTCAAATTTTACTTCTTATATATATATATATATATATATATATATATATATATATATATACACACATATATATATATATATATATATATATATATATATATATATATATATGTGTGTGTGTGTGTGTGTGTGTGTGTGTGTGTGTGTGTGTGTGTGTGTGTGTGTGTGTGTGTGTGTGTGTTTATTAACACATGAACACACACCAAAGCACCAAAAAATTGGCAACTTTGAATATTGAAACCGATTGCCACGCATTGGGCATCAGTTCCGTACTGTTTCCATTGTGAAAGGTACCCTTCCTTAGATATGCCAGAGGATAATTGACAAGTAGATATAAAAATGGCATCAGTATTTTCATGTAATTTTTAGCACAAAGTGATGACCCTTCTTCCCAACATTTCAGTCCATTCTGAGTCTTGTGTACAAAGATACATGTGCCATTGGCTTTTACAAGGTATGTGAGATGTCAAACCGGTCAGAAAATCCATACACCCTCTCATTCAGCGTGAATCTCTGTTTTTACACTTGAATATGTTACCGATGGAAGGCAAAATGGGGAAATTCAAGCTCTGATGGATTCCACTGCTAAGCCTCCGGCTATCAATCAACCCCAGCTGATTCTGAATGCTGCCCACCATGTGCTGCGCTCTGTCCTGGGGTGAAGGAGGTAAAGTCAGCTATTTCTCGCTGTCTTAGTGTGGGCACAGGCAACTTAATCACAGAGATTCTCCGCCTCAGTCCTCTGGGCCCAGAGCCTGAACTCGTTTCTGCACAATGTTGTGTCTAGGGCGAGCGACAGGCTGGACAAACAGATTGGCTGAAGCCAGATAATGATGCCTGGTATTCTCCAGGAGAGACAGAAAAAGGGAGAGGGAAAAACACATAGAGTTTCTGTAATAATCACCAATTAGCCTTTATATTTGTCCTCCCACTTCCTCCTTTGTGTTCCTGACATCCTGAAAAAGTACTTTCTGCTTCCTGGTTTGAATTATTTCTAATATCCATAACTACCTGGGCAGCAACAACATGATTGACCACACTCAATAGGTCACCCTGTTATCTGCTTCAGCCCTCCTCCTCATAAACGGACAGGGATTGATTCAGATATTTATCACATACCTGACATCTGTTAGGGCAGAGCTTGCTGAAGCAGCAGGGCCAGCTCTGGCTCTCGCCTCTGGTGGTGGTCATGGAAAAGGAACCACCCTTTGGACCCAAACAAACACTGCCTCATCACATTTGAGAGAAGTTAATCACAACCTTCATTGTTTTGATAGAGGCCTACCAAAATACAATAATTTATTGCATGTATTGTTTTTTTTAACACTCAGTAGTAAATCAAAGAACATTGGTACCTCAGATTCATTTTTCTGATACTAGTATTTATCACCAGCCCCAAGAAAATCATCTGCTGCACTCTCCCCTCCTTTGATGGACCTTAAAGCTCACAGTGCCTCAAAAAAGCCAAAACACCCTTAGGGACCCATCACACCCAGGGCAGCAGCTGTTTGAACTGCTGCCCTCAGGCAGAAGATGCAGAGCAGTGAATCCAGGACAAACAGGTTAAAACACAGGGTTTTTCCATAATGAATGATTCCTTTTATGTTCTGTTTGTTTTATTTAACATTTACTGTTCCTATGTTGTCACTCCTTTACTGCTGCCCCTTTATGCATCCTTTTGCAGGTGTGGTCTAAATGTGGATCTCTTCCATTCTATTCTATTGTATTTGACTCTATCTAACAAGACTCAATATGCTGTATAATAAGTTTCCCCGGTGTTAGTGTTCCCCGGTGAGACAGAGGTGTCATTATGTCTGAAGGCAAATATATTGTTTCATTGCACCTTTTAAACTGTATTTATGTTTTATTTACATATATTTATCCTAAACATTGAACTTGGGGACATATATTATAGCATGATTGAAAATTAATCCGACTTCATATCCCTCACGTTCGAAAAGTTAAATGGGTTAAGTCAGTGTCTGAGTAAAGTTGTGTGCAGGATTTGTTGATGTCACTCAGCCTGCTGTTACAAAACAAGAGTGCTCTAATGCCATCTAGTGGCAGTTTTCAGCACACACACACACACACACACACACACACACACACACACGCGCGCACACACACACACGCACACGCACACACACACACGCACACACACACACACGCACGCACGCACACACACACACACACACACACACACACACACAAAGTGGGGAGTTTGGGTAATATGTGGGAAATGACAAAATGAAATGCTTGTACAAAAAGCAGGGAGGATAAAATCTGTTCATCCCACTCATGCAGCACACCACCACCTGCTGTTCCAGCCATTACCCTCAGGGGGACGTTATATATCACTGCCTACCAAAACAAAATGGGTTCAAACAGACATTTGTACACACTGTTGTGAGTCTGCTTACATCTCTCCTCCACAACATCATGGGAAAACAACACTGCTGCAGTGTTGTCACATATTGGTGATATTGTTGTTTAATAAGTCCTTTTCAGGTCAGGAAATAAAAATCTGATATCGAGTCTTTTCTTGACTAATGTGTCTCTGTTGCATTTGTGGTGTTCTTCTTGGTGTCAATCTGTAAACTGCCATGTTTTGTCAAGTTTTCTCATATTTCATGTTGATAATTCAAATGCGATCTAATAAAAGACTGCAAATAAACATTTGCTCAAAGAGAACCTGAGTAATACATCAGTTGTTAAATATTGTCCACAGACCCTCAGAGTTTCCATTTGTAAACCTGATTAAACTCTTTGTTCAGCTGCGTGCTATGGAAATTTGATTTTAAGGCCCTTAATCATAAAGCAAGGTTTGAAGTAGACAGAGAGTAGCTACACTTTGAGATAAACAGGCTCCCCAAAGGAATCTCAGGCTGTTTTCCAAGCCGCGTACTACACTAGCAGTGCCTACCATTTTGGCTGATATATAGTATGTAGTAGTCAGTATCGGAAACTTGCAAAATCTGCAGTATACCAAAAATCCACGGATGTCCTACTGATCCAGGAAAATTTCTCAGTATGCAGCGGACCGGTCTACCTGGCATATTGTTTCCCAAAATGCAAGGCGCTAACGCTGTTTGTCTATGCAGGTTTGGTGAATTACTGCCATCTACTGGAATGAGTCAGCATTATAACTACAACACAACACTAATGTTAGTTATTTCATGAGATAGAAGTGAAATAATGTGAAGAAACACCAGTAAATCTTGTCACTTCCAGTTGTAAAAGAGGTGTTTACTTTAAAAATTCATTAGCCCATATAAACCAATAACTCACTTTTTAAACCATCAGTTGATTATATAGAAGTGTTTTCCCATCAGCTATTAAAAAAAAAAAATCCTTTCAGATTTATTTTCAGTAAACAATATAACTTTTGGTGTAAGATTAGAAATCAAGTAAGACAATTCTGTGTGATATGATAAACAAAATAACCAAAAGGCTGAGATCTGCTCAAAGATTGCTTTGTACATTTATAATAAAGGCAAAATCACATCATCAGTAAAAACTGAAAAAAGACTTTTTCTTGCATGCATTGGTCCACAGGAGAAAGTCATAGCTTATCAATTGAGCTCCACCATTAGTAGAAAGTAGTGTTACCCATATGAAGCGCATCTCAGTTACTGATATATCGATCAATCAAATAAAAAAAGCTAACTAAAGCCACAAGTATCCACTTGGACAAGAGATATTTCATAAAATTCTTTATTCATAAACTTGATGCAAGTTTACAAATTACTTTACATGGTCAAAATCACCCTTGCAATGGAAAAAAAATGAAACCAAACCAAAGCATGCTAACAGTGCATAACTTTATAACCCGGCCACTGCAGTTAATGAAGCACGGTAAAGAACCCAGAATCAGGCTAATTCAGACCTCAGACCAATGTGTGACTCACCAAAGCAGAGAAGTTAGTCAGATGACAAGAGACGGTGTAAGAGACGCTGTTTTCAGTGCACAGCCAATTTAGATAACACCATTATCCCAAAGGTCAGGTTATGAATGTAGGCTTGCATTTGGTCTAATGGCACACAAATCTGCAATGATGCTTAAGATGGGAATCCTGGCATCTTTAGGAGGAACTCTAAGCAGGTAGGGCATCCTGCTCGTCCATGTGTCTCGTATACCTGACCAATAAGTCGAACGCAGAGAGAGAGAAGTTATCCTGTGCACTGATGTAGGATAATAAGTGAGCAAATTATTCAAAATTTATAGATCTAGTCCTTTTACTACCCTACCTAACCTCTCTTCACCTTCAGTAGCTTGGGGAAAAAAACACCCATTTATATATTGACATGCAAAATACAGCAATATCAAAGAAACAGGGTAGAATGTGGTCTGGAAACTTTGTGAAGCGCAGGACAACCACGATGGGATTATTCCAGAAACTTGCTAGGGAATCAATTTTCAACCTCAAAACACTTGGTGTGAAATTTGATGGCAAACCTCACAGTGATGCCTTTTCTGAAGACGAAGGCATCATTTTTAAAATGGCCCAACAAAATATTGACTCGTCCAATCTTGCATTTTATGACAATATTCAAAAGCTATCTTTTGCAAAGTGTGCAGTTATGAATTCCTGAGTTTGCTTCTCCAGAGAATGCAGGGGTGGGCTCGACAATGTGACCAGAATGAAGTGATTAGAGAATTTAACAATGGCATCACAACAACTAACAACCATGCCAGAGAGGAAAAGCCATGTTGAGATCTGTGGTGAAACATGAACGCAGGGTGAAACCTGTTACACACATCCAGCAAGTCCAAACAAAGTTCAGAGAGCGCTGGATGTTCTATGCCCATCTCTACCTGTTTGAAAGATATTGGTGGCTGAGGTTAGTATCACTGAGAAAATGTACTGAAATCAACTCAAAACTGAGGAATGCTTGTATGAATTAGCATAACTAAGCTTTCTATGCTGGTTTTTCAGGACAATATACTTAAAACAATGCAAGTAACCACACAATAGAACACCCACAACAAACGTGTAACTGCATTAATTGGAATGATCCACACAGTTTTCTGCATATTATTCACATTACATCAAAGACCCAGCACGCTGAGAGGGGGCAGCCGTGCTGAGAGTGGTTATGAATAGTAACCAGAGAGGTGATCGTGGGAAGAGCTGGGTCCTGTCCTGTGGCAAATCTGAACAAATATTTATCAAACTGACAGAAATATTCTGGAAACGGAACAGACTCCAGTCGATCTCCCCAGGTGTGAAGCCAGAAGGTATACGGTCGAGACTATTGCTGTGAATTTTGAAACTCTGGCTGCATTTTAAAAACCAGCCGTGAGGTCGAAGAAAGTCAGAAGGTAAAGGTCACTTTTTTTCCCTCCAAGACTGTTACTTATGACTGCCAGATTGGCAAAGTGCTCAGGATGTGAACCAGCTACAAGAACTAAGCAGGTGACTACACTTTAAGCTGTTAAGACTTTTTTTCTTCATAACGACAAACTCCTCAAGACTCTGTCTTCGCTGCATAGCCTTACTGAGGTTCATCCGGTTTGTGATTCGATATGAAAAGCCAAACATCTGGAATGCCAGAAGACACCTGTGTCTGTGCCAGTATTGTTACAGCAACTGTAGTTAAGAGATGCCATTAACATGAGGGGAATGGTTCTGTAAATGTTGCCAATAACATGAGGATTATAAATCAATATTGAAAAAAACAAACAAAATGAAACAAAAACAAAACCGCAGTAGTCATTAAGCTTACATAAGAACATGGCGTACTTTTGTTTTCTTCTGCAAGAGTATCCATGAAGTAACTTTTTCTTATTCTAAATGGGTCTTGAGAAGTTGCAGATCCCCTGCTGTTAATAGTCAAGGGTATATAGTAATACAGTCTCTGCTAAGCCAAAGACCCAGACAATGTTACATTATAAACAATTAAATCCTTTTGCAGAAATACAAATTTACATGTTTACACATGGAGTTAAAATCAACTACATTACAGTGTGATCATGTCCAAACACGCCCCTGCTTTGCCTGCTCTTGTTTCTAGCCACACACTGAACCCATCCTGCAGGGAGATGTCCCATTGCTGGTTGTGACGAAGACAGCAGGATGTTGTTCTTCATTTGGCCTGTCCAACCCAGGCTGGAAAAGTCCTTTTATCCTCCCCCATCCCATCTCAGAGCTTCAAGCTTTAAAAGATAAGAGGTTTGGAAGCGAGCAAGCCTCAGAAGCACGTTATTCCAGAGGAGGGATCTTGGCATTTTTTCAAGATAATGCATGAACACAATAGTACAGAGGCTGTCCATGGAAAGAACAGGCAGTGGTTTTCCCACTGCCCACATTTAAATAGCTTCCCAGCCACCACCGCATCCCATCAGGGAATGTCACATGCCATTCTCAGATCCAGTTTGTGGCCAGGGAGGCAGAGTCCAGCGACTGGAGCAACACACTGCTGGATAAAGCCATGCCACACCTTTCAATTTACAGCCAGCAGGTAACCTCGGCATGCTCAACGCCAAAACCAGAAGGGTGACTTTACGCAATACTGAGCCCACCTGTGCCCTAGAATAGGATGATTTTTGTTATGAAAACTTAGGTCGTAGAAGACAAAAGATGTACAGAGAGATAAATATCTAAAGAGACAACACTCTTGCGAGTAGCTGATGGAAACGTCAGGTGGAGTCGTGTGTTTATGAGCTTGTTTCTGGGTGGTCACTGAAAGACAAATTTGCTTTGGAGTTCATACTCTCTTGAAGAGAACAGAATGGTTGGAATTTAGAAAAAATTATATTGGTCTCAAGGAAGAAATAATCAAAGACATGTGGTCCCAGTGCAGGAAAGGCAAGAGTCTGTTTAGCCGTCCTCCTTTGGGGGTGTGTACCAGCCTTGGGTAGAAAGAAAAAGAATCAGAAATTACAAACAGGCACAAATGCAACTATTTAGTTTCACCAACAAGTAATCCTGTGATGGTTCATATGATTTCTGCAAACTGGCTGTTTTCTGCCCCAGTGGTTTATACCAGCATGTTCAGCTTTGTCAGCCATATTTGGTGCAGAAACCCATAACACCAGGGGGCACAAATGGTCGAGAATTTTTAAAAAAGGCTCAGCAATGCTTTCAAATGTCCACATTAATAGTCTAGCAAAACTAAATATAGCTCAGTGTGGCCTGAATGACTACATCTAAATGATCTATTACCAGTTATATCTGCAACCTACATTTAGTGCATCAGGAAAGTTGGACTGAAGATTGGAAACATCTTGAGGTATGTATGTACAACCAGTGTTGTGCCTGGACATGTTTACATTTTAGGGCCAGTTTGCAACTCATGAACCAAAAAATGAGCTTAAAAGAGGAACTGTCAGGTTGTTGACGTTGATGTTGACTGTAGTTTCTTCTGTTTCTTTAAGAAGATGTAAAATATGTTTAATTAATAAACATTAATATTATTAATTTATTAATTAAAATATGTTTAATTAATAAACATTATGTTTAATTAATATCACACTGTCAAGTTTTGGCTAGAGCCTCAGAGTCTTACACCCAAATTACAAAATAATACCTTTTTTGACATGATATGGGTTATAAACTAAATCCTTTTATTCTGAGTGTTCAGATAATTCCAAATGAAGTAACTTCAGTAGGTTTATCTGATTTTAGTTGTACTGCTTTGTGGCACATTTAAGAGGTGGAACATGCACTGGGGTTTTCTTGGCTTTAAACAAAATATCCCTTTATGGTGTTTTATAATTCATAAAGGAAGTGTAAGTGACTGAAGGCTTGGAGGTGGTGCTTAAAACAAAGCTTAATGAAAAATGAATGTAAACTAGTTCATGATCTGGATTGTGAACTTGTGAAATTATAAATATGAAAGAGTCAACACAGTGCTTTGTTTGGTGGATATAATTTTTTTTTTTTACTCTTCTAGGTTAAAATGCAGCTTAAGTTTAAATTTTATAGCTTAGTTGTTTCTCAAGTCGGGAGCATCTATACTTGATATAATAAACAGATAAATCTATGACGCCTAATTAAAGTCAGTTTAAATTCCAGCAGAGAGAAAATAAAAATTTAAATCTCTTGTAAACAGTGTTCCTCTTCTCCACCTTTACACCACATCCATCAGACTCATCTTGCTGCAGTCAAACTTTAAAAATATTATCCTGCCTGTTTCAGTGGATTGTTAATTTACTGCTAAATGTTACAACCATTCCCCACCCAAATCCCTTCAAACTCATCATTTCCTGCATCCTAACACCGACACCAGTGTACAATCAAAACACGTCTAAAGATACAAGCTGATGTAGAAGTAAGGACTCGTTTTCATAGACTTTCAAAGGTATCTTCTGCTGTGTATGTGATGATGAAATCTCCAGTTTTTAACGAGGTCTGTCTAAACTGGACTGAATCTACTACGGATGGACTTGTGTTTCAGCCTAAGGATCAAAAAAAATGTTTTCTTTTTTTTTTATGAATGAGGTATTTTGGTTATCTTTGATTTATGGATTAAGGTTGTGAAAACCCAAGTGTGTGGTTTGGTTTAATCTTCTTTGATATTATTTTGTACGAATATACTGACCAAGAAAACATAAAGCTCTTACAACTAAAAAATAAAGCTATCAATAAAATGCTAAACCATCCATTGCAGGATCTTTATACGACAACTAATCTGACTTAAAAACTCCACATTTTTCAATTTCAACAATAAATTTTCTGATTTTGTTACTTTTTCTAATTTTTACCAAAAGCTTTCATCTTGAAAACCGGATGATGTGCTGTCCAACAGGTATTTCCATCTGCTTTGGATGCATGCACTTTTCATTTTACTTATGTTACTGGAAAATGAAATCTCTTCACTCTAGCTTTAATCATTTCACTCTTTGGCTGAAATAAGCTCAATTAAGACTCCAAAATAAGCAGTGGCCTGGTTCATTTTGACAGCACAGTCAATTTTTGAGACATAACTCCATGTTAAATATAAAGCACTGAATTGTGATTGCGATGTACTTTCACTTTCTTTGTGTGTCACGGTTATCTGCATACTGCTTTTCTAAATCCTTAAATCCATCAGTGAAACCAGCTGAGTGAAATGATGAGTGGACTAAATGGATGTAAATGTTGTCCCCGTTTGGTACATACACACACTACAAGCACTAATTTCAGCTTTGATGCATGGGAGGGATTTGGTTTCAGTAAACGAGGTCAGTGATGCACTCACAAAAACACTGGAGACAAAAACACTCACCGTTCTTTTCATGGATCTGAACCAGGGATTTGTAGGACTGCTGTGCTCTGGCAAGATTGTACTGGTTCTGCATTGAAGACGAAAGAGAGAAATCAACTTTAAGAGCGTAGTGGGGAATATGATGACAGTAGAGAACACAGAACAATGACAGTTCATCTCTGGAATTAAAAAAAAAAAAGAAAAAAGAACCGCTTATCTTACTATCTCCAATTTTAAGAACAAAACTGTGCTGCAGCATGATCAACACAGGACACAGAGGTTTTCCATGCACACCTGGTCAGCGTTCACATGAGATCTGCCTATGCACCCGTCTTTTCATGGTTGCTAAACCACCAAAAACCTCAACTAGGTCTGTGTTATTCAGAACGATAAGCAGTTTCATAACTGCACATTTCCCAGAACTGAAACCAAGGCTGTGATAAAACCAAATGTCAGACTTCAAATATACATCTAAATGACTCAACACTAATGCAGTCCTTGAATATGTTAGGTAGGACTCACTTGCCATGCATTCTGGGAGATTGTTGAAATGTAATATTCAAGGCACATCACTCCTCTTTACCTTAATTTCCCTGCTCAAGTCTTAGTTAAGAATTCAGTTCAGGGGGTCGTTTTACAGCGTAACAGCCGGCAATATAACCGAATCTCTGTGTATAGCAGCCCTGAGGCAAATTTAAGAGATTGTGGTTTCTGTCTAGATTGTGCATCTTAAATGTAAAAACTTCTATTTTAATCCATATTTCAGGCCACATAATTGCTTGTTTGTCACCCATGCCACAGGCCATGACACTACAAACCTCATCAGGTCAGGTTTTTTCCATTCACATGGGTACATTCAGTGGTTGTGCATCTGGCTTTGAAAGCAGCAAAGGTGCAAACAACGTACAGCCAACATATCCTGTGTAAACACTAAACTCTACTTTAAAGCTGCTATTTCCTCCATGAGAATTAGAGTGACCCTTTAATGATTTATAAGTCTAACACCCAAAAGAGTCTTGTCACCTCTTCTGGATAATTTCATAACACTGGTTGACAAAAGTTTAAAGATTACTTCCTGATGTGAAATACTTCACACGCTGAGTCATTATGATGTTGACCTTCTGCAACAAGGATCTAATCAAAGCTTTCGCAAAAGCCAAAGTCAAACTAGAACAACTGTTCTGTGAAAATATGCCCCCTAAACCAGCCGCGTTCAGCTCACGTCCACCCAAAGTCCCACAGAGCAAGAGCCTTACTGCACAAGAATGTTGTTGCACAAGAAACCCTCATTACTCAGGAGAGAATGCATGAAAATAATTCACAAGGGGGGACAGATATAAGGGAAGATTCAGTTACTATCACAGGTTCAGGGGGAGAGACTGCCCACTAATTGGTCTCACATGGCAATATTCTCTAAGATTGATGAAAAATAACTTAACAACGCATGTTGTAAAATTCTCTCAGGCCTTTCCAAACACATCTGATACAAGAGATAAGGCCTCCTCTCAGAAAACAAAAGTCTTAACAAGTTATCAGAAATTCCATGGTGATGCTATGTCAGATGTTTTTAACTAGTGATCCTAAGAGATTGCTTTCATAGTAAGACAGAAAGGCAGAAACTGTCATTTTGAGGCAAAAAGAACACGAAAAACACCAACAAGTGAGTCTGAATCAAATAAAATGATGTGCCAAAATGGGATTTGCATTAATAAGACTTTGTTAGTGAGAGGAATACCTGCGCCTCTGTGGTATTAATCTAATCTTGTTACAGGCTGCAGGTTTCACAGAGAAATGTAGATGTTGTCATTCAGTGAGCATATTAAGTGCACATGACAACAACTACAAAGTGCTGTTAAAAAAAAAGAGATCAGCACATACTCTACCTAACCCAGCTGTGACACACTGCATTTCTCCTTTGAACCAGATTGAAACACAGTGGACTTAAACTGCAGTACATGATTCTCATAAAGCCCGCTGCTAAGATTCACACAATATGGCCCCGACCACAACAGTCAGTGCGAAGTCAAAGCCATCACAACACATTTCCTGACTTGAAGTGAAACCTCTACCACTTCCTCACTTACTTTATTGGCTCCGAACTGCACTCTGGCTTTTCCTTTGACTAAAGTGGCATTGATCTGCATGATGACAGACTCAATGGAATAGGCACTGCTCCAACCCTGCAAACAAGAAAGTAAATACCACCATAAGTTAAAAACTGTTGTAGATACAGAGTTTAACTGTGTGCATTGCAAATTCACATAATAGATAGACATGACATACCTGTTTGGTGAGAAGTTCCATGCACAGGGCACCTCCTCCAAGAACATACCTACAGCAAGGACAGAAACAATCATTACAATACCACAATACAGCCTCCCAAAAGACAACATTTGAACTTCTTTTCCACTAACACAGCTTCAACTTGAGAAGTGTCAGTGAGAATGAAGACACTATAAAGTGAACTGGTTAATGAACTCACCCTCCAGAAAGCACTGGCGAAACCACCCGCACAAACGGGGGATCAAAGGGGAAATTATCCTATGGAGACAACCCGACAAAACAGGTTATTTTTCAGCCTTCAAAGACAAGGAAATGGTGTTCCAATTTCATTAGTGCCGACATTTTTACTCACTTTATATGAGAAGTTTAGTAAAATGTAGTCCATGCCTTCCTTTTCCTTTAGCACTTGTAAATCACTGTGTAAGGGGCTATCTGGGTCCACCCTGTTGGACATCAAACCCTGTGGTTAGTCATACTTCATACTTAAGAGAAGAAACTGAAAAAGCTATAGTTGGTACTTACGTCCTTAGTTTGACGTGCCATTCATACAGGCTGTCATTAACAAGCTCGACAGAGTAGATGCCTGCAAAATAATTCAGTGAATAAGAGTGATTAGATGTTTTCCAGCGTGATTTCTAGATGCACTGCAAAGAAAAACTCAAAGGCAATGCTGTTAGGCTTCAAATTTAACTGGAACTGGTAACTCACAAACAATTGTCAGCTGATTCTGCAACATTTATCTAAAGTCTTGTTTAAAAGTGAGGAGCATCACAAAAGCCAAGATGACAGAGTAATCTACTGGTTAAACATCAGACAGTTCAAACCCCTACCCTTTGGATTAAATCATGATAAAGATGATGATATTTTTCCATCAAGGGAAAATGTCAGATTGAGTTGCACTACAGCTGTTGTGTGGCACAAACTCAGTGTCTTTAGTGTGACGCTTTAGAGGCGTGACCTCTGGATTCAAACAGTATTTATTTTACTTTGTTTTCAAAGGAGATGACTTTTCCTTTTAAGACAGCTGCAAAAGATGCGTTAAAGTAACAATTAGGGTGTAGTCACATACGTTACAGCTGCCACACCTACATGAGGGCAAAATTTGACCACATGAGCACAAGCCATACAAAATGAAGTAGCTTACAACTCTACATTCGTTAAACTTACATCACTCAAATGGATATGTCTTGTTTGAGTATATTAACAGGATGGAGAAGGTTTAACTGATTATTTTTGTTTGCAAGGGTTTGTGGGTGAACATGCTTGTAATCCTTTCACTCAGATGTGGAACAAAGAGAAGGTCGTTGTCCAGTGTGCATACCTGTCTTGTAACTCTGAGACCTGTAGATCTCTCTGAGCTCTTTCATCAGGCGGTCAGAAGCTTGCACCGAACCAGACACAGCTCCCTGCAAAGCACCAAAACAAATGTTACCCTAAAGATGAACAGCATAGTGCACTGCAATTCACTGTGGGGTTAAACCTTTCAGCTGTGCTGAACATGAGCCAACATCAGTGAGAGGGGTTTGAAGAAAAAAGCTATCGAATGTCAAATGTTTAAAAAACTTTAGGATATGTAGATAAAGCATGTACAATTCGCTTGCATTCAGGATATAATACTTAAACACATACAACAAATCAAGACAGTCCCACACCTAAGCCACATAACAGTACAATGAGAAAGCTGAGATCCTCGCTCAGAAGAAAAACAAGTCTTATGAGGGGGAAAGCCACATTTTGTAATGTCAGTTATGTATCTTTAGTTTTTCTTTTTACAGTTTATTTCACTGTTAACATTAAAAGTGGTACTCAAAAACGTTGGCTTGAAAATCATCTCACAGTGTGTAAAAATGTGGGGGTTTTTCTTCATTTGATTTTCTGTTTCCTGTGCTTCACAATACAAACACTTACATTCAAGTGGTCCTGCCTCTGGTTCTTTCGGATCTTCTCTAGGATGGCCAGATTCTCCTTCTCGATGCCATCATCTTCAGATTTCTTCCCATCTACAGGCTCTTCTTCTTTCATTTCATAGTGGTCCAGATCTTCTATGTCCTGGTGGTGCAGATTTTAGATTTCACACATTCTGTATATTTTGGAGTCAGTATGAATACATGCAAAAATAGTAAAGACAACACATGGATCACCCAGGTCAAAAAGTATAGTGCAACATGTCCAGCAGGAACCATGTGTAAATTGTTAACCTCAATACATGACAAATTTCCCGCACCACACTGTGAGCATGAACACTTTCTCAATACATTAAATCATTCACATTTTGGTGTGACTAAAAAAGGCAAAAAAGACTTAGGTTGATAACTTACCTCCCCCATCTCCTCCTCTTCCTCTTCCTCAGAAGTAACTTCCTCTGTCCCATGCTACACACAGACACAATATACAAGACATTAATCAGGCTGACTTGTGTGAACTGCTGTGAGGTGAGTAAAGAAGAAAAGAAGAAATGGTCACAACTCTGCAACTGAGGCCCATCAGTACTTCTGTACGTGTATTATGGTTCAGTCCATCAACCCAGGCGAGTCAGCAGCACTGATTTGACTGCTCTAAATCTGGACAAGTGAGTGCTGCTGCAGCCCCATCTCCCCCCGCCCCAAAAAAAGAAAATTCAAGATTTGACAAAGAGAAATGAGAAAATAGAAAGCAAGCTGTGAGTAAATGTTAACTGTTGTTTATCATAAAAACAAGGGGAACACAACTCACGCCTTGTGGAAAAACAGCTCACTTAAAGAGTCATTATGAGCTTTTTTTCCCAATGAGCTACCCGAACATATTTGATATCAACAGATTCAGAACAACCTTCAAGTTTAAAGGTTAACACGTGTGTTGCACCAGCTTTAAAGCCAAGCCTGTAGCTGCCTTAATTATACAATGTTAGTATTTTTCTTTATTGTGAGCAATTTACTAATACAGGAATATTTTGTATTCACAACAAAAACAGTGCGATCATATGGGGATTAAAAAAAGCATACATGTATTAGGGACAGATTTTAACTTTAAATTTCTGGAGGAAAAATAAAGAAAGTGCAGTGTATTCATAAATGTAGAGGATTAGTAAAATGTAAATGAAAAGCTCTTTTATGAGTCATTTGGAGGTCTGACTATAAAAATATTGTGCAGGATTGCCTTGAGCTGTGATGATGGTGAGGCCAAATGTGGTCTATTCATGGGAATTATGGGTAATGCCGCTCACCATGACCACAGAAAGAACCTATTGATTAGCTTAGGTTTATAAAAAAAAAAAAAAAAAAAAAAAAAAAACCTTGGTACAAAACGCCAAGGTTCTCTGTAATGTATGCTGCTTTTTCATTAGGGAGCAGAAGTGGTCTTCAACTTGCATAATTAAACATCCATTCCTCATTTAAATATGCATGGAATATGCCTTTAAAGTAACCAAGTATTGGTCATGTCCTGAACCTGGCTGTGCTAGGTGCACAAAATGTTTTTGATGAGATTAAACAAGACTGCTTGCCTTTCGGTCTTGTCCCACAGGGCCTGCAGGCAGGGGTTGGTCCAGCATCTCCACATCTGGATGTTGGGGAAGGTTGTACAGCCGGCAGAGGTCACAAATGAGTTTCTTCAACTGTTGCAAAAGCTAAGAAGGGCAAATCAAAAAGGAGAGTGAATACAGATGAACCAACCAAGCCAACATTGTGAATGTTGCTACACAACTGTGCCACAGGAGAAGCATGTGACAGAAACATTATCACAGGCATAAACAGTAGTTGATTATTTCTGTCTGAGTAGATTATAAAAAAACTGAATGGACATAGCTTTAATTATGTTTTTATTATTCCAAATTACTAAACACAAAACAAGCAAATCGAGAATGTGCAAAAAAGGCAAAGAATTGATACACTTTTCGCTCGGCATTGGTTGCGTGACTTTTTAACTGTAGCAATGAAAAAATGCTCAAACTTTAAATCTATAAGTGTCGTGATAACATTCCAGCCGATGACTCTTTGTGGGCATTTGAACAGAAAACACTCATATCCCAGCAGAACAACAAACACATACAGAATGCAGGACTGGAGTTGTTCTCACTAAAAAGAGTTAGACAACATTAGTCATTGAGTCAATGACATTAGTCACTAAGCTGTGTTATGCCTTTGCAAATTTGGTGCAAATCAAATATAGGATACCAACACACGTTTGTGCCCTGTGAGAAAATGATCTTATCTTTCCACAGGAAGACAAGCCACATCTTTTAACAAACAAAACACGGTTCCATTTTTTTTTAAAAGGTTGACTCGCTAATGGTGCACACTAAAGACAATCTTTTCACAAGATACCAACAGCACTTCTATAAAAAGCATATTTTGTGTCCTACAGACAGTGCTGCATGAATAAGTAGGCTAACTAAGCTCAGGATATCGCACTGCACGAAGGATTACATAAGAACCTGCTTGTCACACACATTTTGACCTCAAATGCTGTCCCAATGATCTAATGACATGGCCTTTTGGACAGTTGGATAGTACATGTAAGCTGTTTGTTAATGCTTTGACACCAGAAGGGAATTTAAGCAAATTTGTAACTAACATATTTGTTCTGTGAACAGTTATTCACTACACAAACATGACTATTATCTCTTAGCATGATGCAAAAAACATATTGACATATACTTATTGGATTTGATTTTATTAAATCTGTAAATGTATTCCAATTGAATAAAATATTTTAATACTAACGGATAAAAGCACTTTGTGCCCTAAACATTTAATGTATCTAAATAGCAGCTGCAAAGCAAAGTTAAAAACAAAAGAGGCACATAAAATATCAAATCATATTAAATTATCAAATTTATGTCCCTTCTTTAAGAGTAGCAATACCGAAAGCAGGCATAATGACACAACATCACAAAGCACAGGCTCTTGCTGAGAGGCAACCTGCTCAATTTCGTTAAGTGACACCAAATGTAGTCTTCTCTTTCAGTCACATACATCAGGCATGCAGTGATAGTATTTTGGCAGCAGTGAAGTCAGCCCTGTTGTCAGCTGCAGGGTGCTTTAAGGATGACAGAGCAGAGCATAAAAAATGTTTTCTTGATCATTTTTGTTAACTTCATTGCTACATAATAAGGCGCGATACCAGACAGTGTATTAGATGGCAATCAATCTGATTGGGGGGAAACGAGTGTCACCAGAATTTCACCTAGAATTCTATAAAGGTCATGGTTTTATAAGAGAGACATATTGAAAACAGTAGTCAGGATTATTACCAGGGTGCTCCCTTTCCTCACATCTTCCAACCTCTCCAAAACTTGCGCCAAGCTCGGGTCATCAGAGTCCACAAACCATATTGGCGGCGTAGATGGATAAGATTCCTGCATACAGTGAAGCACAGAAAACCCGGGGCATTACATCATGTCATTTGACATACTTCTGTGTCGCAGGGTTAAACACGGAGTCAGTAAACAACGTTCAATTGGGATTGACGGCATTAGCATTCAGGGTGCAGTGCTAGCTTACAGTTGTGGTTGCTTATCAAGAAAATTACCCCGGAACTGTGTGACAAACAGACATCCACACACTGCGTAGATCCCACTGACACCAGTTAACCAAACTACGCATAACCTGTCCCGCATAGCATCCGATTATACAGTTGTAGGTAACCTGCTACAAAGCTAGCAAGTAAAGCAGCTAATTTAGCTCGCTAACGTCTACCAACTGTAGTGTAGAAAACTCTGTGCCCCTTACCGTTATGTTACAGTGGATTATTAACAGCTTTTCTCCAGTAACATTGAACTGGCAACTCAGCTCGTCAGGTTTCCAGTCAATGATCCTGAAGCGTTCGTGGTTTGGATCAAAAATGGATTCCAAAAACTTCAGTTCGGCCTTCAGCCCCGACACCGACATCTTCCACGCATCTCCGGCCGGGCCGCTGGGGAGGGGGAGAAGTCGGGACCTAGCTTTTAGCTAACTACTGCCACTGCACAATTTTTAACACTGTATAGTCTTAAAAGTGGCAAAGAGATGGCAGACAGCTGGACTGGAAGATGCTTGATACTTACTGCCAGCCGTAGTAAGCGTCTAAATAAATTTCAGTTTAACCGAAAAGATTTGCTGATGAAGTAGCTAACGGTAGTTAGCTTTCAGCTAGCAGTTGAAAACAGCGCAGCGCTTGGCAAGAAGCTAGCTAGCTAGCGAGTTAGCCAGCTAGTCCGTTGTTGTTGTCTTTCCGTCTATTGTTATTGTCTGGCTATGTCAACAACACCTTAAGGCTCTCACGGTGTCCTCTGACCATCTCCTTACAGTCCCATCATACAGTTCCTCGTGGGTTATTTAACAGTAAAACAACCATGCCAGCTCCACGATGTGAACGTATATTCCGCGGTATGGACAGGGTTTTTCATCCCGGTATACAACTGTATCTGGCCTCTTGTGGGGTTTAAAGATGGCGTTCTGCAATCTACCCGTTCCCGCAGAATCCCAGCATTCAGCGCGTCCTCGATTTGTTTCAGAGTATAGAAAAGGCAAAGTTTATGAGCGCACATTTTCAGTCCAGCTTTTAGTTGTTTGTTGGGAAAAATAAATAACCCGCACTTACTGGTGAACAAAACTGTACAGGGACTGGATCTTTCCAAAATAAATAGTTTACTGTTGAAGATACCAGACTTTATCATGTGTTGCTTATGACAGAGTAAAATTAAATATGTTTCCTGAGATACAAGAGCAAAAAAGACCAACAATATGAAGACTAATTAATTAGATTTAGCCTAACCTTAAAACTGGTGTTGCAGGGTTGGTGTCAAACAGATTGCGAGAATACTGATGCAAACTTCTTCTTTAAAAAAATAAAAAATGAATAAAAATAAAATAAAAATCACGAAAAGTCATGCAGTATTCTCTAGTATTCTATATTTCTTATGGCTACTGTCTTCCTGATGCTGGGAAGAGGACGCTGGCGCTGTCTGCCTGCCGCTTCTCCAGCCCAGTCTGGACCATGGGGGACCAAGTGCTGCTGTGGAGCTCCCTACCCAACCAGGACCCCACAGACCAAGGATGCTTCTAAGAATGGAGACCTTTCTCTTTAAATAAGATTTTAACTAACTTATAGTAATTAAGTTCTGTGGGAAACATAAAGTTTCCCATGGTACCTTTAACATGTTAACATGGAAATTATGGTAACTGCTGCGTTTATGACAAAAGTGGTCCCAGTAGAGATATCCAGTGTATTCAGGGAAACAATGAAAAGCCCACAGTAATGTGTGTTCAATGTGTAGTTTTAACTCGGAAAAATAGGGAAAATAGGCTTTGGCAACTGAAATACAGTGCTATTAAATGTCTTGTCTTCATTTTTTTTTTTGTTGTTGTTTTTTTTTTTTTCTACAGCTAAAGTTATGCTATTTTATCAACACTAGCCATGAGTTGTAAGATCCACATGTTTTTTCAATTGAAGTCAGATTAAGTCTCAGTCAGTTTCCCTCCACCCAATGCACATTGATTTATTGAATAAATAAATAAATAAATAAATAAATAAATAAATAAATAAATAAATAAATAAATAAATAAATAGTAAAATCTGCTCACACTAACTGAGAATAACCTCGTTTATCAAGCTGTGTGCTTTGTGTTTTCCATCAAAACAAACCATAGTCTTCTTCTGCTTTAATCATCAAGTTTGTAGTGTTAACTGGCATCCACTAGAGGGTGGTGTCTGTTCACATCTCCAATGTTGTCAGGGTTGAAGTGGGGTAACATATTACAACCGTTCATGCTATGTGTTTGTCCTATCTACTGACTCGGAGGTTACTGCTCACTGTTACTATATTTTATTTATTTACTAAATCATTTTGTATTACTCTTTTCAGACTTCCCAACCACACACGAGACAGATTGCAGAACATACGAAGACACATTGGAAATGAGGCGTATGAATCAATGATTCAAGTACTTGTATTTGTGTTTTTGTTTGTATATTTATGTGATAAATGTTAACATAAATTTTATACTCAGACAACAGCAATGTCATGGGTGTGCACATGGTGGCATAGTAATTATTCTCTGATTGCTATCTCTTAGTACTGGAACTTAGATTTACTTTGACTTTCAGGTTAAGAGCCAAAAAGGTTAAAGACCAGGAAGCTGGCAGGGACCCATAGGAAGCATTTATTTTAGTCAATGAATTCAATTAGACAGATAGGGTGAGTTTGGGGCCATAGCAAATCTTAAAAGCAGAGTTTAAAAGCAATTTCCGTATGTGAGTAAGTTTATATCGAGAGATTTAGGAGTAGCTCAGGAGTGGCCCAGAGCAGTGCTTTCCTGTCACCTGTAATTATGCTATCATGTGATTTCCCTGTCAGTAGGGATACACTTTTTTCCACTTGTCCCCATCCACTGAGTAGCCTTGGATAAAGATTAAATGGACACTGGCAGCACAAATAAGCTCCAAGCAGCTTTGTGACAATTTAATGGAGTACATTTTGTCTTATTGTAGATTTTAGAAATGTTTTTTCTCTTTCAGTCCTTGGAGAATAATGGTAAGAAGAGTTATTTGTTACCGCCCTGTTGTTTTTACCTTTGAATAAACATGAATATGTACCACATGTGTGAAACGTCAGTGGGTAGAGTAAAATGAACAAATGAAGACAAAATGAATTGGACTTGCACAGGCAAATACATGCTAGTTGATGCAACCCTGGAATTGGCCACCTCAGTCAAAAACTATGCTGGACACACACCTGCTTCTGATCTGTCTTACTTTGCTCTCTCAGAGGATAGACAAGCGGTATGTACATGTAGGTGAGCCTCATTTTGCTGTTTTGCCCCAGTACTTCCAGCTCTCAAAGCTAGATATTGATACGTTGGGGTTTAAAGTGTCAGTGTTGAGGAACACCATATTGATTTGCAATATAAAAGGACTATAAACTAGAGGGGCAAAGGTGCTTGACACTGTTGTCCAAGGCTATGTGTGCCACTGCTAATATGTATCAACCTACAGCTGCAGACCCCAGAATACTGCGAGTAATGATCTGGAATCACCTATGAATCCATTTTCATGGGTCACACATGAACCCCTTTTGCCAGCTGACTCACTTAACCACCCTGCTTGGTATGCACCTGCACTTGTTTCTTACCAAATTCAAGTCAACAAATGAAGTTCTCTCTAAAATATCGTATCTGCATGCAATAAAGTAACAATCGCTGAGTGTGCTCGCAGGTCAGGGGCTTTGTTAATGTCATGCTTTCTTGAAAAAGGTCAAGGTTCCATTCGAGCAAACACTGTAATCTTTTTTTCTTCTTTTTTTGATGGAGATAGGAAGGCCGGGGTGTACAATCACTGAAGGTAAGTGGAAAACACAAAATGTGACTTACCTTTTTTCTGACCCAATCTATTGGGAGGACATCATTACATTTTTCTAAGATGAGAACTAGACTTTTGAATGGGCAGCAAAAGTCACACATTTACACACAACAAGACAACACAGGACAAGAGATTGAAATAATAATAGATGCTTACATAGTTGTGTTGCTTGTATTTCAAAGTTCTGCTGTTGGGCTTACTGCATTTCAATGCTGTTCCCACCCATGTGGTCCTTTCAGCAAAAGGTTAAATCAATTAGTATATGTTCTTGATTTGTAATTACTCTGCTTATTGATGGGTCCATATTGAGGCACTTGCCCTCAACATGTTTGCACTAGTATGTGTCATGTTATTGAAGACAGCTGCTATAAAACACAGCCAGATGCAATTAGACTGCCACGCTAAGTGTGTTTTCAATGTGAGATAGAGTTGTCACCCAAAGACATATTAACCCTCCAGTGTGTCCTCTTAAATACTGGCTAGTCATTAATAAACTTCCGTACACACATACACGCTGCATGCCATGTTGTTTTTCACATGTGCAAATCAGATTGCACCACTAAGGGAAATATATTATTTATAGTTCCTTACACCTAGAGAGAGAATCCAAGAGAAGGGGACAAGTTAATGAATGGGCAAATGAGAGATGCATCAAAGACCTAGTGTTTGATTAATGTTTATTTTAGGCTCAAAGTACGTAACCTATTCTTTAGAGATCATACCCCTGGGCAACCAAAACACTTGTCAAAGGTCAGAGGAAGCTAAAAGGAACATCTTTGGTTGAACTGTGATTGTCTTCTCAGCCTTGTTTTATGATTGAGCAGCTGGCATGTAGTTTGTCACAGTGGGCTTGTGTACGCACTAATAAAGAGGCAGATTGCTGTTGTCCTCTGTGATTTATCCTGCTCTTCTGCCCTCCATCTGCACTAGACCAAAAGTTAATTAAAACCCTGCCTTGTCTCCCCATTCCATCCCAGACAGTGGGAGCAAATCATCTTCCACCATTCACAGTCTTTATTATTCCTTTATGAACAACACCAGGGCTGAAGTCAAAGGCTGAAGCTGACAGCTTTACTACCTTTCTTTTCACTGAACTTCATTATAAGATGTAAATGCTTGCATGCTTTATTTCCGTTGTCCCATTCGGATACTCTATTACAAATTGTTGTGTGTGAATAACAGATAGCACAAACCTCATTAAACTTTATACTGCCTGGTCTGTCTATGAACAGTAAGGACATAAAATTAATAGCAAAGCAGAAGCAAAACTGACCCAACTTATACCTCCTGGTCTTTTCCCTCAAAAGCTCCTACTAGTAGTCCGTTTTTGTGATGAGTGTAGCTCATCAGTTAACCAAAACAGTCTTTATCAGCAGTATTAGTTAGGAAGAAGAGTTTACAAAGGCACTGTGGTGTTAAACCTCTGTTTTCTGTATGGGTGAAGAGGTGTTTAGATGTTTAGCTTTGGATACCTGAAGTCATTCCTCACCCAGTCCTGCTGCTGATTCACCACATCTAGCAGGGTCGTTTGTCAGAGGAGACGGCACCATTCCTACCATCCAGGAGTGATAGTCAATTTTCTTCAAGGGAACAGTGAGTTACTGAGGAGTAACGGAGAAGACAGTTCGCACCCAGGATACAGGGCCCTCGTAGAGAGCGTGTGTCAAATGTCGTTGCATCATCCAAACCTCTGACAGAGTTATTTGGTTATTTACAGTGAATTTTCTCAAATCTAAAATATAATGTAACAGAATATAATGTAGTGTAATGTAATGGAATAGAATAGAATAGAATAGAATAGAATAGAATAGAATAGAATGTACTTTACATTAATCCCCGAAGGGAAATCCAGTACTTGTCCCCATTGCTTCAGATGTGTATGAATAGTTAACCCTGCTGAAAAACTAATGTACGAAGTGTACTAAAATCTAGCATACTTTTGCACACTTAAAGCCACACTTATCATCAGTATACTTCAAGTTTGTTTATGGTTAGTACACTTATAGCATGCTATTTTGGAACAACTAATTTTGTACTTAGTCTATTTTAATTGTCATTAAATTGTAATAAAGCTCAACTTAAAGTTTATTTAGTGTACTTTTATGTGCTAAAGTGGAACAACTTCAAGTATATTTTGTATACCTTAAGTATTCCACTTAATATGTACTAATATATGTTTATTTAGTTAAATTAAAGAGTGTTTTGGTTGTATTTGAAATATATTAAAATTATTTTTAGTGTCTTAGAAATATATTAGCTTTGTACTTTAAGTATATTTCTACTGTGGGAATAATATGCTCAATTATACTATTGGCTTCTTCCAAATACTATAAGAGTATATTCAGCAGTTAATAATCAATATACTTTATCATTATTTTGCTATACTTTATTCATTGCACATTCTTGCAAATGTATTACCAGTATACCACAGGTTGAAAGATGAGTGTGTTTTCGTAGAAATGTTATTGAACACTTTCCAAAAGTATGTCCTGAGGTAAAAGCACAAATAACTACATAATTAATTCAAATATGACTTAAAATGCACTCTGACTTAATATTACAGTTTTGATATCAAAATTTGTACTTCTAAAATGTGCTTTCAGTGTACGTTACTATGGAATTTGAAGCTTACATTTTAAAAATACCAAAAGTTTGTGTAAAAACAAATTAGTACACTCACACAATACACTTGACTCTTACTTTACGTATATTTTTGTGTAATATATTTCTATAAAGTGCATTATAGTGTAACAATTATAATGCGTTTTAAAAGTGTTAGCATTAAAGCATGATGTTAGTATACCTTTTATATATTAACAAAAAGTACAATATATTTAAATACATTTACAAATTACTTTTGAAAAAATGGATAAAATTGAAATACAATAAAATACATTTGTCACCAGGGAAAGTAGCCTTTAAAAAAATAAATAAATAAAATTGCCATTACTTTTTGAATGTTGAAAGTGAAGCCATTCTTATGCAAAACAATTGTAAACTATAATGAGAGCTGTCTATTTGTGCTACACTGGTAGCTGTAAATTATACTGTGGTAACTTCTACTCATAAGAAAGACCAATCAACAACGTTATGCCCAGATTTTGTACTCTTTATATGGACTGATAAGAGTACTTGTCACAGAATGAATGAGGCGGCAACATGCTGTAAACAAGGGTAAAAACAAGAGATGTTCAAGAGCCCCCCAGAAAATAGGAAAAACCAAACTCCAACGAAAAAAAACTAGTAACATAATCATTTATTATACTCACGTTACAACACATGCAGTACTGCATTACTAGATTAGCCATACTTTAGATAAAAACCTGACAGCATGTACTGGAATGAACAAGACTCAACAGCATCAGCAGTATTCTTCGTGTCTACAATCTTAGTGGCAGGAGGTGATTACACCAGAGAGTAACACCTGTGCACAAGCCTTCACACTTATTTCCAATACGTAATGGAAGGCATACTCCTAAAACTGACAAGCATCTGGGAAAAAGCCTCCAGAGCAAAATGAAAGGTTTTTTAGGTTCTCTTAATACCCTGTAGATACGCTGCACTGAGAACACTTTCCAGAAAATGAACTGAAATACTGATAAGATGAGACAGCAGGCATCGTGGCACATTGTACAAACCGAACAGCAGAAACCATTTTGGGCCAAAAAAGATTGAACCTTTACACTGCTAAGAAAGAAATGCACTTAAGGCCAGTGTTCCTTTTGGAAAGGAAATAAAAGAATGTGTGAAAAGATGAGGTATGTAGCACAGCAACATGGTGGATTGCTGGCTGGTCTCACAAACCTCTTTGCACCATTTTCTGTCCAATCATATTATCATTAAAATAATCCCCTGTCATTTTGATGGGTCTTGGTTAACCTCAGGTGATCCCACAGAGGAGTCGTTACTTTGAAAGGCAAAGAGTAAAGAGCAAATGCCACTTTGAATGTCAGTGGGACATACGTGTCTTAGCAGTCACTTACTTTGATGCTAAACGATTCTAGCGTTTAATGGAGTTATGTTTGAAAAAGATGCACACTAGAGCCACAGGTGCTACACTGACAATTGTGTATTTCTGGAATGAGGACTACATTTCCCACTGTGGCTCTATCAAAAGCACACATTTGTTTTTGTTTTCTAAACAAATAAATAAATGACTTGTATTTTTTTAATGTATTTTTTGATAGTGCTCTTTTGGGTTAGGAAAATTTGGGTACTTAAAATTTAATTGATTTTAGCTCTTTAAACTAATCAATTCATTATAAAACTAGCTGAACCCTGTCTGATTTATCACCACTTCTTAGCTCACAAAAGTGATTGGGTGACCAGTTTTACATAACTTGTCACAGCCCTGGTGTCATGGTATGTGCTTGGTGCACCAGAGTAACTAGGTAGGCAGGGGGGCATTCACACACTGGCATAAGCATCAACCCCTTTTTATTCCCAAGTTGATTTTTCAGACTTTTTGTGCCTTTAATTAGAAAGGACAGGAAAATGGATGAAGCAGGAAACAGTGTGAGAGTGGTGTGTTTCTGGTGGGGAAAAAGCCACAGGTTGGGCTTGAACCTGGGCCAACCACCCTAGGGCAAACCTCATCAAGCCATACTGGCAGCCCTTTTATCCTTGTTTTACTGTTGCACCAATAGGTCAAATTTTCCATGTAGTATGGTACCTAAATATACAAAAATAATTGGTCTATGTGCTTAATCCAAATTCAGCCATTGCCACCACTAGTAGATTCATGAACACTGCCACTATTTAGTGTTTATTGAATGTTGACTTGTTTTACAATACTGTCCCCACCCCCACCACAAAATCAAATTAAAAAAATACACAGAAGAAAAGTTTGTATTTTTTAAGCTTCCAAGATATTTCGTAGTTTTCCGGCTAAACCTAACTGTGCTGATGGTTGGTTGGGAACCTTGTGTTGGAAATCAGAGTAACTGACCTGCCCCATGCTTCTGTATAATGCTCAACCAACAATAACCTTGTTTGCCATCTGAGATGTTAAAGATGCTCTGTGATCTGACGCCACTGTAATTTGACCATATATCTAACAATATAAGATGTGAATAGTTTACTGCAGCACAAGAGCATGGACTAATAAGACACTCATAATTCTTTTCACATGTAGAGTTATCATTATGATGCTATACGGTGGTTCTGATAGCTTGACTTCTGAACTGTGTGATGTTCATCTGTTTCAGCTTTTAAAAATATAGCCAAACATGAATTCAGACTGAAGCCATGACACACATTGATATAGAGTAAGAGTCTGGTCTAACATATGGCGATATAGAGTAAGGGTATGGGAATAGACAGTTATGAGAAGCACTTTGTGGTGAAAGGGGAAAGCATGAACGAGTGCTCAGAAGAATAGTTGGATGGCTGCTCTTATGTCTTGTAAAATCATGTATTTTTCACAAGTTTTACAGTGTAATGGATCCATGGACTGTATTGTGTCAATCTAATTGGATAAAGGTTATCTGTGGGGCATCACTGCTCAGCTGGATCTGTGGTTCCTCATGTGGTCTAACCAAGTAAACTGCAGCTTAATCACATTCAAGGCAAAGTCTGTTTACTTTCTGGGGCACTGCTGCTCTGGCAGCAAAATGGGCTGGTGGAAGGGCTCTCATAAATGAGCACACCATTGCCAATCTAGCCCTCATAATGCTAATACAGTGTACAAGGCCAGTAAGAGGCCTTGACAGGCTGGCAACAGGGGGAAGGAGATCCTGCTAAAATCAATTAGCTAAGAGGACAAATATTATCTAAATCATATCGTGCCTGGCCCTGGGCAACTCGCCTGAAATGGAGGCACATGCAGGCTGAGGTTAGCATTTGTTCTCTATGGGCCAGAGCTTTCCTGAGGTGCTGACTGGAGCAAACACTTATTTTATCTATGCATCTACATCTGCCTTAACTTACCTTAAATTTACTATTTAATATCTAGGTAACCGAGGTACAAACAGACTTTGAACGTTTGTAAGTCACATTTTGTCGGTCTACCTGTCCAAATCCTTTACCTGTTTGGTCAGATGGGTGCAGCCAAGGTGTGGGGAACAGGGACTGGTATCAAACAATGAGGAAAAAGTAGGGACATATGGTGTCTGTGCTGAGAAGCTGTATGTGGCAGATAAGATTTTCCACCAATGATCACGATCACAGCGGAGACTTCAAGAAGGAGAGGGTCTCAAGTGGTGCAACATACCATCTGGATTCCTGCGAGCTGTGACACATCCAATTTACCTCTACCTGTGGACCAGTCAGTAACCTCTCTGTAGAGCTCACCAGGCCAGAGAGATTTCAATGAGGTCTGACCAAATAACACACACTTTTCAGAGGGGTCAAGCTGCTCTCTGCAGTAGAGAAAAGCCGAGTTTTGGCATAAAACTGGGAGCTAATTTTGAGAGAAACTTCTTTGTTGTGAACTGCAGAGCGCAGTGATTGGATGTAGAAGGGACTTTTTTTTTTTTTTTTACAAGTATTCATATTAGCCTGAGGTGCTGTCAGACTTTTCCTTCAGATGCCCCCTATAACAGCACAGTAAATGAACTTTACACAATTTTGAGATTAGCGGTCCATAACCTAGTTATGTAATGAAAGGAGAACAACTTGAATCTCCTCAAAGCAAGGACATCACCCAAACCTCTCTCCCTGGTATAATGCCAAGGGCGGTCTTTCATTTAGGCCGTCATCGACATCATTAAGCTCAGGACAAAAAGTCACTTTTCATGGAACAAAGAGTTCTTTCTGATAAATCACTGAGCTTTCTTTTGGACAAATGTATTCACATCATACAAACAAAAGAATACTGGGGCAATAAAACGCCACACTGAAGAAATAAATCATCCTCTAATTACATTATATAACAGATATCTAATTAACACTCAAGGGCATGAGACAGGCAATTAGTTTACTTATGACCAGCAAACATCAGCACATTAACTGTCCTCATGGTGATAAGCACCCCAAGTTTCTCTAATGTTTCAGGCAGTGTCATGATTTGTCAACCCTGATTTTTTTTTTTCTACACTTATTTCTACAATAATTGGATACACACACAAACACATTTTTGTTTCAAATGTTTTGGGGTATTTTCTTTTAAAGCAGAGTTTAATTTGAAACTAGTCTCGTGCCTGAAAAGCAGGAATATGAGTATTAAGTGTTGAATTACTGTAACTTCACTGCCATAAATACAATAAGATAAATCTTCCTATCTACCTCACGAAGCAACAAACCAAATAACATGCTTCTATTCAGCTCACAGCCAAAGCACCACCAGTGACTCTGGGGCAGCTCACATGAGCTGGACAGACCAAGAAGGAGTCACAACCAAACCTTTATTCTGTTCTGTGAGCCAGTTACATTTCTTGCGTAACTGTTGCAGTAACCCAGCAAGCAATTCAGTCAATTAGACTAATTATTGATAAGAGTAATTAACCACAGCCAACTGTGCCCCCTCGTGGTAGCTGGATGCCAACAGCCGCATCAGTAACACAATAGCGTGACGCCATAGCAGCGCGACACAGAGTACCCTACTTATTAATCCAACAAAGAAGAAAAACACAACACAGAAAACAAAGAGCAACGATGAAAGATGTCCTCTTTGTGATTGGCATGTGACCCTTTGAAACGAAGTGCAATCAAGCTTTGTTTCAGAGGAGATTGTGTGCCGCGGAAGAAATACAGCTGCTGTCGCACAGTAAGTGATGGTTCTTTCAACCAATCAACAGTCTGCAGTGTTGTAGCTCCACCTTCTGAGATCAGATCAGTTTAGTCTGGCACCCCTATGGAAGGGAGACAAAAAGTGGGAGGGCTTATTTCGGTTATTTACGGGTCTGTCCTGAAATTAGTCAGTAGAAATGCTATAAAATGTGTGCCATGCTGAGACGAACCAAACTAAACCGCTTGGTGGAAACAGGGCTTTAGTTCATACAGCTGAAAGGTAAATATCAAGCAACAACCAGTAGCTGGTTGTTGCTTAGCGCTTGATTTGGGAAAAGGGAAACGGCAAGTGTAAAACGATGCAAAAACTGCTTGCCCAATCAAAGCTTGCTAATCCTGATTTAGTTGCAGGTACTTTTACTCTAAGAAGTGGTCAGGAAACAATTCTCTATTTCAGTAATTTATAGCAGGCAATGGTGTCTGAAAATCTGATCTTGCATCCCGCTTATCTTTTTAAAACAGCACATTAAATTTGGGGTGATTTCAAAAACCTGGCATTAATTCAGTTAGAGGTAAAACGGTTTAAAATTGTCCATATAGTTTTTGTACACAGGGCACAGAATATTACAGAAACTTTAAAAAGCACACAAAAGCTGCTCTAGGGTATTGTTATTAACACAAACTGCAAATTGAGAATAATAAAAAGTTAGGGCCTGTGTCCACTGACTTTTTTGTGCGTGTGCTTACAGTACATATTTTCTCTACCAGTTTGAGATTTTCAGTGCTCAGTGTCCCAAACAAAAAAGATGCCTTTAGTGCCAATTGCTTTTTGGTGTTGTGCTTTACAGTTAAACATAGTTCAACTTTTGGAAAACTGCTGAGTTCATAAAAGTGACTTCTCCCTGATCGACCGGTCAATATCAAGAGGAGGCAAAACTTCTGATATCTTTTCTATTTCAGTGTACTGCTAAACAGTGTTGTATTACATGAAGTGCATTAAATAAACCCGGCAAAAACTAAAAAAAAAAAAAAAAAAAAAGTATGTAAGTGTCCATTCCCCAAATACAACCATATGTTTTGCTTTAAAGCAAAATTTACCTGAAACTTAAAGGAAATTATTTCTTTCGTCCATGCAATCTTTCATCTAGTGTGAAGCACTTGGAGGGTAGATGGGGGTTAGATACAGGATTTAGTTGTTACTGGCTGACTTCTCAATGAGTGCATACATCTTTTGCAGAGACAGCCTGAAGTTCGATTTCCTATATCAACTCATAATTCATGATAGTGGCATCTGGAGAAATATGTATGACAACTGCAGGATGGGAAGCATCTTTGTGAGTACACCTCCAAAGGTAACAAACAATCCTCTTCACCAGGGGGTGTTTGCTCTTAGCTAATTGATGAATGGTTGGATTTACAAGTGGAAAGCAAAACCCCTCATCCAATTTGTTTCACTTATTTTGGAGTAACTACCAGCCTGGCTGCCTGTGGTTGGGTGATTATCTCGAACTCGGCATCATTAGCAGCCAGTCCAGACAGACACTCAGCAATCAGTCACATCGCCATCTGAGCCCGGCCCACCATGATGAGCTCTCTGTGATGATGAGGCTCTCTGTGGTCTCCAGGGTATCATAGATGACAGAAAGGCCTCATCCTCTCCATTCCTCTCCCTGGAGAGCTGCTTTGATGGTAACTCGGACACAGAATTGAATCAGAGAGACACAGCACTGGCCAAATGTACAGATGTCATTATCTCAGGATGCTTCATCTGATTGGCCACAGTGGCAGTGTTTAGTTACATCGCAAGAGCTGTACTCACACACAGGTCAGTTTCATGAAACACACAAATTTTTGTCCCGTAATAAATTTTACTCCTGATGATTTCACCTACACTGTTTAAAAGTCAACACACTACAGTTGTTTCCTATTGGGAAACATATTTCCCACCTCATCATACCATGAACTTAATTTTGCCTCCTTATGATGAAGATGTGTCCTCCCACTGGGACCCCCTCATCACAGTGTAATACCCATCTCACACTACTGGTCAGACCCAGGCGGGTCATTTCCATGTCCAGTGCTGATAGACATTGATTCAATCTACACTACTGTGACCCCACTAAGAGCCCCAGGAGAGGAGTTTAGCTTACAGTGTTCAATACCATCAGAGTTGCATTGTCAGTCGCACTCCATCATAATTACTGTGTCTTCCAGCTATGACCAACATCTCCTCTCTGTTCTTTGTCCAACACAAATGGATTTAGAAGACTGAAAGCAGCATGGGGATAATTACTGAAGCAATTTCTATTTCATATCAGCAATTTTATTTATAAAACAGATAAAAACACAGTAATAGGCAGTGTATTATCACATGGATGGATGGAATATAACTATAACACATGTTCAAAAGATGTCAGATGAAGACTTCCAGTTATTTTTGAGTTGTTAGAAGTTTCATAGCCTTTGAACCCAATGTTTACTGATATTTATGGGAGATTATGATACATTCCTAAGCATTCATTGAGTGAAAATTTTGTTTTTAACGCTTTCATTGACCTTGACCTGTTTTGTTTTGTTTTGTTTTGTTTTTTTCTTTTTTGACCATTATTGGCTTGATTTATGGACAGCCTTTTGTCTCAGTATGCCAGATGTTTTCTGTTGCCATGATTCAGTCGTCATCTCACACTCTCTAAGGACAAGACAGTGAGGATCTGAAATCAAATGGATCTGGAAAAGGCAGATACATTTAGTTCCACAGCTCAGATGATACAGTAATTACCCGTTTTTTTTCTGTCAGCACATGGAAAGCACATCCTGTGAACTACATGAACCAAACAATTTCACATCCTTGTCAAGGGATAATGCTTAGTGAGAACTTCCAAATACATTTTATGCTTATTGCCAGGCTACCAAGTAAAGACAGACATTTTGGCAATAAACAATATGAATTTAAAATTGTTGACTAGTTTAGTGATTTGTTATTTATACAGCTGGGAAATACTCTCTTGATCCTGCTTGGTGACACTTCCAATCAGGAATATAACTGTTGTCAACTTCACAATGTTATTGGCAAAAAGTGTTTTAGTCTTCTGATTTGTATAAGAATTCTGGTTTACCAGTGCCAAGAAATGAAAAAAAAAGGTGAGGGACAAACAGGAACAATTTTCAGAGATGGTTTAGGCCCGACAGGCTGCTCTCTAATCTGTGCTTGTTATCATTTTTCCCCTACTATGAAGCCTGACGATCATTTTTGCCTAAAGTTTATTGATTCGAAACTGAAGCTGTGACTGGCAGCTGTTTTTGCTGTTAAAAGTTAATCACATTGTTTTGGCTAATTTGAATCAAGTATTTAACAAAGTAACTGCTTGTAACTTTTTTCTTTGTCAGCTCCTGCTTGTGTCTAATGTCTAATTTTTGCTCACTAAAGAACCAAAGAAGCAGAGAAGAGCGATGGTCAGAGATTGCAGGGCATTGCTTTGACCCTGCTCTTGTTCCTTGACACACCTCTCAAAGCACATTAAGATCTCATCCAGGGCAGAAAGAATCGATTCCAGTTGGCGGTGATTGTGGGGAAGCATGTCAGTAAATAGTGCCTACGCAGAAGACCTCACAGTGACAAATAGGATCAGTTATAACAGCTAACATGGAGGTAACATTGAGGGCTTTGTTGTAATTTGCAAACCTGCAGAGTCAGACAGAATTATGCCAGCAAGTACAAAGTTCCTACAAGTGCACTGAACTATACACACACGTATGTTCAAGCATTTAAATTCATACATTTACTTTAGAGTTTACATAGAGATTTATAAGCCTGCTGCTGTGTCTCCTCTTTAAAAATTGTACACTCCCCGGCCACTTTATTAGGTACACCTTGCTTGTACCGGGTTGGACCCCCTTTTGCCTTTAGAACTGCCTTAATCCTTTATGGCAAAGATTCAACAAGGTACTGGAAACATTCCTCAGAGAGTTTGGTCCATATTGAGATGATAGCATTACACAGTTGCTGCAGGTTTATCTGCTGCACATCCATGCTGCAGATCTCCCATTCCACCACTAGGGATGGGTACCTTTCACATTTTAAAGGCTACGGTACCGATAGCGGGTACCTGGCAATTGGTACTGGTACTCAACAGTACCAATTTTTGGTACTGTTTTGTGTTTATGTGGTAAAAAATATCAATTTGTGTAAAAAATAATTTTTTTAAAATTTTCAATTTAACAAATTTATTCTTCAATATATAACCTTGCAATGCTGTGTTCATGTCCATCATGGAAAATCACCTTCTCTTCCACTCCCTCACAGCCACAAGGATGCATTTAGGTACTTAAACATGGTACCGACACTTTTGACAGAATTAGGTCGGTACCTATAGAAGTTCCTAATTCGGTACCCATCCCTATCCATCACATCCCAAAGGTGTTCTATTGGATTGAGATCTGGGGACTGTGGAGGCCATTTGAGTACAGTGAACTCATTGTCATGTTCAAGAAACCAGTCTGAGATGATTCCAGCTTTATGACATGGAGCGTTATCCTGCTGGAAGAAGCCATCAGAAGATGGGTACACTGTGGTCATGAAGGGATGGACATGGTCAGCAACAATACTCAGGTAGGCTGTGGACTTTAAACCATGCTCAGTTGGTACCAAGGGACCCAAAGTTAGCCAAGAAAATATCTCCCACACCATCACACCACCAGCAGCAGCCTGAACCATTGATACAAGGCCGGATGGGTTCCATGCTTTCATGTTGTTCACACCAATTCTGACCCCACCATCTGAATGTGGAGCAGAAATCCAGACTCATCAGACCAGGCAACATTTTTCCAATCTTCTATTGTCCAATTTTGGTGAGCCTGTGCCAATTGTAGCCTCAGTTTCCTATTCTTAGCTGACAGGAGGGTCACCCGGTGTGGTCTTCTGCTGCTGTAGCCAATCTGCCTCAAGGTTGGATGTGTTGTGCGTTCAGAGATGCTCTAACGCATACCTTGGTTGTAACGGGTGGTTATTTGAGTTGCTGTTGCCTTTCTATCAGCTCCAACCAGTCTGGCCATTCTCCTTTGACTTCTGCATCAACAAGGCATTTTGGCCCACAGAACGGCCGCTCACCGGATATTTTCTCTTTTTCAGAACATTCTTTGTAAACCCTCGGGATGGTTGTGGGTTAAAATCCCAGTAGATCAGCAGTGATGAAATACTCAGACTAGCCTGTCTGGGACCAACAACCATGCCAAGTTAAAAGTCACTTGAATCGCCTTTCTTCAGATTGTCTTGACCATGTCTACATGCCTAAATGCATTGAGTTGCTACCATGTGATTGGCTGATTAGAAATTTGCGTAATGGTGTGCCTAATAAAGTGGCCGGTGAGTGTATGTCCTGTTACTAGAACCTCTTCTAATGCTTCATTTTCTTTTATAACAACAGCCAAGACAGTTCTTTATTCCAGTTTCTGCTCTGTCAGCCTCTAAAGGTCTTACCTGTGACAAACAGTCAGGGAAACTCTTAAACTTTTTGTCCACTTCAAAACGGCTGGGTTGGCTAAAACTACCTCTAAAGCCCCTTGACTGTGGACCTGAGGAGAAGGCCACTTGTAAATCAGACTTCTGGGTGAATCAGGGATGGCCCAGACCAATTAATCTCATAAGGATTTGTGGGGCAGCACCTCAGGACAGATGTAGTTTATAACCCTTACTGAGCAGTAAAAAATATCACCGCAGAGTACGTTGAGGAGGTCACATTAAGTTCTGCTCTATCTGCAGGTGTCACGTACGTCAATTTATCTTCCTCACTCTTGCTGTATGACATATTGGGCAGTACTCTGGGAGCAGCCTCACCTTCCTGTCTATCATTGAGAGGCTGAATGCATTAATGAATAGGCTAATCTGTCTTCTCAAGGGTCTTTCCATATGTGACTGCTCAGTCTGACACAACGGATATAGGCTGCTGAGATAAATCTTCTCAAAGCCCAATGATTATCCTAAATTCACTATCGTTCATCAGACTATTCTTACGTTTTATGAAGACCTCTTTATGCTACTTAAAAAAGGGGCATGTACAGATATTTGAGACTAACTAGCTTCTGCAATGGGGGTTACTATGAATGCTCACATGCACCTCAAGACAAAAAAAACAAACTGTGTGGTATCCATAGATCAGGTTTTCGTAATAGAATATCTGCACGATGAGAAGAACCTAAGCCCCCTGCAGGCATTGGTTGTTGGGGAATCAATATCTTTACATGAGGCTGAGACTCTCTGGTACAGCAGCCAAGCACTCCAGGTAATGAACTGCCTGCTTGATATATTTCCCTCACAGGATGGGATTGCAGTGGCGCAACATGGTACTGCAACAGCAGCAATTCTTTAATTAGCAATTCGTCTTCCATCACGCTTGAGAGAAATCTCTCACACACATGCACCAAACAGTCTGTCAACATGCCAGCATCTCCACTGTGTCACACGGTCGTGTGGTTCACTCCACATTTCAGATGACAGAGAGAGGAAAAAGTCAAACAATCCTTTCAAAGTGTGGAATCATTCCATTTGTGGTGTTCCATGTTTTTCTGGTATGCATCTCAATTTTATTTTTGCCCTCTTGTGAAGTTTATTGAGGATCATTTTGTTACTTAAGTAGGTACAGTTTCTTTGCAAATTAATGTATTAATTGAAAGTACTAAGAGTATTTAAGCTTTCTCCTGGTAAATTCAGACCTAATATGGGGATAGTGACAAGTACACAGTGTTGTTCAAAATGTAGTTTTTTTATACACAAAAAAACTCTGTTCCACTACTAAATTGCAATGTACTGTATATTTTTTTGGTCCAAAAGCATTGTCAGTTGGCTGCAGAATGTTTAAGAGCTGTTTCCTGTTTTCATGGCGTCTAGTGAGAGTTAAGACAGGCTTCCCTCCAGACTGAACTTGATTAAGATCATTTACAGACGTGAGCTAGAGGCTGTTTTGGCCGATAAGAGAACATTTTAAATCCAGAACCAAACACCAGGGCTCCTGCAGACAGATACAGATGTAAACTTTAGAATGTATGCTGTGATCCACAATCATGTCAATGACTGCCGGTCTGATCCATTTTATAGGATTGTTTACTAACCATACTTACCTCTGCATTGGGGGTGGTCTTCAAGCTTGTTTAACACCATTAGAAACTAAAATCATTTAAGTTTGTTTGACATGGTGAGATTCTTTTGCTACCTAGTCAAGTTTTGTTTTTTTGTTTTTCTGTTTAGCAGCACTTATAGGTGGTGAGCGACCACATCACATTTTTATGGCTAATTGCTAAGAATCCAAAAACAATGTTAGTATCTGTATAGGTCTGAAACATGTTAAGACTTTTTCAATGAGAGCATTTTGTTGTTTGCCCTAAACCTAAAGTTGGCTGATGGTTACAGTAATGTCATTAGCTTCAGATGTTTTTGGACATGAATCGGATTTTCATGCTAGATGAAAGATGAAAATAGAATCTTCAAAGTGATCCCAACCTGAAACACAGATTTCTGGTAGCACCTGAAGATGGCTTAAAAGAATTTACATATACATAGTAGTAATAAAAACAATCTTGAATCTCCCCTCTCTGACTGAGTACAGTTTTAGCCAAAATTATAGAAACTTTTGACATATTGAAGAGGTTTCAGTTGTTTTTGTTAAATTGGCCATTAAATACTCATCAAAATGGATAAATATCTACCAAATTATCGTTCTATAATGATGCTCTATAAACTACAGAATGGAGACATCGTAAAACGATTTGGTAATTTTCATTTAAAAAAAGTAAATAAATGGAGAAAAGAGAAGACTTTGGCTTGAGCCGCAAAGAGCATGGGATAACATTAGAGTTGATGTTCTCAGGAAAAAAAATATCATGATGCCTTAATCCTACTAACCCTAACCCTAATCCAACCCTAACCCTGCCAACCCAACAAACCCTAACCCTATCCCTGCTATCTAACTAACCCTAAACCTAACCCTGCTAACCCAACTAAACATTTAACCTAACCCTGCTCTGACCCTAACCTTGCTCTAACCCTAACCCAACTAACCCTATACCCTGACCTTACTAGTCCAATACCCTATACCTCACTAACCCCACCCCTGCCCCTACTAACCCCACTAACCGTACTAACCCTACCAACCCTATGCCCTATATCCTAACCCTACTGACCCCAACGCTAACCTACCCCTAACCCTACTAACCCTAACCTAATCTTAACCCTAACCCTATGCTGTAATTGATGCAAAAGGTGGACAGACCAAATGTCAAAAATAAAAATAGGTAAAAAGAGTAGGACTCACTTCATCTGGTATTTGGTATACTCTGAACAACCATCTGCATGTTTTGTGCTTTAGGGAAAAATGGGTAATTTTTCAGATCTGTCAGGTGTTCTAAAAATTTTGACTACCACTGTATCTTTACATTTATCTGTTGAAATATCTGGGTCAGCACTCTGTCAATGATGGACTCATTGGTTTTATCCCAAAGCCAAACAACCGTCTGCTCTCCATTCAGAAACAACAATATGCATTTATATCGGGTATTTCACAGAATGTGTCTCTGTACAATATTATCACCATGTAATAAGCAGCAGGCAGCCATTTACAGGATGAACTGCTGATGGTTTGTTCCTGATACCACAAGAGATTCATGTTTCACCACTTATGGTCGTACTGCAGTTTATTGTATATCACAAGTTTACTATCACTGCTGCTGCATATGGGATCAATTCCAGGCATTCTGCCCATTCCTCACACTCTGGTTTGCTGTAATAAGAACAGAGAGCAATTGAACAAATGGCTCAAACGTGTATGGGATGTGGAAAAAAAAGATACTTATCCACTTTTATTTTTTTTCTGCAATGTAAAAGAAAACATAGCTTTTAAAAAATATATTTTTTCATTTTTTGAGCTGTAGACAATAATTCATCGATAATTATCAAAAATTGCTTCCAACAAGACACCACCATTCTAGTTGTATAAAAATTAACTTTTCTAAATAGCTGTAGGGACATTGGAGCCTTTCACAAAATTACGGTCTTCTCAGCTGGATCTGGGTGGGTTCTCCAGTGTGTGACAAAAAGCTGGAACTCCATCTTATTATAAAGTGGTCACACAGTCACCACCTCTGTCAAAAACATTGTTTTTACCATGAGGTCAGTTTTCTTCAAAATTGAATTGTATAACTGACAGATTTGATCCCACAAACAGAGCAGCAGTACGTGTAGTCCATGACCCTGTCCAGCTCAAGCTGATTAAAGACAAGAAGGGTCAAAATCTAATCAGCACTCATTGATCTGTTCTCAATGATCCAGAAAAGAAGCCTTTGGATTTCAAATATATAATCCCACACAAGTCCTTGGGGCTGCTCCTCAAGCCTGACACAGTTCCTTTACTGGTCATCATAATTAGGCTTTAAGCAGTGTGGTGACTGTAAATCTGAAGCGCTGGGATTGCACTGCTCTTGGTCTGACTGGACCTCAGCACACTAAATCTCACGTCCTGGACCAGAGAATAATTTGCTGTCCACTTCCTGTGCACGATTACCAAAGCAGTGCGAAGTCAGCAAATAAATACAAGTCAACAGGAGATGTCAACTAATGTTTGTTGTTGGGAAGAAAGTTAGATCCATATGTGTAGATCGACATGTCTACTGAAGTGTCAGGGGCCAGGGCTGTATGTTTGTGGCTCCAGTTAAGTCATGTCTTTTGAGAACAGGAGCTGCATACTTTAAGGGACAGAGTTCAAGGAAATAGTGAATGAATGCTCCTTTGAGATTTTACACAAATGAAAAAAAAAGAAAGAAAAGAAAAGAAAAGGACATTACTGTGATTACTGATTACTGTGTGCTATAATGTAGTAAGCTCATCAGGGTGCCCAAGTTAGTAAAGGAAGTACAGGTCACTTCTTTGACATTTACCAATGATAAAAAGTACAAAATGTGTCAAAGTAATGAAAAACTCCATTAAAAACACAGTTCAGCAGAGAAAATATTGTGTTGCAGTGAAACTACCACTGAAACTGCTGCTGCGGTAGAATTAACTTGTGCTCACTGATCTCTGTCCGGCCACAGGACCTGCAGGACTTGCTGGGGACGCAGGGAGCAGTGCGCGGGGGCAGGCTGCTGCGCATCGACGGTGCGTAAAGAGTCGCTTGTCTCGTGGAGACTCTGGGACTGTGTGTGGGGCGATTAGTTGCAAAGTAGCCTCACAGCACGGCAACAGATTTCGCTTTTCGTGCCACTGTCTCTTTTCTTTTATTTTATTTTTTGTTTTTCCATCAGCAAAGTGCTGGTTAGGTGCCCAAACTGTGAGGAGTCCGGCATGTCCGGCAGGAAGAGCGCAGAACACCGCAGCTTTAAAGCTTCATCACCGACAACTCCTGCTGAGCGGATGGTGCCGAAAAAATGACTCGGGCTTTCCCTCTACTTCTCGCCTACTGTTTGTCTTTGCTTCAGAGTAAGTGTGCTTTTTTTTACCCTTTGTGACAGACTTGCTGAAGATGCTGCTGTGTGCTTTCATCATTGTGCCAGTCCCGAATTTATGAGGAAAGTCGACTCTGTTGGTGGGATGTAATGACCTTAAATTTAAATCGTGTGTGCAGCTACATTAACTTCCAAGCTGTGGCACTTGTAGAACATGAAAAAGTGCACCTCGAATTCATCACGGAGAGACAAAATCTTTTGCTTTACTTTTTATTGAAATCAATTCCAAAATTCAAACTTTTAATTGCATGAAATTATTCACAACATGCTTCAATCACATTGATCAGCTAGCATGATGTGACACTTTTGTTTCACCAGAGACCACTTGATGATCCAACCCTGCTATCTACTGTGAACTTTGGAAGGTTTAATATTTTTAGGGTGGGCTCGAAGCCAACAGGCAGTTTTAATCTTTACCACTCAAAGGGGTACTAACACATCTGAAACTACTTTTAAATCGGTGGAGTTAGTTTACAGTGAGTGTTTTTTTTTAATCTATTTTATTTTATTTTATTTTATTTCACTTATTTTTGCTTATTGTCTTCCCCTGACCTTTTCCCGTGGCTTGCATATTTTGAACTACTGCATTTATCTATTTAATGTCTATTAAGCCCCCAACTATTTTTCATTAGATCATGTGATCTGTAAAAGCTCAGATAGTTTTCCGTGCAGTCCTTGACATTTTCATAAGAGGCGAGTCTTTGTCGTCCTTTTTCTTTGATCGATAAAAAGTGAGGAAGAGAATTACTCTTGGGAGTATTTGAGCTGCTTGAAACTACAGGTTGTCAAACCACCAAAGAAAAAAATCTGTATTCACACTTTGAATTGGCTCACTCAACCTTTGCCCTGTTTTGGTTCATTGACTCACCTCATTATACTCTCAGGACTCCAACTGTATTAGATTTTTGTAAAATCATGTTTTCACTGTGCCGGGCCGAGTGACCTTATCAACTCCACAATGGCTGACTCTGGCATCATATTAACACGCCTGACCTCTCTCTCAATCAACATAATGTCAATGCAACACACACACACCCACCCACACAAACACACACTCACTCACCCACACAAATACACACTCACCAGTGGCACTTCACAGTCGGTTATCATAAATTTGAATGGTGTTGCACATGGCTTTGACCCTAGGTTAGAGCAGATTTTGTATGATTCTGGTCTCCAAGTGCTTTGACAACACACCATCTGTTGGTAAGTGCAGCAAAGCTCAAATTGTGTTGGGATGGGACCTCAGCCAAACGACTTTAAAGGCACTGTCATGACAGCACGCCCTGGCCCACTGGGCAAAACCACGCCTTGCACAGCTTTAAGAGTCAACAGGCCGATAATGACACACACAGTTTGGATCACAGCAAGAGGAAAATCACTTGAGAAGGAAGTCTTACACCAGCATCTCTCAGCTTTAAGCTCATGTGCTGATACTCTGAGCTCCTGTATAGAAGAAAGAAAGAAAGAAAGAAAGAAAGAAAGAAAGAAAGAAAGAAAGAAAGAAAGAAAGAAAGAAAGAAACTGCTGGATACTGACAACAGCAGCGATTCTTCCTGACCAGGTCCATCAGTAAGAGTCACACCACATTGCAATCTTTTTCATGATGATTCAGCTACTCTAGGCCATGTGGGAGGCATTAATAACCAGATGCATGTAAGGAAAATGGAATTGGTAGTGCTACATGTATTCATTCTGCACCAGATGAGAAGCACTCATCATCAGTTTCAATCAAGCTTGTCTTCACCCCTGGTGCGAGCGTCATCCATCTGGGACAGATGGAGCTTCTCATTCTGAAACATGAATACCTTTTTACATTGAGTGTAAAGCAAAGCACGATTCTGAACATGCAAACTAATCTTTCTCCCTCCTTCAAAATGTAATTACTTTGAAATGACTTTGCAACCTTTCAGTTTAATTTCCAGCACAGAGTCATGCCTGTCTTTCCTAATTAACAGCTGCTGTTTTCAAAAAGACCTTGAAAGTTAGACATGCAGTCAGTGGGATTCAGGTGCAGCTAAAGCAGTAAAGAAACTCTGTCAAGCAGGGACAGTCACGTCTTTTTCTATGGTGTTTCAAAGTTTTAACACAGAGAGTTTATTGTTTACAACAATGACTTTGGTTGGTTGTTTTTTGTTTTTGTTTATGCTGTAATCTCCTCACATGCTCTCAGACCTTTTTGAGCCAAGTAGGTAACCCTGGTCAACATTTTAAGCCACACTTTACTGTCAGAGCAGCAAATGATATCAATGGGGATAAAGTAAAGCCTTGGGTTCAGCTGCTGGTTTCTGAAGGCAAGAGTCGCCATGTATGAAGGAGAGTGGCGCTAAATATAGCTGGCTTCTAAACTATGTACAACTTGAGTTTACAAAGTTAAATTATTGTCAGGTTTCAAACAAAAGAGCTGTTATTAAATACATTATCTTGTCACTTTAGCCGCATTTCCACCAAGCAGTCCGGGTTGGTTCAGTACCGTTTCGCTCGGTTTAGTACAGTTAAGCCTGATCGTGTTTGCATTTCCACAGCAAACTGTGCCCTCTCGTGGTAGGCGGCGTGTAAGCCGGATGCCACAAGCCCCAGCTGGTAAACAATAGTGTGACGCTGTAGCAGCGCGACACAGTTTACCCCACTAATAAATCCAATGAACAAGAAAAATGCGACACAGTAAACAAAGAGCATAGATAGAAGACATGCAGCATTTGTCCTCTCTGTGATTGGCATGTAGCTCTTTGATACAAAGTACAATCAAGCTTTGTTTCTGAGAAGGCTGTGTGCTGCTAGGAGAAATGCAGCCGCTGTCGCTGGGTAAGTGACATACTTTTGACCAATCAACGGTCTGCAGCGTTGTAGCTCCACCTTCCGAGAGCGGATCGGTTCAGTCTGGCACCCATACGGAAGGGTCCCAAAAAAGTAGGCCGGCTCGTCTCGGTTTTTGGGGATCTGGCCCGGGATAAGTCAGTGGAAACACCACAAAATGCGCAATGGAGACGGAGACGAACCGAACCGGTCTGCTTGGTGGAAACGCAGCTTTTGTATCCAGTAAAAACTTGTCTTGAACAAAGGAGAGCAGAGTTTAACAGAAGATCTGCTCTCCTTTTATTTGCTTCATAACAAGTACACCTGAAGAGTCACGCCCTCACGACAGTGTGCTAGTGCTCATGGGAAATGGAGTCTTAATCCTGGAAAAACACCATCTCTTCCAGATTGTCTTTACAGCCCCTTCAATAACCTCCACCCCCACCCCTGTAAATAATCCTAACTCCTATGGTCTAGTGACAAATAAAGAAAAGTATCATACACACCAGGCAAGCTAACAGGCAAGGTACGGTGATTTCTTTGACAGTTACAGTTACACATTACAGAAGGTTTCATCCATTTGTAGATTAAGGCCCAGTTTACACGACAATGTTTCATCTGGAAACGCTGAAACACTGTGAAAACACAGTGAAAAAAATCTGCGTTTACACAGAAACGCTGATGAACTGAAAACGCTGTAGCAAGCGTGCCAGGCCTGCAGGTGGCGCTATGACTATCTTGTCCAGATGCAGCTTTTGGTAGATCTCCACCATAGTACAGTTGAGCTGATCATCTGGGAATACTAAGAGCAAAAGTGGAGTAACAGATGCTCATTATGTATGAAGACAGTCAGCAGATTCAGCAGATTCAGCAGCACAAGCACAACATAGTAGTTTGCGACGATCGTAACAACAGAGTTGTTGTCCTGTTGTATGCGCTTGCGCAAAGCTGAGTGTGACATCATCATTTCCACTGAAAACGCCGGCTTGCTGTTTACACGGCAAGGGTGTCGGCAGCGTTTCAGAAAAATCTCAGGCCGTTTTCAAAAGTTTGCATTTCAGGTCGGCTGAAACGCCGTTCTCATATAAACGCGAGGCTTAAACGCAACAAAACTTTTGCGTTTCACCCTAAAACCGTTGTCATGTAAACAGCCTCTAAAATATAAGACCAAAAACACAGACACAGCCAAAGATAACTGAATTGTTTATATTGATGTTAAACAAATAGCCGGTGTATACTGTACCTTTGAGGCTTAATATAGGTATTGAAAAAAAACATCCACAGAAAAGTTGAGAAATGATCAACAAAAACCAAAACTGTTGTCTTGTTCAAGGCTGTAAAAAGTTTATTTATTTATTTTAAATGCTTGCAGCATTGGCGGCATTTTTAAGACCAGGAGGCTGTGGCTTACTTGTAACAGCTAACTAAGAAGTACTGAGCTACAGTCAAACAATTAAGTAGAGCAAATTGGTGTATTGTTTAAAATATCAGGTTAAAAATAAGTGAATAGAAAATATCAACACGCTCAATAGAATAAAAAGCATGGATGTGAGATTCCATGTGAATTAGGGCTGACTAAGTTGATCAGTTTATTAAGGTATTTTTCCTCTCTAACTGAACACTGGGCCTAGGGCTCTTATATTCCTTTACCTGTGCATATAAACGATAATTGTACTCAGTGTTGTGTGCAGGTGGCAGTGGTGCAGACTCAGAGGAGCGTCTCATGAACTGGCTGCTGGGAAAAAATCGCTACAATCCGTTGATCCGCCCAGCTGTCAACCGAAGCGCCAGAGTCACGGTGAGGCTGCAAGTGTCTCTGGCTCAGCTCATCAGTGTGGTAAGACATCAAATTCTCCTGCCTGCCATGAGGATGAATATGTATGTGTTTATGTGTGTGAGATAGAAAATGTGAGCTTGGGAGACAGCATAAGAAAGACAGAGTGAAGGAAAGAGGATGATGGAAAAGACAGAGCAGGAGCCACAAAGCATTGAAAAAACAGTTAATTACAGAGCAGCCTGTGCAGAGAGAGGCTGTAGCTCTAAACAAAGGGATGAAGTGGAAGATAGATGTGGTCAGCTGTGATCTCTGCCTCTGTCATGTCCAGATTGAAACTTCAGCACATTGGATTAAAAGAGGCCATAAAGCTGTTTTGGCCACTGTGATAGAGGCTCTCCTCTGATTTACAGTGGACACTCCTCACGGCTGCAGATCAGGGCAGCAGGGTTCATTCACTGCTTCAGTTTGTGTGTTTGAATTGCATTGTACTTTGCTGGATTAATTGACATTTGATTTCAGTGTAATGAAAGTGCATGTCAAAAAATTTAAAAAAAAAACATGTTAATCAATTTGAGATCACTCAAGAGTTTAAAGGCTGGTAACTGTTCACTTGACTTAAAAAGTAGAATTGTAATGACAGTAAAGAGAGATCATTGCAAATTTATCTTTATGATAACATTTTGCTGTTGATACGTGGTTCTGCTTTTGGTTTAAAGGCAAAGTCAAAACACTGTACACAGCTTTCATTCTGCCTGGCTTCTGATTTGTCAAACAGGATGTTCAATAGAATAATCACCAGCACTACACAGGACATCCAGCATGGGCACCTTGCAGCAGCAGTCTTTGCCAGGCTATGACTGCTAATCTGGTCATTCCCGCAAAGGCAACCAAGTGGGTTGTAAAGTTATCATTCAAATGCAAACCAAATGTGCACAGAAGCAGAATCAGGTAGACTGGAAAATGAATTAGCATTTGAGGTAACATCATTTGCAATTCAATGTAATATACGTTTAAAAAAGAATAAATGAGCAGATTTCAAGAAGAAAATCAAAATTATGTGTATTTATTGCCCACACTGAAAATCAAGTGTTAAGTGTCTGTGGGATATGCAAGAGTCTTATTGTATATCTAGTAATACTGTATATATTTGTTTCCTGTTTCAGACTTATTTGCATGTTTGTCTTTAGTTAGCATTCGGGTCAGCTGATGTGCTACCATAATATAAGCAAAAACAAAATGCCATGATCACTATATTGTTACTTTTCAGTCACCCGTTTAGGTTAGCTGTTGTTGCTAATGAATAAGTATATTCTTATCTCGCTCGTGCATTTTCAGAATGAAAGAGAACAGATCATGACCACAAATGTCTGGCTCACTCAGGTAAGGTGTATGAAAACCAGCACCATCTAAATTTGATTTTACCCATATCTTCTTCTATTCTTTTAATGTGTAACAAACTGCCTCTGTAATTGTGCTTTTAACATTGATTACTTCTGATAATGAAGCATGTAATGAGAAATAAGTCGGTCTTGAGGGAGTGCATGGAATCAGACTTGACAGCAAGGTCTCTTTCTCTCTGTATATTTCTAAAGCACTGGGAGGACTACAGGTTATCATGGGACCCTGCAAAGTATGAAGGTATCGACAAGCTGCGTATTCCCTCCAGACACATTTGGCTCCCGGATATTGTTCTGTACAACAAGTAAGCAACACAGAGAGTTTTTGTGCTATCTTAAAGCAATATTTCTAAGAACTATTTTAAGTGTTTAACAGATGAGTGTCCTTTGGTTGCTCTTAGGTTGGGTCTTACTGTAAATGGTTTTCAGGTTTGGTATTGATTTGACTGTTCTAACCTGCAAAATGAAGCTTTTGATTGAACTGTCTGAAAACTGTAGTGCAAAAAGTACATATAAATATAAGACTATGTCTGTAGATTGTAGATTGTACAAGTTGAGCAATTGTGAGAGCTGACATCTTATTAGTGATTGGCTGCTAGAGCTGCTAAGTGCTAACCCCCAAATATCATTTAACTTATTGATGGAACAGCAGGAACCCTCAGGTCGAGTGCTCATGGACATCATTAACCCTTCACTCTGCTGTGCAAAGCTAAGCATGAGCTGTATTTGTTAACAGGGCTGTCAGCCATGGTGTTAGGTCTTGATTTTATTGTCAATAACTCAGACACTGCTGTGCCAAAAAGAAGTCGCCACCAAAAAGAGAGGTCACGCACTCTGATATTTCATTGGATCACCTTTAGCTTTGATTACAGCACACATTCGTTGTGGCATTGTTTCAATAAGCTTCTTCAATGTCACAAGATTTATTTCCATTCAATGTTGCATTTATTTTTCAACAAGATCTTACATTGATGATGGTAGAGTCTGACCACTGCACAAAGCCTTCTCCAAAAATTCTCAATGGGGTTAAGGTCTGGACTCTGTGGAGGCCAATCTATGTGTGAAAATGATGTCTCGTGCTCCCTGAACCACTCTTTCACTATTAGAGCCCAATGAATCCTGGCTTTGTCATCTTGGAATATGGCCATGCCATCAGGGAAGGAAAAATCCATTGTTGGAATAACCTGGTCATTCAGTATATTCAGGTAGTCAGCTGACCTCATGCTTTGAGCACAGACTGTTGCTGAACCTAGACCTGACCAACTGCAGCAACCCCAGATCTTAACACTGCCCCCACAGGCTTAGACAGTAGGCACTATGCATGATGGGTGTATCACTCCATCTGCCTCTCTTCTTACCCTGATGGCCCATCAATCTGGAACAGGGTAAATCTGGACTCATCAGACCACACAACCTTCTTCCAGTGCTCCAGAGTCTAATCTTTATGCCCCCTAGCAGACTGAAGTCTTTTTTCTGCTTAGCCTTACTGATTGCTGACTGATAGTGGCCAAAATACCATTATTAATGCAAGATCTTGGAGAAAAAATAGTGCAACAGTGGATGGAAATAAATCTTCTGCAGAAGCTTAAGATATGAGATATCTTTTTGTACAATCTCTACCGTCATGGACCTGATTTCAAAGCCAATAAACCAAAAAGTCACAAAAAGGTCACTAGTTTGGCCCAGAGGTTTAAGCATGCACCCCATGCACAGGGCCCATGGTCCTTGTCACAGCAATTGCTGGTCCAATTCTCAGCCTCAACCACTATCTACATGACTTCTCCGGCATTTTCCCTTTCCAGCCATCCTGTTCAATAAGGACTGAAAAGCACAGAAGGATAACTTTGCAAAGTCATACATATTAACACAAACGTGTAAAAATACCACAACAAAAATAGCTGATCACTAAATTCTTATTTGTCCTCAGCAGTGGATAGCAAGTTCCCTGCAATAGAACTGTTGTCCCTGACATCTCTGAATGCTGCTGGTGACTGTGTTTGCCTGTTTGTTTTGTTTTTGGAACACAAGCCAAAATAATCTGTCTTTCCTCTTTTTCTCATAGTGCTGACGGTACCTATGAGGTCACAGTCTTCACCAATGCCATAGTCCTCTTCAATGGCACCATCAACTGGCTCCCTCCAGCCATCTACAAAAGTGCCTGTAAGATTGAGGTCAAACACTTCCCCTTCGACCAGCAGAACTGCACGCTCAAGTTCCGTTCTTGGACGTACGACCACACAGAGATCGATCTGATCTTGAAGTCTGAGGTGGCCAGCATGGATGATTTCACACCAAGCGGGGAGTGGGACATTTTGGCGCTGCCAGGCAGACGAACTGTCAACCCTCTTGACCCCACCTATGTGGACCTAACCTATGACTTCATCATCAAGAGGAAGCCACTTTTCTACACCATTAACCTGATCATTCCTTGTGTGTTGATCACCTCTTTGGCAATCTTGGTTTTCTACCTACCTTCAGATTGTGGGGAGAAGATGACCCTCTGCATCTCCGTCCTCCTGGCTCTTACTGTGTTCCTGCTATTGATCTCAAAGATCGTCCCCCCCACCTCGCTGGATGTCCCCCTGATCGGCAAGTATCTGATGTTCACCATGGTGCTTGTGACCTTCTCCATCATCACGAGTGTGTGTGTTCTCAACGTGCACCACCGCTCCCCCAGCACCCACACCATGCCCTCCTGGGTCAAGCTGATATTTCTGGTCAAACTGCCTGCCTTACTCTTCATGAGACGCCCTCACAATAACTCAGCTCGCCAGAGACTCCGCCAGCAGCGATGTCTGAGGGCAAGGAGAGCCATTTTGGGTGTGAGTTACCCAGTGGCATCCAAAGCAGGTATAACCATGTCGTCCGCTGCCCTGCTGTCCTCAGAGTCTGCCTTCTCTACACCAGGACACAAAAATATTGCTTCTACACTGAGCCGCAGCCACTCCCACAGGAGAGGGGACCAGCGCCATAGTGACTACCTTCCCAGTTGTTTCACTTCTTCACAAGACCTCCAGCAGAGCAGAGGCTCAGACCTGGCCTCTGACGTCCAGGAGGCAGTAAATGGGGTTCGATTCGTGGCTGAGCACATGATGGGAGACGATGATGATCAGAGTGTATGTATACACATTTTCACTGACACATTCTATTGTACCTACACAGTGCTTCATAAAATTTGCTACTTGTTATTTAAAATAATTTGAATCCATACATGCAAGGGGCACATGTTTCAGGCATTTGTTTAAATCACTGGTGCACTCAAGCTCTTCTCTCTTAAAGGCATTTCTGGTATATAATGGCCCTAGCATTACATATATATTTAATACGTATAACTGATTTTACCTTTGAAATATGGACAGCAAGTGTACAAGAACAACTTCTGCTGTGTGCCTCAAACATGACTACTTATAAATCCCCTCACTGTGGAAAACAATATTGCTTTCTGGTAACCATAAATAACTCTGAAAACAGAGCCCCTTGCTGTTTTGCTTGCCTATCACTGCACTATTTAAACCCTCATTTGCAACAAAAATTAAAATATATTATCCCAAATAGTGCTCTTCTAAACTAATTCACAGTATACAATCCAAAAAATACATATGAAAACTTACTAAAACATGCAAAAAAAAAAAAAAAAAAAAAAAAAAAAAAACTGCACTTCTAAGAGTGACCACCTGAGACTGGCCTTGGAAATCACATACACGCCAATCTAAAAAGCAGAAACTTATGGCAAAAATGTTTTTATCCTGGTGAAAAATACAACAACTGTGTCTGAAATGTTAAATAATTAATCCTGCCTCAACCCTTCCTCTGTACCTTACACTTACTTCACCAAAGATAGGTTGAATTCAAATTTGGGATCCAACAACTATGTGCCTCAAAACTCTACTTCAGAAACAGATGAGTGATGTCACAGAGACCACATATATATCGACCAAACTTTGGTAAATAATGCATGGTGTGTCATTTTAAATCTGCACAACAATTAATAAACTTATTCCTCAATGACAAATATGATATCCACTTAGGTAGGATGTAGTGGTGACTGCTTCTCCCACTTCCAGTCTTGATGCTTACATACAGGATAGGTGTTTTCCACATAAGATAAAAACAAACCACACAGATGGCTCAAAATAGATGGCAACTTGAAGTTGATTCATTTCCATCAAAGCTTTTCCAAAACTTTCAGCAATTAAGCTCCAAGGTCAGTCCAAGCTTTCCTTATCTATTCTTGACCCATAAACTGGACCATTGCTGTTTGTATTGACATGATAACATTAACTGTAAACTGTGTGACCTCTGAGGCACAAGAAGGAATACCACTAACCTTAAGTAGTGTCTGTAGCCCAGGAAATTGATGGCAGACTCTCAGGGATCAATCGCTTTCTCGGATAAATCAATACAATAAGGAGGAAACCAGAAATGAGGAATGACTTGTTTCAACAACTACCAAGGACAACACTGGAAATGGGGTTAAAGGGTCAATTACTTTTTTAGTGTAAGTCTCTGCAATATGGAAACAACTCTTACATTAATTAACTACAGTCCCATTTAAAATGTATTCTGTCCACACACTCAGAGGAAGCTTGCACATACTCTTGCTGGTAGGAGTGGTTCAAATATAGTGGAATATATATAAACACAGTCCTTATATTCAAGACCCATGGCAAACTCTACTCTGCAGACTATTTACATTGTGCAGGTGAGATGTGTTGAAAAGCAGTGACAATGTTTTAGGTCACAAAAATCCTGTCACACATATTCACACATTCATTCACTCAGATTCACTCTATGCCCCCTAGTGGCTAACTAGATGCAAGGCAGCATAGTTCTGTAACACACTGATACAAGTATGCCTAAGTACAGCTTGCTCAAAAACTGATTTAAATGAAATTTCTCTCTACTTGCAGGTGATAGAGGACTGGAAGTATGTGGCCATGGTAGTGGACCGGATGTTCCTGTGGATCTTTGTGATAGTATGTGTTGTGGGAACACTCGGGTTATTCCTTCAGCCTGTCTTCCAGAGTCATATTACTCCGAGTCAAGAGAGCAGCTCAGAAACACCTCGCATTTAAAGAGTAGTGATGGTCATCATTCAACTTATCTTTTTCTTTCATTATTCCAGGCAATCACACTTTAAAGTAAAGCGGTTTTATGAGCAGATGCAGGGCAGTATCAGTTTCATGGTTCATGTACTGGTAGTTTAAAGTCTATAATACAACAACAGTGCGCTGGAAGGGATTTCATGTGACACGGTCTGTGCCAAACCTCACCAATAAGGCACCTGAAAGGATGACAACACATGATCTGCAGCAATACAACACACCCTCTGGTATATTAAAGAAATACATTTTTGTTCAAAAGGACCCAACGTGACATACAGCATTGAGGCCATTTCCCCTCTACAAAGGTCTTCTGCAGAACTAGGCTAATGGTAACATTCATTGCACTGATATATAGTGGACTATTGCAGAAATATACTCCAATATCACAGAAATATGTGAAAAATCTGTCAGCTGTCAGATGATATTTGACACTCTATTTGTCTTCAAGTTAAAATGTGATGTGTGATTAAAGAATGGATAACAAAGGTAAACTGTGTCCTCTTTCAGTTTGATTAAATCTGTGAAATCACCAATAAAGTCATTAAATTGTCAGGGTCCTGCCAAAGTGCTTACTTAATCTTTGTTGCAAGTGATAAAGTTTTTACTTAGAGCCAATACAGTTGCTGAAGATGTGCCAATAAGAACATTTCATCAAATAGGTAAGACAGCTGTTCGCTTGAAAATGTGTGACCAGGCAAAAATAAAAAATGTTGATGCAAGAAACAGTTTGAGGTGAAGCTGGTATCCATAAAAACATTGACTTTTCCTTCATGTGGGTACAACATGTTTTGTACAGCAAAAGAAGAAATGCATACATGACATGAAATCTGCATGGCAAATATATTTGACAATGAATGACATTGTTGAACTAATGTGATTTGATGGACACGTATGTACTCTTTTACACCAGAGTTGATCTCCCCTAAGTGCATATTTGCTCAAGAGTGCAGCACATTTAAACGATGGTTTCCAATTCACACACACACACACACACACACACACACACACACACACACACACACACACACACAGACATTTACAGCTCAGTAAACAGAGCTGAGTGAGCTTGTTACAGATTCTGCCGACTGTTAGCGGTTTTGTAAATCTAAATCAAGAGATACCAACAGGCGTGTGTGTCACAGAATGCACTTCCTTTAATTTAATCTCTGTTTCCCTTTTTCAAGATCATTTATGATTTTTATCCTTTAATTCACCTGTTAGCTCCCCATCATTAGTGGAGACAGAGACACGGCAATTAATCATCTGTTTCAATCCAAACAAAGCAGGAGGAGTCGTCATTCAACGCACACTGAGAGGGCCCATAAATCATGAACCTTGTGTCAGCAGTCTTGTGTCATTAGTCTCTAATAAGATATGCATGGAAACATTGCTCTCAGAATTGCCCTTTCACACAGGCAGGCAAGGCAAGCAATTCATGCTGCAAACACTGATCTACCACTGCATAGTTGACATAAACAAATATGGGTAGGTTTAACATCTCTTCCTTTATAGCCGCGATGTCTTTTTACATGAACCCCCTTAGATGCAGCTCTCTTTTCACTTACCCCTCTTGAGGCAGTTAACAGGATCAGCATCCCTGGTTGCTGGAAGGGACTTATCCTTTGAGGACTCTTCTGCGGGGCTAAAAGCACTTACCCTTTCTGTTATTCAACTGAAGGACAGAAAGAGAAATACTACTACAACGTGATAAAACAGACAGACAGACAGAAAGATTGAAATACAAAGCTATTTGCATGTAAGACGTATCCTTACTGCTCGAAAGTGACATTTTAGTAAACGGTTCATGTGGAAAAAATCAATACAGGATAAATAAATCAACAATAAATCAGCTGCAAAGAATTTTGTCAGGCTCTTATGCTTTCTCTGAAGGCCTTCCAAAACTAGAGCTAACAGCACACAGGGACTATTGATTATTTCTGATGAACTGAAGCCTTTGAGGCACTTTGATAAGAGTGTTTTCCCCAGTGGAGGAGAATATGTGTCACCACTACCTGGGTCCATGTGTGAACATGTGTGGCCAGTGATGTCTACAGGAAATGTAGGCTGACACAGTATGTGCACCAAAATCTAAAATATTAATTCATACTTAAACATTTAGTATCTTTGAACTGATGAACAAAATCAAAATGAATGTATATTGATTTATTCAAGAGTTTACAGATGATGAATCAGTTAGTCCGCTTTATCAACAGCTCACTTAATGAGATTAGATTTATACAAGAGCCATGAATGGCTGTCATGTTCTGTTAGCTCAAGCTCACATGTTTATCAATTTTTATCATGAGATAACAAAGCTTGTTTTCTGTGTTAGCGTGTTAATTTATCTTGTTATCTCGGGAAAACATAAAGATTTATTTTAATTTTCTACATTCTTAGGATCATGGAATGAACTTCTGTGTGTAATCCTTCATCCTGACATAAATTCCACATAGCATCTGCTGCTAATTGTGCATCTGGTTTGCCATTACACCAGGTAAATATGTTAAGGAATAAAAAGAAATAACATTTTATTTGCCAGTTACAGTGATTTCATTTATTATATTTATTATACTTGTTTTCTACACCAAGTCAGCAGATTTTTTGTTTATGGTCCAAATCCCAACTCCTGTACAAAATTATTCAAATTCCTCATATCCTACGCCACAATTACTGCAGTTTATTTTTTCTCTTGGCTGATCAGGTTGCTGGTTGAGCCAGCTTTTGTTACACAGTGTGAAGCTTAGTGGGCTAGGAGAAATCCATAGACTGATGTTCAGTGTAATATGAAGTGATTTCATTAGAGTTAGGATAAGTTGTTTTACTGAAGACTTGATAATTTTGAGTTTCAAAAATTCAGGAAGTAAGCAGGTTCAGGCAGTAGTCTGGTCATTGGACTGTGTAATTCAAACTAAAGTTGTGGGTTAGCTTTAACTCATGGTGTCTATTTGAAAACTAAGCCACATGTTTGTTCTAGTATTAGTAATTGAGTATCGTTTTAGTGTCTTCTATATTGGAGACTCACCTTTCTACAGCTGCCTTTTTTTAGAACAGTTTAACAATTCATTTGAATAACTTCTTTAAAAAAAGTACAATTTTTCAACTCTGCACTGCGACTCTTATCTCAAAATCTGTTTTAACTTTTGTTTTATTTTTATCTCGTTTTTTTTATTATATCTTATACATCTTAATCTGCTTTTTAATTAAATTTTAAAGTTTTCTTTCAATTTGTTCTGTATGTAAAACACTTTGAATTACCTTGCTGAAATGTGCTATATAAATAAACTTGCCTTCGATAGATGGACACTTTTACTGACTCTGAGGAAATCACTGGCTGTAGCTCTAGCTGCCTCAGGACCATTGAAAAATAGTTGGTGTGACTAAACAAAAGCTTTCCATAAACACAAAATTCTCTACTAGTAGACGACTTTACTTTACTAGTAAAGTTGACTTGCACACTAGTGTGCCAAAAACCTTTACTAAAGAGAAACAAAATTTTGGTTCACTCATACCTCTAGGTAACTTAAAATGTCGTACCAGTGGGCTTTTTGTAGTCTACTAGTATAAATGAAGTAGGAGGGCTCGTAAACAAATACTGCACCCTGATTGGTTGTTATATTTTCAAAAACCAGTGGGAGGCCTGGATTGTTTTTCCCCACCCCCTTATTAGCATATAAGAACATTGTTAAGTCTACTAGCTGTAAAACTGAGTACATTAACTCTAAAATTGAGTTATAGCAGAGCTGAACTATGGTTGATATCACTGATATCAGTTTTATGCTCAAACGGCTTTCCATACAAGTTGGGAGCGAGGTAACCACAGTAAACATTTAGCAGGCTACCTTTGTTACACCACTCCCCCATCTCTGCGAGCACATTTACCAACCTGAAACTAACGTCCTGGTCCACAGGCTGCTGCTGCTGACAAGAGTTGAGCCACTTTCTGTGGATGTCAGCTAATGAGGTTTTGTGTTAAAAAAAAAAAAAAAAAAAAACCTCAATAGGCGTACTAATTTCTCAAAGCATGGAGCTAAGCTAGCTTTAATCTGTAAGTAAAGTTCAACCAGGTTGTGCCAGTGAAGGCTGTTTGTGTAACGCTCTGCAGTCTCTCTCTCTCTCTCTGCTGCTCTCTCTCGGCTGCTCTCTTTCTGGAGCTGCTCTCTTTCCCTCTGGAGCTGCTTTCACTCTCACACTTTCTCCCGCTGTCGACTCTGAGGAGCCGCTGCCTCTGACCCTGTTTGGACTGATAACCAACTCGTCTTTTCAAACACGATGAAAGTCGCTCTTAGCTTTCTTTTGTCCTCGTGCATCCTTCTCCTCTGTCTTCTACAAGGTAAGATTTAAACTATCAAGCTAACCAATCAGATTACTTGTTGCTTTGCATAAACGTGTTGGATAATATTACAAGAACTGACTGTTATTTTGCTGAATAGCCGTACAAAACTAGCAAATAAAAATAAATAAATAACGAAAGGGAAAAAAATAACTTCATATTATTCTGATGTAAGTTTCCTTAATTTTGAGGAAACAGAATGTTATAACCGTCTTTTCTGATTGATAGAAGGGTGGATTTTGTTTTGCTTGAACAACAAAAAAACCCTCCAAATAAACAGACTAAAAGAAGCATTTTTTTCACTATGTGAGATGACTGAAAAATGGTTACTTCAAACATGTTTCATATGCTTCTTCATTAAACTGAGAACTAAAAACCATCTCACTGTTAGTCAACTTGTAAGCAGGCTGCAAAGTGAGGCAGTAATATGTCTGACCTTTTGCTCTTTCTCAGGTGTGTCCTGTTCAGACGCAGAGCACAAGCTCTTCTCTGTAATATTCTCCAGATACAACCAGTACATACGACCAGTAGAAAATGTGTCTGACCCAGTCATTGTACAGTTTGAGGTGTCCATGTCACAGCTGGTTAAAGTGGTAAGTCCATGATTTTCCCACTGTTTGTGTGACCAGTACTGATTTCTGTAGTACCTGTGAGTTACGAGCAGCTACCTCTCCACAGCCAAACATTCATCACACTGCAGCACAGGCAGTCAGGACCTCAAGGGAAGAAAACAAGGAAAAACATAAAGCCAACATTAAATATGGAAAGGCTGAGCATGAGAAGATATATGAGGACTTTGCAAAAAAAAGTTGTACAGATGAGAGAAACTTGGGATGCCAGCAGAGACACTTGAATTACACCCTGCCAGTGCACTGGAGCCCTTGGTTTATAATCCTGAGGAGGTAACCAGATGAAAAAAAAAAAAAAAAAGGTGGTGCTGATGTTCCTCTGGACAGGACAAGATGGAAAGTGTCAGCTGTCTGAGTGCCTCTCAGTTTAGGAAAGCCTCTATCACTCCATCACTGCCACTTCACATGAGCACCCTTTGGATTCAGTAGCAAGTGGAGCTGGAGCTTGTTGACTGCAGACTGCAGGGCAGACAGACGCCTCTCTCTTGACTCAGACGGCTTAGGAGCGGATGTCGATAATTAAGCAAAAAGGCTTGTGTCGGACGGGGAGGACAGCCCTATTTACTGAATCAACAGCTCTGGACACATTGTACCTCATCACATTAGTCTGTCTGCTTCTCTTGAGTGACAAGAGGAGAGTCTCACCAGCTGTTTTTGTGCTTGAGACTTAGCCGAGATAGATATGTAAAGCAAACCATAAACTACTAAGGACTTGTTACTTTATTCCAGCAGATACATTAAAATTAGTCGAAGAGCTACCGATACATTACTCTTTAAAAAGATAAAGCCCATACACCATCAATCTGTCGCACACCTCACAAACTGCAAATATTGTCTTGAAGTTGAGGCTTTAAAAATCACTTCAGGGTTTAAAACTTAAGAGGGAAGTGTTTTTTTCAAGACTGGTGCCTGCACATGGATTAAAAAAAGTTTGCAGGGATAAAATGTCATGCTTTGGCCTCAGGGGGGCACCAAATTGACACAACCAGGAAGTTCCTTACAGGAGCTTTAAATTCTTTGTTAAAATTGAAAAAAAAAAAAAAAGAGAGAGCAATGAAGCAAGCCAAAAACTGCACTCAGCTCTTTGTGTTCCCAGGCTTTGTGCTGAGCTAACTAAGCTAAGCTAACAGAGGTAAGAGTGGTGTTGCTCTCCATCTGACCGTTGTCAAGAAAGCAAGAGAAGGTAGCAGTACAATCTGTTTTACTCTTAACTGTGATAAACTATCAAAACACATAGCAGGAAATAGAAGCCATCATTTCAAAAACATGTCAGTGTGTATGCAGAAGTAGCATACGCACACACTCTATGATAGTTTTTCATAAATATGAGCTCAGACATATTGTATCTTTCCTCAGTCTGTTTTCATTTATCTGTGTACGGGCAACCCCATGTTGATGGATGACCATTATTCCCTTCCTACACCTGTGGCTCCTAACGCAGATACAATTGGTTATTGGCCAGCCCACACCAATTACAGCCAGGCTGTATGAGCTCATTTAGACCATCAATAGCTCATTGCGTTTGTTGGTGGTGGCCTGACATGACAAGCTCTCTGCTTAAGGGTTTCAAGAGCAAGTGGGAATGAGTTTAGCACAGAGACTGCTCCTTAAATTGGGGTTAGACATTTTAGGGAATGGCTGGAGTCACTTTTTACAGGACAACATTAATCCCACTCTAGCATTTATCTTTCAAATGTGAAGCTGTAGACAGGATTAGTTTGGCGGAGTGGTCAGATACAGTGGGAAACCAGTAGTCAGGGTCATCCAGATTCTGTATCTGACTTAAAAAAAACAACTTTATTATTACACTTTTTTTTTAAGGAATTCAAAAGTAAAATTATAAATTTATTGACCAAGAAGTGTCAGGCAAACTGTCTTGGTGCTAAGCAAGCTTTGCTAGCTGAGAGCTACATTTAAAAAAATACAGGAGTCTTCATGACGAGCAATGGCGAGTTCACAACAAAATTTAAAAACTACAGTTTAGAGTCTTATCGCCTTATTGCCACATGAAACCACTGCAAACCCAAATATATCATTTAAAATAGTAACAGAACCAAATTGCAATAATCATGCTGCATGAAAAATCAGCCAAGCTTCCTGATGACAGAGATTCCTTATCAGATCTGGACTCAAATATTTACTTTTCGTCTCTGCTCTCTGATTTGCTGATAAGAAACAGGGTGTTCTTATCTACTCTCAAAGTGCTAAAAATCCACATTTTCCTAGAGACAATCAAATGAAGTTTGCCCTGCAGCTTGGTGTCCACCAGTGCTTCCAGACCACAACCTCGCCTGAATACGACGTTAACATAAATGCTTAATGCTATGCACTGGGTCATGAGATTTGTTCATTCACGGTCTAGGACACACACAAACCCAACCCGCACACACATACTCTCCCCACCCTTTCTGTCCCTCTGCCTCAGCTTTAGCACTGGCTTGTTAGGATCACAGTACACATTGTGCTGTGACCCCACAGCTGTCATGCGGGTTACGCTCCAGACGAGGAGGACTCAGGTGTGCTTCTCTTAATCCTCTTGTCTGGGATCCGCAGAGGTCTGACCCTGTGTGCGCACAAACAGTCCGAACAGGATGATTTCTGTGGCGTTGCTCTTCCTGTTGTACCTCTAATATGTGGAACTTAATTGTTTTTTCTTTGTGTCTGCTGTGTTTTCCAGGATGAAGTCAATCAAATCATGGAGACAAATTTGTGGCTGAGGCATGTAAGTTTATGGTGCCTGACAGCGCAAACAGACCTTGAGCAAGGGCATCAAGTATGGATCCAGCCTTCTGTCATACATGATTCTTGGTGGCGAGACTGACAAGTTGAATTATTCATGGGGAAGCTTTTTAAACACATTGATCCTTCCTCTCCTTTTTTCAAGGAAAAAACCCCATAAACCAAATGAACCCTGATCTCATGATGAATATTATGTGTTTATGTTTTAGCTGATATTCGGCAACAGTCTGTGATTTATAATGCTTGCCAACATCCACGATTTTATGTTTCCCGTTGGGACAGAAAACCTCCATCTCTCATACATCCTGGGTATGAGTGATGACAGATTAAGCAAGAGCAGCAGTATTCCATAATCACACATAAGAAATATATAACATGAATAAGTCAGTTTACACTGTGAGGCTGGATGTTTTTTCATATACTTGGTCCCACTTGGTGTCTCCTCTGCCATGCTGCATCATGCAGTCCAACAGTTTTGCATCAAATGAGGCAGGGCAGGTCTCCAGGTCCCATATTACAAGTGCTGAGCAAATACCCATCTGTGCTGGAGCCATGCTCGTGCTGTAATTGCTCTTTGGTGCTACACTGTTACACTTACTTTAATGTCATCTGTTGTTTTAGAGCCTCTAAAAGCGATGTAGAAACTCTGCCATGATGTTTCCCTCACTGGCCACTTAAACCTTACAACACTCCTTGCATGCTTGCTGTGTCTTGATACATTGAGATTTTAACAGCTCCCCAAAGGCAGCTTTAAAGCGTAACTTTGTGAGTCTAAGGAGGATCACTTGCTGTCCCCAAGAGAAGGTTAAAAATATTGGCCAAAGAGTCCATAAAACACATTTTAACTGGTCCAATTTTCTCAGTTTACATCCTGTGAAATCTATTTATAGTTAGCATGGTATTTATGAGGGACATTTAACCAGTGAATTCATTAAAAAACAGCCTGGGTGCATTCATAAAGTAAGGATGAACACCAGGAGGAAACGATTGGTACCCTCAACTTTCAAAAGAACATTGAGTTTGAAGGTTAATTATATTTTTGATGTCTTTGAGTTAGCATTAGTGAAGAGTTTGAGGACCCAAATATCTGAAATATATCAACTCTGGCTGAATTTTACTTTTTTGCAACAAAAAAAATTGGCATTGTTATTCTCCCTTTTTTAATGTAATGACATTATTCTGTTTCGTTTTTCAGATCTGGAATGATTACAAACTAAGATGGAATCCAAAAGATTATGCAGGCGTTGAGTTTATTCGAGTCCCATCCAGCAGGATATGGAAGCCAGACATTGTGTTGTACAACAAGTGAGTGTGACAACTAATTAAAAACTGAGATCTGCATTTTTTGTCTTTTTGCTATAACTGATTACTGACAATGACAAATACAGGTTTTTAAAGCATATTTTGCACACGTCACCTTTTTTTTGTATCTCAGGTGACTATCAAAGGAGAATCAGATTATGAAGCATTTTAATTTCTTGAGTATGCAAGAGTCAAATTAGTTCAGAATAACTTATATCTCCTATGTGACTTAATTTGATCTCCTCTTTTCTGTCTGTTCCTATCGCCACAGTGCAGTAGGAGATTTCCAGGTGGATGATAAAACAAAAGCCCTGCTGCGTTACAATGGCGATGTCACCTGGATCCCTCCTGCCATTTTTAAGAGCTCCTGCAAAATTGATGTTACATACTTCCCTTTTGACTACCAAAACTGCACCATGAAGTTTGGCTCCTGGACGTATGACAAGGCCAAGATTGACCTTGTGTTGATTGGCTCTACTATCAACCTCAAAGATTTCTGGGAAACTGGTGAGTGGATGATCATCGACGCCCCCGGTTACAAACACGACATTAAGTACAACTGCTGTGAGGAAATCTACACGGATATCACCTACTCTTTGTACATCCGCCGTCTGCCACTGTTCTACACTATCAACATGATCATCCCCTGCCTCCTCATCTCCTTCCTCACTGTGCTTGTTTTTTATCTTCCATCTGATTGTGGTGAGAAAGTCACACTCTGTATTTCCGTCCTGCTGTCTTTGACCGTTTTCCTCCTCGTCATAACTGAAACAATCCCCTCCACCTCACTCGTCATCCCCCTTATAGGCGAGTACCTCCTCTTCACCATGATCTTTGTCACTCTCTCAATTGTCATCACTGTTTTTGTTTTAAATGTGCACTACCGCACACCTAAGACCCACACAATGCCTTGCTGGGTGCGGACGGTTTTCCTTGGACTTCTGCCCAAAGTGATGTTCATGACCAGGCCAGAGAGGGACCCTGAGGGGATGGCAATGGCTGACAGTGTTCAGATGATGCATTCAAGGCCCTGTGCCATCCATTCCTCTACTAGCTTGCAGAAGCAGCACAAACCTCAGGCTCTGGCCTCCAGTGTTGTTTCCAGCCTGACGAACCGGCATCGGCTATTCAACAACACTGAGCTCTCCAACCTCAATAACTTAAGTGGAGACCCGGCCAAAAGTGCAGGCTCTGCATTCCTCTGCCGCGAGGGCCGCTGCAACTGCTGCTGGCACCAAAGATCCAGCAAATTGCCTGCCGACTCAGGAGGAGGAAGCGGAGGGCTGGGCAGCCTGGGGGCACTGACTGGAGGGGGCAGTGCTGTTGGGGTTGGAGGAGGGAGTCAGTGCTCCAGCTCAGAGTCTCTGGATGTAGGAATAATGTCCCTGATACCGCTCTCACCTGAGGTCAGGGAGGCTATTGAGAGCGTCAAATACATTGCAGAGAACATGAAGCTGCAGAATGAAGCAAAGGAGGCAAGTGTATTTTAAACTTTACTTTTGTAAATAAAACAGAAAAAAACTTCATCTAAAAAAATCTTTCACTATGATCCACTTACAGGTCCAGGATGACTGGAAGTACGTTGCCATGGTTATTGACAGGATCTTCCTCTGGGTTTTTGTCCTCGTGTGCATCTTGGGAACAGCTGGCCTCTTCTTGCAGCCTCTATTGCTTGGAGAAGACATTTGAATCAGTTTGACTAAACTAATCCTCCAGACTGTTGAACTACACGGCTTTTGTTCCATGTAAGACTCTCCACCTGGCTCAGAGTGAGAGAAAGCAGAGTGGATCCAAAGTCAAGCAGAAGAAATGACTGTGTGTACAGAATGCTGATGAAAATGGGTCACTTACCTTTTTGGGGGGTAGCTTATTTTTGTTTGATGATGTGGTTTGAGGGGTCCATAATACTGAGAACATGGCTTTCAAATACAGAGAACACCACAGTAGTTTGTCTCTTTTATGAACCATATATTTCACCTTTAGAGGCCAGTTTAACCTAAAATGCCAAGATAACTACCTAGAAGATTTAAAGATCTTTAAAAAGTGTTTGATGGGTATAAAATTAGTTTGTTCATTACCAAATTCAAGCTCTTGTGAGAAGTTTTAAATTGCAAATATTGAAACCCTCAAAAAAAAATCTATGGACTGTTTTCTGATACCCACCATGTTGCAGCGGTTCAAGACAATAACCAAACAGAAGTGTTAAATCTTTGGACTGTTTGGCTTGCTTTTGCAAGTCTTATGAAGGCGTCACTATTTATTCCAGTCTGTTTTATAACCAGCTCAGTTCTACTCAAAGGAGCTTTAAAGCACCAATGTTCAAATAAAGATTTACAAACATTCAAAAATTCACCATTCTGAAACTTTAAAAAAAAATTGATATCAGATATGTTGTGTAAAACAAGAAAGTTTAAAACAGTCTTTCATAAGGCATCAATTCCATTTTAGGAGTGTTGCAATAAATCGAAACCTTCTTATGGAGGATGTATGCTGGTGAGCGTGTGGACAGGGACTGTGTTCAAACAGCGACATCATGTGGCTTTTCTTTGCTACTACAAATGATACCAAGGCTTTTCCCCAATCTAAAAGGAAAGTGTGACATAAGTGGTAAAATTCATTCAGATGTTTTAATTTTATTTCATGCATTGAATGCATACAAAGAGCTGCTGTTCATCTAGACAGGATGACTCGTCTTATATGCTTTTATGGAATTGTCAACTGGATGTATGTACTGCCCCGAAGAATTAAGTTTGCTGGTGGAAAAGATATAAAGTGGCACAAATTTAGCACTGTTTTCATTAAATATTTGTGTAAATAAATGTCAAAGAGAAATGTGTAAATGTGCAGGATGGACCTATATTAATGACTTTTAATGAAAACAGAAACTGGGGATGTATCTTTTTTCCTTTTATGACAGAGAGTTTAAGTCTGTTTCCTTCATCCAACCATTCTTCTAGTCAGAATGTATTTTTATGCTCTTTTCTCATTGCAGAGGATCTCTACTGCCCCTGTTAGCTCAATGCTAAAGCTAATGTGTCAAGGTGTCAGGTGAAAGGGGATAAATATACTTAGAAATGTGATTAAAGCAATTTTTTCTTATTTTGTTCAACTTGTGAATGTAACAAAAAGTTTACAGAAAAAAAGCTAAATCAGAGCTTCCTCATGGAAAAATGTGGTAATGTGATAAAAGCAAAAGCAGAGGACAATGGATTAATTCTGAGGGAGGGGTTAAAGGATGTAGAGGGTGTTTCATAATTTATGAGGGACCTTATTTATGAACAACAGGAAATATGGATGGATTAATATAGGACACAAAGATGATAGCAAAACATCTGCCAAAGCACTAAAATAATGTAGGTCCTTGCAACATTATTTCAATGTGTTTTAAAGTATAAAAGTTTCTAGTTTGATGTTTTATAGTATTAAAAAAATTGTCCAATTATGTAAATGTGTATTTATTCAGTGTGTTTAAAAGAGCTGCATGGGCTGTCTGTCAATACGTCACTGTCAGGATCTAAAACTCAAAGCAGATGGCCTGCTTTGAGATTACAACAAAATCCAGCCCATATTAATGGAAAGCTGGCAGGGATGCACAGACAGATAGTCTAATCACTCTCTGTCACATCTGATAAGAAATCTTGCTAATAAATTTAATTAAACGTCTCTCAGAACTGATCTGTGACTGATGCGCAGGAGGGCAAGAGATCTGCCAAACAGATACCATGTAATGTTGGAAACAAAAACACTTTCTCATTCTAAAACTCTGTAAGAGCTAACTCTGGTCACTGGGGTAAAAGTGGAAAATGAAAGAGATGGTGGTGTTTAAATTTGGGTTTGTAGAATGTCACCTTAGACCACCGAACTGACAGGAAGCTGATAATTATAGTTTCTGCACGTTTGCTCTTTCAGTTGTCTGTTGTTGAAGACAAGAACCTGGTTCAAAGAGTGCAGCGGAGATCGTCTGTGGTGCTCAGTTTGTCTATTATGAATTTAATCACCGTTCTTCTGTGTAAGTACATTCACAACCTATTTTCCTATTTTTGCATGCAAACAGACCTTAAAAAAGGTTTTTCTCTTTCTTATTTAAAGGTTGTTTCGCAAACTATGTCAGGGGCCAAACTAATGGTGAGCTGTTCATGTAATCTGTCCTAACATTTTTCATTTTTGTCACATTGATTTAATGACACCATGTCTGTTTCTGTTACATACAAAATGTGACAGAATTTTTTCCTGCAAGGATTCTGGCCCAGCAGAAGACTATCAGCGAAAACAGCGACTTGTATTTAACCTGTAGCACATTTGGGAAGAGAAACACCTTGGTTCATGTTTATTTATGCAAAAATGGCAATGGAGTTTATTATAAAATGCAAAAGCCAGATCAGTATGACACCACCTTCACCATACACAAAGTCAGTCTTCACGACAGTGGGAATTACAGCTGTGTTTATTCTTTGGAGACTGTGCAAGTTTCCAGTGTAACCAAGAGAGGACACAACGTCATTCAGATTCTGGTTATAGGTAAGGATTTTTCATTGTTAATTCAGCACACTGTCAGGGTTATTTACCTCCACTCATTCTGTCCTTCCGTGGCACAGCCAATTTTCTACCTGCAGTTGTCTCAATCGTCGGGCCAGACACTGTCACGGAAGGAGATGATGTTGAGTTCAGTTGCACCCTTTCTGTCACCCTGCAAACACTTGGAGAATGTCAGCTCATCCAATCTTATCTGCGGAGGAATGAGACCATCCTGCAGGTGAGTGCATTCAATGTCACTCAGAAGCGAGCAACGTTCACCATCAAGGGAGCTGTCATGAGGGATTCAGGTCATTACAGCTGCACGGTGCTGCCATCTAAATGCATCCAGAGGCAGAAAGAGATGATCTTTGGACAAAATGCAGTCCTCCTAAAGGTCACAGGTCAGGGAGATTTTTTTTTTTTCCGGAAGTGAAAAAATTGCATTCCTTGAAACAAATATATTCATGGCATTTCTTTCTCTACAGAGGGTTATCTCTTCCTTCGATTGGTTATCTCTGGTGCAGTGGTAACCTTCATGTTGTTACTGGGTTTGTGCATGTGGTGGATCAACAAAAAAGGTAAGATGTGAAACACAAACTATCAGAAGATAGACTTTGTAGTAACTCTACATGCTGCTTCACTTTCACTCAGCCAAAAGTCTGCTATAGCTTCATGATACAAGTACCAACCTTTGAGAGTCTAAAACAATAATGTGCTTGGATTATTTATTTACTATTTGTTTTCCGACTTTGACAGGATTACTCCTAAACTTGTGTGAGCAAAGGTGAGTGTTGAAGTATTTTCAGGCTTATCAACAGATAATTAAACACCAGTAGAAGGCAGTCATGGATTGTTCCAGTTTTACTTTCTCAAAGACTTTTTAGATGCAGGGTTTTCCACTAAGGATGAGATCAAACCTGAAGAACAGAATTCGCTACTGATGTCAGTGTTCAGCAATCCTGAGCTGACTAGAGAACTTGTTTGTACTCTGGGTCTTGTTTTCTCACAGTGCAGAGAGTCGGCAGGCAGAATCAGGCATGTTGGAGGACCAGCAGGGGCAGGCAGAGGCCGAGGATCTGGAAACACAGGATGGTATGTTGAAAATAGAATTACAGTAAAGACATACTCTGGGGAGCTCTTAATGCAATTACCTCTTATGACCTGCAAACATTATCTAGCTACTTTCTGCCCTCCTGAAGAACCAAAGAGCATAACCAAGAAGAGTATGACTAAAACAATTTGAACATTGTCTTTTCTATGCTAAACATTATTTTAAACCATTTGGGCATTCACAAGCACTTATTATCACTACTTATTATGTACAAAAACTATTATATTTGTCCCCAAATTGATATTCAGATTAAAAGGGAAACTGGGTTTGTTTGTTGTTGTTGTATTTCGATTGAAATCCTGCCTATTTTTGTGTCCAGATAGAATCTGGCTGCTGCCACGTTCTCTGTTCTGAACTATGGGGATGGCTTTTCCAAAAGCTTTCATACTCTGAACACTGTGTGCCATAAAGCACTGGGGTTCATTACAAAGTTTAAAACTTTCTTTGCTCTGCTTTATGAACTTGTTGGTTCTTTGTCTTTATGTAAAAGTCTAATTTAAGCCTACTTCCCTTTTACCTTCGAACCTACATCAGTCAGGAACTTATTCTGCGGTACCAGAACCTTTTCTGTTCCAAACATCAGAACTGATGCTTCCTTTACTCTGAACAAATTAGAGTTAAAAAAAAAACAACAAAAAAAAAAAACTCAAATCTGAAAAATAAAAAATAAAAATAAAAATCACTGGATACATTTAAGGTGCTTATAATTGACTCAGAGGCAGACACAGCTGGCTCTAGATGTTCTGCTCTGTTTGTATACACAGCTGTTTGTTTGTTGGAAACTGAATTGCTGCCTGTTGTTGGCTAACTAAAGGTCAAGTAGAACTGAATTAAACCATATGTTATTTGTATACAAATTAATTTAATTTTAGTCATTTAACTTTTAATTTTATATTTTCAGAAGACTCCTTTGGCTTTGAAGAAGAAGAAGAAGAGTAAGGACATCAATCATCAGTGATATATATTTTTTTAAAGATATATGAATGTATTTATAGCTTTATATTATATTATCTCATAAGTGCTCAGTATTAAGAAATTATAATTTTAATCATGATTAACTCATTGCTTCATTTGCAGTTATCAGAATGGCATGGTTGCTATGGACAGGGATGGCTCTGACTTTGACTGTGATGGAGTATACAGTGTTGCAGGTAAGGATTGATCTGCTTCGATTATTTTTTTGTTTGTTTGTGTTCTGTGATTAGAAATTAAGGGTTTTATTCTCAGTTTCATCTCTAACATGTAAAAATGTGTACAGAATGTGGGCCAGCTGACTGCTTTAAAACTTTAAGATGCTTTCAAATGTTAATTTTCAGTTTTATGTAATTAAATGTACTGTGTTCACATAGCTCAAAGTTCTTCTAAATTACGAGTCACATTTCACTCTGCATTCACACACTTACAGTAGAAGATGCTATGTGGAGCAAGTGTTAGTATTTACTTCTCCCAAATATTATATTTGCTTTACGTTTTATTTGTGTTTATTTCTAGTTTAACTGCAAAACACATAAGGGTTTTTTTTTTAGCCTATGAGGTTAGCGCCTTAGCTAACTGAATGTTGTTTCTGTTTGTGACCTCAGTCTGTGTTACAGGAAAACCACATCTTTCTTACAGCAGGTGTGAGATAACCTGAAAAAGCTCTTACAGCAAGCTTACTGGCCCTCTAGGGCTAATTCTGTCCCCTAAGTTTGAATGTGTTACTAAAACAAAGAAGAAATCTACAGATGACAGTAACTAACTGTGAATTTCTCTCTCATAGATGATACTGCACCACAAGTGTACGCCACGTCCACCAGAAGGTCAAAATGCAGACGATGATAGTTTTATTTTCAGCTAATGAGGCAATAATAAAACCAGTGTCACAATGACTGAGTAAGAATTATCTTTCTCTTTTTATTTTATGGATTATTATATGCAGTTCGATGAATAGCTCATTGTATCAGGGGGTTTATTACAGTGCTACCATGTTACATAGAAACATAGGTATTTTCTGTGATTGTTAGAAGTTAGATAACTCTACATCTGTGTTAATAAGAAAAGCTGTTTTTTTTGGTCATTTTGATCAACTAAAGCTTTATAAAGAATTCATTTTTTTGCATTTGAAAGAAAAGCAATGAATAGAAGAAAGAAGGACAAGGAGATTGATTTGACTTTTTAATGAACAGTGTGGGTAGCAGATCTTTTCTCTCACACTCAGTCAGACACATCTGTTGTTTCCTTTGTTCACTCGTGTACAGAATATGCAGACAGGAAATAAAAAGCTGTGTCTCATGATTTATTAAAACGCAGAGTGGTTCCATTCTTTTTTTTCTACATTTTGCAAAGTATTTCACAATAAAATGCCTGACAAAAAAAGAGAAATAAATAGTGTTTCACAAACAGATTATTCCTTGATCAATCATATGAATCTAATGCATTTATAAAAATTATAATAATAATTGAAAACAACAATAACAGTGTACTCATAGCATTAAAAGTTTTCCAGATAGAATTGTTTCTAAGCTTAACAGAAAGACTCACCTTATAAATCTACAGCAAGATAACGATTAAAAGGGAACTGACCTAAACTCACCCCCCTGTCTGGCCAATAAACAGGTTACATATTAAGAGGGGAAATGCTCACACAGAGTCAAAGTTAAGAGAGGAACAATCCAGAAATTACCAAACCACTTGTGTAATTTTAACAATGTTTATTAATTATTTATCACATTTTGTTTTGAATTTTTATCCTGCAAGGTAACTACTCTTAATTATTAAAAGAAAAGAAAGGACAGGACAGTGTTTCACTCGTTGAGGCATTATATGAATTCCACTTCATGCATGCATTTTCAAAGTCTGTCATCCACAATCAACAGTCAAACCTTATGTATCAGAGTTTTGTCCAAGTTTACCCATATAAAAGCTCAATAAAGAGGTCAAAGACCTGATATGATTAGAAAAGCGCTCCATCGGAAGGCCTAACAAGAAAAGCATGCCACTCTACTTCCTCTCTTCACTGCTGCAGCTCCTGTGAGAAACACAGCGGTGGTACTGACAGAAAGAATGGAGTAACGAACTACTCATTAGACATAATGAGAGCTGTGCACTTTTCCGAGAAGAACTTGTAAACAAAGAGGATTAACTCCTTACTGCCTGAGTCAATTAACAATGATAAAAGTAGATTGTATGTGTTTTTGCATTCTAACAGATGTTAAATTAAATGGAGATTGTAAATTTGAGTATAGCATAAACAACAGTTATACTAAGTTATATTATATTTATAGACATGAGAGGTTCACCCCCTGACCAATGTACTGTGATGTACGAGCTGATACAATCTTTGGTTTGGTTTGAATATCAATCAATTGGTAAAAATGAGATACAAAGGTCATTTCAGCTGCATTAAGACCTGACAGGGTATTTGCAACTAACTCCTCAGAGCTGCATTAACACGTTTGCTTGTATGAGCTGGGATTATGTGTACCTTTAACAGACAAGTTATTCCCCAGGAATGTTTTGGTGTGAACATGTGAGATGATTTTACATAATCAGTGAGTGCAGATTTAGCAGGCTGCTCTAAGAATCAGCCTTTCTCAGTACTTACTGAACCTAAATCTGGATTGTGTAACACAGAGTTCCCTCTGACATTTGCAAGGAGCTGCCTGATTGTCTGTGTTACACAGATTTGGAAACAGCTGCACCAAACAAAGCATTTACTTGCATTCGCGAGAAGTCTTACACATCTTAACACGTTTCCCATGCTGCAATCTATCACATTCTCAACCTCATAATGAAACTGAGACATGACTTGGCAACATTTCAGTGAATTAACATTTGGTACTTATTTCTGGTGCATAAATTATCAGTAAAATGTCTATTATTCATCTAAAAGTGACCTAAAGCCCTCCTCACGATCAGACAGAATTTTGTCAAAAAACTGAACCACCATCTAATATTACTTCTAGATTTAGTCGCGTTTGACTTTATTTTTTCGCACTGTAATGCACAAACATCTGATCAACATTAAAGCAGTGAGTAATACCAGGAGCAAAGCTCCGACAAAGAACAAAACAATGTCAACAGAGTGGTAGACGTACCAAGGAAGTTTATAGGAGTCTGTTCTCAGGTGAGCTGCCCCTTTGTGTCTCATCACAAACTCTATCCAGAAGATGGCGCTGTCCATGGGCTTCATGGGAGTATCTCTGTGCAGCCTGGAGAGTCTCTGCATGTTCATCCTGTATGAGGGCTCATTTAACACTTCCTGAATGGCGTTTAGGAAGATGCTATCTTTGTCCACTGTTGCCAAAGTCAGAATCTTAGCTGCTCCTCTCTTTTCTAGACGAAGCAGGTTGTCATATTGGTCAAAAAATAAAGGAAGACCCACGACTGGAACTCCATGATACATTGCTTCTTGAACACCATTTGTTCCCCCATGAGCCACAAACAGTTTAACCTTTGGATGTCCCAGCAGATCATTCTGTGGCATCCAATCCACCAGCAAAGTGTTGTTGCCCAGAGTAGCTGGTTTGTCTCCTTTGTTTCTCCAGATGACTTTCTGAGGTACTTTAGCAAAAGCTGCAGCAATCACATTTGCTACATCCGAGGGAAGTTCACTCACAAAAGTCCCCAGAGACATGATGATGACTCCATGCTCACCAGAACTCTGCACAAACTCCTCCAGGTCTGCAGGAAGTGGTTTGGCAGGTTTACATTGAAAGCCTCCAATGTAAATAACATTGGGCATGGTGGGACGAGGAAATTCAAAGACAAAGTCTGCTCTCATGAGCCAAATATCTGCTCCTTGTAATAACTCTCTGTATCTAACCTCCGAGCCAAAGAACTCATCACACACAGCCTGATACTGATGGTTGATTATGAATGCATCCTGAAACTCCCAAATGAAATAGAAAAAGAGGTTTTGAAGTCTTTGAATGAAAGTCATTTTGTCTGACAGACCAGATCCAGTTAGTGGGATGTAAGATAAAGGTGAAGGTGCAATGGCCATATGTCCCTCTCCACTTGTTAACCAGCGCACGTTATAGACCAGAGGAAGTTTCAGAGCATGAGCCAACAAGATACCTGCCCCCCATGCTGGATCAACTAATACCAAGTCATACTGCTGCTCTTGTAACATATCCATGAAGTCTTTATCTTTCAGCATGCTGGCTGTCATGTGGCTGATCATTCTGTGCATGTTAAACATAGTATTAAACATCTCGATTTGTAAACTAGCAAAGGTCAAGAATGAGCTCTCTCCTCTCTCAATGGCAATCATCTTCTCCACAATTGGTTTGATGAAGTCATGATTGAAGGCTTCAGCAGTGGGAAACGTGATTGTCTTGTAGTGCGGGAAGCCATCCTGAATGTACCAGCTCTGACTGGATCGGATCACATCCAGAGAGTGTCCCTCCGAGTGTAGCACCTTGATCATGATGTCCATGTTCACCCAGTGGCTTCCTTCTAAGGGAACTACCAAAATCTTGCCTCCGTGACACATCCGCCATGACAGAAACACAATACACAGGAAAAGAAATGTTCTGCTATGGTCCATCTTCAACCTGGAAAACAAAACAACCTTAAACCTCACTGAATGAGAAACACATTCAGATTTCCATTAAACTTACAGAATATAACATACCTGATTTAGACAAGACAAGGTCCGGTCTGCATGTGCACGGATGTTTGAGTGGACCACCAGAGGTACTACTGAATACACAACTACAGATTCCAGGAAAGCTTATGTAACTGGACTTTGGATTAGCTTTACTTTGATATTTTCACCATGAATGTAGCACACTGTGTGGCTTTTGTTGGAGCTAATTAGTAACCCCATAATGCCAGATCTGTTTTTGCAGGTAGCTTATTTGGTTCTGTGTTTAATGTTTAAAATCTCCAGCCTGGTAAAGTCAATATTAAGCCTCCAGCAGACAGTGGGACAAACCAGAGGCAATGCTCAGAAATCATTCAAGACTGTCTGCCTTACATATTTTCTTAGCTGAAGTTAATGTCAGGTGTTTTTATTTACAACTGTGTTGGTACTGATTTAATCTAATCTACTATTGACCTAAACATATGAGACAGATCTATCCTGTTTTAGATCTATATTGCATTGCTTGATTTTTATTTATTTATTTATTCTGCACCCCACTGTATTATCACGCAACAGCCCTTTATTTTCACCCTTTAAAAAGGGTCAAGTTGGCTGCTAGTAGGACATTTACAAATCGTAATGATGGCATTAATGCTAAGCCCACAAACCCTTAAGATTTCTGCTGGATTCTTTTTTTTTTTTCACTTTTTTATTGTCAACCTCCTTTTTTTTTCCCAAAAAAGAAACAAGGATGCATTCAAATCTTTATTTGCAATGATTTTGTTAATCACTTTTTATAAACATTCTCTAATTTTAATGTAGTAGCAATTGACACTGGTATGTTGCAGATCTCACTACCTCATCACTGACATGTTCATGCTGGTCTTCATGCCTTTGTGGCTTTTTTTTTTTAGGCTGTAGTGTGATGACCTGGCCATGCGGTGGCATTGCAGGCTCAACAAAGGCTGAACGCTTCTTCTTGGTTCTTGATGATGTTGTTGTAAAGAACCTAAGACCTCATACGACATATCCCAATATCATCATGTCATTGGAATCATCTGCATGCAACATCAATCAAGCAACAACAAGGCCTTTTATCACTTCAGGAAATAAAAGGTCTTGTTGCTAAGCTACAGTAGGCTAAAAACATCCAGGACTTACGTTATCCTCGCACTGATCTCCTACAAAGGATAGAATTACAGTCCTCGGAAGAATGTGTCCTCAGGCTGAGAGGAAATTGTGCCTGAGTAATTCAAGTCTTGGCAAGAAAGTCCACCTCGCCTTCATCCCAACCACAGTGAAGTGGAATAAATAGAGTATTAATCCATTTGGGTCTGTAAGAAGGAGTGCTTGACCTGCTACACTCTGAGTAATCATCTGGAGATTCTGTCCATTGGTTTCCTGAATGTGTACAGAGGTTCACAGAATTCAGAGATACAGATATAGAATACAGTATATAAGGAAAGAAATGTGGGGCTCCTCTCACTCTAATCACAAAGTTTTTCTGAAAAAAAAAAACATTACTGAGGACAATTCAATATTTTCACAACAGTTGCTCATGTCAGGGTGTGTTAGGGTTATTTCTAAGATTAGAAGTCAAACGATCTGTTTAATTAGAAGTTCTCCTGACAGACAGTGAACAGTTTGTCAGACAGATGGCAGTATATGACAAAAGAGCTGGAGTACATCAAGTGACTCTGAAGGTTTTTTTTGTGTCTGTTGATCTCAGTGATAAGCCATGTTACTGACGGTATTCTTTGAAATGAACTGATATCAACACATTTATTTTTCATTTCCCTCTCAAGTACATTACTCTAAATCCCTATCAGACTCCCTAAACATGTTTCTGTTGCAGCAGTTCAAGACAATAAAAATAACCAAACAGAAGTGTTAAATCTTTGGACGGTTTGGTTTGCATTTGCAAGTCATATGAAGGCATCACTATTGATTCCTGCCTGTTTTATAACCAGCTCAGTTCTACTCACAGGAGCTTTAAAGCACCAATGTTCAAATAAAGATTTACACACATTCAAAAATTCACCATTCTGAAACTTAAAAAAAAAAATTGATATCAGATATGATGTTGTGTAAAACAAGAAAGTTTAAAACAGTCTTTCATAAGGCATCAATTCCATTTTAGGAGTGTTGCAATAAATCGAACCCTTCTTATGGAGGATGTATGCTGGTGAGCGTGTGGACAGGGACTGTGTTCAAACAGCGACATCATGTGGCTTTTCTTTGCTACTACAAATGATACCAAGGCTTTTCCCCAATCTAAAAGGAAAGTGTGGCATAAGAGGTAAGATTCATTCAGATGTTTTAATTTTATTTCATGCATTGAATGCATACAAAGAGCTGCTGTTCATCTAGACAGGATGACACGTCTTATATGTTTTTATGGAATTGTCAACTGGATGTATGTACTGCCCCGAAGAATTTAATTTGCTGGTGGAAAGATATAAAGTGGCACAAATTTAGCACTGTTTTCATGAAATATGTGTATAAATACATGTCAAAGAAAAACGTATAAATGTGCAGGATGGACCTATATTAATGACTTTTCATGAAAACAGAAACTGGGGATGTATCTTTTTTCCTTTTATTACAGAGAGTTTAAGTCTGTTTCCTTCATCCAACCACAGTTCTGGCCAGAATATATTTTTATGCTCTTTTCTCATTGCAGCGGATCTGTACTGCCCCTGTTAGCTCAATGCTATGGCTAATGTCTCAAGGTGTCAGGTGAAAGGGGATAAATACGCTTAGAAATGTGATTAAAGCAATTTTTTCTTATTTTGTTCAACTTGTGAATGTAAGAAAAAGTTTACAGAAAAAAAGCTAAATCAGAGCTTCCTCATGGAAAAATGTGGTAATGTGATAGAAGCAAAAGCAGAGGGAAATGGGGTAAATATGAGGGAGGGGTTTTTAGGATGTGGGGGGTGTTTCATAGTTTATACGGGACCTTATTTATGAACAACAGGAAATATGGATGGATTAATATAGGATACAACGATGATAGCAACACATCTGCCAAAGCACTAAAATAATATAGATAATATCAACATTATTTCAATGTGTTTTCTAATATAAAAGTTTATAGTTTGATGTTTCATAGTATTAAAAAAAACCTTGTCCAATTATGTAAATGTGTATTTATTCAGTGTGTTTAAAAGAGCTGCATGGGCTGTCTGTCAATACGTCACTGTCAGGATCTAAAACTCAAAGCAGATGGCCTGCTTTGAGATTACAACAAAATCCAGCCCATATTAATGGAAAGCTGGCAGGGAGGCACAGACAGATAGTCTAATCACTCTCTGTCACATCTGATAAAAAAATCTTGCTAATAAAATAAATTAAGATTAAGAGGGGGAATGCTCACAGAGAGAACAATCCAGAAAGTTTATTTAGCACAAGCCCTCATCACTTCTAGATTTAGTCACATTTGACTTTATTTTTTCGCACTGTAATGCACAAACATCTGATCAACATTAAAGCAGTGAGTAGTACCAGGAGCAAAGCTCCTACAAAGAACAAAACAATGTCAACAGAGTGGTAGACGTACCAAGGAAGTTTATAGGAGTCTGTTCTCAGGTGAGCTGCCCCTTTGTGTCTCATCACAAACTCTATCCAGAAGATGGCGCTGTCCATGGGCTTCATGGGAGTATCTCTGTGCAGCCTGGAGAGTCTCTGCATGTTCATCCTGTACGATGGCTCATTTAACACTTCCTGAATGGCGTTTAGGAAGATGCTATCTTTGTCCACCGTGGCCAAAGTCAGAATCTTAGCTGCTCCTCTCTTTTCTAGACGAAGCAGGTTGTCATATTGGTCAAAAAATATAGGAAGACCCACGACTGGAACTCCATGATACATTGCTTCTTGAACACCATTTGTTCCCCCATGAGCCACAAACAGTTTAACCTTTGGATGTCCCAGCAGATCATTCTGTGGCATCCAATCCACCAGCAAAGTGTTGTTGCCCAGAGTGGCTGGTTTGTCTCCTTTGTTTCTCCAGATGACTTTCTGAGGTACTTTGGCAAAAGCTGCAGCAATCACATTTGCTACATCCAAGGGAAGTTCATTAACAAAAGTCCCCAGGGACATGATGATGACTCCATGCTCACCAGAACTCTGCACAAACTCCTCCAGGTCTGCAGGAAGTGGTTTGGCAGGTTTACATTGAAAGCCTCCAATGTAAATAACATTGGGCATGGTGGGACGAGGAAATTCAAAGACAAAGTCTGCTCTCATGAGCCAAATATCTGCTCCTTGTAATAACTCTCTGTATCTAACCTCCGAGCCAAAGAACTCATCACACACAGCCTGATACTGATGGTTGATTATGAATGCATCCTGAAACTCCCAAATGAAATAGAAAAAGAGGTTTTGAAGTCTTTGAATGAAAGTCATTTTGTCTGAAAGACCTGATCCAGTTAGTGGGATGTAAGATAAAGGTGAAGGTGCAATGGCCATATGTCCCTCTCCACTTGTTAACCAGCGCACGTTATAGACCAGAGGAAGTTTCAGAGCATGAGCCAACAAGATACCTGTTCCCCATGCTGGATCAACTAATACCAAGTCATACTGCTGCTCTTGTAACATATCCATGAAGTCTTTATCTTTCAGCATGCTGGCTGTCATGTGGCTGAGCATTCTGTGTACGTTAAACATAGTATTAAACATCTCGATTTGTAAACTAGCAAAGGTCAAGAACGAGCTCTCTCCTCTCTCAATGGCAATGATCTTCTTCACGATTCGGTCAACATAGTCATGGTTTATGGCTTCAGCAATGGGAAACGTGATTGTCTTGTAGTGCGGGAAGCCATCCTGTATGTACCAGCTCTGATTGGTTCGGATCACATCCAGAGAGTGTCCCTCCGAGTGTAGCGCCTTGATCATGATGTCCATGTTCACCCAGTGGCTTCCTTCTAAGGGAACTACCAAAATCTTGCCTCCGTGACACATCCGCCATGACAGAAACACAATGCACAGGAAAAGAAATGTTCTGCTATGGTCCATCTTCAACCTGGAAAACAAAACAACCTTAAACCCCACTGAATGATAAACACATTCTGATTTTCATTTAACTTACAGAATATAACATACCTGATTTAGACAAGACAAGGTCCGGTCTGCATGTGCACGGATGTTTGAGTGGACCTCCAGAGGTACTACTGAATACACAACTACAGATTCCAGGAAAGCTTATGTAACTGGACTTTGGATTAGCTTTACTTTGATATTTTCACCATGAATGTAGCACACTGTGTGGCTTTTGTTGGAGCTAATTAGTAACCCCATAATGCCAGATCTGTTTTTGCAGGTAGCTTATTTGGTTCTGTGTTTAATGTTTAAAATCTCCAGCCTGGTAAAGTTAATATTAAGTCTCCAGCAGACAGTGGGACAAACCAAAGGCAATGCTCAGAAATCATTCAAGACTGTCTGCCTTACATATTTTCTTAGCTGAAGTTAATGTCAGGTGGTTTTATTTACAACTGTGTTGGTACTGATTTAATCTAATCTACTATTGACTGAAACATATGAGACAGATCTATCCTGTTTTAGATCTATATTGCATTGCTTGATTTTTATTTATTTATCTATTCTGCACCCCACTGTATCATCACGCAACAGCCCTTTATTTTCACCCTTTAAAAAGGGTCAAAATGGCTGCAAGTAGGACATTTACAAATCGTAATGATGGCATTAATGCTAAGCCCACAAACCCTTAAGATTTCTGCTGGATTCTTTTTTTTTTTTTCACTTTTTTATTGTCAACCTCCTTTTTTTTCCCAAAAAAGAAACAAGGATGCATTAAAATCTTTATTTGCAATGATTTTGTTAATCACTTTTTATAAACATTCTCTAATTTTAATGTAGTAGCAATTGACACTGGTATGTTGCAGATCTCACTTCCTCATCACTGACATGTTCATGCTGGTCTTCATGCCTTTTGTTTTTTTCTTTTTAGGCTGTAGTGTGATGACATGGCCATGCGGTGGCATTGCAGGCTCAACAAAGGCTGAACGCTTCTTCTTGGTTCTTGATGATGTTGCTGTAAAGAACCTAAGACCTCATACGACATATCCCAATATCATCATGTCATTGGAATCATCTGCATGCAACATCAATCAAGCAACAACAAGGCCTTTTATCACTTCAGGAAATAAAAGGTCTTGTTGCTAAGCTACAGTAGGCTAAAAACATCCAGGATTTACGTTATCCTCGCACTGATCTCCTACAAAGGATAGAATTACAGTCCTCAGAAGAATGTGTCCTCAGGCTGAGAGGAAATGGTGCCTGAGAAATTCAAGTCTTGGCAAGAAAGTCCACCTCGCCTTCATCCCACGCACAGTCAAGTGGAATAAATAGAGTATTAATCCATTTGGGTCTGTAAGAAAGAGTGCTTGACCTGCTACACTCTGAGTAATCATCTGAAGATTCTGTCCATTGGCTTCCTGAATGTGTACAGAGGTTCATAGAATTCAGAGATACAGATATAGAATACAGTATATAAGGAAAGAAATGTGGGGCTCCTCTCACTCTAATCAAAATGTTTTTCTAAAAAAACATTACCGAGGACAATTCAATATTTTCACAACAGTTGCTCATGTCAGGGTGTGTTAGGGATATTTCTAAGATTAGAAGTCAAACGATCTATTTATTTAGAAGTACTCCTGACAGACAGTGAACAGTTTGTCAGACAGATGGCAGTATATGACAAAAGAGCTGGAGTACATCAAATGACTGTGAAGGGTTTTGTTTGTATCTGTTGATCTCAGTGATAAGCCATGTTACTGACGGTATTATATTGAAATAAACTGATATCAACAAATTTATTTTTCATTTCCCTCTCAAGTACATTACTCTAAATCCCTGTCAAACTCCCTAAACGTGTTTCTGTGAGATAACCTCGGCAAACAGCAGCTGGATCTCTGGCACAGCTGCAGCTCACAGAATGACTCCAGATAAACAGAGCAGCACCAGGGTCTGAGTGCTAATCTCAGTATCTCAGTCTCTCAGTCCCAAACATGACCCAAAACAAACTGTTTAATGTGCTTTGCCTTTATTTGTTAGCTGTTTGTTTGGACTGAGTTTATTAGAGCATGCTGCCAGCATGGTTGGGGACGATGATGTTGGCCCATTTGTAAATGACTGGGATAAAGAGGAGAGCTGAGCCCAGAATGGACACCAGGAGGAAGGCCCAAAGAAACATTCGATCCAGGACCTGGGCAACAAACTTCCAGTCTTGAACCACCTGTAAAAAAGAAGACAAAGTCATTCTTTCCATTCTTAGATGAAATAAAAATGTATTCAGACATGTTTCTATAACCTTAGGATCCAATACTTCTTTACTTCAGTTCTGGTAAGATTAAAATCTAGCAGCTGCTATCTGAGAAACCATTTGTTTGTTTTTGTCTTGTTTTGAAGCTTTTCTTTTGGTGCCACTTAATATTTCTATCTTGAATTGTAACAGTTTGTTTTTTTGCTATCCTATTACAGCTTGTAATGCTACTGGATGCTCTTCGGGATGTACTTCACAAGTAATCAAAATCCAACATGCTCACCTCTCTGACCTCGTTTTCTTTGACCACATGCATGGTAATGTAGCGGATAGAATCCAGAGCTGCTTCTAGACTGTGTCTGGTGTACAGGAGTGGTGTCAGCTCAGGTGCTGGCTCCTTCATCAGACCCAGTCCCACTGCTCTCCTGGCTCTGGCTGACCCAGCTGTGGCGTAACGATCAGCGTGGCTGCGCATGCACAGCAGCTTAGGCAGCCGGTGTAGGAAGATTCTCCTCACCCAGGGTGCCATGCCATGGTGTGTAGAAGAAGAGCGGTGGTGGATGTTGATGGCAAAGACAGTGATGATGATGGAGAGTGTGACAAAGATCATGGTGAAGACCAGGTACTCCCCGATGAGAGGGATAGCTTTGGATGAGGAGGGGATGATTTCCTCGATGACCAGAAGGAAAACTGTGAGTGAAACCAGGACTGAGGTGCAAAGAGAGATCTTCTCTCCACCATTTGAGGGCAGGTAGAACACGAGGATGGTGAGGAAGGACAGGCCAATGCAGGGGATGATGAGGAAGAGGGTGTAGAAAAGAGGGAGCCTGCGAATGATGAAGAAGTAGGTGATGGTGGGGTAGGAAGAACTGCTGTCCGTCCTGACACCACGGCTCCCGGTAGCTTTCACTATCTCCCATTCACCGTTGTCAAAATAGTCCTGTTTGTCTACATGAAAGTCTTCTAGTGTGATGTCCACCTGTGAAACACAGAGATTACCTCATGCCAATCATTGGTGGTGAAGTACTCAACAGTAACACTGAGAAATAACTCACCTGGGAGCCATCATATGTCCAGGATCCAAACTTCATTGAACAGTTCTGAAGATCGAAAGGGAAGAAGGTGACATCAATGGTGCATGCTGACTTGTAATTAGCTGGTGGTGTCCATGATATGGTCCCATCATACTTAACGACAGCCTTGGTGACTGTACCCTCAAAGCGCCCATCTGAACTGTTGAAGAGGACATTAAATCATCTGATATGAAATAGTAACCACAATTTAGAGGCTATCTTCCTCATGAGCAATCATCAGAACCAGGTGGTTTCCTTCTAAATATGATAACACATACTTATCATAAAGTACCACATCAGGGAGCCAGATCCTGTCAGAGGGGACACGTATTATTGTAATCCCCAAATAGTCATTGGGGTTCCATCTCAGTTTCATGTCAACCCACTCCTACAGTATGGAGAAAACAGGAAGTAAGATTCACGCAATGAAGAGATAAGGTTTTGAAAAGAAGGTTTGAGATTTTGAGAGATATGCAAACGTGCTGTTTGGCTAAGATTGATGAAATGTTTTGATTAGACACGAAAAAATGCCACATTTTTGTGCTAAAGAGCTAAAAGCAGCGGCAAAAGGACTGAGTATAAGAAAAAAAATAGCCCTGTTTCTTGGTGATGAAATGTGTCCAGCAGCATCTTTAAAGCTAACACATAAAGCTAACTAGTCATGTTGGAAACAAAACAAACAAACATACAAACAAAAACAAACAAAATATAAAAAAACACCCCTGGCAGCAGCTTCACAATCACTTTACAGTAAAAGTAAATTCTTAGCAAGAAAATAAATTAGCATATTTTTCAAAATAAGAATGCACATGCTCAACATGATAAGAACATGATTACAGAGTAAGTGTATGTGGTTCTGTCTACTTCACAGATGACAGTGAGAGATAGACATGACCTGGGTGATTTCCCTTCATTTCTCTCTGTGATAGATGCCATCCATCATTCTGAAAGCAAGCTGCTGACCTACATGGCAGAGCCTGGTCTGCAGGGATAATTCATAAAATGCATGACGGATATGACACCGATGGCAATGAATAAGGGTGACAGGAGAAGGATCGGGGGAGGGCAAGGCTTTTGATGAGAGGTGCGTGGGCACTGAGCACTGGAAGGGCTCATCCAGATAAGGAGTGGGTGAAATGCCAGCTGAGCAGAATAAAAGAGGGTGTGGAGAGGCTGACCATCTCTGACTTAGTGCAATGTAAGCCAGAAGCTGGAGTGGAACATTTCACAGCAATCAATGTATCTGGTAATAAGCTGTACTTGCCTGTTTCATCCACACATTGGTTGTCATTCTCTGATTTTTCTCATCCTAGAAAAGTGAAACAATAAAAAGACTCAATTTCAGATAGGTAGCCTAGTCAGATCTTTCTATAAAGCATTCGTTAGAGCAGCACTCTGCCTTCAACCCTACTTTGTATTGTGCGTTTTATGAATGCAGTGTAGTCTTTGACACACAGTCATAAACAACATCAATAATCTGTGCTCACCACATCAACCAGCTGGGAGATGGCAAGTCCAAACTTCACCCGTATTGTCTGGTTTAAATACTCTACAGGACGAACCCATTTCTGGTAGTTTCCAAAGAGGTATTTGAACAGCTTATCCTCTGCTTTCGCATAGGAGGAGAGTTTTGGAACCCCTAGAGGATTAAAAAAAAAGAATATGAGTTTTTTATATAAACATGTTGATCATTCTGCAAGTATGAAAGCACATTTGACACATTCTCAGGTCTCATAAAGATTCTGCTTTTGATCTAAGATATAACACAAAGGTTGCTTTTAAACAACGTTGCTTCAGCTCTGTGACCTTTATGCAGTGTTTATATCAAGAGTTCTGTGAATAACTTTCATCTTAGCAACAGTAAGCAAAGGTTTGATTTAGACAGCAGTGCCATTTAACACTGTTAGGAATCAGTAACCCTTCAAATGAATGAAAGCTTGAACATCAGTGTTAATATGAGTAGTTTCAAAACTAGGCACTCACGGTGATAAGTATAGTTTGATCATTATAAGGTTGTTTTCATTTTATTTCCCTGACCTTGTCCTGTTGAGACTGAAGAAATTTCAGTCCTGGGAGTGTGTCACTTATAGCTCGAGACTAAAGCCTCATAAACAAATAAACATAGAGGATTTATGAGGTTACATACCAGCCAAACAATTTCATCAGAGACAGAGCAGCAGTTTTCTGTTGATTCTCTTCTCATCTGCTGCATTTCATCTCTGCATTACCACGCAAAGGAAGTAATCGCCTATTTACCTGTTTTGCAGGGTGACTCATACTCAGCAAGATTATAAATAATGCAGTCACTCTCATTTCCAAAGGCATATTTTAAAAAAACTCACTGTTTTCCGTTGCACTCTGTGTAGCTGTATGCTCATTTGGCATACAGTACTGACAGTGGCATGTTTGAGTCCAAAAGGTCAGGGCTACAGGTCAAGTTTGCCTTTTATCTTAAATAATATAGACTCACACTCACAGGTTTTGACAGAATGTGCAGTAGAAATGAAGCAATGCACAGGGGTCTGTTTTGTACAATGTAAGAATTGTATATTGCTTGAGCTGCAGTCGAGCTGGAGCATTGTTTTGCTGAAGCAGGGCTCTACTACGCTGCAGAACACATTGATTATTGTGAATTACACACAACTTCTTTCATCTTGCTCCTTAAATCATTCACAAAGCGGTAATATACTCGATTTATGGACCCAGAACGTGGCTGGAAACGTCCCACAAGACTGAGCACAAATGTACGGTGTCACCCTTTCAGTGTGTGCAGATCAATAAAGACGAGGCTGTAACACCCCCCCCCCCCCCAATCAATGGCTGCTTGATATGGAAATTCATCACTTCTGCAGCATCTCCCACTCCCAACCATCATCTTTCTCCAATAAACATCAAACTGTAGACTCTGTTGGATTCCGCTGAAACTTGGATGATAGACTGAAAATCATTATAGTGTATGGAGTGTGCTATAAGGTCACAGTAAGGTTCATTTTCCCTACATGCTGATTCTTAACATCAAAATGATTGCTGCATTTTGACACAGAGCTGAGTCAGCACTAATTGAGTCTGCTAGATGAGAAGAGAAGGACATGAATAGTTCATAAACACTGAGAACAAGCTGAATATATAATGAAGGTATGATTTTTTTCCAACACTGACTGCTCTAATTACCTTGACATCACAGTCGATGACACACTGACAAGCAGCTAAGTACACAAAGAATTACGACAGTAAGAAAAAGCTATATAATGTACAGGAGTAATAGTTTAATTACCTGTCGCCAATCACTTGTTTGGAACCTGTTTTTATGGTCTAAACTGTAAACCAGTGGCGGCTGCTGGTCAGTCAAGGAGGAGAAGCTCATTTTTTTCCGGCCTACATCATAAATTTGTCTGTTTATTTAAATGTAAACTCTACCCTCCGTGCCAGCTTGCTAGCAGCTGGAGCTGCTACATGAGACTACAACAGGCTGTAAGTGTGAGTGACAGGGGGGGAAGCTCCACAGCTGTAGCTGTAGCTGCTTATTTGTGAAAAGAGAGAGAATCTTTAAACACAACGCTCGTTGTTTTTAAGAAAGGTAAACTCGCTGGGGATCGATAAAACCTCCGGATCAGTCCAAAACAGCTGACAACTGTTAAACTCAGACGATGCTCTGGTAGAGGGTTATACTTCAAGATCGCTGACTGGCTCATTTCACTGTGAATCAAAAAGGGATTCGGCCTCAGACAGATCATCCAATCATCATGCAGAAGCCCAGAGTCCAGGCCAGCCCACTGCCTCATAGACCCTCAGAGACGCTGAGCGTCCGATGGGACAAAGCCCAGTGTTTTTCCAATAACCGTCCGGTTTCCACAGTGTAACAACCCACTCTACGCTTCCCCGCTGAAGTCAGAAGACACTAAGCATCCGACTCTGAGACACCGCAGGGATGAATGAGAAGGAGGTCGAGCCAGTTATCTGTGATAGGAAGCTGATTCTGAACAAAAAATGAAGGAATTCTAGTGCATATTTTGCAAATGAAACGTACACACAGCAGTACATATCACCACTTTTTGGGGGGCTTTTTAGGGGAAGCTGAGCTTCCCTTGCAGTCTTAGAGCAATTGCCACTGCTATAAACATATCCTGACTTGTTTTTGTTTTTGTGTTTGTTGTTGTTGTTGTTGTTGTTGTTGTTGTTGTTGTTGTTGTTGTTGTTGTGGCTGCTCTGGTGGCTGTTTTGGCTTCCTTTTACCTAACAGCTGCATGCTTAATAGAGTGTTTTAGTCAAACTGGAGTTATCTTTTAAAATATTCTAGCTTGTAGATATTGGTCATGTTAACACTGAGGCTGTAAATTCAACTGGCGAATCAAATTATACTGAGTGCTCAGAAACATCTGCCTTCATAGTTAGGCGCCTTATGACCCAGAAACACTGACATAAAACCAGAGTCTGAAGAGGCCTCGTCAATCTACTGAGACCATATGGTAATCATGTTGTTGACATGGTTTTAACGCTGTCACTGCAGCACTACTACTTTGTTCTCATCTTTAAATGATCCAGCAGTTTTGTTGCAAGGAAACTTTATGGGAATATTGAATTCCTAGAAAAAAAAAGAGTCTGATAATTAGGTGCAGTTGTTGTGCCAATAGGTTTTAGAAGAGAGGATATGTTTCAGGTAAAGGGTATTACTTTCCATTCACTTGTATGATTACTGTTTACTTGCCTAGTAATCAAGGGTTCCATGCTGCTAAAATCATTCACAGCGGAAGAATGGTAATCAGAGGGTAAGTGGACCCAATGACACACATTTATTTTCATCTGTCTGAATTTTCCTGCTTCGTTACTCCCTCACTGACCATCTGCCAATTATTCTTTTTTCCTCCTCGATTTCAATGTATCCTCCAGACTCCAGCCGATCTTCATCTATACCATCTGTCACACTCAGGCTATCGCTGTAATGTGATGAGACATTTATTTGCAGCGTGTTGGCAACTTACGCAGAGAGTGGCACAGGTGGCAACAGCACAGCAACGGCAGCAGCAGTAGCAGCGCGAGAGAGGTGGCTGCTCCTCCTGCTCTCAGCATCGTATCAGAGGTGGCACACGGATGGTCTCTCTGGCATCATAGAGCTGGAAATAAATAAATGAATAAATAAATAAACAAACGTGCTGTTGTGTACGTCAAGCAAAGTATGGATTTGTGCATGACTTGGATTGAGGGTTCAAATCTCAGGGTAACCTGTACAATGTACCTCTGGTAAATCAAGTAATCACAGTTATAGATCTCATTGATCTGGCCATGAGAATGAAAGACAGAATGATGCACAGAGAATAAAGATCTACCTTTGATAGACACAATCCCACACAAGCCAAAAATACTCTCTACCCTCACCTTCCTACCCTGACCCTCTCTAAGGTAACATTTCAGACAGTTAACGCTGCACACATACCTGCTCTGGGTCTTTCCCATTAACACACAGTCCAGAGTGGCGGTGGTCTAGGAACTGACAACAGCGGGGCTCCACTGCTCTAGCTCTCCTCCATTCCACGCAGGTTCCCTCTCTCGCCTCATACAGATGCTGCCTCACTTCCTGCTGCCTCCAATTGTACAAAGACAACGCGTCCTCCCTCATCATCTTCTCCTCCCCCCTTCTCCCCCTCCTCCTCCTCCTTTCCCATACAGAGCCCACCCCTTTTTGCCACCACCACAACAACCCCCCCTGCCTCCCCCTCTCCTATCATCCTCATGGTCACTTATCACAGACGGGACTAGTCGCCATACTCTCTGTTCTGTCGTCTCCCTACAGCAGCATTAGGGATGTGTAGGGAAAAGTCAGCCACTAAGAACCTGCGTCACATCTCCGAGAGATTTTTCTGTTTGTTTATCTGATGATGCACATCGAAATATGAGATGCAACATTTTTTCCCTTCACTAACTGTCAATCTCTATGTATGAGTGTCTGTGTCTATGTGCGTGTGTGTGCTGCCATGGCGACAGAGGACCAGAGATGTTGCATGAGATTGAAAAATAAATCAATATCCAGACTACAGTGAAAAAAAATCTGTTTTTGTTCTGTAGGGTCAGTGTTGGATCTTGTATGTTTAGGTTTAATGTTATAATCTATTGATGTAATCTATCCAGTTTATCTCAGGGCTATGAGACTCATGCTGAACCACTATACATGGTATATTTAGACTCTCTTAATCTTGTTTAGCAAATGTCAAACCTCAGTAGACTATACTCATAAATGACAGATGATACGAAGGAGGACTGATGAATAATTTGACAGCAACAAAAAGATGAGCAATGTAATTTTCTTTTGTAACTCTAAAAGCCCAAAAGGATCATCTATTCTGCTGCTTTCAGAAAATAAAAGATTAATCTTTGACAAACTGTTTTGTTGCCTTCAAATCAGATGCATTATTGCAAAATGCAGTTAAGAGTGGATGAAATAAAAATCCTATATCTAAAAAAGTAAATATATAGTGAAGCTATGTTATATTTCATGTACACACCTTATAGATATTTGACATGTGCATAATAGAATATGAAAAGTGCAAAATTAATTTCTAACAAATGTAAACACCTGAAAGAAACACCACCTTTTTCTTTACACGGCTTCATCAATGCTTGCTTTATGAAATGTTCACTCATTAAATTTATATAGAGATATAATGCATTTGCATAGAGTGGATTTACAAAGAGAAGGATTCAAATCAAAGCAGTGTTATGCTGCAGACTTAGTCTCTGATCATCTGGATTTGCCAAATAAACTGGAACAATTGACTGAAAAATACCACAATAGGAACCTAATTCGGATTATATCAAATTAGAAGCAGAAGTCTGACACCAAATCATAGCAGATGAACGTGAACACTCCCACAGAGTTCCCCTTTGTTTGGCTGTTCCATGGGTTCAAATTACGGGTTAGCTAAACAGAAGAATTACCGTAATGATTAACAAAGAACACAGCGTAAAACAAGCTTGTTGCACCGATCAAGCGTGCACGTTTTAGTTAATGAATTAGTTTATCGTGAATCCCCGTCGTACTAATGTGAATAAATGGTTCCTATCAATATGTAACTACCTTATCACAGCTGTTTCTACAGGGACTTCCTGATTCAACTCTCCAAGGCGCCACTGTACAACGATCAGCTCAACTTCTTCTGGACTCATATGAACCCGGTAGACTAAGCAGAGCGGCATTGTGGAACAGCTTTTCAACATCTATCAGCGGTGTATCGCCGTGAAAAGGGAAAAGTTACGCTACAGTAAGTACGAACGCTTCGTGTTAACGTATTCCTCACAGTAGATGTGACGACATGCTGACTTTATGCGATAAGTTTGCTGCACTGCCAATGTTAAGGGAGAAGTTAGAGGTAGTACTCAGAGTCCCTGCGCAGAGGAAAGCAAGCTTAATTTGGAGTTGGTCGCCTGCTTTATGGGGGAAAACTCATAGCATGCCTATTTATTTTAAAGGAATTGTTCATCGAAATACTTACATCGTAGATAGAGTAATTTAAACCACACAAAACAGTAATGGATTAAAGTACACAATAATAAGTACTGTGAAAAGTAAAATAAATAAATAAATAAATAAATAAATAAATAAAAATTAATTAAATTTAATTAGATAAATAAATATATATATATATATATATATATATATATATATATATATATATATATATATATATATATATATATATATATATATATATATATATTAAAAAAGAGATGTTTGTTTGGGAATGGCATGCAGAAAAAATGTCATAGCCAAGTTAAAGCTCCTGTGTAGTGATAATTGGATTTATATTACTGCCAAGAAAGACCATAATAGAAAAGATATATCATTTCTATTTTGTTGTTTTTTGATACCAGGAATGACTTCTGCTGACAAAGTGATTAATCAATGCTGTTTATGTATGCAGTTTCTACTGCAAAGAAAATCTCATGCATATTTTACTGTCTAACAAAAGCAGGAGGATATTATACATACAACTTGCACATGTGCAGGATGAAATCTGCAAAGATGACAAGCAATGGATTGTCCCTGTTGACAGCAAAAATTTAAAAAAGCCCAAAGTTTCTCATAGGAGGAACTGTGTGAGGAAGACAAAAATGTGAAAACTCCTGACTTTTCAATTTAAAGTGCCTGCCGGTTGCTATAAGCAGGTAGTGAAACAGACTGTGATCATTTTATTTGTTGTGAAGAAAACATGCAGTTACATTTGAAAAAATAACTGAGGTTGTATTAAAGTTGCAACCACTGCCATTGCAGAACTCTGCAAAATCATTTTTTAGCACACTACATAAAATAGACTGTGTTTATACCTCAAAGATTCATTCAGTGATCTGGTCAGCAGCATAAAGAAAGCAAGTTAGGGGACAAAACTGCAACAAAGACACAATGATACTACTTAGTCCAAAGGTTTTGGCGAACCAAATATGGCCTACAGAAACTTTTAATGTTTCTTTTCACATGATTATTATTTTGTTTTTCTGATCCATTGTTTATGTCTTTGTTTCAGATGAGGCTCCTCTATAGCTGCAGTGCTCTGCTACTGCTCCTCCTTATCCCTAGAGAATGTCAAAGTGGCAACATCTTGGTCTTTCCTACAGAAGGCAGCCATTGGCTTAACATGGATATCCTACTCCAAGCTTTGCATGCAAGAGGACACAGTCTAACAGTCCTGCGCTCAAGCAAAAGTTGGTATATCAAGGAGAAATCCCCCTATTACAGTATCTACACGGTGGAAGCAGAAAGAAGCTTGGATCAGGCATTCATAACCAAAATCATAAGAGAAAGTATTGATTTTGAGAGAGGGGCTCTTCCTATAATGAATTTTCTCAACATGGCTATAGGAATGATGGGTATTTTTATAGAAGCCCACAGTGCTGTGACTGAAGTAGTGTCCGCGATCCTAGACGACCAAGTGCTGATGGAAACCTTGAAGGCAAGCAAGTTTGACTTGCTGCTCACTGACCCCTGCTGGGGTGGAGGAGCTATTATAGCCAAATATTTGAACCTTCCTTTGGTCTATAATGTGCGTTGGTTAATACCCTCAGAGGCTCATATGGAAATCGCTCCTTCTCCTCTATCGTATATTCCTATAACAGGGACCGGCAACACTAACAAGATGACCTTTATACAGAGAGTCAAAAACATGATTTTTCACCTACTTGTCCTAAATCAAAATCACATTGTTTCAAGGCAAGTATACCAGAAAGTGTGTGACAAATATCTTGGGCCTGATACTGACTTTAAGGAGTTATTGCTCGATGCAGATATTTGGCTCATGAGAGTGGACTTTGTCTTTGAATTCCCTCGCCCCACCATGCCTAATGTTGTCTACATGGGCGGCTTTCAGTGCAAACCCGCAAAACCACTTCCTGCAGACCTGGAGGAGTTTGTGCAGAGCTCTGGCGAGCATGGAGTCATCATCATGTCCCTGGGGTCCTTTATAAGTGAACTTCCCTCAGACATATCAGATGAGATTGCTGCAGCTTTTGCTAAAGTACCTCAGAAAGTCATCTGGAGACACAAAGGCGACAAACCAGCCACTCTGGGCAACAACACTTTGCTGGTGGATTGGATGCCACAGAATGATCTGCTGGGACATCCAAAGGTTAAACTGTTTGTGGCTCATGGGGGAACAAATGGTGTTCAAGAGGCATTGTATCATGGAGTTCCAGTTGTAGGTCTTCCTATATTCTTTGACCAATATGACAACTTACTGCGACTGAAAGAGAGAGGTGGGGCTGAGATCCTGAGCCTTCAAACCGTGGATAAAGATGACAACTTCCTGAAAGCCATACAGACAGTCCTTAATGAGCCCTCATACAGGATGAATATGCAGAGACTCTCCAGGCTGCACAAAGATACTCCCATGAAGCCCATGGACAGCGCCCTCTTCTGGATAGAGTTTGTGATGAGACACAAAGGTGCAGCTCACCTGAAATCACACTCTTTGAAGATGCCCTGGTACTCCTACTACTCTATTGATGTCTTTTTATTTTTGGCTGGTGTTTTACTTCTTTTTGTTTTGATTACTTTCATGCTGCTTCGATGTTTATGCACCAAAATGTGCAAGAAAAAAGTTAAACATGAGTAATCATTCAATAGAGCTCCATTTGCACAATTGTCTAAAACATAAAATTAACTTTAGGAAAAATTTAGCAGATTTGTAAATTTATATCAGATTTTTAAAATGTGTTTTGATTATTTTTTTGTGACAGTGAAAAACACAGGGAAAATAAATCACACATGGCCACAGAGGTGAGAATAATAAGCAGGGCAAATAAAGGTAAACATACAATATAGTGTAACAAGCCTTTTCACCCTCCCATCCTCCTTCAAGCTGTCCTTAAACATTTCAAACTTAATATGTGAACCTTCACCCCCAACATAGAGATGGGATTTACTTTTTCTTAAAGTCTGGATGAGTTCACATTTGAAATTGATGTTTAAAATGGAAAATGTGACTTTATCTCTAAACCAAAGACAGAAAAGCACAGCTTTTCAAGTTGAGAAAAGGACTTTAGATCCTGAGGTTTAGTACGCATTTTTTGCTGACGTATATAAAAATTTGGCTCCAGTCAATCAATGAAGTGACACTGTTGGTTGATAGAATTTCATTTTTTGGTTGATGATAATTTGTTTGGTAATTGTATGAAATGAATGACTGTTGTGATATTTATCATAAGCTGCATTTAAATCAAATACTTGATTGTTTCATTAATAATATTTGCGGTCAATTAACTTTCAAATATGTTCAGCTGGGTGAGTTTCAATAACTATATCATTTTACTATTTCTAACATGTTTTGGGGTCAAAAATAATAAAAAATGGATATTTCTGATCATAAAAACTGCTTGTAATGTTTTGTTTCTTTTATCTATTTCATGCTTTTTGGCCATTGTGAATGAACAGGTCTGCCTTGGAGAGAAGCCACATTTTGAGGAAAACAAAGTAATTGTTTTACAACTTGCACAGACCATCTTCAGTATGGTAATATGAAACATGCAAAAATAAAGAAAAGGAAAAACTTTTAGATGATTTTAATGTCACTTTGATGGACTTTCATGGTATTTTATTCTTCTCAAAAAGGGAATGATCCTGTCAAATTAATAAAGATGAGACTAAATATATGGTGATACTGACACTTCTTTTTTAAGCTTTCCTCTGGAAAGTGCTTAAAAGCATTTCTTTCCTTTTTTATGTAATTGTCATTGGAAATTTTGCACATTGTGTGAGTATAAGATTTATACATTGCACTACTAGGAGGTAATTTTTCTTTCACACCAAGCTTTTTTTTGCAGATGAGTCACACAGTTTTTGATTTAGTTAATTGGGTTTCATCCAGAACATAAACTTATTTTTCAACTGAATACAACATTATTTCTCAGACCTAAATGAAATGTTTTTTTGACACTAATAAATTTACGCTGATAGGTCTCTCTCTCTCTATGTTGCATAATGAGGACTAAACATACTGAGCTATTTCCTAAAAGAAGGCAGGGACTTCCTATGGGTGGGACAAAAGAAAAACCAGGAAGTGTTTACTGTTGGCCCCTCACTGATCTGATCTGATCTGCTTTGGGTCAAAAACACTTTGCAAGGGAGTAAACTGATAGGCAAACTGGGGAAGTGTCCACTATTGGCTTGACATTGAAAGACTTGGTTCTTAGATTACGAGCACAGAGTAAGTGATCTTCACTAATGTTGGCAGCAGTTCTTTGCTAAAAGAAACACTTTTGTTTTCAGCTTTCACCAGCTAATACCACAGAGAAGAGGAAGGTATTATCAAGTCTAACACATTGTTGAAGGATTGCGTGTTTCATCTAGAGGTAAATAAGTGCATTAGCTTCATTTTCACGCTGGGACTGTGCATTTTCTGAGATAGAAACTCTTCAGTTTTTCTTGAATGCAGAATCAACACACTTGTGGTTTTAAAGGAGACTCAGGGAGACTCTGTTGCTCTTGGAGTTGGGGGGAATACAAAAAGCTGTTGGCACAAAACAGCACTCTCACTTCCTCAAGTGAGGCTCCATGTGCACATCCACGTGACGGTAATCAGGGGGGATTTTTTTTTTTCTTTTGTAACATAAACTGAGGCATCTGACAGGAGCAGCATTGCAACTTATTATTTCATCACACTGGGATATCCTCTTCTGTTTGTGCACATTTCCTGGAGCACTTCAGTAAGAATGACCTCCTGACTGTACTGTTAGAGAAGATGCTTTTCTTTTATTGTCATGGTTATATATACCATTCCTTAGTTTCTCACAGTTTGAGAGGTCTGTGCTTCCACATGAGGGTGAGCATGAGGGTATATCATTCGGGAGCTGTTTGTGAGGAGACACACTGATTGCCATTCAGGCTGCAGGCAGCTGGTATGTCAGTGAAATGTCTCCCCGTTGTTACTCCGTCTCAAAGGAAATTGTTTAAGATGGGAATGTAAAGTGGACATGTACAGAAATGAGAAATCTTAGAATATTTTTTTGATTACAGGTCAGATTACTTAATTTGATCAAACATCCTGTTTTCACTCTGAGGATGCATCAGTACAGACAGCTGCCAGGACCACATTATTCTGCATTATACATTCAGCCCAGGTGTTGACTGGCTCCTCCTGTAACAAAGCTGCTGAACTGTGTTTGAACTTCCCAGTGTTACTGAAAGTTGCTTCAGGATGTCAGAAAAGCCACATCTTATTTAACATTCTCCTAGAAGTGCTGGATTATGTTTACCCTTGATTTAATTACAGAAAAATTACCTCAGGAAGAAAATTATCCCATGGGCTGAATTTTCTGAACGTGTTAAAAAAAAAAAAAAGCTCAATTATGACATGACGAGTTAGTGTGAATGAACTTTTTTGGCACAGTGAAGTAATCAATCTGTTTTCAGCATCAGTCTCCTGTTACCCAGTTTATTGGATGATATCTGTTTAAATATTAACACAATATGTGACTTTGTACCCTCCTCAGCAAGAAATGCATCTTCAATGGATCCAGATCATTCTCTTGGGGCTCTGTCCAACCGTGGTGTATGGAGGAAAAATTCTTGTTTTCCCCACAGACGGAAGCCACTGGGTCAACATGAATGTCATCGTCCAGGAACTACATTCACGGGGCCACCAGGTTTTTGTTTTGCGATGGACAGACAGCTGGTACATCAAGGAAACCTCTCCATATTATTCCTCGATTACTCTTCAAATGGAGTCTGGATTTGATAAAGACTTTATAACAGAATTTGTATCAAAGCTGTTAGAGCTCCAGAGGGAGGGAAGGTCTGCCTGGGCACATTTCAAGCTACAGATGGAACAAATACAGGTGGCCTCAATGATGCATGAAAAAACATCTCAAATACTTGAGCTGATTTTTGAAAACAAAGATTTGATACAATTGTTGCAAGAATCCAAATACGACCTTGTCCTGACAGACCCTGTTCTTCCAGCTGGTGCGATACTTGCTCACTACCTCCAATTGCCTCTCGTCTTTAATGCCAGGTGGTCTAGTCATGGAGAAGGCCACTTTGTCATTGCACCCTCTCCTCCATCTTATGTTCCTCTTCCAGGGAGTGAGCTTACAGACAAGATGAACTTTATGGAGAGAGTTCTAAATTTTGTGATGATTGGCCTCCCTAAACTTCATGGTAAACTCTATGTTTCCCCATATTATGATGCAGTAATTAAAGAATACATAAGTCCAGATGCAGATTTACTCTCCCTGCTTCAGGCAGCTGATCTGTGGCTCATGAGAGTGGACTTTGTCTTTGAATTCCCTCGCCCCACCATGCCCAATGTCATCTACATGGGAGGCTTTCAGTGCAAACCTGCAAAACCACTTCCTGCAGACCTGGAGGAGTTTGTGCAGAGCTCTGGGGAGCATGGAGTCATCATCATGTCTCTGGGGACAATGGTTGAGGAGCTTCCCTCTGACTTTTCTGATGCTATTGCTGCAGCTTTTGCGAGGGTCCCTCAGAAAGTCATCTGGAGACACACAGGCAACAAACCTGCTACTTTGCGCAACAACACTTTGCTGGTGGATTGGATGCCACAGAATGATCTGCTGGGACATCCAAAGGTGAAACTATTTGTGGCTCATGGAGGAACCAATGGCATCTATGAAGCAATGTATCATGGAGTTCCCATCTTTGGTATGCCACTGATTTTTGATCAACGGGATAATATGTTTAAAATTGAATCAAGAGGAGCAGGGAAGGTTATAGATATCATTACTATAACTGAAGACAAATTCTACCAGGGGATTCAGGAAGTCCTTACTGAGCCCTCGTACAGGAGGAATATGCAGAGACTCTCCAGGCTGCACAGAGATACTCCCATGAAGCCCATGGACAGCGCCATCTTCTGGATAGAGTTTGTCATTAGACATAAAGGTGCAGCTCACCTGAGAACAGAGTCTTACAAGATGCCCTGGTACTCCTACCACTCTGTTGACGTCTTTTTGTTCCTGGTTGGAGTATTGTTTCTGGTACTATTCACTGCTTTCATGCTCCTCAGGTGTCTGTGCAATAAAATGTGCAAGAGAAAAGCAAAGATGGAATAGTTACTCATGAGTCTGTAAATTCAGTATTCCATGATATGCAGTAAAACAGCATACAACTTCACAAATAAGGGCATTAGTGTGTCCTTTTATTTTAGTTTATTTTAATTTTTTGTTTTGTTTTGTTTTGTCTTTTTTTGTTTTGCTTCAAACTGTGATGCAATGGCTAATCACAAAAAGGAGAAGCTGTTTTAGTCTTATCTTCCACTAAATACTATTTAGAGCATTTCTGTTTTAACATCATTGTTATGTTTTGAGAGAAGAAGCATCATTTTTTTAACATGCCGCAACTACTGATTAATTCTTTCACTGTTAAATGTAACTTGTTGTTTCAAAGTAAATATATGGTGCAAAGGTCTGCCTCAAAATTTTATGTAAGGTCAAAAAAAATGTTTTTCTAACACCAACAGAAGTTATGTTGATTAAATAAGACGTCTTGTGTCAACCCTTGTCTTAGTTTGGTTGATTTAAAATTGTTAGTTAACTCAACTTCTTCAGGTAGTTGTTTGAAATAATTCTCCTATTTCAACTCAGCTAAAGGTTTCATTTTTGTTAACCTTTCATTTTAGTTAATATACAGATTATTTGTTAGTTACTTTAACTTCTTCAGGTTCTTGTTTAACATTTTAAATCCATTTTCTGGCAAAGTGGTTTGTATTGAAAAAGCCAAAAGCCAGGTTTGTACCATGAGGTTCAGACACCTGATCCTTTGGAAGTAGGCAATACACCAGACTATCTGGCTCAGACAGTCAGAAATTACTCAAGAACCTATCCATTTAGAAGTAGGCTTTCATATCCACAGTGTACCCTCCTTACTTATGGTAACAAAAAAAATCTAATTCACATAGGTATTCTGGGTATTAATTTTAAGGCTGTAGCTTTACTGAACAGTTTGAAGCTCTCTTATCCACTGCGCTCCCATCTCACTCATGGTGACAGTAACTATTAGATCACAACTCACAAAAGCATTCTGGGTAATAACTTTTTAAACCCATGCTCACCTGAATTCCTTCATTGTCAAGTCGACATGCATTCCTGATTTATTTGAACATACATTTTCAAGTTGAAATATATTTTGTGGTTGAGACAATGCCAATTTATTATTAAGAGTTATCACAACAATTTCAGCAATCTTTTGTCAAATTGACATAGAATAATATGCTAGAATAACAAACATGCCAAAACACATTTTTCAGTGTTGTAAAGTACATCAAGCATTTTTAATAATTATAATGTTGGGTTATAAAATTGTTCAATAAATCATTGCTGACCATGTTCAAACTGAGCATGTTTTAAAGCACTTAAAATTAAAAGCATATTTTGTCTTTTTAAGAGTAAGTATGGACCATTCTCCTTTGTGATATCTCTTCCTTGCAACGCCATGTTTATCTTTCTTTGACACACCTCATTTAAGAGTCATAAGCTGAAGGCTACCTGAAAGGTGTGCACAGGTCAGCGCAGGTCCTACAATTTTATCGTCTTTGTCAGTGAGAGGCTGCAGCTTAGTAATAAATCCAAAGTTCAACATTTACTCATCTCTGAGCTCCATGTGTTTTAATGTTGGGCAAAATACACAAGCTACAACGCTCCTCCCAAGTTAGTTTAATACATTTCTTGTATTCTCTCTTGTGTTTCTGTTTGATAAATCTGGTTCTGATATGTTTAATGCAGATGTGTCTGTAGTGTGAAGCTTCTTTCCTTAAGACATGACTTTGCTTCATCCCATTACAACATGATAACATTAACATCCCAAGGATAACAAAACTCTCCATGTTTGATTAATTTATTTGAAGGGCAGGGTGTATTAATCAACATTTCAGCACAGTATCCATGCAAATTTGCCAGTTATCCCTAAGGCTAATTGTCATCTGTAGTACTTGGCAGGTAAGAGCAGAGTTCATGATATAAAGAAATGAAATGTGGGTGAGGCAAGAGTTGCTAAAAAAAGAGCAGTCGATTTTATAGATCCAACCATTCAACACAGCCTCACCCGACAATATGAAGTTGTAGTTTTACAAAGGTCTGAATGTAGTCTGTGATTCATAAGTTTCTTTCTTTTGACTTAGCGGACCTAAGAATTTTTTTTTCTTCAATATTTTAATTTTAGTTGATTATTTATAACTCAAAATCAAACAGCCATCATCCGGATCATACCTTATGTATCCAAAATATAAAAGTTAATGTCATGCAAAGGCTTCAAATCTCCCAGTCTGGATAAAATAAAGGATAACACTTGTTTAAGAGTATTGAGATATATCAGATGGTGTAAGTTCTCAAAGCTTGTAGTGACTGTGTGAAAGGTGAGTATCAGGCAGACCACATACTGACAACCATTGTCCTGTCTTTACCTTTCTTCTGTGATGATAACACTGCAGCACTGACTCATTGCACAATGGGGACTGTACATGTTGAGCGTTTACTTTTGCAAAGAGACAGGAATCTCCAAGGGAGAGTGTTGATGTTGGAAACAAAGAAACCTGGAAGTGTTTATAGTCCCACAATGTGGCTTGTTGGTGATCTGCTTTACTCTGGCTGAATCAAGAGAGATTGTTGAAATACGACCCTGAAAAGTTTCCACTACAGATATTTTTGACAGGTCAAAGACTTTTTTTTTCTTTTCTAATTTTTTTTTTTTTTTTTTTTTTTTTGGCTTGTAGAGTGAAAACCACGGAACGATCTGCTTGGACAGCTCACTTCAAATTATTTGTGAGTCACTGAAGTATAATTTGAATTTAAGACACTTTGTATCATGGAGTTTCCATCTTAGGTGTCCCATTAAAGTTTGATCATCATGATAATCTGTTTTATATTAAATCAAGATGAAGGTAGCAGAGATTACTTTGTCTAAATTAATGTTTAATCACAAACTCAGGATGTGCTAAATGAGCCCTCACACAGGATGAACATGCAGAGACTCTGCAGGCTGCACAGAGATTCTCCAATGAAGCCCATAGACAGCGCCCTCTTCTGAATTTTCACAAAGGTGCAGCTCACATGAGAACAGAGCCCTACAAGTTGCCACCACTCTGTTGATGTCTTGTTTCTGGTACTATTCACTGCTTTTTAATGCTGATCAAGTGTTTGTGCTCTTTAGTGTGCATTTACATGATATTTCTCTGAACTTAGTCAATGTTGTGACATTTTTGTAAGGAGACACTGTCTGAATGAGTTGCTAGGCAATGAATTAAAGATAAATCATTTATACTTTTATTTATACATTTATACTCTAGTTTGTTCAACCTTTGATCAAGGCTAATGACAGGAATGCTTCCAATAAACATGTTTATGTATATGAAGACGGCAGAGGTTAATATGAACAGAGGGAAACCACAACTGGTACTTTATTCATATTATCTTGCTGGGTTAAATGTCATCAAAATAAAGCCATATAAATATTAATGACTGACAGACAAGCCTGGTGGGATCTAATTAATCTAGCACAAGATGGTATGATTTATTTCTACGCTTCTCTTTCATTTATAGATATGTCTGCTTTTTTACATTTTTAACTCACCAGGTGTACATCACTTTTGATATGTCTCTTGATGTGTTACCTAATAAGTTTAATAAAACAGCTTAAGGTTCTACAGCTTTGTGTTGTGGGAGGAAAAACATCAAGTGCTGAATGTCTGCCAAGTTTTTAGATCATTTGAAAACAATTGGACAGCAAATACTGGCCTAGAAAAAAAACGCTTAGAAGGCTGCTTCTATTGTCAACACTAATTAAATAACTGTAAGTGCCTTTTGCTCTGTAAAAATATAGATAATGTGTAATACACTGCATGGTATGTGTGTTTTTTGACAACAGTACATTGAACTTTCTGCATCATGACTCGCGTGAGAATGGTAAACACGTTTTCTAAGAGCAAAGGGTGTCCACGAGTCTGTGAGGGTTTTATTACATGCAGCCTTTATCAATGGGTGGCTGCCTATGTACCAAAAATCCAAAGTCCTACATTTACTCAACTTGGGTCAAGGTGTTTGCCACTGTTTTGAATGAAGAGTGAAGTTAGTGTTTTGATGAATACTGCAAGAAGTTATGTAAATCCTATATGACATATTTACCCACATAACAAGGTAACTTGGCCGTATTACTCACTCTGCATCTTAGAGCTTTTTGACATGCGCCACAGTAAAGTTTTCATTGTAGTCTTGACATTCAAAGACTTTGATTTCAGCTTATGAGGAAAGAGTAAGAGGTCTACTAAGCAGGTGTTCTCTACTCAATAAACACTTTTTTGAGCTTTCACCAGCTAATGTTACAGGAGGGAAGGAAATGTTATTAAATGAAGCCCATTGTTAAAGGATTAGGAATTTCATCAATGGAAAATAGGTGCATGGGATTTGTTTGTGTGTTTTTTGGAAAAGAAGCTCTTCAATTTCTCTTTAATGGAAAATCAACACATTTGTGGTTTTTAAGACATTGCTGTTCAGGGAGTTTGGGGAATACAAATTGCATTCACAGTTTTTGGCACAAAACAACACTCTCATTTCCTGAAGTGGGTCCCATGTGCACATCCACGTGGCGAGGCTCAGAGGAGTATTTTCTTAAACACAAATGAAGAGAAAATCACATTTCTTCTTCCTGTTTGATCATTCCTGGACACCTCCTTTTATTGTGTGCACATTTCAATGAGACTGAGGTCTAATACTCTCTTCGTCACCGCCAAGATGCGTCAGTAAAAGCAAATATTTGAGCCACATTAGGCCTGTTTGAATTCCCTTGCTCCATCATATCTGGTGATGTCTAAAGTCTTCAGAGCAGCCATTCTCGAAAACAACACACTGCTAGTTGAGCATTTGTCACAAATTGCCCTTCAAGAAGTCCAAATATGAACACATCTGCATGTCAAGAAAGAAAAAAATGAAAACTACAGAGCTAGATATTATCAGGATAAAACTGTGGGCTTTCTTCTTGCAATGAACTTTCTCAGAAAGGAATGCCCCCCCGCCAAAGAAAATATGAAAGACTCCTTGATGTGCAGAGATCAGCCAACAAGAGCACTGTGGGTAAATGTGAAGTACACCTAAGAAATCAATCTTACGGAGTGCCCTGATAGTTCGCCATTGTGTTGGCTTCTTTTACTCAAGCATGGCTTCAAATAACATTCCAGACGAACACTGACATCATTGTCCCAAATAATAAATTAAGAAATAAATAAATCGAAATAGCATTTTTTGTTTTAGTCAGTCTGGCTCTGATCATTTCTTTCTTAATGTTTCTTTCTTTGATGATGTTTTTTTAACTCTTGATTTTCAGGTGCATTTTTTTTTTTTTTTTGGTTTTGAGTTAACTAGTGGTTTGTCAAAAGGCTCTTTGAGAACTTCTTCCAGTTTTAGGATGAAATAAATCAGATGAAAAATTTTATATTTCATCTATTACCAGGACTTTACGAGTGTATCAAAATCATAACACTCTGAATCTTAGATTGGATGTAATTGTTCACTTGGGAACACAAGAGTCATCCAACCTCTGCTTTTAGCTTTGTAAATGATTCTACTCCAACTTTAGCCCTGTACAAAAGAGGTCGACTCCCCTTTGTACTTCCTTATCACCTCTATGTTTTACATAAATTGCAGTGCCAAAGTCCCTCTCGAGTTGAAACCTGGAAAGACCAGTATGAGTCCTTTCTGAAGAAGGGGAAACGTTTAAAGAAACACACGGATGCCAAAACAGGTAACTAATTTTTCCCTTTTTTTTTTTCTTTTTTTATTTGTAACTAATATTTTTCTTGTGGTTTAAGTTTCCTCAAAAAACCCTCACATATTTTACTTAGATGTGAAGTTTTTCTTCTTGTTGCAGTCAGTTGTTGCCTGTTTTAAGTTATCACTTATAGCCATACTTAATTTATTTGAATAAAAAGTCAACATTTTAGCTGAAAAGGGGTATGGAAAACTTTGAAACTACCTGATTTTCTGTAATATTACTGACTACTGTAAAAAAAAAAATGTTATCACTGAAAATATAGCAAGCACATATATCAAGATATTGGTTGAAGTAAAAAATTGCAACCTTCTTGAAAATGTTGATAAAACTGGTGGCTGTACTGAAAATGATGTATTTGAAAAAAATATACTGTTAAGCGTTTAATTCATTTATTTATTTATTTTAAATCTAATATCAGAGTGAACATGCATCCGCAATGGATTTGGATCCCTCTTCTCTTGCTCTGTCCAACGGTGGTCTATGGAGGAAAGATCCTTGTTTGCCCCATGGATGGGAGTCACTGGGTGAACATGAACATTGTTATCGAGGCACTACACTCAAGGGGTCACCAAATTACTGTTGTGCGATCACCAGACAGCTGGTACATTAAAGACAACTCCCCCTACTACACTTCTATCACACTGGAAATGGAGTCTGGATTTGATGAAGACTTTACAACTGCTTTTGCAGCCAAGCTGTTGGAGCTCCAGAGGGAAGGGAGGTCCATGTGGGCACGTATAAAGCTCGAGATGGAACAAACGCAAATAGCCTCCAAGCTGCATGAAACAACATCTCATATGATTCGGAAAATTCTTGAAAACAAAGATCTGATTAAGTCACTTCAAGATGCCAAGTATGACCTTGTCCTAACAGACCCAGTTTTTCCTATAGGGGTTATATTTGCTCACTACCTCGGGTTGCCCCTTGTCTATAATGTCAGATGGACTAGTTTTGGGGAAGCACATTTTTCAATCGCACCCTCTCCTCCATCTTATGTTCCACTGCCAGGGAGTGAGCTTTCAGACAAGATGAGCTTTATAGAAAGAGTTCTAAATTTTGTCATTTCTGGCCTTGCACAATACCAAGTAGAAAATTGTGTGTCAATATATTATGATGCAGTAATTAAAGAATACATTGGTCCAGATGCAGACTTACACTCCCTGGTTCAGGCAGCTGATCTGTGGCTCATGAGAGTGGACTTTGTCTTTGAATTCCCTCGCCCCACCATGCCCAATGTCATCTACATGGGCGGCTTTCAGTGCAAACCTGCAAAACCACTTCCTGCAGACCTGGAGGAGTTTGTGCAGAGCTCTGGGGAGCATGGAGTCATCATCATGTCTCTAGGGACACTGATTGGGGAGCTTCCCTCTGACTTCTCTGATGCTATTGCTGCAGCTTTTGCGAGAGTTCCTCAGAAAGTCATCTGGAGACACACAGGCAACAAACCAGCCACTCTGGGCAACAACACTTTGCTGGTGGATTGGATGCCACAGAATGATCTGCTGGGACATCCAAAGGTGAAACTATTTGTGGCTCATGGAGGAACCAATGGTGTTCAAGAAGCAATGTATCATGGAGTTCCCATTTTAGGCATTCCACTGATTTTTGATCAAAGAGACAATCTGTTCAAAATTGAATCAAGAGGAGCAGCTAAGGTAATAGATATCATTACTATAACTGAAGAAATTTTCTACCAGGGGATTCAGGATGTCCTTACTGAGTCCTCGTACAGGATGAATATGCAGAGACTCTCCAGGCTGCACAGAGATACTCCCATGAAGCCCATGGACAGTGCCCTCTTCTGGATAGAGTTTGTCATTAGACATAAAGGTGCAGCTCACCTGAGAACAGAATCCTACAAGATGCCCTGGTACTCCTACCACTCTGTTGACGTCTTTTTGTTCCTGATTGGAGTATTGTTTCTGGTACTATTCACTGCTTTCATGCTCCTCAGGTGTCTGTGCAATAAAATGTGCAAGAGAAAAGCAAAGAAGGAATAATAAATAAGAATTATTTAGAAAAGCAGCAATGTTTGTTTATTTTACAAAAGATATTTTGTTTCTCACATCAAATAGTTAGAACACCTTGATGATCATCCCTTGAAATCTTCACACCAGGAGTGCACAGAGAGAGATACTTGACACTTTAAAGAGGAAATTAAACAAAAACGGTAACAGTTTATTCATTTGTCCTATGTAAGTAGTGTTCCTTCAAAGAACATGATTTGAATACCCAGCACATTTTTTGCACATTTAAATAAAAGTTACACTCTGGAGCATTTGATCCTGGCATGCTCATATCTTTGCCAAAATATACTCCTAAGCTTTGTGGTGTTTTTTTTTTTATTTATGGTATAGACTCATTCCAGATTTCTCTGTCATGGTTTGTATAGATCAATAAGTTCAGGATGGCCCTCTATTATAAGCTTGATCATCTCACTTGGATTTTATCCCAAAAATCAAACCAATTGAAATGATTGCAACAAATGTTTACGTCAAAATGGTGAATTTTATCTAAATGTAAAAAATAAAGTGAATGAATTTAATTTATGGATGTGGGATTGTTTTTTGTATATTCTCAAAGGAGTAAGTATGACTTTTGTTTCAAAAAACATTTTGTGTATATTTTTTTACAATATACAGCCATAATTTTTGCCATAGAAACCACAGACTGCAGAATGATTGACAAAAGTAATTTTGCACTCTTTGAAATGCTTTCATATTTACAAGTAAGAGTTTATGTTAACATCTCAGCAGTTTTAAAGTTTTAAGTTACTCTTGAAAAAAACTAAGGACCTTGAGTCTTGTATTATACAGTTATACCAGTGGCTAAATCAGGGCTGCAGGTATGTTAAAGCCCGATTTTCCAATAGTCACATAAGGTTGTATTATACAGTTATACCGGCGGCTAAATCAGGGCTGCAGGTATGTTTAAGCCCGATTGTCCAATAGTCACATAAGGTTAAAGTAAACATCCTCTTACTTTAAAAAAGCAGTTTAAGACTCTGTTGAGTCCTTGTCCAGGATTGACATTTGTTTGCCAGTGAATATGACACCCTGTTGTGCTTGAGAGTGAAGAGTGCTTAGTGGATAAAGACAACAACTTCCTCAGGGCGATCTGTAAAGTTCTGAATAAGCTCCCCCACAGGATGAACATGCAGTGTCTGCTCCAATTTCTACACTTAATAGGCTTAAGTAGCACACAGGCAATGTTGTAAATAACAAGAAACACAAGTCAGAAATCTACTTCTGTAGCATTTGTCAATTGTACTAGACCTGCAGACACTCTCCAGGCTAAAGTATGGGACAGTAATCTTTTGTGGATTAAAGGTGTCTGTAGTCATGGGGATGGTGCTTGCCTGAAATTCTAAATATCCTGCTTTAAAGCCTAAATTTCTGCTCTCCAAGTTAAGATTGCAATAATTAACATGTGTACATTTTCAATGTGCACACTGTAAAACACAAACAAAACAAAACAAACACTATTGGTATTAAAAGATTGGTCTGTAATATTTGTGGACACTGATATAATTTTATGACATGAAAGTACAAAATCCCTGAATGTTTTAGTAAAAAAAATAAATTAATCATATTACAAGTTATAAAATGATAATAAAAAAACATGCTATAAAGACTGTTTTGAATTTTATGTTTACATTACACTGGCTGTTCACTGCCATGATACAGATCAGAACATGACTTTACATTTATAGGTGTCAGATGAGTATGGATCATACTTTTGAGTCATTTTTTCATTCTAGGAAGAATTGGACATGGAGAGGTTTGCAACCAAGGAACCAAAGTAGGAAAACAAACAGAAAAAGAAATATAAACATATGAAAGTTAGCTTTGAATATTTTGGACACACACTCACAGAGAGAGAGAAAGAGAGAGTGTGTAGCACAGTCAACTAATAAAAGTCGGGTACTAGCTGCCTGATCGATTCCAAATGCCAACATAGTATTTACAAAAGGCATAATAAAAAAATAAACAAAGGCCCCTAAAAATGTTGACAACAGAATGTCTTACCCGTCCCATTGGGGTTGAATGACAATTATTTGTTGAAATGATAGGACAAAGCTTATTTTTCTCTTTGCTAAGAGATGGGTTTATAATACCAACTTCAGTCTCACATCTGTTGCTTATAAATGACACTGAAGTCTGAAGGCAATCAGGTAAACTTATCAAGTCCTGGAAACAGGTAGTTCACCTCTTAAAACAGGGGACTTTTTGTAACTTGTTAACATAACTACTCATCAAATGAAGACTTATTTACAGTCAAGCTTTCATTCATATTAAAAATAAGAACAGAACACTTAAGTTTAATTGAAGAGGTGCTGGTAAGCAGATTTTGTTATCTTTGGATAGAGCCAGGCAGACTGTGTCCTCCATTCTTTGTTGTTGCTATTCTATGCTAACCAACTGCTGGCTGCAGCTTCATGTTCAGCAGTTGGACATGAGATTAGGGGCTGCTTCTTCATCTAACCATATGCAAATAAGTGAATTAGCAAAGTCCCCAAATTACCTTATTTTTCCTTAAAGATAGGTTAGTCTTTTTAAGGCGCCGCTCTGAAGTATGAATGAGATGAAGACAAGCACAGCAGTGGTTATACATTCACCAATAATATAGAAGTATTTTCAGTGATAATCATATTTACATTATCTTCATGTGGCAGCAACATTAACTGTTCTCCATCAGGGGAAATTTTTAATGGCTCCAATAGTGTAATCTTTTCAGAGTATTTACAAAAGGCTCCATGCCATCAGGGCTGATGTGGTAGGATGTGTGAGTCCTCTCATGATGTCCTGAGCACAGTGAGTTCGGCTACATCTGAATCCTCCATCTCCAACTCTTGTCTGCAGCTTTCTCTGATTACATACACTACGAGACCCACACAGATGAAAATGAGGAGGGTTATGCCTATAACCTGGGTACAAAGGAGTAAAGCGACACTTTGTTTAGTAATTATTCACAGATCATGTCTAGGTTTGGTTAAAAAGTTTAAAAAGCTATATAGACAGTCCATAATCATCCTTGGTGCAAACTGTAAAGCAGAGGTGTATTCATTGCAAACATGCAACATACTCTTCTATAGGTTAAAAATAATGGACCCACCTGAGAAAAGACAAAGAGCTGTTGTGAGCGAAGCATTAGTTCTTGTAGGGTATCTCCCTCACTACTTGGCTCGCACCACTTCTGCGGAGCTGCCTTGTCAACTATTACAAATCTGCCCTCCCAGTCTGTCATAGCACAAGCAAAGTACTGGCCATCCAGGAACAGTAAGATCAGCCACACGATAGCAGGCACAAAACTGGAAACAGTTTTTCTGCACCACGCATCACATCTGCATCCTTGAATGATCAGCATCAAGGTGAAGGCCATGACGGCAGGAATGATGAAGAAGGCTGATGAAAATACTCCGTTCCATGTAGGGTTGCAAGGACACTCAAACTCCAGCTCCACCAGCTTCTCTAGTCCCATGAGGATAAAGCCAAAAGCCACATTTGATACCAGAGGACTGTTGCTAAGTTCATTTTTCAGCCTGGTAAGCCATTGTTGTCTACTTTCCATACTAGATTGACCAAAGAATGAAGACAATCGTTGTAAAAAGCCCAAAAGAGGGTCCAGCGGTGTGAACACATTGGCAACAGCTAAGTGATGCGTGATTAACTCATCCAGGGGTAAGTTTTCCCCTCAGGCAAAATGCCACACTTCCACTCTGATTGGTTTCAAACAAAGGAGGGTGTGCCGTCTGCTCTGACATTTCCCCAGCTGATTGGCCTGTGTGAGGTTTCAGGTGGGGTTACATTTTAAATGTGGTCTCTCACAGACAAACAGGAGGGAGGGATATAAAGTGGAGGGAAGTTTGTTCTCCAGTTGAGCACAAGCAGACTCTTTTGTAGTAATCTCGCAAAAAACATGCAAAGAGGTAAAAGCGTTCAAAAGGAGTAAAATACACTGAAGGATGAAGCTGCAGCTGTACATGTTCTCTTAAACTGGAACATTGCACTTTGATAGATACCTAACAATAGCAATTTGTCTTCATCTACCCCATAATTCTGCAAGCTGATAATTAAATATGTTGGGACAAAATTACTCTAGCTTTTCGTCGATTCATTTGTTGCAATTTTCTGCAATTAAAAAACAAGGTGCATGCAGACTTTCTTGAGGAATACATCTGGCCACATGAGGGCGTCCGTGCAGCAGTACAGATTAAGGATAGAGAGGATTACAGGAGGCCATGTTGAACTTTCAAGGGGATGTGGTTCATACAGCTTGAGAACAGCCAGGCCACTGATGTGATGACATAATTTATAAATGACCTCACTGAGCTCAAGAGCATCACCATAATCTGCTCACATTAAAACCTGACAGGAGCAAGTATTTGGCCTCTGTGAAATAGGATTGTAAAGAGGAGACTGTCGAATGGGGAGCTTTGCTTTCATTTCATCTGCAGAACCGTTTTAAGTTTTCAAATTGCACCACCCAAATCATGCCTATTTCAAAATGTGTCGTTTCTGCAAAGATTTTTTTTAAAATCTGACTTTACTGCTGCTGAAGAACAGGATGGGAATTTAAAGTGACATTAATATTGCAGAAGCTGCTGAACAGAGGAAGCCATATGGACCATGCTGCTGCTTCTGCTGTAGCCGTGGTCACTTCAGTAAATGCTGTATGAGCAAAAACAACATCCTCCAAATAGAGCACGATAAATGCGCACCTGTCATCGTGTGTAGAAAAGCCTGTCTGTATGAGAATGGAGGCTGGGGAGGCGCAGAATAAGTGCCCGACTTTACAAACAAAATCAATTACATACGTGCTCTTGACTCTGCGTGTGTGTGTGTGTGTGTGTGTGTGTGTGTGTGTGTGTGTGTGTGTGTGTGTGTGTGTGTGTGTGTGTGTGTGTTGTTATCCACGATCATGAGCGCATAGGGCACGCGCAGCTTGTCGTTGCTGCCGTTGGTGTCCTACCAGCATCTGTTCCTCTTTTTGGAGCAGACTTGTGTTTCGACTACATCAGCTCCCATCGGGAATAATTTGTGCGCTACTTTCATTTTAATCACCGCAGCGTTACCGCGAGAGCGTAAATGCGCATCGCTCTGCGCATCTTTGAATCTTCAGAACTACACTGTGGACAGTCTCCCTGACATCCAAAGACCTCTCCTCCGCAATCCGACGAGGCTTCTTCACCGCCTATGGCCGCACATCGGCATCCCTGAGCCGCTGGCCTCGTCCCCGGACCTTTCACCCACCACTGTCCTCAAAAGCTCTCACGATCAGGAAGACGTCTGCAAACAATTTTGTGCCATCATCCTCGGCGTACTATTTTTAAAGATCCCGGTGCTATGCTGGGCCCATCTCTCTAGATCTTGTGATTAAAACACGATCTCTCCTCCCACATTCGTCCGACCGAGACCCTGGTACTCTCGTCGAGCCCCGACGATGCATCCTAACGCAGTGATGCTGGCGGTGGTCCTTCTGGGGAACTTGATGCTGCCATTCGTCTCGGCGCAAAACGGTAAGAAAGCAGATGTGACCATGGCATGATTGTAAACAGCGCGGTGAGGGAAAGTGACTTGACTTGTGTGATGACGCCCGAGCGGAATGTTTTCCAAGGAGGATTTGGAGTGTGACTGCGTTAAAGCTACTACCACAGTTTCATGCATCCCGACAACAAGGCCAGAGTAAGACCTCAACAAATCTGATTCAGCCACTGACCACAGGATGGAACTCTTAACTGAGAAACCAGGCGATATAGTGACATTATTACAAGGTTGTTTACTGTCAACTGAGTGCACTGTAGGTGTGTCTGTAGGAGGAATTAGCTGACACTTTCAGACAAGAGGAACATGTTGTCTAATTAGTTTTCAAATAGACATTCAGTGGTATTTTTGCCAAACTAAGCCTTGCACCTACGTGAAATGAGTTCATATTTACAGCAAGTAGTATATGGTGGACAAGAGGTGCCAGTGTGTGGTGTGTTCAGTCTAATGGGGTTGGGGACAGAGTGTGTCAAGGACGACTAACCTGCTCTGCTTGATGATCCAGTAACATACAAACCAGTAAACACATGCTGAAGGCTTACCCAGTGTGTGCTGTAAATACTGTAAACACAAGGCCCTTCTATACCACAGTTACAGAGCTGATGCACCTACTGTATTGAAAAAGCCCTTTTGTAACACATTTCCTGTCTTACAGCCATAGTGGATGCACAAATAGCATCATTATTTCTTTTATGAGAATCATATTTGTGCATACATCCCGTTTTTCCAAATATTGAAACATTTAGCAAGGGGTTTGACTTACAGCTGTGGAGGATTGTCATTTGTTCCTATAATTTCCAAAGTTCACTATGCATTAATCATAAAAAAGCTGACATGATGCGGTGTAAGTAAATGTCAGCAACATGCTGTTGGGTGTTCCAGGCTGTCCTCCTCTGAAACAGCACATCCTGACTTCAAATTCTGTTGAATCACGTCACCCAGAGGGGCACACAAGTCAGCAGCTATTCACGACACCAAAGTGGGATCTTTAAAATTTTGTTAAAAAATAAATAAAGATTGGTGCTTTTTGCAGCCCTGACATGGTTAGGGTTCATTTTTCAGCTAATGTCAACATCAATCTACTTTATGTCTTTGTTTTTTTTTTTAAATCACATGTGCCTGTTTTCATTTTAGTTAGGAGGCAAACATGTCCACTTGACACAGCCCCTGAGAATACAAAATCAACATTACGGCTATGATCTAATCCCCTGTCAGTGAATAATAAAGTAGAGAATTACTCTGCATACTTATAATCTTGATGCTTATGTCCACCTCCTTTTGCTCTGTGGGATAATTGGACACCCACCATGCAAGACTTGGGAACTGATGTATTTTGATTCTGGGATGAGGAGGACGTAAAAAAGAAAAGGTCCTCTCATAACAGTGAAGGGTGAACAGGTGCATCTCAATAGATTGGAATAGCCTGAAAAAGTAGATTTTTTTATTATTTATTTTAAATCAAAGGTGAAAATCATATATTATGTAGATTAATAGCATTATAAAATAGACTATTAGGTATTAAGTGGTCCACTGAAAAGATGTTTATTTATATACATTCAATACTTAGGCGTCCTTTTTGTATGCCTCTCCACTCTTCCTCCAGACTCTGAGCCCTTGATTCCCAAATTTAATAAAAAATTACGTTGATATGAAATAAGGAATTTGGACCATCTAAACAACAGTCCTGGTATTTTTCTCCATTGCCCAGATAAGACTGTTTTTACATAGTCTCTGGTTCAAGCGTCATTAAAAAATCACCATCTGTACAGTGTGTGCTGATGGAGGAGTTAGCTCTTCAGACCCAGGTCCATTTTTTTAACCGGAGCTGTACACATGTTGGGCTGCATGATGGCGCAACAGTTAGTGCTGCAGCCTCACAGCAAGAAGGTCACAGGTTTGATTCCCAGCTTGGCCGGTGGGCCTTTCTATGTGGAGTTTGCATGTTCTCCCTGTGCATGCGTGGGTTCTCTCCGGGTACTTTGGCTTTGTCCCACAGTCCAAAAACATGCGCATCAGGTTAATTGGTCACTCTAACTTGTCCCCAAGTGTGAGTGTGTGCGTGAAAGGTTGTCTGTCTATGTCAGCCCTGGGATTGACTGGCGACCAGTCGTGTACCCCGCCTCTCGCCCAATGACCGCTGGGATAGGCCACCCATGACCCTGAACAGGATAATCGGTTCGGAAAATGAATGAATGTAACATGTTAATTAATGCAGAAAAAATAGGCTTTTTCTTTTTGGTTTGGTGTGTATGTGGTTTGAGTGTTTCTGAAACCAGCCTCAAACAGAATCCTGAAGAACTTCAGTTTCATGCCTGGAGGTTGCCCTTTCATAACCTCAGTCCATTCCTTGTGAAGTTCCCTCAAATTCGCCAATTAGCTTTGCATGACAGTCCTTTCAAAGGCTACGGTTATCTCTGTTGCACCTTTTTTGACCAAACTTTTCCTTCCACTTAACTTTCTGGTAATATGCTTGGATACAGCACTCTATGGACATCTAGCTTCTTGGGAAATAACCTTTTGTGGCTAACCCTCCTTGAGGAAGTTGTCAGTGACTGTCTTCTGAACTACTGACAGGTCTGCAGTCTTCCTCATGCTTGTGTCTCTGGATGGATGAGGAGACCTTTTAAAGCATGTAGGTGTTGAAAGTTAATCAGCTGATGACGATCTGACACCATAAGTTCAATGTACTGAACTTTTTCATGTTATTCTAATTTTGTGAAAAACATCATTTAAGGTTTTCCTTAACTTTAAGTCATAATCATCACAATTAAAATAAATAAATATGTGAAGTATTTCATTCTGTGTGTACTCAAGCTTTTTGTGAATTCAACTTTTAGGATTAGACAACTGGTATAATTCCACCATATTCTTATTTATTAAGATGCACATGTATCTTTTTTTTTTAATCACATAATTTATGTTTCCTTTTTAAATAAACATTATATATTTGTAAGATTTGGGCTATTTTTACACTATACTGCAACACAATATGCAGAAATAATTAAAGCACAGCAAGTGGAAATTAGATCACATGACACAAAAGCCCAGGAAAAACTTACACCTTCTGTGTGCAAGAAGAGAAAACAAACTAAAAAACCACAGTAGTTACATAACCCAGCATTATTTCTCAAATTCATCTCTTTTTTTCTTCTTTTTTAATTTGGCTAAGGTGCCTGAAGTGTGCGTGCACTCAGTGAGGAATTCTCTGATCTTGCCATTCGGAAAATCAAATACCCAATAATCCCTCTATTGTTTGATAGAGCTCAAGCAGAGGCATTCCAAACACTTCCTGTGGTCTTTGCAGAGTGTTTGTGCCCACTCACTGAGGCCCAGTTCACACCACAGAACCACACTGACAGGCAGACACAGACATACAGCTAGGGGTCAGTGGAAGACAGACTGGTGACGTCCATTTACTTGATGCGTGTGTGGCTTTAGCAGCTTCATGTAGACATCCTTAATTCATGATAACCCACAGACAGCCCACATTCATAAAAGCTTTGATCAGCTACATGAAGCCCTGGTTAGATTCAACACTGCTGTTGTTTTCTGATATACGCTCATGTTGCATGCTCCCACAAACCATTTCATCTCACAGTTCAGATTAAGAGCAGTCGCTGCATAGCTCCTTATGCAATCCTAGATTTTCCTCTGATATTACAGAGTTCAGTTGGTGCTGTCTGCAGAATTATAATTATAAGTGCATGAGATGTAATCACTGTATGTGGGAAGCAGAGGGAATTTGTGCCATTTTTCCCCCGCGCTCTGGGGAAAGTAGGGCTACTATAGGTGGTTACTTTCTGCGACAGATATTCTGAGGACTGTAAATAGCAACCGTCCATTCTGCCTTGTTTCTATTTTTACCTCCGAGACACAGCGCTGAGAACTGTGGCTTTAAGGTCCTTTTGTGAAAGTGAATTCATTAACTCTTAATGGACGGACTCCTTGTGCACAGCTGCACAGCCTCCTAAAGGCTCACTAGGTGGCTGTGTGAACTATTTCATCTGAGAGATGATGGGATCACTATGCAAAGAAAATAAAGAGCTGTTGAGATGGGTGGCTGGCCGATCTGAGGAAGTGCATTTCTACCTTACATAATTTCCCCCCACAAAGCAAGCAGCCTGCTCCTGCTGCCAACTCCAGTGTTGTTTTATGGCTGCCTGTGTAAACAAAACAATTAGACTATGTCAGGGTAACCTTCATAATCACTTTCTAATACCATTACCGCTATTTAAAAAGAAATAACAGCTTGTATTTACATGTTGCAGCAGCATCTAGTTCACCTATTGCTTAAGACTGAGAATACAACAGCAAAGATTGCTTCTTAAGGTTGCACAATTCAAGTATGAACACATGATGTAGAGCAAGCCTGCCCACGCATATCGCAATATGTACTGCAATTACAATATTCTGTTCCATCAATACAGGGCTCTATAATTCTTTTCTTTTCCACTAGTGCATTACCATCAACAGAGGCCAAGATTGCATTTTATGATAAGCATTTACAACTACATACCAACCGATCAATAGGCCTACATGATACAGCAGCATGTCCATTATCATGTTTCTGTCCGGACTCTGGACAAAGGTTCATTTGTGAGTCTGGAAAATACACTGTGAGACCCAAGGCAGCTCTCACACTGACTCATGCCTCCCAAATGTGAAATCTGATACAGAAGGCACTGATTGGGAGAAACATCACATACTATAAAACACACTGCAGATATATACACTCATGCACAACTCCATGATGGTACAGATTATTTTACTGGTGATTTGTCCAGAAGAAGTTTTTTCTGAGTGTGAATGTGCAAGCTGATTTTTTTTGCTCTTGCTTCACTTTTATACAGTAACTCAAATTCACTGCTGGAAATTCCCCAATTTAGCCACAGCCTTGCACTACTCACCATTCTGCTGAAGAAACTCATGTTGTGTGAGTTGCAGAAGTGCAGCTCACAGACTAGATACTCGGCTATACTCAGGTGTGTTAGTCCTGACTTTTTCACTGAGTTGAATTATAATGACCTGGAAATGCTATTGCATTTTCCCTTCACTTGAGAGCTCGAGTTGGCTGCTATTCAGTGTACTTCAAGTGAACAAATGATTGTTGTAAGTCTGTCAGAGATCTGTGAAAAGCATTTCTGCAGAAATATTACAAGCTGAAGAAACACCCCGAGGGATGTGATTCTTCTAATTTTAGAATTATCTTATTATTTCAAAGACAATTGGACAATTGGAGTCCCATGATGCATCTCTGTCATTCTTAAACTTTGCATCCAACCATTTCAGCTCTTTGTTTTGCCCTCAGTTGGAGGCTGTGGTTTTCAGACTGGGAATAGTGTATTTCCACCCCATTGGTATTGGGGATTTGAATCGAGACCACTCCTCTCTTCTGTGATCTGAATGGCAGACTGTAGCATAACAAGTGGAAAAAAGAACTGTCGAAACTTAGTTCCCCGTCTAGAAAAGTTCAACTTTATCACACTGACATCAGATAAGTGATGTGATAAAGTCAGAACATTCAGAGCAGTATATCTTCATAGCCTCTCAGACACAAACACAGCTGCACACAATCTGTCAGAACTACACCTTTAAATCAAGTTGCTTACATTATTTTACCAAAACTTATGCCCATGTAATTGTTTCTTTTATTTATGGTATGTCTGTGCATTCACTTGTCGGGGCAGGCGATGTCTTTTCAAACAAATGTTGCATGAACTTCTTCATCAAACACTGACATTAACTTAGATTTTATGCTGGAAACTTGGTTCACACATGTAATCCTTTAGAAAATAAAGATAAATTTATCCCATAATTTATTAAAGTGTATGCTTTAGCTGTGGAACAACGACTGTTTTTACTCAAGTTTCTCTCTGAGCACAGACTCCAAAGGCATAATTTGGCGCCTAGTTTTGATTTCCAAGCAACAAGGCTTGTAAATTCTGTTTTTTTTCCTCCTTAACACTCTCATACCTGTGTTGTGTGTCAACAAGACAGAAAAAACCCTGTCAACAAATATCACAGCTCAGCTGCGAATTTAAGATGTCACTAGTTTCAGTGGGATTATTTTTATACTTGGAAAATAAGTACTGAAAGGAACAGAAACTACAGGGTGTTTTGAGTGAGATAGATAAGCAGGACATGTTCGTAAAATAAGATTAAAAATGGCAGAGACAAAGACAAGAAGGCCATTTTGTTACAGAAATGTGCTGTGCTGTATAGATAAAGGGAAAAAAAAACTCAAAATGTATTGGTAATATGTTCTTCACTTGTACAGTATTAAACTGTAAAAAATTGCCAAGTATTATCCAAGTATTGTTGCTGGAAGAGACAACTATAATAGATTCACATGGGGGTATTCACTTATTACAATTTTGACCTTTTCTCTGTAGTGTGTGGGAGTGCACGGACTGACAACTCCCTGACACCTTATCATTTCGTCTGGCCCCAGTCAGGGCAGGAAAGGTTACACCTTTATGATTGTAGGAGTTATGAGATAGGGACAGTGACACCTTCTCAGGAGACAGCTGTCCCCAAAAAATGAGGTTGGATTAAACCAAAATAACTTATAACACATTTCTGGACCTGGACCTTCCTGGACTGCCTCATTATTAAACAAAATAAAATAAAAGAAAGAAACTAAAATCTGCCAGTGAATTAAATCCCGACTATTTGATTTGTTTTGAAAATAAAAGGGTAATCATTTTACTCCATAACCAAAAATAGGCCAAGAAGCATTGTTAGTATTGTAACACGAATGTTACCATTGCTCTCATCTATCAAGGCAAGGGGGCAAGATATAAAAATATCAACAATCACAATGACTAAGATCTATTGCGTCATACAAATGACCTGATAAGTCACACAAGACTGCCAAGAGTACCATGCAGGTACAACAAAGATTCACCTGCACCCACAAACTCCAACATGCACATGCACACAAACAGTATAACAAAAAACCAGTTCAGTGTCCCCAGGGGGGTTTCCTACTCCCTGCTTTCTCTGTCTGTGTTGTGGGATGTGGATGGGGATCCAGGTTGTAGGAAGGCAGCTGACTCACTCTCAGGCTGCTTGGTGGTGGTGTGTGGCTTGCTGTCAGTCCTCAGGGGAGCTCTCCTCTCTAACTCCATCAGTGGAGGATGTAGGCTGGAGTGACTGTGACTTCCATGCAGCCTGAGACAGAGCTTGTCACTGAGAACTACAGGTTATTTTGGATACTATTGTGCACATGTCATTTAGGAGTAAAGTGAGCAATGGCGTGTAAGTCACACATGGCACTGTGAAGGACTTAATTATTTTCTGTTGGATAATTTGTGAAGAGCCGTGTTTTGTCATTGGTTGGATTGTGTACATGCCATCATAGCAAACTACACATCTATTCAGATGAAATTATGCATTTTCTGGATATATATATATATATATATATATATATATATATATATATATATATATATATATATATATATATATATATATATATATATATATATATATATATATATATATAAGCTTTTTGTGCCTTTAATTAGAGAGGATAGAGCAGTGAATAGAATGAAAAACAGGCTGAGAGTTGGGGATGACATGGGAAAAAGGCCACAGGCTGGATTCGAACCCAGGCCACCTGCCATCTGCGCCCCAGAAATTTTACACTCTGAACCTACGTTAAATAAAAAAAAGAGGAAGATATGTCTATTCTTGATGTGAAGTTTTAATCATCCGATAGTTCCTCTGATCTTTTAAGAAAAATGCTTTTAGCAATGTAACATCCACTTTAATATGACTCTGACAAGAATATGAATAGTAGCTGGGTCTGCCAGGTTATAGTTTGTTTTCATTAATGTGCAAGTACAGCAAACCTTTTAACAGTACAATACATTGCTACAAAAGCAACCAAAGGGGTGGGTGAGTGGAAACACAATATTCAAATGTTATTTCAAACAAACATTAGCAGTTAATTTTTTTTTAGCTGCAAGTGTAGCTTTGCATAGCACAGGCATTTTGAGACCATTTTTGAATCCAGCAGTCTACAGAGTTATAGGGAACACTTACGTTGGCATTTCACTGATAACAACTGGGGTGCCCTGATGAGATTCCTTTAATAGTTTTTATGAGACTGATTTAAATTCTTACTCACTGACTAGTCTAAAAGCAAAAATGAAAATGAAACTACTAGATACTATCTACGATCTGTGCTTGTTTACAGCCAGGTAGCAGAGCATGAGCATTATGACATTAGCCATTAACTGGAATTACAGCATGGGCTAGTTGCAAGTATCTGTGCTACAGCTTAGACTACATATGTCTGATATTTCAGGTCTACTAGAGTAGAGTATCAGTATTAGAGTATCAATCATTTGTTTGATTAGTAATTGTAGCGCCAGCTAGCCAGAAGGAAGATGCTCTCTCTATCTTTATATAAATACACATAATATATACATATATTTTGTTTACATGAACCCTGTCACTTTAAGCATGAAAGATTTCCACCCACATTGAATGCTGAGTATATTATGGTGGCCAACAAGGGCAGACGAGCTGAAACAGGGTCTGAATGATCATCAGGAGAAACAAGCCGCCATTGCAGAAAGGATGCATCTTTAATAACTGTTCCAAAAGTCCAAAGCAAATGCAACAGTGGAATCACAATTTAAATTAGAATTCCTGTCCACACTTAGCCTTTAGCATCCTAGGCATCCTCACATAAACTTTGCTCAGGTCTCCTGAGGTGAGGAACAAATGTTGCCTGTCATCCATTTCACCCCCCTGCTATCCTGTATAAACTCAGTTCAGCTTCTCCTGGCTTGAGTAATTTAACATTACACCCAGAAGCCAAACAATACCACTTCCCTTTATTTGCAATTAATTCAGTCTCTGGTCTTTTTCTGTGTCAAGTCAACATCAAAGTTCTCATACAGCGCCCCTACAGGGCTGGAGTACTTCCCCTTTCAAGCCTTAATATCAATCACTTTTTTTTGCATTATTTTAAGATTTGTGCATTTCTTGCTTTACATCCTTTGTTTGATAGCATGTTTAGTGCAAATGCAGCTGTTTGGGCAGTTTGAATGAGTTTTTAAAGATGCGTTGTTTCATCGGTTGCTGCCTGTATCCTCTGTTGATCTTTGAACCACTGCAGATCCTCTGCCCTTGTTGGCCACCGTATGCAAACAGAAATAGACTTCTTCATGTGCTTGAAGTGTACAAAGTAAGACAGCCTGTCTATCTTTTGTTGCTTGTAGGCACTGCTGTCAATACTGCTGGTGTCCCATTTCAGGGATTGGCTATCAAAACTGTGAATGTGTTGCAGCTCTCAGCAGAGATGATAGTCAGACAGAAACTCCAGACTACCGAGGAGCCCCAAGACTGGGTTCAAGAGTTAAATGGAGCAACATTGAACAACTTATGGCCCTGTACTACCACTTTATTGACAAATCTTCTACAAATCAAGACAAATATATTCACTGAAATCAAGAAGTAACATCCATAAAAAAAACTAATGTTCAATTAGCATTAAATGGTTAAATAATAATGAAAAAAATGCTAATTTAAACATTTAACTAGTCTGTATTAGTAAAGCAATTGTCATTAAGTAGCTTCACTTTATTAAAAACTCGAACTCTCGTTAAATTATTGAACTAAAATGTTCTGTTAATGACAAATAATTTATTTCAGTGAGCAGCAAGGCCGCCAGAGGCAGCTTTTTTACAGAAGACAGCAGCACCAAAATCTGTGAAGTTCATTTTTGTATGCAAGGCTTAATCCTATACTCTTGGTAACTAAGTGAGGCTCATTAATTGTCTTTTTGGTTAGACAAAAATATCTCTCTGCAACATGAACAATCCCAAAAGAAAGAAATACAAGTACAAAGGAACAGAAACATTACTGTCAAGAAAAGATAAGTCAAGAGACGACACCATTTGCAATAATAATAATATAAAAAAAAATGCTGCAGCCTTTACAATGTACAAAAACATTCAATATTTTTTTTCTTTCTTTTTGTTTTGACCAAGAGGGCTGTCAATAATCCTGCTTGTATACAGCCTTTAATTTCAAGTTAGACATTTGAAGCAGAAGTTATTATCCTATTTTTTAGTGTCTGTGACATTTTAGACACTTCCTCTTTTTGCACAGTTAGATCAAGATGGAGCCGTTATCTTGCCTCACCATTCAAAGCTGTGTGCAGGAAGTTGTATTAGAGGAGTAAAAGAGGTACAGGACTATCTGTCAGCAGGGCAGATAAGTGATGCACAAACTCCAAAAAGCTGTGTAAGAGGACTTCAATAATATGGCCCTGTTTGATTCAGTCTAAAAGTACAATGTGGTATAATGAGAGAGCTTCATTACAGTGCTCTGTGAAATGGGCGGCTGTAACTGTAGACAAAGGTGAGAAATCTCTCGAATGATATCGGTGAGACTATCCATTGAAATTTGTCACAGCGTGTGCCAAGAAATGTGCACAAACAAGCTGCAGCCATGCCTGAGCTGTGCTGAACTCAGATGATCTCTCTTTCACTACCAGGATGGTGAGATCTGTCCACCATCCATTGCCTGTGTTGTTGTCACTTTGCGTCTTCCAGCACGCCTTTGAGATGAATGAGAATCAGCTGGCTGCTTTGTGCTTTGTTTTCACTACTTTTATACGCTTCCTGTTAAAATAACATGCAAATTGGTGTGTTCACTGGCCGAGAGTTGTTGGTAGTTTGTTTGGTGCGTGTTTCTCCACAGAGCCTCCCTGAGCCTGAATGTAAATTAAGTCATCTGTTCCTTTTTTAATTTAATTTGCTGTTACCTTGGAGGACACTCATTATGATGTTTAAGTAGATACTATACTGTGATTATGAGAACTTATGCGTGGCTGACCATGTTCATCTGTCCCATGTGCACTCTTTCTTGCCCTTATACCTATAATAAGCACAGCAAAGAATGCCATAGTAAATGTTCTGTCAGATTGAAATAGTGCTTTAACAGTGTAGGCGGATAGGCCTTGATTCACCCTCTGGGATTATGGTGAGCTTGATGGGCCCAGATGTTTCCAAAGAAAAGAAACAAATGCTAATTACTCTGCATATCTTTAGGCAAAGAACATAGAAACACAAGTTGTGAGCGGCAAATATCCCAAGTCACATCTCCTAACAGGAACATTGCAGTTTTTATCAATTCATTTCTTGCAAAATTCTGTTCACGATTCTTCGCTGCCATGGTCTCATTTGTTTTCATATGGCTGTGAGTCACAAACGGGTGTTGGGCAACAGACTTGTTACCATGGCAGTGACTGAAATTTATGTATTGTTAAGTTTGAAATATTTTGGCTGTACTTGGACTGCTAGTTTGAGTCAGGGGAAGGGTGAATAATGGATCAGAAACACCATGCATTGTAGTGTTGTATAAAAAGCAATGCAAACCCTGTGGATGATATTTATTTTCACCTGTATGTCAAACTCTTAACATAATTCTTGAAATGTAACTGGCTTTATTGTGAAGATTATCTGAATAGCATAGATGTAAACTCTTCTTCCCCAGGCTTTCACAGGCTTATCTGTCCGTGTGTTTATGGTACATTAGTTTGAACAGGGTAGACAGATCTGAGAGGGCCTGTAAGCTGTTGTATTTAGACAGAACACACAGTTGAACACTCAGGAGACCAGAGGCTCTTTGTTCCCATTTCCTCTACAACATTTCAGAGCAGAGTTAAGGGCATTTTTTTCCCCTAATTTATTTAAGCTCATGTGGTTTACAGCTGACAGGCTGCAGGGGCGGCATAGAACAGTGTTTGTGGTCCAGGTGATTTGTCATTAGTTGAGGTTCATTAGGGCTGACAGTGTATTGTTGGGCTAACTACTGATGTGAAACAAGGACATGAATCAGGCATATACACAGCATGGCACACTTGAAGTAGTGGGTGTTATTTATCACAAATTTCACTGCATTCAAGATTAATCATGTGTTACTTATTTATTATGGCAAAATAATTTGTTATTCATTCAAAACAATGTTTTGGCCCAACTGTATAAGCTTCAACACAAGTATTAAGTTTTATATTTTTATGATCTGAATGAAATACTTTTTTTTTTTTTAACTATCCAATCCCACTATAACCATGACAAATTTTGAAAACCCACTCTTTTGATCTGGCTTATCCAAAATGACAGCTGGCTGACCTAATTTCAGGCACCACCAGCACAAGCTAGTATGGATGAAAGGATTAGTTACAAGCATACAGGTATGTGTATTGACAGTAATTTCAAGTGTTTCAGCCTCTATGCACTCTCTTTCAGTCCGTTTTACAAAGCAGAGGTCATTTTAAATCATAAAAATTGGTGTAAAAGCTGTTGATTGTCTGTACAGATCTCCACTCCAGTGTCATGTAGATTATGTGAAACAGTCTGTCTATAAATTGGTCAAAGGTGTGAATTTGACAGTTGATTCCCATCAGTGTGTTTGTGACACCCCTTGTGATGGGGTGTTCCTTGCATAATTCAAACCCATGTGTGCTGGGATAGGCTCCAGATACCTGCGATTTTGAACAGGACAACACAGTTTGGAAAATGGAGTAATGGATTTCAGAAAATTTGTGACGCATTTCAAAAATGTGTGTTAATTTTATTGAATTATAGCTTAAACTATACATGACGCAACAAATGTGTGGAAACAATTAGTCGATATTCTTCGGAATAATAAACTTTTTTCAATCTTTGGTTGCAGAAAACATCCTTAGAGGTTTTTTGACTGGAGACTATGCTCAGGAATCCACAGTTTTGTACCTTTTTAATTTCAGAGGGTTTAATGACTCATAAGTGACATTCATTTCTCTGACAGCACGGTGTCAGGGAGACTTAAGCTCAAGCGGAGCATTCCCAAGCTCCTGATTTTGACAAATTACGTGATTTTTTTCTGTACAGTGTTTTATTCATGAATGTCAAATGCAGTTTTGCATCTGAACAAGGTCGCTTTTGTGTGGTGTCACTGATTGTGGCTGTTTAGTGGGTGTGGAATATTGTGTGATTGTTCACCTACTTGACAAGGCTTATAAACAAACCTTTGGGAAAACTGATTGAGTGCAGAGGGAATGAGCAAAGAGTGTCTTGGTTCACTGTGACATTTTTAGGACAGTATGCTTTATGTGTGCTGAAGTGAATGTTTTGTCACAGATGTCGACCATTTTTGCCACAACATGGCAGGGGGTGATACACGTAAAAACACATGTGACACTTGAGTTGCAAAGTTTAATGTGGGGAAGAACAAGCCTGCATGAGGGGAAAAAGACTGGACTGGACCCAGGACTTTACAATGACTCTGACTGACAGCTTCATTGCCTTGCTGGGCCATGGACCACTAATGTTCAAAGAGTAATCATTAACCTTGCTTTTTTCACCTATCAATGATTAAGGGCTTGCTTCTTTTTCTTTTACCTTAAATCACCCTCTCTTTTGTCTCTATGTACACTGATCTTATTTAATTTCCTTCTCCATCCCTGGGCCTTTCCTCACCTTCCTACTGCTCTAACCCTCTTCTACCCTTTCCTCCCCTGCTATCCCGGCACACTTTTCCTCTCCAGCTGGGTTTGTGAAGTCGCCAATGTCTGAGACTAAACTCACGGGGGACACCTTTGAGCTGTACTGCGACGTGGTCGGTAACCCCACTCCAGAGATCCAGTGGTGGTATGCTGAGATCAACCGAGCTGACTCCTTCAAGCAGCTGTGGGATGGAGCCCGCAAGCGCCGGGTATCAATCAACACCGCCTACGGCACCAATGGGGTTAGTGTGCTCGGCATCACGCGCCTCACTCTGGAGGACTCTGGGACCTATGAGTGTCGGGCAAGCAACGACCCAAGGCGCAATGACCTCCGACAAAACCCTGCCATCACCTGGATCCGCGCCCAGGCCACCATTTCGGTGCTACAGAGTGAGTGGTCTATGTCCCGCATTTGTAGGTGGTGAACGAACTTTTAATCCTTGTCCCAACCACTCCAGCTCTCAACAGCCTACCCCCACCTCAGTGAGCTCTGGCCAGGCAAAAATAAAACGCCCATCATGTTCAGAAAAACTAAAATCATAGAATATCTGAAAAAAAAACCGTTACTATCAGAATGCAAGTAATTTTTTTTTCTGTTTTAAACTCCCTGTCTCTTCCAAAATCCCTGAAGCATCTTGTCATGAATGACCACAAACCCAGGAATGTTCAAGTCTCTATCTACATTTCCCTCTTTCCGCTCAAACCAAACTTTTGCTCTTACTATCTCAATTCTGATCATTCTCTTTTTTTCCTCCGTATCCTAATTTCATCCATTTCATTTTCTTAGATTTATATGTGGATCTTACTCCCTGTGTTATTTCTTGCATTGTGTGAAATGTTTTATTTACTTCAAAGCCTTGCTTGCTCAAAATTCAGCGGAAACCCAGTGGTGCTTTGAAGTAATATTGCTTTTGATTTGGCTTTCTAACTGGGCACAGAGTAAATGGTGCTGTTAGAAGACACAAGGAGGGATCTGTAAGATGTGAAGGAGTGATTCATGCTGTCAACTCCATTCTTATAAAAGCTAATACTTTCACATTCATGTGTGGTAATCCAAAAAAGGATAAGACCACGGGAGAGCCATGAATGTCTCATCTCTGGTGCAGATGAGACGTAGAAATCACTTATTTCAAACAGTCTCTACAGGCATGCCTTTGCACTGTGTAACCTTGTGCCTTCTCAGCCATTCAGCGTGTGAGTGTGAATCAGTAATGACATTATATCTTTCAACCCTCTGCTCTGTGCACACAAACATTCAAACAAACTGAATTTCAACTGGACCCTTGTAATCTATACATGCTTCAGTGCTCTGCCCACTGGAGCACAGGAAGATGTGGAATGTTGTTAGTCATAGTGAAGCTCTCAGAGAAGCTTAGAGGAGTTAGATCCTTTCTGGCTCTTCTGATTGGACTGACAAATTTTCATTTCTGTGCGAGCCTCATGTGGTTTCATGTTTATCTATTATGAGAAGTGCAAAAGACAAGCGAGTCACTCTTGACATGCACTTGCTCCCCACTGCCACAGTGGAGTGCATCAAACTTGTAATTGATGTCATCTCTTTATATATTCTGTCATTACTGAGGAGTTAAATGTTCTTCCATATACATGTAATGTTCAAGTTCTTACATGTATATAACTGGCTCTTCAAAATAGCCAACTTTTGTTAATGCCCAGTTGGATCTCAGGAAAGTTTGGTAGCTTCTTTTAGCCTTTACCTGAATGTGAACTGTGCAAAGGAATACCCTGAGGGTCAATATTTTTCTCGAAAAGATTTTTTTTTATATAAGTACAAATCCTTCAGTTGAGTTTCTTACCCCTTCCCAAGTTATAACAACAAAGCATGCATGCATGAATAAAATCCACTGAAGGTGCATCTTTTTTACACGTTTTCCTGCATGTGCTTTGAGTGAAACATAAAATAAACCAAACTTTGAAGTAAGAATCAATAACAACTTCAGAATGGTTGTATATTTCAGGGGAAACATTTATTGCTTTGTTTATGTTAATAATTGCAACAATATGATTATCTCATTGATGTGGTAAGTATGGTAAGCTTAGTATTAAGGCGTGTACAGGTAAAATGGTCATCTCCAAATGCCCATTCGTTATCATTTCAGAACCCCTTTAGAAGGAACAGGTGACAGACTATTTCTAAGCATGGAGCACTGAGTTCACAGAGCCTTGTTTGTTTCTTCTCATGTTTAAGTTTTTATGCCATAGCTGAACTTAGATGCTGCTGACTGTAGCACTGATTTTTTTGTACACAAATTAAGGTGGTTTTGATCTAATCAAAATTTAAGCAAGAAAAACAAATTTGCATATTTGTCAAAATGTTGCAGTTGTGATCAGCTGTAAATTAAATTTCAATGACAGAAAGTTTTCATGGTAGAAAATCCAGAATTATGTTAAATGCAACAATAATGCCTTAGCTGCATTGTCTCTTTGAGTAGGTTTCACAAAAAAAACAAACACAGGTTTTCACAGAAGCATAGTGTGTTCAGGTGTAGGATGGGTCTCTAAGTGTATCTGAACATACAAATGGACATCAGAGTAATAATCTATGTTTTGCGAGTAGTTTCCAAGGTGCCTGTGTGGATTATGTTCAGCTTGATCTCACATGAAACACTCTTTGCTTTTGGAATTCATTGAGGCCAACATGAATTGGAGCTAAACACAGCTGGTTTCCCTGTGAAAATATAAACAGCTACTCCCCAGCCACTTATCTGGCCTACAATTGGTGTTTCATAACTAAAAACGCATATTTTATACACCATATCAATTCAAGCAATTACATACATCTCAATCTGTTATTAGTTCAGATAACCATACATTTAATAGAAAAAAGATAAAAGCGTTTTAATGGCACTTTGCCTCTTAACTGTAAGTACTGTATGTATAAAGTGTAGCTGTTGGCATTTGCAAAAGTGTTTGTAATGCAAAGGGGTTTTGTTAATGTATTTAAAACTTCAAATGACCTAAAAAGAAAGCATGGTTTCAAATAATTTAACATAACCATGCTGCCAGGATATCTACTATTTCAAATTGTGCCAGCACAGTTGCAAAGACATGGCTGAGATGCTGCATCTTCTATTGTTATTTGCCAAAATATCCTGATTTTAGTCCTTCCTCGCCTTCAAAGGTAATATAATTCTCCCTGAATAAAGACCTTGCCAGGTTGGTTAGTGTGTCTTAGCTACTTAGCTTAATTGACTTAATACATCTTGGCAAAATGAAGCAGCATGCAGCCTAACAAAAACAAAACTGGCACTCCTAATAAGAACCAGATGATGTTAAGATGAAAAAACACATTTGTGCTTTTAATAAAATACACCCTTTGACGATCATATCTGACAGAGAATTGGACAGGGTAACAATCCATCTACAGCACCGCATTGGAGCACCAGCAATAGGAAAAAAGGGGGGGGGGGGGGGGGGGGGGGGGGCTCATTTTGTGTCATTTAGAATGGTTTTATATGTGGTACCACCCTGATACGGTAATATATTATTCAGTAGTGACCACATTTTAAGTTGTGACAAGGTGTCCTACAAACAACCTTGTGGTTAAATTGCCCATGGACCACTGTGCCGTGTTTGCTAAATGTTAATTTATGTACCTCATGTTGTGTGGGTATGCATGTCTCAAAGATACTATTAATAGTACATGTAGTTCTGCTTAGTGGGGGAGCGAGGGATGTCAGGGGAGAGGGGAGAGATATCCCTTTAGCGACTGAGTATACAAAAGTGCAAGAAGGAGGTGCCATCACTGCTAAAATAAAGTCCCATCCAGTGTCAGCAGCCTTGCTTTACCCTCTCCTCCCTTTTTGCTTTACTAGTGGCAGTGTAGCAGCCAGTAGTAGGATTATGATGCGTCTCCTCACTGCTCCTCCCCTCAGGGGCTCTATCGTTGCCATGGTTGGCCCGCCCTGGAGGAGGAGGAGGGGAAGAGGGAGAGAGAGAGGGAGAGGGGGGCAGGGCAGAGAGGCCTTCCTGCTCACAACTCAAGGCAGAGCAAAGGGCGCCTCACTCTCAGATGACACCTCCTGCTTCCCCAAACGTCCTTGAGAAATGGACCTTGGTATTGAGTGGTAGCCAGTGAATTTAGCATTTTAGTGGGTGAAGTAATTCAGGCAGTCACTCAACAGTAATGTAATGTGTCAAAAGACTGTTCTGTCATATAAATCTTCAGGTCTTTAAGAACATGGCATTTTTTATTCAATATTCTGATAACATTTACAGAGAAGCTCAGATGCAAGAGAGCCTATCCGTTTTGCTTCTCATCTGTAGTTTATCTTCCGTCAAATATCCTATCGTATAAATATCTTTATGAACACGTTATGAGTGCACATCAAGAGCAGGAAGACACAGAAAGCAATAGAAAACAATTAAATATCTATTTGATGTACAATACAGGTTTTGGTAAGGTTTAACTTAGGCTCCTGACAATTATAAAATATGTAAGTGCTTTACTGACATTAATCAGGAAAACTAAGCACTCATCAGCTAAGTTTCATTCAAATTATTGTAACTGATTGTAGCCATTCAAATTCCTACTCATACACTCAAAAGAGGGATTCCAGCTGCATCATGTACTACATGTGCTTTTTATCTATGTGTTGAATTATTTTGTATCTTTTAGACACCCTCCCACACAGGCTGTAAAAAAAACAGTACACAGCCCATAGCTAATACAACATGGGAGGAAGCATTTAGGCAGCATTGAGTCCCTGTTCTGTGATAAGGTTTGACTGTCTCTGTCTTCCAGAACCAAAGATCAATGCCTCTGATCAGATCATACTGTCAGCGGACAGCTCCAGCAAACCAGTTATCCTGCAGTGTAACCTCACCACTGCACACACTCCGCACAAGGAAAGCTTCTGGATGAAGAACGGACAGGAGATCCCTAACACGCGGACAGAGCAGAGGCATACACTATACAGGTGACAAACAGCTTTACCTTTATGCTGTAACTAGATCATACTTTGGGAGATCAAAACAGACAACAAATCTTCAACCACTGGAAGACTGATTGAGAATTTTGCTCAGATTTATCTCTGTAACATTGGAGAATACAACTTTAACTGAGATAAAGGCACACGATGTATGTTGTCTGGGTGAGACATCAAAGAAGCACTCAAATCATCTTCGAGCTATTAATAAACAAAATTCAATATTTTACCATCAAGTGTTTTACTCAAGGGTTAAGTTCTTTATCACAGGGACACAACTCTTGATTTCCAGTTGAATACAGAACTGTAAGGTTTAGAAGCTACTATTTTGTGTTCAAAAGCATTCCCTTGATTTTTGTCAATACTAAAATAAAACTATGCTATGTCCCAAATTGCGTATCTACACTGACATTAATAGCACTGTGTACACTCTGCGCTTACTGAAACTGTGCACAAAGTCCAGCCATTCACAGCTGTTCTTCTGCTTTTCTTTGATTGTATCCATCATCTATTGTTTGATCCTTTCCCGCCCCTTCCTCTACGTAGCAAATGTGGGGATCAGTAAGTTTAAAAAACATCTACTATCCCACACTCAACTTTTTGACTGTTTTGAGTGCGCCAGCTGAGAAATCAAAGTGCACAGTGTTTTCCCATACTTTTAGTGTAAAAGCACTTTTGCACTCAAAACACCAAGTGTGAGTGCAGAAATGTGCGGTTTGGGACACAGGACTAGAAAAAATCTGAATCTTCAAATGTATCAACTACCTGAATCTTGCAATATAATCATACTACAAGCACCAAATATCCATATTCCAACTAAATATAAAAAGAAAACTCTCTCTAAAAAGATAACCCTTCCAGTTTGACTCAACGCACTGATCATGATGTGTGTTTATCACATTGTTTCTGCTCTTAACATTTTAGAGGCATTTTGTGTTCCTGATTTTATCACGGTACCGATACCGTGATGTATCTTAATTAGGGATGGTGGTACTGGTATCCATATCAGGTATCGGGCCCGATAGCAGCCGTATTTTGAGGTATCGGTACTCGTGAAGGCTAATGGTGCCTACTCAAGGCAAAGAAATCCTATGTCGTAACCCCTCCCCCCACGAAGTTAGCCCTACATGTTGTGGTTTGACACAACAGCAAATGTGCCTTAGGTCCTATTCAGACAACTTGAATGAATCAGGGAGAGTTATTAGTTAAACTGTTTTATTTAAAAATGTAAACTCTCACAGTTGTTAGTTTTATTTTGTACTTTAAATTTAATCAAAAACAAATCCTAAACTCAGAAAAGAATGTTTGTGTTGAATCTTGGACTTGAAGGCAGAGTGGCTATGCTGTCTTTGTTTAAAATGATCTGTCACTGTAATTGAAATTTTCTGTATCACAAGGACTAGTGGTATCAGTGCTCAGTATCAGTAAGTACTCAAGAGGGAGTTTTCATACCAGTATCGATCTGAAAAAAGTGGTATCAAACAGCCCTAATCATGTTCAAGTGCTAGTCATTTCTCCCCCTAAATAACTATTTGTGATGCAAGGCTCTTTAACTGTGATGCTGAACCTGCTTTGAAACATTTCCCAAGATCCAGATTCACAAGAAGACAACTACTCACTTTTTTGTGTATTTGATTTCCCGAAAAAATGACACATTACCTCATTGCCTGAAGCCAAGAATAGAGATATACCTATATACCCAATTAGGAAAAGAATGCCCATAGCCTAAGGTATCAACTAGTTGTTAGTTCCTGCTGTCACAAAGTATAACCATTGGAGCACAAAGTTACTGTCATCCCCGTAGACATACCACAGACTCTCCCTAGCCACAAGATAAGACCAATTGGTCACTTCCTTGTCACATTAAATCAGTGATACTCTGAAGATTACAGCTAAAATGCCTGTGGTGCCCTTTCCTGCAGAATCCAGAGCTGCTGTTCCATAATATAACAGCATTATGCCAGCGTTTTGTCTCCCATGGCCTTGAATGCCCCTCAAGCCTTCACTGCTGTAGTCGCAAGTAATTACTAGAGCTAAACTGAAATTAGTCGACTTTATTTACTTGTCTACTTTTGCTGTAAGTAACTGGTATTTTATATTTTTTGGAATAAGTTTTGTTTTGTTTTTGTTGCAGAATCACTAAACCACGGGCAGATGACTCTGGGGAGTACATGTGTGTTTACACATTCACCATGGCACCAAATGCAAATGCAACAATTGAAGTAAAAGGTAAGTTTCAATTGTAGAAGGATTAAAACTAAACACACGTGCTGCTATTACTGTTGATTCTTTGTAGATTAATTGATTGAAAAATCTACAGCCCTAGTTTTAAGACATGAAAGTGTCATCTGTGGTTTCATCCAGTGATGGAAGGATAAAGGTATCCTGAAAAAGTTAACTGCCCAAAGCTGTTTAAAGAGAGTCCTTGTTGACAAAGTTGTTTGAAATCATCCAGTGCAGCGATGATGACAGGGCAAACCGGAGGCTGTTGTCACTCTTGGCTTTCACTGAGACGACACTCTAGTTAAATAGACAGGCACTGCACATGTTCACCAAAACGTGCAAACACAAAGCTCGATAGGAACGTCTGTGAGAACCCATTTTATACATGGATACAATTAACAATTCAAGGCTGTAAAAATTCTACTTTGTTCTAAAGAATCATTACGATTTAAGTAGAGAGAGTTACAAGGACAGTCGATGACTCAAAAAACTGACCAAAGCTGTCGGTTTCATTCAAGCTGACAGGGAAGGCATCCACTTGAATAAGGAATCTTGTCTGACAAAGGGCAAGTGAAACCCTGTTCAAGAGAAGCTTGCCCGTTTGTAGTGCTTAAGCCAATTTGCTGTGGCATGGCTGCGGTGCATACTGAGCATGCCCTGCCTCTTATTCTCTGGCTATCTTAAAGCACTTCCTGATTACATAACATGGGTGATGACCGTGTGTGCAATGCTTTCACTGGATTGTAAGATGATGGGACTCATCGCCATTCAAACTGAAGTGTCCTAGCCGTCACTAGACTGCAGGCCTGTGACTGTTGAGGCTTGCTTTCTGTCCCCTGGAGAGAGAAGTCAGTCTTTTAACTAAATTGATGATGCATGGTTTTGTCCTTTAAAGAGGCCTACATTCAACAAAGACTAAAAAGATTACAGCGACAGAATGTTTGACATCAAAATTGGAGACCCCTGTTGTACCTAAACATTTTCTTCAGTTCTTAAAGCTTTGCCATTTTTTTGTCATTTCAGAGGTGTTATAGATCTTTTGTGACCCAGGTAGCAAGCCCACTATTATGCTAGCCAGCTTTGCAATGCGCTTCTGGCAGCAGTTCACTGAGATCCCTCGCCTACAGTGTCCTTGGCACACTCATCCTTGCAGGACTCGGCTCAGAGGCAACAGATGGAGGGTTCTGTGATGTTGTAGGATTAAGGCTCTGAATCCAGTCCCCGCCATCTCTGTGGCAGGCAGTGGACTTTATTGTCTGTGATACTAAGCTTACCACAGATACATATTTGGTGTCCAATCTTCCTCTAATGTTCCTGAACGTTATGCATATTTCTCTGAGACAATGGTTTAACATGCACACCGACAAATTCACATTTTCTGCTTTTGTTCAAGTTTGTACATTTGACAAAGGCTATTAAAATCCAAATATGAGACTAATTTAAAAAGACACCTAATGTTTTCTTTTAATTACATCCTATGTCATCTTAATCAGCTCTTTTCTATTCTCTCTAGCAGCTTTGACCTCGATCCTCCTCTCACATTTATGTGACACCTCACCTCTGTCTCGCACAGTCAGATTAGTGATCATTGTGAGCACAGTTGGGCGATTGAAATGAAGGTTTCCGCCTGTTTTAGCTCCGCTCTGAGGGTTGAGGGTTGTCTTTGCACTGTCAGTCACTGACATAATACAGTCTTGATAAGCACAACGAGCTTGGCCACACCCCCACTCCCGGGGCACGTGTGCACCATAATTAGAGCAGGGTGATGTCATCAAAGAGCTCAGACCCCCTCCAGCACCATTATCCTTGAGCAGCAGAAAAATGCTCACACCAGGCCTCCACCTTATCCTGCTTAATTGCATGGAAGGAATTATTGTAATTTTGAGGATTAGTGGGAAATAAGGAACTGTTATCTTCTTGATGCCGTGCATGTCTGTCTCACCTTGGGGAGAGACTCTGTTCAGTTGATGGATCAGTTTGATTTATTGCAACGCTCTGTGGCATATGTCTAAAATTATTTCACTTGAAACCTTTGAGTCACTTTTTTAAAACTATTCTCACTTTTTCATTAATCAGGGTCAATTCTCTGTGCTTTTCATTGCTCAAAATCTCTTTTGTGGAATTTGCTGTAGAATTATTTTGAATGGGAACATCTGGAAGCTCAAATAACATACTGATCCTCCCTCTTTCATGACCTCATTATGTATTGTACTGAAATGCTTTATCTCTTCTTGAGTATTAGTGCTTTTCTCATGGGTTTGATGATAGTGGTGGCGGTGGTGTGGGGGCTGGGCATGCCAAAACAATAAGTACAAAGAAAAAAGAGCTGTTTTATTAAGAACTGTGCTGCACTGGTCTTTGCTTAGATTTAAGCAATGCTGTGTTCAGGCATGGTGGAGAGTTGAATTAGATTATTTTGTCTCTAATCTCTGCCAAACAGAAACCTACTATAAACCAATAACTTATATTTGATACCAAGAAAAACCCTTTTTATTTTGAACACATCATTACAAAGTTACAAGTTCTGACAGCACACACCAACATTTCTGGAGCTGTAGACAAAAAAATAGAAGAAAAAATAATAAGTACCACAGAAAAACCCTTTTAATACAAGCTAAATCTGCCATCTGTCATTTTTTAGCTTTTTGAATAAGAATGAAAAGGAAAACAAGAGATGACTGTTAAGTGAGTGAGGAGGGGTTACACTGAAAATGTAAAAAATCTGATACAAAACAAATCCAGTAATCCTTGTGTGAGTCATTAAATAGAGTTCTGATGCCACTGTAACTAAATGATGCATTGTAATACATTTGAAATTTGAAAATGCCTGAAAAGAGCTTGTTAACTGAGCTTTTTCTCCAAGTGATGAGGAATTCAAAGGAAACTAAGCAGCTTCAGTGAATCAACCCTTCTATAGAGGCTCTTAATTACACTCCTCTCACAGACGTCTGAATAACACGTACTATTACTATAGTCAGAACAGCCAATCATGCTTCCCTTATTCATGCCATCTGTTAGGAGTTACAACAGTCCTTTGTGTGCCTTACTTCTGCCAACTCAGCTAATGATCAACTTTATTTATTATTTTATTTCGCCTGTCCAGCAAAACCTGAAGTCATTGGCCACAAGCGGAGTGAAAATAAAAATGAGGGAGAAGATGCGATGATGTACTGCAAGTCTGTTGGTTACCCACATCCCACCTGGACATGGCGTAAAGCAGATGGCACATCCTATACGGTAATTATACCTTGGAACATATAAATTTAAGTATAACAGTGAGACAAAGAGCAGACAGAGACACAGAGTTAGAAAGGAGGATTTAGGTAGATATAAGAGTGGAAATTCAGCAATGCATCAGTTCCAAATGAAGCAGCGTCTGCATGTTTTCATCTAACTTCATAATTAACATTGTGTTTCAGGATATTGACAACTCCACTGGACGCTTTTTCATCACCAACAGAGACAACTACACAGAGCTCAACATAATAAACCTGGATATAAAAACAGACCCTGGAGTATACCAATGCAACGCTAGTAACGTGATTGGAAACACTGCCCAGACCACTATACTACGGGTGCGCAGCAACCTTGCACCGCTTTGGCCTTTCCTGGGTGTGCTAGCTGAAATTTTAATCCTAGTAGTCATCATTGTTGTGTACGAGAAACGCAAGAAGCCAGATGACTTCATTGATGGTAAGCAAACATTTTCTCATTGCTCCTTGAAGGAAGAAATTATAGTTAATCACTAAGGAGAGTAGATCTGTTTGTGTTCAATTTACTAAAATGAAATTCAAACTTCCTGGTGTGTCCAAGTTTCTGTCAAGCGTTGCACTTTTGTTTTTTTGTTTGTTTCAAACAATTAACCAACTTGTGTGCTGTTCTAACGACCAAAGTCACAGCACATTTGTGTCTGTGTTGGGAGAGGACTTGATAAACTTGTGGGGGTATCAACCTGCAGGCTGCAGCCGACTATATAACTTGATTAGTTATTATTCTTTTCCCTCCTCCCTTCTTTCCAAATGGCAACATAATCTTAACGGGTGGTAAGTGAGAGATCCTGCATGATTCTGGAGATTGTTTTTTTTTCGTCAGTTTGTATGTTTCCACAAGCCATTCAGAAACATTATGATCTTTACCAAATTATTAATACTGTGACATACTTTTATCTGGTCCGAGAAAAAACTTGTTTTGAAGTCTCTTTTTCTATTTACTTGACCCTCAAAATTTAATATCTCACAGGTGATATGTTTTGATTTGAGTTCATGCGTTTTCAACAAATCCGAAAAACAAAACAAAAACAAAACAAAGAAAACCCCTGCTTTTTTCCAAAAAGATGTCCTTTGAACTGAAAGTGAAATTGGCAGAAAAGTAAGCAACAGACAACTGATGAAAATGCATTTACAGTTACTTTTACTTCTTTGTATTTTATTTCAAACTACCAGCATGCCTTCATTCAGTTTTACTCCAATTTGGTAGATGAGGTCCTTGCTTGCAAAATACACCTGGTTTAACTTTTCTTCAATGGATGGCAAATAGGTTACTATGTAGCTTCAGTGGGACAGGGCAGAAATACAAAAAAAAAATAAAAATAAATACTTAGTTGTGCTTATTTTGAAGTCTCTACCTGCATATCAAAATAGCACATTGAAGACATAGATTATTTGCATATTACTGCATTGAAAATAGTGCCCCCACTGTTTGCCTTTTAGATCCAGTTATCTGATCAGACGAACCCTATGTATGGGAATCCAAACCCATCCAGTAGAGCTACAATAAGGCTGCACAACAATGTTGTTAGATTAAATTAATTCATCAATACATTAATCAATCGGACTGAAAACCTGGAGAAATGCTATCAACCATTAGTTTGTGAGGATGAGGAAATAGTGGAGGTAAGGTTAAAAGTTTTAACTCAAGATAACAAAAATAAGGAAAACTAAGGATAAAATACAAAAGAAAAAAGTATTAAAACAATAAAAAACTGAGATGTAAACAGTTAAAATAAACCAGGAAATGTAATAAAACAGCAAACGATAATTTAGAATTAATAGGTAAAATAATATCATTATTTCAATACGCAACAATTTAGGATCCCTTCATGGGATCAGCCTTTCCATTTCACAAAATAAATGGCCCATGCATCGCTTGGTGGTCAAAATCTCAAGATAAGAATGTGACAAGATCAAAATGTCTCGAAAGCCCAAAGGCATTTCCAGCAACGGTGAAAAGGTTTCATCTGACCTCTACTCGTGTGGCTATGTCTCCCTTTCTTTTTGGTAGAAAACACGAACACATACAAGCCAAAAAACACAGCAGTCACCCTGCTTACAATGGATGCATCAGCGCTGGTGGGCAACAGCTGTAGGCTGTACTGTCAACGGAGTAAATAAATAGAGCTTCAGGGTACATCCTACACTTCATTTACCTCCAAGAAGAAAACAATAACTTTGTCAAATAAGACCACAAAAAAAAAGAAAAGTAAATAGACCTGTTTTGGGCTTCGGGGGTTCAACTAATGTAAACAGTTTCTGCTCCCTGCTGTCTTGCTCTAAATTCAGCGCATGCACAAATATCTCACTCAGATCCAATGAACTATTAATTAATCAAATGAAAAATGACTTGATAAAAGTGAAATTTCTTACATTTATGTGTCATTACAAAATATCAACCATGTAACGTATTGGGTAATTTGATTTTTATTGCTCCATGAGACTTTTTTGTTGTCGCCAATCAATATTATGCTAATCAACATTAACCAGTATTTAAAAATAAAATGTATCTATGTTTTTCCATTTATAATATTCTTTAAACATAAATAATAATATATCATTTGTTACTCATTTATCAAAACAACATTAGTGCATGGACTAGACTCATGTTTGTGACATGTTTAAATGGTAATAACCTGATTTCTTAAAAAAAAACAAAAAAAAAAACAGAAATAAAATGTAATATTAAAAAATGCTTCTGCACTTACACACAAGCACACACTAAAACACACATGCACACAAATGAATCAACTCGAGTAAGCTCTGTGCATGGATGGCCTCTCGTTTGGTTTCATCTACCGGAAAAATGAAGCGATTAAGTTGGATTATATTTGCCATGTTTATGCCATTCAAATCAGGAATGAGGGCTCCCTGCTCACGATGCACAGCCTCTCTAAAATCTCCTTTTAGCATCCCGTATTCCCAGCGGTCTTTGCCCCTGTCTGCGTGCATTATGAATTTGGTCTCTTGACGGCTTAGCTATTTGAACACTTCTATTCTTCACCGCCGAGGGCTCTGAGACAGGGACTGACATTTCTATCTCATGTTTTAAAAACCAGATGCTAAAATGACAAATTTTTGCTGTGTGATCATCAGCTGAATACAGCTTATTTCATGTAATAGCACACATTGACTGAAACCATGTACTGTATTTTAAGTTACATAAACAGCTTACAAAAGCAAATGACATCAATTGTAAAACAATACTATGATTTACTATCAACTGTCAACCCTCACCTTGTAAAAGTCTGTTATTTGTTATGTGATTTCAAGGCCATCATAGTACAAACGGTTTGTGCTGTTTAGATATAAGGTGTGAAACTCACAGATGTTCCTCCTACAAGCGATCACAGACCCATTTTTTCGTCTAACATTATTATTTATTGCCATAATCTGCTCCATATTAATGCCATGGAATGCTGCTAATGCTGCTAATCTTGGACTTATAACTGCATGGAAAATACCTCACTGTGACCAGTTACTGACTCTTTGACACATTTCATCTTTATGCAAAACACCAACCACCATGTCAACCCTGAGGCTGTTGATTTTTGAACTAACTGTCACTCACTGCAACAACTCTCACAATTATTTACCAGTTTCTCTTTCTGCAGTGTTTATTACTGTAACATTGTAATGTGTGTAAACATTGCATTATTGTATTGTGAGACAAATATGTGTCTACTTTGGTCCATCTAGGAAAGCTATCCTGTCAAGTCACGTCTAATTATTGTTATTATTGTTAACGGTAGATATAATAATCATTTTACAAATGCATATAAACCACTCTAGGAGATAGGAAATTGATATATAATGTCTAGATGCTGAGAGAGAGCATTTGAAGAGATTCATCTTTCTACGCCAAGTCAGTCACAGTATCACACCCAAGTACAAGGCTCATCCGAAACCATTATGAAATTACTGAGTGTAATTAAAAGATGGCTTTAAGTGAGCCATCTGTAACCCTCCTACACATATGCTCAGTCTGAAATGAATAGAAACCCCATGAGAATCAGCTGGCATGGGAGGTTAAGTTTACAATGCAAGGCGTAAAAGATGTGGTTACACTAAGACCATCCCACATACCCAACATTATTATTATTATTATTATTTTTTTTTTTGTAATTAATTAATTTTTTCTACATTTCAGGCCTTTAAATACAAATAAACAGTGTTAACCATTTTAGAAAAATGTAGCTGTTTTATTCCTGAATGGGCTTTAATTATCTTACAGGGAGACTTTAAAATCCAAAAACCCTTTAATTGCACTAAATTCACACAGCTATGTTTGCCTGCTGTGTCCTCTCAGAGTCTGTTTATCAGACACAAAGCCTGTGCATACAAAGCTGCTCAGCAGCTGACTCCCGTGTCTGTGATGTCAGAGCTTCCCACCAGTGCACGACTATGCTGCACTAGTATTCAAGGCAATCTGTGCTTTCAGCTGCATTATCACAAAATATTAATGTTCACTGACAAATTTCTGAACCCACCTCGTGTGGTAAAATAAAGGCAACTTGGGAAAAATCTTTACATTAAAGACACTGTTGGAGTAAATGTACTGAAACATGAAACTTGAGTGTTTATCTAACACCTCTCTATTCTATTTTTGTCCTCTTTTCCTCCTCATGCCAAAGATGATGAACCAGTTGGACCAATGTAAGTACATGCTCACTGGTTTATATTTTTACATTTGAATGATTCTTTCCTTAGGTCACTTAATCCTGACTACAGTACCTCTTTCCTAGGAAAACGAATTCAACAAACAACCACAAGGACAAAAACATTCGCCAGAGGAATACAAAATAAGCAATTTACCCAAGTAAGACGCTGTTGTAGAGCATGGGGGCTAAATATAGAACTCTCTGGGAGGATTATCCATAGTCACGCCTTCTCTTGATTTTCTCTTTACAGACGAGATGGCTAAACTGCGTTTTTTGGACTACAAGAAGGTGTCAGAGGTGGATGGAGCTCCAGGCAGTTTTGAAAAAAGCATATCTTGTCTCATTTTACGAGAAACAATATCAGCATAACACTGGCAACAAAAAGAAGATAATGGCTGTCTTAAGCATGCCTTATTCAGTCTTAACGTGGAGATTTCAGGATGACGAATAATGACTAAAACCACCACAAAGGTGTACACATTTTTAATGTGCTGTTTGTGTCTCCTTTATTGATTTCATCATATCCTCAAATGAGGCGATCCCTTTTGTATTACATATCATGTACAATGCATGCAAGATGATAACGCAATAGGATACTCAGAATAGACATTTTCTGTTGTTATCCCTCGTGTGGCTTTTTTTGCATCTGAAATGACCTATGTTTTTTATGGAGTCATCCCTATTTAAATATATATATGTATATTTATATATACATATATATGTATAGTTAGTTTTATTCTTGAAAATTTGTACAGCATATCATGGTCAGTTAACTACGTTTGATTTTGTGAAGCCCACTTTTAACAGAACTTTTATTGTGAAGCAAGGGCTTCAGTGACTGGCAGTATTTAAATTTAATTGAGAGTGATTACAGAAAATGACTACTGTGTGTTTAACTATCTAAACAAAAATGATATGTGTATTATTTTTCTTTTCTTTCCAGAGTAACTTAGGTGTCTTGTATATGTTTAAGTATGAGTGTTCAAATGATAGGAAATCTGTAAAAAGATATTTTTTTTATATTTCCCTATTTCATTTATTGATTTTTATTTTTATTTTCTTCTCTCTCTAACTGTATAGCATGGCTATAATCCTATGCAATATGTATTCTTAAATAGATATATGGAGGGCAGTTTGTTTTACTCAGTGAAGCTTTAATATTGTGGGAATCACTTGGAGGCGGGCATAGCAAAATTCACTGCTGTAGCTGCATGACTCCTGTTTCAATACAATGTATCCATGTGTGTTGAGGTGGAAATGGACCTGCATCAAGGTTGGAACAGAGGGACCAGAGTATATAGCCACGATCAAACATATGAGTGAGACCAATATTTTTTTTCTGAATAAAAAGTTTGAAATTCTTTTATGTTTGAGATTGTTTTTATTTTTACTGGCTAATTTTAAATCATTTTAAAGCTTACTTTCATGCTTTATAACTGCAAACGTATAACACCATTTCAGGAAAAAAAAAAAAACACCAGCAACAGAGTGATAAACACTCCAACACCAACAGGCACTGCCTACACACACTGTATAAGAAAGAACATATTCACTGACTTGACCTTTCGCCTTCAGCTGTGGTTGAGATTCTTCACTCTTCAAGCATTTTCCTCAGCTCCCCCTCCACCTTCTCCACAAAGGCAGGAAAGCTGGGATCAAGAAGGCACATACGCAGGATGGGCTCCAGGTCAACTTGGGCCAAAGAACTGTGCTGATACACTTGAGGCAGTGTCACAGGGGTCCCTCCCATGAAGTGCTGTAAAGGGTGTATGAGCAAATATGTAGAAGAAACAGCTGATGTCAAGAAGACGTAGCCAATGTTATGACACAATTGATGGGGGCATTGAAATGACTTAATTGCAGCATGGATGTGATATGTTATATTTCTCAATTTAAACAGTGATACCTGGGTGAGACGTTTGATGGACAACGATCCGTCGACAACCCCAGGCTCAGCTCCAGCAACCTTCCCATCTGAAGTCTGCAGACATGCAGTTACATGGAAAGGAAGAAAAAAGATGTGATGAACATGATAGCATAAGGCTAAGAAGCCAATCTATGGCTTCATTACTAATTGACAGATATCCTGCCCTCAAAGCCCTTTCATCTTCACTGTGAACTCCTTCAGTGTGTCTGTTCGCCTAAAGGTCAGAGTCAGACCAGCGGCAGGGTCCGTTCCTTTCACAGTCCTTCCATGTTGAATGCCGTAAGCTGTGTTCTCCTTTGTAGTACAAATACTTTCCTCTGAGTCTCAATGTAACATACATAAAAGTCGAAATAAATCAGTATCATTCAACACCGTGCAAATAATTTCTTAACTGGGACAACTTTTTCCTTGTTTCACTCTGATGGTTGTTTTTTTTTAAATCAGTTTATGATTGTATGACATTCCTGTGTGTTAGTGTGTTTACGAGGAGAAACACTATTTGATGTATTTGGATTGATAATGGATTCATGTACAGCACAAATTGTATCTCAGTCCACCTGCTGTAGCCTCTGTCACCTCTAATGATACAGTATTGTAAATAGCACCATCTAGTGTGCTGAATATGGACACTGTTCAGAGAGTAGTGTGGCAGTAACTCTTGACTAGTTTTTAATGTCCTTTGCATTAACAAATACATCTGGGAAAAGTTTTTTTTTTTTTTTTAATTAAAAAATACTCTGCAAAAGTTCAGATTTGAGCTGGACAATAGTGCTGGATAGGAATTAAGTTTTTATTTCCTCAATTATTAGCCACACCTGTTTGAGGGGTGCAGACTCCCCAGCAGGGGTCTGATTAGAAGGTGGCATGGTGTCTTTCTGCGTAGTGACAGGTATGTACTCCATCAGTTTTTCCACGGCACTTGCACACTCCTTGATAGCCTCTGCCTTGCTACTACCATCAAACTGCATCCTCATCATGCGGCTCTCTCCCTGCAGGGATCCAAAAATACATTCAGTTTGTTTCTGTCACTCTAAACTGTGCCAATGACAACACTCACAGGTTTTCAAGTTAGTTTTGTGAGTCAGCATGACATTAAGAAAAAAAGGACTTTGGGGAAAAGACTGTGAAATTTAATTTTTATGTAACTTATGTTTTAATATTGACTTCAACAGCACATTTTCTGAATAAGTTTGAGACTGCCCTGATTAACATTAGATCTATCACTTCATACAGCACACCTACAGTGTTACATTTTCTCTCTTTTTGTAAAATAATGACTCTCATCTTCCATGGGAATCCATATATAGCCACAAACTTTAAGAAAATACTACTCTTTGTAGGAGTTTGATGCACATCATGACTCACCCTCACAGTAAATCGAAACATGAGGTTATCAGATTTCTGGTGTACTTTGAGAGAGTTGGAGGTGCAGAGCAAAGGCATTGCATCCTGAGGAGAACACAAAAACATGAATTCATCAACAGATGGAGAAAAAAAACACTGTAATCAAAGGCTAAATGAACTCACCAATCACACAGATAAATGAACAAATACATTTCTGTTGAATGAAAAAATTGCACTTATTCTCTCTTGCATCAAGTTCAGTAAAAAGAAGGAAAGTGCTTGACTTATACTCAATCACATGAAAATCACAAATCAAAGATATTGTGGTTTTTATCTAGCTGACAGGGAAAAACAGTTACCTAAAACTGTCTGCAGGGGTCTCTGTTTACCCAGCAACATCAGGGTTGATGTTCTGTATAGGTTGTTAAATATGAACAATCTAAAAGGAAGACAATAGCCTAGCATTGTGAACGACCTATTTGTTGAAAGTGATTTATAAATACACTGGCTCTGCAGTCTCAGGATACAGACACTGTTGCCCTTGACATGACGACACTGTAACAGAGACTTTTGATTGAAGCCACTCTGAAGGGCTATCATAGTTTCATCTGCAGATGTTACCATAATACACCACAGGGTTATAAAATAGACTAATGAGTTAGTAAATGATGAGAATCATATTCTATGGCCCCCAGCTCACAACTTAGTTGAAGACATGTGCGATATTTTTGGCAGGCAACGACACAGCGCTCATCATCGTGTCAGATGTGGGAATAACTTTTCACAGAATGCTTCCTTCCCTTCTGTAGTGTCTCATAAATTCGACATAAATCTTTGCCAAGAACAAGTACAGCTGCTCTGGTGGTTTGTATTGTGCCAATATTTTTCTAAAACACTTTAATGGTTGGTTTCCCTTTAAATGGTCACCATCTGTTGCATGCTCAACATGAATGAATGCCAGATGCATATGCATTTACAGATGACTGGATTCTTTCTGTTGGATGGAGTCTGTTAAATCATAATACCCATATTTTAGTGAGAACACTAAAGCTTTGCAGAACCACTTTGATTCCTCTGACAGGGGAAACTTCTGTTTAGTTTAGTTTTTCAAAAGTTTGCTTCTGACCTTGTGATGTAACCTATGGGCCAAAGTTCTCTGCATTAGAAGCTGAGTATTCACTGCACCAATCTACAATAGACCGGTCCATCATCCTTGGAGAAAGCTCTCTGCAGCCTGACCTGAATATCTATCTGCCTCTGCACCCTGGCACAGCAAGATAGCCGTGTCACCTGCCAGTACTTCATTAATAAAGCACTGAATAGGCCCTCAAATTTCTCTTGTCTGCAGCTCAGGTATTCACTTCTTGTCTTAAGGCCACAATAACGTTTAAAACCCTTGAGTTAGTACTTTTTTGGCAGACTTAAGAGTGTAACACACATACAGGTTAGGTGCAGGAAAATTGGTATAATACAGTAGTTTTCATTATTTGTGTCCTGGAGTGTATTCCTATCTAGCCCTGCTTTTACTTTAATAGTTTGTACCAACTTTTAAATGAGCATTTTTGTTTGATTTATATCTATGCATGAAAACAAAAACAAATAGTGAGTCCATGATATTTAAGGCACATAGAGATAATCTAATTAAGTCTCAACTTGTAAACAAGCTAAATAAACAAACAAATCATTTGAAACTTGAAGAAGTTGAGAGTGAATTACTTCATGTCTTCAATTTTCCCAAAATAATATTTCGGGAAAAATGTTTTGCAGGAGATACTTCACTCAAAAAACAAAACCATCCAGGGACATCCCTTTAGATTTGAGCTGAAAATGTCAAGTAGTATTTTATATGGATTCCCTCAAGCCCTTTATTTAGAGAGCAAATTTCTTTTTATAAATTCAAAAATATCCTCAGCTCATCCTTGGTATATGTCATCATATTGTTATTACTGTAAGAGTGTACATACATTTGAATTCTTGTACACTGTACCCTTCAATTTCAAACATTTAAAAAATATTATTATTATTATTATTATTATTATTATTGTTGTTATTATTATTATTATTACTACAGAGCTTGAAGCCAGGGCCCGTACCACAATGTTAGGAGGAATGACACTTACACAAGTGCCTATGATAAAATTTGACTGATGTATTCTGTGTTGCAACTATTGGCAGTTTATTTAAATATTGATGTTTAGGAGGATACTATGTTTGTTTCTGTGGGGAAAAATAATCTTGTAAACTGGTATTGGTGAGGAAGTGAAGCAAATGTTTGGTATCAAATCACACATAGAGAAACATGTTAGGTTAAAAAAAAAAGAAGAAAAAAAAAGAAAGCGACCTTGAAGCCAAGTATAAATACACAGACAATGTGCCCATATCCAAGGAACAGGTTTCAGTCTTATGTAGTGTCATCATGGTCTGTGGCAACACCTAAAACCAAATGCAACAAAGAACATGGCCACAAAGTCAACTTACCAAGCTTTCGTCACCTTGCATCACAAGCAAGAGTCCAGAGTCCAGTATTTGGAGGGAAATTCCTGGTTCTTTCCCATTAGCCTCATACACCTGGTGAAAAAAACACAAACCAGTGCAAAGTTAGTTAACAATCAAATTGTTTTGAACAGGCCACCTTGCCATATTCAAGTAAGAACAAGCAATCTATGAGCACAAAGTACCACACTAATATTTTTGTCCTCAGACAATTGGGTGAATGTGTTCTTTTGTTTACGGTCAACCCTAATCTTTACACACACAAATTGTTTTCCTAGTAGAAGAGTCGTACGTATGGTGTGCAATAACACCTCATTTCAGTTTAAGCAAACACGACTAACAACCATTAGTGAATCTCTCTGTTCTTCAATGATCCATGCCTGTCGTCTTAGTTAAGACACAGCTCAGGCATGCCACCTAGAGTCGATGCAGTAAAGGACAAAACAGAGCCCTGTTATCTACACTTCTATTATGTTTTAAGTCGGAACATATCAAATATACAGATGCCTGTGTTTCAAGATCTCTGGATCTTTTTAAACCAAACACAGACTAAACTATAGAAAAAAGGAAAATAATACAAAACTTTAAATGATGATATTTGACTAGAGTCAACATAAAAGTGCCAGCTGGGAAATAAAGCCTTTTGTGTTTAATATTGCAAAGAGTCTGAATCCAAAATCCCATCAATATAGTTCATTTTTGACTCAACAGAAGATAAAAGTGCTTCCCTAAGCTCCTGCTGTTTGCACAAACACACATTTCTGTGATTAAAAGTCATACAAAATTCTCTTCAGTCACATAAATAAAACACAAGTGTACTCATTAACGCTGTGAAAAAGAAAGACTTATCACTCAGGCAAAGGTGTACATAGCAAAGTTATGGATCACCAAATCCATTAAGTTGTTAGTTGCAGAATCCTGATTTGTCCATGTCTACGTTCCAACCCAATCTTTATTTACGGCCCCCAAATATGTAAATTTTACCAAATCATCACAGGGCTGTTCAACTTTAGAGTAAATAAAAAATTAAACATTTATTTAATCAACCTCAAAATTGCACAAGAGAGCTGAAAACACACATTTTTACTTGGATATAGTTGTCTCTTTTTATCTTGTGGTTTCTGGAAGTTTTAAGAGAAAAAGAAAATATATTTCCCTGTTGTCTTTACACTTTTAAAAACTATTTTCTAACTTGATCACCAATTATTCAAAAGAGACAGATTATCCACTACTTAAAATATCAACCTACTCACACAGTAATAAATATATATAAATAGTTCCTTGGGCTTATTTAGACAAAAATCAAAACCTCCTTAGAGTAGGCAACAGAAACCTTGCAGGTCAATCAAACATTAAAAAAGGCATATTATCAACAGTATTTATCTCCCTTTTTGCATTGGAAGGTGGCCTGAGAGGGTATTTTACAAGAATTTCTTGACTACAAAGGAATCCCAAAGGGCCCTTCTGCTTCACATTTTCAATCATGAGTCCACTGCAGTTTTATTTTGGAAGACCTGATGAAAACATGTAGTATACTGTGCTAACCATGGTCCAAGCAGGCGGGCCAGGTAACTCTTGAGCAAGCCCCCATTAATCTTTGGCCCTTGCGTTGTACCAATCTCTTCCCTGCACCCCTAAAAAGTCGTAATAAAAATCATAACCAGCCTTTTTAATCCAGCAGGTAGTGTTAGTTAAAGTTCAGTAGGTCAATAATAGTTTAATCGAAAACGTGTTTCTCTACTTTACCCATAGAGGAAAAAGCGATCTCAAAGGTAGTGGAAAGCTAAACAATAAATTCTGAATGACATGTCATAATGTAGGGGAAAAAAGGACGGGTTTAAAACTGCAAATGGTAGATTATTTTTGGTTTAAAAATAGATAACAGATTTGTTTTTAAGAGTTGAGAAAAGGGTTCAGATAGTTTCCATATAAAAAGCAGTACTTAAAATAAGCAGCAAGCTCTCAATTATCCGGTAGAGTTGATTACCATTTTACTATAATTGGTACACCGTTTTAATACAGAGGGGATTCTCCATAACCTCCTCATGGGTGGAAAAAAAAAGACAAAATACTCATGATGTTTTAAGTACCTGTGTGAATTACCTGAAGAGCAGCTTATTCTTTGTTTATTTTTCATAATTATTATGTGGTGCAAGACATATTATTTGGTGATTTTTGTAAATAGAAATCTGATATGTTGTAAAAAATATACTGATTGTTGTAGGTTCAAACATTTTGAACCGTCCATATCTCATTCTCTCTGTGGGACAAGCACCCCTAGTAGTCAGTCTACGTAAAACCGCACCTCTTATAAACCCAATTTTGCCACTGACATACCTTGTGCGGATGAAGCCTCGCCATAGCTGAGGCGTACGCAGCGCTGCTTTACTGGTTACTTCAGTGGCTAGCTTACTAGCAAGGTACAGAGAGGTAACGTGACTGTTCGTCACAAACAATTAATGCCCAACAGGTGCTGCGAACACAGTAACCACGGTCCCAAGAAATAAACCCCTTTCTCTTTTCATTTGGCTGTTAACTGAAATGAACTCTGGTGTAAGTTATTTTAACAACCTGGACATGGAGAACCTGGAGACTGTCACAGACTGAAAGGTACGCTGCTCCAGTGACACACTTGCTAAAGTATAAACTCAGTTTAACACTTAATGACGGTAAAATGACTTAATGAACGTACAATAACTGCACCGTGTACTTCCAAAATACGACTTTTCTGAAGATAAAAACCTTTAATTTAGTCTGAAGCTAGCTTATTATATAAACATTCCTCTTCTGGCTAGCAAACAAACCGTGAACCAGATTGTTCATGCAGACACATTTCATTGATGTCAGTCACCTTCCATGGTTTTCCTCCTGCTTCTCCTGAGCCAGGAATGAAACGACCGTAGCGTTTCAGTTTCCACTCTGCAGCAGCACAAGTTGCCATTTCCAGAAGACAAGTTCTGATTATGTTGATGTGGTCAGAGTAGTAGGCGCCCTGTGTGTGAGTCACTGCTGACTTAGTGAAAATGTTCGTGGACAGGAAGAAAGATAGACCTACCTGATAATTGCCAAGAGAACTAAGGTAAGCTAAACGGGACATTTTGAACAGATAGCCACTAGCCTATGGCAAGTTGTGATCCTTCTTTAAACGTGGTTAGCCAGCTTTCTGATGAACATCTTCACTCCAAAGGCTTCTGAAAAGATATCCAAATTCCCAGCTAACAAATGAAAACCGTTGTGCAGTTTTAGTTTTATGATTTCTTGTCAGATGGCCTGTCAGGATCTCGAATGAAAACAGGCTATCTTGTTCATTCCTTAATCATTTCTGCAATGTCATAAAGCACTTCCCCAAATAACACATTTTCTGATCTCTCACTTTGCTCTGCCTCCCCAGGTCCAGCCACCATATTTGTCCAACTTTGCTTTCAAAAACATGCAGCACAAAACAGGTAGGATGTATGAGAACACAAAATAAATGTTTAATTTGTTTTCACTCACACTACCCAAAACAACATCTTTGATAGAAGGAGACTATGTTCTGAAAATCCAAAAAGAGAACACCCTACCTGGTCCCTTGGAGATACTGCAAAAAATACCTAAAGATACTCAAAGTCAACAGTATTATCTTTATTAACCATACATTTACTGAAAACATATTTGCGACGGACACAATGGTGCCAGCTTTACAGACAGTACACACTGCTCCCCACTTGTCGCAACTACAACAAAAAGATGCATACTTCTTCTGTAAAAGTGCATATGCTTTGGCATTTTCATTCTGAAAGCTCAGTGCAGGCAATCAGAAAAGGAGTGCCCTGGGTCTTTCACGCCATGACGCATACAGCGTGCATGCTCAACATCTAGACAGATAGGTACATCGAAATGATGCCAGTGGCTCAGTTCAGCCTTTCATTATAATATTAATGGTCTGTAGAGCTAGCTGGGGCAAAGACTGGACATTTTAGAGAATTTTAATAAATCCCCCTGGACATAATTTTACAACCAAAAAGAAAGACATGTCTTGGCCAAACATGATGTGTGGTCATCCTATTTGATACAAACTGCTTTTAGTTTAGTTGTTGTACAAGATAATGCTATGGTGGCCGAAAAGGGAAAATGGTCTGCGTTGGCCTGAACAATTTTCCGTATGCTAAACATGATGGAAACAAGAAACAAGAAGAATTTGCTGCAAACAGCTGGGACAGCTGTACTAATAGCAGACACAGTGCAAGCACATTAACGATGCAAAGCTTTGAACGCATGCAACTCTCAATTGCAAAAGATAAACTTTGTTTATGTCCATGTCCAAATATCTACTGCGCCAAGACACAACTGCATAAACATGTAAATAAATCCAGCACAACTTGAATTAAGAAGTAGTTTCTGATCGGTGGAAAGCTTTGCTAAGTTAACAACTGTTAAATGTAACTTTTATCAGTTATAGATCTCATTTGTGGCAAGTGTTGCTAATAGTTACTTGGTGTTTCTGGCTCAAGGTGGGAGGATTTGTTCTTGTTTACTTTAACAATCACGCTGAGCTTTAGACCCCTGTAAAACAAAGCTATCTGGTCCTGGACATGAGGCATTGGAAAGTGGTATAATTTTACCATTTGTAGTAATGTTAAAGAACTACAGAATCTTTAGGGTAATTAAAACAACTTTGGAGAAAAAATAAAATCGATTGAGTTAGCAAACAACACCATTTACAGATTTACTGGTAGCATCCTGGGATGTCTGGAGCCAAACCCAGCAAGGATCCAGCGGCATGACAGAGAGACGCTACCCCCCAGCTATAACTAGCTAAAAGTACACTGTGTCAGACTTGGAGAACATGGGCATGTTAGCACGCAGTTTGTGCTTACCAGCATCGTGGAATAGTCTCACAGAAACATCACTCAGATTTCGTTAGTTGAACAATTATAATGCTGTCTCATCTCTAGCATGTTTTTTGCCACCACTGGTGTCACTGTCCAGACCAGACTCTCCTGTCTGGAGTATTTTTAATGTCACTCCCTGAACTTTGCTGCTTATCCAATTAAAAAGCAAGCACAGTGTCTGGACCTCTTCTCTGTCCTGACAATAATGAAACCGTTTCAGTTAGCCCAGAGTGCTTCTCTAAAAAGTCTTGATTTGCAGAGTTTATTACTGCAGCTGTTTCCACACTCCTGCATGTGTTTTTGACTTTGTGTCTTTTGTGTATTTGCAGCATGCTTTGTGTTAAAGCATTTTTCTTGATCCTATTGCAGCATTTTTTTTTATTTGCTGGCTTTCTTTTGTTCCATACTTATGCATGTGTTGATGAATCTGCAGTAATTGAGAAGAACATTTTGGCCATCAGAGATTAACTGCTCTCATTGGCCACCAGATGTGAGGCCTTTTTAAGCAGCTGCATGAATGGGACATAGTGTGTGGATGACATTACTTTTTAGATATCATATTAAAAGAAACTTAAAAGGTTTAAAAAGTCTTTGCATAACAACCACCAACTCAAGAATACTGCAATCAATCAAAGCTTTACTGTTGAAAGAAAAACAAAAGGATTTAGTTTCGATATTGAGTAACCTGGCTGGTATTGGTGTGGTGTCTCAAGAATTAGAACGGCAGTCAGAAGTATGAAGCTTTGAGTACTTTTTTATGTATTTAAAAAGCAATTTGTGTTATTATGCTAATAAGGGTGTGTCCAAGATGTGCAGTCAGGAAAACATTCAACTGTAATAAAAATAAAAAAAAGACAGCTGTTAGGCTCTTTGATGAAAAAACAAAACTGCAATGTCTCTTAGGTATTCAAGCACTAACAGTTCCTTGAACGCTACAGTGAATTGTCATCTGTTTGAGTCTTAGTTACCAAGGAAATTGAAGTAAGAAAGGGACCTGGCAGACTTTATTGTTTAAAAAGTACAGCACTTTTTTGTTGTTAATAAACTTCTTAACATATAATCATATAGTTTTACAGCTCAAAATCAAATTTGCTTTGTTGTGATGCGTTTCAGCTCACTTTCAGTTTCTTGTTGGAAGAATAACAACATTTAATCATGATGTTTGCTTTAAAGAGCATTTCCAGAATGAGCCATGACTAAAGTATGACTCAAATATCAGACATACTAAAAATGTAGTCAGTGCTAAGGGGCACATTTTTTGTCTGCTGAAATTTAAAGGATCTGTTAACAGTGAAATATTGTGTCCCTCACTTTGTGCCCTTGTGACTGGGCAACAACATGATCCTATCTGTTCCAATAGGGGCTGTTTGTTTTCACATGCATGCAGTTGCTTGATTGGCTAAATAATGGCAGATTTGTTGTATTTATTAATCATGTGACAGAATATAGCCTACTAATTTAAGTCATGTACACACCAAATTCAGGGGAGTTAAATTTCGGGTGTTGGTAAACTTTCATCAAGTGAAGAGGTTATTCAAGTCTTGTTGGTGCAAACCCTTGTGAATATACTCTCAGTTAAAAAAAGAGTTAGAGTCAAAAACGAGCAAAAATACAGTGTCAGTCAAACAAATCTGTAAATGTCTCTTCAGCATCTTTAAACCTGAAATTTTCCCTCTTAACTCTGATCCTGGATGGGACGTTGAAAGTGTTTAACTGGCTAAGTTCAACTTCAGGCTACCTGAATCAGTGTTTCTTTGTTAACTGTTTGAATTCATGAGCATTAAGTTCGCGTTAACCCCCGGCCTGAAATTATCAGAAACAACAAAAATAATAGGGTCTGTTAATACAAGTTTGTTGATTGGCCCTATTTTTTGTTAAACCACAGAAGTTTGTGCTGCCTTGCAGTGGAAGCATGTACATGTTTTCTTCAGAATGTTTGTTGCTTTCCTATGTGAATCACATGCATCTCTTTAGTCATGTGTCTTTTAGTGTGCTATTCGACATAAAAATAACTTTTGTTTCTGAGGTTCTGAGGCTCTTTGGAAACAGGATAGATGATGCTCCTAAAATTTTTAATAACCTGCAACTGGACATTTTGTCTGTTTTGAAAGCTTGACCAGGACTTTTCTGTGATGTTTGAAGACAACTTTTGTGGAAGGTTCCTTGCAAAGGGGCCATCAAATTTCAAAGCACAAAGTCATCACAAAAAGCCAGTCTTCCTTCAAGTCCATATGGAGAGGAGCTTAAGTCAGCTTTTTACCCTACAACAGAGAATGACTTTGGTAAATGTGTTTTACTGTATGTAAAATAAAGTCACTTGCCAATTTTAATTCAATAAGTCCAACAGGCAACAGTGGAATTAAACTAAATGAGCCATCAATATTAACATTTTCGAAAACTTTTCCGTCTTTTCTCCTCTCCTCTGTACTCTTAATTGTCTCCAAGGCTGGGATAGTGATGTCTGCATTGGTGAGCAAAAGAAGAAAATCCAGAGGTTCTTCATTGTTGTGGACAAAAAGCAACACGGTGTGATGCTCAGACATAATTTGCTGCAAAAGTCAAGGAAGTGAGAGTTAGAAAGCCTCCAGATTGCAACTGGTCAAACAAAAATTTAAAGAAACCCTCCACAGATGTTAATAGTTTTTTTGAAAGCTCAATTTAAATATTTGTTACAGTTGACACACTTTGCTTTGCTATATGGATTGACAGGCTTTCTTATTTTAGACCCTTTGACAAACAGTACTCTCATAAAAATGAAAGTATATATTGTTATCTACTGTTACACAATAATGCGTTAAATTACATTGTGGTGCATATGTTTGAAAATAATGTGTAGCAACCAAACATGTTATCTTTATTTAGATCATTTTTTAAACCTTTTTGGTAATTCATTACCCCAGTTAACACCTTACAGTCTCAATGGAGATTTAACAATTTTAATAGTTGAAAAACATACTCTGAAAAAAAAAAATTCTCACTAACAATGCAGTGTTGAGGAAAAAGTGACACTGGTTAGTGTTAAATTGTATCTCTTAAAGGAGTCAGTAATAACACTGAAACAGTGTTAAGGTACAGACTCTCCAAAAAGAGTTAAATTTACACTTAGTGGTGTGGACCCATATAGAAACTTTAGAAGTTTTAATATTGACTCCTACAGAGTAAATCTCAGTATCATAACTTTGCTGTGTAATAGCTGGGAAGATGATGCTTCCATTGGCCTAGATTGTGTTTGAATGTGGATTAAATACTCCTCTAATGTGAAAAAAGATCTTTGATTTCTCACTGGTAGAGCAGTTCTATGCCAACAGTTCTTTAGGAAAACTTGTTTATAAAACACCTTTTAAGGGCACCTGTTCCACCTGTCCTTGTGGGCGTATATTACAAGATCATAGGAGAAATCGCGAGCAGGATACTTGGTTCCTCTACGTAAAGCCCAGTGCTGGGCTGAACAATGGACCAACATTGCCTACCTGTAGCCTAAGCCTGTGAGAACAGGGGAGCGTTTTAAGAATGGAAAGAGCATTCCCCTTTAAACAAGGTGGGCTGAGCTTATTTGCAGTTCTCGCTCCTATGGCAACCCAATAGATCAGCATCATGAATATTCACTATTCGCCAAAACGCACCATGACTATGGATCAGTGATGTCAGCACTCCCTGGAATGCTCTACTGTATTTTGCTTGATTGTGTCGCGTTTTTTGATGGCAGCTGGAAAGACATCTGGTGAATAGAGCATCCTTCGACGTGCATGACCTTTACCTCGTCTCCCTATCACGGTCCGACGGCACGTCCCTCACATGTCACGCTAAGGTGACTTTCAAGCAGTTTTTTCCACTTTTGCGCACAATGTCGGAGCGGCACAAAGATGCTCATCGGGGACGCAGTGACCAAGCGGACCGCCCAGGCTGCGCGTGAGGACATATGCAAACTGCCAGGTAGTCTAATTATGAAAAAGAGTGTATCCTGTGTGATTCAGTTGAACGGCGGTCCATGTCATGTGTAGCAGGATTTCAGGGATTCAGATTAGCTCCAGACTGATCGCTCTCACAAACAGATAGGGGAGCGCGGGGCTGCTGGCAAACACCGTTACAATTCAGCCAAACAAACTGGATTTATTTAATTTCCCCCACTGTGTGTCTCAATGTCATAATGGACAGGTTGCACTCCTCCATGCGTAAAAGGCTCTACAGTTTGCCACAGCACATTGGGCAGAAAGCATCTATAATGGGCGAAGGAGAAGACGCAGACAAGGACACCCGGAGGAAGAGTATCAGGATGAAGCCTCTCCCGTCACCGTCGCCGACCTCTGGAGGAAGCTGCAAAGGCATCGGAGAGACCAAAAGTGGAGAGTCTGGAATCATGGAGACGGACATAGGAAGACCGATGAAAACCAGCTCAAATGGAGACTGCCGGAGGTTTCGAGGCAGCCTTTCGTCTATAACAAGTCGGCATGTGCACGACTCTGACTCGGCGGAGGAGAGGCGCCTCATCACCGAGGGGGATGTCACCCCGAGCGAGGAGAGCCCCCCCGGAGCCATCGGTGATGGGCCGCCGGATCAAGACGCGCAAGGGGCCAGCGGTGGTGGAGGAGGAGGCGGCGGCGGTGATACTCAAAAAGATTCCCCAGACCAGCAGCCAGGGTTCATAAAGTTGGACGGCATTGATCAAATTCTGCCGGACGATGAGAGATTATATCAGGCGGGGTTCATACACAGACAGTTTGGAGCGATGCTTCAACCAGGGGTCAACAAGTTCTCCCTGAGGATGTTTGGGAGTGAGAAGGCAGTGGAAAGGGAACAAGAGCGGGTTAAATCCGCCGGATTTTGGATAATTCACCCATACAGTGATTTCAGGTAAATTTAGACACTTTCTACACATGCTGTCAAAACAACAAAAGGCTCAGACCAAGCCGTCACGTTTACGTAGATGTCTCGCGCAGGCCCAGATGTTTTTCTCTGTTTTATCATTTTTTAGCGCATTAATCAGCACAGGAGCAACACAGTCACTCTTCTACTCAGCTTTATAGCACATTCATTACTTACACTACCCCTTTCCTGTGAGAAATGACATTTTACAAGTGCTACAATTTTAGTAAATTGGCTTTATTGCTTTATAAATACCCAGATTAATTAACGAGTTCATATAATTGGAATACATCTTTCAATGCCATAACACACATGATAATTTATATTTATTCATCATTTTTTGAGTATGCACATTTCATTTAAAAGGCCTGTAGAAACAGGGTGCTTTTTGAAGAAATAGCCCATGGATAACATGAGCTCTGCTAATTATGCTGTCCAAGCGGATATAAAATGAAGGTCTTTTAGTGGTTTCTACCCCTTTGTTTGAATAGAAAAACGTGCTCAGGGGACGTCATTTCTTATCAAGTAGAGTAAGTGAGGAAGCCTCCACCACACATTGCCCTCAAAGGCTTATTTATTGATTTCGTTTCTTTTCTTTAATGCATATTTCAGCAGGAGAGTTACAGCTTTGAGTCATCTTTTTTGAACTCATTTTAATGTCCTGTGAAAGTTCCTGAGCAATTGTTAAATCATCAACACATTTTGTGTCTTCATGTAATAGTGTTGTCTCCTCCAGTGACGAACTGCAGCTGCCAAACTGAATAGAGAAGGTCTATGAGCAATCTTTGGCTGCCTTAAGATTTCTCTCTCTGTTGTTAGTGCCCTTGAGTTTGTTATTGGCCGAATGCATGTGATTCATGGACACATGGCGGCTTGTAACAGCAAAGCAGGAGCAGATGTAAATTTCTACATCTTGTCTTTTTTGTATTTTTTTGAATAATTTTTCCATATTTATTTAAACAACTATATTGTTTTGCATTTATATGACTGTTTTAGGAACACAATCAAAACATTGATAAGCCAGAATATTCTTAGTATGTACTTGATTTAGTTGCCAAAACATAATGACTGAGTCTATGGGAAATGCACTAAACACTCTGATAGATACAGTATATAATCTTTATTATTATGATTATTATGATTATTACGAATATGATTATTATTATTATTATTATTATCATTATTATTATTACCTGGTACTCATAACATTGGTGATGCTTCCTTTAAAAGGACTTGCTCTCTTTAATATTAAATCATAAATAAAACAGGAAAATTATATATATATATATATATATATATATATATATATATATATATATATATATATATATATATATATATATATATATATATATATATATATAATTTCTAAGGCTGATACTCAGAGGCTAATGCACTTTTGCATTGTATATATATATATATATATATATATATATATATATATATATATATATATATATATATATATATATTATAGTTATATAATTCAGGCAAATTAACCTCATTTTGGCAGTGTCGGCCTTAGCTTTTTGTTCTTGTCTAATACTAATGACAGTACCTACAATTAAAATCATATGGGGACAGCTATAATTGGTCCACTCATATCATGACCAGATCATCATTGCAACTGCATTTCTCCTGTCAATGACATTGAATGTTGTCCTGCCTGCCCGCTGTTTGATTGCCTGTCATGGTGGAATGACATGTGATACAGAAAGTCACTTACTTCAGAAGTGTGTTTTTCTATCTCAGGAACAAGATGTCTGACTTTGAGAGACGCGCGAGTTGTAGTGCGAGTTGCTCACAGGCCTGGGGTGTCAGTTTAAAAAGCAAAATACAACTCTTCCAAGAACAGAAAACAGGCATATTTATCTGCCTGTTTATATCTGGGTTGAAGAAACAGATTCACTATGCTGGCTAGCATCACAGGAAGTTTTCTATTTTATTTGTTTTTAGCACATTTGATTTGTATGTCAGCTGCTTCAACCCTTTACTAACAATATTCTTTTACTGAACTGTTTGTGATGGGGAGTTAGGGGTAGAGAAAAAGTGATCCCTGCAGAAATTGGGCTCCAGGTGCAATAATGGTTGTTACGTTAGGGTACCATCTGACTATGTTACTAAACCTATGATGAATCTGTATGCCTCCTTATAATGTTTTGAAGCTTCTGTACAGATAAACACACACAGTTCCAAGCATGGTCTGGGCCTTTCAAAAATGTTTTCACTACACTACACCGATTGGTGTTTCTTATGTCCAAAGCTACACAGACTTTTAAGATGGGTCAACATCAGAGTGAGAAAGTGAAACATGTCATAGACAGTTTGCCATTTTTGTGATGCTCCTCTCAGCTGGTTGTGTTTCCTCTGACCCTCTCTGCTCTCTTACTCACTGTGTTGAATGTCAGGGAGGGTGATTTGGGGCTTGGGGAGACTGTCCCGATACTGAAAGGTCAGAATCCTGGCATCAGCTATCAGTTTTGAAGCGTCTTTGAGCAATTAGCGCCACACTGCACTCAGAGAAGAAGATGCATGTAACTCACTTTGTGTGACAAAATGAGATAAATGTAAACAAAGTGATTTTGAAAAAGCTGTAAAAAAATAGATTATCCATCCACTGGGGTTGGTATGTTGGGAGGGGATACTTTATATTACCATAATTAAACATTTCAGCGATCTGATAGCAGTTTGCCTGTGGTTCAACCACTCGACACTATGATTATGTAATCACTCAACTCTACAATTACAACCACAGATGTGGTTCTCAGTCAAGGGGAGCAAACCGTATGACAGTGGTTTTGCTAACTCTGTTTGGGTAAAGATTTTAAAACATCTTTCAGTGACAAACATAAAAAAGACAAAGCATACATTAACTCCTTGATTTATAGGTAGACTACTGGATAATGTCAGGGACTGAAGGGAGTCACAGATACCTTTTCAGCAATGTTACAAAACAAGAATTTGAACCCAATCACCATGTAAGAATTTAAAAGTGCACATCATGTCAGTGAGTTAAAGTAGCATGTTGAGACAAGTTACAGCCAGTATTTTGTTTTTAATGAACTGAAGGAGGAACATGATCCTTAGACGCCTACTTCCTCCAAAATCAGGATCAGAGACAGGACAAGATGACTGTAATTAAAGTACACAAGGAGATGAGCAGGACCTTTTAATGGGCCCGGAGAAGAGACGGGTCTCTGTGACTAAAAAGTTTTATTCCCATGTCTGCATCAAAGCTTTGCCACTATAAGCTCAAATTAGAGTGTCACAGGAAATCACATAGTCATCACTGCGCTGGAATTCAGCAAAATCTTCTCTTGTCAAGTATTGTATAATGCTAAGAAGCAAGGGAGGAGCAATATCTTGCAAGGGAAAAAGACGGATTAAAAATGGCAACATAATCCAATCTACAGCCTCATTTCCAGATCCAAAGCTGTGAACGGCCTCCTTCAATACTGAACGAACATCTCCCAGTGAGAAAGTTTAGCAGAGATGGACATGTATATGAACTCAAAAAGAAGATGAGTGTTCCCCCCAATGTGACTGATTGGTTTGGAGCATTTTTGAATGAGGAAGATTATTACAGTAGTTGACCAAAAAGTATCTGAGGGGGTCTGATAGCACTGTTGAACAAAGCATATGACTGGTGCTGGATTACTTCCCCGCTGCCCTGCTAACTGGATGCTTCTGTTGGCTCACTTGTCTCTGTCCAGAAAAATTTAACTTTATGTTAGCTCCTTAAAAACTACTTTGTGATAAAAACTGTGCAGTGAATAGAGATGTTAATAATTCCCATAGGGAAGATTGCAACATTTGATTGAAAAAATGATGGCTCTCACACAGAATGGTGCGACTTTCTTGTCTTGATGAAAACCATACGATCAGTTTTTTCTTAGCCCTTTATTCAGAGCCTTTTGAGTGTATTCTATCAATGCTACAGCATTGTGTGGAGTTCTAAACAAATGACACGGTGCAATATTACAACTCAGCCTTCTGATAGCCCTCTGATAGTGCCGTTTAATTATCCTGCAATTCAGAAGCGAGAGGACACATCTGCTGGAAAGTCTTCTACATTTCCCTGGAGAGATAGAAAAGAAGATGTCACACATTAGATCTATTTTTTCCTTTTGATATGAAGGCTCTATTAATCCTCCTTTTTTCCTTTTTAGAACCATGTTGCCAACACCATTGGATAGGGGGGTCGGCCATCCTGCAGTTTCTGTCAATCAGTTAAATCCCTTTGCAACAGTCAGGCGAATCCTTCCAGCCCCTCTGCAAAGTCCACTTTTTTTAGCAGCCTTTTATTCCTCCTGCACATCCAGTTATGCTTCCCAGAAGACACTTACCTAGACAGTGGCATAAATAAATCCTGTGAAAAGACATATTACAATTTTGCTTCTGTTGTTTTTTGGCAGAGAATACATTAAAGGAAAGTAGAACAGATGTAGTCACAAAAGTGCACATAGACTGTGTTTTATTATAGTTGAAGGGGAGTTACTTTTTGGCAGAGTGTTGACTAAATACAAATGTAGGCTGACTTTGGATACATATAAAGTTAACCATATTCTGTGATTCTTTTGATAACAGAGTCAGGCTATATTCTATGTTCTCCTTGAGCCTTAATAGCAAACTGTTTCTCAGAGGCTTTCATAATATTTGCATAGCTGTGTTGACTTTTGCAGATTTGCATATCTCAATCTTCAAAAGGCTAAAATGTTACAGTCAGGCTCAGCGTAATTGATAAAAGTAAAGAGAAAATGGTAGCTGTGCTACCTGCACTTAGACTACTCTTGTATTTGTTGGAGACCTGGGGGAAGTAAATTTTATGGTTATTACTCCTCTGATGAGTGTTGAGATATTTTAAATGCTGCACAAATGGTGCACCTCAGCTCTACAGTCCTTATCAAATACAAGCAGCCCCTAACAGCTACAGGCTGTTTGTTGCAGATACATTACTCCTCCTGTTCCACAGTGGTACATGTATATCTGTCTGTATTATGTTTGTGAGCGTATAGGATCAGATTAGAGAAACAGCATTCTCTATTTCAGTCATGTTGATTATGGTTGATTTGAGAGTAGGTTTTGCTATTGATTTGTTTGGGTCTTATGAGGCTGGAAGCTTGCCGTTCGTGATCTATTGAAAAATGAGATGAGGGAGCAGACAGTGCGGCAGCATGAGTGATTCCTCTGCTGGTGGTGGCAAGAGTGACAGTCTAGGTGAGAGTTACACAAAGGTCAAGGTGAGGTGTTGGACATGTAGTCAAGGATTGTGAAGACAAGATGTGACAGCTTCTTCTTCAACAGTTTTGACAGCGTTTCTTTGCAGAAAATCTTAATGATTACAAGAATCACATGGGAATCAAATGTCTGATAAATGATGCATGAATTGAGTTCAGCCTGTGTGTGTAGCAACCTCCTCATGAGTATCTGTGTGATAGCACTAATCTGTAGAGAAGGCTGAGAAAAAGGTGTTTTGACACCATATAGGATAAATGACACTCTATTCCTTTTGGTCTCCATTAAATAATTCCTCCTTTAATTTAGTGAGGGTAAAACATGGGGATTACAGACAGTTCTGGCTGGGACTGAAAGTGGGGTAATCAAAATAGGCTGCTGTGCTCATCCACCAATATTAGGAGCCAAGAGATTACTACAGCACAATTTATTTAATGGAGGGAGCCCAGGGAGGATGTGCGTGGCTGGTGGGTGGAAGGTTGCCTGTCATAGTGGCAGAATGATTGAACGCTCCTGTGTGACCTCAACAGGCACACTTGTGTGGGAGTGTGAAATCAGGACATGTGATCACAACTGTACAAGAATGGCTTTTTTGTATTATTTATTTTTGCATCTCAGTGTTTTTACCCCTCTCATAATATGACATTTAATTCAGTTTTATGTACCAGACAGAGGGCTGAGTTTAACCTTGGCGAAGTGATGGTAATCTCGAGGTGAGATTATATTGATTGATTGGACATCATATACATTTTGAAAATGGAAAAGCCTGCTGGAAGCATTTTCTGTTAAGTGCCACATGTCAGCCAGCCAGTGTACTTGATGTGTTTTGGTCACCTGACAAATGTGATGTTGTGTGTCCTTCCCGCTTCAGCATTCTCTGCACTGCCACATCAATTTATAATCTCTCCAGGTGGATACACAACACGAGTCACTGGGGTTTCTATACTCTTAAGATGCATTTCATCGTCAGATGTATTTGTTTTGTCACCAAAAAAAAGTTGTAGCATTGTTGCCATTATCAAAAGTTAATGTCAGATTTACTCATCACTAAATGCTGATGTGTTTATTTTTTCCCAAAGAGCTGTGTCCTCATGCTGCCAGGTCATGTGACCAAGACCACTGGTTATGACATTATTTTATTACCACTTCCTGTTTGGATGAGTGCAAAAAATCATACCAAGACTGACTGCTCCATCTAAACAATAGACTGACACTCATTCCTTTTAACCTCCGATGGTTACTTGATTCATGGAGAGAAAACAGAATAAAGGGTGATAGTTGTAATGTTGCTGGAGTTTTTTGTTTGTTTTTCTTCTTGTTTTTTTTTGTTTTGTTTTTTTTTAAGTATTCGTCCCCATTTGTCTTGCTTACTAGCAACATGAATCAATTTGGTTTTAACAGAAGTCAGATATTTGACCCGAATGCTGACATGCCAGAGAAAAACTTGCAGAACAAGCACACAGATTATTTAGGTGTAATCTTCCAGTGATACCCAAGAGGGCATTCTTCAATCTGATTACTAGGGCTGCAGTGATTCAGTCTCCTGCATCATCGCCTAATTCATAAAGAATATTCTCTTTGGTTTCCTTGCTTTTGCCTGCCCATGTGTTGTGATGGGTAGAAGAATTTATTGCCCTTGAAAGATAACTTAAAGTGACTGGGTTGCCAGTAATCCAGCAAGCACAGCGGGGTGTGTTGTATGTGAATTATCCACATGGTTGGAATGAATAATTGTCCAATTTTTTTTATTTATTTTTTATTTTTAAAAAAAGCAGATTGATGCTGTTGATTCTCTCTGATTTCTTCCATTCAGCGTCCAGGCATGCTTTTCACACACAGACCTTGGTGAGATAGTGTTTGCAAATGCTATTCTTGGGTTTGTTCTTGCATAGTTAAAAGCCAGATGGCGGGATTTACTAATTTTAACAATGCAGCAAGGGTCCAAACAGAAACACTCACGTCATGAGGCAGCCTAGCACACCATTGTTTTTTGCCCTGGAAAACAAAATAGTATGCAAACATTTTCTTGCACCCTGTGAAGGTTCAGATCAACTCAGAAATTTCATTTTGTGATATCAAACTGAGAATGGGTTTAAACTGCTGGAAAACAAATTATGCTCAATGCAAAGTTTGCATATTATAGTTTCCAGTTCATTTGAATTGGCCTCCATATTCACATTGCATCCCCAAATCTGTCTACTTGTCCTCTCACAGATTCTACTATATCTAGCATGGGCTGACCTTTTCAGCCCTGCCTGTGTCCCAGGTGGATTCACACACCCCTTGTCTCTCTGAGATTGGATTGCTTTTTCCTATCAGCTTAGAAAGGAAATGGCCATGATGTCAAACTGGCACAGATATACAGCTCCAGGAAGTAGAAACATTATTAGGAACACCATATTAAAAAAAAAAACACTTAAGAATTAATGCAAAATACTCTCCCTGAAAATTCAGCTCAAACTTCCAAAAGGTATGAAGCCAATTAACAGAATGTGCAAGAAAGACAATTATCAGTTGCAGCTACAGGTGACCTGGGTGCAGGTAGATGGTGTCATGTGGCTGCAACATTTTCCCTCCCCTGTCTCTCACCTTTAATTTCTAGAAACTTAAGACCAAACACAAGCTTGCATTTTCCCTGCTCCCTCTTTTTTTTTTTTTTAATTATTTTGCCAAAGCTGTATTTTGACGTCTTCATAAGATTATAGTCATATACGAAATTCACCAAATATACATACATTTTAATAAACTGTACAAATCAAACTTACTTTCCAGACCCCCCAGAATAACAATAATACAATAAAATAAAAAAAAAATTAAGAAAATAAATTTAACAAAATTAAAATAAATACAATTAAATGAAATAAAGTTACACAATATAAGTATAACAATAATATGGAAATTTGATAAAATAATCTATCTTGAACAGGAGATCGTTAGTATTATTGTTATTTTAATCATTTTAAATTATTATTTTTTCTCATGAAATTCAGTATGCAAAAAATGTTTGCTTGGGTCATGTTCATAACTCATAACTTGGAGTGTGTTTGTAAAACATTAATTTATAGAACATGTGTTAAAGCATCAGTAAAATCCCATTATCTGCACAAGTGACTCTCATTAATAAATCAAAACTTTTGGAAGTTAAATGTTATTGCACAGTACAATAAAAATTATTTTAATGTGCTACATTAATTTGTGATGACATGAAAGATACATGTTGTTATATTAAGGAAAAAAAGGTTCCTCAGACAAAATGCCCACAATCCACCAGTCATTGTCCTTATTCCAATACTAATTCCCCTCGCTGTGGCTATCAAAGAGGATGGCTTTTCCTTAGAGGACCATGTGTTTACTCTGTAAGAATGTACTGAAGGCTGTAGTGCTTTGGAAACAGCAGGGTTTCACTCAGAGAGGACCAGAGTCCAGTGCGCTGAATAAAGGACTCTGTGTGTGGCTGGTGTGATTCACAGGAAATACTTCCCTGGATCAATGTGTTTGGCCTGGCTCGGCCTCACGCTGGGTGTCTAGAAGACTCCAGACAAATGGCTGGATTATAAAACAAGCAGTGGTGAGAGACAGATTGTCCCCTCCTCTCTGCTACTGAGGAGGGGGGGCTGATTTATCCTCACCATCACCTCACTCAATAACACATCCAACCTGGTTTAGTCTGCACCAAGTAACCCTGTGTTTGAATGAATAGCGAGGTAACAGTAAAGTTGTTGTTTACGACTCCAATCCCTGACCCTGTTTACCATGTACAATAGAGAAATTGTAGAGCTAACAAATAAACAAGACAAATCCTACCTTGTCTGGTTAAACAGTCAGATAAGCCTCCACTTTTGCTTACTCACGCAGACCAGAAAAAACCTGATAAACTGCATCTCCTCTCCAATTTGATTTGATTTCATGCTCCAGGTGTCTTCTTACTGAGGGGTTTCCATCAGACTTAATGCTACATTAATTTAGACTGTATTTACCTCAATTTTTTGTAATGTTGCTCAGATCAAATTTTAAAAACAAATGTGTCCCTAAGACCACCAACAAGATGTCCCCTGTTTTAAACATCTGTGCACGTAGGTCGATATAAGCTGTACAGCCTAATTTCCTCTCACTGTTTCTACATTTTCTCTCCCCTCATTTTCTCTTTTTGTGTCCCCTCTCTCCTCAACTCCTTTTGGCCTGAGATAGTTGTTTTGGAGAGGATAAATAAAATCATTGTCTTAACACATTTATGCTCCATTTGCTGATATACCTGAAGTGGTGTAGGTATTGGCCTGGAGCAAGGGTGTGAGCTGATGGTGCACAGTCAGTGTGATCAGCTCCTGGTATTAAAACTAGAACAGTATCTCAGCACTTCATCTTTGTTCAGAGAAAGCCCACTGCTCCATCTCTCTCTCACTTACCTTCTCCTGTCCCGGGCTGGCAGGTTAGGGGGGGAGGGGTTGTCGTGTTCACTTGGCAGGCCAGTGTTTCCTCTGCTACACTCTGCTACTGGCCGACAGGGGACTCCTTTGACATGACCCTAAGGACCTTGTAGGAGATAACAAGGCATCATGATAAAACACAGATGCAATTAGTGGCAGGATGACAGTCCACTATGTTGGAGTGCAGATACTGGCATATGTAAGTCGGATTAGTGCTCCATGGTGGCCCTGGCTGGAGTGCTTTGTGTCCTCCTCCCTGTGCCTTTAGTGAATACACTGATAACTCACTCCCTCTTTGTTGTTTTTCTCAAAGAAGGCCTATTTATTAACTGAAAGCAGACAACCCATGTGAAGTTGTGTTGCTGTAAGTGTGACGGTGGCAGAAAAAGCCTTTTCAGAAACAGCCCATGAACTTGACAAAATAATAGGAACTCTAAATCATGAGAAATAGGGACAGAAGTGCAGACTTCAGAGCTTTCTATTCTGCAGACTACTTGATTGCATCTAGTCAGATTGCATAAGTGGCTTTGGTGATCAAGGTTCAGTCAGAGCTCTTGAGTGCGTCCTTCTGAGCTATCCAAACGTCAGGGCATGTTTGGTTTGACTTATTTCAGTGAGCAGATCTGGGACGTTTTCTGGAGATTCTGAGACCAATGCTGCAGCATTTAAAGATTTTTTTTCTGATATAGTTCTTCTTTTGGGCACGTGAAAGCTGCCTATTGTGCTGATTTTCAAAGGAGACTCATAATTTCTGTCTCTGTTTCTGATTTATAAAAAGTGCAAGTTATTACACGTCTTTAGATTTAAGACCATTTCAAGCAGAGGTGAACTACTTGATTTAAAATTAAAGCATTTCCCACCATATGTGAAATTGTCATTTTTCACTTCTGCTTTCATTCCAAAAACAACTGATTTAAACACAATAAATGCTGCTTTGTCCTTATTCTCATTAAGGGTTAATCTATAAGTTTTGCGATTCCTCAATCACCTCCAAGGCTTCACACTTGTGCTCTTCAATTTAATGGCTTCATTTAACATTTATCCGTGCCTCCCTTTAAAGGATGAGACCTCTATCTGTCAGAAAAATGTTCTACTGCAGCAGCTTTGACGCTGTGCCTTAAAACATTGTCTTTCTCCTGGCTGAGCTGAATAACAGTCCCAGCCAGAGATTTAAAGGTGACTGAAAAGTTCCAGTCTCCACCATCACCTTGATGTGAATCACAGATCGACTTGTAATCTTATTTATGAATCTCCTTTAAGCTGTGTAAGGTGGACTCTTTTTCTCTTCATTTTGCTTCTCCTCTCTCCTCTGAAGGTATTTAGCAAATCTTTCTGTTTCCTCATCACCTAAGGTCGGGGAGATTTGCCTCCACCTCTGATGAAATCTTCTTCGCCTGAGTTTGATAAAGCAGCGTGCTTCACCTAAATATAGCCACCTGCAACTGCACAGCCCCAGTGTCAGTGAAGTGCTTGCAGTGTGCCTGCGAGCTGTGCTCGGCAAAGACAGTACCGTAATGACAGTTCATTGGAACGGATGACACCAAATTAAGATCAACCTTTTAAACCTGATTTTTTTTCACATCTTGCTGTTTTTCCTTCTGGCTTCTTTGAATACAATGAGTAGTCCTTCTTTGGGCTGTACACAAGATGTTTTCATGTTGTTACTGAAGGAAGTTGTTCTCCAGTTGAGTGTGACTGGCTTTTTCATGGTTTGCTTTCCCTATGGCTAAGTGTAGCCTAGAAAAATGAAGTGCTGTTTTCTCCCCACCAGAAAGTGTTCAGCTCAATTGTCATTTAAGCTCAAAACTCCAAAATGTCAATGACATTGTTTCTCTTTTAGTTACAATTCAGGTTTTACCTGAATTTCAAAACTGGTTGAATAAAATGAGTGTTGTAACAGCTTTTTCCAGCTTTAGCAAAGAGTTATAATTACTTAAAAACAACAACAACAACACTATTTTCTTAATTTTTAATGAAGGTATACAATTAGTGTATAGTGGCCTATTAAGCACTGTACATGGAATAAATAAATCAATACTATTTTTTGTTCTCTCCTTAAGAGGAAGTTTAAAGTTTGAATAAATCAAAATAAAATAAAATCTTGTTACAGTTTAACCCAGTGAAACCATTTTGAAAATATTAGTTGTTTAATTTAACAAACTTGCTTAAGACAGATTCTGTTTAACCCTGTGAAGTCTTACCCATCTCAAAATAGACAGAAAATTGTAATCTTTTTGGAACTGAGATATTTGTCAGCCCTTTCAACAAAATCCAGCAAAAAAATTGCTTTAGCATTTTATTGATGATATGTTTTTTGTTGTTGTTGTTGTTTTGTGTTTTTTTTTTTTTTTTGTATCACATTTGACACATTTGGTAGTTTTGGCAACTTGTTCAGTAAATATGCATTCTTTCGATGCAGAAAACACTTGTTTCAAAAATGAGTAACAGTTTAGATGTTATTCTTTCTGCAGCTTCTTGAAAGTTAGCAATGATTTTTCTGGACAAAAAAAAGTGTGTGGATGATATCATGGGAACAGCCAGTTTGAAAAGGGCCAAAGTGCAACTTTATCTGCCTGATAATCCCCAACTGGATGGAATATACATATATATTTAATTTTTTTAATAACAGGTTTTTAAGGAAGTTTTTGATTTTTTTGGCAGTCAAGTTGACCTCTCTCTCTCAACCTAACCATGCAATTTTAACTGACCAGGTCAAGCCAAACCTTGCTATAGTGGTGACTGCCCACATTGTCACATGAGTAGTTTAAACTGGCTGGTGTACATTGACTGTATCTTAACCTGCAAATCAGCTGAACAAAGAAAAAAGGTAACGAATCAAAAAGCAGTGACATACCAAATTTAAAAATTAAACAGAAACTGATTTGGCATTTGGCTTTGCACAATTTGACAAAAACCATTTCAAACATTTATGGTCAGTCCAAATAATTCTCCTCAATTGTTCCCTCTTGGCCATGTCTGTTGGTACTGCTGGTTTAGGATTTCTTATAACTTGAACTTTAAATTTAAAGTAAGAGTTTTTTTTTTTTTTTTTAAAAAGGACCCTAGAAATGCAGTGAAATCTTGAGAGAGGAAATAGAAGCAAACTGTCTGTATCTCTCTCTTTCTCTGTCTGTCTGTCTGTCTGTCTGTCTGTCTGTCTGTATGCCTCTTACCCACACACACATGCACAACCACAAATAAGCACATTAATTATTCAGAAAGGGAGCTGCATTTTCATGCAAAAGCAGATCAGTTTCAATCATGTAATTAGCCTAAACCACATTAAACAGTGCACACAGTGTTGGCTGGTGCCCTCGTGATAGTGTAGTCTGGGATCACCCACTGTTTGTTTGCTGTTCCCATTCAGTCAGCGTGATACAGAATGAAGACAGGCACAGTAAATGCTGTTAGTTCGTTGTACCTGACATGACAGATGATCTGCTCACTTGCTATGCCATCACTCCCTCAGCATGGCGGCCAGGAGACAGATATCTCTACAGGTAAAATGTAAACAAGTTTGCACATGTATGCAAGCACTGATACAAATGCATACTCCCAGTATGTGGAGGACTATGTATGCCTTGTTCTTATTTTACCTATGCCTCCTTCTTTTATATATGTGTAACTCTGAAAGGTGAATGTGTGTCCATCTCAGGCCGTTTGTGAAATGGACACACACATTGCCTTTCAGGTAGTCTTGCCAGCAAGGTGAGGAGAAAGAGAGAGGCTTATCATGTAGTGAGATGCACTCTGAGGGTGAAAACATGTACCTGCTGTCCCTAGTCACCTCAGCGAGGAGCAGAGTGGGCTGTGGCTCTGGACTTACGGACAACACAATGTCATGGCTCCCTTCATCACTACGCTTTACTCGTTTCTGTCGTTTCTCAGACTTGCGGGGCCTTAATCATTATGTTTCACATATATCTTGGGCACCTACAGTGTGATGCTTTTTACTTTCATTTTCACTTTGGCTCACTGCAATTTCCTCATTGTCTCCCATCCTGTGGTTGGTAATTTACTGCCTTCTAACTCTGGCGTTTGACAGCAATCACATAATTATACCCACATAGACAAGCTCTTATTACTTTTCTAACACAGTTAGTAGTTCTGTCTGTTTGTTGTTTTATCTTGTGTTTTGTTCAATTTATTCACAGACAAATAAACCCTCTGTGTTAGCCTTTCTGTAACAGCAAAATCAAAACTAGTTAAGGCGTCAGTGGACAACTTTTTTAAAACATTAAAAGTACAAGATATTGCTTGCATGAAAACAAAAAAAATCTATTTGTATAAATCAAAATGTTTATCCCTCTTCAGCACCTCACTGTCATAATACTTCTGCAAACCATAGCTGTCTTTATGCTCTCAATTTTAGACCAGCAAATATATATACACTGTGAGCATGTGGTGGTATAATTTGGGGTGCACACAGAGATATGGGATTATTTAGTGCCTTTGAAATTTCTGCCAAACATCCCTCACTCACCATACTGTATTTATAGAACAAAGTTCCTCTATGTCAGAGTCCCAGTGCATAATAAAACACAGTAAATGGATCCCTGCTATGTTTAGGTGGCCTGACCTCCATCAGGAGGCAACCACAAAGTAACCACAAGTGAAAAGAAGAAATCCTGACAGTATACCCTACACATTCACACACACACACACACACACACACACACACACACACACACACACACACACACACACACACACACACACACACACACACAATAATAAAAACTCATGGCAAGATATACAGCAAGGAATGCAGGAATTTTGCAACAATTCTTGCACAGATGTTTCAAGTTTGAAATGTAAGCCCATCTCCTCTTCTTTAACCTTACATCCTTAATGTGTTTCTGTCAATTATTTACGTTTAGACAAAAAAATCAAATAATACAATGAAATAATACAGGAATCAGTGATAAAACAAGTGACAGAAGAAGATGTGTAAAAGTGATAGATACAGTTTTCTGTCCAGTACAAATGTTTATAAATTAAATTAAGGAGCTCTTTTTAAGCACTAGTTATATATATATATATATATATATATATATATATATATATATATATATATATATATATATATATATATATATATATATATATATATGTGTATATATATATATATATATATATATATATATATATATATATATATATATATATATATATATATATATAAAACCCCTGAAGCCTCTGGCTGACACTTGCCACTTACACTGACAGGACAGGGAGGAAAGCCCAGAGAACCCAGGCAGACAGCTCCCATCCTCTGTTCTGTTAGTTTAAGCCTCTGAAGTCTAGAGGGTGCCACAGAGTTCCTCTGGCCAAACAAACTGACAAACTGAAAACCTGTGTTGCTTCAGTCATTTTAAACACATTTGATTTAAACACTGTAGTAAGCGTCAAAACAATGGTTGCAGTTTATTATAGCATTCCTCCCTATGTGATAAGAAAGCTCTTGAACAAATGACTAAGACCATTTGCAGTTCATTTCATGGAGTTACTGAAGAGTCTTGATTGTGTTTTACGTTGCTTTGGACAAAAGCATGTGCTAAATGAAATTGTAGAATTGAAAAAAACTGATTATCTCATTGCATCTTGTCTAGATGCTGTCAAGTGCTGCAAGCACACTTATATCCTATTAGTAATCTGTGCAGCGCATACAAATGCACACAGGCAATCTGGCATTTATAATATCAGAGAACATGGAAATATGAAGAACAAATGTCATTACCTATGGTTGCTTTTCTGCCTTTGAAGTTTGTCTTGTCCTCCTGGGCTTTCACTCTTAACATGAGCAAACACAGTGGTGGCAAGGTCTGTCTAAATATAACTCCACTTGACAACAAGCTGGAACAGTAGATACCCTTTTACTTTGAAGAAATCCAATTACTGTCACTGTTTCCCTCGTGTGTGTGTGTGTGTGTGTGTGTGTGAGTCTGGTGTAATAGGCATGACATCGAGATACGTGTCTGTGTACACTGTATATTATGTATGCATGTGTAAGTGTGGGTTGCATTTGTTAAATGCAATGCAAGCTGAGTACATTTGAGCGTGTGCTACACAGCAACCTTTGTAGTTTTTTCAGTATTTAACGGTAATTGTGTTTTTAAAGTGAGGAAATGTCTGTCCCCGGTTTTATGTTGGAAGTTGTGATACCTCTCCTCACCAAAGGCAACCGTGACAGACAGTAAGATGAAGAGTACAGTGCTGGACATTATTGATGTCCCCTGTCTCCATCATGCATCAGTAATGGAGTTAAGTCATGCTCGAAGGAAAAAAGGAAATATAGCACCGCTTGTTCATCAAAGATAAGCATTTGTTAGGTATGACCAAGTCTCTGCTATTTAAAAAGCAAAATGTTTCTTTTTTTGGCGATGTGGAATTTCAGCTATTGCCTCAGCATTAGTGTAGAAGGTAGATGACGAAAGGTAAAAGGTAGCAGGGTTAAACTGTTTGTTCTGCTTTTTAACAAACATTCCTCATCAGACTTAAAAGAGAAAAGGTTCATTTTAGATCTAACTTCTAATCAATGAAAAGAAAAAGAGTGTATCTATCAAAGCAAATGACTGGGAGCAGAAGACAAAAACACAACACTCAAGAAAATCACATGAGGGTAAAAATGGAAGACACCTGGTGAGTGTCAGGTTATTATTATCTGTATGTTTGTGGCCTGTGAGGCACACACTGTGCCAAAAATAAAACTAAATTCCCCTTTGACCCAGGATTTTCTTTTTTTTCTTTTTTTTTCTTTTTTTTCTTTTTTTTTGGGGGGGGGATGTGTATTTCAACAGTTCTCTGTAAAGCCACAATGTTCTTCTCCTCAGCACACCAAAAATCTGAAGATATCAGCTCCAACAATGAAGTGATGAGCAGTAACTACTGTATTTTAGCTAGATTGTAATAATAATAATAATAATAATAATAATGATAATGATAATAATGATAATTCCTACCCTAGTTCCTGATTTCTCATAAGACTGCTCTTGAAATTGTTTTTTCACAGAGACAGATCTTTGTGGCCTAGTTAAAGGTGGGTGGCTAAATCATCCCAGCTCACTGGAGCAGTGCACAATGCAGAACCCACTTATGGTGGTGCAATCTATGGAGCATCCATGACATATCACTCTTTACACAAAAAGACCCATCTGAAATCAATTACAGAGCCAGGAGAGGGAGCAATTTATAACCAAACTCTCTGGCTCAGAAGATGGCTGAGGTCACAGTAAAACTGGTACTTAACAGTTAACCCTCATTGACCTTTGAGCTGTGATATACAGTCTGAACACAAATAGCTTTCATGTCAGAATGTCTTATGGCATGGTTGGCGGCAACATATGGATAGGATATGATGTAAATAGGTAAATATCAAAATAGACAAAAAAAAACTGTAGACAAACACTGGACAAACACTATACTCTCAGCTATAATTAATTTGACCTTTAAAGAATGAATGTTATTGATCTTTATCTTATTATTATGATTGACAGAAAGTGTAAGCTATAGATGAAATGTCTTTTATAATTTGTGCCACATTTTGATTTGAAAGGCTGTAAAAATGGCAACTTTCTTTGTATACTGGCATGTGTTTTGAAATGCAGCTCACAGTACAAGAGACGTGCATTATTTATTAGGTAATTATTTTTCTGAAAGACTTTTCTAACACAACAAACAAACAAACAATGTTCACCATAAAGTAGACAGAACACTAATCCTAGACCAGGGGTCTGCAGCCTTTACTTTCCCAGGAGCCGTTTGACCTCACTTCATCTGGATTAAAATCACTCCAGAGCCACAAAATCTACTGTCTTCACAATAACGACTGTAAAGTGTATGAAATCCTATATACAGTTCAAATCTAGTGTATAATTATTGATACAAGTTTAGATGTATTTTTTTTTTAATTTATAAAATTGTACAGGTAATGTATTAGTTTTTATTTTTTTAATAAATTTGCAAATATTTATTTAAAAAATGAAGTTTTTAAAATTTGCCAAAATTATTGATTTAAAAGAATGCAAAAATTAAACAAGAAATTTGATACAATTGCAAAAATAAAAAAAAAATCAATTATTTAAAAAGAATTCGAAATTTCAGAAAGTTGCAAAAAATTAAAGGAATTTTAAATTTTCTGAAAGTTGCAAAAAAAAATTAAAGGAAATCTTAAACAATTTTAAAAAATGTTGAATTGGTAAAAAATTTAAATTGTTTAAATTTCAAAACTTCAAACATTTCAAGAAAAAAAAGAATCTCTGTTTGTTTTTTTTGTCTTGTCATACACCAAGCATGTACATTAAGCCTGCATGTTGTCAGTTAAATGAATCTATCTACACAGAATTAAAATCAGTATTTTCTTCCAGAGTTCTCTTTTTGTAGATTTAGCTTTTTTTGCCAGGGCTGTAAAGCTTCAGGTTAGCCACAGGTGCATGGAAAGTTGGTGGGCTGTTGATTTTGTAGGAGGTGAAGTGGAGCGGTGGCAGGTTTTATTGACAGATGTGATGGTTATTTAGTTCAACAAAAAGTTGACACAAGATTTTATTTAGTGTCAGTATCTTTAACCATCAGTACCCTCCGTAAGAAAAATACACATTCTTTATTTCAATGATATTTTTGTAAAGCTACAAGTAGCCACTCCAAAGGAGCTACAGAGCAGCATGAGGCTCTAGAGCCACATGACGCTCTTGAGCCACAGGTTGCAGACCCTTGTTCTAGACTATAAGAAAGATTCTTGATATGCTCTGACTTAAAAATTCTTTCTCTGTCTCTCTCCTTAAGGTTTTACTGGGACTTGACCATGCTGCTGCTGATGGTGGGCAACCTCATCATCATCCCCGTTGGCATCACATTCTTCAAAGACGAGCACACACCTCCTTGGATCGTGTTTAATGTGGTCTCTGACACCTTTTTCCTCATGGACCTGGTTCTCAACTTCAGGACAGGCATCGTCAAGGAGGACAACACAGAGATCATCCTGGACCCGCAACAGATCAAGATCAAGTACTTGCGTAGTTGGTTTGTGGTGGACTTCATCTCTTCCATCCCTGTGGACTACATCTTCCTCATCGTGGAGACGCGCATCGACTCAGATTTCTACAAGACAGCGCGAGCTTTGCGGATTGTGCGCTTCACAAAAATTCTCAGCTTACTGCGATTGCTGCGTCTCTCCAGGCTCATTCGCTACATCCACCAATGGGAAGAGGTAAGGGACGTCACTGTTCTGACTGCATGGGCATAGTTTTTCTTAATGGTTGAATTTAGGTTGTCCTGGCAAACTGAAATCTTGTAATGTAAACAAATGAATTCACTCAGAGAGAAAAAATCAAACATACAAAGACAGAAAAAAACATGAAAATCCCACAGAGTGACAATCATACAATTGTGTTATTTGTTTAATCTAGTCAAACACATAGGGCTCTAATTACGTAGACCAGGCGCAAGCGCAGACGCACCTGCCCTGCGCCAGCCTTCCCCGCGCGGACAGGGCGTGACTGGCGCACTTTGCAAGTTTCTTGCAGTGCAAAGAGAGGCGCAGTCAAGGCTCAGAGGAGCGCAGAGGTGTGCATCCATGCCTACCTCCGCGAAAGTGGCAGAGAGGGAGGAGAAAAGCCGTGAGTGGGTTTAACACAGCCGAGGGCTGTTTTCACCAATCAAATGAGCCCCTCTCCTTGCCTTCAAATGCCCTGCGGCCGAGGCGCAGCGTCTGATTGGTCTGAATGATCCCCAGCACCGCGGAAACAGTGCACTGGAAAGACCCAGCAGCAGAGACGGTCAGAGCCGCTGTCCCTGCAGCAGGAGAATGGACAGCAGGGCGCATCGGAGGACACGAAGCGCGTCACCTTGTGGGCCAGCCTCCGGGACATATGTCATCTGTTCCTTTGTCATTGATAGGAGTACAAAATTAAGAGGCAACTACACAGCTGGCTTATCCATTTAGAATACTTTTGATCCACCTGCACTCCTGGTTTGTCATCGCCAAATAGCAGAACCTTTGGTGATATACTGTATACCCCCCCTAGTCTTGGCCTCATCCTCCTTACAATAATGTACTCCATCTTTTTAGATCACGTTAAAAATAAAGACTAAAACAGAGAAATATGGGAAATCACGGGTAAATCCAAAGTGACATACATTTATTTTGTCTCTTTTTTTTCTTCGTCTTTTCTCTCCCTCTTTTCTTTGAATTAAATGAAATGAGAGAAGCCAGATATATACTCAGTATCAGATGTTAAGGCTGTTTATTGTTTAATTGTAAGATGTGCATCAAACTTCCAGCTGCCATCAGGTTCACTTTCCGTTATGACAAACAGCTTTAATCTGACATCAGATGTGACAGAACAAATGTATATGCTGGTTCAGACGGTTATATTACATCGTGATTGCTGTGATTGTTTATTGCATAAAATGTGCCTGACACTCTGGAAACCTGCCTCTGAGGCTTTGATGAGATGTGCGCACATGTGCGCCTGTCACCAAATTACAGCTGCAGAGGGTGCACTCCGCTTTGCGCCGAGAACAGACCAGGTTGGAGCTGGCGAGCTTTCAGCGCACTTTTTGGCACAAAATTGTCACTGCCCCAACATGAATCTGCTGACATCTCCCCCTGGTGCGCCGTCAACTCCCCCTGGCGCAGTCACACCCATCTCTGCGCAGACGGTCTACCAAATTGTCAAATTGGCAGCGCAGGGCGGTGCACCACACGAAATTGACACTGCCCAGGGTGCGCCAGGCTTGCGCCCCCTGCGCTGAGCCATGAAATTAGAGCCCATAGGGATAAACCAGTTACAGATGGGAATACTTCAGGTATGTTTCCAGAGCTCTCTACATTCTCTTTCCCCCTGGTGGGAAAAACATGGATAGGTACTGCTTCTGATTACATCCACTCTTGAAAGGTGTGAAGAGGCTCTTTTGCTCTAACCCAGTCACCAATAAGTTGATGAAGCCAGGCTGTTGATTAGCATTTCTCTCTGTTTGCCTATCCAGTAAGCAGTAGGGCGACAGAGCCCAGAGAGGCATTGCTGCAGTACGAGCATGATTGTAATTGCAGCAATAATTAGAAAAATTTCTTATTCCTCTGGCTGGAAGCATCTTGTTGATTTAGCCTCAGAGGTAAAAAAAAAAAAAAGGTGCAAATCATCAAGGTCTCAGCATGGAGTCGACAAGCCGACACTTGAGGAAACATGGGACAGACTGCTTTCGACGGTCAGTCACAAAGGAAGAGGAAAAACTGCATTATCAAACAAATACAAGCTTCTTTTGGGAACTACCTTTTGGAGTGCCTTCTAACAAACTGCTAAATTATTTCAAGTACCCCCATCCTCTAAAAATATCCTGGGCTGTTCATGCTCTTGTGTCTGGTTTTAGGAGTACTTTCAATCAGTGAGCAGCATGATACTACAGCTGCTCAATTGCATTGAACAATTTTGATGTCATGGATTAAAGCAATATTTTACTGCTACTAGCCTGCAGTCGACCTTCAGGCTCAGACATAAAGGAGGTGAGTGTTAGTTCCGCTTTGTGTCGGGCGGTTCACGCCTCCGCGTTGTCCATTCATTTCTGATAATGGACACCTTGTCTGGCATTATCCTTTTCATGATGACTTCTGAACCTTAGTACCTTTTGCTGTGTTTTTTATTTTTTTATTTTTTTGTACACATTATTGAATATCTAAAGATGCTATGAGGAGATTTTTTTTGTAATTGCACTCCCTCGCCACTTTCTGGTCTTGAGTCTCACACACTGTCATAAATTACTTTTAGTGAGGCGTGTGTTTGTGTTGGAATTAAATGGAGATCTGATCAAAACAAATTTTCTTTGTTTTTTGTTTGTCAAGACAACTTTCTACTGGATGCGCTGAAGTAAGGTATTTATCAGTACAGTTATGTAGTGCTACAGTTTGAAACGTGACATCAAGCAATCGCCATAGTAGTGACATCCTCAGTGTGACAACCATAGGCTGTATATGGAGTGGACAGCATGGCTCCACCATTTACCATCGTACAATTTTGAAGTCAAAATTGCCCCATCACAGGCGCAGCCATTGGTAGCAGTTGTTCAACCAAAGTCTGCTCAGTAAGACTGTGAGGGATTCTGGGAGAATCTGAGTGGAGCCGGGTGACAAAAATATATATATTTTTTTCTTTTGAGAGTCTAATCACTTCTTGACTCTACCTCCCGACATATTTTACAATCCCCGAAAAAAAAATACACAAGAACAGCAGCTGTTAATCATCGTTAAATGTGACGCAAGACCTTGTTTTTAACCTTTTATAACGACTGAAAACAAAACTTTCAGAAAACAGGGGAGTTGAATATGAGGCAGCCAAATAATATCTTCAAATCACCACAACAATCGGCGTGAGAAACTTTTCTATGCAGTGTAATAATTTTTCTAAGTTTGACCAAAGCCCATCTGGAATGACTGGAGAGCTGGATTTTTGACCTATACTGCACCCAGTCACCAGGGGGAGCAGTTTTTGTGGCAACTTCACTTCGAGCCAAGCAAGATGACGCCCATTTTTTTTACAGTCTATGGTGACAACAAGTAAACATTGTCAGTTGGTATGTAGTTAAGTAGTGCAGCTGACAGACCGGTGTTGCACTCTAAGACATGTCCGTAATGTGTAACGTCAGTAAATCCTGGTTGGCTATGTCCTGCCAGTCATCTACCAAGCAGTGCTAACGTAACCTCACTCTTTATCTTATTTATAGACTCTCAAGTCTGAACAGACCACTGCAGAATAATTGCTGCATGTGGGTTGGAATGAACATTATCACAAACAGATTAGCCCCTGTGTTAGCCTTTAGCACTCTTCCGTTAAGCTTTCTTCTGTCCTTTTTCTGTCTGACAGTTTGGCTTCTGTGTCCACCAGTGCTACAAAATTCATCGCAGAAATTGTTTTTAGCAGAGAAAAACACAGATCTCTGTGTTTTATCTCTTCTCACTTCTAAACTTTGTCAGTCGGAGTAGGGTTGTCATAGAGACCTAGACGCGCTGTAAATCAATCCAGTCCTGGTCGACCCGATCAGGAAGCAAAGAAGTAATTTAATTTTTTTTTTTAAAAGAACCTGTAGACCTGTAGAAAGAACCTGTGGAAATTTTAAGAAAATTAGTCACTATCAACAAATTTAACTGGTTATATGCCTCTATTTGTGCCACTGGTTTGTGTCTTTAAATGTATGAATAGCATAACAGCTGATATGGTTTTTGTTGTTTTGTACTAGATAGAAGCAGACTTCATTGAACAATAAAATCTGAGTTTTTTTAAAACAGTCTGCTGTGTTAACATTGAATGGACAGGTGGAAAGGCTGAACAGCGAGCTGATTGCCAATCAAACCACAGTGTCCCCAGACCTGCCCACAGGCGTTCTGAAAAGTTTTCATTTTTCGAATATTCAGCTGGCACTCTGTGTAAAACAGTGTATATAAGTGTGCTGACATTAATCATGCAGGGCCTCTGTGATGCCATTTCAAAGAGAGGAAAAGTTCAAATGAAATCACTTGGGGGGACTCCCTCTGCCACCCTGTGCCTCCATGCACGTCTGCTGCTGTAAGTTGAAGTCCAAAATGAAGGCAGAGATACAAGCGTAGAGGCCGGCTTTCATTTGAATAGAGCGGACACGCTGACAATGTGCTGTCTCCTGTTCAGCTTGTGCAATATGGCAGCAAAGGAGAGACACCAGGGAGGAGGTAAATGATTGAAGGATATTTAAAAAAAAGAAAGAAAGAAAACCAAAATGATCTGCTTCTCAAAACCCCCAAAACAATAGGACAAAGACAGAGGACACTGCAATTTACATGTTTTATGCCTGCGTGGGTGAGCTGTGTGAAAGCGTGTGTGTGAGATTTGCTGATGAATGCTAGCTAGGCAGACGGAGTGAAAGGCCAGCTTTGCCTCTGTGCCAGAGTACTCCAGATGCAACCTCACAGAAATGTCATCTGTCACTGCAGAATAACTTGTCACTGAGATCTCATCACCTGACTGACTTTTTGACTTTTCCTATCGACAGCTATACTTCCAACAACATGTGTGCATCTCATCACAATTTGAACATTTCGGATAACACTTTGTACTGACCTGGCTTTGACCAATTCACCTGCATGCAGAGCTTAGGAAAGAAAAAATTGAAACTACTCTCAAGATTTTACAATCATGCCGAGGCAGGAGTCTTTTGTACTGCAATAGGACATGCATCTCTAAAACACCCGCAGATTTAGGTTGTCCCTTTGCTTCTGAAAGCTATAGCCAATTTATTTTACTCATATTTCAGAAGTATCTGCAAGCTATAAATAGACTGCCGTGCATATTCATTTGGTATTGTTATTGTTTGAGTTTCATTTCCTCCTCAGCTCGGTAAGAAGTCACACAGAGGACACTTCTTCCGGGAAGTGTTGAATACAGCTCAGTGAACTGTACTGCGTGGTTTAATGCCTCGTAGAGTGATACTGTTGGGAACAAATTTTAAAATTAGAATCTTTTCTCATGTACCCGCTGTGGTGAATAATCTTTTTAGGAATTCAGGGCAAGACAAAAGGCATCTAGCATGTACTGAAATAGTGGAAATGCAATTCAACACAAGAACAAAACACAGCCCATATTTATTGTTGCTGTATTTTGCATGGATGGGCAAAAAAATGTTTGTTTTTCAGATGACAAATTCAAAATATAGAAGCATATGTATATCTTTTATACCATGTAGAAACCTCTATTAAAAGGGAGCCTTACTCTAAACCGTGTGTCACCTGTGTGGCATGCACTTTCACAGCAATAGGCCAGTCCAACACGTCATAAATCTGTTTCATAATCCTTCAGGGACAGTTAGCTAACTCTTACACGTAGCATTTTCACCAGCCCTAGAGTCACTCAGCGACATAAAAATATGTCTGAGACTCTTCGGAGAGCTTCATCTTGTGATGCCTCTTTCAAAACCTCCCCACAAAACCACTATCTTTAAAGTTATGACAACATTTCTGTTAAGACTAAAATCCTAATCTTACCAATGACCTAATACACATGCACTGAAAAACAATAGATCGTTGTCAAAGATATGTATGTCTGTAAACTGTGCATGTCACTTCAGATTACCTGCATGTTAGTCTTTGCATGCTAACTTTTGACATGGACTATAATTGCACATCATTAGAGCATAATGTGAGCAGCCTCAAGCTGATGAAATGATATCACGCAAACTCAAGTTGTTCCAAGTGTCCTTGAGTGTGATGCTTTACCCCCTGAGATTTCCCTGGGGGATTCCTGGGAGACAGTAGAGGGAATTCTGGATCAAAGAAATTCACAAAATTTCTCATAAAATTGATAACCAGGGAAAGTGTCACTACTGACTGATGCTCAGGAAGCTGTCATATGACGCATATTATTCTGCTCTTTTATAGCATTACTTTGCATATTAAATTAGTGGTCAACATTCAGAGATACATTTATGATGGAGTATTTTTGGACATGAGAACATGTATGTCCTCAACAGGTTAACAAATATTAAATAATAAAGAAGGAAACACTGACACCGCCAGCGCTCCTTAAACTAAACCAGTGCCCCGACCTCCCCAGCAGCTTGTGGATCTCCTCTTCCATCTCCCTTTTATCACAGCTGTCATAAATTAACTCTGATTGCTTCCAGTTCCTCTCCAAACACTCCAGATTTCAGGGTGGTTTTACAACCCCCCTGTTGACACAATGTTGTTTACAAACATGGAGGTTTTCGTGGTGGTGGCTTTTTGCCAGTGGTAACACTGTCATGCATAATGATGTTGAGCATGGTGTGCAGATATCCATCACACATACACGCACACACAGACACACACAAACGGAGCAGACTGGCGTTACAGTGGCTCCCCTGTCTCCCTCTTGTCAGCTTCCTCTTGTCACTTTTCATCGGGATAAAAATAAGACTGTGACCGGATATTCTCCTCATTGGAGTTGTCTCCTGTTGACAAACCAGTGACTTGGATGAGATTAGTCATCCTGTTAAATCAGATTCAAGGCAGTGCACTAATGACTAAGCTCTGAGGGCTTCCTCTCATCGTGCCTGATGCCTACAACATAACCGTCTCGACTGGCCGACCCAGTAAATGTTGCTTTAAGCATGTATGAAGACGCATTGATAAGACAAGAGCTGAGGCATTTAATGAGGGGATATAGAATTCATTATTTTAATTATTACAACTCTGTTTATGGATTTTTAACCCTCTGTTGCATAGTGATCACTGCAGACAACAGCTATTTTGAAGTCATTTTTTCCTAAATACTATGGTCTCTATGGTTGATCAGCCGTAAGAGTGATCTCTGCTGCCCCACTTCATTCATTGGTCAGCTGTTGTAAATGCAAGTAAATTTTCTCTGACTACAAGATGACTCCCAGACAGCCACATTTGCGGGCCTCTGCTGAGATATCCTGTCAGTTCTTTTTATTCCAGAAGAAGTCTTATGATACTAAAGAAAATAAAAATAAAAATAAATTATAATAATGCAATGATATACATGATGGTATTATTCAATTCAGTAATTTAATTTCAATTCAATAAGAGGGATGGGAATTCATAAGATTTTTTCAATACTAATGCCCTTATTGATTCTGCTTATTGGTCTGATTCTTTATCGATTCCCTTTTTAATTTATGTTGTGAATTTTCTTGGTATAAATCTAGCTTTACAGGTTTTCTGTGTTATAATTTAATTGAGTTTGTACTGTGAGTAAATAAACTGTAATTGGTCCCTGAGTCTGGATATTTCTGGGTACAGAAACAGGTAAAAATTGCATACAATGTGACGTTGATGTACTGTGTTGTAATATATTCATAATTCGAGTAGGCCATCTAGTGTCTCAAAGTGGTTATAGCAATGGTTTAAGTTGTTTGGAACCTTTCCGCAGTTGTGAAGTCAACCATGAGCCTTTCAATTGCCTGTTAGTTTTTCACATTTGAAATTCTCAGTATTTTTTACAAAGAGTTGATGTGATATGTTTCTGTGATGACAGTTGAAATTCTATTCTGAGGCTGAAGTTATACTGATGTATGCTAACTGCTAGCATATCAATGCAGTTTCCCATATACGTTAGCATCAAGCTTGCGCTATTTTGTTATCTTGGTAAATAAGGTGATTTATACCATTTCAAATGTACTGAATGTGAATCTCCCGAGAGAGAGTAATGTACATTTCTTTATGAAGTCCGTTCTTCAGTAAAACTTCAAGCTAAAAACCCTAAATCATAGTTTTCTTGGGAAACATTATCTAACTGCTAAGCTGAGATAGCTGCAGCAGACTAGTCGACGTAAGGCCCGGTGGCTCCGGCACAATGTAAAGAATTGATAAGGGAATCGTATCAATTCATATATATATATATATATATATATATATATATATATATATATATATATATATATATATATATATATATATATATATATATATATAAATAAAATACAATGGTATCCTCGCCCAAAGGGCCAGGACCTATTGGGCAAGGACCCTAAAAACACTCTTGACACAGGCTTTCGTAATTTATGCTTTAGATGATTAATTCATCTTTAGTTTAATCATGATAAAACGACAGAATGTGCATCTCTATTAATATGAAGTCTTTCCATTTGTGAAGATTTATGGTTCAGTCTGCCCGAGTGCCATTGTGTTCCAGCTTGGGAGAAACAAAACGATCTGTCAGTAAAATGCTCAGGTGCTGTGAGAGAAGTTAGCCAAGTGGCTGCCCCTAGGGTCCAGAGAAGAAGATGCCTTTCATTTCCACCCAGTAAATCCATACAAAAATATTTAAATAAGATAAATCAGGTAATCAGCTTCACACTCACTGACCCATTACCTTAGCTCAGGACTGCTCTTTTACAGATAAGCAAAGCAGGAAGAATAGATTTAATGGGCTATTATTTAGAGCACAATGAAGCTTGCCAGCAAAAGTGACAGGTCCTCAACACCCTGAATAAGCTTTGTGTGATATCAATACCCACGGTGGATTTGCTTTAAAAAAGTTTTACACAGAAATGTGTAATCCTGTAGAAACCCAATGGCACATCTTGGTAGGGAGCATAGCAAGAGTAGTTTTTGTGATCCAAGCCCTCCAGGCCTGTTCAGACAGATGATGGAAGGGTTTTCCCAGTGGTCCATTCCCAGGCCTACTTCTCATTCTCCATGTGTGCTTCGTCCACCATGACAGCATGCATGAGCATGACATTTTGGTTGAGGCATTTAGAGTGAGAAATCTAACCCCTGCCCACAGCCTGCTCCCTGAGTCTGCCATCATCCTGGATGATTAAAAATAACACTGAGACATGCATGGATTGATTCAGCTGATAAACTTCATTACTCATCATCACGGGGTAATCATGTCTCACTCAGACACAGGAGGATCAAGCATGTGGCAATTAAACCGCTGAGTTACAGAAATAAAACATACAGGATGAGTTCAAGAATTTTTAGATTAAAAACCAATACTACTGGAATAACCATCAAATTCATCCCAATCTTTCATTGAGCTCTACTCATTTACGTCCTAAATCCTCCTAATCAGGAATCTCTAAAGTAATTCGAACTAAATGACTTATTTAACACAGAGATAAATTATTTAATTCAAGAGCTGTCCTGCTGATGCTTTTTGGATTGCTGTGCCATCAGTACTGTGGGAAAAAGTGAAATGTCCACTCTTTCCCTGATTGTTATAAGATTGCTGCATAATAATGACTTGCAAAAAAAACAATTACAGCAAATCAATCTCTAATTTTCTCATAACACATCCTCTTGGTGCACAGCAGTGAAAATGAAAAAGGGAAAGACCAGAGGTAGGCTGCTTGTGTACTTTAGGTTTTCAAAGTGGCATTAGAAGCACAGTATGACTGTTTTTATCATATGTGTTGAGACGCCATCACACCAGACATTCATCATCATTAGTGGCGCGAGCAGCAAACACCAGATGCTTCTGTATATTGCTACATTGACTGTGTCTAGGCAGCTACTGTCAGCACTGTGGGACATATGCGTCTATTCTCTCACCTGGATCACGCTTTCCTCACTCCATCTGTTTGAGATGACGAGGCAGCTGCCTTCATCCACGCTCCTGTCTGGGCCTGATCGCTGGCTCATGAGGATGCAAATTAGTTCATAACTTTAGCAAGTAACCCTGTGTTTGACCCTGTCTGCTTTATCTATCCTTACTTTTAGGTTTTGTCCTCAAATATGTGTCGCTGATTACGTCTAATAGGAAAAAGTCAGTTTGTGTCGACATTTGTCTGTCAAAGAAGTGTACTTTTGACTCAAAGCATCAGGAAGTTTTAATCCATGAAACTGCTTTAGGGGATATAAAGGCGCCTACTCCTTCTGTTTTTGTGCATACACACCAGCCAAGAAGTGTAAGGATAAGGTCTGTTACTCTGCTGCTGTGCAAAAAACTTTTTCACAAGGCTGAAGATTTCAACATTTACCACCTCTAGGCGGAGACTCCTTTTAGGGCTTGGACCAAATCTTGGGACTTCTTTGGACACTTGTCCCTGATTTGCAGAGACACTGGGAACACCCAGGGAAGTTAACAGGAGTCTGAATGATTGTAATGAATGAAGTATCTCTGTGATATAATTTCAGCATTGTAACACATTCATAATCTTTAATTTAATGTTATCATTTCCCTTACAAAGTAGCTGTTTCCTTACTACCATGTTGTTGCAATCCTGTAATTGGCATTAATAAAACCCTGACTTGCTCCAGGTTCCAAAATACAACTCATATGATTTATTTTAAAAAAAGAGGACTTACATTTTAATATAGCCTGTCTCATGGAAAAGCCTAATCAGGGTATGGAGGCTAACAACAGGGCCCCATACGATTTGTTTGTGTTGACCCTCTTAGCCCTCATCAATCAAAGCTCTTGTGTTTATGCTGATGCTAATACAGCCGGGCTTACTCTGTGTCCCCATCAATTAAGAGAAAGTGGTTAGCGATCAATCATTCCACATGTAACACGCCATGATGTTGAATGCTGCGTTTCAGAAGTAGTACTTGTATCACTGTTTGTGAAATCAGTGAGTGTATGCCGTAAAGCACGGGCTGGTTAATTACAGAGAGCAGAGAGGATCTGCTTTAGAATAGAATAGAATAGAATAGAATAGAATAGAATAGAATAGAATAGAATAGAAAATAACTTTATTTTCATTGTAAAAAGTACAACGAAATCGGAGTCACAGTAACAATCCAGAAAAAAAAAGTAAGAAAGTGTATAGAAAGTGCACAAAGGTCCATAAAAAAATAGATGATGACAGCTTGTCCATCATTCTCCGGTTCAGCCAGCCTCCACCTCCACAGGGTCCAGGACTGAACTTCTTCAGTCATGCTTAATCTCTGTCTCCTGCATCCCGTCCACCCACAGCAGGCGAAGCTCCCCCAACACGGTGCTAGTGTCCGATGTCAGCTCCGTTAGCCATGTCTGTGAATTGCATGACACTACTCTGCCCTCTGGGATTCCCTCTGTTGCTGGGTTAGCACAGCTAGCTCGTCCATCTTATTGGAGATAGATCTGATGTTCCCAATAACAATGGATGGACGGACAGGTCCATGTCGCCACTTCGTAGCTCACACCTGAGAACCAGCACGTCATCCTCACCTCCTTCTCCTCACCCCGTGGGAAGACATCAGGCCTTACACCAGTTAGCATTGACATGCCACAGGCTGCTAACAGCTGAGTTCACATGTAAACAATACAGTCATGGTTACATGAAGGATCCCCAGACAAACACAGGAGAAAAAGTAGGAAAAATATCACTGAAGCCACAAAAAGTTTGATGTCCATGACCAAAAAATTAGCCAAACAAAGCAATGATCCACTCCAAATACAAAGATTACGTAAAAGAGATTAAAAAAACACAAGAAACAGACAATGAAGAGAGAGCTGCTGCAAAAGCCAACAGAACGGCGCCTAGCAACCGGTTATGTGGTTATGTTATGACTAACAAGAGGCGCAAGAAATAAAAACAGGGAAAGGAGACACAGAGTTCTTTGAATGATCCATGAGAATCACCAGATTTTACCAGAACCAATCTTGTAATATATATTTTTTGTGTGTAACTAGAAAGTTTGTTCCTGCTTTGCATGATGCTTGTATTTAAAGTAATTACAGCTGTGAAAAGAGATAAGAGGAATCACCTTCCTCCAGTGACAATGCAGTTTGGGTTACAAACTGAAGATTTGCATGGCATTATTCACAGCAGTTCTCATAGGCTTTATTCTCAAACAGCGGTTAAGTGCCAGAGGTCTTTTGAGGGCACGTCTACAGTAGGGATGTAGCAGGAGTTATTGTTAAACAGTAATGACACATTCAGGCTGCACCAAGAGATACTGAGAGGAATTTATCCTGCTTCAGAAAGTTACTGACACCGTAGAGCTTGATAATATTCAGTATATTTACAGGTTCAAGGACACCGCGCAGCACATCGTGTGACAGAGCATAAAACATCAAAAGTTTTGAGGTTTTGTCCCAAGAAGTGCAGAAGTTACTCCTGAACAAACTCTTGATGAGTTGTCTGCTGTACATGCAATTAAAGTGATATAATAAAAATAATAAAGTGGTCAGTGGAGCTGATTAATGATGGTATCATATTAACCAATCATTTGTCTTATTTAACTTCTAGAAAGTGTTTTTATGAATATTAATATTCTATCATATAAATGCAGAAGTGTTTTTTCTGTGTTAATGCAGTGTTTTATTTTATCCCCATAGAATTAATAAATTTACAGTGTTAAAGATTGTCCCTGCCATTTTTTTCAGTTTAAGCCCTCTGACAACAGGTTTGCAGAGAGGAGTAGACAATAAAAAACAACACACCAATAAAAGTAAACTCCATGGGACATGTCTTTTAATTCATAAGCAACTGCCTCAGATTCTTCAGGTTTTTAATAAATCAAAGTTTGCCTGAGTGAACAAATATCATGACACATTCCTGATGCCATGTTGAGTCCCTCATTTTTCCTTCCCCAGCATTACATATTCACAGCTTAAAAAATTCACGTTTTCTCACACTGGTGCTTATGAAAACTCTTATTTTAGCCTTTGTCTAAAACACGTTGTTTAAGCTGCTGTCTCTTTAAGGCTCCCTGCTTCCCAAACCCCCTTCCATCTGATTGGCCAGCCCTCTGGAGGCTTGATGGGGGCACAGCTATTGGCAGACATTGGTGTTTGGTGTAGCCCACCTCTCCAGATATTATGAACCAGTTTAGAGAGCCATATTCAGTGATCTCATTGTTTCAGCAAGTCTCATGAAGATCTTTGTAAAACTGACTATTTTATAACATTACAATGTGGGAAAGCACATTAAACCCTGTTTAAAGACACATTTTGGTGCCATTAAAACTTGTGACATTTAATATCCAGTATAGTGTTAAGTATTCTTTCTCTTGAACAAAATAAAAAGCATCATCTTGCCAGTCTATGAGGGTAAGTGTATTATCGACATCGTAATTATGCAAGAGTGACTCAATTAGCTACTTCAAAATTAATACCATCAGATGAGAAAAATACCCTCTAATGTTTCTTGATGTCTTTGCTGATGTCTCTGTCACCTTATTTGAATTCTCATATTACTAAGGACATTTTTTACAGCTGTGAAGCAGCCTCTGTTTTATAAAGCTTCCTCTTCCTGTCTTTAAATAAGTTTCAACAAATGAAAAATATATTGGGCTCAGTGTGGGAGATGGAAAGGGGTGCCTCATGACTTATTCATTCACCACAGAGTGAATTTAACACTCTAATGTTATGGAATGCCATTACTGCTCCAGCAGGAAATTTGACATCACTCAACATTGCATATTAGATCAAATTACTTATTTATTATCACTGTGTTTAAGGAAAACTGCATGGCTCATAAAATAAAACACATGGTAGCTCACATCTGACGTGCCGCTGTGAACAGGAGTGTAGAAAATTAAGGGATCTTGTGGGTTGACCGAGAAAAGGTGCAGCTGGGCGAATGATTCAACTTAGGTGATGTGAAAGTGCCCAAGGCTAAACATTTTGAACAAGAGCCCTAAGAAAGAAGGAAAGAGACAGAGTGGGAGTGAGGCACATTGAGTTTCAGTGAGTGTGCTTGCGTGTGTGGGGATGTCTCCATCCACTCTCAGAGAGCCTGGCTGCATTCCTCATCCAGGCACTCTTTTCTGGGCTTACCTCTGGCTTCATGCTAGCCAACTGATGGAGCTAAATTGATGTGATTTGATGGTGCACCCACACTGTCCTGCACAGATGCCACCGTAGTCCCTGCCAGCCTCCTTCTTGACACGCACTCTGGGGAAAAAAAAAACAAAAAAAAAACAGATAAACATTCTTACGTGAATGCATTCAGATGGAAGCAGGAAAATAAACAAACCAAGTGCTTAAGGGGCAAACACTAAGATCAACATTTAGGTGGCAAATATGTTTATGTGTTCATCTCCCCCCATCATCACCCACTAATGAACAACAAAGCAAAGATGGAATATCCCTCCACAGTCCCAAGCCCTTAAAAGGCACTGAGTAGATTTTAATAAGGAGTGGAGTGGTTAGCGGTGCACACCCTGGTCTTTAATGGGATTAAGAGGCTTTGAATGGTTGAGGCCATTAAAATCTACACCAGCCCACAAGTCCTGGAGCGCCTTATGAGTGTATTTATCATTAGGATTAACGAACCCAGCCTGTGAACGCTCTCACCCTAGGAGCTCAGGCACCTCTACCCGTGTACAATTATTGTGTTTGGCTGAGTGGCTGATGATAAGAGCAAATCAGCAGGTAAAGCTTTGGTCCCAGTCTGCCAACCGGCCCCTATGGACCACTCCTGAAACAGCAACATCTTCATCTACGGCCTCATCTGTGTGCACAGTAAAAATCTGTTGTTCTGTACAGGCTCACAGTGAACTCATTCCTGAACCATGTACTCTGTATCAAAAACTAAACCCAGAGGGTTTTTTTTTTGTCTTGGTTGTGGCTTTTTGCGTTCAGCAATTTAGAGATTCCAAGGATGTGACCATCAACCTAACTTAACCAGTTTTCTTTTCCACTATATCCTCCTAGATCTTCCACATGACCTATGACCTAGCCAGTGCCATGGTGAGGATAGTCAACCTGATTGGGATGATGCTGCTGCTGTGCCACTGGGATGGCTGCCTGCAGTTCCTGGTGCCCATGCTGCAGGACTTCCCCGCTGACTGCTGGGTGTCCAAAAATAAGATGGTGGTAAGTGCTGCTTCGGCACAGAGTCCTCCTGCCTGTTTGAATCAGATTATGTCCCGTCTTATCTCATCCGTCAGCTTTGGTAATTACTGAACTAAACCCTTGAGCATCCTGGGAAAGATTGCCCTGCATAGAGGTCATTTTTAAGCCCCAAAATCAAACATATCTATCTTCTACATTTGCTCACATTTGTTCAATTTTCTAATTATTTTTATTTATTTGGAGCACTAGATATTTTCTACCGTTGTGAAAAGAGTGAGCCACGGAGGCTGTGCAGACAGCATTGATTTTCTGAGGGGGGGCAGACACCCCCTTATTCAATATTGGCTGAATATTGACAGTTTCCAGTGAGCACTCATGCTGTGTTTTAATTTTGCTGCATTGTAAAAACAGCTGCTGGAGGAGAGTCTCTGTTAAAGCCTGTCTCACAATACGGTTCTCTTTTGGGCAGACTGTGTCACACCTAATGTGTGACTCTGAATCATTGCAGCAGATGGCCTCATGCTAACCCGACGTGTTACAAAGGATTGTCGCTCGAAAGGCATCTGAGTTATCGTCAGGTTTTGTCATTCGGCCTTCAATGGGATTGATTTAACATCAGTGAATCCTCTTCCTCTCTTGCTAGTTTAACATACCAATAAATCAATGGGTGTTTAACCCATAAGGGAAAGCAGTTAAGGTGACTGGTTACTAAACCAATTTATATTGATGTGAGTGTCAATAGGGCAAGGTTTGGGCTTTGTGTGGCCGACAAGTAATTTCAGAAAAACTGTCTACATGGTGTAATAAAAGCTTCCTGAATTGCCTGCTCTGAAAAGTGTCATGGCAACACTTTTACCAACCCAATTTTCTTTATTTTGCCCTTTAAGCTGTTCATTATCTTTGTAAGGGTTTCCATGCAATTATCTGTTGCTCTTCTCTTTGTAGAAAAATAAAGCACCGTTATCACAGTTAAACACCTACAATGTCAAAATGTCTCTTTCCTGGTATTTTAATATTTCTAGTCATAATCATAATTTACTACAAAAAAGAGATTACATTTGTGGGAAGGACAGCCATGGTTTTTACCTTAACTACCTTCTTCTCATATGATCAGTTCTGCGTGCCAGAGCAGATGTCACATGAGAGCTTACATCACTTAAGGTATGATGTATTTGACTCATCATGCCTCACTGCCTCTCTGACATGCTCACTTGTTACATTTGATCATAGGAAACAACAGATGTTGCAAACCATTGTCCCTTGAGCTGCTCAAACTTTCAGCTAATTTTAGCTCATTGTCTGTATCTGCCTGTGTCGAGTTACGCACAGACAGGTGAGGCAGTCCCTGCTCTGGAATAGGAGCAGTAGTCAGGTTTCCAGTTTTACTCTGAATTAGATGGATAAATGGGGAATAAGACAAAAGAGGAAGATGTGCAGTCAGACTTGGATATCAGGGTTACATCCAAACCACTTCCCTATTCTATTTTTGTATTTCATTCCCGTCACTGTCATGAAAGATGTATTTTACCACTAGTTCCATATGCAGAGCCAAGTTTCAGGGGGATTATCTTAAGTTACATAAGCCTGAGCTGTCAGGCAACATAACATAAACTGTGGCTCATCATTAAGGTACAGTAGAGTATGCTTGGATTAAGATCCAATTTGAAGTCTTACTCTGCTGCAGTGAAACAAGGATATGATTGCTTTACTAATCCCTTTGTTTTATTCAGGAGAAGCAGTGAAACCTCATGTTCACAGCAAAAAGACAGGCTTAAAAATCCTGCAGCAGTGCCCAACAAGGGACATCAGCCATCCCTTTTTTTCAAATTTTCTCTAATATCTATTTTGTATTTTTTCATTTATATATATACATCCACCTTTATTTACTGACATTACAACCTTAAAAATGATCCCTTCTAATTTTTAAATGTTTTAATACCCTTATGTCAAATGCCTTGTCTCAAGACATTTTTATACGGTCCTTACTAGATTATATTTAGGCATTTTCTTCTTCTCAAGTCTTTTCCAAAACCCCCGCAGAGGTTTTCACAGGCTGCCTCCTCTTTCGTTTGAACCCTAAGACAGCTCTTTTTGTCTGAGAGTGCAGGATCTCTAAAATAAAATGTACAGAAGAGCTCTTATATCGGGCTTACTTTAAAGACCTCTTTGAGGAGAGCAGCCTCTCATTAATGTCAAAATGGACTTTGTTTTATTCACACAGTAAACACAAGCTAATTAATTGCATTATGAAGAATAAAGGTTCTCAGTGTGACACAATAACAACTATATCTTCCTGAATTAATTCAAGCCTCAGGGGCAGGCACCTCTCTATTGGAAAGCTTTTCATGTTTAGCTCAGATTACCTGGCAGGCACAGTTTGTTAGTATTCGCTCAGTCACGGCTGGTTTGATTCTGATTAGAATCATCAGGAGACATATTTTGTCTTCCTTTACAGTAGCTGTCTCATTATCTTCCTGGGTCATCGCTCCTTACCTTTACAGGACGGCACTAATAAAAGTGCTATCACTCTCTGCTTTTCTGCAGTGGAAATGAGTTTGAAAGCAATTTGGACATTGTCACCCCCAGGAGAGAGTTGATATTGATTTGCCATGAACTACCACTGGGATCTAAAGGAAAAGGGGCCATTTATCTACAAATGAGGAAACTCTCAGAGAAATCACATTTTTCTAAATAGCTGACCTACTTACTGTCATGCAAGCCTCTAGTGTCTCTCACTCCAACCCCTCTTTCGTTCTCAGGGCTCCGTTTTAGGCTCCTGCCCAAATGTCTGCTTGCTCCAAATGTTTGCATATCTAAAAGTATGTTTTACCCTGCCAGCTGCTCTGTGTTTATCTAAGACAGTTTGAAGTGGACATCTGTCATTAGTTTTTTCTTTAATGGTTGGGTGTGTGCATGCCTGTGTGTGAGCTGTCAGGCTGCTCATTGACCTTTAATGTGCCATCAACACTCTTATGAAAGAGAGGAGGAGAGCGAGTTAGCAAGACAGAAAGATGAAATGTTCCAGTGTACTCACCCTAACTCACCCCGTCTCCTCTGTTTCATCCAGAATGACACGTGGGGACAGCAGTACTCCTACGCACTTTTCAAAGCTATGAGCCACATGCTGTGTATTGGGTATGGCATGTACCCCCCAGTGGGCATGACAGACGTGTGGCTGACCATCCTCAGCATGATCGTGGGTGCTACCTGCTATGCCATGTTTGTTGGCCATGCCACGGCGCTAATCCAGTCCCTGGACTCCTCTCGAAGACAGTACCAGGAGAAGGTGAGTGAAGATGACGTGCTGCTGACAGATGTGTTCGCTTGGTTCGTTCTGGAGAGAGAAAATTGGTGGTGAGGTAGGATGCTGGCTTGTCTTTAGCTGAAAGTTGCAGCAGTGCAACTGGAATTGTATTACTTAATGTTTCTGCAGATACTTAGAAGACGTTGACATATTTGCGTTGCAGTTATATGAAAACTTCTTTAAAACATGAAAAGCACCATTGTTCTCAAGTTCTCAAACTCTGACACTCTGATTCCCAACCCAAGGAAAAAGATACAAAAAAACCTGCCCTGTCCAACCAAGTCCCAGATCCCCATATCCACACAGATTAAAACAATTAAACAAATAAATAAATAATTAAAGGGAGGTTGAGGACTAGGGATGCACTGATCTAACTTTTATGGTAACGATACCTGAGCTTGGGGCCGTTACCGATTCAATACCGGTGTCAATAACCTGCATACCCTCCTGGTAATGTTTTAGGTAAAAGGCAAAAAAATGAGAACATAGAATTACTGAAGTTAATATTTATTCAAACTATTAAATATTTAAATGTTTACCTGCAGTGTGGTTAAACACAATGCCCCAGAGCAAACAGAAATTAATATGCAATAGTAAACTTCTATGCAAAAAAACGGAATATTTTCGTCATTCAGCAAAGATCTTGGCTCTAAAATGAACTTGCAGTTCAAATGATATTTGATTATAACTTAGTTTTGTGCTAATTGTTGCAGCATGTTGCAAGATTTTTATTTTCTATTTACTTTAGCAAAATTTGATGGGTGTTTTTAATGATTTAGAGAGGGGAAATACTCTAAATCCAAGCATATCTTTCGATAGCCAGACACAGAAGTAGTACTCTCATTTAAAGTTGATCTATTCTGAATTGGGGGTCCACATCCTCTTGGCTCGTGCTAGCTGACTTTTTTGTTTTGTTTTGGCTGGATGGGATTTTGCCATCAAAACATCCCCGGAGATACAGGAATCCCAGCTTCCCCTGTTCAGTGAAAGGAAAGCCCAGACAGCCTTGCTGTGAAGGCCAAGCTGCTCTCCGCGGTGCCATGCCCTCTATGGGCCCAGTGTGGGCGATAATGAGCTGAGCTGCCATGCTGCAACTTTGCCAACCATCTCTGGCAAAGAGGAGATTGGAGAGGATGACCTCCAGAGAATAGACACAGAGACCCACGAGACCCCACCCGAACGAGGCAGGGAGAGTGGGAGTGAAAGAGAGCCGACATGTGGAGGAAAAGATTAGCTGACGTAATGGGTGTGTTGCTAATGCTTCAAAGGATGAAGAAGAACACTGGATAAATGAACACCTCACAGGTCTAGGGGGAAGCAAAGACAAGTTTTCTGCCAGATTCTCACCAGATAAAAGGGGATGAATCCAAAAAGAAAACCATGCATCATGACTATTGTTCTGCAGCAGAGGGAAGAAAACCAGCTCGGCATGCTCAACTCGTCTGCTGCTCTGCTTTAGAGATGCCTGGCTGCTAAGTAGACTGAACAGCTGGTCTGTCTCAGCACCAGTCAGCATGTGCTACCAGAGCCATTTGCTGCTGTTTCTGGGATCACCCCCTAAGGCACCTTAAGAAACCCCCAGCCAGCTAAAAAGGCTCCCTGGTGCTCCTGCAGCTTCCTACGATGCCTGCCTGTAGAAAGGTTATTACTGTAGACTGCAATTAATTTTAAAGAGTTCAGATTCTCTCGTTTATCTTTCCTCATTCCTCTGTGATAAGGCACTCTGTGGGTGCACTCTTTCTACGTGCTCATCTGGCAGTGGGAGCCAGACAGAACTAATTTCTACAAAACCGTACAACATGCTCTCCTCCTCTTTACTTATCACAGCTACTTCTTTAAAAGACATAAACCATTTTGTCATAGGCTTTTACTTCAGTTGAAGGACAACGGGGCAGCTTTCAGGTGGTTTGGTCCATTCATGGGATTGTGGGGAAACAGATAGCTGTTACCTGCCGGTCATGACATCACTATGAACACATCAGCCAGAGTCAGACAAAAAAGAAAAAGAAAGTCTAGAGTTATTGTACACACCTGACGGATTGATCTGTGCTGTTGTATGGAGTAAGTTTGCTCTATGTAGGGGCTACATCTTGTAGAGGTTATCCAAGGGCATTTGTACTTTGTAGCTGGGCTGATTGTCCATAGAACTTTAATAAACCAGCCATAATAAAAGGTTGACCAAATAAAGATCAAAACAAGTTGATACAAAGACAAAGTGTTGTACACAAGTGAGAAGAAATACGTAACAGTGCATCAAGATATTCTTCTTAAATGACACGCTGAGGTTACTGCTTCGAAAAATCAAATAGGCACACTCTTCAAAGAGTTCTTTCTCTTCATTTATGTATACATTTGCATATTGTGAAGACTTGAAATAATATGTGTTGGTATTAATCAGTGCTGTCATGTCAGGGCACTTTTATAAGTGCTATTGAACTCTCAAACTCAGCCTCAGAGTGAGTACTCAAAGTACAAGGACGCAGAGAATCTCTAATTCTCGTCTACCCAGTGTGTATTTGGAATAAATTAAATCAAACAGGATGACATAAATGGATTGTTCTTGTTTTTAGAGTGTCATGAAAATTAAAAGGGAACAAATAACTTTGTCTTTTAACTCAACATAACTACCAGCAGCGTTTCATCTTGGTCTCACTGTCTTTGTGTCAAAACAACATTGCAGTGTTCAGAGAGACTATTTCAATACTTAATTTGGCAGGCTGACTCAACACATGCATAGCTGATGTTGCAGATTACAGGCCATGGAATATGAAGAATTAGACAGTTTCACTCATCAGAAAATGCTGGAAACACAACCAGTTTTTTTTCTTTTGGCAAGCTAACATGGACTGCAGCAGTTTGGAGTTTATTGGTGTTCGAAAGCCAAATATGCAAGTATTTATATTCCAGAGATGCATCCAGACTCCATCCTGCAGACAACTCCAGTTTGTAAAGAAGAAAGAGTTGGGACATACTTGAAATGAAGATGCAGTGCAGTCTTAGGAATAATAGGATAGGATCGGACAGGATTGGATAGAACTTTATTGTCATTGTAACAAGTACAACAAAATGGAAGTCACAGCAGTAATCAAGAAAACAAAAGCAAGAAAGTGTATAAAAAGTGCAAAAAGGTCCAGATGCTGACAGCTTGTCCATCATTCTCCAGTTCAGCCAGCCTCCACCTCCACAGGGTCCAGGACTGAGCTTCCTCAGTCATGCTCATCTCTGTCTCCTAGATCCTGTCTGCTCACAGCAGGTGAAGTTCTTCCAACGTGGCGTTGGTGTGTGATGTTAGCTCCGTTAGCCATGTCTGTGAATAGCATGATGCTGCTCTGCCCTCTGGTATTCCCTCTGTTGCTGGGTTAGCACAGCTAGCTCATTCATCTTATTGGAGATAGACCTAACGTTCCCAATAACCTTGTGGAAAGACATCAGGCCTTACACCAGTTAGCATTGACATTCTACAGGCAGCAAACAGCTGAGTTCACATGTAAACAATGCAGCCATGGTTACATGTAGGATCTCCAGAAAAACACAGTAGAAAAAGTAGTAAAAATATCGCTGAGGCCACAAAAAGTTTGGTGTCCATGACCAACAAATGAGCCATACAAAGTAATGATCCACTCCAAATACAAAGATTATGAAAAAGAGACGAAAAGTTACAAGAAACTGACAAAGAAGAGAGAGCTGCTGCAAAAGGCAGCCATAGCCAAGAGGGCAGCATCATAGCATGCTAAATATTACGGTTGTTTGGAGATTTTCCAAATTTCCTTTCTGGGATGAATAAAGTATATCTGATTCTGATTGAAGCAAAATAGACAGGAGCTTTTGCATGGAGCTGTATAACTGTGACTTTGTGATTGAACAGCACATTTGACACCAACAATCATTCACTTTGTTCAAAATGTATGAATCACAATTTGTTTATGCAGCATCACTATTTTAAATTACTGTATACTGGTGTGGAAAGAAAGAGGAGAGGCCATCGCAGAGGTTAAGTCCATATATGGTAGATTATGGGTGAAAAACAAACCAGCCAAACATCTCTGTGGGAATGTGATGAAGAAAATCAGTCTATGAAGGAACCCGAGGAGTGCAGACAGTAAATAGGAAACGAGAGAGGATAAGCTTTGGCTTCAAAGATGGTGAAAATTATCATCAGAAAGCCCCAGTATAATCTTTTCTGAATAGAATTCTATTATGATGTGGCACCATGTGATAAATGCCGGAGCTGTCAGAAGCTAGCGAGCAGACTCAAATGAGCTCTTAAATAGTAATCAGGCAGCCTGTTAGCTGTTACACAAAGTGGAGAGCCCAACAATCACACCAAATGCTTGGGTTGGAGTGTGGCCCCCACTGAGATGTAATAGAGCTTTATTAGATTCATTTTCACTCTGCTAAAAATACATGCCCGATGCCAGTCTTGAGCTGTGTGTAAACACAGCGAGTCTTTGGATGCAGAATAGGAGGAATTATTGCATTTTTGATCTGTTTGCAACTCAATTTGCTGTAGATGTTACTGACTGCATGGATTAGGTTTTGTCCGTCTCAGACCTGAATAGAAAAGAAACAGGTAGGGTACGGTGTCCTCTGGTGCATTTCTTTTTCCACAGCGTGGCTCTTGTGCCACTGATGAATAGAATGTGATCCTGGGGGCTCTAGTTGCCAGGTTTTGATAGAATATGAGTGATCACATATACTTTCATTTCTTCCCTGAGTTGCTCTTATCCAAAGACCTGGTGCTATTTACAAGTTTGTATTTCTCTATTTTCATCAAAAAAAAATTTCCCACTTGGAATCAATACGCCAATCATTTCATTTTGCAGAAAACTAATTTCTTGCCTAAAAAACTGGCAGTGAATGATATTGGTCAGTGAAACAGAAGTATTTTGGAACTTTTTGGATGAGAATCTTGTTTCAAGAAAACATGAGGCATCATGAGAACCTTTAAAGTTCAGGTGCACCTCAGATTTGCCCTGTCAGTTTCTCTTTAAGTTTTATTTTTCCACTGTTTTCCTCACATTTACCTCCACCAAAGAGGTTATGTTTTTGGGAGAGTTTGTTTGTCTGTAAACAATACTACGAAAAAAGTAACAAACTTTCAGTAACAAATTTTCAGAAAATGTTAAAAACAGGATAAGAAAGAAGTGATTAAATTTTGGAGGTGATCTGGATCACCATCTGGATCCAAGACTTTTATAAAAAATTCTTTATCATTGTGAGATAGGGCCATTTTCACCATATGTGTACTTAACTCCACGATAAATGGTCGGATTGCTTTGCAAAACAATACAAGACAAGCTCACCATTATTTCTGACTGATGTAAAAGTACCGTTCAGATCCTGGCAATTTTCTGGATGCAAAGATCCAGAATATGAAATATGTACTGGGTCATCACAATTTTCAACACTGTCAGGTAACAAATTATTGTAAAAACCTGCAACTAGCACCAAATTGTAGCAGACAGTCTGCTGAAAGAGAGTATAACAATAAAGTAGGACTAAAGTGTTGCATCACAATCACAATATGCTTGACGGAGGTCTGCGCTCCCCGAGTGCTTTTCTAGTCTGTATATATCTTACTTTGATAAACTACTGTTGTGCAGAATGTAGTTGTATGATGGAATTATGTGGTATTTTTTATGTGTTTACTAAAGTTGAGACTCTGTGGAATTAGAAATAGTATTTTTCTATTTTTGTTTGTACTAAGTAGCAGAGCAGCTTGCTGAGTAGCATAGCCTTCAGTGTGGGCTGCAGTGGGTTAAGTATCTGCTGAGTTCCCTTGAGGATTTCTGCCCCAGGTCCCAGGCATGTTGAAAACCATTTTCACACCAATAGAACTACATCCATCCAGAAGATGGCCGCACTTGTGACCGTGCATAGTGGGTGTGCCTAGTACTCCAGCTGCCTGTGAGGTCCTCTGCAGTGAAAATGAATACAGATGGGGATGGGGTGTCAAACAAAATTGACAGTCTCATCTATTTGTAGGTAACTCTTGATCCTTATTGTCTAACTTACTTAATATAAAAGCCCTCTGTTCCCTTTAACAATTTCTTCTTTTGTTTACTCAGAAGGGTTGAAATAACAATTATCTGCTTGGGACATCAAATGATGTTGTGTTTGTTGTTGGTAGCTAGTGATGAAATCAGAGATGCTCTAGAGAGGCTTGTATATGAGCAGCGTGTTGTGGCATGCCGGTCCCAAATGACTGAAGAAGGAAATGGCAAAAGGGTGATGTTGCCCCTCCTCACTAAATCTCTAATCAACACTTGGCAATTAAACACTGCTCTTTGGGGAATAGTTAATAATATGCCCAAAGCTGATTATGTGAGGGTGAAGAGGCTCTAGAGATCTTTTGTTCTCTTAAGTCCCTCAAGCAGGAACTTTAGAAATATGATAAAAATGCATCAGAGGCAGACTATTTTTTACTTACAGGTTATGACTTTCTTCTCTAGAGAGAAACAAATGTATTAATGAGATCAAGTCAAACATTAAGCTTTTGAGCCATTCTTATTGACACCAGATATAATCTGTGTAGACTGCTTTTGAGGCCTAGTATAAAAAATAGATTTCATCCAACAATAGAGATAACTTTGCTGTGCCTTGTAGATGTTAAGTCATACAATCAACCCAAGGACACAGCTGTCAACAAGTTGAGGAGCTTAAGTCTGATTGTGCCTTACAGTAAGAGCCGTTCTCATTAGCTGGGACCTGACGGATGGCATTAATCTAAACCCTGTTACATTCCCTTTTCCTCTCTGTCTGCCACACAACTTTCTCTGATGAGTCAAGTACTGTTGACATGTGCCAGGGGTGCTCCATGAAGTAGCTTCTCTCTCAGTGTGGCCTATAACTGAGCAAAATCAAAGGTGCAGAGCCATCATCAATGTAATGTTGATTTAATGACACATAAAATGTATGTTTTGTGCACATTTGCTGTGTTTGTTCTTGCTGGCACACATACATAGCCCAATGTTTACTCCACACCATCAAGAGACAGCAACATTACAAAGTCACTGACCAAAGCCCTTGAGAGTATTGTATTTTCTCTCCATAGACTTTATGCTGCTTTGCTGCTGTTGTTGATTATAACGTACCCTCAAACTAATGGTGATCTACTGTCTGAAATAACTCCTTGCTCCTTCTCAGTGTACCCAAAATGCCACTGCATTGCTGACTTCATTTTGTTTCTTCAGCTGATTAGAAACTTTGCTTCTTGGTCTCCCTGCCATACCCTGCCATAGTTTAGCTAATCTTAATACTGCACAAGATGTTTCACCTGTTTCTATGGGAGAGGCGTATATCCCACATTTCTAAGGTTTTTTTTCCAAAATCAGTTTGTTTTTTGACTTAAGCAAATGAAAACAATGGCTCTGCATCTATAAGCTCCGCTTCAGCCAAGACCCTTTTTGATCAGCCTATTTTATTTTTTTCTTGGAATTACTGTAATTGTGACCATTTGTGGGCTGTGGGTACATGGGGCGTAATTGTCCATGGGGGGAAAAAAGTCACAAAAGGAACTCTCCTTAAGCCCTGGACATTTCTGTTCAACTGAATGTTTGTCTTAGTCATACCTTTCTTCCTGCATCTCACCTACTGTAAGGGGAAGATGGTTGTCCACTAAACCTGGTCATGCTTAAGGTGCCATGCACCCATCCAGTTCTTTTATTGAATAGCTAAAACATTCTTTAAAATGTTAGACTGGATATCAGTGGCAATGGACCAATCCATCAACTTAAGTGAGAAAAATCATAAAGTTGATAAAACACAATTCTCCCTTTAATGTTGACATTAAGGAATATAGATTGTAAAGCTAATACTGATATAGGATCAGATCAGGATCAGAATAACCCAATTCCAAAGCCAAGCTATTAATATCAAATCAGAACTTAAAAGGTTGGATCAGCATATCCCTAGTTTCAGCCTGTTATGTTGACATCCTTTTCTTGCTGTTGTTGCTGACTTGTCTCTTGGTTGTCTCTACCAGGTAGATTTAAAAAGACATGGATCATATCATCAGACAAATTTTGTTTTGTGGTTAAGCAAATAAAAGATTATTGATTTTAAACAAAGTTATTCTCATAATCCCACTGCTAACATGCTAATGCTTTGCAGTATAGTTTCACCATGTGTGCCATCTCCGTTGTGTTTGTTTGCAGGTGCTTTTGTCATCTAGAAGCAAAATCAGTTTAACGGAACTGACTTTTTTCTTCTTTTTTCAGATTTCAGGTCAAAAAGTAAAATTCTTTATTGATCAAATTCTGATGACAGCATTAGATGAAAAGTCAGTTTCACTAAACTTTCTCTATTCATCAAACTATGATGAATTTCTTTCGAAAATGCATTGGTAATCCATTAGATAGTAGGGACATTTAAGTCTGGATCAAAGTGATGGACGACATTATTCTCCCCAGAGTAATGCTGCCAGCATGGCTTAAAACCTTGATGCAGTTTCACACAACTAGAGCATGTAATTGGTGCTTCCACAATTAGTAGGACTTATCCGTGGCTACCTGAATAATTAGTAGAACGATATGAGGTAGCAGTCATTTTACGAGACCACCTGTCTCACTGTAGTATAATTCCTAATGGAGTCTGTGAAGTGCAGCCCATGTGTGCTACTGCCAGTCTTAAATTCAGAGGCTTCGTGACCACATCACACCAGATCAAGCCATCCTTCAACACAGACATCACCAATGAAGCAGGTGGAAGTAGATGTATAAAACTTAGCTAGACCTCTTTTAAGAGCCATACCCATACACCAAGGTTAGAGAGAAGGAGACAGAAAACAGTGGAGAAAAATAAATGTTTAGAAAGTATAATTAAGTGGCTGACATCTCTTTCCAAGATGAATTATTCATTCATTTTGTTTGGTAAAAATTTGCATCCGCTTGGAGAGCAGCATGAGAGAGAAGGGATTTGGAGGGGAAAAAATGAAAAACAGGATAAAAGAGAGGGAAGGAAAGAAAAGGGAAAGTACGAGTGGGAAATAGACCAAAGATTGGCCGTGTGAAGAGAAAGTGAGATCAAAACTGAGAAAGAGTTTGTGAAATGAAGTATCATGCAGATGCAGGATTGTATGACTCAGTGGGTATAGTATGTCACTGTGTAACATTGCCAAAGCTGTGGAAGTTAGCAGGCTCAACCTCACATGGTATAAAAATCTATACTATAATGTACAGGGAATCCAGCAGGTAACACTGGGAAGCCTTTGGTTTGTTCAGATAAAGGCTTCATGATTCACATTACCATCAAAATCCATCATGAGCATCAAACAAGGACAAAGTGATAGGTCCAAATTTAGACGCAAGGTTTTTATACTTCAAGTTTGACTGAAAAAGAGTTAGCTTATATATGTTGCACATTGGAAACTGCCATAATTTAATTACACAAAAGAAATGATCTGTCCTTGGCTTCTCACCACCTCATCTTACATTTTTGATAGCAATCTTTCACCACCTGGTTTTAAAAGTACAATACAAGTGGCTGAAAGTGGTAGGCCTGGGCTGATAACTAATTTTGCTGGATGATTTATTGTCCCAACATTATTTTAAAAATGATATTATAAACAATATTATTTATTATTTGAGTCCAAATTAACCACTAATATAATGATAATATATCAGAATAACGCAATACACCCTTTCAAATGCAACAAAATTTTATTTATAATGATTATTTTTTACTATATATATATATAAATGCAAGCAGTTATAATTTTACTTGCTTTTTTAGAGTACTGTATTGTTTAAAAGTATTGATTAAATTTCCAGTAAATTTAAAAAAAAAACAAGTGTTTTTGACTTAAGAGAATTTACACTTATTTACATTGAATTTGTCCATGAGAGGATTTATACAAAACTGTTTTTCCTCAGTATACAACTTGAAAATAGCCCATACAATACATTTTCCACAGTGAAACAAAATCTTCTTCAATGTTTTAGAAATACTTTCACTTAGTTCTTGCCAGAAATCCTTACCAACAGCATTAAACAGGACTCTTACTGGTGTTTGGCCATGTCATCATCTTTAGCGATCATGCGCAATCGTTCTTGGGATATGCAAGGCCGAGAAGGATTCACCTAATGTGTCCTTTGCGGCACCCGAAAGGGAGGCCGAATTTGTCAGCCACATTGCATTTTGGATGGGCCTTTGAAATGGGACAGCCTTCGATGCACTGTTGTGACGTAATTGGTCTTCAAACTCAGCCTTTGTCGGCTGCAGTCCCTGAATGGGGACACATCTTCTGTTTACACTAGCCTGATGCTAGCAGCTCTGCCTCTGAATGACTGAAAAGAGGGCTATGTTTAAGTTTCTACATATGCCTTAGTTTTTAGATTGTCCTAGTATTGAGGTTATTAAAAATGTCACAACACCAAGCCTAGATACTGGCATGAGTGCCTCTTTGAGGCTGACTATGATTTGAGTCAGCAGAGTATTACAGCAGAGCAGGGTTCCTCCTGGTGTCACTGTGATGCAGCTGTGCAGCAATGAGATAATTTCCCATCACAGGGGTTGTTATCAGCCCATCACAACGTCAGGAGAGCACCATCCCCCCATGGTTGGTGAGACCCAGCTGTGATTAGTTAATATGAAGTGCCTTTGAATAAGACTGGGCTACTTTGAGGTACAGTTGTACTTATCAAGCAATATGACATTATCTTTCTTTGTTCATTTGTGAATGTCCTTTTCATGCTGGATAAATCAAATTGTAACATGCTGCAAAGCTGAGGATAAATGGCTCTATTCCATGTTGACAGGTTTTTTTAATGAATGTTAAAAAAAAAAAAAAAAAAAAGATGAGAGACATACTGAAAGAGATGATAATCCACATCTTTGAAACAGAGCGTTGTGTCGTGGCATGTCTAATGCATAAGACATAAAGACATTAGACAAGATGCAGAATGTGGGTTACACCTGTCATCTTCACCAGGGCATCACACGCAGACAAGTCATCTTTGCTGCAATACTCTGCTGTCTGCAGCCAACGGGACTGCAGCTGGAGACGTCTCTGATTGTTTTTCAGAGCTTTCTTTCCCTTCTCTGAATAGAGGAGCAAAAGTTCTTCTCTGTGAAAGGATTCTTTTTCATCATCAGATCAGTAAATGCTCAATTTTATGCCAAAGGGATTGTAGGGATAAAGACTCAAACCCTTACCCCATGACAGAGCTCATCCATCTCCCGACAGCTGCACAGAGACAAGATATCTGAAAGCTTCTTTCTGCGTTTTATTCCTGCTTGAGCAAGCATTTAATTTTCCAGGTCACTTTTATGCAGCATAGACACATATAAATAGTAAAAAAAAATTCACTTCACACTCTTGAGAGGTGAACTGATATGTTCAGTAATTGTTGATATTGAAGTGCACTTAGTTTGTCTTTCCTGCAGCATTTATTATTATGTACATTTTCATTTGTACAACACACCTCTGCACGAGCAGATATAAACAACTTGTATGCCTGGTTGTTTTAATGCATGGGGAATCAGGATTGCAAGCTGTCTATGGCGTTCTTGTCACAGTCTTTGGAGCTTTTCCATCAATATGCATGAACTGCTTTCTTTGTTTGTAGTGGACTTAAAAGGCTCTGGTCAAACACTGAAACCCCTTATAATTTTGGCAAAGAGAGGAGCACAGGCTTGTCCATTTGAAAGTGTGATAAGAGGTGCTGCATTCAGCTGGATTACAGCCCAACGGGGCATCAGCAGGTTAGAGTGAGGCTGAAAGATATTACCCGCAGCGCAATGCTAGCTCCTGAAAAGATTCATTCTATTACAGACATATGATGCACTCTATTCTTCCATCATGTCTTATCGTAGCAGACTCTTGTAGTACATGTTTCTGTCTATCTCTCACACATCCTCTGATTCCCTGACAGTTATTTTGCACCCAGAGAAAAAACAACAACAATCTGACTTGCATGAGACAGCTGTCCTTATTTACTGTGCTACATCTCAGAAAGACTGGCCTTTTGAATATCTCCTCCAAGATTAGCGTTGACTAGGGTGTAAAATCCGGATAACAAAGAGAGGGACATCTGAGGTCAGCCATATTAAGTAGTAAGGCTGTTGGCTGTGTAAAATAGTGATCAAAGGGCAGCTCCACTGTGGCCCTATGAATGGTTAATTGTTTTTTTCTTCTTTCACTGAGGGTCAAGGATTCTACCTGTTATTATTCCCGAGACGCTCCCTGTGCGCTTTGATCTGCATCTCTGATCCTACTACTGTAGAATCAATGAAAGGCTGTCTGATACACTTTTACAAACAGCAGGAGGAGCGGGGAACACAGACACACAGTCTCAGATGCAGAAACATACAGTTCATGCACTGTTTCTATAATGTGCAAGGTGTTAACAGAGTTTTCTATGTGAAGCTTGCATTAACCACATCAAAGGGACATAATTAATCTCCATCTCAGATAAAGCTTGTTGGTGCTGCTGTTTTTCAAATTTGAAAATTTTTACACAACCATAAGTTAATGAATTCACACACAGATGCTCACCATTACCAACTCTAAAGCCTTACCCTTCTGTGGCTTCTTTCCTTTTATGTGTGGTTGTCGTTTTCTGTTTTGTTTTTTTTTTGTTTTTCTTTGTTTGTTTTTTGTTTTGTTTTGTTCTTTAAATTTAGTTTTAATTTCTCTCAAAGCTTTTAACCTCTTAAGATCCAGCATCCACATATGCAGACATTACATTTCTGCCTCTCAGACCCATGATACTTCATTTTTTGTAAACTTTGACTGATTAACAACACATAGCGACACTTCCACATCATCTTTTGGTGAAATCACAATATTACACCCATTTAAGTGAAAAAAACAACCTATTTAAGTACAAATGATCAAACTCCCTGTACAAAGACCAAGTTTAGTTATTATACTTATTAAGTCTTTCTTATCCAATGTAGCAAGGTGAATTTAAAAATGCACACCAGATAAAAGCTTGGGTCTTAAGAGGTTAGGCATTATTTCAAATTTTGATCATATTGCACTTGAACACTGTCCTACACCATCATACCTTCTCTTTCTCACACTTTCTTCCCTGGGCTGTAGCGACCAAATGCACAGGCAACTCAAGATACAAGCAAACAGGCTAGCTGGTGATGACATTTCAACAGGATGTATCATGAAAAATCCACATTATAAGTTTTAGTCTCATAATAGGGATCCCCACAAAACGTGAAACAAGCCAGCCAAGTCCTTTCCACCTTTGGCAGAATCTGCTCACCTTGTGACACTGAAAGGTCACCCCTCACCTGGTGTCTCCACCCTCACCTTCCAAGCCACACCTTCAGAGCAATGCTGTCATGGATTTACTCTAATGATTAAACCACAAGGATGTGGAGATCTCATATTTACATGCAGCTAGAAGTTGTTTGCTCTTTTTTTCTTTGCATTATGCTACATGCAGTTGAAATACAATACGTGTTGCTATCTTGTAGCTTGTAAGATAGATAAACACTGTAAGCCTCAACACGTCATAAAATCTACAAAAGTTTGATACTTAACTCTGTCACCATGCCAACCTGTGTTTAAAATGACATTAAGTTATCTAAACATTTACTAACTCCCTGTCGCATCATTGGTTGATACACTTCTTTGACAGAATCCTCTGCAACTTGCTCTGGTATTGTAAAATGACAAAAAAGGACAAAAACATACACATTTATTTTTATTATAAAATTATTTCAGTGGTAATTTAGATCAGCTAGATGTCTGCTAAAGTAGAGAATTTGTCTCAAAGGTAGGTGATTTTCAAAAACTGGGAAAATTTAATAGACTGCGATCATACCTCTCTCCATGTCTCCAGTATGTTCAGAACAACCGACATGTATTTCATGAATTACTTTTGGTTGTTTTCTGGATATGTTTTCAGACCAAAGCTGAGCTGACCTGTATATTTTCATCTTCATGTTCTTGTTTGTCTGACTCTGTTGCTAGCTTTTCCCTGTGGCTGTGTATTCCTCCTGTTGACACTTTATTTTTTGAATAACATGACTGTTGTGTGTCTCTGTGTCCCTGCAGTACAAACAGGTGGAGCAGTACATGTCCTTCCACAAGCTGCCAGCAGATATGAGGCAGAGGATCCACGACTACTACGAGCACCGTTACCAGGGCAAGATGTTCGACGAGGAGAGCATCCTGGGAGAGCTGAACGAGCCTCTGCGAGAGGTGATATGAAAGCTCTTCTCTCTGTTTGAATCTCTTGCACATTCACATTTGCACGTCTACTGTTTGACATTTCCCTCAGTTCAGCTTCTCGAGGCCTAACCCAAACAAGAGTAAAACTGAAACAAAAAAAAAAAGAAATGTCTGCACAGTTGACATTTTTCTGTTGGTACTGTAATATCTAAAATAGGACCAGCTCTGTTTTGCTCCTCCTGCTAACTGCTCGCTCTGTCTGTTGTCTGTTTTTCTCACACACAGGAAATCATCAACTTTAACTGTCGTAAGCTCGTGGCATCCATGCCTCTGTTTGCCAATGCAGACCCAAATTTTGTTACCTCTATGCTCACCAAGCTCAAGTTTGAGGTGTTCCAGCCTGGGGATTATATCATCAGGGAGGGTACCATCGGCAAAAAGATGTACTTCATACAACACGGGGTTGTCAGCGTGCTAACCAAAGGCAATAAAGAGACCAAGCTTTCAGATGGCTCCTACTTCGGAGGTAAGACGAGCTAGTGCTGCAAGGTCACACACACACAAACACACACACACGCACATCCTTCTGTGGAGCTAAAATCTGCTCTGTTTTAATATTTATAATGTGTTCCTTCAGCACTTTAAGGAGTTGGCCAGGGTTTGAATTTTGATGTGTAAGGCAACAGCCTTTGGATAATGCTATTCTGGCTCTGATATTAGCTCATATTCATGCTCATGTTGTGCACTTCTTGTCACCTCACTTAAAATTCATCTTCATGGTTTATGCAGGACTTTTCCCTTAATTCACATCATAAGCTTTTTCTGAAATGTAGGGCAAAAATCCAAATTAAAGAAACTGTGCGGTTGTAGGAATTAAGAGGTATGGATTCAAGGGTCAGAGTGGTCACAAAGCTGTGAAATGACACACTATGGAAATGCTTGTGACTTGTGGGATAACCTTGAGTTGTTATGTACTTAGCTTGTGTTATGTTTTTAATCAGGGTCAGATAATGCACACCCCTCTCATGGTCCCACAGAGGCTATGACACATGTAGGAGACAATGCTGCCATACTGCCCTCACCAAATACCAATTAATTTGCCCAGTGACAGCGTATCATTTAGACTACACTGTTAAGTAATGAGAGATGGTGGCAAAGCATTTAACAGCACATGACCTGCCTGTGGAAGTTTAATTACGCCTTGCCTGCTCAAGTCCATCTCCATGCCCTCTCTCCGGGGGTTCCAGAGAAATAATGAAAAGATGGCAGGCAATCTATCTCTACACATGCCAAGACTAATCAACATTTTAGACCACATGGCCCTGGCTCTCTCCAGGGCCATGTTGTCTAAAATGTTTTCCAAAGTGCTTCCTCCTTCCGTCCATCCTCAGTGAGAAAGAGTTCAGATTCAAAGAGAAAACAGACTCAGGCTGTTTTTATTCGACATGCAGGTCACACTTTTTCCCACTGCTCACTCCTCGCTGAAACACTAAATTCAGTGTACTCTTGTTCGATCTCTTTCAAAAAACAGAGTGCATGCATAGGAATTAGGGGTGCACTGTTCACAATTTTCTGGCCAATCACCAATCTTTAAAAAGCCTGACCTGCCGATTCCAGTTTGGGCCAATATCGATTTTTAGTTTTTTATTCTTTTTATAACTGACAGCATGTACCTTCAATCTTCCATTCTTATTTTATTGAAAATCATTGAATAATACCTGGGCTGCACGCTGCGCTGCAGCCTCACAGCAAGAAGGTCACCGATTCGATTCCCAGCTTGGCCGGTGGGCCTTTTGCATGTTCTCTCCATGCATGTGTAGGTTCTCTCTGGGTACTCCGGCTTCCTCCCACAGTCCAAAAACATGTTCACCAGGTTAATTAAGCACTCTAAATTGTCCTGAGGTGTGAGTGTGTGCGTGAAAGGTTGTCTGTCTGTCTGTCTGTGTCAGCCCTGTGTTTAACTGGCGACCAGTGCAGGGTGTACCCCGCCTCTCGCCCAATGACAGCTGGAATAGGCTCCAGCCACCCGCGACCCTGAACAGAATAAGCGGTTCAGAAAATGAATGAATGAATGAATGAACACTACTGTAAAACAATAAAATCTTTATGTTTTAACTTAAACAACCAATAGATGATCTGAGTTTTGGGTCTCAGAGCAAAGCGACAATGGCTGTCAGACCTTCCCAGACGTATATAAGATCAGATTCATATGTAAGGGTGGGCCGACTGCCTATCCCCCAAAATTAAGGAAACCTCCACCAATCAGCTGAGCGATGAATTGGTGCATGTCTAATAGGAATACATGCACCTAACTTTTGTGTCTTGTGTAAACTTAAAGATAAAAAACACAGGTTTTCAAGCAGAAACTGGCCCCGCTTGCTTTAATCTTAAGTTTCAGATCTGTAACTATTTTCCCTTATTGCACATAATAGACACCATTACTGGCACTAGCAGTGCCTCTCCTATGGAGGGGAGTAAGCCTGGAGCCACTGGGAGTGTGTTACCAAACATGAGTTAGTCATTTATGAAATTGATTGGTTAATTTGTGGATCATCGCAGGGCGTATGTGGCACAGGTGTCAGTGTAGCTGTTACTATCACAAAACAGGAAGTCAAAATTGTTTTTTCTTTATTATCATGTACTTACAGCATGGAGGTCTGCTCCACATGCATTATAAGCCATCCAGCCATTGGAAAGCTTTCTCTTTGTTAAGGACATCCAATGTCAGCAGGCTCCCCTTGTTGGTACAGCAAATGGCTCACATGTACGCTAATCAACATCTCCACAAGCTGGTGTAACACAACTCATTCATTCATGGACAATTTGAATTATTTATATACTCAGCGGTCTACTTCAGTTTGTGAGCTGCTGGATTAGCTCGAGCCAGAGAGCCTAACGTCTAAAGTGGACACGACGTGTCCTGGACAGGAATGTCGGCCGGGCATACAGCAATCCAGCGTAGAGGGGAAATGTAATGTGACTGCAGTACTAACGCCAAGGGACACATGGATCACTGCCAAGCCTGCTCTCTGGATGTTTTCCTGGGATCAGCAAGAAAACATGCACCCTCCACCCCCCACTCTGCCTTGACTTGCCTCTTTTTCTCCCTATAGTTCACAATTGAGACACTTATCTGAACAGCATCTCGGTTGCCCTCTCAGAGCCCAGACAGAGTAGGTTATTGTGCTGTTCGACTCCATCCTTTGTAGCCCTCAGTAAATGATGTGTTGCCTACATAGACTGTGGCTCTTTGGCTCTCCTGGTTGGAGTGGGTCTTGGTGACCTTGTGGTGGCCCTGCATGCCAGTCAGACGTGCTTATCAAGAGCTGCCTCTGATTGCACCTCTAAGATGGCTTACTTTGCCTCTGAGTGAGTGGCTTGTTTCAGCTTTGTAAGTGGGACTGAAGAAAAAAAGTGATCCAGAGAGTGAGAGTAGGAGACATGGGAGTAGAGTAAGTTGACTGTACAGTTTGCAATCTCCTGTGTCATCCTTTTGCAGTTACTCAGACTTTGACTGATTTTCAGTGAATGGTGCTTTCTTAAGCCCCAGTCCTGTGAAGTCCTGGGTTTAGGAACTAAAACTCCCTTCTCCTCCTCTCGGTTTTCCCTTTTCCATTTCTCTCCGAGCTCAGTCTGACTGTGCTTCAGAGCTGCCAAATGGCCACCCTTTGACTGAGTGAGTCAGTGAGAGAATCTGGCAGCTGCAAAGGCCCAGGTAATCCTCCCGATCCTTAACCCAGTTAACACCCTGCACCTCTTACTCTGGAGCAGCATCAGCTGAAGATGGAGGCACTGCAGCAGTCTGCTGAGTGACACAATGTGGGATGATATGATGATGTATAGAGTGTCCTTATATAATACGACAGGCTAGATAGAGTAGGATGATATACAATACAATGCTGTGCTTTGAAACTGTTGCTGATGTTATACAACACAATATGTTGTGAGATATTGTTAAGATTATATGATACATCACAAGATACTCCATAATACATACATTCAAGTCTGTATTGTGGTATTAAATGTATCATTGATCCTATACATAAATTAATGAACAGTTTTTGATATAAGATGAATATTTAAAAAATTGTCTCTCATGGTGAGAGCTATACTTTTATGGTAGCATCTACTCAAGTAGCTTCCAGCCAGGGTTCACTTGTTCCATCTTTAGCTGTTTTCTGGTAAATAAAGAGAATAAGTTACTAACTCATCTGTACATTCACACAAACATACTCTAGCCTATGAATTTTCTTCCATGTTTATTTTGTTGCTCACCAACACAGCCAGCCTGGATTCAGGGGGTAAAAGAGAATCAATGAGATGTGACGGGACCTCAGCATCAGCAGCAGTGCTGAGAAAACACTGGCTCTCCCCTACCTGTCTGTGCATGCTAGCCAAACGGAAGGTGTTTGCACAGCTATGCTAATGCTGTGAGGGATCGAGCATGGCATGTCACTGGGAATCAGGCAGCCCACTGTGGATGTTTCAAAGGTTAGAGAGTGTCTGCTCTGTAGGCTGGGGGGCAGCATGGTGGGAGGGAGATGGGAGGTGACAGTTGGACTCAGAGTCCAGGTGAGCTTCACCAGACCAGGCTACAGGACTCGGATACTTTAACCACAGAACAAGCAGCACTGCTCATTCTCATTAATTCACATCCATGCACCATATAAGCAGAAAGGAAGTCAGGAACACCACCCAAACACACACTGAATCACATGCAGAAACATTCACTACGAGACTTAAACCTTATCTAAAAGCACATTCAAAGGCCAACATTTGCATTCACTCAGATTCATGAAAAGTTGTTTGCAGACCAGCTTCTGGCTGATGCTTTCTTATACAGCACATGGATTTTTTTTCCATATCAGGATTTAATATCACATTCTTTGTAAAAGCAGTATTTGTTTGAAATGTAGCATTTTTATGCTTCAGTGCATGTTTTAAGAGGAAAATTCCAATGAGGTGAAAAAGGATTTTTATTTCAAAGCTGTAGCCTTTCTTGCACCATTTTAACCCCATGATCTGCTTATTAAGAGTTTTTCCATCTTTTAACCTTAATTTGTTCCCTACAGCTTTGTGCTCTCAGTAAAGATGTCACAAAAAAGAGGTCATTTAAAACTTTCTGGCCTTTATACAACTGTACTGCTCTTGTGTCATCACCCTGTGAGCTTACAGTATTCAAATGACAAGTGGAAACAGTAATGCTCACTAGACGTCTCTCATTGGGCTTTACAGCCACTCTTACGTCAACACATTCTCACCAGCTCTGGGAAGTTTCAGGGCATGCAGGCTGTGCTGTGCTGCACTGAGAGCTAGGACTCTAGGGGAGCATCTCTTCAGTAAGAGCTCGGACACGTGGGCTGCACCATCCAGCAAAAGACTAGTCATGTGTGCTCTTACCAAGGTCACAGCATATGACGTCTTGCTCCTCCATTCCCTGAGCTACATCCAATTTTAATTGCTGTCATTCAATTTTGATGAATGCTTTGTCACTTAAGTGCAAAAAAGAAACACATCATTGCTCTGGTGAAGTAACTGCTGGTGCACAGAGCCTTTTAGAATCTGAGGCATATTTGTATCTGTAGCACTTACTTGGCAAACAAAGATTTTAAAACGATCACTGCCCAGCCAGATAAACTCAAAGCTATGCTGGACAGAAGGCAGACCAGACAGGGAGATTTATCGAGTAGTCTTTCAGAGTTCATCATCATTTTATTTTATTTTCATTTTTATGTGCAAGCTCTTTTTTTTCTCAGGGCTTTCAGTCTGAATGAAAAAAAAAAGCTCTGACAGATTTAATTCACTGCCAGTATCTTGGCCTATCATTAGTTATCCTGTGTCATGGCTGATTTATAACAAGCTTTTCTAATTTTAGCTTGCAGAGCCCACCACTTGGGGTTATTTTTAATCATCTCATTCTTATTTACGACCACACAGAGATGGGTTATTGTTGACGCAAGAGTAAGTTTAAGTAGAAAACACATACCCTCATACACAAAGCAGGCTACACTATCTACAGCAACTAAGCCTGTTCTAGGATTTCATGCAGGATTTGGGGCACATTGCAATGAGTCACAGGGGATGTGAGTAAGCAGTGAGAGCACAGCATTCATAAATACATGGAGTAAAACTCACAAACTATCCGCAATAGCTGTCAAAAGTAGAACTGTAAGGAACTTTTCCGCTTGTCTTTCAGCAAACAAGGAAACTCTTTTATTTCATTTCACATTTGTCTCTTTAAATGTGAGGTATGAGTCACTCTGAGCTTTCAGCCAATCACAGGCTCTGTCTTTCCAACGCAGGCTTGATCCTGTTTGATAATGAGAGCCAGAGTGTTGTGCTTTTGACAGCATTGTGTCTTTTACTCAAAGGAAGCTTTACATTCAAAACAGTGCTTGGGAATTAGCCCCTTATCCTGTGCTGTTGCAAACAATGTCTCCATAATCTATATTCAATACAGACTCCGCATAACAATACTTGTCTTAATTGATGATTACTTTCTTCAGAACCTACAAAAAAGTATTATGATGGGCCTAATCAAAAATAGATCATTTGATAAACTCTGAGAGAAATCGTAACCTGAAATGACTTAAGGTTTCATTTTAGCAGCCTTTCTTTTATAGTAGCATTGATTTCCTTTTGGACTAGTTGAGGTAGCAGAGTGTGGAGTCACCCTCTAAAAAACATATTTGAGGTTCAAGTTTAACTTCTTCCCGCATTTATCATTGAAGTAAGTAAGTAAAATCCATGAAATCCTTATTCCTTTTGTTACGTTTACTTGTATTCAGGAAAATATAAAAGCTTAAGGATTACTTCTTGCAGTAGCACCCTCAAACCTTTGAGTTTCTATTATTCTGTGCTTACTGCCATAAGTTTAAGGATTATTAGAAGTAAAAGTAACCTGGGAGAGAGACTACAGGCCCGTTTCCACAAAGCAGGTTCAGTTCGGTTTGTCTCGGTGCGACACGCATTTTGGGGCATTTCTACTGACTAAACCTGGGACAGATCCCAGATACAGATACTGAGACAAACTGTCCCACTTTTTTTGGGACCCTTCTGCTGGGGTGCCACCCATACCAATCTGATCCCAGAAGGTGGGGCTACAACACTCACAACACAGTCCGTTGATTGGTTAAAAGAATCGTCACCTACCCTGCGACAGCGGCTGCTGTATTCCTCCTCGCGGCACACAGCCAATGGTCAACACTGTGTCATGCAGCTATGTCGTCACACTATTACGTAACTGACGCCATGGCAGCATCCAGCTCACACGCCCCCGACAAGAGGGGGCACAGTTGGCTGTGGAAACGCAAACAGGATCAGGCTTTACTGATCCAACCTGTTCCTTACTGATGCAAACCGGACTGCTTGGTGGAAATTGGGTTTTTGTACACACAAACTTTCACTTTGTCACTTTATAAATATCAGTGAGAAACATATGACTGAAAGTGAGAAATGGGCGGCTGTGTGGCTCAGTGGTAGAGTAGTCGCCTCTCAATCAGAAGATTGGGGGTTTGATTCCAGCTCCTGCAGTCACATGCCAAAGTGTCCTTGAGCAAGACACTGAACCCCCAATTGCTCCCACTGTAAGTCAATGCTGTGTGGATGTGAATGAGATTTGGAATTAGAGGAAACTGATGGTTTACAATAGGAAATTCTCTACCATCAGTGTGTGAATGTAGTGTGTATGGGTGAATGAGACAAGCAGTGTAATGCACTTTGAGTGGTCTGAGAGACTAGAAAAGCGCTATATAAGTACTGGTCCATTTACCATTTACCAAAAAATCTGTAGGGGTCTTAAATATTGAGGCTACTGTGTACTGTATTGAGTTTACTAGCAACAACTTGTGTACGATGCAAGAAGAAGCAATCCTTTCCATAATATAAATCTTATTTCATCTTCTCAGTCGTGTTTGGTCAATATTGCGTTTAATTTTTGATATTTCTGACACTTTATCCAGAACAGACTGAACACCAGGCACTCCCAGAAAACATGGCAGTGGTTGTGCCTGTCTCCAACACTTTAAATCCCCTCCTGTAAAGCATGCTTCCTGCTTTGAGCTACAACACTGTCTATAGAGGTCAACAAAATCAACAAACCAAAAGTTCTTGACAGGAGCTTTAAACATTCAAAGATCTCCTCTAATCTCTTATTGCTCAGCTTGGAGAAGGTTGAACGGGATCCAACACCCTCAGCTCTTACAGTTCAAATGGCACCACCAAGTGTCTGGGCTTTGCTCACTTTCTACAAACACAGTCTGATGAGGCCAAAGGGCTCACTGCAGCTCACAGCCTCATCCTTGCTATATTGGCTTCATCCAGAAGGCCATGGGACAAGAGGATTTAATACAGAGCTGTGATGCTCCTCTCCAGAGGGGATTACTGGAGCAGTGCTGCGGGAAATGGACCCCCCAGCACAGCTACAGCCAGAACTGCCCCTCTAGCACACACTGGCTGTACACACACTGAAACACATGTGCAACATACAGTGTACACATACACACTCACAAGCATGTTTTTTTAGACTCACATTCACAAGCCTCTCTTGCTAACTGGGCCATTGCTCATTCAGCCATGCTCTCTGTAACACACATGAACAGCAACACACTGAGGTTGTTCCTATGCTTCAGATCCAGTACATTTACCTCTCCCCCAGTGCAGTCATGTATTCTCTCTGTATCTGTGCATCTAGCTACTATTTCAGGCCATCAAATACAATCATCACAATTTTACACTCACTGACCAGGGAACATTAAGCATTGTACACTCAAATGTCATCACATCATATTCAAGTGTGGGGGTGAAAGCTTCAAGTGTAGAACTAACAGGATATTGATGCTATTATTTTTGATCGTTTATTTTGGGTTTTATTACCATTTCATTTAGAATTCATACTTTCATGAATGACATTAAGTCAATAAGAGCAGAGAGAGAAAGACGTTGTATATCACATTTCCATATAGTAGTAGGTGTTTCTCACTTGCTGTGGAGCATGTTTTGGTACCTGGCCAGTGGGAGGAGAAGAGAAGTAGGGGGGTTGTAATTTGCTATTAGGCAGTGCTCTCAGCATTTACAGCATATTTTGCAATCCACCTGCTCAGTCTGAACCATAATCACCTTTCTAAGATCCCCCCAGAAAATGTATTTTATGCGTAAGTTGGTACCTCTTTTTGTTTTTTGTTTTCTTTTATTTCACATTATAACACCTTTATTTATCACATTTAACATCAAAGGAAAAAGTATTCAAAGTATTTAGCGATGCCAGAAAAGCAGTGGTAAAATTTTTGAGCTCTTACCAGCATCTGTCGCCCACAGCAGCTAGCATGCTGTGGCTAATTAACTGAAAGGCCTTCTCTATCTGGTAATTAACTCCTTATGAAGCTTCCTGATGTTTCTTTCCTTTACAGAAAGTTCTTCATATATAGCCCCCAATGTAAGTGTTCTGCATTGTCCAAATGCAATTAGTCACTTTAATTAAATCAGGGATAACAGCACCAGACTGCTGCGAAGTAATTACACAAACTTCAAGCTACACGTGAAATTAGACTTCCCAGCTAGTGTCCATCTCTGGGTTTTAAGTGGCAGATTATATTTAGTACAGATCAACAAATCTATGACATCATGTGGACACTAGGAAAGCGAACTGATGACTGGAGACAAAAAGAATCTTGGATGAGGGTTATGTATGTAAATAATGAAAAGTGCAGTTAGTAAAGATTTCTTATTGTGAATTTTGTCGATATGCTACACACAAATTCTGGTTTTATATAACTTATATCAAAGAGTTTTGGTAGGACGTTAAAGAATAAGCAAAAGCTGCCAGCAGCAGCACACACGCATAGGGATATCACAAGGCAGAGATTGGCTGTTTTGTTGATGAGTAAACCTATGAATGTGATCTATGGGAGATAAGTCGGGTTATTTAAAAGTTTCATTTGAAATATGGAGGAAAGGGGATTGGGAACATGAATGGATGGAAGAATTCAGGGCATCTGTCTGAGCGAGCTGGAAATGGGTTTCTGAGAAAGAGGCAGTGTTTTTGCCTATGCAAAAAGTGCAGATGTGGATGTAGGATAATGAAGTGTCAGGCTTCAGTGGGTCACGCAGAAGTGAAAGTCTTAATTGTGAAATGGTTGGCTGGTGATCAGGAAATCAAGGGCAAAAAAATAGAACTTTCATGGTAAGTTGGGTGCGTAAAAAAAGAGATGACTTAAGGAATGATTTCATTAACAAATTCCTTTTTTGACAGTTTTATTTTTCATTAATTGAGAGGCCAGTTTGTTATAGTAATGAAAAAATGTAATTTCTTTCTCGCGATGTCAGTCTTTTGTGTAGAAAGGGCAGCAGAAACAAAGGCACACTTCTGCACCTCTGAGTCATTTTTAGTAATTATGGAGTGTCTTCTCAGAACAGGAAAGCCTGTACTAGAAATGAGAGCACTAAGAACATTTCTGGTTTGTGTGTTTTATCTTTGAAGTCACTGCAATACAAGAGACTATCCCACCACGAAACTTGTGTGTTTATTTGAGACAATGAGGTCAGTGAAACTGAAAAAAACATTGAAGTGAAGGTTTAACTTTAACATCTGGTTTCTTTTTCCTTTTGTTTTGCAGAAATTTGTTTACTGACACGAGGCAGAAGGACAGCCAGTGTTCGAGCTGACACGTACTGCCGTCTGTACTCACTGTCTGTGGACAACTTCAATGAGGTGCTGGAGGAGTATCCAATGATGAGACGAGCCTTTGAGACTGTTGCGTTGGACAGATTGGACCGTATTGGTAAGAGGATACAGTTTTGAAGACCATGAACTACTTAATGTGACCAGCTGTTTTTTTGTAAACCTTGATCTAGACATAAATGCCTCGCTTTATATTCCAAGTTACAACCCTTCAATGAGCTTGTTTTATGTCACCTGTACATTAGAGTAGATTACATCTGTTTAGAAGATAATCCATGAATTCTTTTCCGTTTTTGTATACCCGTGAGTGCGTTTGAACAGTATGGCACACTGACCCTGATGGGAAAAAAAAACACTAAATATTTCAAACCAGCCCTTTAGGTTTTAGACAAAACTTTAGAGCTGTGAAAATGTTCCCACAGATTCTCAGTGAATGAAATTACTTCTACTTATCTGCATATAAACATGAAGATAAAGCCTGGGTTTTGAAATCCCTGCTTGACTTCTCTTACCCATACAATTGATATTCTCTCTATATCCATCACTGTTCCCAGGCTCAGCCTGAGCAGATGAAAAATTCACAATGAAAGGCACGCCTGTATCATCACTCAGCCATCGCTGTATGCTCTGTTTTATCCTCAGCTATGTTTAGAATGGAAGATAGAGGAATTGCTTTAGGGGGTCTCTTTGTAGAAAATGGGTGCTTTGAAAAGATGTGGTGGGCTGATAGTGATGTCTCCGTAAGGCAGTCTCCTACGGTTGTCCTTTCTCCTGGGCGTGAAGCTTGTGTTCACCCTTCTCCCCTAATAAAGTCACTCGCATGGCAATGATCCACAAAGAAATTACTGTCTTGATGGACTTGGCCCAAATTGATAGGCCGTGTGCGGGTGATAAAAGGTCAGGTGGAGCTAGGGTCAAGTTGAATGTAGATACAATACCCCAACCCAACACCTCTACTAATCTGCCTGCAGTCATGGCAGAAAATGCAGAAATTGATCTGTTCCTAATTACATTTACACTATCTTTGGATTTCACAGCCTTTTGTCCGCACCAAATTGAAAATGGCAGTCATGTGAATTAACCCTGTCGCTGCTAGTGTGGCCATTCAGCAATGACTAATAGACTCCTGGTCAGAGCTGCACACATTTCTCTTCGAGGTTGGGTCAGCTGCTATTCTTAGTGATACAGCTCTATCTTGTCTCTTTGACCTTGTGCAAACCTCACAGGGACTTCATGCATTTTCTAGGGTGTGAAGTGAGGTGCTGAGACAGCTAAGACAAAGACATTTTTTAAAGACCATTCTTATTCTGAATCTCAAATGAGGCTATCATTTTCCTTTTGTAAGGTAACGTATTTCCTAGAACATTTTGAACTCTATCCCTGCTTTTTGAGCTACTTTCCTCCAATTTTTAAAGCCTCTAGCTGAGAATATTTAAAGACACTACTTACTCCATATCAGTTTCAGTTTTTCTCAGTGATGACATTGGACTGAGTCTTTTAAAAAGACTGACTGAGCCAGTAGACAGCACACCACCCATGCCCCAGGCTGTCAAGGATCCTGAGCTTCTGTCTTACGATAGTTATCTCCAACTCATCTTTTGTTGTTCTTCTTTTCCATGCTCTTTTATGCCTTCTAGTTCCCCTTCTGCTTATCACCCTGCCTCTTTGAAAATGTGTTTTCCACACTCCTCATGTACTTTGAGGTTCACATTTTCTTTATTCTCTTTCAGTTTCAGAAAAAAAGGAGGTTACTCCTATACCAACAAATGACAGCCTCAGTCTATCTGTGTTGTAGATTTATGTTCATGCCATTCTCGTCTTTTCACAGGCAAGAAAAACTCCATCCTACAACACAAGGTGCAACATGACCTCAACTCTGGTGTGCTCAATTACCAAGAGAATGAAATCATCCAGCAGATCGTGCAACATGACAGGGACATGGCCACCTGCGCCCATCTCTTGCAGAACCTCCCTCCTCAGACGCCTCCTTCGCCTACCCCTGTCATCTGGGCCCCCCTCATTCAGGCTCCTCTTCAAGCAGCAGCAGCCACAACCTCAGTAGCCATCGCCCTGACACACCATCCCCACCTCCCGCCAACTCTTTTCAGGCCTCCTGTTTCTGTTCTCGGTTCCCTAAAAGACCCCTCCAGTCGCCTCAAGAAGTTCCCCTCATTTGTTCCCCCATCCCCAACACCGGACTCTACCGGGAACTCTCCCTCTAGCACACCCTCTAAACTCCGCACTGGGGTGGACATGTCATTGCTGGCCTCTTTTCGGGCCCAGCATATGACGTCAGGTACAGGTGCAACTGGGTCCAGTCAGCAGGCCTCAAGTGGAACAGCCAACAATGGACCTAGTGCGGCTGGTTCTGGGACCAGTGGAGGAGGGGCCTCTGCCTTTCCCTTTGGACCATTCTCTTCCTCTGGGTCACCCTCATCTAGTATGGCCCAGCTACACCCACAACCACAGAATCAACAACCCTTCCGCTCTAGCACTCCACCTTTATCAAACCTCTTTCACCAAGGATCCACAAGTGGTAGCACAGGTTCAGGGATAAGTGGGGGTGCAGTTGGAGCATGTGGAGGTGCAACAGGGTGGTCTTCAGGTGGAGCAGTTGGAGGGTCTGCGGAAGGAGACACTTCTTGGGCTGGAGAGGACTTTACAACTGGAACGACAGAACTGACTCCGGGGGGGAACTTTGGGTTGGGAGGAGCAACTTGTGGCTCAGTAGGTGAGATCTCAGGGGAATCAATTGGGGGGGTATCTGAAGCACCTGTGGCTGCTGCTTGTGGGAAGTTAGCGGCTGGTGCATCAGTCATATCAGGGCCATTCGGAGATGCAACCAGAAGATCAATAACAGGGACTTCTAGAGGATCATTAAAAAGAGCTTCTAGAGGATCAGTGGGAGGGACCTCTGGAGAAACATTGGTATCATTGGCCACTGGCGAATCTTTAGGGAGGGGTTCTGGTGGATCGATTGGAATGGTTTCTGGGATATTGACAGGTGGGGCCTCTGGGGGATCACTCGTGGGAACTTCAGGTGATTCAATAGTAGGGAATCCTGGAACATCATTTGGAAAGACTTCTGTTGGACCAACAACTAGCCATATTGGGGGAGGTTTCAGTGGGCCAGGGGTAGGAATGATTGGTGGACATGCAAGCAGAGCAGTAGGAGGGACAGTGGGGAGCCATATAGGAGGGTCTACAGCTTGTCCTGTTGGAGGAACATCAAGTGGAATCCCATCTGGATATATGAACTCCTCTCGCTGTCAGAGTCCCATATCTGCTGGCCCATCTAGTTCTACGTCTAGTCAGCTTCCCCATAGTCAACCACCTCCCAAGCCTCCTCAGGTGGTTCCTTTGCAGCAGTTTGCTGGAGGGGGCAGGACTACGAGTGGCTTAAACCTTTTCCATACTCCTTCACAAGGGTCCCCATCCTCAAGTAGAGGACAGCACAGTCAACAGCCCACTGAGGGTTCCCCATCTGCCCTGAGCCACATTAATCTGGCAGGCCTTCAGTCTGGATTCCTCCCTCACCAAGTGTCCATGGAGAGGTCTGCCCTGGCCTCCTTGGCCCAGTACGGCTCAGCAAATGCCTCCCCCTGCCTTACCCCAGTGGCACCCAGCCCTACTATTCAAAGCCCAGTAGCTGGCAGAACTTTCCACTACAGTGACCCCTCCAGTGCCACAGGATCCCACAGTTCTCTTCTCATGCCACAGTCTTCTCTCCCATCACAGCTTCCCAGCCAGCCACAAACAACAGGAAGAGATTCTCCACTGGGCCGCTTTTCTGAGGACTTGAAGCTTTTATCCAGCTCACATTCATCTTTGCATCAAGAGGTAGCCCAGGTGTCAGGCCACCATACTCCTCCCCCCTCTGTGGAAACTGGATATTACCCCTCACCTTTTTCATCGCCCACTCTTGTGCCCAAACCCTGCAGCTCAGTGCCAGGGCGCATGACTCCTCCGACCCAAATGTCTCCAGGGTATCCTCACCAGACTCAGTCCCCTGGGACCTCCCCAGCCTCACATCTACGGAGGGGCTCAGTTGCCTACTCATCAGATCTAGAACCTCAAACTGTCCGCTCTAAACTTCCCTCTAATTTGTGAGGATTGATCACACCCTCCAGTGCTCCTCCAAAGTGAAGCACACACAAACTATCTCCAAGTGTGGCTTTCTTTTCTTTCTATCTTCAGACTCCACTGTGTTCCACCTCTCATTTTACCAAGATCTTACATCTACTGTGATTTAAAGACACTTTACTGGGTAACTCAGAAGTATACACTATTTATTTTATGTGTCGTCCTTTTTCAAAGTCATACATACTGTGTATAGATAAAAATATATTTAAAAGATAGGTTAATCAGAGGACTAGGAGGGTGTGAAAAATTATCTCCATTTAAAGGACAGACTTTTTCTTTATTCAACTATGCCAAATTCATCCAGTGATGTTTGGGAAGACATTCAGTGGACTACACAATAATTCTCTTTTTTCAGCAGGAACCTATGCACTAATACCTGCATGTATAAAGGCTTTTTGTGTGTTTCAAAAGAAAAAAGTATCTACATTTTTAGCAAAAACAACATGCTTCAAGACAGGCTGACTCTTGTACCATGTCATACAGGATCACATATTGTTGATCCTTAAATGTATCTGTTAGATTGTAATTATTTATCAACTGTGTAAGATTTTCAAAACTTTACGAGAGATGGAGAAGAGATTTTAGAAACCAAAAAAATTTTCTTGTGGGGTAATAATTCACCTCCTCTTGGTCCTTCAATCCTCATTTTATACCACTTTATTGCAAGTTTGAAGGAAGGAGGTTTAGCAAGCAACCCTCCATCTCAGTACTGATACATAACGGTTTGTAAACGGCTGCCTTTCTGCAGAGTCCTCGACCATATCCTAACAAGCTCACTTTGTCTTCCAAGCCCATGCCGCTAATGTGTGTAGAGAACTTGTTTTTCTTACTGACTGTGTGCAACTGTGGATGTCTGCGTGTGTGAGAGAGAATAAGTGTCTGCTTTAGTGGAACAGTCAGATGCAAGGCAAGACTTTTTCCTGGACTGTTTAAAAGGCGGTTTCTCAAAAACTAGGACTTCCATTTCCCACAGCTTGTGTGTTGTAATGTGGAGCACTCAGACCATTGGAAATCAAAGAACTGTCAATAACAATACAGCCCCTAAATCAGACTTTACAGTCATATATGATATACATTATCCAGTACATAAAAATATCAAATATATCACCAAGGATTTATTTTTTGGGGAATGCTTTACCAGAAGCTGCTAAAGGGTAACTACAGATGTTTATCTTCACTGAGTAAGAGATGTTGAATGTACATTTTTATGATGCTAAAAGTAAGTTCTCTAGTGGATGCACTGAAGGCAGGGAGACTGTTCCATATCTAAAAATACTTTAATCTGCAGCCATTTCGCCTGCAAAAGTGTCCTTCAGCAAGCTACAGAAACAATAATGACAAAATGTATCAAGGCAATCTTGATGTGTGACTCAGTACTTCAGGTCAGTAAGCCTCAAGCAGCCCACTCTTTATAGCAAGGAGATATTCCCATACTGTCACCAAACTCCAAGCAAAATGCATTCTTCTTTTTGTATGTATTTTATTTTTTAAGTTTTAGCACTATATACAGCAGATAATTCAATATCTTTGACTGCAGTGTTTGCGTTTTTTTATTAAGTATACACTGAATGGTGCTGATATTGATTAAGCTGTTGGAAATCAAAGATGGAAATGTATCCATCAATATTAGCTCATTCGGGATCTAAAGGTGCAGTCAGAAAGCCTAGCCATGCTCGGGTTAAGTGGATACATGGAAAAGAAAGATATCGCTGAGCTCCCATAGGAGGAGAGCTGCAATATGCTTCTGCATGTTTGTCTGCAGCTCATCACCAAGACAGATCTGGTTCCACTCAGACAGCTGGGTCCCTAACTCCGTCACAGCACTCAGCCACAGCAGCCTAATTTAACAAGACATGTCTGTAATCTCTTGACCCTCTCGCAGGCTATCATGGACTCACACAGAGAGGTGCACAGGGACAGTGCTCTTCGCTCATTACAGCTCTGAAAGGTCCAGATAACAACGCATATTGCTATACAAATGACATGACACATACAGCTGCAGGAATGCACATTTAGAGACATGCACACAACCAGGTCAGCACACGGTGGCTTCCCATTCCAAAAACCAAGAAAAATGAACAATCCTAATTTTTTGTGCACATATTATATTGGAGAAAATATACCACATTTAAACAACAGAAAGGGAATCCTTAAAATTTTCACTGTGTTTTTTAGATTCAGCTCATAAAAAAACCATCATGAACTAAATAGAAACTGGACACTAACTTCATTGCAAGCTCTACAGGACTTTTAGGCAATACTGTCATTGAAAGACCAATAACTTGCTCTGATCAGTAACCTAAAGGAAGTGCTCATCAGAGTATATGACTGATACAGTGACTTTGCTATAATGTGTTTCTGTTCAAAAAGCTAGTTCATGTAGATATTTAGTTTATCCAGAGCATGAAAATAAGAAAATGTCAAAATATCACCCAACTGAATCCATCACCTTCAAGATATGACACTATTTTTTTGTAAATGTTGGTCACAAGAACTTTGTGATTATTTTGCCTAATACAGATTAAAAGGATGACATGAATGAAGAATCACAGCTTTTGTGTAGGTTTATGGACAGAGGAGGCTTGAACAACATCTGGAGCCCCGTTTTGTTTTACACAATCTAAATCTGAAGATGAAAACTCCATGAAAGGCTCTGTAACATAGTCATTAATCTTTTGTTTTAAAGTAGGAAGCTTTGGACTCTTTTTTCCACCTCCATCATTCAGAGTGTTCAGGGGAAGCAGGGACAGAGACAGCAGAGGGTAAACACATCGAACGGTTTCACCCCTTGAATACTGATCATCTGCAAACAGTGTAGGTGTTTAAACCCTGGTCTTCCTGCTGGCCTTGCACTGTACAAAAGCAGGCAAACTGTTGTACCTCCCACATGGGGAAGAAGCCCCCTTTTTTTCTTGCAATGTGACCTTTTGAAGGTGTGTAATGGGAAGAAGAGTTTGAAGTGTATGTGTGAGAAAAAGGTGTAGACATGAGGATGAATTCAGGTTCTGAGGGGAACGAATAATCTGACCTTCAGCCAAGGGGAGAAGAGGCACATGATGGGGTCATATGAGTTGTGAGCTGTTCCTCAGGCTTCACCCCCTGCCTTATTGTTGTCCCTGTATGCCTGTGGATGTTTGTTATTGTGTTATTGATCAGGAGGGAAAGCCCTGAGCTCAGTAGCCACTGTAGCAGCCGCTCTGTGTGTGTGTGTGTGTGTGTGTGTGTGTGTGTGTGTGTGTGTGTGTGTGTGTGTGTGTGTGTGTGTGTGTGTGTGTGTGTGTGTGTGTGTGTGTGTGTGTGTGTGTGTGTGTGAGTGTGAGTGTAGGCTGGCAGGGTCAATTGACAGGGGCTGGGCCCTGACGGAGGAGGGTGGGAGCGGGAGGCACAGGTCATAGCAAAGGGAGAGGGTGACAATACACAGGGATTGATTAGTTGGCCTGAACTTAGTCTGGTGCATCATCACAGATAAGTGATTTCAAGTAGGATATCCACTGAAGCCAGTTATTTTATCTCCTGCAGCTGCATGTAGCATGGCAAATTTTACAATTTTTTTTTAGAGGAAGGAAATGTGAAAGATACCTTCTTTTTTTAAAAAGAGAATAACTGATAATGTCTGCGATCCACTCGTTCATGCAGGGAACTGTTTCTTTACATCCTTGTGTGTCTTAACATGGGGAGGAAGCAGCAGGAGAAATAGCAATGAATGACACTTGAAGGATCACAACACGCCAGTGTTGTGTTAAAACACTGCAACAGAGAATGTCCAGAAATCAGTTCAGAGGAAACAGAAGGAAAGCTCTTGATGTGACTGTTGTTGCTTTGATGCTGTAAAGTATTGTTGTCAGCTGAGCGTTCTACGTCTGTTTGGATTGATTGCTTTATTTGAAGTGAATCTCATCTAGGTCAAGGCTATCTAGGCTTGAGACTGAAACTGAGGATGTTGTGGTAAAATTTATCACATCTGGCAGGAGTTATTAATCTCTCCTCTGCCTGAGGCCATGCCTGGCTCAGGTCTTGTTGTTGGCTCCAGGTAGATGTGTTGTTAAAGCAGCCAGCAGGTTTGTAGATCGACCCTCCCTCCTATTGCAGATCCTTGGTGCAGCTCCACATGGCACCTCTGTACTATTTCCAATTCATGGTTGTTTCTGCAGCGCAGCATGTTCATATTCTGTTTGGTGCACTTCCAATTTCACTGCCTAATCTTAGCACCCCCACCCCCCTTTTGTGCTGTCCTACAGCCCATAAATATGTGTAGCTTAATCAGCAATACACACTGATGAAATCATTTGCTGTGATGGAGGATTAGATGTAGCAGCAGTTGTTATCGAACCTGCAATTTCTCTGAGAAGAAAAGATGTGTGTGAGTGTGTGTGTGTTTTCTTTTTCTTAGGCCCCTGGTGATACATTCAAGGCCACAAAATCCTTTTACAAACATCCCATTTATTTAATTCACAAGCACCTGGATCAGGTGCTGTGTGAGACACTTCACCCCATTGTGTTCAGATATGATAAGGAAATTGCTCAGTGTGGTGATAAGTTGCATTTGCAGTAGCATCTCATATAACTGACCTCTTTTGCTGCTGGAATAACATGATGGTAATGTTATTTTGACACAAAGTGGGCTGTTGGGTAGTGTAACCTGGATGTGACCCAGTTGAGTGCCACCTGCAGGAGGAGTGTAAAAGTTCACTACTAAGTGTGATTTGTGAAGGTAAAGCTCTGTGCATAAAACTGACAGTAGTCTCTTTTTGTAGCAGTCAAAACAAAGTAATCTATTCATCCTATTTAGTTTAATCATATTTAAGATTTCACAAAGTAAGATGGTTCGATCTGGTTGATTTGTTCTTTGGTTACAGCTGAACAGGTGTCTTATGTTGAAGCCAAAGTTGGGATGGGAGGGACTTATAACTGGATAAGCGAGGGAGGGAATAAAAAGGCAACTTGGTACTTCTTTTAAAAAGATGAGGGTTTACATTTAAAAAACTATTTTTCTCATTTGCTGAAGTGTGTACTATAATTCCACTTAATCTTTTGAAATCATAATGACATCAAAATAATTATTTATACAGATTTATGTATTTCCATAGGACCTATTTAAATTTATGTATTTATTTTAGACTCTCTTGATAAGTGATCTCCATATCAGATAACAATAAGCAATGCTCACCATGTTGTGTGTGTACAGACGTCATAGCATATCCATGGTTTTTAAGGAAACATTTACATTGTATAATCTCTCTTCTTTGATGCGATGTAGCAGTGGGACATTTTTTGTAACGTGATGCTACAGACCAAGACTTTCTACCTGAAGGCTCAACCTTTTTGTTTCATGAAGACAGTGACTGCTTCAACACTTCTTTCGTGGATGAGCAACCTTTTGGTGGAGGACAGTATTTTGACCGCTTTGCTATTGATCAATGGATATCTATTTTTTCTGCATTTAACACAGGAACAACGGGGAAAAAAGCAATAAGGGAACTGTATAGGTATGGTGTGACTGGATGTGCACTTGGGGAACATTGCGCTGACCCACAGAACAGCCACATATGGTAGCCGTGGCTTATTATCTGTGTGGCAGTGAAACGGGTGAGGCGTAAACTGCATTGTCAATAAGCACACATACTGGATGAAATAAAATGGTATAGAATAAATTATAAGAAATACATTGCTAGAGTGTTTTCTTTTCTCTCTTTGCCTTCACATATTTTAAATGTTGCATCATAACACCTCATGCAACATGCAAACCCTTTATTTCTTATATTATTGACACTTTCCTTTTTATTGGCGTGTGCAGCTGAGTGTGAGAAATTGCAAATTTGTGCGGTCATTCTATTTCTCCTCCATCTTGTGAGAGGTGTCAGTGAGCAAATGTCTTTTTCCTCCACACACTTATTCACAGATGCATACAAAGAGCATTCGGGAGACAGGTGAGGCTCCTCAGAATGCCGTAAATGTTGGCAGCCTGTAAAAAAGGAGGACAGTCTGCGGCTGCCCCTGTGAGCACTCAGCCATCTGCTTCATTAGAATTCCCCCTTGAGGTAACCTTCCCTCCGCAAGAGGAACTCATTGAAAGTGAAGGGCTTTGCTTTAGATTGTCTATTGTAATTACACATTATTCTCCTCCTCTCGTGCCGGCCTGCTGAGAGGAGACGAAATGGCGACAAGAAAGCACACAGGGTCCTGGTGTGAGTGCTGCGCGGCTGCTTCTTCTTCTTCTGCTGCTGCTGCTGCTGTTGCCACATGAGCCTTGTTTCTTCTGTGCTTTTTTTTTTTTTTTTTTGTGCGACTGGCCAGATCAGCGAGGTCATGGTGACATCTTCACTGCTGAAGTGGCTGTGCATCTGCTGCCATAGAGAGATGACCAGCACTAATGCCTTCCTCTGCAGTATCTGGGATAATCTGCTCCAGTTCTCCTTGGGTCAAACTCGACAGTAATTAATCCTTTCATTACCCCACGGGCCTCAGGGTTAAAGCACTGTAAACGCGTGTGTCTCAAGTTTTTTGCTGCGTCCAAGATGGACTCTTTCAACTCCACAGTTGAGCTTGAGAAAGCATGCATCATCATTGTTATACGCTAAAATATCTTAATTTTAACATTAAAGAGGGGCATGAGGGCTCTGAGGGATTCAAGTCAGTGGGTGGGATGAAACTTGAGTGTCCTGTAAGGCTAAGACAGGCTACTGTGGACAAATGTGGAGTTCTTATCAAATGAAAAAGTATTTAAAACATGACTACTGTCTTTCTATTTTTTTTGTCTTACCTGTTTTATTTTAAGTGCATTTGAGGTAGCTCTCTCGGGAAAGTGCTCTTACTCTTCTTCCTCCTCTCACGCCCATAGCATGTCTCTATATTGTTGGCAGCCAGGGGCCCAGAGCACTCAAAAGCACACACACACACACACACACACACACACACACACACACACACACACACACAACTACAGCCCAGCCAAATAAGTTTCCCCCCTCTAAAACCCATCGTCAAAGCCTTTTGAAATCCGCCAGTTTGTTCGCAAATATTGCCCAAATGCCAACTTTGCAATGTAGCCTCTGATGTGCATGGCCCAAAGTTTTCTCCGTCAGTGTGTCTGCATTTGTGTGTGCCTCGCGGGACTGAGTTCATGAAAGCATACACATGGATAACATCAGAAAGATGGCCACAGGTTGCCAACCCTAATGACCCCACTTTGCCTCTTGCTCCTCCAGCCCCCTGGTCCTCTGGCCTTTTCTTTCCTCCTGTGCAAAAAAAAGCTCATGATGTTCGGAAATGCACCATATGTGCCCTACTTAAAAGAAGATCAAAAAATGGGACAAATAATTTTGGTTGGTAAGATGTGCATACAAATACATGTGAAATAACAAGTGCAATCATTTTGAAGCAATAAGATTGGGCCTTTCTTCGATAGATGTTTCCTGTGTCACAGTGCACTTTCACTTGTCATGTGTAGGTGGCAGTAATGACAAAATTGTGCGCTGAAAAGACTCAGAACAAGGCAAGTGTTTGAGACTCATTTCAAGTGAAGCCGGACACTGCATTCATGATGATGCCAATTCTTGAACATTAGTGTTTTTATTCACTGCTCAAACTGTCAGCGATGATCACGCTAACTCAAAACAGGCATGAACAAAACACTGAATGAATATCCTCATCTCCAGCTCACATACTCTCACTCACGCTCAGACCTCCGTCCCTCCCCCCTGCAGCTCTCTGGCCCGCTCACAGCCGTCCTGCCAGAGTCCGTTTGTGTGGCAGTGGGCATGTACAAGGAGGTGCGTTGTTATGACAACGTGATGTTTTTGCGAAAAAGGTGTTTCCATTGCACTTTTGCGAGAAACTTCAATATTGAAACTTCTGATAAACCACCTCTTGAGAGCGTAAAAACTTTTTATCAAAATGTGAGAGGTTTTTCGAAAATGTGGCATTTCCATTACCATTTTTTATTGCGATTTTTACATTTTTGCGCAATTCTAGGTGTAATGGAAACACAGCTACAGTGGAAGTCCTAAAGTTTTTACAGCAGAAATAAACATTTTTAGCCTCGTACAACAAAACATCTCCTGACTGAATTGCTAATTCAATTGCTAACTATCGACACACACTGTAGGGCGGGTGATTTTTTTTAACTCGGTAGTTTAGATGATATTAAGGTCACAAGTTCACCCAGTTCACCCACAAGTTCACTATAGCAATTCGTTCTTTGTGATTGACATGTAGCTCTTTGATACAAAGTGCAATCAAGCTTTGTTTCAGAGAAGGCTGTGTGCCGCCAGTGACAGTTGCTGTCACATGGTAAGTGACGATTCTTTCGACCAATCAATGGTCTGCAGTGTTGTAGCTCCACCTTCCAAGAGTGGATCGGTTCAGTCTTGCACCCATACGAAAGTGTCCCAAAAAGTGGGACTGCTCGTCTTGGTTATTTGGGGATCTGTCCCAGGACAAGTCAGCGGAAACACCACTAAATGTGCACCGGACTGCTTGGTGGAAATGCAGCTATACTGTACATGTGGGAAGTTGTGGTCACCCGTAGCATTAGCTCTTCCATAGTCCTGCAAAGCTGCCCTGTCACCGTTTGGAAGTGCCTAAGATATTATCCATGCTTTCAACTTTCCACAGTGAAGCATCAGTGCGATCTGATCAATACAGATATATGTATTTAGGAAGTTTGACAGCTGAAAACTGTGGTCCATATCCTTGGTAATTGATGTTTTGAAGATCGGCTGTAACCTATATATCAGGTATTTCTCCATCCATGCTTCCTTCTCCTATATATTATCTGCACATCATAACATATCAACACTTCAACCTTTTCAGGCAATTTTCGAGATCATAGGGGCACTGATGTTGGTAAAGAGAGAGATGGACTTTGATGTGATGATGTGTTGCCTTGAGCTGTGACCCCACAGTGATGTGTCAACACAAGACACGGCAGCTCAAGTTGTCACCCTGCCATCTGTTAGCGGTCCTCAGTAAATGTTCGTTTCTTAGCAGGGCCAATCTCCTTCCCAGACAAACGCTGCGAGGCTCACACAGCTAGCTGCCCGTTTCTGACCAGAGAGGCTTAAATCCATCTTGCAATGCTCACGATTTTTTTAAATACTGTTATTTTGAATCAGCTCTTGAGATTAAATTGCAGCGAGTAATTTCCATAATGTTAAATCTAATCTAATGTAATCTAAAAAAAGAAGAAAAAAAATGGACTCTGACTCATCTCAACTGATTGCTGGTGTGTGTGTGTGTGGGGGGGGTAAAATTAAAGAGGAGGTATATTCTTCGTCTGCTTTCCAAATGCTCAACAGTAAACTGATATAGTTTCTCTTTCACAACAAACACAACATTTTCCAAAGAAACCAAACACATTTTAATATATATTAGCATGCTACATAGTTCAGTGGATGATGCCTGCATATTCAAAGAAAAAAAAACTAAAAAAAAAAAAAAAAAAAACGCTCCTTCTTCTAAGAATAATAATATGAATAGAAACCCAGAGGGACTCATTTAGAAGAGAGGAAAATACCTTATTTTTAGCAATAATAATCCTCCATCACTGGTGATCCCTTCAACACCATCCTCCTCTCTGTCCCTCCCTCCCTCCCAAAGAGAGCTGATGGGTAAAAGATCCCCCATGCTCACATCTCTTTGCTCCTCTTGGCTTCAGAGAAGCTATTTCCCCCACCAAACAGGCACCATCGTTGGCTTTTTCACAGGGTGAGGGTAAACTGCAGCAAGCTGAAGATCCAACTCCCCCCCCCAGCCTGCAGCCTCTGTTCCCTGTTTATCATATTAGCCTGTGCCCTTGAGCATTCTGCAGCCAGACTCAGCCTTTGAACTAAGAAGGAAAAGCAGACCAGGGCAACCATACCATAAATCATGTGGGTTTAAATTCTGACAGTAAATGGCCTTGCGCTAAACCTTCGCCTGGCTTCAGAGAGGGGTGTCTTGATTGGTTGTTCAGGTGGGCATGCGCTCCTGTCGCAGCTCCTCTTTAGATAGCTTGGGGAAAAAAACACAGCCCTCCATGTTTTCTTCTCTTTGGCAATTTGAAAACTAAACAAAAATTTGCAGGACAATATATTTTGTGATAAAATCATGAAGACGTGAGAGTCAGCCATGAAGAGCTAGGCGATCAAATTGTCTGCCACTATGTGCAGCTTGAAAGGCTTAATTACAGCAGCGCAGGACCAGCCATTGTTCAGAATAATTAAGACGGTTGGAGTGTCATTACTGACTCCCGCAGCTGTAATTTTGCAGAAGAGTTGGCCTGTTGAGTTGAATCACTTCAGGAGGGAATCAGAGGCGGGGAGCAATTTTGAAGTCACAGAATGTATTGAAAGTCACAGTGGCTCTGCTGACCTCCATGTGTCACCTGCAGATACCTGTGCTATTCACTGGAAGTACAGGGCAATCAAGATACAGCAGTCATGGCTGTGCTGTTATTTTTTCTAAGGGCAAAATTTGAATATTTATGATTTTTACTTTGATCCTATACCTAACAGCATCCTGTAGACCATTTTACCCAAAATCAAACCTGCAGTCACACACATTGACAATTCCTCCTTGGAATCTGGGGTCTTCCCACAGCTTTTAATCAAGCTTGGGTCACCCCACTGCTTAAGAAACCGAATCTCAACCCAGCCCAGGTTGAAAATTACAGGCCTGTCTCACTACTGCCTTTCCTGTCAAAAATAACAAACAGTCTATCACCAAGTTTCTGAGCATCTGCTGAAAAACAACCTGATCGACTCCGATCAATCTGGCTTCAGGTGTGACCACTCCACTGAGACTGCACTCCTGTCAGTCACAGAATCACTGGGACTGTCTGGAGCTGCTGGTCAGTCCTCTGTCTTGCTGCTGCTGCTGGATCTGTCTGCTGCCTTTGACGCAGTAAACCATCAAATCCTCCTCTCCACACTCTCTGAACTTGGCATCTCAGGATCTGTGCTGTCGTGGTTCAGGTCCTATCTCACAGACAGATCCCCCAGAGTGTCATGGCGAGGAGAAGTGTTTAAATCACATGGCTTATCAACAGGGGTACCCCAGGGTTCAGTGCTTGGTCCCCTACTCTTTTCCTTATACACCACCTCACTTGGTGCAGTGATCCACTCTCATGGCTTCTCCTACCACTGCTACGCTGACGCGCTCAGCTTTTCCTGTCTTTTCCTCCTGACAATATAACTGTCTTGGCTCAGGTATCAGTCTGTCTGGCTGATATCTCCACATGGATGAAGGAACGCCACCTTCAGCTAAATCTGTCCAAAACTGAGCTCATTGTCCTTCCTGCTTGTCCCGCAGTACAACCACAGATCAATGTCCTGCTTGATTCCAATCAACTGGTGCCCACAAACTCTGCCAGAAATCTGGGTGTCATGACTGACGACCAGCTGACCTTTAAGGTTCATGTGGCCTCAATTGCTCAATCTTGTCAATATGCCCTCTATAACATCAGGAGGATCAGACTTTACCTAACACAACAGGCCACCCAGCTGCTGGTAAAGGCCTTTGTGATTTCACGCATCGACTTCTGCAACTCCCTCCTAGCAGGCTTCTCTGCGTGTGCATTTAAACCTCTGCAGATGATCCAGAATGCAGCAGCACGTCTGGTCTTTAACCAGCCCAAAACAGCACACGTCACCCAGCTGTTAATCTTGCTTTACTGGCTATCAGTCGCAGCTCAAATCAAATTCAAAGCTCTTCTTCTGGCTTACAAAACATTGACAAGAATGGCTCCCTCATCCAGGTCTACCTCCTCACTCACTATGCTGTGCCTGTGAAAGACGCCTGGTGCTCCCAGCCGAGTGCAGCTCTAAATCACTAGCCAGACTCTTGTCCTCTGTTGTGCCCAAATGGTGAAATAAATTACCTAACTCTACATGATCTGCAGAGTCCTTTTCTACTTTTAAGAGATGTCTGCAAACTCATCTGTTCAGGGAACACTAAAGCACTTAAGCTGACCCTTCTCCTCAAGGGTAGAATGAGTCAGTAGGTCTGAGATTCAGTTCTTGTGGATTTTTCAGCACTATTACTGAATGTTGTTGGTTTGTTGGCTTGTTTACACCCCCCCCCCCCCCCCCCCAAATAAATAAATTAATAAATAAATAGAAATAAAATAGAATAAAAATAAATAAATATTATTTTTTTTAAAAATCCTACACTTAATGGCAGCACCTGCAGTCGAATAACTTGTAGCACTTTGTCGCACTATATAAATATATATATATATATATATATATATATATATATATATATATATATATATATATATATATATATATATATATATTGCTAGACTATGCTGATTGTCTGATCAGACATCTACGATAACATCTAGCTCATCAAGCGGGTAAAAGATAGAAGGCATTCAATAAAAGAGAGAAGCCAACTTTGTGACCATCCTGCTCAAGCCTGTGCTGTTATGTCACCCAGCCCAGGAGAGCTGTTACGTAGAACTGAGAGGAATCATAATCACCTGTGACTTCTCCACCAAAGTAGACGCCTGAGAGCCCTTTTCATTCACTCACTGATTTTTTTCTTATTACTCATCATAAAAACTCCCTGTCACTGACCACCTCTGTGTGCTTAAGAGTCAGAATTAGATCTCACAGAAAGGCTTAAAGGGCTGTTGAACACTCGGCAGCGCATTTACAAAGAGAGGGAGAGGAGGAGGAGGAGGTTGGGTGTAGATGAAGTGAGGCAGGGGAGAAGGAGGTATAAGAGGTGGGATCAGGAGGTGGTGAAGAGGGGGAGCCCGAGGAGAATTCATTAAATCTAACTCAGCGGCTACTGCCACATGCAAACAGATACTAAAGGAGGCCTGAGCTGCTGCCCTTTGTCCACAGACTTGACACCAGCCGTCTTCACTTAATAATACACACAATAACTGTGTTATTATTTTTCATCTAATATAAGGAGGGATATTAATACTGGCACTGGCAAATAGACTCATTCTCTACAGCAGGCTGTAGTTGTCCAAATGCAGATTTAAAAATTTGGGGCTGGTGCTCTTAACTGGTTTCACCAAAACACAAACAACACAACTCTCTAAAATCACATTAAACATTGAGTTAAGGTCATTTTTTCACTTTCAATTTCAATTTGTAAATTTACTTTGTTAACCTTTACAACTCATATAGGTGAGTTAATGACATTGTGACTCAAAAACAGATTATGTATGTGTCACACATGGTTTTAATGCGGGATGAGGGGATAAATAGAGAATCTTTTATTTAACTTATGTCCTTCTCTAAATCATCTACACACATCCCTGATTTGCCAGAAGGGTTTAAATGATAACTATAAAAGCAATTTCAAAAGGAATTGCGCTGTGAATGCAGAAAGCTAAAGCAGCTTGCGCTAAACTGCTAATGCAGAATGCTGAAGATGGATGACTGAAGATATGTCTGAAAACGGTTGAATGAAGTCCTGAAAAGTTTGTCTTGATCTGCTGAATGCAGAATGCTGAAGAACCCCATCACGAACTCTTGGGTGAAAAGAAAAGAATGTATGAATCAATGAATCAATGGAATGGATGAATGAATTTATAAAGCAGAAGTTGACCAAATGGCACTTAATGACAGCATTTATGGATACACACAAAGCCTCCTTCAACTTCATGCCAGAGTTCATTCAGTCTTGAGTCTTCCCCTTTAAATAAGTTGTTACCGAGAATTTTAGCGGCATTGAGCGTTCAGATTGTAGACTGAGTCCATTTGTCCCTAAAACATCTCATCACTGAGTGACTCTCAGCCTTTGCAGATCAAACTGGATGCTGAAGATGGTGTCATTTACTCTGATCACCCTGTTGATGGGCGTCGATGCTGTGGGACATGTTTCATAGCTGAAGAAACAACTGGCAGAAAGCGCCATGACAGCCACATAACCCTCTGATAGCTCATGTTCTGTTTGACAGTGCTAGCACAAATCCACCTCTGACTGTCAGAGAGAAAAAAAACCTCCCAAACATAGAAACACTGACGTTTGTTAGACTATACCATGATGTTTACAACCAATTAATGTTGCTAGGGAAACATTCTCCAATGGTATGTTGCACTTTTACCTGTGGAGCAGAGAACAGCCAACTTCAGCGTCGTCCTTTAGACCCACCTTTTTTATTGATGACTTCCAGCTTGGAAACTGTACACCCATGTTTACTCTCCTTTTAGTCCTTGTCTGTCCCAGTTCTTCTTAATTTCTTCCTGGTCTTTTTGGATTGAAATCTGATGATTTACACTCATGCGATCCATGTTTGTGATTCTCCATCATCACTTGTAAAACTGTGTTGTTCAAGTCCCCATCTAGACAATAAAAGTGCTGCAAATACAGAAACTGGCTTATTGAGAAAAATTGGAAAAGGGTCACATTAAGCAATTAATAAAGTAAAGCAATTAATAAAGATTACATAATCATTACTGAGTGCGACATGGTGATTTCAGTTCCTTAAAAAAGTGTTGTCTCTCCTGTAAAGTCAATCTGACCTCATAACAAAAGGAGTAATTGTGATACATACAGTAAATTGTTGCTAATGCTAAGTATATATTGTTTATGTTTTTGTTTTTTTTATCAGTTTTAAAAATCCTGACCTACCTGTCATGACCGATGGGCACCTCTGAGACAGGTTTCACAGAGGCTGAAGAGAATTATGTAACATAAAGGAAGCTGATGCGAAAATTTGAGTTGAGGGTGACTCACTTTTATTAGCAGGAGTGGATCCTTCCAAGCTGTAGCACCTTTGATGTTTTTTCCTTGGGTGTTTCACAGGGAATCCTTTATTTGCAAAATGTGCTAGATTTATATTGCATGTAATTGTCTGTGTGTGAGCGTACGTGTGACTGCGTATAAGCACATAGCTCATAGCAGTGGATACAATAGACAGTTACAGTGGGGTGCCAACTCCCCCAGAGCAAAACAGAGAAGATAACAACAAGAGGGAGGAGTAGAGAAAACTGTTGTGTGTGTGTGTGTGTGTGTGTGTGTGTGTGTGTGTGTGTGTGTGTGTGTGTGTGTGTGTGTGTGTGTGTGTGTGTGTGTGTGTGTGTGTGTGTGTGGAAAAGGAGGTGAGGTGTGTATAGAAGGAGGGAGTTGTGGCAGGTAAAGGAAGAGACCTGTGAGGTGACAGTCAAGCACGGGTGTGTTTGTGACCACAGTAATAGTAGCTTACTGTGTGTGTGTGTGTGTGTGTGTGTGTGTGTGTGTGTGTGTGTGTGTGTGTGTGTGTCGACAGATTTACAAGCATGTTTATTTGAAAACTTTCTTTTTATTCATTTATATATTTTTTTGTTACACAGGAACACCATAGGTTAATCTCTATAAGGAGATTTAATATTAGTTCACAACAACTTACTTTAAGGGCATATTGCAGGTTAAAGACAACAGTTAAGCAATTAAAAGAAATAATCTAAAAGTTATATTTGGGAAAAAAAATGGAATTTGATAAACCACAAGATCTCCTGGAAATATTTTAGTACGTTTATTGTACTTCTGCATTAAAAACGTGAACATGACATCACAGAAGGGAGTCCCTCTGGTTCTGCCTCTGTTGAACATTATTAAAAATGGATTCAACTGTAACTGTCAGTGTCTGTGTCTGCCTCAGCCCCCTCCTCTGGCTGTATGTTGATGTGTTGGTTGTATTGGTTGTATCAGGATTTTTCTGGGCGGGGAGTTGATGTGGTTACATCCCAGTGTGCAAGTTTGTTTGCGTAGCACGGAGAGGAGAAAAACATAGCCAAATTAAAATGAAACTCTTAACAGGTAAAGCTTCACAAGGGTGAAGGTTGTCTCGGCTTTCACTCACTTCTGGGCACTTGGAGAGCAGCTCAGGACAAAGAGTAATGGAAGTTGGCTTTCTGCTAACCAGGCATGTGTCAGATAAGCATGATTAGCTTGTGCTAAGGTCAGGTGCACAGCCATTGAGTCACTCCTGCATCAAAACATGATGCCAGCTTTAGTTGGAGGCAGTGGGTGTGCGCTGCCGCTGGCACTGAGCCCCAGAGGAGGACCCCCGTTTGAATGTTGTGTTTACTAACAAGTAATGAAGATTCCTGCAGACCCTACCTTTAAAGAAAATGACAAAAACCCTTGGATGAAGTGGAAGTTTAGTCCCGCAGCACATTCGTTTCAGGTAAGTGACAAAATTTACATTGCGTCCTTAAACTGCTTCAAGTATCAACCCAGCAGTTCTGAATTACAATGAAAAATCTTTAGCTCTGACAAGTCCCTGCTTAGGCAGGGCATTCTCATGGCTCAGAGGATAAGAGACTTGACTGTGTGACAAAAATGACATTCACCTGCTTGTTCAATTCAAACTTTTGCTGGAGCTTCAGTCAAATGACCTCCCCTAAGACTGTCAACGTCAATGACACCCACATGATATGATAATTGAAAAAATAATTATAAAATAAAAAGATAAATATAATAACACAGATTTTTATAAGTTAACAAACACTAAAATTAAAACCTACTTAACAGCATTTTTTTAGGATCTCAGTGACTGTGTATTTCTGGTTTATATTACTCTCACAGAAATTACTCTATGCAGCAGATTCAGGTTAATTTTTATTTGCATTTCAATCACTCAATCAGAAGGTTTCAAGAAAAATCAAGACTAAATGTGAAATTTGGTGCACTTTCTCTCCCATTTACTCCAGGCCTCAGAGTTTCACACTTAACCTATTTTAGAGGAAAATGTAGCTGCCTTGTGAGATAGTGTGACTAACTGGCTGAATCCAATCAGTGTGCGGAGTGACTGCAGTGAAATGTCTTAAACCGCACTGAGGGAGTTGCTGAACGAATTCAATAATTCCCTCATAAGACAGAGCTTGCTCTCAAAGAGATCCCGACGAGGTGAAATCCACTTCCTAAGCCCCTGCCAAAAACTCTGATGGAAAAAAGAGAGAGAATTGGTTTTCCTCCTTGGCTTTATGTTAGCTGGCTGCAAAGAGGCTCTGGAGCTCCTGAATGGATCCTATACCGTCTCCTTGTTTGCTCTCCCTCACTGACATCCCTCCCCCCCGTCCCCTTTTCACCTCCCTCCAAAGCCCTAAATCACTCTGACTGTGGACAAGCGTGATGTTAATAAACAGCCAGCAGGGAAATGCCACAGTTACCTATACGTGTGGGGCGTTTGTATATGTGTGTGTATGAGAGGCCAAGAATAACCTGGGTCTTCAGGGAGGAAAAGCACCCTGTCTGACACTGATAGCAGGGTAGCAGCTCAGAGTGATAAATGCATCCTCCATATTTTCTGAAGCAATTTTAAATGTCTCAACCCATAAGAACGTCCTCCTGTGATCAATATGAAGAATTAACCATATACTGCTAAATAACAGTGCTCCATAGTGCTGAACACATCATACATTGCCTGCAGCTTTTTGACGATGATGACGATAATGGTGATGAAGATGATGATGTGTCATATTCAAAGCTGAATATAGGTATGGACGTTGTGTGCCATGTCACGGCTGAGAGGCTGGGTCACACAGTTTGATATTCAGGTGCACAGAAGCGCAGGGTTTCCTGCAGCAAGCAGGCAGCTCGCTTGTCAGAGGTGTACTGAGGCATGACACGTACAGACACACACACGCACACCTACACACACACACACACACACACACACACACACACACACACACACACACACACACACACACACACACACACACACCTCTCCTCTCAGCAGTCATCCGCAACAGGACGGATGATAAAAATATCACAGGCCCTATCAGGCAATTAAACAGGGAGACGCAGCAGCAGTGTGTTGGCTTCTTAATGGTTTCAGCCCCCCCCTCAGAGGAGCCGGTGTGACTGGCCAACAGAAGCGACATGGACCACTGATAGAGGGGGAAATCAGAGGTTGGGTGAAGCAGAAATATTGGTCTCAGTGAACAGTTTTTTCTGTCATGTGGTAGGAGAAGGCAGCTGAGGGAGGTCTCCCCATGAACTGGGAAATGTTCTATGAAAGTGTTTAACTTTGACTGTATTTTTATTGGTGAGAAAGAAAGGGAAGTTGATACATTTGAGCCAAAAAAACTGATTTAACATCTTTTCTCTGTTTTTGTTTCTCAAGCACTGAATTTAATGTATTATTTAGGAGCACTTTATGAATCCGTAATAAGCTATTAAAGAAGAGATTTGAGGCTGTTTGAGTTGCTGGACCAGAGGAAATGTTCACACTGTGCTGATCCTCACATTGTCCTTGTCAATATATATATATATATATATATATATATATATATATATATATATATATATATATATATATATATATATATATATATATATATATATATATATATATAGATATATATATAGATATATATATACGTTTTCAGTTTCACGTTAATGCTCTGTGCACAGCACCACTGCACAATGTCCTTGGACAACCCCACAACAGATTTACTTCTATCATCCAGTTACAGTCTATCTTACAGGCATACAGAAGTCACACCTCTCATGTAGTATCACCTCAGGACACATGTAACATGACAGACGTTACAGAGCTACATCCCTAAAATGGACATTCCTCGGCTTAAATGGACTTTATCAACCAGACAAAACAGTTTGGTATCTGCCTCTCAACTCGGCTCAGTGATGGACTCCAAGACGCCTCCCACAATCTTGGACTCAGGATACAAAGTGGCACCAGTGTGGACTTTGATGGGCACAGCTTCTTTTAGTGTTTGTGTGCATGTGTGTATGAGAGAAAGACAGACACACTCAGTTCCAAAAAAGACAGTGAGACTGTGTGTGTCCCATGTTCCTTTGATTCAGACTGACACAATAATGGAGACAAAGTACATACTCGAGAGGAACAACAGCACTGATAAACCAGTGTCATTGTTAAGCACTCAGTCAGAGATGAACACTCACTACAGGAGTAAAACCTCTTCTTGAAGGCCATGATTTATCAGCTGGAAAAAAATATGCAGAGTGAAACACAATTCATTTTTAACAGTTGACAAAAGAAAACACAAGAAAAATGTCTAACACCAAACATTTTTTATCACTTGCTAACCTGTCCCTACTTAACATTGCAACTTAAGTTCAAATGAAATGCATTTTAAAGCTAAACAACCTTTGAAGCTTAATGTTTTGTCATTTAACTTTAAGTTTGACCGTCATTGAATGGAATATTTTTTACTTCTTTTCATCACATCCTATATTCTTGCAAAAAAAAAATGCAGCTGTTATGAAATTTGCACTTTTTCTTTTACAGGACTTTCCGATTTTCTTTCTGCGACTTTAGACAACTTTAGACAAATAAAGATTGCATCACACTAAGGTATTTGCAAGAGTTATAAAAGAGGAAATTTAGTTTGAAATGTGCTCGGAGTGTGTTGTCTCACAGATGGGAGGCCTGGGTCACATTGCTTAAGGGCATAAAGGGTAGCAGAGTGCAGAGTTAGTACTGTGCCTGTAATTAATAGTGTAAAATATGAGCAAAGACTGAATGCACAATACCGACAAGAATAAAATATAATAACCACCCGGCGGGTATGTGCCTAATATGAATCCATCTCTGTCTATTTGCATGAGTGTTTCAGCCATGAAGAAGCATGCGGAGAGAACATGGCTCACCATGGCACACAAGGATTTGTGTGATAAAAACCATGAAAATGCATGAAGAGCCGCTCCAAATGCAGTAACTTGATGTAAAAGCTCTATGTGTGGCTTTATTTACGCTCCCCTGCCCCCCATCTAACATCCAGATGAAGGCCTGCTGTGGTCCAGCATGCTCCTGCTCACCAGCTCAGCCGTCCAGGATGTATGTGCTGCAGACAAAGATAGGACTCTCAAAGGACCGCCACAATGCTGGACGATTCAAAGGCTCCCATTTCTGCTCCTCATTCCTCTCAGTCTTCCTTTATCACACTTTTTTTTCTAATGGAAAAAAAACAACCCAGCCCACACATCAGAACATGCTGTAGCATTGATAAAATGACTTATTACTCTTTGCTGCGCACTTCCCTCACTCCTTCTCTTTCTCTGTCTTCTCCCTCCCTGGATTCATCAAACTCACAACCTTCCCTCAAAATGGCTGGCACCTCCTGGCGCTTGTCTTGCCTGTCACCCTTCCTTTGCAGTGACCTTGAGATGGAGATGAAGAAGTGATGGTGTGCCCATATAACCGCCACAACACTGTTCGTCTTTCCGCCTGTGAAGGAAAAAATACACAGCAGCAAGATGGCTCTCACTTACACTGACAGCTGAAGGAGGGGGTAAAAAAGCCTCTGCATATCCACATCAATCAAAACAGGATTAGGGTGCCTCTCTCTGGTCCTTTTTATTTCTCATTAAGTTGAAGTTGCTGATGAAATACAGAGCTGTTAAACAGTAACTGGAGTTGCAAAGCATTAATGTGGGTTTTACTATCTTAAGTAATGATGCAAAATTAAAAATAAGGCAAATAAAATCAGAATTATTTCCAGATAACAAGAAAATATAAATTTTATGCTCATTTACAACTTTTAAATATTTGGATTGCCCCTCTGAATCTAAAGTTTAAAAGTATTGGCACCATCATTTGCATAGTCTGAGTCTGGAGGCTGAATTCTAACACTGCTGCATTGCCATTGTCAATGACAAAGGGGGGCAGAGTCTTTCTGACAGCAAGATTCGCAGATGAAATGACATGACAATGTGTGAAACCAAACTGTCTGCTGTGATCAACCACCTTCACACGCAAAGTGATCCCCCCTCCAAGGAAACTGCTGTGACCAGTCACATGACCCACTGGATGCCATTCTTCCTTGCCCTGGTAGAAAAGAGATGCAGACAAGAGATGATGCATGAATTCTTAATCAAATAAAGACAGTGAGAACTGATAGGAGTGGAAGGCAATCGTCCTGGCCATGCTGAATTAATGAGGCGCTGGCTTCCTTCCGCATGCCAAGTTTCTGAATGACTCTGCTCATCACTGTTCACTTTTCTGAGCCGTCTTGACCATCCAGTTTCTGTCCCCAGGCCAGGCATCCAAAACTCCACTGTGTGATACCCACTCTTCTGCTGTTCTTCTTTAAAGCTGAAAGACATATCAGATGAGCCCACGGGCTTGTTCTCATCATGACCTTGAGCTCATGAAGAGGAGGGGATGCTTTTGGCGGAAAATTTGGGGTTGTGTGTCTCCACTGACAAGCAGGAGTCCATGGTGTATCTGAGGGCGAGGAGGATGGGATCCAAGTGAGCGGCTGTCAGGCAGCCCTGTCCAGAAAACCCTCCTTTGTCCACCTGAGCCCCTGCATCATGTGGCTGTCTGCTGGCAGCTCAGAACCAATTCATTGCTTCACACCAATTCAAAATCGAGTTGCACTTGCCCTGTCAGGTTACACCTCCTCCTTCACACCTCTACCTTTTTTATCTCCACACCTGGGATGATGTCACCGTGTATGCGTGCCCTTGTGCAATTGCTCAAAAAGTGGAAAAGGAAAGAGAGGAAAAGTCTCAATTACTCTAGGCGGAGTTGGGCATACCCATGGTAACCAGGTCCTGTGGTATAGACAGGGATATCAGGCCAGGCCCAATGCCATTTGCATACAAATTGCCCAGCTGGCACCTTGTTGTTATGACAACGGCACACAGCTCCCAGAATTCATTTGGAAATGAAACACAAAAGGAAAAGCTAGCGAGTAGAGTCACTGATGATTTTTTTAAATTCATAATGAAAATGCCACTTACACTGACACCTTGTTCTCATGTAAATCCAATCACCATTTAGTATCTGCAGGAAATGAGAAATACCATGTGCTATGGGGGGTAATGATTTGAATATAGGTCAAAATGCATGCTATATCACATGTATCTGTTTTGCTGCTGAAAATATATCTTTGAATATCATAACACCTAGTAAATCATTGATAAAGTGTGAAACCTTTTTTTCCCCTTAAAATTAGATCAACAAATTGATTTTGACTCATGGCAGATACTTTCCAAAGTGCATGTGTCTTTCTCCTGGCTCACCTAATTCTTGAAACCTTTATATAATTCCTTACAATGAGCTATGCCAAATCCTCAGCTTCAGAGAGAGAGTAAACTCTGCTGACAACACAGTGTCCTCTACTGGCAGCATGTGGCAGGAAGTTTACACAACTGCCTGTCTGGCTAAACGGATAATATTTAGCTCAAGGGCAAGTGAGCTGATGCTTTTCCATAGTCATCCTGGCTCAGCTTACTGACCAGTTAAATTGCCCTGCCGTGGGCTCCATGAGCATTCTGTGAACCCAGTAGATCTATTTGCCCCCCAACAACCCCCACCAGGCTGTGGTTTAATCATTGTCCTCTGTGGGGCTGTCAAACGATCACAGTCTAATCAGTGCCTCCCTCAGTGGGAAACAAAACAGCTCCTGGACCCAACACTTGACTTTTCTTGTATGGGAGAGTGCTGAACTCTGGGCAAGGTGAGCCCCTTTCCCCTTACACATTAAACTCTGCATGTTTCCCCCTTAGCGCATTAACATTAAGAGCCCTACTGATGGTCCTGTTACAGATTGTTAGAGAAGACTGGTGCAAACCACTCCAGCCCGGATTGAAAGGCCTGTGTCAGCAACAACTCAGCCATGTGTGCGTACATGTTTATTTGCGTGTGTTGCACCCTGTACCTCAGGGTTACAACACAAGGAAGGTGACACATCCTGCCTCCCCAGCATATAAATGCAGGAGCCTTCTCACTGAACTGCTGCTGGCTCTGAGGCGTAGCTGTTTAGTGAGCTTCTTCCCTGTGAACGTGCAACCTTACCCAAGGTCATCCTTCGCCAGCAGCCCAGATCTTTGCTAAAGCACCACCCTACTCATTTGTCACTTACCATATAATTCAACATGGCAACTCGATGGGGATTGTGTGGTGCAGGAAAGATCAGCCATGACTTCAGTGTGGCTCTGAAGACGCTGGCTCCTGGAGATCACCAGGTACTCTATCCAAAAGCTTAATGCATTTTTTTTTGTTCAACCAGGGTGCATTAACAGAGTAACACTGACATTTTCTTGTTCATTTTCTGTTTTACGCAGATAGCAGCCATTGCATCAAGGAGCTTGGAGCGAGCCAAAGAGTTTGCCAAGAAACATGGCATTCCCAAAGCTTACGGCAGCTATGAGGAGCTGGCAAATGATCCGGACATTGGTGAGCTGAAAGCAACGGGCATTCACACTGATGTATTTGTGTTTCTGTTTGAGGCTGAGTCTGGAGCATGTGTGTTCTCACAGACGTTATACACCTGGGAGTGCTGCACACAGAGCACTGGAGAGTTGGTCAGCTGTTCCTTGAGGCTGGGAAGAACGTGTTGTGTGAGAAACCTTTTGCTATGAACGCAAGACAGGTGAAAGACCTTGTTGCCTCGGCCAAGAAAAACAACGTCTTTCTGATGGAGGTGAGGATGCAGAGAACCATAATGTTCAAATAAGCTGAAAACAGTTATTTATGGCTTAGCATATGACAAATGAAATTATTCTATCTGCTCGCCTTTCTTTTTATTAAATTTAATAAAATGTAATGTTTTTTGTTGCTATTTTATTTTGCCTGTTGTGATTTTATATTACTTTAGCTGTAATGCAATTTGAATTGCCTTGTGTCGAATTGTGTTCTACAAATAAATTTGCCTTGCCTGGTCTAGACTGCTGAATGCTAGCTGTGGAGGTCATTGCAGGACAAGGTTTGGGTTAGATGCAAAAAAACAAAGAAAGTAAAAAAAAGAAAGGGACCTACTAATTTGTCTTTAAATTGAAAACATGAAAGTCATCCAGTGTTAAAAATTATTTGCCTTTGTTGCATCTAAAAAACATACTTAGTCATTTATTACATTTCCCTGAGCATTATTTATGTTCTGGTGAGAGTAATATTTGACTAAAAATTCACACATTACTGTTGAAGTACACTGCAAATAAAAAAATGAAATTTAATGAAGTGTCTATGTCTTATCTTAAGTTTAAAAAAAAATGAAATTTATTTTAATTTTTAGTCTGATTACAAGCCACATTCATCCGACCAGTCCAGAAAAATGTCTTATTTCAAATTATTTAAAGACAAAAACTAGGTCTTAATTGCTTAGGTCTTAATTGGAACAAGTAAAAATATCTGCAAGTGGGGTAAGAAAAAAAAAATTGTATGAAGACATGAGTCAAATTTCAAGAAACCTGACAGTAACATTTTTCTTATTGCGGATATTTTTACTTGCTACACGCAATTCAGACCTTAACTTTGTCTCTTAGAATCTTGAAATAAGACATGTTCATGTTCTTAGACTTGTCAGTTGAATGTGGCTCGTATCAAATACATTTTTTTTTTAAATAAGACAAAACACTTGCTTAGATTACAGTTTTTGCTGTGTAGTGCTACTTTCTCTTCTTTGTCTCTCTTAGGCCATCTGGTCCCGTTGCTTTCCTGTGCATGGTGAGGTGCGTAGACTTCTAGCAGAGGAGGCAGTAGGGGAAGTGAAGCTGGTAAAGGCCTACTTCGGCTCCCCTCAGCTACACATACCTCGAGCAGTGCAGAAGGAGCTGGGTGGTGGCGGGTTGCTGGATATCGGAGTGTACTGCCTGCAGTTTTTGCTCATGGTGTTCAATGGAGAAAGGCCAGAGTCCATCCAGGCCACAGGGGTTCTACTTGACTCAGGTATGATTCAGCACATAGACCACGCTGCACAGGAAAGGGATGAATATTAGTATCATTAACCACAGCATGACTCAGTGATCACAAACCAGCTACTAAAACTGCTGAAATAAAAGCGAGGAAATGAAAACCCTTAGTGAGACTTCTCTTATGAACTTTCCAAAATGAAAACACCTCAGGGAAAAATCCTTCTTACAGAAAATCCCAGACTTATCTTTAAAATGTCACACTAATCCAAATCCTCTCCCGAGAATACGGTAATACAGGAAAAGTGGCAGGGGAATATGTAACTGCATGTCTCACAGCAAGATATCCTTCAATGAAAAGCCACCACACCATGCATGTAATGAGCATTTCTTATCTTTAACCTACCTTTATGTAGCATATTTGACAATTGAACAGTGCACTTTTCTGATCGTCCTCCTTTTTCTAACCAAAAGTCATGCAAGTAAAGTTTCATGGAATTGAACTGATTTGACCTAATTAAAGTGAGCTGATCAAAAATGCATTGAAATGACCTGAGGTGAAGTGAACTGAGTGAAGACTGAAAGGGGCACTTAACTGATATCCATTGCAGTATTTTTTAGCATTCATTTAATTTCACAGTGATTGACTTTTCTCAATCTTTGGCAGGAGTGGATGAGTCCATGGTCGTGGTGATGAAGTTCTCCCGGAACAGGATTGCATTCTGTGCCTGCTCAATCGCCACACAACTTTCAAACGATGCTGTCATCAGCGGCACCAAGGGCTCCATTAGAGTATGCTATGCCAGTCTTGTAACAGGAACGTTTCGCTTAATTAAGAAATGATTGAGATATGCAAAAACTCAGCGGACTGCTAATTACTTTCACATTTAGTTAAACTGAGGCTTTCAGACACAGAGCTGTACCCACTGCTTGCCATGATTTATAAGCCGAGCGATTGGTTTGCACAGATACACCTTTCCTATCTCCCCTCCAGGTTGTGGGCCCTATGCACTGCCCAACTGCGCTTGTGGTAAACGGAAACAAGACTGAGTATCCTCTGCCTGAACCCTGCCTGCCTCTGAATTTCACCAACAGCACCGGGCTTCGCTACGAGGCAGAGGAAGTGAGGCAGTGCCTGCTTAAAGGTGGGTTGTGATAAAAGGAAAGTTGTGTGTTTGTCTTCAAAGAGATGGAATTGTTTGAACAGCCAAAGCAAATATTTCAAAGGTAAGGTGAAAGAAAGACCAATGCAATCCAGTGAAATGTTGCTTTGATGAAGCTTTTGGTTAGAATTTAGATAAACACTCAGATCAGATTGCACTCATCTGCTTGGTTATTAGTCCTTGAAAACCTTTCATCTCTGGTGTCATACTCCTCCTGCTTCTGCCTCCTATATTAATTTACATAATCTTTGCAGTCCCTGCTCTGACATTTACAATGTGCATAATTTGACTGTGGTTGTAAACACACTTTCACTTGACCTGATTTTTCTGTTAAACTCCTTTTCCTCTGCAGGACTTAAGGAGAGCCCACGGATGCCTCTGGCAGAATCTGTCTTACTGACAGAGATCATGGATGATATCAGGAAGCAGGTGGGAGTCGCCTTCAGCCAGGACAGCCAGTGACATCACTCCAAAGCTGGTCTGTTTCATCTGACCTAAACCTACTCAGGCAGAACAGAGGGAGCTGCTTCAGGCAGATGCTGGATCTATGGTATAAGAAGATCACACAAGGTATTGAGTGGTAAAGCCTGAACAGACCCCACAAACAGAAGCTACAGGATATAGAGTTTGATCCATTAAGATACAATCAGATAATTATTTCGAATATAAATTTCTGGATCATGTGTTTGTTTGCATAAATACCTTTTTGCTTTGCAGATGCCAGTTAGAGCTTATCTTCCATAGAGTGACCATGTAAGCACCTTGTTTGTTCATGCAATAAAGTGCATGTCAAATACTATCAGATTAAAGAAGATTTGGTTGGGAACATGTCTTAAACCAGATAAATCCTGATGTAAACAAATAGAGCAACCATGTCATGTATATCCCTCTCTGTAATGAAGTCCTGAACCTTTGAAGACAAACCCAGCTGTCACGATGAGGTGTGTGATTGATGAATCCAATAAAGAACTGATTGTGAGAGCCCTGTTTCATTTTCAGCCATCACCCACTGAGAGAAGAGGAAGGACTTCGAGCGGCACATGTGAATCAAAGTGTTCTGTCATGTCTGACTCCAGAATCAGTGCACAAATAGATGCAGGTTCTCCATACAAAAATAAGTTTCAGTGTCTGCTTTTCAAGGTTGTGACAGAGATAGGCCATTATGAGTCAGCAAAGAGCACGGCTCATTTGAAAACTGTTCTCAACCTTTTTGGCTCAGAGGACTCATAAAACTGGAGGAGGTCTTGATTGATTCAGCCCATGAATGCAAAATGTCACTATAGTACTTTTTCTACTGTTTTACTTGTAATGAGTAATATAGTCCTGTTGATTTAAACCAGAGAAATGCCTTCTCATACTAAATCCATTTACTCTTCTGATTAATAGGGTAAATACACAGACTAGTTAGCCCATGGCAACAGTGAAACGAGTTAAATATGATGAATGCTCAAAAATTGTATTATTATTATTATTATTATTATTATTATTATTATTATTATTATAAACGTGAAAAGAACAAGGCCCACTCGAGTTTTGTCAGTAAAAGGGAGAGATAACCAAATAGAAACCAAAAAATACATAGGTAATAGTTTGTCATTTTGTTGTCGTCTTATATGAGCATATATGCTCACTATCCAAAGGTCATGCTCTAGCTCTGCTGGCAAGAATCATCATCACCGGCCATTTACGTGCTACGTCACTACGTACAGTCTGTGCTTGAAGACTGATGCTGCGTCTCCACCTTGTGGCGAGGCATAGCGGCAACTCGATGGGATAGGAGTCAGTAACCTGCTGGTCAATATGGCAACCAGGTGGGGAATCTGCAGCGCGGGGAAGATCAGCCACGATTTCACGGTGGCCCTGAAAACGCTGCCTCCGGAGGACCACCAGGTATTTGTGCATGCATATACACGAATTAGACTGATTCAAACGTATACGATGTAGTGTCAACAGGACTAAGTCTGCTTTGCAGCAGAATCAGACAGTCCTCGATAACCTGAAGTTACCCGTGCTTTCCTCACCTTGTGCGGTCTTATACTATCGAGCTGTGTACCACTGATACTGGTCACGTGTGCGCAAATGAACTACTTCATAACGACGAAGTTTAAGTATCAAAACCACTTAAATCTCAGTGTGCTTAGTTGCTTATCTAAGTCATTTACCGTAAAGTATCTAATAATCGTGCATTTACAACGTTTTTACTTTGTAACCTCAGTTATGTTTCCTTTTTTCTTAAATAAATGTGATAACAGTTTTAAGAGAAGGCCCGGGTGGGCTCTCTTCATTTGTGAATATGAATTCAAAGACGTGAATTTGGACATATTTGGATGTCATGCGAGTCTAGTACAAATTAGTCCTCTATTTTAATCCTATTCTTCATGTCGTTTCCCCACGCTCCAATGCGGAAGTATTAAAATCATATGGTTTTAACAGTCTATGCAGTCTGTGTCATGTACAGTCTGTTTATACAATCTATGGTTAAAACCTGAAGCTCCTTCTTGGGCCACTTAAAGATTTTTGTGAAGTGTTCAATTCCAACGGTAGTATGTTAAGAAAAGCCTGCCTTAAAGTGGAGTTATGATATGCATATGCTGATCATATCATATGCATATGAGAAGTAAATAAACTCTCTTTCTAGTATAACTTAAGTCTCTGAACTTTATTATATATACATTGTTGTACACTTTGTATATGTATTATACAGTCTATGCTCTGAACTTACCCTGAAAATATGCTTGATTTATGTGTAAAATAAATACAGAAAGCTGACTGTCTTGGGTAGGATAGATATATATTTTTTTATGTCTGTAGCCTATTCATCAAGAGTCAGAGTTACACACTGCAACCTGTGGCATCATGTTATGTCAATCTGTAGAATAAATGAATTATATTTAAAAAGTGTTGTTTTTCCCACAGATAGTGGCTGTAGCAGCTCGCAAGCTAGAGGATGCGCAGGAGTTTGCCAAAAAGCACAGCATCTCTCAGGCATATGGAAGCTATGAGGAACTATCAAGAGACCCAGACATAGGTGAGTTTTTCAGACCTGGTGATGCACTGAGTTTTCTCAATGAGGGACTGAATCACAACTGCTTTTATTACCTGTAGATATTATGCTGCCAGAATGGCTTTTACTGACACAGAGATCTCTTCTTGGTTTGGGTGTCTGGTGTTTGAAGATGTCATATACGTTGGAGCCATCCATCCCGCCCACCTGAAAACATGTCTGCTCTTTATGAATGCCAAGAAGAATGTTCTGTGTGAGAAGCCTCTGGCCATGAACACGAAAGAGGTGCGGGAGATCCTGGCTGCTGCCAAGAAAAATGACGTCTTCTTGATGGAGGTATACCTGGAGATAAAGTTAACTAACGACACAGCTTTACTACCCCCTGCACAGACGCTGTATGAAATGCTTGTTTTTTATATCTAGGCTGTCTGGACCCGATTTTTCCCTGCCTCGGTGGAGATCAGACGGCTGCTAGCCCAGGGGGAGGTGGGTGAGGTGAAGATGGTGAGAGCTGAATTTTGCGTGCCAGTGTTGCACATACCAAGATCGACGCAGAAGGAGTTGGGTGCTGGAGCAATGCTGGATATAGGCGTCTATTGCCTGCAGTTCATCTGCATGGTGTTTAATGGAGAAAAGCCAGAGTGCATCCAGGCCATGGGGGTGTGCCAGGAGACAGGTAATTAAAAAGTGACCATTAGGGCCTCACATATATGATCTCTGACTCTTTAAAGAAACTGATGTGATTCCATCTGTATTTCCTGTGTGATAGCCACAATCTCCCATCTCTTTCTTCTCATATATGTGGTCACTGGCACAATAAAGGTTAAGGTTTGATAGGCTCAACACCTGGTGTTGTTCTGCATTCTCAGTAACTCTCACTCACCACTCACTCACTAACATAATACCCAGTGGAATGAACTGACTCAACAAATCAGCAAGAGAGGCATGAAATCCACTACAACATCAACACTATTCAGCCTTTAAAACCTTTAAAACCATACAACTTACTTTCTGTTTTTTATAAATCTAAGTGTTTTATGAATTTTAAAACACATTGTGTATTGTGTGTTATTGCAGGAGTGGATGAGACTGTCGTTGTCACTCTCAAGTTCTCCGGGAACAGGATGGCAGTGTTTACTGGCTCTGCCAGATTCCAGATGCCCAATGAGGCCATTATTGTGGGCACAAGGGGCACTATCAGGGTAGGTTATCACAGCACTTCATAAAATCAAACAACATTGAAGCACCACTTGAACCATATATAATTATGTAAATGCAAGAAGTTCAGGTAAGTGATCTACAAAATTGTTAAATCCTTTTAAAAAAGGGATGACATCTTTCACCTCTTGGAAACTTCACACCCTTTGACAGTAGCGAAGTAGTAGTGAAGCTGTTGTTAAAAAAACAAAACAAAACAAAAAAAAAACTACCCATTTGTTGCATGGTGCTTTTAGGTTCCTGAACACATGTGGTGCCCTACATCATTGGTGGTCAATGGAAAGGAAACTCAGTATCCAGTGCCAGAGCCATACCTGCCTCTAAACTTTCTCAACAGTACAGGGATGCGTTATGAAGCAGAGGAGGTTCGACAGTGTTTGCTAAAAGGTACGTTGACAATGTGTTTACTCTTCAACAAAAAAGTTTTGTTTTGTTTTGTTTTTTTTTTTTAACAGAAAAGAATTTTCCCTGTAAAGGCCAACATTATTGTAGGATCTTTAGCGACATACTTATTTTTTCTTAAATAATATCTGAGTTTGTGTAACCTGTTCATTCTGTAACAACTTGGATTTTAACTTTAAAATGCCTGCCATATAAAAGAACAGAAAAGCCAGAGTTAGTCTTTTTTACTAAGAAGAAAGACTTCAAGATTAGCTGACTTTGCATCAAATATATTTTCAAATAACATCAAGTTGTCTGTTTTCTACAAGACTAGTACACCAAAGACTACAAGACGTCTGTGGTACAATTCTATCACGATGTCTTGCTCCATAAATAGCTCATTAAGGTTGTGTCAGCAGTCAGATTCAAACTTCAAACCAAAACCCTGACATTAACCAAAACATAGTTTTATTGCCATTCTTTAAGTTTCACAATTCCTGCCACCTCTTGCTAGGTGTGTCAATATTTTTTCAAAAGTAGGCCTACTTTATGCACTTATAACTGGTTGCTATTACTTTGCATTTTTTCAGGCATTTTTAAAGACCTGTTATGTACAAATTTGACACTAGGTGGCATCAGAAACACTAGATTCTTAAAGGCTCTTGACATGTGCCTACATGCACTGCTTACTGAATGTTTTCTAACAGTATCTAATTATTCCTTGTAGGGCTGAAAGAGAGTACAGTTATGTCCCATGCTGACTCTCTGCTGCTGGCCGAGGTGGAGGATGAGATCCGCAGGCAGGTGGGGGTGACTTACAGCCAAGACTGCCAATAAATGATGAGGAAGACAAATTTTCTAAAATTAATAAGTTTATTTCAGCACACTGTTCCAAATGCTAGCAGTGTCTCCTTAAAGTGAATAATTTAATTGGGTGTAGAATTTTTTTTAAAGAACTTTTGTAGCTAAAACAAAGTGCTTCAACATAGATAATGCAAGGTCATCAAAACCTTGTTCGACATTTTTAACACTTTATACATACATTTTTTATGGCTGATTTTTCATAGGACTCTCATCTTTATCTGAATGTCACCTGAATTGAAGTTTACAACAGAACAACCCACAGTCTGTAATTCATGAATCTTCATTTCCAAATAAAGCATCATAGAGGCAGTGATAAGATAGGTGCTCGTCTCTTTTATTGATGGAAATCCAGTCTTAGGGCAGCTCAGTACACCAGCGATACATTATATGACCCCTTTACATGTTTATGGTTCTCACACTCTAGCTTTACACTCCAAAGCATGTTAAACACATGAAGACAGCTACAGTGGGTCATCAACACAGAAGGAGAAACACAAGCCGAGAGGGGCCACCCCTCACCCTCTGGGGTTAAAAGGAACAGAACTATGTCCCTTCATCAGGTCCCTTGTGGGAACAAAACCCTAAAAGTGCTCATTAACATCAGTTAACATTTGTGAACCATACCTGATTCATAGAAGTGCCAACTTCAAAAAGATCGAATGCAAATAAATGTAAAGGCTTTGTAACACATCTAACAACACAAACACAGTAACTAGTTCAAACAGTTCTGAGATGGACATCCAATACTAAGGTTTCTCTTAAGTCAGACAAAATAGAAGTAGGATTGGATGTCCTGAGACAAAACTTTACCATTCACCAAAGTCAAGTATTATATTAAATGTAACATTGCCTGGTTAAGAATAGGAGTGCAACACTTATAGATACACATTAACACAGTGAAAGCTGGCTTTAAGAGAGAGGACACTGATACAGACAGTACTACACAAGGAACTGTTTTGGGTAGAGCAGTGGAGCAAAGGCTAGACTGAAGGAAGAGCCCTTTTGATTTGGGATGCCACAGATTTGTTTGTGATATCAGCAGAGGAGTGTGATCTGTAAAGTGTTACAGTATTAAAGGTGCTCTGTGGAATGCAGCCTGCTCCACCAACAGCCCATCCTAAACAAGAACCTGTTAGTGCATGCACACAGACCTGGATGTTTTCACTCTCAGACTAATTCACTTTTTTTTTAATATAGACTGTGTGAGTGAATAAATACAGCAGTTTCTGGTCAGGGTGTATTCAGCTGAGGCCCTTCAGACTGGTTTGATAGAGAGAAATTATGTGAAATGAATAGACATTAAGTAGAATTGTATGGAACAAGTCTCCACTCTTACCCAAAATATATTTCTAGCCATGAAGAAGTCTCTCTATATTATATTCTATCTTCTAAATGCTAAACCCTTCAGCAGTTGAGACCAGATCTTGGATTAGAAGGGCTGTGAGCTGGAGCTCTAGTTGAGTGCTATGAAATAAAGATGAAGGTGGAGGGAGAAAGCAGAGCAGCTGTTTGGGATGTTCAGGCTACCAGAACCACACGCATGGTGTTGGTGTAACCAGAGCCTGGACGCCAGCCGGTCAGGACAATGACAACATCCCCCTCTTTGAAGAAGCCTCTGGCCTTGCCTGAAAATAAAATGAATCAGAAAAAAAGGGTTGAAAGATGATACTTGCGTCACTGCTACACTGGTAAATATTTGTAAAAGCAACACACCCATATCCATGGCAAAGTTGACACGCATGTCCACATCCTCCGCCCACACATCATGGGCAGGCTTTGTGTAGAGCACAGGGAAGATGCCGCGCCACAGGTGGGCCTGACGAGCTGTCTGTGCGTTACGGGTGACAGCGATAATGGGGGCACGGGGCCTGTACCTGGAGAGCAGGTGAGCAGATCTGCACAGATACACACAAAAACATACAGCAGTGTTAAAAAATTTTACCCCACAGTATAGAAGGATATGACTAACTGTAGTCTGTTAACTGTACATATGCTCTGGATTTGTTTTAAGAGAAACAAGGTTCAATTAATATGTCAAATATTTAATCGTCCAAAGTTAGTGAGGATTAATCAGATTAACCTTCAAGGCATTTTGATGATTAATTTTTAAAGGTTATCTCTGAAAAATATTTTCAAACCGATGAACAATTTTCTACGATAAATACAATTTTATATTCTGTGCAATAAATCAAGACAATGCAAATGGGTACCTGGGAATCAAAATTTAGTTCTGTTAGACCTCTGCACCCCATAGGTGTTTTCAGATATTCTTGCTGATTTAGGCTTCTTCTCTAGTTAATGAAGGTCAATTTTAAATGTTAATAAAAACATTGCCAAAGCCTCAAAGAAGCAACTAAACAAACAGAAACATCAGAGATAGCCCCAAAAGTTCTAATCAGCAAAAATAATTGAACTCACTGTAAGAAGGTTGTGCAGAGGCTTTAACGGCCAAATCCAAACATCCACTCTCAACACACTCTGATGACATAAGCATTATTTTGTTGTGTCAAGGTCGTCTCATTTTGAGATTGTTTTTCTCGTCAGAGAATGCAGCTGCCTCAGTTTCACATTCCAAAGCACATTGTTATAACATTCAGAGAAGAAAAATACATGGGTGGTGGCATGAACAAGTTTCCTTGCACTGTTTATAAATTAGTGCTTAGAGCATTACTTGTTTTCCAAGAGTGTATTCTAAATCATCTTAGTGACATAAAATATGTCAGGCAGCCCAGTAGCAATCAACTTTTTATGAGATCTGATACATCCAGTCTGTGAGAGATGGACTTTGGATTTGGCATGTTTTCCACATTCACAAGGCGATGTCATTAAAAGGTGGGAAGCTCAAATGTTGTTACAATGGTTGTCCTGCTGTGTTTCTTCATACTAAATGTATGAAGATGTCTCATAATTATCATCAGGTCCCTATTGATATATAAAAAACTTTCATGAACAGAAAAACTGTTAGAGAATATTCAGGGGGACATTAGGCAGATGTGGTACAGGTGTACAATCTGAACTAGCTGTAATGAAAAGTAGCTATTAAAATGTCTAGCTTGGATTAGGCTGAGGGATAAAAAGCAGTAACAACTTCATTGTGATTACATAATTAGTTTCCAAAATGTTATTTTACCTTGCTTATATGGCCTCATATACCTTTTGAGTTACAAACCCAAGTTTCTTCCACTTGAGCTTTCCATTTTAAATGACAGCCATGTCAGTGTAGTGATTGACTTCCCATACTCTTACAATGCGTTGCTTCCTCTACCAATCGTATAGCAGCATCAGGCACACACACATACACACCAAATCAAAAGAGAGGGGATCTGCTGGAGCTATTTAGGTATAAGTAGAAGTGGTAGGCTGTGTCACCTTGTTTCATCAATTTGGTGGCATCTTACCTTCAGGACCATTTCAACCCTTCTCTTTCTTACCTCCCAGTCTTGGTGAGAACAATGATGGCGCTAGCACAACATTTAAAGGAGGACTCGACAGCTCCGGCAGCTACAGCCTCTGACGGGTCTCTGGTCAGTTGGGAGTGTCTCCTCAGCTCTTCAAACAGCTGTCTGTGGAAGGTGGCTGCCTCGGCCTCTCGTGCTATCTGAGCACAGAGGGACCATGAGGAGAGGGCAGGGGTGGGGTTGGGTTACCACTTGCTCATACTGATAAGGACACTCACACCACTGGAAATGAGCGGCCAATGTAGCTAGACTCCTGGTTAAGATGGCTGAGTTTTGTTCTGGTGATATAAATTAAAATGACACAAAGGAGGCCAAGGCAAATCTGCCTAATGAAATTTGAGCCCATTCACTCTTTTTTTTTCATGTAGAAAAAAAAATGAACCAGCAGTCTACCTAGCATGCTTGCCAGGCTCTTCCAGTCATTTCCTCAGACAGCCCCTAGCTGGCCCTACTCTCCCTGAACTCCAGATATCATTGTCCTCCTTGACCTGCAAGGACAAGATTACCTCCCTACCTTCCAGAGCCAGTGAGCACAATGATCCCTGAGGCTAAGCTCTTAAAGGAGGCCTCAACAGCGCCAATTGCAATAGCCTCAGCGGGGTCTTTGCAGTGCGGCGTGGAGCGACGCAGGTCCTCAAACACCTGCCGGTGGAACATGGCTGCCTCGGCTTCACGAGCAATCTGGCACAAGTGAGGGCAAGATGCATCACACAAAGGCAGTCCCACACCAGGCACACACAGAAGGAACAAGAGAAAAGTAGGTGAAAACAAAAGAACGGACGGGAATAAATGAGAGAGAGAGGAAGGAGGAAAGGAAGAAAGGAATTTGTGGAGGGAAAGTGGAAAGAAGAGTTTAAGTGTGCAGTTAGTGCAGAGAAATCAACATTTAACCTAAGAGTTCATTATTTATCACAACTATCAATAAGATGTATAAAAGTACAGTACAAATCATTGCTTCTCTGGGGTTATGACTATTGTGTCATAAAGCAGTTAAAACATGCAAACCTCAACATTTAATGAAAAAATCCCGAAAAAAAAGAAACAGAGCTTTTTTAAAGTAATACAAAAGTTAAACAAAGTCTTGTTAAAAGGAAGCTGTTGTTAAAAAGCTTTACACTGCACATGTGCAAATGCATGATTAAGACAGCCAAGAAAAAGCAGAACAGGAAAAGAAGAAAGACTGGAGTAGTGATAATGTTAGAAGGTCAGAGTGGCTTGCAGCAGTGTCATTCCAAGTGATTGAAGAGATTATATGCTTCCAAATACACGGGGGTTAAACTCAAGAGAAGTCATGAACTTCAGATGGCTCAAAATCAGGAGCTGCTGAGTCACCGCTGCATCTGCATAGCAGTGCAAACAGAGCGTCGCTGAGAACCATGCAGGTTAGACGAAAAAGAAGCCTGGGCAACAGAAGACAGGCAAGACAGCTCTAACGGCTTAATCCATCCATGAAGTTAATACTGTTTGCTTTCTGATGACAGACAATGAGACCTAATGACCAACAGACTTAAAAAGGGCCTATTGAGAATGTCTTTCCCTGACTGACAAACCTGACTACAGATAACATGAAAATGCATAAAAAAGAAAAGAAAGTGTAATAAAAAATGAAATTTGATGCACATTTTTGTAAATTGTCATTACTTTTCGAACAGTGTTAAATCTGCAAATGCACAATTTTTAATTCAACTGTATCTACTGCATCTCTTCTTCTTCAGCAGCTATTTCTTTTATTCTAAACAAACAACAAAGATATCCAACTATGGACACAATCAATTCTGTTGTCTAATTTTGAAATGGGGAATGATTATGCACTGATTATCCATGAGCATAATGAAAGATTACTGTAAGTGGATGGACAGAAAAACAAAATGATAGATTCTTCCAGTTGGCCTGATAATACTGCTCATGTATTCTTTAGCGTTCGTTAGGCAAAGTGGATAAAAAAAGCTGCAAAGATGCTGGAAAATTGAGAATAACAGATGTGCTGAGGTGAACACAAAAAGTGAGAAAAGATTAAAAGTGATCCCTCAGTCTGTGACGAACACATGCAAACATGTTAAAAAACAATGAGTCATGCAAGAAAGTCCTACAAAAGAAAAATCTCCTCTCCAATCAATAATGTTATTATTTTTTAGAAAATCTTTGTGCTTTAACTTTTGCTCAAAGTTCCTGAAATGTTTTCTGTAATTTAATAAGTGATAACTCACCATGTGCTGTGTGCGCACTGCCTCCAGGGGGTAGTCTCCCTTTGCAGTCTCGCCACTTAGCATAATGCAGTCAGCGCCATCCAGCACAGCGTTGGCTACGTCACTGCCTTCAGCACGGGTGGGTCTTGGCTTCTTGATCATACTCTCCAGCATCTGAAAATATCAGAAAGGAGCAGGCACGCATCTCAAAATAAAAGCTTTTTTGGAGTGGTACAATTAACTTAAATGAGAATATTAAGCAGAGGAACCACCTTCTAACTTGGATAGGATGCAGATATTTGTATGTTTGGTCTACATTCAGTCTGCTCCTTCCTTTGTGTTAAAATCAGCTTTTAAAATAAGAGAAATACAAGAGAAGTCGTTTGCTTTGTCTCACCTGAGTGGCACATGTGATTGGCTTGCCAGCTCTGTTGCAGCGACCAATCATCATTTTCTGGGCGACAAAGACCTTTTCTGTAGGGATTTCAATTCCCAGGTCACCACGAGCAACCATGATGCCATCACTGGCTTCCATGATCTCATCAAATCTGCACAAGAGACAGAAGATACAACAATTTAAGCAAAAAGCTGAACTTTTAATTATTTTGGGCTCTTATGTTCAAAACCTTGTTGCTCAGCCAACTAAAGAACAAATGGGCTGAACCAATAAACAAACTGACAGCACACTGCTTATCGTGATGTAAACAAAAGATAAGAACAAATGGACTCCCCAACTACACACACACACACCTGCGTACACCCTCATGGTTCTCAAGCTTGCTGATGATCTTGATGTCTTTGCCTTTCTCTCCAAGCACCGCTCTGACAGCGTGCACATCCGCTGCTTTACGGATGAAGGAAGCAAAGACCATGTCGACTCCTTGCTCCACACCAAACTGCAAATCCTTGATGTCCTTCTCAGAAACAGCAGGAAGATCTACAGCAGCACCAGGGAGGTTCACTCCCTTCTTGCTGCCCAGGGTGCCACCGTTCTCAATTTCGCAATTGAGGTAATCAGAACCTGGGGAGGCCAGAAGATATATGATGATCTGCTGATGCATTTTGCAGGGTGTTAATACAGTGCAGTGTTTACAAAACATTTGCAAAGAGTAAAGGAGCTTATTTCTATTTCCTAATCCTTCACTCACCAATCTCTTTGACCTGCAGGGAAATGAGTCCGTCATCAATGTAGATCTTGCTGCCAATTTCCACCACCTTGGTAATGTTCTTGTAGTCCAGCCAGAGGACCTCATCGCTACAATTGTCCTGGAAAGCGTCGTCCAAGGTGATCTTGATCATATTGCCCTTCACCAGCTCCACCTCCGCTGTGCCGCTCTGTCATACAGAGACAGTTTCACTTTCTTTCAGGCTTAGTTTCATGCAAAAAGGGAATTAGGGAGACTTTTGGTTGGTAGAACAATACAAGTTAATGCCAAACTCACCCCCTGAATAAGGCCAGTTCTGATCTCTGGGCCCTTGGTGTCCAAAGCGATACCGATAGGCCTGTATTGGATACTGCCAGGCTCGAAGCTTTCACATGCCTCACGGACATTCTTGATAGTATCTCTATGATACTATGCGAAAGAGAAGAGGTGTAATAAAAGACACATTAGTATTACTGATATCTGACTAGTCTTTGGCTGCTTTCACACACATGAACTTTAGAAGAAATACAAGAAGATCTGCTGTTATACCAACAGTATGATGCTGCTTCAATCAGATGAGAGCAATTAAAAGATATGGTATATGTGACAACTCACGGGAGTCATAAACTGCAGTCATATTGTTGTAAACCTGAGTCATAATGTCAGCATCTCTTCAGGTCATTCAGTTCTTTCCGTCACTCTTAACAAAGGTGAAATGAGGTGGCACTGTCCAGTAGCCAACTCTTGACTGTGTCTTTGGACACACCTTATGTTGAAACCTCAAACACCACCACAAAGGACTGAACTCTGTGTGTCAAGTGCATATCAAGAAAAAGACCAGGATAAAGAAGAGTGGGTCAGAAGAGGAAGTGCAGCGTTTCTCAAGAGGAAATTCCTGTAACTGCCAGAACAATTCAAAATGTAGACAGACTTTAAACAAAGCAGCTGAAAAATTGATGTGGCCTTCAGGTGTTTACACCATCAACAAAGTTGGACCAGTTCAATGGACTTTGTCTCAGGCAGTGTTTCTTTGAGATCGCAATGGCTAAGGGCGCAATCTTTGTTTTAAATTCTTAAAGAATCATGTTGGTGGACTCCCACTCTTTTCCAGATTCAGTGCTGTTTTTATCACTAACGCCAGCATGCTGTCCTTTGAAATGCTCACTGTCAAACATCCAGCATCTTGTGGCTCCTCTGATAATGGGTTCTTGCTGCACGTGGCTCATACTGCCCACCAGGGTGACCAGAGCTTTGAATAATAACTTAAGTGGAGGTTAATCAAATTGGCTGAGTTTTACACTGGCAACAGACACTACACTGTTACTGTGATTAAAGAAACCTTGCCGGACTAAAACACACACTCAAGTGACCCATGTTGTACAGAAGATATGACAGTTCACTGTGTGTACATGTGTTGCTCAGGGTCTATGAATTTATAACTCACATACAAGCTGAACCAGAAAACTCTTATTTATTTATAAAAAGGCTTGTTCTCATATTCATTGTCATTTATACTTTTTAACACACAACTTTCCACTTCCCAACCAAGTTACATGTGGCCTGACCTTGCTGTTTTGTATTGATACGCACTTTAGAGCTCAGGCATAGAAAGGAAGGGCAGGAATATACATGACTGTTTTATTGTACACCACTAACAAAACTCAATTCTCTGGCAATTCACTCAATAGACCCACCCAGCTACATCCTCAGTGTCACATTTCTGCTCCATGTCAATTTGTGAAGAAAAAAAAAATCAAAAACATCTTACAAAGTGCTAGCATGAAAGAATAATGCCACAATATCACTTAACAACTACAGCAACACTATAAAGAGGTTTCATTGATTCGAAGAACCACACTTCTATGATGTGGGTAATCATCTATTTGAAGCAGATAATCTGTTGTTAAATAGGATGAGCATCACTAATTGGCCCCTGTATGGGTCTGGAGGACAGAGTCAGGTTCTAAAAGAAACACAGCCTCACCTATACTGGCTGCATGAATATAAGCTTGAGGCATTCAAACAGTCTCTCTGTCCAGTGAATTCCCTTTCTTCATAATATCGGAATTGGTTATGTGTGGTTAGTACTGATTTATATTGGGGTAAAGAAAAAAAAAAAAACAACTGATGAAAAAAACAACAAAACCTTGACCAACTCAGCTTTCTTGAGTTTTTCCGTTAAAAAAAATCTTTGATCTAACCTTCTTTATCACTCAAATTTAAAGGGACTGGGCTGCTTCTCTTGCTTTCTTAAAGACAATTAGGATGTTTCCTAGAGGTTTACTTTGTACTAAACCTGTTCAATTTCAACATTAGTTTTTTTTTTAAATAAATGAATATTTCTTTGATTAACATATTATTGGGCCAAAATCCTTTCACTACAGGATCTGTAGTTTATCTGACACTGTTAACACTCAAAAGTAAAAACCCTGTCTGCATCTCTTAAGAACAGACCTTGATGAGCTAACCCCGGCTGTAATCTTTGGCACTATTGTTTTGTTCATTCACGGGAGCTGGTGTTATCACGCATGAAGTGGGAAGCTGATTGTAGTTCATGGTCAGTTGTGTGCCTGTTGAGTGTGTACATTGTTAACCTTCTTTCAACACAGTTATTTTATACATAAAGTTCCCAAGGCTGCTGAAAAGCTTGATTAAGACAGAGCAAATTCTGAAAGAAGGTTCAATACTACCAACGTAACCATTCTGTGATAAAGCACAAAACCATGTTTGCTTCAAAGTTTAAACGTGACTGTCACAAAGTAACTGGTGTAGCTGTTTGTATTAAAATCTTTTACATAGTTGACACAACTGTTCCGAAACAATACCCACATCATGTGTGCCGTGGGAGAAGTTCAAGCGAGCAATGTTCATTCCAGATTTGATCATCTCCTTCAGCATATCCACAGAGCGGGAGGCCGGCCCTGCAGGCAGTCACAGGGAAAGAAAGAAGATTATATATAAAATAATATATACAATAACACAGGTAATTGTGGCCATTTTTTCTAGAACTGTTCACCCCTAACTGGTATTTGATATCAACAGCATACTTTTTCTCAACAATTTATACTTTGAGCAGTAGTATGAACCAACCAATGGTGCAGATAATGCCCGTGTTCCGTGCTGTGGTGGGCTCAGAATCGATGTCCAGCAGGCACATATGTTCCAGGAATGTATCAGCCATTGCAGCATTAAGCTGCTGTGTTTGAATGAAGGCAGAACCCATGTCATGACCCTTTGAGTGAGGCATGGCGTTCACTGGAACAACAGGAGAAGTTCTGCAGGAAAAGAAAATGAAGAACAAAGTTGAATACAGAGAAAACAGATTAAAAAACTAAAACAAAAATCAAACCTGGACTGCTTTTAAAGCACAAAACCTATTTCTAACTTTGAATGTCCTTGTATATGATGCAACAGACTAGAGATCTAATTTGATGGATTTATTTTCTATAGGGTTAGGGTTAGGTTAGGGTTAGCAATACCGATTAGAAATTAACTGCACCGTGTTCCCTGCTTTCACAAGAAACAACCCAATTACTTCTGTGTGGCTGACATCAGGTGATGAAGCTGAAGACAGAGGAATTCTGCATGTTGATCACAATTAATTATCTTAATCTCTCTCATAAATAGATAGTGCATCTATTTTTAACTAACCTCAGCTGCCTAGACAAAGGACAATAAAGATTAGGGCTTACAACTGATGACCATAACAGCTCTAATCATTGTTTGCATCATTGTAGTTTGTCTTTCCACAATTATAGGGCCTTAAGAGTGCAAAATGGAAAGCTCATACAATGGATATATACCATCAAGTCAGGCGAAATTTAAAAAAAGAAAAAGAAAAGAAAAACACTTTTGGCCTTTTTATTCCACTTTGGTTATATGAACGTACGTTTAAAATGCTCAGGGACACATAAAAGCTGATCAGAACGCTGCAATTCCCCCACACTCCACACTGAGAGTAGAGCAGTAGCATATTGAGCCTCTACCTCACATTGTACATTCTGTACCCCCACCCACTTCTCCGTGAGTCACCCATGGTAACGACACCATCATGTGGTTCATCATCAAGGCTGGAAATGCCAAGATTTGATCACGACTTCCTATTCAGAAAATGAAAAACATAGTGTATGCATGTATGCATAGTAGCACTGAGTAGCTATTACATAAAAAAATCCAGTTCAATTCATCTTCATCCTAACAGAGTGTATCAGTGTATCTGCCTTTTAATGTCCAGCTTATACAAACAAGAGACAATATAAAAACTTAGAAACACAGACATGTTTAGACACATAGCCAAGAGGCTGGGTATACTGAAGCAGGGTGTAGTATTGCTGCTCACTGATGGTGAGGAATGTTGTTTTTACTATGGCTCTAGTAGCTGGGGTTACATAACTACCGCACAGCTGACTGAGGCTGAAATGCTTACATGACCAGACAATCTGGTGACACAGTCAGTGGCTGTGATCTTTACAATTCAAACACTGGATTTAAGCCTCATCAGTTCAGAATCTGGTCACATTCTTACTCCAAAAAAAGGCAGGTACAGGAAAATTTTGGGCACTTTGTTTTTTTTCACAGAAGTGTACCCGCTTCATAATAAGATTTCATTTCCAATTGAAAATGTAAATTCACAACCTTTATTTTTGCTCAGTAGGACACAAGTTATACACTAGTTTGGAGGTGGTCTAATGTTTTTTTCCAGAGTATATCACAGAAACAAAGTGGAAAAGGGATGAAGGGGCTGCAAATATTGTTTATGGTAATGCTTCTTTGGCTACAAAACAAATGGGGGAGTTTTCAAAATAAGGTATAACAATTCAATTTCACAACCACAGACTAAGCCCCTCACAGTAAGGCATGAATAAGTAAAAAATAAAGGTTATCCAGATACAAATAATCCTGTCTTTCAAGTTTCGCAGTACTGTGAAAAGACAAAGAAACTGTGCAGACTCAGACCACAGTGTAAACCAGCTAGTGAAGGGATCAAGTACCCTTTGTTTAAATTATACATGATGTGCACTTTAATGAAGAAGACTCTTGCTAGTTAGTTGATAGGCAGAACAACATAACAAATGACTACCACTGCCATAATGAATGACCCAGTATATTTTCAAATGCCCTTCGAAAACAAGCTTGCCTTGTGATTAACAAAATATTTCACAGTAAATTAAAGTAATGAACAATATACCAAATGGATCCTGTGTCAGCCAGTCAAAATGACAGTAGAGATTTTAAAGAGTAGCTACCTACTAAAGTCATTCAGGTATTTCAACAGTTTGCAATAACGGTTCTTTTACTCATAAAGGAAATTTGAAAATGTTTGATGGCTGCAAGTGTGAGTGTTTCCAACTGTTGCATTTAACACAATCACGAGTAATCTTTCTTCCTCTGACTCATCACATCCTCATTACAAAAAAGTACCATGGTGGGGGATTCCTGGCTGAGCTGCTAAACTAACCCACTCGCGGAAAGAGCCACTGACTGATGATGTAACACTGAGTCAGTGGGGCAGACCAGAGCCAGACAAGTGATGTACGTGAGCAGAGTCACATCCCACCACTGCAGCACACACACTTCCACATGGAGGTGGGATCAGAGTGGGCTGAACCACAGGAAAAAACTACACAGGGGAGAACAGAGACTATAATGTTACAGTACAGAGATGCATTTTTTCACTTGGTGCACCAATGATTCATTTTTGCTATTTATGATACAAATTCTTAAAGGAAAATAACTGTTTTTTAACTTTATAGGTGGAATGCTACATTTGCAATTTCTCCTAACTCCCAATATCAATTGCACTACACCACAAGTGGACCATTCCAATACCCAACCTAATTCTTATAGGGGAGAAATCTCTGAAGATGAGAACAATCCACCAACTACTTAGCATTTTGCATATTATAATTATTCAAATGTCACATTTTTGATTGCCTGGGCATCATGTTTGATATTCAATGTCCCCATCATTTTCTATTTAAATATGTTTTCGGTGTTAAGCCAATTTCCCTGCACAGCTCAAAGATTTGACTTTAATATCCACTTAATTTTTTAACGTCTTTGTCAAAATGGAATTCCATTTGGTAGAGGAAAAAATCAGTTCAATGAAATGTTTGTCTGGCAGCTCATCCTGAAAGTATCCTGACTAAGCTGTTATTTTTGGAGCTATTAAAGGGAATATAACTGGATTAAGAAATGTGTCCTCATGATATAGCTTCTGAAAATTAGCTTCTCTGACTATCCTCCTTTAAAGTGCAGCCGTGTCATGATCTGTCTGCCTCAGCTTGCCAACTTTTGGTATCACCAAATTACATCATCGTCTGTAATGACCGGCTGGCAGACACGGATAGCAGGTCTGACCTCAGGATGGCTGCCACAAGAACAGCAGCAGCTAGAGTAACCCTGACACAGATGCATGGCTAACTTTAGAGTTGGCTGCTAATAATCCCCTCAAATCCTTTCCCGCCACTTTCACATTTGTAAAACATTCACTCACTGTTACACTGTCATTCACCATTCCCCTGCTTCTCTTAACAATGGCGTCATCACTTATCTGTGAAACACGCCTGCAATCATAAGCAGCACTCCTATCAGGGTGACGTGACATTTACTACAATCCACTATGGCTGTGACGCCACACTGGGCTAATCCAAGCCTGCTCACAGAGACAGTAGCCGGTTTCTATCAGTCACACTCACTTGACCAAATAGATTGCTATACATACCCACGGCAGATCTTCCACTTCTTTGCAGGAACAAACAAACACCTTATCAGTAATGTCCTCCAATACAACCCCAGAGTGCCGGAGAGCCCACTCCCAACAAGACAACTCCTCTCTGCAACAGCAGCCGAGGCAGCTCTGACAGTTGCTGCATGCGTGCATACGTCCAAGAGCTCAAGAGTAAATCCCTTCGTTGAGGATAAAAGACACGGAGTGCGTCTGCTGTAACTGAGCAATCGCCATGACTTGATGCAATGGATGTACATGAGACTTTCACTCCGACAGCACAGCAATGTCACATTAATGTTACCACCACAGCAAACCCCCACACGAGCCTCCCGGGTTAAAAATGGATTCTGGTCTAAATATAACCCACAGCATGCTGAGTCTGTTGTAGAAATGTAACACGGTTAGGATGTACGGTGGCACCTACACTATGTGGGCCTGTATCATCAAAACTAACCCTAGATGTCGTACTGCATGTGACTCAGCTCATGTTTGGTATAAAATGCTTTGCATATTCAATGAATTACAATTTATCATGCAAAACTACCTGGTAGCATATTTGACCATTTATCATATTGAGTTATGAATGTGTAGTCTTCACAGTCATAAAACTGCAGTGGCAAATGAGCAACCATAATAGGTGGTGTTCCCTCTCATGGTTCTACGCAGCATTAGTCAGCAGACATGCAGTCAGTGTGGGGATGAAGAGCATGGGAGCAGGGCCAGCTGCAGAAGGCCTTATCTACTGCACTGACCAGCAGCTGAACTGCAGCTCAACAACTTAACCACATTAGCAGGTCTAGGATTGGATCGTTATCTGCCAAAATGCTCAAAAGTACAACAACATCAAAAGTCATGGCTAATATTAGCGTTTAACCCAACGGTATGAAGTTCATGCATTTATATCACTGACAGCTCATGCAGGAGTTTAGACCAATGAGACAGTGGAATATATGCATTTTCCAATCATATCACTGGGATAAAGGAGGAATTTGTGACATTGAGACTTGTGATGACATGGGCAAGCAAATACAAATCACCCCAGGTTATCTCATTTGATATCCTATATGGAAGCAACAGGCTGATACTATGTACTGTATCTTTTGGGTTATCATTTCAACAGAATCTCAGTACTTGGTTCTGTAACCTGACAGGTCCACTCAGGGGAGGACTCCATTTTGTCTCTGGGCCTTCAGCCAGGAAGGACATAGCAATGACAGTGAATTTTGAGTTTTGTTGCTTACAAAACAGACTACACCTCCCACTATGTGTTTCCTGGATATGTCACAGTAAGTGGGACCAACAAAGTATTTAGGATTTTATTATGAAATGCAGTTTCTCCTGGAAAAGTAATAATTTCTCATATTTTAAGAACAAGCCACAAAAAATTTCATAATAATAGTAGGAAGTACCAAGGGTGACATGGCTCAAACTGTCAGGTAGATGACTAAGAGCCATAACTCCTTAAAGCATAAGGGTAAATGTCCTGTATCCACTGTCAACAAGGCCCCTCAGCTGTGGCAATACTGCAGCAAGCAACTGCAGTAAAGCTGCTGAAGCAATGCACACAGTTTGAAATCCTTATTGTAACGATGTACCTTTTCTTTTGAAACACCATAACGGCTTTTATGTAAGTGTGTCTGAAGAATTACAGTAAGAGACATGGTGAATAAATGGCTGACCGAGGGGGATTTGTGTACCAGCTCCGAACTTATATGTAAAGAAATACGGCGTCAACTCGGATCTTTATACACCTCGGTGGGTCAAATCTGACATTTGTGTCTCAGATTTCTCATTTCAACACAATACTTTATAAATTTACCACAGAGACGATGCGCCAGAGGTCACGTTCTCATCCTGCGTCACATTTTCCTGATCCAAGACCATCACAGAAACTGACCAATGGCAGACCGAGAAGACGCAGCGGCCACACCCACATCAGGAGGCAACAGGAAGCGATTTTTCTACCTTCTAAATTGAAGGCATTTCGTTTATTTTCACTATTTAGGATCTCAGAACTGTAAATGTTATCATTCACGACAGAAGTTGGCGGGCAGTTAAAAGCAGAACTACCTATTTATTGCGCCAACACATCCCCAAGTTCTCCTGTCAGTGAACTGCATCGTAAAATCACATCGTTGATGAGCACATTCTAAAGCAGGACTGATCATGGTCCATCCAAAAATATCCACTTATGCCTAAGTGCAATCTCAGTTTTCAACATATATTCCAAGACAAAAGGCTTGGTAGTACACGAGGAAACTGGCCACGAGTCACTGACTCATGCATTCACAGACTTACCAGCTCGCAGGATGAAGATACAGATACAAAGCGAAAAATGTTTTATAAGGCACTAGCGTCAAAGTACTTGTCCCACAAATTATAGTATATTTCACGGCTGAATCTAGAAACTGCAACTCTTGATCAGGATACCCACCTTGTCTGGATGAGGAAGTGTGTGGACCGATGTAACAACCGTACCACTAAGCTCAGCTCAAGGTGATCTCCCTAGTCCCTCATTCTGCGGAACTACTTCCTGTGGATGCTGAGAGATATTCATCCGAGAACAAAAAGAAACATCAGACAAAATACACTGCCTTTTCACTTGTTTACCAACTCCTCTCACTCTAGACTTTTCATAATGCTAAATTAGTAAGTATTACTCCACTGGAATTTAGCAAAACAGCCATAAGTTAAAATGGCGCGGAGGGATATACAAAGTGGCGGAGGTGCGCTGAAGTTGTAGAGCCAATCAGAGCGCGTGAATGCATCAGTACAGAATGAAGTATGACATGTGACTGTGAATGGCATGGTGGAGTAGTTTCCTGATTAACGCCGTGCCCACTGATACATCTATTTCAGGGGACAAAGCTCTGAATGACATGTAACTAAGTAAGCTGTCCAGATATCAGTGTGTTTTCTACTGGATGCCAAAATAGGTCACGACTATCACACGTGTTGCACTGCAGAGTAACTGTTCAGCTATAGCCCTGCTTTCATTTTCGTGTTCTTGATTTGTGTAGAGTAAATCAATAATGACACAAATACTACTCGGTACTCTACACACATTGGTTTGAGTCATGTATCAAGTATCCTCTCGATGTGTCTTGCACTGTGTGGAGTAGTACCTCCATCTAGTGGTTAAAAATAATAATAGCGCATAGTATTAGAAGTGTTTCCAGTCTCCAGTCGTTAATTCATTTACATTTAGGTTATTGGTGACTTTTACATTATTTGCCTATCGGCATATATATATACTCAGCATATATATATATATATATATATATATATATATATATATATATATATATATATATATATATATATATATATATATATATATATATATATGGTAAGGCACTTTAATTTTTTTCCCAAGTCGAAATTTTTTTTTAAACACCTCCCAGAAATGAACATAGTATTTTATTATACGTCAGATTGTATAAAGTTTTAAAGAAAATGCTCTATCACTGTGTAGGGCATTTCCTGATACCTGTTGCAACAGGTATCTGTCAGAGAAAATGGGATCAAACTTGTTTAAACTTGATTGGAATGGTAAAATTTGTTGCACAACCTGTCATCTAAAATCTGATTTACTTCTATAATGGGATTTTTTGTTTTGTTCTGTTTTGTTTTTATTTTTGCCTTTTTGGCAGCTGTGTCATAATGTTTCCCATGTGGATTTGAGTTAAACACAAAAACTGTTGTTATTCAGCTCTGCCAAGGAGACAGAAAAAAACTACCTACCACATTTCCAACTACAAGACACTAAAATGAAAGCTGAAACCACAGTGATTATTGAAAACAGTCTGACAAAGATTTCCCTCTAAGCATAATTTAATTTGCCAATACTGAAAACCTTAATGCTAATCTCAATTTTCCTGGATTACCTGTGACCTACTTTGAAGGTGCACTTACTAATCCATGTCTCCTTCCCATGTCCCCATTGATACTCACCTGTTAGCAGCTGTTTTGTTGTTAGCACTGCTGCCTCCACTGCCCATGTTGCTGCCTCACTGGCTGCTGGCTGCCTCTGTCGGGATCTACTTTACTCAAACACCTTAAGCTAATGGACACACCTGTCCAGGTGAGAGACAGATCCACCACCCAGTCACCCTGTTGACTGGCCAAGCCCCCAGCTGTCAGTTGGAATTAATGTCACAGCCATGAAGTACAGTGAGACACATATAGTCAGATAAATTTTAGGGACAGATAGGAGGCTGTAATGGTTCTATATGTATTACTGTAAGGGGTACAATGTGATTAAAAGGGCAAAACACTATAAGAAAATGCACAGCATTATCTCAGATCTATTTGGCACATGATGAAGAACTTAAATACCACAAATGCCAACTCAGCATTTTACCATCTTATCGTAAAAAAATACATTATTGCTGTAAAAAAACATCAACAACTTTTTAAACAGTACTTGGAATCTGAAATAGTTGTCTTATCCATTTGTTATGGGATATGTACTTTCAAGATAAGAGATCAAGTTAAATAATGTCACTCATAGTCTCATTTTGAGACAGTGAACACAGTGAAGTTTTGTTTCACTGATTATACCCATTATTTCCACCCAGCCTATTTTTTAAATACAGAACAGAATTACATTTACTGGTATAAGGCTCTTTTATTTAGAGAGATGTGCCAATTTATGTCTTTCGGTCAAAAGATGGATATTGTAATTCATAAAGCATAGTGATCTTGCATATTGCAAGAACTAATAAATAGCTTTTGCAAGACATTAAAAGATGATGGTAAATGGAGGACAGGAGATTTATCTCAGGCTGAAACTGGTCAATTCTTTTTTTCAGTCAGGAAAAGTCATCCATATACAAGAAGAACACAGCACAGCTGTGGTTGACAAAGTTTTTTGAACGGTGTACTTTATTTTGTAATATGCTATTAGTGTCAAGGCACTTTAGTTCTCCTTATTTTCTGCCAAATAAAAGTTTCTGTCCCTCTCCAGTCTACAGCTGCACACTGGGCTGCCAGTTTGCCTCGTCATTTGTTAATCTGTCCAGTCTCTTGGTCAGTTTTTAAATAGACACGTTACCCGGATTTAATTAGGGTAAAGACTGATGAGCTCAAAAGCTTTGTAGCTATTGTCCCTCATTATACAAGCCATGACATGGAGTATTGTAGCCACAGGATATGATATATTTTTGTAATGTTTCTTTAACTTTTTTAGATTTATTTCATGACACATACATTGAGTAGTTCATAAATTAAATAAATGCATGTTTCTTGACAGCTAAAGTGCAAATGAAATCTGTTAATGCATTCAGCATTTTTATTTTTATACAAATTAGATGAATGGTGCCATAAATTAAATTCAGTTATCTACATTGGCTTTTTACAACCTCACTCGTACATAACACACAAAGAAGTAGTCGCATACAAGAGCAGAGACATTTTTCCTCCATTTTTCCTCTATTTCTCAGCAGCAGTGCAGTCAGCTGCAGGTCACATGACTTGCTTGCCTGGCCTTTCTGAGCATGCTCAGACCCCCGAGTGTTGTCAGGCAAAATATAAGACAGCAGTCGGAGCAGAGATCTGCAATAGATAAACACACAGACTAACACACCAGCTGGATTGCTCCCAGACAGACACACTTCAAGCACTGAAAGACAGACACTGAAGAATTGAGGGATTGTGGCTCCGATTCCCTGAAATCTTATGTTAACGGGTTTGCTGTCATCCATCGTTTCCGTGGAAAACAGCCTCTGACGGAGAGCGGGGCAGGTGTGCCCTTTAAGAGAGGGAGCAGCTGAGGCAAGGACAGCATCCGAGTCTCCATCCTCTGTGGAGGTAAGTGTGGATGGATGGGGTAAGAGTGCAGAGCACGGGGGAGGGGAAAATCCGCTTGACTGTATCTTTGTTTGTGTTAAATATCATCAAAAGGAGGAAAAGGGACGGTAATGGCGGTGGTGAATGCGGAGGGTTTAGGGTGGTGGTGGTGGTGGGGAGGGGGGTAGGGTAGTTGTCGGCGGCTCCATTGGTATGTGAGTCGACAGCAGCTCTGGGTATGATGAGGAGGAGAGAGGGAGGGGGGATCGAAGGATGTAAATGCTAGCAGGTTTGAGGACATAGCAGGGCAGCAGGCACATAGAGGAAAGAATAGATGGCAGACCGGGTGATGATGAGGGTGTCGTGTTTCATCGAGAACAGTACATAACTGGAGGGTGTTTTTCAAACAAGAAAAGAGCCAGCCTATGCAACAAAAACGTCCATTACATTATCCAGGTCAGGAAAAACACACATTATTTGGCAAACATGTAGACAGTGGCTCCATCTGTGGTAGAGATGAGCCTGCTGTCCTATGCTAGGACAGCAAACAAAGAAAATTAGTACTTGGTATTTGATTGAAATCACACTGACCTATATTTAGTATGGAAGCCTAGGGTTTTGTCAAGGTAGTCTGTTCTGTTGTGCAAAGCTATGTCACCATCCATTCTTTGTTTGTCTCAGGATTCAGAAATGAGAAATACATATTTCTATCTGGTTTGATATTAAACAGACTAAATTGTAATATACTTTCTGATGCTGCTGTGAAAATGCAGCTTTGTATCTTAAGATTTAAGTATTGTTTACCAGACAACATGCTTATTGTTTACATAATGAATCAAAATACAGTGACCTAAATCTGGTATAATATCTATATCAATGGTGTTTTATTTAAGATTTTATCATAAATTTCCTCTAAATCAAGACATTTTAAGATGTTTATCCTTTGTTTATTGTTATGACAGCATCAACTGTCTTATTTAGGCAGCAATGGTTTTTAAAATCACATTTTAAATATGCCTTGTAATTAATTTCACACCAGTGGCCACACTGTGTTCTCTTCATGTACGACAAGAAAATAGGTGCTGTTTCAGTGAGCTTTCTGAGCCAGGCATATGAAAAACATCACCACTCTGTCATTGCAGTGACATCACCAGGTGTGTTGTTTTTGCCGTGTGTCTGTAAAGGTGTGTCAAACTTTTGTGTTTTGATATTTATAGAAGTTGTTCTTGGAAAAAAATACAACAAAACAAAGAAATGGAAACATTGTTGGTACTGAACGTACAGCACATATCTCCCACACACTCTCTCCTCAGTGATTAATGCCACTCTGAAAGGAGGCAGAGATGGCTGTTGCTAGGATACATGGCAAGGTGAAGTGCAGACCGTTTAAAGAAAAGAGGAGGAGGAGGGCAATGTTGACAAAGCATGGCATCACTGGAGTTGTACCCTTTGTTTCATGTCTTTTTTTCCTGTACTGATTTTTGATTTTTGGTTTCTTCAAGGTTTGACAGCTCTAAAGAGTGCACAGAAGAGGAGCGGTCATTCATAGCTTTCTGAATTTCTGTTCTCCCAGCATACACCTGAGAATAGGCTGCAATGGTTGGCAGTATTCAAAGGCCCAAACCTGTCTGAGAGAGCCCTATGAATAGCAGACCCAATGGTAAGAAAGCAAGAATCCTTTTGGTGTAGTTCTTACAAGGAATTGACTATGTTAATGATGATTTTTGTAAGAAAAGATTTAAATGTGTTGAATTAAAATGCACTGTTGTACTTACAGATTTGCAGACTTTTCAGTATATCATCAACTTCATTTACATCTTTGATAACAAAATGCTTTTGGTTTCTGCAAAAAGACCTCTGGATTTCAGCTTTTGGTAAAAATGACATGGAAATTGTTATTTTTATATAAAAATAGATATTTTTGTTAACTCATCCCCTTTAATAGTCACTCGAGTATTCCTTTGAAGACTGAATTCAGAGAGTATCCTGTCTTTTGGAAACAAATCACTCCTCTTCATCTTTGTTTGAGATGCTATATATAGCAGTGTTTTGAAGCCCACGAATGGGAGGCTAAATAGGGAGATGTGAGGATGGATGTGCGATGAAAGGATGATAGAGAGAGGTTGTATTTTCTTTCCACTCCATGATAATGGCCTTTCACAATGTGTGGGCCTACAGGACATCAAAGGCCAGTGTTGGACAGATGAGGAGTCAGATGGGGAAAACGAATCCGAGCAGTTCCTGTATGGCATTCAGGTATAACAGAGACTTTTATATTTTCCTTTTATCAGAAATTCTACTTAACATAGTGTCAATGAAAATAGAGATTTTTAGTTTCACTACTGATGCTAGCCTGTGCAAACGAGATCAGATCTTTTGACTGAATATGTTTAACTGAATTACAAGTTCCTCTTCTGCAGTATGTTAATAGAAAAGACAGTAGCACAAATCATTAGAAAATCAGCTTTAATCTTAAATACATATCAATAAACCTTAGCTTTAACTTTTGGTAAAAAGCTTTCTTTCTTTAATTTATCAAGCATAAAATTACCTGCCTGTGACCTGTTATGTTTACCAAGATGAAGAAGAAGTCAAAATGACAGAAACAACATTGGTAACATTACCTGATGTATTTTTGTAATAGCAGTGCATGTATTACTTACACAGGTGATAAAAAAAAAAATGCTAGAAACTGCTTCATAAAAATCAGATTTTAGCAAATAGTAATTGAGAGTTTGCTTCAACAAAGAAGAATAGATGGACCTTTACATTACTATCATAATGCCTGGGCGAAAACTGGTCTGATAATTTAATGTATTATCTGTAAGTTATGTTAAAATGTGAGGCATGTGTCACCTATTTTCAAGGCTTGTTAAAAAAAAGGATTTTCTGAAAAATCAACAATGGCAAATGAGACATTTACCACAAAACTACAATTGCCCGTTCTCAATAACATGAAGTCCATTGTGTCACATTGGTGCCACAGTCCTTATCTAGTATCATCATACTTTAAAACTCAAAGCATCATTCTCATGCAACATGGTCAAATTCATTTTCCTTAGCTGCTATCATCTCAGCTCCTAAAGTTCAATGCTTCACATCCATATAGGATATTAATCCGTTAGTCATTCTCCTTTACTGTTATCTTCCCAGTCTTGTGATTGAAATGTAAATCCAGTCTGGGACTTAAAGCTCATTTCTATGCAGTCAGAGAACATGAAAGCAGCAAAGGGAAGATAAGGATGAAAGTGTAGGATCTGTTCAATGCGCTCAGAGCTGAGGAGAGGGACTCTGATTTTCAGTCTAGACACGACAAGCCTTGGTCAGCTGTTACTGTTAATACTTGAAACTGCAATTCAGGGAGGCTACCAAGGTGTCTAAACAGTTTGAAACTTGTAGTTAAAGAAATGCAATTAATATTTGTTTGTTTTGTTTTTTTTGCTTAGAGTTAAATAAAACCTTATAACAAGTTAAACAAAAATATGAAGCAATGGGATAACATGTAATGGATAAATTGTTGCTGGAAGGTTGTTTTGAATAATAAATCCACAAATAAATACCTAAACGTTTTATATATTTGCTGGACTGGATTAGTGTGAAATGCAATTTTGTTGCTCTGAAAAATGTACAGTGACATATATAGCCATACCATACCATATCCTAACATACCATAGCATGTTATATGTAAGTATTTAAGGCCAACCATATTGAAAAGGTCTACTAAATAATAGCTGAAAGTAATAAAAAAAAATAATAGTTCTACCATTCTAAATTATTGTAGTATGGCTGCATATTTGACCAAACAGAAAAAAACATTATTATAGAAATGAAAATGATGTTGTTTCAAACACAGTTCCAGAACGACCTCTCTATAGCACTTTCTGTACTGTAATTGTGTCCAGTGTTGCTTGTTACAGGGGAGCTGTGCTGCTGACCTGTACCGCCACCCACAGCTGGATGCAGATATTGAGGCAGTAAAAGACATCTATACTGACAGTGCTGTCTCTGTTAGGTATAAAACACACACATACACAGAGCTGTGTCTGCGACCTAATTAAAGGAAATGCAAGAGAACAAACAGTAAAATGGTTTAGTGTGCTTGAAGTCTCCACTCTGTGCATGGCTGAAAAATACAATGAAGTATGCATGTCTTTGAAATTCTGAAAAAAAAAGAAACGATAACGCTTACTCTCAAGAGTTACATTACTTAGAAGGGTAAGAGATTAATACATACCATTTCTCGTGACAAGTTAACTGTATCTGTTGTTTTTGTCTGGACAGGGAGTATGGAACCATTGATGACGTGGACATCGATCTTCATATTAACATTGGTTTCTTAGACGTGAGTCAGCATTCTCATTCCCTGCACACAGCTCCTCCATCTTTTAGCATTACTAATCAAAAAGTGACATTTTGCAAAGTAACACATCATTTATAATACATCTTGTGCTCATAATTTATTTATGCCATGAGAAATGGCCCTAATTAAGATGCTAACTCTGTGTATTTGTGTGTGTATGTGTGTGTCTGACTCAGGAGGAGGTTGCGACAGCTTGGAAAGTTATCAGAACAGAGCCCATTATTCTGAGACTGCGCTTTTCTCTTTCTCAGTACCTCGATGGACCTGGTGAGTAGAGATGTCAGTGTGGATGTAGGTTTTCTGGGAGGGACTTTAGATATTTGTGCCACACTTTGAGCATGGGAGGTGAGTACAATATGTGCTACGTGGAACGGGGAGCCTAAATGTATGTGTTGACTGTTCAATAATACTGGTCATGTTCACTCAGAGCCATCAGTAGAAGTGTTCCAGCCATCCAATAAAGAAGGCTTCAGCCTGGGCCTGCAGCTCAAAAAGTAAGTTGTGTGAAACTGTTGGATTTAAAGACAGCTATGAAAAGATTGGGTTACATGCATCAAAAGTAAGACAGAAGATGCACAAAGAATCTGCATTTACTGTAATCCTTGTGACTAAAAATTTCACAGAGTACAGCAGGAAGAAAGCCAAATGTGTGAAATTGCCCCTTCTGCCAGGCTCAGCCATATGTCTCAATGCTCAACCCTTCTTTTTTGTACTACGGCAGGATCCTGAGCACGTTCACCTCACAGCAGTGGAAGCACCTCAGTAATGAGTTCCTCAAGGCCCAGCAGGAGAAGAGACACAGCTGGTTCAAAGCGGGAGGAACCATCAAGAAGTTCCGTGCAGGGCTTAGCATCTTCTCCCCCATACCTAAGTAGGTGTCTCTTTCCCTCTTTGTTTATCCTTGAGGCATACACATAGCAGTATCCAGGTTTCATGTTTTTGATGCTACACATTTAACACTTGCAACTGAATGCCTAATGCATAGAATTAAACAGTTAGTTAGATGTTTTAGCATGTTAAATATGCTTCTACAGTAAAAGACATGCATGATGCTTACCCTTTTTTTACTTGATAACTGATGGAAGCTGTTTTGTTTTCTTTATTACAATCCTGTCATTGAAAGGTTGAATGTGACTGTAATTTTAAGCATCAAAGCTGATTAACTCTGATGGTAATGTTTCTCATATCAAAGCTTGAGTGAAGCTAATCAGAAGACCATTTTCTCCCCACTTTGTTGATAATCTTGTTTAGACATATGGGGTGAACTGCACAACCTAACAATTCAGTACCTGTACCTTATCACAACAATGTAGACGATTTTCAAGGTCTGCATCTTAGGATGTATAGACAAAGACTCTTGTCTCTAAGACATTGATTTAATTTTGTTTCCCACTAGCGCTGCCGTAGGCTACTGAAACATGTGCCTATGCACTGAAATGAGTCAGTGGCCAGTTATATTTGCAGATTCAGCACTACTTCCAAGAAAGAGAAAGCTGTAATAGAATATTACTGAAGTAAAAATGTTTTTTTATTTTCTTTATTGCTGTTTAGAAAATACCTTAAACAATTTTAAGCTAAATTGTAAAGGAAAGTGCAAAAATGTGCCATCATCCGATTAATCGGCCGATTAGTCACTATAAAAATAACCGCTAGTTGCAGCCCTATTTCCCACTAGTTCTGTATTATTGTATTATGCCCCCCTTACTTTCAGTCAATCCTGAGTGAGATATCCTATGACATTTAATCTAAAGTGGCTTCAAAACATTTCACTATATATGATATCAAAGTAGTGATCATAGTGCTAGCTGCAGTAGTATAGAAAGCAGCAGGAACTGTGTTAAGGTTGTGCTTGTGAATGATTATCATTGAAAAGAAGACTGTAAAGACCAAAAGGTAGCTGTGACACAGCATGTTGCAGATTGACTTGAATCCAGAATCTGACATGCTCAACCAGTTTCCCCATGGGGACGAGTAGTTGTCTTGGCCCCTGTCTTACTCAGGGATGCTTTGACAGTTATTGGTGCACAGGGAATGGATCCGGGCCCTCTTGAAGGAGGTCAGCTTCACTAACTACTGAGCTGTCACAGCACCTTCAAAAGTTGACAAGAGTCCCGTGTTGAGAGTCCACATGGATAACACACAGAGAGTTGTAGTGGAAATGAACACTGGTTCTGGTACATTAGCAGTTAGTGACCAAAAGATGAGTGACTGCACAGATTTCTGTTATCTGAGCAAGCAAGATAACTGCAGCTTAATATGACTGACAAGTGCATTGTTTTAAGGGTTTATTCATGGCTAGATTATTAAAGAAACCAAAATATCTCATAAGGCTTTTGCTGGGAACCCTTGAAATTTGTTATTTTTTAGGAGGAAGCAGGCAGAAACCATTTTCGAGTAAGGCACATGTCTTTTCATGTTTCTCCAGGTCTCCAAGTTTTCCTCTGATCCAAGATACAGTTCTGAAAGGGAAGCTTAGTGTCCCTGAGCTGAGAGTGACCCGCCTAATGAACCGCTCCATCTCATGTACTATGAAGAACCCCAAAGGGGAACTCTTTAGCTACCCACCTAACAGCCAGGTCAGTAACAGTCAGCACCCATACATTTCTTTCAAGTTTGAAATCCTTTTACCTTTTGCATACTGTTTTATTTTGATGTGTCTAACCTGCATGCAAAGTTGTATTAATTGTTAAGACCTAACCACCTTATACCTCACTCACAATTCAGAGTTTAAAATCACTACTCTGCAAGACTCTTTGCTGGTTTGAAGCCACTGTGTATTGTACTCTTTCTGTTTTTTTTTTTTAAATGCAATGTGATCCACTCTGACCCTCTTCTCAGTCACCCGCCACCTGCACTGTTCCCTTCAGAGCCTTACCTTACCCCTACCGTAACATGGCTGCTGCGCTCTTTCCCATAATGCTTTGTCTTCACTTGACTCATCAGACTGTGGCTGTCCCGGCGGCCAGGGCCCCAGCGCAGATTACCACGAGGCAGCTGATTGAATTGTTTTTCTCATCCCAGGCGGGCGGCCACTGCAAGAACATTCCTACCTTGGAGTACGGCTTCTTAGTGCAGGTCAGACCTCAAGGATTTATGGGCATACTTACACCACCTGTGCTCTGAGAGTTCCTTGTACTGTTCAAAAACATAGCATCCAGGGAATGAATAGTGTGTTGCTGAAAATGGGCAGAATTTCTTTGTAGAAGTTATTGTACATAAAGGTAGAACCAGTACATTATATTTGCTTATTTATTCTGTATATGGGAAGAGAACAAAGTACCTAGTAAGTTATTGTTCAAGCTTTTTATGCAGGGATTGTGTATCTGTAGGCAGCTAGTTTGGTTATTGGTAAATGGAAACTGAACTTGTACTTGAAAACCTTTCTTACCCCTCAAGGTGTGTTTACACTACTTGAATAGAACTTTATTTGTCATTCCAACAAGTACAACAAAATTGTTACATCCCTCCATTCACATGCTGATGGCAGAGGTTGCCATGTAACTTCTGGAGTTGCGATCAAACTGCCAACCTTCCAAATTGTTGTATTGTTGGGCTAAAACTTGGCTCAGTTATCCAAAATTGTACTTAAGAATTGAAGTTTTGTTACAATTTGGCTGCCAAACTGTTCTTTGTTCCTCTATGTGGCATATCCTGAGGTGGGAGTGATGACTAGGGACAACAATGTGCTTTTCTATGAACAGATAATGAAGTACTCAGAGCAGAGGATCCCAACGCTCAACGAGTACTGTGTGGTGTGTGACGAACAGCACGTCTTTCAGAATGGATCCATGCTGAAGGTACCAGACACAAGGAAGAGAAAAATACATAATTATTTGACAAATAGAGTAGGAAAAGTCACAAACTAGTGATCTAGTAGATATGTGATCTTTTATAAGGGTTGTAAAAAAAATAACAATTGAGAGAGTGAAAGAAAGACTGCATGTTCCAGTTTGAGTGAGCTCCAGTGCACCTGTCTTCAAATACATATGCAGTGAAAATTGAAGAGCTGTATTTCAATCTTTCCTTCTCCCTGTTTCGGTGTGCTTCCAAAGCCTGCTGTGTGCACCAGAGAGCTCTGTGTGTTCTCCTTTTACACTCTGGGTGTGATGTCTGGAGCTGCAGAGGAGGTGGCCACTGGAGCAGAGGTGAGAACATCACTACAGATAGCATAGAGTTCAGATTATTCATAGTCATTCTGAAATTAATGTTAAAACTGTTACATTAGATCAAATAAAACACAACATATTTTAGTTTGGTGATAGACTCATGTTGTATTTAAACTGAGGGAGGATCTATTGTGACATTGTGCTGAGTCATAACGCAGCAGATAGATGGACACAACCCGTCTCTCTCTGCAGGTGGTGGATCTACTTGTTGCCATGTGTCGAGCTGCTCTCGAGTCCCCTCGCAAGAGCATCATCTTTGAGCCCTACCCTTCAGTCGTTGACCCTAATGACCCCAAGACTCTGGCCTTCAACCCAAAGGTCAGCATCCTCACTGCTCAAGTTATATTTACAAACTAAGTCAATACACACATTTATTTCAAGATAACATCTATTTATGGAAATTATTGTGAGTAGCCATTTTAATTAGAGGTTATCTAACTGAAACCAGCCATTAGCTGTTATAATTTTGTAAATATTTACATTTAGTTTTCACAAACTGGATAGAGGGAATTAAAAAAAAAGTCTAAATGTTTTGCAGACTGGTACCTGTACAGGTAATTTTACATGCCTGCTTGTTGCTCTCCCTCTCTCATTGCATACAATGGATGGTCGGCTCCACCGATAAACACAGAAGAAGAATTATGAAAGACTGCAGAAAGCACTGGACAGCGTGATGTCCATTCGGGAAATGACCCAGGTAGAGGAATCAGAGCTGTTTCAAAGTATGGCGAGGGGGATGTCATATTATCAATGACTGTAATAGTCCTGTTTCTCAGTTGTGTATGCCATGGACTGTGGTGTTAAGGCTGTATGAGTGATTTCTCTGATACAAAATGTCTCAAACACATCATTTAGATTTATTTATGTTCATCTAAGTTTTTTTAAACATGGGTGAAAAAGCAAAAACAAACTATCCCAGTCTTGCCTGTCCATTTTCAGGGCTCATATCTAGAGATCAAGAAACAGATGGACAAACTTGACCCTTTGGCCCATCCCCTGCTGCAGTGGTGAGTAGAGAGGGTCCGTTTGTTCACCCTGCCTGAATGTTTGGAGGATTTGATGTTGGTTCAGAGAATAACATAAAGTGCTGGTCATCTGGTTGTCAAACATTGCATTAGGTCAGCGATAGATAACAGCGCAATACAGCTTTTGATCTCTTGTAATTTCATAGTAGGAAGCATGTGTGCAATTAATGCAGTAATGATAGCAGAAATCTGGTTTGGCGATGTTTTCTTACTGTCATTACTATCATCTGTTGTCAGTAGAAGATATATTGCAGTGGTACGCACATTGATACATTTTTTTTTTTTTTATTTTGTGCTTTTCTCTGTCTCCCTGCAGGATTATTTCCAGCAACAGATCTCATATCGTCAAGCTGCCTCTGAGTAGGGTAGGGAGCCAGAGCAACATCCTCTCAAGTGTCCTTTATGCATTTTTTAATGCAGCTTACTTATTCTCTTTATCTATCTGTCTGTTTGTCTCTCTTTCTCGCACTACTTGTCCCTCCTGACCTCATTGTGACAGCAACTGAAATTCATGCACACCTCCCACCAGTTCCTGCTGCTCAGCAGTCCCCCTGCCAAGGAGGCTCGTTTTCGCACTGCCAAGAAGCTCTACGGCAGCACCTTTGCCTTCCAGTGAGTCCACTCTGTTCCTCTCTCTAGCTGACACTGCATTCATACAACGGAAACTCCGTTTTCATATACTGACTATTTCAAAACCTGCAAAGCTTATTTGTTAAAATCGTCTTAAGGTATTTGAAAAATATCAAAAATTAATTTGCTGTTGCATTGTCTTGCTTGTGGCTATTTGGCGTTATAATGTGTGAAATCACTTGCTGTGAATAATTGATTTCAAATCAAGCATAGGCAGTGGATGGCATGCATAATTTAGCATTACAGCAGTACACTCTATCAAACACAACCACGTCTGAGTGTAACACCTGGTCATTATGTTGCGGACCGAGGAGCCACTCTAACAGATTTTCATGGAACCATAACAAACAACAGCACAGGGCAGTGGCTGTTCTCTTGGACAGAGAAACCACCTCGCCCAGCCAGCACATGGAGCCAATGCTATCTGTGAGATGGAGACTTGAACTGTAGCAGATGGGGCTTTGCTGAATATTTTAGATACACACAGCCCATCTGGGAACTTGCAGGGTGCAACTAGCTCACAAGCAGAGCTTAGTGCTAGTTAATACAACAAATTCAATAATTCTACTCAGGACATTTTTAAGCTTGGCTACCATCAGTTTACAGTGGTATAAATAGAAACAAACTTCAAATCAGTACATGCTTTGAGTCTATTTAATCATTTTCTGCAGTATTTTTGAAAAGCTGATAAGAACTTCTTCCTGTATGATTTTGGAAGCACAGACCTCCTGCTGATTAAAGACTTGGTAAAAATAATACTGCATGTGAAAGAAATAGATTTTATTTTTACCCAATCCATATACAGGGGGATAAACTCAGATCCCCCACCCTGAGGACTGCAGTAATGTGTCTTTAGTGTTAGCTCTTTTCTGTTTACTTTTTTAACATTAAATAATGTGAACTTGAAGATGTCTTTGCACAAGTTGAGAGAGAAGATTACCGAAGTATAGCTTTTGTAGTTCTGTTACTATAATAACTTGTGAATTTAAATCTGATAGTATTAATAAATCAATAAATTCCTATTTGACAGTCTCTGTTTGTGAATCAGATCAGAGACTGTGTTACATTTCGGATCTACTCCACCGCAGAGGTCACTGCAAAGAGATCCATCATTAATTTCCTTGCAGCACTTTGTTTTACGTCTTCTTTCTTATCTCTCCTTCTCTCTACACTTGCTCTAGTGGTTCCCATATAGAGAACTGGCACTCTGTTCTGAGAAATGGACTAGTCAATGCCTCTTATACCAAACTGCAGGTACGTAACCCTGTCAGTTGGCTGGAATTTACGATGCATCTCCTCTCGGACAGTGATCCTGCTCTCAGACAGAGCAGGCTCGCTGTCCGGCTGATTCATTTTTGCAGTTAATGGATGCCAGCTTCCCTTTTCGTCACCTTTGCAATATTGGCATTTTAGCGAGCAGGGCACACCAGGAGGTTTCCTGGCACATGCTGGCTGATTTTTTGCCTCCTAAGCCAACAGCAGCAAACAGCACATCTCTTCCTGTTGTGGGGCAAAGGGAGGGGGCTGTGGTGTCAGCTGTAATGCCAGGAAAATGCTGTTGTGCCCTGTGGGGTTTAACCACCTAGAGCATGGAGTAGGTTAGGTCTGGAGCTGAAGGATGCAGTGGAAGACTCCGAGGTAGTGAGTATAGCCTTCCCTGGGATGAATACAAAGGTCAGTGACTAGTACCGCTAAATATCCTTTTCAGGAAGTTAACTTGAGAGCCTGTAGTCATTCAACATTGATTTCAAGACAAAAACTTACTTTTCCACATATTTTTCACTTGTGTCTGTGTCTTTGTGTTATTTTGCAAAAAAAAGTGTTACTGTGTGACCCTGGTCTGCCAAAGAAAGCAAATTAATAAATCAAGGAGAGAACTAAAGAGTGCAGATTGTTTCATGCACATCACTGCCGATAATGACGGCTTGGAGATACACAAGCACGGCCTGAAAAGAAGATGAAACACAATTAAGTCTGAAATCTCAAGGATCTTTGAAACTTTCACGTCAGCTGTGATTGCTCTATCATGCTGATGTGTTTCATTTATGCTGTCTTTGTTCACCAACTTTTTTTTTTGTGCCTCTCCATCTTTGATCTTGCCTCAGTGCTCATTCGCCTCCTCTTCTCCTCTCCTCTTCACCTTGAGCACTGACACCCCCCTTCCTGTGTCATTGTATTTCACAAGAGGAGGAGATAGATGGAGTCTGTCTTCAGCTCCTGCAGTCACACAAAACTCTCCGTCATTGTTCCTTTTGATTTCTTCCAAATGTGCCAAGTCCCATCCTCCCTCACACTTTATCCTTTCTCATATCTTCACTTCCTAAACTTCAGAGTCGATTTTTGTTGGGCCTCTTGTTTCTTCCTAGCTTCACTGTGGCTCGTAAAGACTTCACGTTGCGCCTGAAGTCCTTCCTTGTCCTGACGTCTTTACAATCTTGTGTGGAGGCTCACGCTCATTGTCAGACATCTTCCTTCCTTAGCATTCATTTTCTATCTAAGATTTTCTTGAAAACCTGAAAAATGTAGTCTCATATTTTATTTTCAGACTTTCAGAGCATTGCATAAACTCCAAGAAGTCACATAAATATGTTAGAGGAAAGTATTTTGGATCTGCAGAAGTTCGTCTTTAAATTATAGGAGTGTTTTAGCTCAATTTATTAACAACTCTACCTTTGCTGAACCTGGCTCTTTGCTATTCACCATCTTTGGTTGTGTTTGTGCCTGAGTGAGTGTGTATTTAACATCTTTTTCAGTGTTCTGTTAAGGTAAACAGTCACAGAAACAAAAACACAACTTGTACATGCTTCCTTGTCAGTAGGTTATGTCTGTACTGCTTTGTGAGTGAAAGTGCTCAGTGACCCTTCCTTCCTTCCTGCTCTTTTCAAACCCAAGCTGCATGGGGCAGCGTATGGAAAGGGCATCTATCTGAGCCCCATCTCCAGCATATCTTTCGGATACTCAGGTAGGGATGGCTCAGTCCTTGCTTCTCCACTCCCTCGGGCTCTCCTCTACCCTTTGTATCTACCATGTTGACTGAAAAAGCCTGTGTTTGTATCATGGCCTGAATATCATCCTGGATCACTTCATCTCCACATGTGGGTGCTTTCCGTGTTTACCTATTGTGCTGTTTGTCTTGTTTGTCCATTTTGGGTGCTCGGCCTCTGGCCTTTTCTCAGAGCTTGTGTGCCATCTTCCATAAATTCTGTTGTGACTGTGTAAAGTGGAGCCACCAGTGGATCTGTACGTGTTACATTGTGCTTTGTCAGCTTTTTTTTTGTCTTTTTCTTTTTTGTGGGTGTTGAACACTTTAAAGCAAACTTGTGTTAATTTCCTTTGTTTGTACCACAATTTCTGAAGCCAATGTGTAGATACTGCAGTAGCATTTTGATTTTGGTCCTGGCTTGAGGTCTGGCTCTAGTTTTCCAGCTCTGATATGGGTATGGGATTATTCTAACGTTTGCAGCAGTTGCTTCAGTTTCATTCAGAATATTTTGCTCACACTTTCCTTGCTGAGTGTAATGAGAAAGATAGATTGCATGCATAAATCATATTAACTAGTTATTTCCTTTTTTGTGAGTGAATACTATAAAGTCTCTTACAGACCGTGTTGAAATACTTCACAGTTTTTTGGAAAATAACCTTCACTTGAGGGCAAGCACTGTGGATAATAATTTCTCCAAAGAAGGAGTTCAAGACCACTAGAGGAAGGTTTTTCACAGCTTGAGTGACTCAATGTAAGGTCATTCTGACTCTTGCTTGTTTGCGTTCTGTGTGCTGCGTCTTGCAGGGATGGGGAAAGGACAGCACCGTATGCCCACCAAAGATGAACTGGTGCAGCGTTACAACCGCATGAACACTATACCACAGGTGAGGGGACTAGACAAGAAACTGTCACACATTAAATTAATTCATAAACAGAATAAGAATATTGTTTCATTTAGAAAAAATAAGTTTACTTTATACATTTGGATTGAAGTGACACAAATGATTTCTGGCAACATCTTTAACCTGTGTTTATTGATCTGTACTGTTTCAGTGTCTTCATTTTTTAGAATTTGTATGTATGTACAGTGTATACCAGAGACATCTGAACTGAACTGTTTCTTTTTATTTATATTTTAACAGAGTCGTCCCATACAGTCAAGGTTTCTTCAGAGTCGAAACCTGAACTGCATTGCTCTGTGTGAAGGTAATTGTTAACAAAACACTTATTATGTGTCACAACTGAGTTTATAATTGATGTGTTAGTGTATATTGAAGTATATTCATAATGAGCCTGAAATCTTTTAATGAAGATTTATTAAAAAATGTAATGCAGGACATTTATTTCTAAGGTAAACATAATTGATTTACACTGTAAATGCACATATAAATATATACAACAGTTGCACAATGTCATAATTTTCTAATTCAAGAAACTCAGCATTTGAAAATTTAACAAGTGATGTGCTACTCAATACAAAGAGCAGCAAGATAATATGATTAAGAAAAGAGGAAAGCACTTTATAAACAACAACTACCTACCTAGTTAATTTTGTTTTTATTTCTAACAGTGATCACGTCCAAGGATCTACAGAAACATGGAAACATTTGGGTGTGTCCAGTTTCCGACCACGTCTGTACTCGCTTCTTTTTTGTGTGAGTGTTCCCACTGTTTCAGAGTCCTCAAAAATTCTTGTGCAGCTAAACCACATTTTCACAGACTCTTGAGAAACCATAACATTTAACATCAGGTGTAAAAAGGAAAAAAAAGATAGCGTGTGCTGCTCTTCTCCACATTGCTCATCATCATTCAAAATAATCTGTGAATGCATTGTGTTTTTGGTTGAGTGGTGCCACCACTCCACTAAAGAGGGTTCCTCTCAGCTCCAAACCTTTCAAAATGATGTTTAAAACTGTATTTTGTGGCTCGGTAGATCAAAAACGTCATTCAGGCTGGCTGCTGATGTTAGTGCTTTTAGTCCAAGCTTTGGACTTGTGCATACACCAGATGGCAAAGTCTATTATCATGTGCGCGGCTGTTTTCTGAGTTGGAAATTAGATTTGAGATGGCCAGCAATCAAATTTAAATTACAGCTAAATATAACTCAATTCTGAACTTCTGCTGAGTGTATGGTCGTATTTTCAGTTGAGGAAATGGTTATAGTAAAATCCTAAACAAAAGCCTGTTTGTGGACACTGTAATTCATTTGCTTCCTAAAAAAAACTACTCACAAAGGCTGATTTGTCATGGAAATCTTTCTGTATTACCCCCAGTTTAGTGTCATGTTGAAGAGATCTGAACTATCAGTTAACTTTTAATCTTAAACTTTGCCCTTTGTAATATAAAAAAGGAACAACATACAACATTTAAAACAGAGGAAACTAGCAGGAGAGATTGATTAAAACCTAAGCAGCTGTTGGTGAAAGATTAACCATTTGTTAACCCATATCTCTATGTGTGCAGGTATGAGGATGGCCAAGTAGGGGATGCCAACATCAACACCCAGGAGCCTAAGGTGCAGAAAGAGATCATGCGTGTGATTGGAACCCAGATCTACTCCAGCTAATGGAGGTTCTTCTGAAGTCTCTCTGGCGGAGGCACGCGGGCAGGCAGACGGTGAATGTTTGGGTGAGCTGACCCCAGGCCTGTTACTGAGGGCTGAGGGAGCTCCTGAGCACATTATTTCTAAGTCCTTTGGTTCTGGTCTGATCATATTCCTCCCTTTCCTGTGTTTCTCTTCTCCAAGTGTTATGCATTACGTGTTTATTACATCCACTGTAAGGTTCAAGTTAGGTTTTTACAGTTCATTTACCACAGAATTGGACTCCAGTAATAAAGAAAGACAGGCTAACCAAACGTACACACTCCTGAATTTCTAGGTCAACTTACCTTCTCCTTTTTTGCTGCACCTTTGCTGATCCTTTGGACGTATCTCTATTTATTTTTTCTCTTCTTGGATATCTTAAAAAAAAAACCCTGAGATTAAAATTACATCCCTTTGTGGCAAAGAAGTGATGGATTTACATGCTTGTTGAAGTTTGTCCTCTTAGTGTTTATTAGACATTATTCCCAGTTTGTTTGATATTTTTGAGATTTGGGTTCATGACATGTTTATCTGGGGGCTGTCACATTTTCTTATTCATTGAATGGAACTCCCAGAGTCCTACAAGCAAGGTGTGGCTTAAACTCGACACTGTACGGCACTTTGTTTTTGATGTCATTATGAAATGTAAAACTCCTGCCATTGACAGTATTTTTCTCTCAATTAAGACCCTTTGATGCACCTTTAAAACTTCCTAGCACCCAGAAGAAAAACTAAATGAAGTGGAAAAGACATTCAACAAATTCTTAAGTGTAACATGGCAGAGTCAACAACAACAACAACAACATGGCTAATACAGTTTCTCCCAAGCTTCATTTATAAGGGCTGCTGCCATTGCAAGTCAACATCCGAGTTCAAATCCTTTTGTGCTTTCATACTTAAGTTTCGCTTTCACTCACGATTAATTTTGCAAATATTTCTTACATCAATGTGTGTGAATGGCTAAACATGGTACTTAAGTCCTAAAAAATGGTGATAGTTATTCATCAACTACTGTGCTCATGAAGTTTTATCTTTGTTAAATTCTAATGAGAGGTGTTATTTTAGGTTAAAAATGTATGTTGCATTAAGTCTCTGCTCCTCCATTGATGAAGTTTTCTGAGTGGACGATATTTCAGGATAAAACCTCTTAACTTCAAAATGCACCTACTGTTGGAAACAACCCTGATACTAATTCAGTTACACCAATAGTACCGTCATCTTATTCCAATCTGGATTAACTTGGTGGCACATACATTACATATGTTCAAAAAAGAAAAAAGAAAAGGAAAAGACAAAACAATTAGTTTCATCTTTTTTTGAGTAGTTCTTTTTCTATTATCTTTATTTGGTTGACATATTTATTTTTATTTTTTATTTTTTCAATTGAATCACTTTGTGTACATGCTGAACTTCTCATTGGATTCACACCTTACAAAATCTACTGTACAGAAACATATGGACAGTTAACCAAACTATCTACTGATCTAGTTGAGGTGAGCTCACATCCTCTCTGCCCCTTCCTAATGGACACTGGATGTTAAAAATCAGCATTAATGTGCAACTCTGCCGTTTCACCTGGGAGAACGACAACCTTGTATAGCTAATCAAGTTTATAAGTTAGTCATGTACTGTATGTATGTATGTATGTATGTACGTGTGGGTTTGTATTTTCTTGACATTATACTAGACATTGCACTTATTCAAAGTTTGCCTAAGCTGGAGAAATAGACTGTCCTTGGACTTTCAGTAGACTGGTACTGTTGGAGAAAAACAAAGCAGGAAGGTATTCGAGGAGACAGAAAGACTGTAATATCTAACATCTTTTCAACGTCTGTACCGAGATGGGTGTTTGAGACTCTCCTGGACTCTCCTCTACTCCTACTACTGAATGGACTTTGAGGCACTAAAGAGTGAAAGGACATTGGCGACCTGGTTGAAATGTATTGCCCAGAGAGAAGTGGACATGTACAGCTTACTCTCTTTGTTGCGGGACTGTGCTAATAGCTGATGCCTGTTTTTTTTTTTTCCTTCATTTTTTCATTTTTTTTGCCAAGAGATTCCAGCTTTCAGAATCTCTTCTCTGGCTGTTTTTGAGTGATGTTTTCAAGGATGATGTCGACAACAGTGATGATGATTACAATGATGATGATGAAAGGCGACGATGCAGGAGAAAAAAAGAATAAAGCCTGATTTTGCACAGTTTTATATACAGCCTCCTTTTCTTTAATGTCTCCTTTGAAAGTAGTTTAAATATTAAAAGGAAAATTTTCTTTTCATGACTGAGGCTTTATGTGAGCTTTTTAGGCAGAAGGGGGCACCATTACTCTACAGACATACATAGACCACCTGAGTCCTCTGAGGTTAAACCTGATTTTTATAACTCTCATATTTACTTACAAGTACTTACAAAGATCATGCTGTCCATTTAATAATTAACATTTTATGATCTGATTTAAATCTTTTCTGATGAATCAAAGTTATTGCCCCCTGTGTTAAAAATGATATATACTACTATAGTATATATCTACTATACATAGAAATATAGTTTAGCCTGTGCTAGACACAAGCAAATTGAACAAAGAAGTCACTGACCAAAGAAAACAAAATGATTTTTTTTATTATAAAGTGATACAAAAACATGAAACTTACACAGATCTTGTGGTTGTAGCCTATAAATAGTGCCTGCAAATGGTGTTAGATTGAGGGAATAGAAATACATCGGAGTGGCATGAGTTAAACTTGCTCAATGAAATAAAATGTTACCACAGTGAAGTATTTTCAAATGAATAAGAATTAAAAAAAAACAATGCACCATAGTCCTTAAGCTTTAAGATGTAGTCCTCTTTCCAAAAGTATTGATTTAGGTCTGGAGGAAGTGGTGCAGGAGAGACCATATATATCATAAACAGCAGCACCTAGGCTAGCTGAAAGTACACCTAAAAGTTTCAGTTTATTGCATCACAAATTCATTTGAGCTTACATTGATTTTTTCCTCCTCCAATCTCCTCTCGTTGAATATGACAAGGTATGTTTTCACCCCAAAGAGCAGAGAACACTAATAGTTGTTGACCAGCTCACTGCTCTCCCTGCTCCCCCTTTCTTTCCTTCTTTTCTCCTCCGACCACAGGAAACTCTTCTCTTTCAAACACATCTCCCAGCTACTCTGCAGTAAAAGTATGGCTTGATGGCTGTTTTGGCAGAGGAGGCGCTGCATGTGTACGACAAGTGCTGGGTGTGTAGAGAGTGGGCATAATCACGGGGAAGCTGAAGCACTCATGGACTCTTGAAAGGCACTTTATGTGTGTATTTGTGGCTGCGGTAATTGGGCCCCTCCCTTTGTGAGCTGACCCTATTTGACGGGGCCTGTGGCTGGGCCCTTGTACTGTTATCTGTACATGTATGTGTGTTTGTGACTAGCAGATGATGTGTATGGTTCACGTGCCACTATGATCTCTGAAACCCAGCCCTCATGTTGGACACGGTCCCCTGGTTTGGCTTTGTCCCCCATTACCAAAGCCAGCTGGCTGGTTTCTGGTGTAGTTCACCCATCCACCACTGAGGGGAGCTCTGGTGTTACTCTGCTTTGCCGTGTTTCCACTGCCTCCTTTGCATACTTAACACACACTTCTGGCACATACACTTTATAGGCATTGGCACACACTCATGCACGTAAATACACACACCTCACAGAGGTTGTTTGGTCAGATAAAGGAGTGCTGACGGGAGGCCAGAAGGTCACGTAGGGTGTCTGCCCCTCAGCGGAAACAACCACTCCCTACCCCTCTCCTCTCCCTGCCTCTGTAATAAGTGCAACCATTTGATTCCCGCACAAAAGGAGCAATTACAGGGAGTTGTTTAATCACCCACACTTTTATTGAGCTCAGGGTCTCTTAGCTTGCAGCTCAGGCCCCCGTCGTCTGCAGCAGCGGGCGACAGGAGTGACAGAGAAGGTCAGTGGTTTAACGGGGCGCGAAGGGGTCTCGTTTGAGTTAAGACTTTGTAAGGCTACTCTGCACGCTCACCGAGGCCCCCGGGACAGAGACAAAGAGGTAGACAGGACCAGAAGACAGGCTAGCCAGCCAGGCAGAGAGATAGATGGACTAAACAGAAAGACAGAGACTAAAGGGCAGAGTTTAGGGGACACATCAGAACCAGAATCACTTTATTGGCCAAGTAGGATAAATGTGCTGGAGTTTCTCTTGGTTGTATTTGTGCAGAGATGGGGGAAAAAAAGAAAGAAAGAAGAAGAAGTGCTACCAAGGTACAAGACAGTTGCACTTGTTGATCAGCAGGTGTGGTGAATTCCCAGGAGTGCCCACAGAAAAAAACTGTCTTGCAATTTTTAGCAAGAGTAACTTGAAGTAAGCTGCAAAATGAGCAAGTACAGATGTGATCCCTGAACCTTAGAAGCAGTGCAGCATGCATACAGTTGTGCGGACATTGCGAGGCCAGGGTTGGCATACAAAAATGTTTTCTTTTAACAACAAGAGGGGAAGGGGGAAAAAAAACCAACAGAATTCGATTTTCCTACTTTAAAGTCAGCCCAGATCCCTGGTAAGCCCAAACTCCCATTCAAAACAGCACCAACCACTGTCAGTGTCAGTGCTTTTTATTGAATTTTCAGCCGGGGTGTTACTCTATATTTGTGTGCATGCCGAGTCCTTCCTCCCCCTCCTCCTCCCTGGATATGAATGATGGAGTACAAGTCCTTGTCTAGTCCCTCTGAAATGGCAAGAATGGTAGTACGAGGCGAGGAAGGTGAAAATAATGGTAGAGCCGATGGTGGAGTTGGTTGTTTTTTAAAATTGCACAAACTGAGAAAAAAGAGCACCTCAGTGTGGTGACCGTGGGTTTGACGGGTGTTTGTGGGTGGAGAAGAAGAGGGTTGAAAGAGATAGAGAGTAAAAGGGGATGAGAGGGAGAGGGGAGGGAGGAAAAGGGTGTACACCATTGCTGCTCATAAAGCCAACAGCTGTGTGGGTAATGTTTTGTGACACCGAGCCTCTCCGAGCCCTTCTGTTTCCCAGAGAGCTGGGAGACGCCATATTCCGTCGTCACAAATGGCTCTGTCATTCACCCCCTAAGTCTTAATTATCGCTCCCGGTTTTTTGGCCACATTTTGCTCAGGCGTATGGATCCATCTGCACGCTGTATAATTCCACTCCGCAATTTACAAGTGGCATTTATTACAATGGCCTCCGTGGCATCTCCTCTTTAACACCGGCAGCACTTTCCAGAGAGACGAAGGGGGAACAAAAGAGCAGTGCAATCTGGCTGCAACAGTGCCCACCCTTAGCTCCCTCAAAATCTCTCTCTTGTCTTTCTCTTTTTTTTTTCCATCCATACCCTTGCTCTCTGTTCAACTATCTCCCTCCACCCCCGTATTACTAATTTTTCCGCTTCTGCTTGTGTGTGTGTGTGTGTTGCCCCTTTGTTATTAATTTAATTTTTATGGGATTCACAGTACTCGCACAAACCGCCCCCTATCTGCCTCCAAGCAGAGGAAAAGGAAATAGCTGATGTTGATTTTTTTCCCCCTCCTCTCTCTTCCCTTCGTAATTCATTTTGGATTAATTCCCCTGTCTTCAGAGACAATCCTAATTCTTTATTATTTCCACTTCACAGGCTTCATGACATCCCCATATCCACATATCATATCCAGGGGAAACTTTACACCCAGAAGACCTGCTTGTTTTCTCCACTCTTTTCCTGTCTCTGTCTTCCCCTTCCACTCCCACTCTTTCATTTTTTTCTCAGTCTCTCTAATTGTCTTTCACTTTTTCTTGCATCTCACAAACTTCTCTACGTCTTCCCTGATCTGTCATCTTACCAAAGTGAAGTTTGTAACTTCTATCAGCACACCTTCCCATATCCTTTGGAAGGTTTTTTTTGTACCATTAAACACCAACCAATAAAATCTGCGAACACTCACTTTTTTTTTTGTTTTTTACTTTTCCCTATTTTCTTGCACCATGGAGCTTTTTCTACTCTTTTAAGACTAAACTGTCAATATCTTCAGCTAGAGATGCTCTCCTCCAACATTCGGTTCTTCCTTGACAGCATCTCCCACTCCTCCTTTTCTTGTTCCTCTGCCTATCTTTTATCTTTTTTAATATCCCTCTCCTTTTGCCTTGCAAAGCCTCTCTATGTTTGTTGCCCCCTCCTGTTCATGTCGAGCAGTTTCTCAAATCAGCCTTCCTCCGATTTTAAGGGACCTATTTTTGCAGCTACCATGGGCGCTCTCCTTTGTCCCACACCTCACAAGCACTCACGCACGAACTCATATACCCAGACACACGCTTTCCCCTTCTTTCTCTCCCACTCCCTATCACACACTCACACATACAAACACACACATGCAATGTCCCATCTCCAATTCACTATTAAGTGGGCACTGAATTTCCCCTGAGCTCTGGTGTGGTGGCAGCCGCCTCTGGAGTCCGGCTCTGCTAGATGTGTTGTCTGCTCCCTTACCATTCAATTACCCTCCTGTAATCTGACAGGCTCCTCATGGCCTGCACTGGGACAATCGCTACTGTGTGTGTGTGTGTGTGTGTGTGTGTGTGTGTGTGTGTGTGTGTGTGTGTGTGTGTGTGTGTGTGTGTGTGTGTGTGTGTGTGTTAGTGTGTGTGTGTGTGTGTGTGTGTGTGTGTGTGTGTGTGTGTGTGTGTGTGTGTGTGTGTCCTAGCCTCACAGGTGCATGCAAAAGCAGGGCTGTTTCTTGAATTGTCCGCATTCCTTTTCATTTCTGTTGCTTTTTCCTTATCACGTCTCTCACTCAAAGTCTCCCCAGATCTCTGGCCTGAAGTCACTTGACATCCTGCCTCACCCACAAACACCCAGACAGACTTGGGGTGTGTAATTTCAGCCGTAAACAGCCAAAAATTTCCTCTTTCATTCTTTATTCTGTCCTTTTTTTCTGTGCCATCACCATCTTCTCCTTACAGTTTACCTCCATAACTTCATCTTGCTCTTTCTTTCTCCCTCATTTAATCATGTTCCTCCTAATAACTGTCCCCCAGTTTCCTCTTTATATCTTCATCTACTCCCCTCGTCTCTCCATCTCCCCCCACTACCCCCTCCTTCCCCCCCTCTGTCTACGCGAGGCAGGCTGGCTCTCCGTGTTGACCTGAGAAGGACTGACATTCAGAGGCCGGTCCCCTGCCTGCAGCACTGACATTTCTGCCAGACTTTGATGGTGCCTTTGAACAGAGATGTGTGGAGGGAAGAGCTGCCTGCCTGTCTCTCCGCCTTCCAGCAGCTCGAGCTCTGCCTCTCAAACGCTCAGAGTGAGATGTTCACTGTATATCGGGCTGCTCTCTTAACACACATGCACAAAACACGCACAAAAAAAAAAAAAAAACACCCACGTGCTCACATCTCTGATCTGATTTACTCGGCTTCATTTACTTGGGAGCTTGCAAACATACTTCTGCACAAATTAATCTGTGTGGATATATGTGAGATACACACACACACATGTGCACACACACAATCACACACCTCCTGCTGGGAAGCCTTCAAAGGCCCTCATTGCCCCCCTCTGATAAAACCAAGCGTGAGAGAGAAGGGGGTTCCAGCGTTGGAGGGGACCCGGTTATCTCTCCTACCTCTCCTCCAACACCCCCCCCCCCACTCCCCCCCCCCCCCCCCCCACTCCACCACCCCTCCTCACCCTCTCTTCTCCATGCTGTGTGGCCTTCAAAGACTCCCATGTCACTCCTCTTGCTCCTCTCCTCTCCTCCAACTCTTCCTTCTTCCTCCTTTATGCCCTCCAATATTCCAACGCTCCATCCCAGAGACAAACTTCCTTGTCTCCAGCTTCTCGCAGGGTTACAAACACAGATGAGACACAAACGAAGAAGAAATGGAGGCAGGAATTTGTTTGATGAGGATGGCTCTTCTGACAATCAGTGCTGCATGTTGTAAAAATGGCGCCCCGCTCTGTTATTCATTGAATGCCGATTCAGTGCCAAGCTGCCAGCTTTGGCAGACCCCCCCTCCTCCTTCGTCTCTCTCTGCTGTCACTGAGGGGGAATGGGATTTTTTTTTTTCATGTGTTGGAGGTGGGGACCAAAGCATGTGCTGCTCTGTGAGTCTAATTAAAATGACTTGGCTATTTTGCCATGCGATGGTGTCCCGGAGAGGTGGATGAGAATTGAAACACTTAATTTTGTTTCTCTGGGTTCTTCCTCTCTGCGGAGTCGGACGGTGCTGAGCCTTGATGAGAGCGCAGGCTTGACAGCTGTGCATGCATAGGGATGCTTATTTGCCTGTTAGTGTCTGTGTACATGTGTGTGTGTGTGTGTGTGTTTACACTGCCAAAAATCTAATAAGTTGCTCAATTTGTATGCAGTTGTATAGTCATAAATAACTTCACTCCCTATGCAGGAGCATTAAAATGTCCTGACCACAAAGTGTAGAAATTGTGGTGCTCTTGTCAGGCAGTTTATCAGCTGAGCTTGACGTGAGTCATGTTGGTTTTATTGACGTTCCTGGAGAGAAGCAGGAGACTGATTCCCCAGACTCCCCGATGAAAGATATACTGCCAAAAATGCTCAGCTTGTATTATTTCATCCTATTATCTGACTTTACATCAGCCATCTTTCACAGCAAAAGAGTCTTGCTTTTATAATAAAAATTCACTTGTGCTCAACAGAGCTCCCTTTCAAATGCCATCTTGAATTAACTAAGATGATCTTAAAAAGCACAATCTCATCACCATTTTGAAGATTTTTGTCCCTATTTTTGAAGAGATTTCAAGGAAATCTGCTAAAGATGCATCTTCAACTTTCTGTGCATTCGACCAAAACGTTCTCTTTTCTTCCAGGAAATTTCGACAGCATGCAGATGTCGAACAAAATTTCTGATTCTGAAAATGGTCCTCTCATAAAATGGATTCAAAACTTTTATTCGTGCAATTTCTGCCGTCTAAGATAAAGATTTTATCTTGTTTTGGTTCCCTTTATTCAGATTTCCCCTCCTCAGTCAAACAGAAACACAGCTTTTATTTCCAAGCTTCCTCCTCTGATGTTGCCAACAGCGTGTCAACACTCCTCACTAAGTGTGTCGATTTTATTAGCCTGGTTCCGTCTTGTCTAAGAAAGCAGGAATGGAAGATTGAATTTGCAGACAAATTGCATCTTGATGCCTTTCTTGCAAGGTTTTTGTATGTGTGTGTGTGTGTGTGTGTGTGTGTGTGTGTGTGTGTGTGTGTGTGTGTGTGTGTGTGTGTGTGTGTAAAGAGAGAAAGGAAGTGACAGGTCCAACCCCTTCGAACAGCCCTCCGGCCGGCAGCATGGCATCATTCCACCTCAGCCTTTCTTGCCAGCTCCCTTCTCCTCTCCCCCTTCCTCCACTCTCCTCCCTCCAAGCTGGGGGCCCCAGGGTGCCTGCAGCCTGCCTGTACTGGGCTATTGATTGGGAACAGGGCTGCAGCTCACCTGCTAATTGAAAGCCGATTGGGGCCCTGGGGCAGAGCTGTAAAACAGGCCCCACGTGGCATTAAAAGCTGAAGGCTGACGGGCCACTGTAAATCCAGAGCTGCTAATAGTGCTGCCGTATATCCATCTGTGTTAGAGCTGGATCAGGGAGTGTGTGTGTGTGTGTGTGTGTGTGTGTGTGTGTGTGTGTGTGTGTGTGTGTGTGTGTGTGTGTGTGTGTGTGTGTGTGTGTGTGTGTGTGTGTGTGTGTGTTCCTGATCTGTTAAATGTGTGGCCACATACAAGATGTTAATGCTTGTACTGAACATGTGTGTGCATCTTAATGTGTGTCAAGCATCTTTAAGTATGTGTGTGTGTGTTTGACAGTGACAGTCTGGTCTCCCGCAGCACGGTCTCGTCTCTAATGGACACATCCTTCCTCTTTCTTCAATCCTCCAGACAACATCAGCAACAGCTCCTCATCCCTTCCTCCCTCCCTCCCTTCACGTCTCTCCTTCCGTCTCTCTTTTCCTTCCTTTTACTTTTTCTTCTTCCATTGTCACGGCACAAGTCACACCTGTGATCCTCCGCTGAGACATCAGCTCTTGAGCTAAGCTTCATTTTTCCTCCTTCCCCTACCATTATTTCTCATTTTGTTCTCATTTTTACCATGACTTTGCAGTCTCTGCTAGTTTTTCTTCCTTTCTCTCACTTTTAGTCAATCCCTGCATCTATTCACATTTAAGTGCATCCATATTTATTTACATATGTATAAGTAGCATTTCAGTGCATCCCGAATATAAAGAAGCTGAATTGTGTTTGCATCCTGGTTAAAAATGATTTTACTGCAAACTTGTAGCAGCATCAGTAAATCTCTTATGTTGTCACAGTTAAGGTGTCAACTACTCTGCTTCATCCATATTGCTTCCATATAAAAAAGTCAACCATTACCTGCAAAAAGAGCAACAAGTGCTGTCCACTTAGTTCATCTTTAAATCAATGCATCTGCCCGAACTTTCTCTCTTCTCATGACTTAGTCGTTCTTCCATTAAACCTCACTCCCTCCCGCTCCATCACTCTGTCTGCCTCTCTGAGCAGCGTGATTGAGTAGGGAGGGTGCTGGCCGTCCTGCAGCATGGCGCATGGAAACAGAGGTTAATTGGATTGTAATTAGAGCGGAGGTGATTAATTGATAGCATCTGTAAATTTGGATGTTTCCATTGTAAATGTGACAAATGAGAGCGTGGCAGGCCAGCAGAGGAAGGACAGAGAGAATAAAAGAGAAGAGAAGAGAAGAGGGAGCAAGAGACATGCAAGGCAGGAGTGGAGGCAAAGTTGCAGAGATGTTAGAAAGAGAGATAGACAGAGGGAGGGAGGGAAGAAGAAAGAGACGGAGGGAGGGGGTAGTGAGAGTGAAGGTTTGGTGTGAGTTGGAGCTAGATCCCATGGTATGGCACGGTTGATAAACATGGCTGATAGGCAATCAGATCAAACAGACATTAAACTAACTACTTTGTTTGCAGTAAATTGGTAATGCTTATGTGTTTCTGAAAATATTGTGTTATATGTTACTTGTATTCCTCGGTGTATAAATACTTCATGCAGTACTGTCAATCAGTTTTTTATAAGTAGAATAATAACACCTGAAATACACCAAATACGTCTGCAGTGCAATACTGTTGTGCTGCATCTTGATCGCAACTCACACCGGCTACGCATTCAGTCGGACAAGCTGCATGACTGACACACAGTTGGAGTGATGAGTCCGAGGAGTTCCTGCACTTCCTTCTCCATTTATAAGTCTCTCTTCATTCATGTTGGGCTGTAACACCTCCAACCTGTTGACTCCTGGTCTGGCACTGCACATTATGTCTGTTTATTATCGTAGCCTAACTAAATACAAACTTGGACACAGTCTGTTTTATTTTGAAAGTCACTAAGTGTTTTAGGTAGTTTCCAGCCACAACTTCCTGTCCCACTCAATCTTTCCTGAGCTGAATTATGCATCACGGCTCCGCGTCAGTCAAAAAAAAGGGTGGCTGTGTAGTACCTGCAACACCACGGACAAGCCACACAGATGTACTGCATCAGAACAGATCCAGTGTAAGTTGACACATTGATTTGAATGAAACCTATTTGATCTGTTTGCTGTGACGCAACAGAAACGCATTGCAGACACATCCCGTGTATTTTAGACGTGAGATTGGAACAACTTCTATATCTAAACACTTGAATTAGCTGAGCATGAGTCCTGGAGCAACTTTAAAAAATATCTGCATTTATTCAGAGCTTTGTGCTTGACTTCCTTACCATTATCTTCGGACAGAGCTTAGCCATCTATTTGCACCACTTAAAACCTTTTTTAAAGGGCCCATATTATGCTCCTTTTCTGCAGTTTGATATGGATCATTGATGTCTTCATGAAATGGTAGTAACATGTTTTGGCCCAAAAAGCCAATAATTCAAGCACAGCAGCATTGTTTCCAGGCTCTCATAGCCCCTCTGTTCAGAACGGTCTGATTTAGTGGGCGTGACCTTCATATGTAAATGAGCCACCACTGATACCGCCCCACTCTTCTGCGTCACTGAGAGTGGCACCACGAACTCCGAGTGCACAATTTTTAGAAAACAGTTTACCGTTACATTACAGGCTAAAACAACAGGCTAACCGCAGCTAAAGTTAGCATCCTGAAGCTAACACAGAGACAGGGGGGACACTCAGGAAAAGCTCTTACACCTGCTCCACAGCACACAGCATTTAAAATACTCACATTTCCAGGGTCCCAGGTTTGTTGGCAGATGGTTGGTAATGCGCCTGGATTCAGGACCAGTCTATTCACTAGCCCTCTGTTGTACTGTCCAAAGTTGGAAAAGCAGTCAGTAGTGAAGTGACTAGCACACACATGCACAGTTTTACTGAGTGTAGCTGGAACATTTCCTTGATAAATTAACTCTAGCCACTTAGTCTTGTCGTAAACATTCAAAACATAGATTTAAGAATTAAAGGTTACATTTCATTGAGTTTGTGCCTCACCAGTTTATTTTACCCAGTTCTTCTGAACACTTGTTATGTAGTTTACAAAGCTTAGCTTAGCCTGTAGGGGTGAGGTTTTCTTCTGTGACATTAATATTAACTGCTTAGATCAGAAAAAAAGCTAATAGTACAAGCTAGCTCCTGCTCAGCTACTTCCCCTCGTCTTTAACTTTCTAAAAATGTGGTGTTTAAGTGATTGAAGCAATTAAAGTTAATTGTTTGAGTATACAGACAAGCTTTAACCCATTTTTATGAATTCTCACAGATTTTACTCGATTAATGTTAATAATGGGTTAAAAGATGGCAGTACTATAACAACCACAGTTCTTGTAAAAAAAATTCTTTTTTACAATTTACAGTTTGAAAAATAATTCCAGAGTGAAAAACATTTACATCAATTGTGATCACACGGGATTTGTGTCCATTATACTGTTTATTTGCTCAGTTGCCTGCTGTAATTTCACAGCACTAATTTATTTTTTTGACTCAATTTTTCTTTCTGTGTCATATTTACCTTTTGTAAGGAATCAACGAAAGAAATATAGAAATGTCTGAGCATTAGCAGCACAGAAACAGATGAGTGACGTGTGAGCGATCTTGGACAAGGACTCCTTAATATTGATTTTAATTGGTGATTGAGAAGTGACTCTGACATGTGCAGTGGTTTTCCAAAAGCTGAACTGTTTTCAACTGAGTGCATTGAGCACACAAACAAAAAAACAAAAACAGCTGATGTGGAGGGTGTCTGTGTGCTAAAGACTTTGAGCTCTGAAAATGCTGAACTGTAATGGTTTTGTAAAGGCAACATCTGTTGCCAATGAAAAAAAAAAACAGTGGTAAATTGAACAGGCTCTTAGTTTGGAAAGAATTCAGCTGCTGGTCTGTGATTGAACTTATTTTGGGACAAACCAGAAATTAAAATCTACAACTGAATGTTCTGTTCAAAATACTATTGTTATTTGTTTGTTTGTTTTATGTTGAATGTTTTGATGTCTCTCTTGTCCAGGTGAGATTGTGACGTGTGCTGTCATCTCTGCTTTGTCTACCTCTTCTATGTGCTGCTCTCAATATTATGACTCACGCTGTTCTCACATGGCAATAACGCTAAAAAACAACATACGGAGAGGGTGAGAATGGGGCACCATGTAAGGTGAGTATGTAATGACTTTTCCCACATGTGATGTCTGTGTTCATGCTAAGACGCACTTGGGTGTCACCTATAAAAAAAATAAAAATAAACACACAAAAAAAACAACCTCCAGGCCTCTTCATGAACAACATACGTAGTGATTCGTAATAAATTATCATTTCTCATACCAGGTTGAATTTCACATTGGTTGTATAAAAGTTACCTACATGCTTCACAGGTGAACAATTTCTATTGTAGAGCCCTGAAAATAAAGTAAATTAAGGCATTAACCAAGCATAGATGAATTGACAAAGCTATTTCTGATGATCCTAACACAGAAAAATTAATAAGCCTGAACTTTTTTCACCATCACAAGTTCTCCACTCTAATTTCTTGGCAGGTGTCACAACTATGAAAACCCTTAGTGCGTAAGGATGGGCCATGATTGCTCGTGAGGTTCGTTGCTCAACGGAACAAATTGTTCATTAAGTGTGCGCCTAATGCTCCAACAAATGTTCCAGGAATATTGCTGTGGTGGTCCACACAAGGAAGGAATTAAGCTAATCAAATAAGCCTCCAGTCAGGTCCTATCAGACAGCTCCAGACTGCAGCAAATGAGCCCACGTCTCAAAATTTACATTTCATCCTCCCCGGGGGACAGGTAAGGTCCCACCTCGGCACCTCTGTCCTCCACCAATCAGCATCTGGCTCCTGGCGGACAGAAAAAGAGGGATGTGTTGATTCCTGGCAATATGAAGAAGCTTCTGAACCTCTCCTGCCACATCCTGGGCACGCGTCCGATGGATGAGGTAGAGAAAATAGAGAAAATGACAGCAGGGGAAATATTTGCTGTTGTGGTTGGAACGCCACTCAGATCCCAAGAATGAGGGCCGGGCATATTTGCACAGCTGTCCTTCTCCCAAGCGCTGAGTGTGTGAGTGTGTGCCCGGTGGAGTCTGTTTGTTTATCAAAGACACTACGCCTTCCCTCTGTAACTTACTTCTGCCTGTGTATTACTCTATATGTGTGTTTATATACAGTATGTGTGTGTGTGTGTGTGTGTGTGTGTGTGTGTGTGTGTGTGTGTGTGTGTGTGTGTGTGTGTGTGTGTGTGTGTGTGTGTGTGTGTGTGTGTGTGTGTGTGTGTGAGTGTGTAGTGTGATTGAGGGTGTATCCAGGGAGAAGCAAATCCATCTGTCTTCTTTGGATAAAGATGCCAGAAACAAGGAAGAAGGAGAGATTCTGCTCCAAGAAAGGGGACTGGGGAAGGAAGGAAGGAAGGAAAGGAGGAAGGAGAGCCAAGCAGATGTCCCTATAACTCCTAACTTGTCTCCTTGTCACTTCCTCTTTCCAGATGTTCAAGTTGTCATCCTCCATTTTTATGTTGAACACTGGCCGATGGTCTCAAGAGAAAATTTATGCGCCGCCACATGCAAATGTGTTATTTTCCTCATGCATTTTCAACACATTCTGCTGCAGATATTGCATGTAAAGAAGCCAGTGGAGGAAAAAAACTGGTAATTTTACTCTTCTAGAAAGAGTCTAGTAATGAACATATTCTCTGCATTGTGGGGAATTTCTGCACAGTAATTTTCCAGTTATTTCTAGAAGGCTTATCTTTCTCTTGCCAGCTGTAGATAATGACTTACGATCTCTAGATCATATGGTGAGGTTTTTATTTTGCTACTCAAACAAACACGATAATATTGACATGCATTCTTGTGTTTCTGAAACAATGCTAAAATCAAACAAAATTTGATCATCAAACATCTAATAAACTCCAAACTGAGGATTGTGATATAAATAATGCATGAGTGCACTAAATGAGCTTAAACCACACTAAGGCGGACTCTTGCAATGATTTATTTAAACATAAGAATCAAGCCTTTTTAAATATTTAAATTGAAAAAAACAAAACAAAACAACAGATTTTGATTTGAGATTCAAGTTAGGGGTTTTATTTTCTGTGAAGGTACTTTCATTTGTTTCCATATATTCACCCAAAACAACACCTCATGCTATGTAACTCAAGGTTGAGAGTATGACAGTTTCTCAATAAGCCAACAGCAGCTGAATGCCATTACGTGCAATTTCCAAACCTGCTCATCGCAGCATTTAACTACAGGTTCTTTATGCTGTGAATCAGCCATATTGTTAAGTGGCACTGTAGGCAGTAACAATTATGGAATATGACATGAGGTGGTGAAGGTATGCAAGATCATTAAATAACACTGGCGCCATATACATGATACAATGTTTATTTTATTGTTATGGGACTCAGTATGATGAGGGAAGAGTACTCATCTCAGCAAATGTAAGTCCTAAAAAACCTATCGATTTACATTTATTACAATAATGAGTTAAAAAAAAAAAAAAAAATTCACACACATTTAAGAAGTGAGACTGTGTTCCAATAAATTAACCAGCACCAAACAAAAATAACCCATAAACAAAAGCTTAAACATATATTTATTACATGTGATACATTTGTGCTGCTGAAGTTGTCAAAAGTTGGCTTTGAACGTGTAAACAAACTTTGAGCTGTTTGTAGCTGGTCAGATGCTAACCCTCCGTATACTTTATCTCAATGCAAAACTGTGTAGAGCTAGGGTTTCAAATTTTTGTGGCTCATTGGTAAACACAACATCCAAACTAGGGTCCTCCTCCTTGTTCAGTGCCAGCAGCGCACACCCACAGCCTCCAAGCCTGACAACGTGAAAACACATTCTAGCCTAGCAACCACCTGTAGCATGGCGTTTCTACATGAGAGACTCGAGAGCTGTGCACCTAACTTGGCCTGTTAGCACAAGCTAATCTCTGGGTTATTTGACACATACCTGCTCAGCAGAAAGCCAACTCACATTTTTCTTCACCCTGTGCTGTTCTCCAAGTGCCCAAAAGTGACTGAATTCAAGCCAAGCTTCACCCTTGTTTACAAAAGAGCTTTGTCTGTTTGGCGTTTTGTTTCACTTTGATTGTGTTTTCCTTGCTTGGTGCTACATCTACTATTGTAGCTGCTATGAATAATAGCTTCTTCCACTCACAATCATTAACACACAAAGTCTCCTGCACACTGGGCGCGTCGTGATTGGCTGATGTAACCACGTCTACTATCCGCCCAGAAATGTCCCGATACAACCAAAACATAAACATAGAAGCAGAGCAGGGGGTTCAAGGCTGACGCAGACACTGACACACATGTATAGAGGCCTATATCAGATGACTGAGTAGAATTGTTCCTATTGAAGATGTCGTTTTATTTTTTGGGAAAATCCTGCCGACTTAAACTTGTTAGTGTAACTATATGTTTATATTGACTGCAATGGTTTATGAAAAAGACAGCCACAACAACTCTTTACAGTCATTACTAATGCTTTTACTGCTGATGTTGGTTGCTTGTAGTTTGTCTCTCTAACACTTTGTCAAACATTATTGACTCATCAAGCAATAAACAAGGATACAGTATGAGCTTAATTCAACCCAAATGTGGATGGATTTGAGTTGAATCACCTTAATACATTGCTACTCAACAGTGGCACTGGCCATTAATGAGCAGATATGCAAAATCATTCAGAACAGTAAACGAACAGTAAATCCTCAAGATTCTTTGTGGACAGAAACACAGATGGTCTTCTGTGTGAAGACAAGGCTTTGGATTTTCTACAAACAAAACACTGAAACCAGGATTATCACCAGAAAAGAGTTGTTGATTGCAGAGTGTCAATGTAAAACATTGCTATTTTGCTGGCATACTTGCCTGGGAAGTGTTCTGTGTTGGGTGTGGCTTTAAAGTTGAAAATAATTTAAAGTGTTTAATAGCTCCATCTTATGCAGACCTATTAAGATATCTCCTGATAGGAATCTGAACTAAAGGGCATAATTTCACATCTGAAAACTGACCCTTAAAGTTTGAGAAGAGGTAGAGACCCTTAGAAGAAGCTGTACTCCTTAGTAAAATATGACACATGCAGCTTAATTTCCTAGAAGGGTGAGTGCAGAATATTTGTGATACCTCTGGGACCCTGAAATGACTTCCAAATGTTTGCATTATCTGATGGAGATGAAAAGAATGTGGAAATATTTTCCTCAGGTTTGCTCAGTCTGAGGAAGGACTAATAACACTCCCTCAACTACTCTAATTTCTGCTGCGGCCCTCCTTTGCCCAATTTGTTGAATCGCTTTGGGCCGATTCCTTTGCACACTTTCACTGAGATTGTGTCACATATGAGGCTCTAGTCCCCTTGATAGTATTCCCGTAAATTTATTCAGAGAGGTTATGAGGGCTGTAGGCCCTGCTTCGCTCTCTATTCATAACAGCTCTCTTTCATCTGGATGAGTTCCAGATATTTTGGGAGGGGTGCTGAAATGTTCTGACCTTGATGCTGACAGCAAGTAAGGAAAAAACAAATTTGACCTATTTTGAAACAAACTTTTGTTCCAACAGTTTTGAAAACAACAAGTTTCTTAGACATCTTTAAAGTGCTTTAGGGGACTTACATTTTGAGAAGTTGCAGCATGTTTTTAGTGTTGTTAATGTAGGTGGATGAACACCTGTGGGACTTGTTGATTTACATCATTGTTTTTGAATTAACTTCTTAACTGAATCAAAAGTTTTCTTAACTACTGGGATCATATCTACCTGTTACATCACGACAAGCTGCCATTACTGCGGTTGAAAAAGCTCCTTTTGTTACCATACTTTTAAATGAGAGCAGGCAGAAGAATCAACTTAACCAAAGTATTTCTTTTTTAACACCGTAAAACAACTATGCAAGGGAGATCTGTGAAAATGTGTTAATGCTGATGCAGCAATTCGTCAACATTGGGTGAAAAACCTTAACAGAACGGACTTTGTCCTTAAGAAGAACACTGTGGTAAGTTTTTGTATTTGTCAATTGTCTCATCTAACTTTAACTTTCATGAAGCTGCAGGGCTTTCCATTGCAGTTATGGCAGTCACCACAAGATGGTGCCCACAAACCAGTTGCACGATGTAAGTTAATAATAAATTACAATTGAATACTTCTCACTATTCTATATATTTTCTTATATGTATTGTTGTAATTTTATACGACCAACTTTCTTTGTGTGGATACCAGGTAGAGACTATACTGCTTGTTCCCAAGCAGCACATGGCTAATTGAATATTCATGAGATAAACAAGAAGTAATAGCTAGTTAGCATGCGCAGGCTCACAGCACTGAGGACGTAACTTGAGCTGATGGAAGGAAAAACAACAAAAGACAGCAGCTACATATCAACAAACAGAGGGTAGCAGTTAACTATCAACAAATGGAGGACAACACTTAACGTTTACTGAACCAGATAACCTTTTTTCTTTTGATGGTGAGGAAAACGTGATGGCTGGATGTTATGGAAGTTAGAGGTGAACAGTGGTTGCAGCTGGATTCATCAGCTCATGAGGACCAAAGTCGTCGACGGGTGAGTAACACAGTTCATTTACAGTGCAGAGTCTCTTGTTGGTGTTTTGTGGAAACGTGGCTGTGCTGCTCATGATAGCTAATAAGCTATGAGCTAACTGGGAGTTTACTGAAAGTACAGGTTACTCACTGTGCGAAATGCAACATAAGGCAAAGGAGGCAGAGTCATTCTTTAAGACGTTTTCTATCCATCTTGCAAGCAAATAGGTTGGATTATGAGTTTTTTCCAGTCATTTTCAAGAACTTCCGTATTTAAGACAGGCTGTGATAACAGGAAAGTCAGCTCAGGCTGAGGTTCAGTTTGGGTTTTTATTGTCTTTAAAGGAGCTGTAGCGAGTTTCTAAGTGGTTTTGAAAAGTCTCCCTTCTTGATATATGCCTGATCGTGATCCTCACTTTGATTTAAGATTATCAGCACCAATATTACAGGTTAAAGTTTATTTGAAATGCTACTTCTAAGCCTCCTGATCGGGTCGGGCAGGACCAGATTGATTTATGGCAGGCCTTAGTCTTTATGACAACACCACGCCAGCTGAAGAAGTTTAGAAGCAAGAAGATAAATCTGTGTTTTTCTCTGCTGAAAACAATTTATGTGATTCATTTTGTAGTGATGGTGGACACAGGAGCCAAACTGTCCGACAGAAAAAGGACAGAAGAGCAGAAGAAAGTTAAACGAGAGGGTGTCACAGCCTCAGCCAAAGGCTAAGACATGAGCTAAAGGCAAAATCAGGGGCTTCACTGTTTGAGATAATGTCCATTCTGATCCACATGCAGCAGTTATTCTGCAGTGGTCTGTGGTCAGTCAATAAAGTGAAGAGCCAGGTTACGTTAGCTCTGCTTGGTAGATGACTGACAGGACATAATCAGGATTTACTGACATTACACATTATGTTCATTTCTCGGACTGCCAGCTGCGCTTAATATAGACAGCTATTAGCCTACAGATACATCAGAGCACTGGGCTGACAATAACGCTACATATAGCTGGCCGTTACAATGTTTACTTGTTGACATATTAACTGTGCTAATCAATACCTTACCTTGGCGCGTTGTATCCGATAAAAGTTTTCTTGAAAAAAATTGTTTCCATCCAGTCTCCATTTAATTCCAAAACAAATATACGCCTCGTTCAGAGTCATCACAACAGTGTGAGTGAGACTCCAGGCCAGATGGTGGCAGTCCAAATACAAGAGATCCTTCTCATGGCATCTTGCTCTTGTGAGACATGATACTGGATCAGTGTTTGTGTTTTTGGCTGTTTTGTTGCTGTTAATCCCTGGTTATAACCACGAGTGGTATATGAATGAATTCTGGAGGTCAACAACAACTGGAATCTAGCATGAACTCTGGACCTAAATTCACATTTTTTTTTTAAATAGATATTTGACATGGGTAAAATCATTCATCTGTGAAATATACCTCAAGTCCATAGACTGTATATAACATGGACGTAGTCTCCCTGACGTCACCCGTCTTTTTCTGAAAGGGAAAATGAAGCACATCGGCTATAGCGGCCATATTGGTAGTGGCAGGGGCTATGCCTACAGCTATAGGGCGCCTGTCTCTCACATGACCTTGAGCTGTGCCTCTGATTGGGCAAGCTTGCGATCTTAATATCCTCTAAATGGCTGAGTTTGAAAAAAAGTACAGTGTACCCCGTCCAGTGGGTGCCGTTAGTGAAATTAGCGACTCAGACAGGAGACGTTTTTTGAACCAGGCTTTAAAAAGGTTAATTTCTGCTTTGAAAACTGCTTTTTTTGGCTTGGTGTGTATGTGACTTCCGGTAGGCTACTTCCGGAGCCAGCCTCAAGCTGACACTTTACAAACAGCAGATATCAGCCCTTTCGCATTGTCTCATATTCTTAGACCGGAGATTGCTGCTTGCTCAAGTCTTATAGCCCTCTAATTACAGTACTCTTGTGGTTCTGTAACGTTTATATTACAAACATCTCTATAGCACCCACAGCTAGCGGGTGGTAGTAGACACTGCTGTTTCACTGCAGTAATGCCGGGCAGCCATAGGATTAGTCTACAACCACAGGCCTTAAGGTGGTAATGGTGCCTGATTACTTTAAACTACAACAGTGAAAGGTTTTGTAGTACTTTAAGCTTGTGTCATTATTTCAAAATAACTCATATTAATCTTTTAAAGTAGAAAACTGAAGTCAAGCTGAAGTACTGCAGGATTACTTAAAGATCCAACTCATTAACTACAAAGCCGTCAATCACCTCGCTCCCCCATGTTTCACAGGCCTCCTTCAATGTCACGCCACCACTCACCACCTCAGATCCTCAGATGCCAACCTTCTGACCCCCATCACAGAACTAAGCACCACACCTTTAGAAGACAGAGCTTTGCCATTAGTATCCTCCAGAAGTCCCTCCAATCATTACTCACTCAAAACCCTACTATCCAAAAACACATACGATATCCATCTCTGTTTTTGCTAAACGTTTTGAATAAACTCTGCTTTTTGCATCTGTATGAAATCTCTTTATGGGAGGAAAAAAACACCATTTGAGTCTTATAGTTTCTTTTCTATTGTTATTATGTTGATCTATCAGTCTTTTTCTCCTTTCATGTAGAGCTGGTGGGTTAGTCCTTTAAAGACAAAGAAGTGGATGCTAAACATTGAGAAATCTAAGATACAAGCAAGAAGGATGGTATACAGCAGCAATAATTTCACAGTCTCTCACAGCATTAACGTACAGCAGGTGCAGCAATCAGGTTGTACTTTTTCACTTTGACACATTTAACCGTGACACATAAGCCCAGTCTGGTGAATGATTAAGGACTTTTTTTTTTCATAACCTTGGAGTACTTATCCCCTCTGATTTGCAGCTTTGTCGAAATGCGTTTTTCATTTTAAACTTCTTAAAATTCAGCCCAAGACCTGTATGTTTACTTGTCAATCTGATAATAACAACCTGTGAGTGAACTGCAGGCTGCTTGAACCCTCTGCTTTTGGGTGGCAGCTGCTCAGTGGTAGAGTCGGCTGTGTCTGGGGTGTAATCCCAGGTCCCGATGACCACATGCTGAAGTGTCTTTGGGTGAGACACTTAGTTCCTGGTGCTGTGAAAATGTGCTTTGAGCGGTCTGAAGATGAGAGAAAATGCTTTATAATCACAGTAGATGGATGTGCCAACTGCATTTGGGTTCTTCTCAACTTCTATCACTCCAAACCTGGACAAAAGTAGCTGAACACGCCAAAAGTTTTGTTGATGCAATCTTTTTGATACAGTTTGAGCACCCATGTAGAATGGCACTGATCTTTGTCATAGACATAGGTTCAATTTGTAATTTTTAAAATAAGCCATCCTCAAATTGACCTGAAAGGAAATTTTGTCATACTGAGAATTTTTTTTTCTTTTTCATCATACACAGACAGCACTTAGAAAAGACTGTGCTGCTTTTAACGACATCCTAATTACATAGATAACGCGTAAATTTTAAGAGTGTTTACTGATGAAACACAAAATTGATCAGGTGTTAGTAAACTCTGAGAAGTCTGGAGCTTGTGATATCCTTTATTGTACCACATGCGAAACTATTTTACAAAGACTGCGAGAACATGAAAAAAAAGGATATATGGGAAAAAGGTCAGGACTCTTTCATGTTCTGTTTATTGTCAGTCTTTTGCTCCACTAGACCGTCTCTCTTTCCTCTTTTCATGTCAACATCAAGATGTTTCTGTGAGAGACAAAAAAAGAAGATAAATGGCCAATTCAAGGCACACGATCACAGTACACTGTAGCATCACTAATTGTATACATGGCCACACTGTGCTTGCATCGTTAACTGTGTGTGATGGTTTCTCAGTTCATTACACTTGAGGAAAGCATACTTTCTAATGACATTCTGCGCAGAACCATTATGCAGCAGCTGTAAATATTTACACCTGAGAAACAGATATACCCCATTAAGCTGTGCTGAACTTGGAGGGCAAAGGACGAATGAGCTTTCATATCAATAATGTAATGATTGTGTGTTTCTGCATTGATATTCTGCTGTATAAACGCTGACAACAATGGGAAAGCGTACAGATGGATGGGATTATGTCTTTGTGTATTGAAATAAGCATTATTGGACAGTAATTCAATTCTGACAAGGATTACGAATTCCTCATTCCTGCTCTATTAGCTGTAATAAATTCCCTCCAAGCAAAGTCTCAAGCTTAAAATAAAAGCGAACACTAGATGCATGCAAAGACATGCACACACACACACACACACACACACACACACACACACACACACACACACACACACACACACACACAAACACACACACACACACACACACACACACACACACACACACACACACACACACACACAGAGAGAGCCAAACAAGCCTGTCAAATGAACAGCAGCAAAGTGTTCCTCTGCACATACACAGCGTGTGGTTGGGCCTGCTCCCTCATCAATCACATCTAATACTCTCCTTCACTTGTCCATTTGATATTTGTTTGCTTATTGCCTCTGCTATTATTGTTGCTGTAGTTTGATACATTCCCCGACAGCTCTTATTTCCATTATAAGTCATCAATTAATACAGAGAAATGTAATTATTGTGACAAGGCGTCGAAAGCAGGCCGTAGAGATGAGGAATGGATTGTGACAGGGTGTGCTTCAAGCTGTCACATGCAGTAGTGAATTCCCGCCAACGTTTCTTTACAGCACCGCTCTTTAAAAGTCCTCACCTCTTAGAGAGCTTCATCCTTCTTTCTTGTATTTTGAGGCATGAATTTCTCTCTTTCTCATAAATAGCCTGAGAGTACCTCTAATGGTGTAACAGAAATGATAGAGGCATGAGATTGAAAGCTTGTTAATTTGTGATGACACCAAAACTAACTAAGCTTAGGTGACATTTTGTGTATACTTTGCTTTTCCTGATAAATATCTTCATGTTAAAGGAACAATATGGCAAGATTCTGGTCAGAGCAAGGGCGCATGGTCAGGGGAGACAATCATGAGGAATATATATATATATATATATATATATATATATAAAATAATAATAATAATGATAAAACTCTTTTCATTTTTAGTTTGCTGGTCTGAGCTTTTATGCAAAAATCACTTTAATAAGTCTTTTAGTGAAATTTGTGGGTCTTTGGCTTTCCTCCCAGCCCACAAAATGGGATATTTAATGACAAAACCTGTATTTAGTAGTGCTTGTGAATGTAAAATCCTGACCTAAAACGAGCTGTTTGGAATTTCCGGGATTTGCCAACTTCAGCGATTTCCTTTTTTGACCAATCAGGAGCAAGTCTGACCTGATTGGTCCACTAGAGCAGATACCCCCAAACCCCCTCTCTGCCCACTCCACTCGCCCCAGGAGGAGAATGCCAAAGTTGAAAAGCCATCACTGCTTTGTTTTTGGCTGTAAACAGCCACATAGTTCCATGCACAAGCTTCCCATCTCGAAAGGAGACAAGACAAAGTGGCTAGAGTTAATTTATCAAGGAAATGTACCAGCTACACTCAGTAAAACTGTGCATGTGTGTGCTGGTCACTTCACGGCTGACTGCTTTTCCAACTTTGGACAGTACAACAGAGGGCTAGCAAATAGACTGGTCCTGAATCCGAGCGCATTACCAACCATCCACCAACAAACCTGGGACCCTGGAAATGTCAGTATTTTAAATGCTGTGTGCTGTGGAGCAGATGTAAGAGCTTTTCCTGAGTGACCCCCTGTCTCTGTGTTAGCTTCAGGATGCTAACTTTAGCTGCGGTTAGCCTGTTGTTGTAGGCTGTAATGTTACAGTAAACGAGCTTCGCTGTTTTCTTAACATTGTGCACTCTGAGCTCGTGGCGCCGCTCTCAGTGACGCGGAAGAGTGGGGCGGTATCAGTGGTGGCTCATTTCCATACGAAGGTCACGCCCACTAAATCAGAGCATTCTGAACAGAGGGGCTATGAGAGCCTGGAAACAATGCTGCTGTGCTTGATTTATTGGCTTTTTGGACCAAAACATGTTACAACCATTTCATGAAGACATGAATGATCCATATTAAACTGCAGAAAAGGAGCATAATATGGGACCTTTAAATTGCTGTCCATGATTTCACAGTCAAAACTACTGAATTTGCTGATATCCTGTAAAAGAACATGAGCAGCTGAGCCTCACCTCAGATTGTGCAATGTCTCACAAACAGGGTTGAGGTTTGTAATTGGCATATGTCTGCCCCCAATAAAATGTTTTCAGACATTTTTAATATACACTCTTATTTTCCATTGTCAGGCTAAAGTATTTTATTTCTGTCTGATTGTATTAAAGGGGGCGTACGTGTGGGCTTGAAAAGGTTAAAGTTAAAGTTGAGCGCATAATGAGGATTAAGGTTCAAAGGGAAACATTCAAGTTTTAAGGTTAAATATCTATATAATTAGAATGCTCATTATTCTGGCAATTATTTAATAAGAAATAAAATGAATACAATAAGAAAATAAAGTATACCCTATCTGAAAACCATCAAGGAGGTTCAAAAAAGATATAATACATTATCATTATGCAGAGATAGAACAAAGATTTGTGTTTAGTGGAGCACTGAACTGTGTCTAATATAATTACAAGACATTCCTCAGATTTCACACCGGACCCAGAGGCCCTTCTTTGCCCTCGTACTGACCTCTGTTTCCTCAGATGCCCTGGCCTTGACTCCTCCATGGCTCACTTTTCTTGTCCCGTGCACTAATTCTCTGACTAAATTCACATCTTCCCCTCCTACTCATGCATCATACTGCATCTATCCCTTTTTATCCCTCTTGCTTAGCTCTGTCCTCTCTTGTTTCATCTCGCTTTATCCTGCCAATCTCATGTCCTTGTTATCCCTACCTCTCTTCCCTGCACACACCCTCCTTTTGCCTCCCCCACCCTCCCTTCTTCTGTCTGTCTCTCCCTCCTTTCCCTCCCTTGCTCCCTTCCCTCCGCTGCGTAGGTCAGGTATGATGCAGAGCCAGAGAGCTCGCCCGTGTTTAATTACATTAATAAAACACCCTGTGAGGTAGGATGACCTCGCACCCCACAACCCTCTCCTCTCCCCACTTGCCCCCTCCCTGTCCCAAACACCCTGCCTGTTGTTCAGCAGGATCAGGTCTATTGAGGCTCTCAGCAGGCCCAGTCCAATTGGTGCCAGGTTGCATTTCATGGCTGATTGCGAGGCATGTGTTTCTCCCTCCTCTGCATTGGTTCTGCCCCCCAATCTCCAGCGGTTCCAGACATGCTCACTTCACTGGAGGTCATGTCAGAGACTTCTCCCTCCCTCCCTGACCTACCTGACGCAGAAGAGTGTGCTTGCAAAGCGAGATCTCTCTCCAAACAGCTGTAATGAGGGACATGCCCTTCCTGATGAGCCCCTTGGAGATGCAAACCATCCTGATCACTCTCGTCCCGTCTCATTCGTAAGATATCCTCACCGTTGAAGAAGGCCACACTTCTCCCTCTGCATCTCAGAGACTTAATTTGGAAAAGGGGTGAAATATTAATTTGGAGAGGAGCTTCTTGACATGTGCCAGGTTGTGGTTCACTTGGCATTGGTAGAGGCTCTCAGCTTTGGTCGTTGCGTCATAAAGTTAAAATCGAAGGCACACAAAATACCCCCTGGGCCAGAAGACAATGGTCCTGTGCACATAAATTATAGCAGAAGCAGGATGGCACATGACAAGCAGCAGTAACTTACTGTTATTGCCTGCAACCGATGATGACAATTCCCATGGTGGAGAACAGGTCGGAGGGATGTAATATGCATGGAATTCATGCAAATGGAAACGCCTGAAACGTGTCAGAAATATCACTGCCACTGGGTAGAAAGCTTGTATCTTTGGATAGCAGCCTTATTTTCGTACTGACAACCATACATCCATATTGTAGTTTATGAATAGATTTTGTAGGCCTTGGGGTCACACAGCTGGCACTTCCTATAAAGAACCACATAAACCAGGTAGAAACATAGAAATTACTGGTTGGACTTATGAGGGTTTGGTGCAACAGCAGGAATCTAATCTCCTACAGCCACCTTCATGATTTCATGAATAGTCAACAGCCTTTCCATAAAAAAGTAGCATCAGCTTCTCCAAGAACATTACAGCTTAATGTGGACACATAACTAACATTTCCTCCTCAACAGGGAACCCTAACCTTGTGCAGAGTGTTGAGCTCTTTGGCAATGCTGTTTATGTGCCAAATTTTTCCTCAGTACATGCGTGTTGATACTGCAGTGCTGTTGTATCATGTTGTTGCCAATATATTATGAGCTAATGGCAAAACCACAGGGGCACTCTGGCACCCTAATGGCTTGATGGTTGATGCTTTCAGTAAGATCGTGGCAGCAAAAAGTAGTTAAAAGCGTTATGGGCTGTGGGCATTGCCAGTCTTTTCAGTGTCAGAGAGCTGTTTTCTTCCTGCAGCCTTTTCTGTTCTCAGAAACAGGATTGATCTAAAGAAAGGACATGGAATCTGTGAGAGAGGAGCATGTTGCTCATGTTTATTTGATGAAAAGCCTTCCAATAAATGAAATGAGATCATTTCATACCCCTTTGGCACAGCTTTTAAATCTCTTTTAAACATGATAAGAAAAAAGCTCTGTATTTGTTTACCTCATTCTCAATATAAAGGTTTTTTATCTATCTATATCAGCATTTGTGTTGCTCTTTCTTGCAACTGTGAGTTTCTGTATGTCCACTGTCTGTTTTAAGTGCCTGTTTTAGCTATACCGGCATTGTTTATGAAAGTCATGATTTCCTTTCCTTCCTACTTTTTCTGTCTCCTCCCTTTGTTCTGCTTAGCACACTCTTCACTGTCTGCTTTGTTATTTATTTGGAGGGTTTTCATTAGATTCCCCGACTAGCAATTAGTGTTGCTCTCCAAAGCGAAGGCAGAACAGTGGCACTCGATGCCCCATCTCTTTATTGCATGGTTAAGTACCCTTTAGACTCACATGGTTATTAATAACATCATCTCTAAATCGCATGGAAAAAGCAACGCTGCTAACTAGGTTACTGCACTATTTACTTTGCCTCAAAACATCAGGTTAAACAAATTTACCTTCCCCCTTCTTTCATTCTCTCTGTCCTCTCTTTTTTTCCACAGTATGAGTGTGGGCACAAAGAGAGGCAGAGAGAGGAAAGTTAATTAGATAGAGGTCCAGGGAAGGGGGGCACCTGGTAATGGAAAGGGGCTGTATGGAAACAGATGGCCCAGAATTTATTAACTTGCAGGAGCACTTCAAGGAAGCCACTGCGACCAGACATTAGGCCAGCCACTGTCTGGGTGGGGGATACAGCAGACGCCTGGATACAGGTAGAAGCTGTCAGAGCCCAAAAATAGAAAGCAGATTTATCTCTGGATTGTTGCAAATGATCCATCAGAGGAGAACAATGGATGCAATCCAGCTCACTGGTTGACAGTTTCACTAATGCCTTTTGAGTCTCTCTGTAAGGACAAAAACAAGTAGCAGAGTTTTGAATTTTGAAAGTTTAACTTTCTCAAACCCTCCCTACCTTCAACTTTATGCTATATTGAACTGTATGGTCCCATAGCTTCAGAAATGTACAATAAAATATATCTGTTGAGGTTCCTGCTTCATAGCACACTAGAAAGTAGGGCTGAATTATCCCAAACATGTCTGCCCATTGTTTTAAATTCTAATCACTCTGATCTCAGCTGCAGCAGCTGTAGGGGAGACCACGGTCAGTCTGGACCCCTTTTGCATTTTCACCAATTAATCATAGAACATCTGAATGACCAATCACAGCCTATCATTTTATATTAGATTGGTCTGCCTTAACCCAAACCATGTATAAAAATTTGCATGTTACATTGAACAAAAATTATTTAATTAAAAAAGGTGAGATGGTCCAACTGACCCCACCACAGACAGTTATTAGTCTGATCAGGTACTATCTCAGCTTCTCAAAGTAGATATACACACTTATGGAACTAACATTGATACTAGAAAGTAGAATCTGCCCTCTTGACAGACATCTCCAATAATGTGTGACACACTGTTGCCTGCAGCCAATTTTACTCTGTTGTGTTGCATTAGTTTAATGCCTGCAGGCAAGTACACTGATTTATATATTGATTGATATCTGAATTTTAGACAAAGAAGGGTTTTTTTTGTAGATGTATATGAAGGCACCTGTTGGACAAACTGTTCTCTTTTTTAAGTGAAAAAATGGAAACAAAAGCAGATTTACAGTGCTAAAAACAACATTGAGCTAAACTGATGTCTCAAATTTCACCCTGGTTTTTATAATATGTGCATTTTCATTTAGAATTTTACTCCTTATGCAATGTTTTTGCAATACTTATTTGTTTTACATTGTCACATTAGCAAATACTGTTATGGATGAACTTTAGGTCCACCCTTGGTCAGATCCAGATGTAGTGTGATGTGGGTGGAAGAATAAAATGATTTGCAGTTTAAAAACATATATATTTTGCAATAATTTGGTTAAGGCCAACACAAACATCTGGTTCCAATTCTCACATTATACCAGTCATGATGGATAGACCATCAAGTTGAACCAGATATGCTAACCCTGACCCATGCTAGATAAGTCAAATTAACAAACATAAAGACCCAATTAAGGTTTCTATTCATTGTTCATATAAAGCTTTACTGCTGTACAAAACACAGTACGGTCTTTAGCTGCTCCTTTTAGAGAACTTTATTACAATTTTGCACTTTTGGATTTAAAACTAAAAAAGCACTCAGAGAGCGAAGATCTCTGCCAAGCATATTGCGATTGTCACGCAACACTTCAGCCCTACTTTAATGTTATACTTCCTTTCAGCAGACTGTCTGCTACAATCTGATGTTAGTTGCAGGTTTGTACAATAATTTTCTATCTGACAGTGTTTAAAACTATGATGACCCAGTACATATTTCATATTCTGGATCTTAGTATCCAGAATATTGCCAGGATCTGGATCGTACTTTTACATCTGTCAGAAATTATGGTGACCCTGTCTTGTATTGTTTTGCAAAGCAACCCAACCATTTATGGTAGAGTTATATACACATATGGTGTAAACGTCCCTATCTCACAATGATAAAGAATCCTTTAAAAAAATTCAGGATCCTGGCGGTGATCTGGTTTGCCACAAAATTTCATCACGTCTTCTTCATCCTATTTTGAACGTTTCCTGAAAATTTCATCGAGATCAGTTTGTTACTTTTTGAGTTATGTTGTTCACAGACAAAGAAACAGACAAACTCTCCCAAAAACATAACCACCTTGGCAAAGGTAAATATGGACTTGAATTTTGAAAGACTGACAGATATGTTCCTCCCAAAAGAGGCAGCAATGCATTGTTGTATGGTCTAATTGAGCATGTGCAGTCTGCGGGCCATCTCTCTGGCTTGTTTTTGATTGAAGGTAAGACGAAAAAAACCCCCGACCTATTACTACTTTCCTCAGCCTTCCCTACATTGCATTGCTGAGAAATACTTGTGTGTACACTCAGAAAAGCATCTGTACAGGATGAACTGAACATGAACTGATCTGCTAAAGTTCAAGGCAGCAGCAGCCTGCCTGAAAGAAGCTCACAGGTTATGAGGGTTTACTCAACAACAACAACAACAACAACAACAACAACAACAGATAATTGTTCCCACTGAAGGAACAGAATTGTAACTAAATGTTTTTACTAATGTTGTTTTAGCCTGAGGTCAACATTTGCTGATCAGTTCATAAAGCGCTCAACAGAACAATCTGTCTCTAATTTGCTGCTCGGGCAATGTGCTTTAATATGAGAACTATAATAACAATAAGTAATTCAGCAACACTTGTGTTACAAACAGAGTTAAATAGTAAACTGGCATGTCCCGACTCTACTGCATTCATCAGAGTTGGAGAATATAAAACAGAAAATGTTCCACAAAGAGTTAAATATATAAAAAGTTTATGAGATGAAACATCCAGCAGTTAGACCTTTATTTGTTCCCTGTGTCAGCGCAGTTATACAGTATTCAATGTACAACCTTGAGTGCTTGTAGACACAGAACACATCCTTTAGACTGCAAAACAAACACATCCTGTCCTTGCAGCACAATAAACAGCATTATATTGGATGGAAGCGCACTACTGGGAATGGAACATTCTTAGAAAATAAGTAGAAAACAACAATATTATATTGAGCCCCTGAGGTCCTCAGACATCTTAAGAGGTGGGCTTCGATTCCGCCACACACTCTGCCGTGTGTGTGCATCATATAGTGACACGCAGGCATTAACACACACACACACATATAGATACACACTGTGCTCGCAACATACAGACCCCAGAGGGGAAATTGAAAAAGATTCAGCACAAGCAAAGAAGCGAGGACAGTAACAAGTGCAGAAAAAGTGAAAAGAATATTGTGTGGCTTTGTAATATCATTGTACTATAAGTTCCCACTTTATTGTATTAGGCTGATAATATTGCACTTTTTTGCAATTTATACATGCTATTTAATTCCATTTTGATTGAAGCTGTGAACTAAACATGCTCCTGCTTCATAAAACTGCCTTTTGGGGTTACACTGTGTCTACTCTGTTTCCTATTTCTGGTCCCAAATACAAAAACAGGATCCTCCTAAGGTTTTGGGAGTTGTAAGGAGAAGTAGGAGTTTTGATGTGTTGAGGCAAAGCTCCAAGGGCATCACTGCTAAAATCAAACAGCTTGCACAACACTGCTAAAAGCTAATGAAAAATAGATTTAGAAGGGAACATGTTACTTTATTTAAGCCGCTCCAAAGCGGCGTGATGGAAGGCAACATGTGCGACAGAACAGCTTGTGAACTAGTTGTGTAGGCTCTGTGAAGCAGCGCTGTTTATGAGTCAACGGCGTGAGCTTCAAATGCCACACTGCTGATCCTGCCGGGTCTCCACCAAAGTAAAAATAGGCTGTGATGACAACTCTTTGGTGCTGTAAAGACGCCCATTAACAATGTGTGATTCCAGATCAGCTCACCTCAAGCTGTTAGAGCAGCCTACAGCAAAACAACACTAACAACAACGTTCCTCGGTTGAACATTCTCCTTTGCGTATAAGATGTACAAAATCCAACATGACAAAATGCCCAGTCTTTGTAAACATGGGCTAAAGCAACTAACAGGGTTTGACTGGCTGCAGTGCCAGACAGCGTGTTACATCTGATGGAAACAGAGTGCAAGCTGTTGGTGTAAGGCATGGCATGGAGCCTGACAATGGCTGAGTGCTGTGTAAGCTTCACAGCGCACTTTCTGTCAAGCTGCACAGCATGAGAATCCAACATGTCCTCATCTGACTCACAGAAATATAGAAAATATAAGGGGAAATTAGAACTTTTGTGTACAGGTTTTTTTGTTGGAAGACTTTCTTTATGTGAACCAATTAGGCTTAATTTGAGATGTTGGTGGAATTGGGACTCATATGTATTAGGACAGTGATAGGTGTGGTCAAAATGGTACAAGAGGCTGTTATCCTCACAGATTCAGAATGCGGTCAGGTCGGTTTTATTAACAGTTCCCGTTTATAGGGAGATCCATCCATTTGGCATTATAGAGGGAAAATAAACCTTATTAGGAAGAAGCTCCTGTGTCTTCACTTTTATGACCTTTTTGATTCCAGCATAAACAACCAATTTAGGCATGAAAGTAATCTTTACCAGCTTCACAATGGTCTCATCAACACTTATGCAAAAGTTTCTTCACAGATGTGGACAGCCTCAAAGTGAGCAGCATCCCATAAGCATTATTCTTTTACTTTACAAGTAATCTTTACTGAGCTATTTGTATTCAGCTCTTCAAAGTTCATATTTCAATGTCTTTTGAATTGCACAGTGCATTGAGTCCAGCTGTCCTTGTGCCATTGTTGTCTCAGTATGCACTGTGGAGGGCTGTAAGTTGTCACCGTCTCTGCACCAGTGTCACTAAGACAAATCTATGTACATTTATTTGCAGTCTGCATCTGCAACATTACTGAAAAATGGCTATCACTAGTTTGAACATTACTTTTTACCATCAAGCATGAGGGCAGAGTCTTTATTGTCATTTAACTGAGCTTCTTTTAGTCACTCTCCCTCACTGATTTGTTATGTGTCATGATGGTTATGAACAGATAAGTAGTACTAGTTTCTATAATGTAAATGAATTCAATGTTTTTATGCATCCGTTCCCCGCCAGTCATTAAAAGCAATTGATGTGAAATCCAAGGACACTGCAGTACATGTATATTTTAGTCTACTTTAATTTTATATACACAAAAACATCTGTCAAACAAGCTACTGCAAATTGAAACAGCAATTTCAGTCTGATGTTCTGAGACGCTGATGACATCGTGCTGATGTTATTGTTGGTAATGACAAGCTCAGAGGGGTGTTTATTTTAAAGGCAATTCTGAGTACAGCTCTGAAAAGTCTTCTCTTTCCAGGCTGTTGAAATACCAATAACTTTAGTGTGTAGTCATTATGTTGTCTTAGCCCTGTCAATAAAAGAAAGCGTTTTTAATCTGCTGCTGTCAAGCAAAGGTCATTCATGGAGTGCTCACAGATCTGGTGTCACTGCACCAAAACTTTTTATGTTCTTGACATGGCTTGTAGTAGGTACTGTAAATATACAAAGTACATGCTGTTTTTGTATTGAGTATGCAGGGTCAAGTCATTGAGACTTGTCGTATGTTGATGTGTTGTTGCCTCACATGCACTGAGTTCTTCTCATTTAGTGACACTTTTGAAATGTTTTTCAAAATAACGCTAATAATAACTGTATTTCTCTAGGATACTAACATGAAACCTACAAAATAATTCAGAATGTGCATAAAAGTGCAATTACCTGTGATAGGTTCACTGGCATTACAACAGTCATTCTCTTTAGCCTGTTTTCTTCATTCACCAGGATAAACCATAGACTGTAGAATAAGTAGACATGATCTCTGTGACATCACCTCTCTGCTTCTCAAGCGGCATTTTGGGGACTATCATTGATGGATGCCATATTGGAAATACTGAACTATACCTCCCTGGTCAAGCTAGTGTGAGGTAAAGAACTTGAGTTGAAGTAGACTTTAGGCAGCTACAGTGTGTCCACCTGTGCAAATAGTCATGCAATGCTCATAATCTTAATATCTTTTAACTATTACACCATACATTTTTTTCTTTTTTAATTAGTGTATGGTTTCTGGTATTCCAGTTGCCAGTCTCTAGTGGACACTTGAGCAACTGTATTCTTTAGCACTCCTTGCAGCCTTCAGTTGATGCTTGGGATAAATTTAGCTAACCAGCTTCTTGTACCGAAAAAGAAGAGAGTCAAATTCAGCTTAATTGGTCGGCAAAAACTTAAAATCAAAGAGTTCTGGTTTCCCGCTCTACCATATCAGTGCTATCATATTTCTTATCGAGCCCATAACAAAAAAGAAAAAAAAAAAAAAAAAAAAGCAACACTGCACAATTACCAAAACTGCGGCTATAATAAGAAATAAAGTTTCTTACTTTTTTTGTTTGACAAAAAAAATTAACCCATCCTGTAATTTTTTGTTGGCATCTAGATCTTCAACTACCATACTTAGACTTAGGATAGGATAGATATATACCTTACTTATACTTACTTGGCACTATGGAGCAATATTGTTTGGAAAACCAATGATAGAAATGCACTCAGGCTGTGACAGTGAACACTTGTGTAAATTTTGGTCCTGATCCAACATTGTACAAGAGCTATTAAGGTTTTTATGAAGCGTCTAAAATGGTCAAATTTTGCGGTCATTTGTGGCCACGCCCATTGAGTTGCAAAAAATCTTTTAATAACTTTTCATTGTCAATGTTTGTAGCATAAACAGGCCAAGTTTGGAGTTGATTAGATGAGAAACCTGAGAGTAGTTGGTTGAAATGTGTACCATGTAACTGTAATTCTTCCTGTTACCATTTGGGGGCGCTGTACTTTCTGGTGAAAATAATTACATTGGTTGCGTCCCGGCCGTTGCACTGAACGTGTGTCCGTTTTCGTGAAGATGGGACATAGTTGAAAAAATGCCAAACTTTTAGCCCTTGTCCTGGCCAGATTAACATAAATTAAACAAGTTAATTTATTAAATTATACATACATGAAGCTAAAGAGGCTTTCAAACCATAGATTGTGTCTCTGATTGGACAATCAGACAATCCTAATATTTTCCTAACCACTGGGTTACAGTGTTACTACACCACCCCATACAGTGCGTGATAATGGCAAAATTAGCATTTCAGATCTACGCTGGTTTTTGAACCAGGCTGTAAATATGCTTTTTAATGCTATTAAATTCTGTTTTTTAGGGGGGTTTGGTGTGTACATGGTTTCCGGTCATTCTACAGCCAGTCTCATGCAGAACAGCAACTTTTCGCACTTCTGAATAGGATTTATTTTTCTAAACCTAATGTTTCCCTTTTGCTTGAAACATTTTTTAATGTTTATATTAACAATTAAATATTTGATATTATAATGAAAATGAACCATTGACACTTTCTCGCGTTGTATCTTTATGCAAAAGTTGATTAAAAGGCAGTTTTTACAACTCTTTTACACAGTCACTTTTTGACCAATCTTTAATAAGTTGTATGAAATACTGCAAGAGATTGATCTCCAGAACCCTGTAGTTTATTTATGTATTGCATCTTTGTGAAGAGAAATGTGACAACAGTTTTACAACAGCCCAAAAGAAGGAGGGAAGGAATATAATTTTACCTGACTGTACACATCAAACTCCACACACTTAAACACAGCCCACATCCCTGCACAGTAAGAGTGTGGTGTCTCCAAGAGTCTGATGCAATTAAAGTGGACATATCAGCAATACTTGCAATATTAGCAATAGTTACATGAAAAGCATGGATTCTCTTGTGCATATACTCAACATTTTGTTTACAAGACTATGATTATGTGTGATTATGCATGTGGGTTGTAATGCACATTGTCGTAAACAGCTTAACTTGTGTTCAACATGTGTTTTAACCTGGGTCTATCACTCTCCCGTTAAGCTTTTTTCTGCTCTTCTGTTGTTTTTCTTATTGATAGTCCAGCTCTTGTGTTCACCATTTCTACAAAAGTTAATTAAAAAAATTGTTTTCAGAGCAGAGAAAAACACAGAATTCTCTTCTCACTGCTAAACTTTGTTGGCGTGGGTCCAGGCAGGAAAATTAAGAAATAGCATTTAAAAAATCATCTTTTTGGGCGCTGATGATCTCATTTTGGGTCGTTGATTACAATCAGACATTCATATAGGAGTGGGATTTTTACACTTACACACTTATTAAGTCCTCACAGGGGCTTTAAAAACTCACATGCACATGCACGGAAGGCACATGAGTCACTGTTTTGTCTGCAGAAGGCGGTAAAATCAATATTAACCAAAAGATCCTCACAGTCGATTTTACATGATGACAAGCGATTTGAAAACAACTGAGATGGAATTTTTTATCAGAATTTAGGCAAAGAAAAAATGATGAAAAAACATTTACAAATGGTTAGTGCTGACTCCATTGAGTGATGCCAGCCAGTGGGTTTTACAGTTTTTCTCAGTTGCTTTGGTGCATGTCTCGAATCATACTCTCCATTTACAAAACTGTAAGTGTATTTCTCAGAACAGTTGGTACAAATAGCAAAACACCATGGATTACCTGCAAAAGCCAGTCTCTTTCTCAAAATCCTTCGTTTATCCCTCAAAAGTAAATTTCTGTGTCAATGAACGTGTCACTGCCTCTGAATGACACGTCCTTGTGTCAGTGTGTATGGATAGGACAGTCAAACTGCTTAGTCATGCTGTCAGTATAACAGTTTACTCTGGAAGGATGTTCTGATGTAAACTATGGCTAAAGTTTTGATGACAGTTATTGTAAATGAAAAAGGTTACATCTTTGTGTGTTTGGGAGATTGATTTCAAGAGACTGGACAAAATTTCAGATTTCAACTATTTGTGCTGTAATTTGTTGACTGACCCCATCATTGGGATACAGCAAGGAGAAGGAGGCACTGCATAGCACAAAGAAAAAAAAGTAGAAATGTGAACATAGGACGGTCTCTTTAGGGAAAACTGTGGGAATTACAGTGCAGTACAGTCTTCCTACACCTCCTTATGTTCCTGTATGTTGGGCCACAAATTCTCATCCAAATCTCAACAAAGATCGTCTCTGTCCACAAAAAGTCTGAATGATTGAGGACACAGTTGTTGATGGTTCATGAGATAAACCTTTGAGCTATTGCAGAAAACTGGTTGTTCATTGGTTGATCTGATGCTTCACACATTTCCATTTGTTAGAGAAAGTTAAAATTGACCAGAGAGCAATTTACAAATCCAGACAGATTTAGAAAAAAAGTCTAATGGGATTGTGTGGGAAGATGTGTGACATGTTATGAGAACTTGTTCAATTTTTTTGCATGTAAAGACTTATGAAATGAACTCATGACTAAATGTTGTGGGGGGTGAGACTATACAACAGAGACCCATGATAATCCATTTTGATCAACATGACAAAAGCAGCTGATAATGTAGGAAACAGTAGAGAATTGTACATAGTCATTTGCGTGGATGGCCCAAGGCTTTTGCAACTTGTTCAAAGAAATGAGAAACTGCTTTTTTGATGTGCACAAGTGACACAATGATGTGAAGATTGAACAGATAGTTTTGAGAATTTCAATTGAGTATTGAACCAAAGCAACTTAGAAAAACTGTATCTGAAGTAGAGTTTGAACCAAGCTGTGTTTTTTCAAGCAGGATGCCCCCACATTACATATATTCTCGTTCTGATTGTTTGTAGGTCTGTGCACTAACGCCCATGGGCAGGTGGAGGGTGGGTCGAGAGATGAAAACAATTATTCACATTTTTGAGTGGGTGGCAATGCCAGGTGAGGAAAGCAATCATATTCTTCAATCAGCTTATAAAGCTGCAAAGTTACAGTGTATTTACTGTTGCACAGGTGACACCATATGCACAAAAGCTACATTTATATGCAGAAGCAATGAAAACAAAAACCTGTATGGCTTTACTCAGGGGAGGCCTGTGCAGAGTATTCTGGGATTCATTAGCAGCCAGAAAGCGAATGACTCATTGTGGTCTCCCTGACCTCTTATTTGTTTTTCTCTCATTTATTCTCTTCCATGCGTCACAAGTGAACTTAAACATGCAGCTAGAAGCCTGCTTATCATTCAGCAGTACATCAACAGCAGCAAAGACAAAACACCACCCATAAGGGAGAACAGAGATGTAATCCACCTTTTCAAAATAAAGTGAGCAAAACTTAATTTATCAAAAACATTGTTCAGGCTACAACAACAATCACTCCTGCATTTTCCCTGCAGCTCAGAAGCAAATGAACTGGCAAGAAATTGTGTTTTAAGAGAACATTATTGCCTCAGAGTGAGTAGTTCCATATATTTCAGAGCGTACGGGGATGGAACAGTGTGCCCCTCCCTCAGGCAGAGTCTGCAGCTGAGGTTTGAGGCTGCCCCGGTATTACCATATACACTCACATATTCAGAAAAAATACTGTCACACCTCATACTGGCTGTGCCATGAATATCAATGGTGGCTCTTCTTTTGGGCTCACTCTACAAAACAGACTGTAAAAAAAATGTTCATGCATGGCAACGTATCACCTGGCCCACTCCATATATCCAGTTTAACGGGATAATGAACACACAGTATAAAGGAATTGTGCATGACACTAAGATGTTATGCACAATGCATGACTTATGTTACTGATTTCTGCTCTTTTAAGGGACCATATTTTTGGCAGCTTTTTCAAGTGGTGTGTCTGTGACACTTCACCAAGTCACCTTGACAGAGAAGTGACAAATTTTTGTGATTATAACAGGAATAGCACCAATCCTTAACTGGAAAATTGCATTTATCCTGGCTGAATTACCAAAAGTAAATAAATTTTGCATTAGTCTTGAAAAGATTTGCTGACAAATCTGCAACCCCTGTTTCCAATTCTAGTCAGCCTACTGAGGGAAACTTCTCCCCTGGTTTCTAATGGGCAAATACAGTTTCCACCCAGAAACGATAAGAAAATAATTTGAGAGAAATGTGTCTCTAGATGTGCACGATCCTCGAGGGACTACTTTTCCTCTGTGTTGCTTTTCTCGCAAGTTCAAACTAGCTTCACAAGCACAGCTGGAACTGTTCTGACTGCTCTTTTGTCTGAAAGGAGAGCAATCGGCAGAGGTGCCCTGTGCAGCCATCCAGGTGCTGAGCCTGGCACAGACAAGAAGAAGAACCCTGTCAACCTTTCTGATACGCTTGCCTGTGCTCGAACAAAGAGGACGCTTACACACAGGCATAATTGAAGAGATCATGCGTTTCTTCCTGCCAGGCAGTTTACGATTCTTCACAGCTGTGAAGGCGAACCATCCCGCCGAGAAATGACAAAAAAACAAGGAAACAAAAATCACAAAGCCAATAAGAAACCTCACAGCGAAATTAGCTATGTCTTTGTGGAAAAGAGTGGCCCTGGTGGTATTGACGAGAGAGGCCCATTGTGTTTTTGATCCCCATTTGGAGTGAACAAAGCTCGGCAAGATTTTTCTGAGATGGTCTACAAAGACATGATTAAATGTAAAATAAATAAATATTCATAACAAAGCCAGCGCACTGCCAGATGTTACTGTTAGTTGCTCTCAGAACACTATGATCCCCGAAGACAACTCAGTCTGACAGACATCAGGGTGAACACACACACACACACACACACACACACACACACACACACACACACACACACACACACACACACACACACAAACAGACCTGCAAGGCGAACAAAACATAATCCATCAAAGCTGACTTCTCTACTTCCCAGTTGAAAAAAAAATCATTGGGTACATTCTGACACTTCTCACTGTGGTCCCCTACAAATGTATGTGCTTATCAAACTGTAGGATAGGTTGGGAAAGGTGGCCACCCTGTTGTTTATTCATAATAGATAAGACTGTTCCTCTGATAACATAAACACTAAGTAGCTCACTGAGATGGCATTCAAATGTCAAATTTGCATCAGTATCGGTGGGAAAAGGAAGTGGTCAGCTCAATTACTGACTCATGGGAAATGCTGTTTTTGATTAACTTTTTACGGAAGTATCATTTTGTAAACTATATTAATGCTTTATTCTTATATGGAGATGAATAAATAGTCACACAGTCAGAGAGACAGACAAGCAGGTACACAATACAGTACCATATAACACCATAAAGAAATTATTCACTGTGTATGATTTTGTGAAGCCATACCATACCAAACTGCTCCTCCAGTATGACTATATGACATGACATGTTATGGCACTATAGGATATGAAAAAATATAGAATGCTATTCTGTGTGGTTCAATACAGTACGATATGGTGCAATATTATACAATATAAACAACAGGATAGGATAGGATAGGATGGGATGGGATGGGATGGGATGGGATGGGATAGGATTGGAAAGGAAAGGAAAGGAAAGGAAAGGAAAGGAAAGGAAAGGAAAGGAAAGGAAAGGAAAGGAAAGGAAAGGATAGGATAGGACTATAGGATAGGATAGGGTAGGATAGCATATGATAGGATAGGATAGGATAGGATAGGATAGGATAGGATAGGATAGGATAGGATAAAATGTTCTTTGTTGTTCATTAGAAACTCTGTTTTGAAATGAGACAGATTTCCTTAGAATTAGATATGGTGCAATATGATACAATATAATGAAATACAATGCAATGTAACGTGTTGTGACAATGAAAAAAATGTATTGGTATATGCAATATGATAGGATGGGATGTGACAGGATACAATGTTGTATGAAGAGGTATGTTACGATGTAGCATGACCTTATGTGATAAAGCCAATGGACTTGTACTTACACAATCCTTTTACAGCCTTTCTAGCCACTCTGTGTTTTTACACTGTCATTCACATTCTTCTCACTTACACCACATACTGATAACACAGGCTACTATAGTAGGGAACCATCAGTGTTGGCCAATCTAATTCATACACATTTACACAACACAGACCAACATTGAGAGCAACTTAGGGTTCAGAGTTTTGCACAAGAACAATTCAGCAGGTGACTGCAGGAGCTGGGATTCAACTCATGACCTTTCAAACGATAACCCACTCTGGCACTGAGCTACAGCTGCCCCATTATACAGCACAATGTAATATGATATAATAGATAGATAGATAGATAGATAGATAGATAGATAGATAGATAGATAGATAGATAGATAGATAGATAGATAGATTTGCCAGTTGAAATAGTCTTGTAAGGCACCTTTATTTTCCTAATTAGCAGAGCCAGTAGAACAAACTATGCCTTAATTGCATCTTTTAAACAGCCAATTAATTCTGACCTAACAGAGGTTAAACATGTAGCTTGATTGCATTTCAATAGTAGACACGCAGCTTTTTTTATGATCCTCCTCTGAACCCAAAGGACATTTTTTCTCTCTATTTGCCTAGTTCCTCAGAGAGGTCAGAGGTCAAACTCAGCAACCGAACAACACTTCTGGTGGTGTCACAGACTCCATTTTTTACTCACATACACCAAAACAAATCCTAGCAGATCTTATTAGTCTGTAAGCTACTTCCCAGGCCCTATTAACAATTTCTATTCATTATTTTGTCACATACAAGCGAGTATTGACATATGATATGATCCACATAAATACTGCCTTATCAAGTATAACAACTCCTATCAATATGAGCTGCAATGCTTGGGTATCGATGTTATATTCCCATCTGCACTAATTAGACCGTTCTGTGTAAAGAATACACTGTGCGAGTAATTACAACACAGGCAGTGCAAAGGCTCTCTTGCATTAATATCAGAACTATTCAGAAGAGAGTGGCTTTGAATGCATCATGCTCTGTGTGAAGTAAAGGACAGTCTTGTTTGGAAATTGTGCACGGCAGATAGATAGAGGGTGTGGAAAATTTGAAGTGCAAACATGTACCGTTAAAATTGTAGCTCCAACAATCTATTTCACGGTCTTTGAATGGCAGCGTTGATTCAGCACCATGGACAGTGACACAAGGCAGCTCACAAACCTCAGGCAGGTTTGAGCTGACATCATTTCAAGCTGCAGTGTTTTATCATCTCCCTTTTTTTCTATCCATCTGTTCACTCTGTTTTTTTTTTATTTTGTAGGGGAAAGAAAGAGAGACAGGTTTGTTTGTAAATAGTTAAACACTCCATAGGCTGCTGCGCGTTGCATTTCAGTGTGCTGCTGTCTTTTTAATTATTCAGCCAAATACGCCTTTGATCCCAGCACCTGACCATGCTTCCCTTTTCTTTCCAAAACGCTCCTTTAACTGAAAGCAGCGGAGGTTTGAAACCCCTTGTGAATATGAGTGTTGTATGAAAAGTAGCAGTGAGATTTTAAAAATTCAAAGCGTTAAGAAAAACAAAAATATAAGGCAAGATCCTAACACATGTGAAGACTTTCTAAGGATGATAGTTTTCGAGACATCTGAAGCAACTGTAGGAATTTTTCATACCTTTCTGATTAAAATGTGACCCTGTTGTGCTTTAAATGCTTTTTGTTTAGCTGGCATTCTGTGTAATACAAAATACCTGTGTGTTAACCGTCACACTCGGAGCAGATTCAGTGTTTTGTCCAGAACAAAATGCTGAGCCCTTCATGCTCTCAGGTTTTTGGCTGAGCCTGCACTTTGGTTTAAGCAGATCTTCATTTGGGTATACATCTTAATCTTTTGTTTTGTGAACTTTTAGTTTTTAATGTAAATTAGGGTCATCTCTGTTGTACAAAGGCACAGGTCTCTGTAAGCGTTTAATCAATGCACATCCTTAACCTGATTTTTAAAATCATGTCTTCCTAAGTCAACAGTTAATGAAAAAATGACTGAGATTAACAGATTTTTTTTTCTTGTGTCCCTGAAATTTGAAATTTTGTAAGTATAATGTGGCCTCAAGGGCTCTGATCCATACCATGAAAAATATATTTTCCATTAGACCTGTTGGATACAGTCGTGGTTCTTGGTCTGCAGGTAGCACAGCTCTGTCGGTTTTCACCCCTCCCGGCCAGTTAATAGCATTCACCCAGCACACCAGGTGTAAAATAGTCCCTGTTAGGTGGTCAGAATGAAAGCCAGCAGGGACTTGGCTCCTGAGGACCAGGATTGAGAACCACTGCCGCAGAGAACATTTCTACAAGACTTCACAGCAGCAAGTTTCATGACTAGTCCTGGGGACTTACAGCCCTGCTGGTTTTCTTTCTAAACAACTGACAGGGACTTTTTATGCCCAGCGTGCCAGATGAATGCTGTCATTTACCTGATCAGTCTGAAGAAAACCTGCAGCACACCTGGGTCCAGCAGACCAGACGGTGATGTGCAGGGATAATCAACAACATGGTGTCAAAACAAAAAAAATGCAAATCTGATGTCCAGTGTTTAATGATTAAATTATCACCACATTAAAAAAACTGATTTAAAGCATTACAGTTGGATTTAATGCCACAGTTATATTACCTGCCAATAAATAACTCCAGTTGCTCCCAACTTCAGATTTCCCTGAATTGCTAGAGGAAACAAAATGACCTGACATATGCGAAAGAAACATCTTTAATGCTGCCTCTGCTCCATTTGAATATCCCAGGCTTTCTACTCTAAATGTTTGCATTCTTACTCTGCCCTGTGGGGCTCTTAGCCAACCTGCTCTCTCATTGGCCTGCACCGCAATAAATATGCAAATATGTGGTGGGCGTGGCCTGTATTAAAAAGTACGAGTTGACGTCACAGGCAGAGTGAAGAGGGGGTGACTTAAAAAAATGAATACACATAGCGCATTAGAGAAAAATAAATAAGGCTGATTCTAAATAAAGGGGGCTTATGAGCTGTAAAGTGAGGAGAGAAAGTGGAATAACGGAGGGGGGAGTGTGCAGAAAGAGAGAGGGAGAGGAGAGAGAGAGGGGGAGTGTGTGCGTGTGTGTGTATGTGTGGGTGTGTGAGAGAGAGAGAGAGAGAGAGAGGGAGAGAGAGAGCAGCTCTGCCGGCCCATTGAGGAAAGATGGCTACAGTCACTGCTAACGGAGTGCAGCAGGAGAATGGATTCAGCACCACGAACAGCGCCGGCAGGATGAACGGGCTTACCATCGGCCAGAACACCATTCCCATGAAGGACCACGACGCCATCAAGCTTTTCATCGGCCAGATTCCCAGAAACCTGGAGGAAAAAGACCTGAAACCCCTGTTTGAGGAATTTGGAAAGATATACGAACTCACTGTACTGAAAGACAGGTTTACGGGAATGCATAAAGGTTGGTTATTTTAAATATCTTTACTTTCATGTGGAAATTCACTGAACAGACATCAAAGAGCATCCTCATTTAAGTTTCTGGCCGGGAGCATGAAAAGTGTGTAAATTTGCAGATGTTTGGGAGACCCGTAGAGCTTCCAAACACACACGCATAGATACACACACACACGAAAACACACAGATATAGGCTGCGAGGCGCGAGAGGGAGAACACGTGGAAGTGAATGGTCGCAAACGCAGGGTTAATTGTTAGCAGCCCGTCCACGTGAATACTACAGCTGAAAACGCCTTTGTGTGTTTACATTGACTCTCATGTGCTGAGCAGCACAGCGAAAGGGGGCGGGACAGGCACGCGCTCGATGCTGTGTGTTATTTGTGCAGCTGCAGAAATGTCTCCACAACTAAAAAACAAAACAAGCTTCTGTTGTTCATCGCGGAGTCCATTTGCTGCATATTGTCAGGGAGAAAATAAATGCTTTCAGGGGAGCAGATAATGCAAACCATTATCAGGCTATCAGTGATTACGGTGGTGCTGGCATGCTGTTTTGACCTTTCAGCACGCTATTATGTAGCCTACTTTTCGGACGTCATTATCTGTGGAGAATACTATTTGCATGGCAGCCGAATAGTAGGCTAACGCTGCTCCGTGGGCGGGTTGCAGTCAGGAAGTACAAAGCAGGATAATAGTAGAGCGAGAGATTCAGCATGCATAGTCTTCTCATTCCCCCCTCCCCTTTCTCACCCATTGTCCAGAAATCGAGCGGGATCAGTGTTCACTTAGTAATTAGCCAGGCCACGGGAAATCAGGGGTCGACAAAAGTCTGCTGATAGTTATTTTACTGCACAAGAGCGGTTAGGACGATAAGGTGTTTGAGACAGAAGAAAAAGAGACCCAGAGTCCAAAATGTCAAAGTCCTGATCTGCTTTAGACACAACTTTGTCTTTTGCCAATGTTACTAGATGAGATCTTGCTCTGGCGTTAAATGTGCTCACAACTACTAATAAGCATTGTGACGCAAATGTTAAGACAAATTAACTAATTCCATGATAAAGTTGATATTCTTTTTACATGGAAATCAGTATGTTACCATTTTCCTTAGTGACAAAGTGCAGGTACAAAAAGGGGGGGAATCTATTATTATTATTATTATCATTATTATTATTATTATTATTATTATTATTATTATTATTATCATCATCATTTCTGATTGGGACACTTTTATTTTGAAGTGTTTAAAATTTTCTTTCTTTTTTTTCTGACAGTGAACAAACAGTGTCACAAGCATATCTGACATCCTTGTTATTGAATAGCAGACTGTATGGAGCAGTACAGTTTTTGACTGTGCTGCATAGTTTGTGGTGTCTACCATATTTCAGATAGTTTTTGTTTTTGTTTTTGCTTTTTTTTTTTTTTTTTTTTTTTAATAAAAGTCAAGTCAAAATATTTCCTGACAAAAGCTTACACACCAACAGCAAACTCACATCTGGAAACATGCAGCTTGGAATCTACACTCAGTTTACTCAAATAGTATATTCACAGGGCTGACAAATTATGTATGGTATGTAAGTCAGTGGCTACAGTTCATGATCTTATTGATCAGTACAAGCCAAGCGCCCTTGTGGGAGAAAAGAGTGTGGGCTCAGCGTTGCTTCTTTCTTAGATATGTGTGTGTGTGTGTGTGCAGCTCTGAGGCAGGTCTCTGTGCACCACCTGTTCCTCCAGCCATCAGTCGCTGGTGCTGTACCTGCTACTGCTCTTTCCCACTATTCCTCCTTGGAGCCCCTATGATCGATTAAAACAATTTCTGATGTTCGTGTTGTTTACGCCTGTCCTCAACCATCCCTGAATGTCAACACTCTGCAGGATGGTTTCTTCGGGAAGGATAATCCTGTTCCAAAGCCAAACCATATGCCCGTTCAAATCATCCTCCACCAAGGCCACTTTGATGTATGCATTATGCCCACTTCATCCCCATGACATTCAAAGTCACTTTGGGAGCACAAGCATGCACTTTTAATAAGATTTCACCAATGCATTATACGGATGAGTTTTTCTTATTGGCTGCTCACCTAAAGCATGTTCATGTAACCCCGCTGCGTATGTGTCTGATACCTGAACACTGAAGCAAGAAAGTACAAGAGGGAGGAAATGGGATTAGTGTCGTTAACAAAACAGAAGTAGGTAAAGTGTATCATCATGTGTGTCACTCAGAGGGAAGTCTGAAGCAGTGACTGATGGTGCATCCTACAACAGAGAGAAAATCTTTTGTAGGTGAATTGAAGGTAGAAGGAATGACTGTGGAAGTCCTTGGAAAGGCTACACAAGTTTGGACAAATTTAATTTTTAGGTTAACGTCTTTATAATCCAACTTTTGACTGTACAAATTAAATTACTATATTTGGAAAAACAACATGTCTACTTACTGTTATCCTGAGCTTTATCCCATTATACTGGACAGACTTAAACATCATAGAACATGTTTCTGAAACAAATTTATAAAGGAGCCAAGTTGCTCAAACATCTGTTTGCATACTTTTATTTTACTTATGGTAAGCTTATGGTACATTAATAATACAAATCTATTCAAAATGTGTTAAATTTCCCACCAATCTTAAAACCAACAGTGCTTTAAATTTTTATTCTTAAGTTTAACCAAAGTATGGACTTGTATTGTAAAGCTATATTTGCTGCACTTCTCAGTTGCATTAAGGCACAACACTCGTACTTTATTGAGTATTCAAGTTTCCAGAATATCAAAGGCTCTTAACTGCTTCAGCTTTCTGTAATATCAATTAAATAAATTACTTAATATGCTTATCATAATTTCACATTAACAAATTATGATTTCTTCTTTTCAACAGGATTTCTTGTGGTGACAAGGGAAATTATCTTCTATTATGAGTCTTTTAAAATCTTACAAAAGCACATTGTTTCTGGCCTTCATATTCACTGTATTACCATTTTTGTTTCTGCTGCAATGGGTATCTGTTGTTGGCAGATTAACTCCAAAACCAACCACTGTTTCTTCCATACCCAGCTGAAAGCAACCAATGGAGAAAATTGGACGACAACCAGTTGCTAGATTAACCAGTTCTAGATTTGCTGTAATCAAACATAGGACTTTAGGGGTGAGACAATGGACTGACTTACAGTTTTTCAAATTGTTAAAAGGGTAATAATAAATAAATGTTTGCCACCATGCATGCCAGATTTGGGGGCGCATCCAGAGAAAGAGCCAGGGGTGGCAACAGCCCACATTGAAGTCCTATTGGCCACCTCAAATGGCACCTTTAAAATCCTAAACTGTTTTTAGCTATTTCCCTCGCGAGAGTGAGACATATGTTAAAACCAACCAATAGAGCTGTGTTATTAAAGGCTAATAGTGGCGTAAAGATAGAGCTTTATCTGTACTTAAGATAGTTGAGAAATACTTAAAATACTTATTCCAAAAGATAGCTGCATAGAAGAGAAAACATACAGATGAAACATTACTGTATTTTAGATGTGTTTAAAATTGATCTTGTTGGAGCCGTACGGAATTAATTTTGGTAAATTTTTATTCTTTGGCTCTCTTTGAAACTATTTGATAAATAAACACACACACACACACACACACACACACACACACACACACACACACACACACACACACACACACACACATACGCACAAATATATATACACATACTCAAAAATAAAACACGTTTGATGATTTTATGTTTATATAATGCACATCTTTGGCACATATTTAATGTTACCCCTGCAAAAGTCAGTGCCCCAGTTAGGCCATGCACAACAATTAGATTAGGCTTGGACATGCTTCTGCTTACAGGGTGGGCCAAAGTGTCTGTGTTGCACTCACTATTTCAAAGCAGGTTTATATCAGTTTTCTATAGTGCCCAGCCAGCTAGTAGGGAACCACACTGGACAAATGGTACGCAACACATGCCTTCTGTTTGAGAGCATTACTATAAGTAAAGCCTATTTTTATGGTTGACAGTGTTACGCTACTTTGACACTGTCACATGTGAGGCATGGACATTTTAACGTCTCTGAGTTTGTCACATTACTGTACCACATAAGGGTAAGTTCAGATGTTTCTGTGTTAATCTCAGACTAAATTTTAACATGTAGTAATCACTCCACTAATAGTTAAAGATCGTCAAACATTCAGACTTCTCTACATCTAACAGTCCATTAAAAAGTTGAACTGTAATCTGATGTTGTACTGCCTCGATGGATGGGGTTAATCTACACAGACAAGTGCTGTGTGCTGAACTGTGTAACTGTCATCAACTATGCTGCAGCACAGACCTTAAGTCTTGTCCGCAAGCTCTGTACATTCCAAAGTTTTGCAATAATCTCTTCCCTACAGTATATGTGGTTTGGAAAGTAGTTTGTGTTCTGTTTTGTACTCACAAATGCAATAGCCAATGGATCGTGGTTAGCTATTATGGAAATGGCCCAGGAGGCTCCAAATGTTGTAACACTGTCTCTAATTCAACCCACAGTTATATCCTAAACAGGCACACAAACATTTTTTACAACAGAGCAACAGAAGCGAAGGGGAGGATATAATCAGTTTGGCTCCATAATCCCTAAAAACATAAAGTTCATAAAGATTTAATGCAGTGCCGTAAATTGAGTTTGACTACTACTTTCAAATCCCTCTTTGAGCCGGGTTTGTGGTTGAGAAAGATTTGATTTGTTTCGGATGGATGATGTATACCGCTGTTGGCATCAGTTAGTAAACCGTGCCTAATGGATGATTTGCAGCACTACCTTTTTTCACAGCTCGAGTCCTGTGACACAGAATTGCACCATAATTATGGATTTAAGGGCAGATCAAAATATGTCATATTTGCTCATGACTAATTCATGTGGATTGTGCTGCAGCAGTTTGAACAGATGTTTTGTGCTTTGTGGATTCTTACTCTGGACATTTAGGGTTCCTTCAGGGACTTGTCTGAATATTTTGGGAGTTTATTTATTTATTGCTGCTAAAAAGTGATCTGTATTCAGAAGGCTTTTCCCATCACATTATTTGAAGAGATGATTATATCTTACCCTGTAGTTGTCATACACCGTTTCCTCTAAGGCTGGTTTGATAGTTTGTGTGTTGTCGGGGAGCCTTACGCAGCGCGTGGGATGACTTGACACTATTGGCGGTGTGTGTTGTGCAGCCAGGTCGTGCTGTTTAACATCCATCATTTTGCTGAGCAGTACATTATCATAATACTTAGTGTCAGTGCCAGAGCGCATGCATTGTTCAGACATGCTGAATGTTAGTGGGGGGCAAATCTTTTGCTTGAGTAGTGTTATCTATCAATCCGTCTCTGATGCTGAGAGGAGGGACTCTGAGCTGCAGCACACAGCCAGGAGGAAGTGATACAAAGAGATGTTAAATATCCTCATCCATTCTGCTCTCCTTGGTAGGTCCATGCAGTGGCACTTGCTATAAATAGCTGGCCAAACTGACACACAAAAACCATTAAGGCAGTAAAAGAAACTCAAAAGTTAACCACAAAAGGTTGCATATATCTCATTATAAAATTTGTTTTAAGATGTAGATTAAATCATTGATGATCCAAATGTTTCTATTACTGAGGAGATTTTCTGATTTTCTATGGAGTTGTGAGACACTTTTCGTTGTAGTCATGAAGAGGTAAGGATCCATATTTGTACTTGTCTACAAATTGAGTGATGTAGCAGTGAGTGGCAGTTTCTTCGAGTTGAGTGACAGGTGTAGCTTAAGTCTACAGATGACCTCTTTGATCATTAGAAAGGGGATTGCATGTGAACCAGACAGCTAACCGCTCCTCCCTGAATCTAGATGAACACATGGAGATGCAGTGCAGGTAATGTTGTGGTTCACACAGAAATAGAAAGTGTCAGATGACACATCACTTGGTATTTGTCTCAGTACCCATGAGAGGGTCAGGGTCATACTCAGCAGCATCCAGTTTTTTTTTTGCATATTTTCTTCCTCTCTTTTTTTGTGCCTGGATGCTTTTTCTTTTTTTTTCATAAATTAATTTGCAGTCTTCTCCCACTTTAATGAACATTCGAGGATCAGACGTGTGAAGAGACGAAGGAGAGCAAATTGCTCATGATTCATGTATTCCCTACTAATGAATTGAAATTTTATACAAATTTGTTCTGGAGTTATTTCAATTACAGGTATCTGAAGCCTTAAAAAAAGAGTAATTTAGTCTTAATGCCTGGATGCATGCAATTGTGAGCACATGCTAATTTCCATTTAAAAACAAACTGTTGGAGGAAGCATTACATGGGGGAAAGTTCTTTAAGTAATTACCCTGAACGTGTTTAGCAAACGCAAAAACACATTTAGCATTTCTTATATTCTCTTTGAAGTAGTTTGCAGGGTCTACTTTTTCACTGGCCTCGAATATAATTTGTTGAACTTCTGTCCCTCCTTGAAATTATAGTGTGGTAAATTGTCTTTGATTACCAAAGTATTATTTTCACCCCTCTTAACCTGCTCATCACAGAAATACCCGGTTCTTCTGTTGAACTAACGCTTGAGCTTACCCTTTATTTAAGACGTACTTTCCTTTTCCTACCTCTCTTCTTTACATTTAACACATGCAACATATTCTTTAGTTTATATTCAATGGATTGGAGTTTGATTCAAGGTAGAAAGATGAAATAGTAAATGAGACTTTTAGGTGCAGTGATCACTGTACATTTCAAGCAACAAGGAAATTTAATAATTAAGAGCAACACTCAGACCGGCATTCTTCAAAGTTTGTACGATCAATAAAACTTACTTTACATTATTAACGCTAAAGATTCAAATGACTGCAAAGACTTAGAAATAATGTTTTTAAATCATCATCATAGAAACTATGTTGTCCTTTGCTTGTGTTTCTTTTTGCTAATGCTGTGCAGTCAGTCCAAATCAGATGAGCAGCTTTATTTCACATCACATCCAAATCTATAACTATGAATTATGTCAATGAGTCATCTAAGATGTTTCCTCCCGTACTCTTCGTGTTCTCAGAGCTAAACTTTGCTCTGCACAACTGGCTTGATCATTCCCTCATCCCTTTGGGCATAAGATGTCCCCTGATGAGCAAGCTCTATTGCAGGAAATGTGCTAAAAGTCCTTTCAGTGTTCCACAACTATATAACCTGACCTGAATATAAAAAGCTATTTTCTACAAAAGCTTCTATTTAACAAATCAATTCAAGCTCATTGTCATAGCCAGGTGTCATTTTTTTTTGTAAAGCAACCTATCAAATCTGCCTTGGGATTTTTTTCCTATCTTACTTTAAATTCTGTTTCTTTTTCTTTAACTTTGCTTCCAGAAAATGATTATGTAATCCAACCACAGTGTAGAAAAAAAAATCAATGATAAAGAACTAATCTGAGCTGAAGTTTACAGTTTTAGTCAGTTTTATGTCACTGAACAGCTTTTGGGGATGCACTAATGCTTAATGTTATCGAGGAGGAACTTTACAGAAGGATTCTGGTTCATTCGTTTCCACATACACAGTTTGATGTTAAGAGTATAGTCATAAAAATAAACCACCGATGACCCAAATTCTACTTGAGCACAGCACATTACTTGATTTCTTTCTGTAAATGAAACTAAAAGTATTTTATTTTTGAAAAGAATACTTTAGAGAAAACTGAATTATTATGAAAAGATGTCACCTTTAAGGGTGAGTGCACCCATGGTGTGTTCATGAAGGAAGGTTTGTGTAGTTTCTGATTCATCAGAGGACATAAGAGTCAAGTGATGCATAAAAACAGCCTGGTTTGTACTTGGGACATTTTTAAAGTCACAGTACAAGTTCATCACATGATCAGATCTTATGTTTCTGTGCAGCTATTTAAACAACAAAAAGATGATAGGACAGTGGCAATAAAGAGTCAAGAAAAGCCTACAATTCCCACAAGCCTCTGGTGGTACATGTCCCCTGGGAGGCCTCCACTCCTGTCCCACAGTTTTGTAATGTCACAAAGGATGAAGAGTGTTTCCCTAGGCTCCCAAACTTTCCTGCTTTGCTGTGCGGCATGTGTTTCATCAGTGTCGTTTAGCAGATTTTTCCTCTCGAGTAACCGCCTAGTTGTGGAGGTGGGTGAAGGTTGTCGTGAAAGGGAGCTCTCTTGGCCCAGCGCCAGAGTGCGTTACTGGGTTTTGGGGGCTGATGGGTGCTACGCGCCGCATGCCGGGTATCATCTGTATGTGTGAGTATGTGAGTGTGCGTGTGTGAGTGTGCTCGTTTCTCTTCTCCCGTGGGAATACTTGGCAGCAGGTGTGACATGTAGTAATGGGAAATTATGCTGCACAGTGCAAAACCTCTTCTGAACGGGGTCACCCACTGTCAGCTCTGCCAAGTGCGTAACAGAGCAACCACTCGCCCTTTAATGAAAGCTGTCACATTAACATTAGGGACTTATTTATTCATGCATATTCATTCTCTGTTCATGATTTTTCAACTTAAAGAAAAGTGTTCAGAAATTAAAAAGGGCTCAGTTTCAGCTCATCACCAGAGGATTTTGATTACTTGGCAGCTAAACAAAACGCACAGTGTTTGACTTTCTGAGTCCTGTGCCAAGTTGAATAAGTATGGAAATGATCATGTATTCAAAAGCAATGTGCATGTGTTTGCAGCTAAAAAGAAAAAAACACTTATTTCTAGTCAATGAAGTATTTTCCATCAACACCTAATCAGCCCATTTTAACATGACAGAATAAGAAGACAACAAAAACAGCATAGTAAACAAACAATGCTGCAAATGTATTCATAAGCAGTGAATCTTATCTGAAGGGGCTGTCACATTTAGAAAAAAAAAAAAAGGCATCAAACTTGAATTTTATTCCCAACCAGCTTGCTATTTTCTCTGAGGGTACAGAGCTATTAAGTTCAGAGAGCCACATTCCAATTGTCAGCAGAGAATATGTATTCCATTTTAATATAATACATGTTTTTGGCAATAGCTTGTAAAACTTCAGTAAGTCTTATATTATGGTCTGCGTAGAGTGGAATTACCTCGGTGAAATCACAAATCTCCGGGTCCATTTGGAAGGTTACATTGTGTTTTTCTTTCTGTAGCCGTCTGAAGGAGAGCTTAATTTCTAAACAAACATCTATGGAGAGATGTTAGGCTTACTTTGCCTTTAGAATGGATTATCATGGCAGGGCATTATAAAAAGATCTGTGTTTGAGTGTTCACAGTCTAAATGGGCTTACATTAAAATGATGGAGAGGGCTAAAGTTTCTGTCTTTTAAAATCTGCTGTGTGGTTTGTGCCCCTACTATTTACAAGCACATGTTAGACATTGTATGTGATAGGTAATAAATTCTGAAACCCCTAGACAGTAATAACGTCAGAGATATGACTTTATACTTTTTAAATTTCATGTTTTGCAGTATGTCTTAAAATCCTAGAGCTTCCATGGGATTGTAAAAAACACAACATACTGTGAATACTGTTTCTTTTATTGTAGCCACACATTTTCTGTCACTGCAACAGTTTTTCTTCCTTTTATAATAAATGATAGAATATAGTTGTGTCGTCATGGTCTGGTTGTATAATACTGTCTTTATTTTATCTCCCTGATACTTTAGGATGTGCCTTTCTAACATACTGTGCCAGAGAGTCAGCACTGAAGGCCCAGAGCGCCCTCCATGAACAGAAGACTCTGCCAGGGGTAAGTGCCCCCGATCTGCCCTCTGTCATAGGCTGAAGCCCCTGCGGCAACCGGCCTGGCACAAGAACCAACATTATTATAGGAATTATATCATACATGCACATGCTGAGACACATGGGGATACATTGTACATTAACACACATGCACGCACGCACGCACACACACACACACACACACACTTACACACAAACATGCACACACGCGCGCTCAGACACACTGAAGTACACTCAAGCACATATAGATATGGAAACAGATGGATCAAGTCACTCACCCGCTTTCTCAGACTGCTCTCCCAGACACGTTTTCTGGCTCACACATATACTCACGCACACTCTTCCTCGCTCATTCCACACACACACACACACACACACACACACACACACACACACACACACACACACACACACACACACACACACACACACACACACACACACACACACACACACACACACACACACACACACACGCAAGTAAGCTGACATACTAAGCGAGTGCGAGTGGCCTATCTCACCTTGCAGTGTCTTATTACACTAATCACCCCGGCGGAGATATTTGATAAGCGCTCCTTCATAACAGCCCGTGCCGTCCTTCCCCTGTCCTCTCACAATATGGCTGCTGCAGACACTAATTGCCTTGAGGAATCTCGCTCTCATTATCACATATAATCAAACAGTAAGTATAAACAATCATTTTTACCATGTATATCACCATCTGGTGTTTTTGTTTTAATTTTCTCCCCTGATTTTTTTTCCCCCTACCATCTTGTATCGCTTGCCTTTGGCGTACGGGTAACTTTTTCAATTAAAATAATGGCCTCTTCAAACAACACAGGTAAAATGTAGCCAGCAGTGGGCTCTTAAGCCCACCCAGGAGGAGACCCTCAATCTGGGATGAGTGTGAGCTTGTGGTGTCTATCTGCTCTTGATGTGAGCGAAGGGGATTTGATTCTCACATCAGGGGAATTATCAAGGTGTGATTGAATTATGCCCGCGGGTCCCTAAGACGGAGAAGCTATTCTACTGCCCATGCTCCCCATTCCCCTTTTAAACCCTTTCTTTTTGCTGTTTACCAGCTCACCCTCCTTTGTAGGGTATTTTATCAGTGCCACAGGATATTTATTGAAATCGCCTGAGCAGGGGCGTGTCCAGAGTTGGCCTCAGGGGGGCATGGGCCTCATATTAAACATGACTGGCCACCCCAAATGCCAACTCTGAATCCTAAACTTCAGCTAGCTCCCCACAGTGAAGGGACTCAATTTAACCCTTTAAGCCCTTGCGTTTTTATGGGTCTCTGCTAGAAAAATGACAAACCCAAAGTAAAAAGAGTAAATCTCGGCATCTAAAAGGTCTATTTGAATCATTCTTGTGTCATAATAAAGGGAACCCTTGTGAAATTTGTTTAGTATTGGTATTTTTGTCACTTAGCCAGAGTAATAACCCAAGTATTACTCAAATGAACAGAAAGTTTATTTGAAATAAAACTGTACTACCCTTGTCCCTCAAAGACTCCAAATTTGAGGACCTTAGGGTTTAAAGGGTTAGTTTAAATAACTGGGAAGGTTTGTAACATACAGTCGGTAACATTTTCTTCATTTCAGTGTTGCTTTTTTCTGTTAGTCTTTACTGTGACTTGAACAGATAAACTTATTTTCTGTGACTCTGATCAGTTATTTTAACATTAATTTGCAACAGCTTTAATATAAGTTGTTAGAATAGTCAGAGGAGCCTGGACAGACCCCTTGCCCCTAGAAAAAAAGGTTTCAAAGGAGCTATGAGGGACATTAAAGGGAAAGAGAAAAAAAAACAGGATAGAGAGGAAGAATGGATAGGGATTGGTCTGAAAGGAGCTAGGGGTTGTTGATAGCATTGGGGGGGCTTCATTTTGTCCCTCACTGTTGGGTTAATCAGTTGTTTGAACTCCACTGCATTTCACAGGTGCCTCGCTGAATGTTGCACACTGCAGCAAATAGCCCCCGAGAAACGAAGCCTCCCCGGCTAGTTTCCACCTCCCGCAGCTTCATAATGAGATGATTGTCATGATGGTCCTGGATGGGTGTTCCTGTCTTTATTGCCCTCGTGGAGGGACATTACTGTTTGTCTTCTATCTAGAAAGAGGTTAATGGCATGTTCTGTGGGGGTTTGGGTAAATATTTCCTCTGTACAGCTCACAGCAAGGGGTCAGTCCTGCTATCTCTGGATGAGCACAGGCTGCATACAGAAGGCTAATAAAGATGTGTTGTCTTTCTGTGTGTCTGTGTGTGTGTGTGTGTGTGTGTGTGTGTGTGTGTGTGTGTGTGTGTGTGTGTGTGTGTGTGTGTGTGTGTGTGTGTGTGTGTGTGTGTGTGTGTGTGTGTGAGAGATAAGGTTGGAAAAAGAGAAAATCAAGAAGAGTTCATGAGAGACAGACAAAGGAAAAAACAGAAAGAGGTGACATGTCTGGACAAGCCTTATTGTCACTATCGCGGGCAGATGGTTTGAGATATCCTGTGCTATAAAGCTGTCCATACTGTGGCACTGCAGACGTTATTATACAGTCCAGATGTGGCTTTAGGATTTCAAGGCGACCTCAGAGACATTCGGCATTCAGGAGATATCAAGTCTTTCCTAAGAGGTAAAGTATAAATACAAGTTCATACCTGAAACTTTAGTTTGACAAATTAAATTTGTAAGAGCATCTGCACAGCCACGCTGCTTGTGACGTTTTTCAGTATATCCTCATATCATGTTTCATTGAGAGGAAACAAAACTATTCTCAAAGGTAGGGAGCTGTGTGCATGTGTGTTATGATGAGCAATGAGATCATGTTCTACCTGATGCGTCTTTTGGCATCTGCTGAGAGCAAAGTATTTACTACTGGGTAGAGAGCAGAGGTGATGAGAGCAGCCCACTTCTTGTTTTCAGTTAAGCAGCCAGAGACAGAGACAGGTACTGCGGCTTGAGTCTGATTCATTTGGGATACATTAGGAGGCAGCAGCTTAGAATATCTTTAATCAAACATAAATTGTTTTTCTTTTCATAGTAACTATCAGTGGTGGCTGGTGGAGTTTTCTCCAGTGGGGGGCCATGAGTCCAAATTAAACACATACCAAAAAGCAAGCTTAAATGAACTATGTTACTACACCGGTGTAGATACATCAATGAAAAAAAAAAGTTATTTTTTGTACATAAATTTTGCTTTTCCTCACAGTTTACTCATGCTTTTTTTTGCTTTTTCTGAAAAGTGCTTCAGATCAGTTATACCTGTCTCAATCCAGGCTGGGTCAGATCCCGATGTTTGAAAAAGAAGCATCTTACTCATTACACACAGTTAGCCAAGCCCTGATGCTATACCAGGACCTGGAAAAATAAAAATGGGAGTATTGTCTACCTCAGTCTTTGGACTACTGGTTAACATTAATGTTGGGCTGATCGGTTCTGCGCTCTTTTACATCAAGCTTTTCTTGGTATGCCCTTCCCTCGAAGGGTGTTATCTTAAAGGGGACATATCATGCTTGTTTCTTCTTTTTGCTATGCCAGACTAGGATGCCTGTAAAGCATTTCTGCCCTCAGTACAAGTCGTTTAGTTCCTTCTTTGCCACACAATAGCGTTCTCAATATCCTCATTTTAGGCCATTCTGAAGATCTCGTTGAAACGCTCCGTTTTGAGAATGACCTCCAGTAACCTCACAACATCACAGCCCTTTGTGCTCTGATTGGTCAGTTCTATCAGAGGGGCGGAGGGGGTAGAGCCAGGGAGCGGTTTTTGCAGCATGGCAGTATTTACAAAATCACCACATTGAATGGAGCAGACCGAGCGAGTTTGCTGTTTGCCAAGACTTCACCGTAAGGCAGTGATAGCACTAATAAAATGGCAGAGTGTAGGATACGTCCTTTTTGTATTGGACCCCGAGTCAGACCCGGATGGTTCTGCAGCTCAGGAGGAAGAAAATCGGCCTTGACACAGATTATCTCAGGACGCTTCAGTGTGGTGAGTCAAACCGGTACTGTAACATGTATAGTTCATACATTTATACTCGGCTTTTGGTGGGTGTATCCCTCGGTGGTGGTTGTATGACTAACTGACTTCACAGAGGAGGAGCTGCTTTATCAGATTACTCCAATAAAAAGAAAGGTACCTTGTGTTGTCACGACGGTCAAAATCTCGCGGCCAACTGGCAATGACCTATATCAAATCTCATTCTAGGATATCAGAAAAAATACAATATCTCATTTTTTGAAAATTCAGGGGGTGTAAGGTCTTGTTTTCAAATGTATTATACTATATGTAAGTATTAAATCAGGGATCAGCATGATATGTCCCCTTTAAGCAATTTAACTGAATTACACAACTTTTTGCAATCCAGTTCGCTTCTCTTTCTGATTGTCTCCAACTTCTGCAGCTCGACCTGTCTATCAACCACACTTTATGACAGATGGCTGTGACATGACGGGAGGGTGGTGGTATGTAAATGCAGCTCTGGTCGCATGTAGATTGTGCCCAAACTTGGCCCTTTCTCTTGCATTGAAGAGGAGCGTCTGTGCATGTACAACTTTTAACGAGAGTCTATGGGCAAAGATTTTTGTGCCCCGGAGCGGAAATACGTCACCAATCAGACAACACAGACAAACGAAACAACTTTACTCATCATCTTGCTCATCTTAAAAATACAATTACACATATATTTCAGAAAAATATTTTATCATTTTATTTTTATTTTATTTATACATTTATTTTATGTCTCCAAGGTAATGTGGTGAGTGGTGGGGCAGCGCCCTAGCGCCCTCCATTGGCTAGCTGCCACTGGTATCTATGTTGGATAAACCCTTTTTTCAAGACCAGTCATGTCAGACAATGTTGTGCTAAAACACAAACTCTTTTTGCAAGATGTAACTCCTCTTATCAGTGAGGCTACCTGTATGAAAAAATGTTGATTGAAACTAGAAAATAACAAAACTAAAGGAATAAAATACTTTCCACATGAGCATTAGAGGTGTAATTTAATGAAAACTTTTTGTACTGTAGAAATTAAACTTGTCTTCTCTTCTTGAGCGAGGCCCTGAGCATCCAAATGCCCGCACATGATCTCAGCCAGAATGTTGTTTTTCATCCTGTGTCCTTCATGTAATACTTCCATTGTAACAAAGCATATTTGTCTCACTTTCCCTGCACAGTGTCGATATTTCCACATTAACACCCTGTGAGCATTCCACAAAAGGAGCAGACTTTAGGCTTAACACTGAGCCGGGGAGGAGGCAGAGAGTTTTGCGTGTGTGGTCTCAGCAGGAAGCCACGACTCTTACATCATCTCCAGATTGGCTGTGAATCTTAAACTTTCCATAATTCACATTCCTTTTTATTCGCTCAGTCTCCTCCTGTGTGTGTGCAGCATTTGAGTTGCCACCAGGGACTCAGGCTCTGTCTGTTGTGGCTGGAGCGAGCTTTGTTTACATAGTTTGATTAATTGCATGTAAAGAGCGTAATGAGCTCTTGATGTCCTGTGCATTCGATCCTGCTGCTACAGTTTGTACTGTAAATGTAATCAGAGATCCAGCCTCTCGCCCTTGGTGAGCATTGAGGTGCTGTCTGAGTGCACATTCAGCATATTCTCTGATGTAGGGCAGCGTGGAGCTGCATGGGGACAGGTTAGGTCATGCCCGTGAATGATTTCTCTCTAGATCTGATTAATTCCTGGGACATTATCACAGACCAGGGCCAAATATTAGTTAGTGAACAATTCATTAGTATTCACTCTAAGATGATTTCTGTAGTTAAAGGTAAGTTGTTGATTGCAGGGAAAAGTTGCGATACATTTAAAAGAAGATGCATTTTTGGCATTATTTGAAACATTCTGCAGCGGGAAAGCTGAACCTTTCAAATAAATCCTGCTTCCTCTCTCCTTTCAGTGCTATGTCTCCTCTCAGTCCAATTAACTCTTGGTGTTCACATGTAACAAGCATGCTAATTGGGTGCTACTGAAGCCCGAAAGCCAATTAAAAAATTCTAGGCAAAGAGATCCAGCTTCTCTTTGTCTCTCATTCACTTGTGCTCTTTTCTTCTTCTTCCTGCCCTCCCCCTATTCCACTCCCTTTACAAACAATACCTTTCACCTTCCACTTTCATTGCAACATTTCTTCTTCCTCACTTTCTCTGTGGAACATGCTGGGTGCAGGGTGGCACCCCAACCTCATTCTTATCATTTACGTGGAGGTTTCTGTGAAGGGAACCACATTTCTGGGTTTCTGAGTGAGAGTACCTGCAGCACCTGACCCCGTGTATTGATGACGAGGCAGCCAAGTGCAACAGTGAAGACGAGAGGAGAGGAAAAAAAAAATTTAACAATTTTGCTTTCTGAAGTGTTTCACTTCAAATTTGAAAAGGTGAGCTTGAAGGTTTTAGTTTCCACCAAAGTGAGTGACAAAACCGTCTGGGGTTTCTCACACATTTTTCTTCTTCTTCTTCTTCTTTGGTGCATGAAAAGTGCAGAAAATTGACTTGGGTGTGTGTCACACAAAAATGGGTCAGGGGGAAGATTGTGCAATACCAGTATCATGTGTCACTAAGCACACTGCCATGGACCAGTGCATCCTTGTGCTTGACTCGCTTTCTCCCAGCATCACACCACAGATGCAACCACCGTAGATCTGCCATATGTCTTCGTCTGTGTCTCAGTGCATGCAAAGAATAAGCAACAAGCATTTTCCCTTTGTCATTTTTACAAGCCCAAGAGAGCATGTGAGCGTGAATGTTTCTTTCATGAAGCAGACTTGAGTTTATAGAAAAGCAACTCAACAATAATTAGCTTAAGACACTTCCACGTGACATTTTTGGCGACATGCTTTAAAAAACGTCACTGGTAGATGCTTAAGTTAAGAGGGCTTTGGTTGTTGTTTTTTCAGTGAAGAGTTGTGTTTGTATGATGCAGCATTAGGCTATCTCATCCAGCAGTTTCTCCTCCTGGACAGACATGCCACATTTTCAACTAATTACTCGGGCCACACAGGGCCTTTAACCATTCTTTTAAGGGACAAATTGCATTCTGTTCCTGATCAATTTGTCCTCTGTGCCAGATTTGTCAACCTCCAGTGCCCCTCAGCGGTTGCCATTATGAAACAAAAAAAAAGGCCTGGGCACTGGACGTGAGACCTCTGCAAAGGCTCCCCCTGCTCTCCTCATCATCAATTACGTCTATATCGTTTCCTTTCTGCTGCCCGCTATAGAAAAGAAATTAAAAAGGGCCATTGTTTTTCTAATCCCCCTGGGATGAAAGCATTTACTACGCTGCTGCACCATGCACGGCCATCCTGCCGATTAGGGAGTGAATGGAATCACAATCGAGGGATGCACTCGGCATTGTCTCCTATTATGTGGCTGGTGGCCCTGAATATTGTGCAAAAATTAATTTCGTTCCATCTGATGGGATTTTCAACCTTGGAGAGTGGGAAATGTTAATCCTAGCAGGCAGGCGGGTCGACAGCGTGGAATGCCAGGCTCTTTTTTAGTGGCATCAGTGTGTGGACAGGGTGCAAACATAGTGGACTGTGAGAGAGCCTTTAACCAGCCCATAAAGATGGCAGGCCAGAGGCGCTGGACAAACGAGCTGGAGAGATAGTGCTTTTTAAAGGCTGCAGGGCAGGACAGTCTGGGTGTTCGGAGGATGGCGACTACCAGATCCATTTGTCCTCTGGAGTTTGAACATATACTGCAATACAGTAAAACAGGCTGGTGTCCAGGCCTTTCAGGTGGAAAAGTGACGCTACAAAAGCAAGTTTGAACTCTTCCACTTAGTGTAGAAAGTCATTTCTCTCTTGCAAAACTTGCTCATTCAATTAGTTCACCCAAAGTCAAAATCCTTACAAATGGCCAGACTGAAGTTTACGCCTAATGGGCGATCTAAGTTTTTTTTAAATTTATTTTATTTATTTAAAGATATCCCCTTGAGATGTGCAATCCCTTTTTCAAGGGGGTCCTGAAGACATATATACAGTCTTTGATAATACAAAATCATAATAAAGGTAAATCCTGAACATTATCAAAGATACTTAAACACAAAGACACAAACACCACACACACACAATCATTAACACTTAAAGTTTCCTGAAGCCATAGGCACCCATCAACCTGACAGTATTACGCAATATATACGTGTTACGTATATATTCATACATTCTATACAGTACATTCATAGTGTTACTAACATCGTGACACAAGGCACAACATAGACTAGCACAAACAAGAGGAGAGTCCAGACAGACTGAGTCCAATGGAGAAAGAAAATGAAAAACAAGAGCAGGACGTTTGTCAATGAGGAAGTAGAGATTATCTAGATATGAAGAGATGTGATGGATCTGATTGGTTTATCGAGGCAGGTTATTCCAGTCTGATAAAGCTTTAAACTGAAAGTATCAAGAGCTGACATTTCTGTTTTTTGTCTCATAGACAGAAACATTCACAGTCATAGTAACCCATGTAAGCAAATGAAAACTGTTACTTTAACACCCAAGGAAAGCAGACACATTTATACTACTGATGATCATCTAAGAGACACTTTCCAATCACTGATCCCTAGATGCTCTTTGACTGCTTAGTTTTGAGCAACTCTTGGTGATCCACAGCTGGATATTTCTTATAAAAAAGTGTTAATGATTAGTATGAAGAATATACGAAGTCCTCCATTAAAAGGAACAGTAACAAATATCCTTAAAAAAAAGTGCAGCTTTTTAAACTCTAACTGAAAGATTCACTTGTTAAACCCTTAGTACCTGAATTGATTTACAATATAAAAACAGATTGCTTTTATGTGTTTTTGCATTCTTTCTGATGTTAAATTAAGTGGAGATTGTAAATTTAAGTATAGTATAGTTGAGTATAACAATAGTTATAACTAAATTATATAGACACGAGAAGTTTATCCCCTGACCAATATAATGTGACATAGTGGATCTAACACGATCTTTGGTATGTGTAGAGTATGAATCAATAGGTAATAATGAGATACAAAGGTCATTTCAACTGCATCAGCACCTGACAGAGTATGTCACAAATTTGCAACAAGAGACATCAAGGGGTTAACAAATTTGCAAAACAGAGAAAAGACATGAGTCCAGCATCAGACATAAGTTTTTCTTGGTTGTGGTTAATTGGGTGACTCTTTTTCAAGTCAGAACAGACTAAATCACAATTTTTTTTTTATTTTTGTTTTGCTCACAAAATCATCTTTGTTGTTTATTTATTTATTTTTTAATGTGTTATTTGAATGAAGTAAACGATGGGGCTTTGATCATGATTCATCACTGAATTTCACCGTTTAAAAGCATCTGATCACAAAAAACAGTTTCCAAGTACTTCTAAATAATGTGAAAATGCTGCATTGCTATACCTTTGTATTCTGAAACCATCATTTGGACAGTGGAGTGGCAGCAGTAGGAAGCAGGAAAACAATGCTGTGCCTTAGTAACAGTGTAATGAAAGGGACAAAAGAGTATGCAATTAAAAAATAGTCTAGTACAAAAATGGTAATCAAGGTTTTTGTCAGAAGTATTACTTTTTTTTAGGACAAACTGTCTAAAATGGGGCAAATATGTGTGTTGACAACCAAAAGACAAGTAGTAATATATTTTTCTCAGCTGATAGTTTTAGTTTTTGATCCAGTGAAAACCTTTTTTTAGAATAAGATGGCCTGTTTACCAAAACACTGAAAGACACAGCACAGGTTTTTATTTTGGAAGGATAAGCCTGAGCCTCACTGGACTAGTTTTATTTTAATATGTGCTGAAGCTTGTATGCTGAGCGCTTTCTTCACACCCTTCCTCCAAGCCAACACATTCACTATCTTCCCCTGGCTGACAGGTGGAGTCGGACTCCGCCGTGCATGCTATCCCCTGCTAATTTATCCACTTCTTTAGCTGTAATGAGGCAGAACTGGTAAATGTGGGGACAGCATTGTTAACATTGCTGCTTCACTGGGGAAGAGGAGAAGGCTGACAAATAGAAGAAGGGGGATGGAAATGAGGCCTGGGTGCTGTCATACCTCCAGGAAGGATGCTTTTAGTCTTTTTCTCGGGCTGGATCGCTGTCTCGTAGTTACACCCTGGAAGATGACATTTCCAAAACCAATTAAACATCAAAGTTTGTGTTGCATCAAGATAAGGCTGTATGGAAATAACAACTAAAAAGGGAAAGCTAAAAATTAATGTGAGGCAAGATTTTTACCTCAAAATCATCAAAAAGACTGTTCGATTCTGCTAATTAACTTCCCTTTCCGTTCAATTTGAGAAGATCAATTTGAAGAGATCAAGGTGTGAATCTGACTTTAAAGTTGTGCAGTGAAGGGTGTTTCTATCTCATCTCAAAGAAAGTGATTTCTGAGAAGAAATAGATGTTGACATCCCAAAACAAGTTTGTAACAGCAAAGGTGTTATCTTTCCCAAGACAGCTGAAAGAAGAGTGAACATTTTTGTCATTTTTTCCCCTAGTTTTTCCCTTCTCTTTTCTTTTACTTTGTTTCCTTTCTTTGCTAGCCTTCCTGTCAGGAAATCCACAACACACTCTGGCAATCACTGCAGGCTTCCAGGCAATCTGCACCTATTTGTTCAAAGGGAAAACAAGAGGTAAAGAAAACATTACCATGCTGAGTTCAGCAAATCACTCTGAGTTGTCAAACACTGTATTTAATCACACATAGACTTGTGGAAATCTTGAGCTTATCTGACAGTAATCTTCATCCATAGGTGACATGAGCACAAAAAGGACCTTGTAGGCACCTCTTTATTTGGAAAATATGTCACTGGATGTCTAGCCTTTTTTGGGAGAGAACATTAAAAAAAGGAGAGGGGTGAAACAGAGAGCCAGAGAAGAAGGAAAGAAAATAAAAAAAGAGGAAATAGATAAACTGATGAGTCATCATGAGAAAGAGAGGGAGAGAGGAAGAGTGAGGGTGAGGAGGAGAGAAGATGCATTCTTGCATAATTACCAGCCGAGCATCACCAGGACAAACTCCTCCATCAGCGTGTCCAAAGGATTAACTACGCCACGCTCCTCTTATCTCCCCCATTTCGTTTAAGAAAGAAAATGACCTTGCGCTTGTTTACATGCTGATTAAAGACAGGAGGGAGAGAAGGAGACAGCGAGAAAGTCAAACTGTAATCACAAGAGTTTGTTAAGTGAAGTATTTTGGGTGGTGTGCTCTCTGCAGATACACGAGGCTTCAGCCTGACTGTGTCACAGTGGCAACACACACAAAAAAAAAAAGAAAAGAAAAGGGAAAAACAACCACCTGATGTAGCTGCTAACGAGCAAAGAGTGGGCTGGGACAAAAAGTGTGTTTGTGTGTGAGAGTGTGTGTTTGTTTGTAGAGATGGTATGTGATAAAAAGAAGTATGTTTGCTGTGTGGGTGGCTCCATCAGTTAGTCTGCCTGTTTTATTGCACTGGGAATAACTGCTGTTTCTGGGCTCCTATGAGTCAGTCTGTGTACTATACTATACTATACTATACTATACTATACTATACTATACTATACTATACTATACTATACTATACTATACTATACTTTGTGTTGCAGTTTCGTTTGCAAAGTAGTGATGCGCGCGCGTGTGCGTGTGTGCGTGTGTGCGTGTGTGTGTGTGTGTGTGTGTGTGTGTGTGTTTGTTTTATCATCTAGCTTTGTCATAGCTGTGCTGTTTTGTGATAGCACTGTTTCTAAACTCTGCTGTTAATACTGTGGCTAAGGAGCACAAGTGTGTGCTTATTTTGGGCGATTACCACTTATTAGTGATTGATTTTTACAACAGCATATCACAGTACTAGCATGAGAAGTGAGTTGCTTAATAAGTCACTTTTGACTTTGAGGTATTAAAGCTTGCATCAACCAATCAGAGAAGCTCATGGTCAGTGTACAGTAATCTGAGCTACAGATTGATGGTATGTACGCAGTATTTCAAGACTTTCAACAGATCCTCAGCAAAGTGCAAGTGCAAAGCTCACGGTCGTTTAAGGGCAAAATTCACTCTTTGTGATACTATTCCTCAACCAGAGCTGTGCAAAGTAAAGCTACAAAGGAGGGGTTTTGTTCTAAAAAGACTTTATTTGATTAACTCTGATGTCTGAAGTCTCATTCAAGCTTCAGCTGAACTTTGGAATGAGTTTTAGCACAGAACAAGGACTCAGGATTTCTCTCCTATCTTTTTGACTTTAGGAAGGTTTTTCTGGCTGGTGTTAACAGAGAACAAAGACTGTTTCATTCAACATTTAATCTTTAATTTATTTTTTTGTAGTAGAACAACTTGAAAATTTGAACTTATTGTTTAATTTCCAAACTAAGTACTCCTTTGAGTCGGTGTAATTCTTTTCATCTTACTTTCTTCTGCTCTTTTTTTCCATTCATTTTTTTGTCCTTAATTATATGGTCCATGTTTTTCCTCTAAAGACTGATTCACAGACTTGTTCCTTTTTGTACAAAGGTCATGCCCTTCAGCCCCTGCCCTGTTTTTGATTTTGTACCTGTCAGATAAAAAGTGAGCTAAATACCAGTCTTACACTTCTGCCTTGAATGGGCTCCAGTGACTCACACAAACAGGAAGACAAAGAATCCTTTGTTGAAAACGGATTCATATTATGGACAGAAAAACAAATTGAGACCCTGTTTTTTTCTTATTATTTTAATCCCTTTCTATGTTGTTTGTTTCACATTTCTAAAAGGTTTTTTCAACTTGAATTGTAGCGACTGGAATGAACCGTTTGCCTAATTGGAACAAGTATTGCATCAAACTTTATTCTTTTATCATCTAATACCAGGGCTTCCTGTTGATACCATCAAAAAAATATCCTGAAATCAAACACAAACTGATGCTTTACTCTTTCATGTGCAGGCAAGGCAATATTTCATTTTCAAGTTATCCAGAAGTTTTGAAGCACTACGTCTTACTAACACCAAGAAGAACTGGACTTTGTTATTGAATTTAATGAAATATTGTTACAACATACATTTGATGGCTTTAAAATTCACTGGATTTAATGGTTAACTTTTGTTACAATAGACTTTGAATTAAAAAATAATTAGTAGAGAGCTGTATTGAGTTAACATTTCTCTTACTCGGCTGATCAAATAACACAATAAGATACTTTGTATCTGTAGATATTATTCACCAGTACATCATTTTCTCATCATAGACAGGTAGATAGTGCACAAACACAAAATGGGAGAGAACAAGATGGTGATAGAGAAAATAAAAGGTGAAATAAGGGTGCACAGGCCCCGGCTAGTTTCCGTTCAGTCAGACCTGCCATCACAGAGGAAGGCTCTGACAGGGAGGTGTCAGAAATAGCACCAAGGCTAACACCTCACCTCTTGCTTATTAATGCTGTGCTCTCATAGCCACCTCTCTATCACACACACGCACACATTCTCACACAACCTCACACAACCTCACACACAGTTACACAAACAATGCAACACACAACTACAAAGTTCACACAGCTCAGTCACTTGCACACGATGCTGGTGAGCACACACCTCATCCAAACACACACACACACACACACACACACACACACACACACACACACACACACACACACACACACACACACACACACAGTACATTGTCAGATCAATATTGCATTACTGCAGTATGTTCTCTTCAGTGAGGTTACAGTGATAGGTGAGGGCTGTGGGTAAAAAGCGTCTCTGCTGTCTGTACAGTGTCCAGGCACCTGGGGCAGATCTGAGGAGACTTCACAGCTCTGACAGCCAGTTTCACCTCCTGGCTTCAGCGCTGTCGCTCCTCGCTCTCATCCAAGGCTCTGCCTTGGGCCTGTGATCATCTTCAAGACACGTGGAAGGTTTATAGGGGATGCGTGAAGATGTGTAGAGGATCTGTGTGTTATATTTTCGTGGAAAGTCTTTTAACTAAAGTTCATAACGGTACTGAAAAGCTACAGATGTCTAAACAATCTTACATGAGGCATTTTTATACAGCCGTTTGATATAAATTACAAACCTGCAGCCAATTCTTTTTCAATTTTTTTTTCTTTTCTTTTTTTTTTTTTCAATTTGATTTTTGATGGTAGGGCTCATTTTTTTTAGTAAGCTAAGGTTACTGTAGCAACTAAATACAAGGTTTAGGTTCTGTTTTGTGTATTTTCAAAAAAAAAAAAAAACTACCCAAAATTATAATTCTTGTTTACAAAACTAAGTCAAAATTTCCTAAGCTGCCTTGATTGTGTGCATGTATTTATGGATTTGCATGCATGTGTATGAATAAATACCTGTATGCATGCCTGCTGAGGTCTGTGTGTGTGTGTGTGTGTGTGTGTGTGTGTGTGTGTGTGTGTGTGTGTGTGTGTGTGTGTGTGTGTGTGTGTGTGTGTGTGTGTGCGTGTGTGTACCAAAGGGAATGGAGTCCTTGGTGCCGACTGAAGCTCCAGCTTTTCCATTTAAACTGTATCATTAAAACGGGCAGAGGAGCGAGGGAGACGGCCCCTCCACACCTCATAAAGTGTGAGTGCCATGCCAGGCGGAGTGGCATGCACCGCTGCGTTTACGGCGAGCCAAACTCACTTTTTACACACCTTGTCCCCTCTCTCTTTCTATCAAACTACTTTCATGGCTATCTGTTTATATGATATTACTCACCCTCTGCTTTCTTACTTTTTCTGCTTTGCCTCTGCTAAGTATTGACCGGTTTTTCAACTGCCCCCCTTAGATCTCCCTCTCTCTTTTTTTATGTCAAATTTCTCCAACAAGGAGCTGGAGCGTAACATTGAAAGAGTATAATCAATGGAAAAGCACCACTTAGGGAGCCCATTTGATGCATACTGTAGGGCAGAGTTGATTCAAGGGTGTGGATTGAGTCAAGCCTCATTTCGTATCCTCCCCAATTAGTCATCCAGCATGTGCCCTCTATAACCCCCTCTTCTCCAGAAGCACCGGCCAGACGGGCTCTCGTTTCGCACTAAACTATGGATGAGTTAATTTTTTTCTTTACCCTCTCAATCCTAAAGCTTTTTCTGTAAGAGGATAGAGCTGTTTCTTTTTCCCCTCCCTCTCTCCCTTACCTCCTGCTTCTCACCTTAGCTGTGTTTAGCCGAGACAGACCCCCCTCCTCTAACCTCTGCATCTCCTCTTCCACCTCCTCCATCACTCCCTCGCGCTCACACCTCTCCAACTTTTCCACCCGTCCGCCCATTTTCCCTCCACCATAAATCTCTACCCAAATCCTACTTAAACCCGCATCAGCAGCTGTCCTTAAAACTCCATTATCTACAATTACTTCAGCATTAGGGAGCCGAAGCACACCTGCCCCCACATAAAAGTGCCCTCGCCTAAAAATATTAAACCAGCCCAAAAGGGATTTGTGCTATTTTATTTTTTTCCCCTCCTTTGTTGTACCTGCAGTGCGGCTGCCCTCATGGTGAGGCTTGTGAACCAGAAATGCCAGCAGTGTGGATTAGTGCTCCTGATTAGTGGGTGGGTTAGTGACTGTGTGTGTGTGCATGGCATTTAGATCAGTGTATTTCCCAGTGTGAAGGCAGGTGGGAGGTCAGTGGCCCTGCTGGATAGGAGTTCAGTTCGACTGGAGTGTTTTCATTTGCATGGCCTTCACTGAGGCACTGTCTGCCTGCAGTTTGTTGTTCTTCGGCAGAGCAAGTGGGAGACCATACTGTACAGTTTTAATGATTTTTATTGTGAGGCCATTTTTCTTTTTTACAATATGTCAGCTGAAGTCACAGATGTGTGGAGTATATAGTGGAAGAAGACATTCAGCAAAGGCTTGTGGCAGGGAGTCAAACCAGAGACTGCTGCCATCAGGGCCGTAGACTCTGTACATGGGGCCCATGCCCAAACCCCTCTGTTAAACAGCATCCACTGTATTGTAGATTTTTTCTCAGGCTTTTTTTGTCTCTGACTAGAGATGACATGACAGTTGATAGAGCACAAAACATTGTGAGAGTGGGAATTGGGCTGCAGGCTTGATTCAAACTGAGGCCTACTGCACAAGGGCGAACCTCATGGGGCCGGTGTCCTAACCGCTGGTCTACATTGACAACCACATACTGTAAATTTTGAACCCACAGTCTCATATGGCTTTATTAATACTGGTGTGGGGATTTTTTTCAGGCCAAGTGAGACAAAGCCTCTAATCTGTATGTTTTTTAGGGAATGGGGTACATAAAAGGCTATGTTGCAGTTTGTATCGCTATTTCATGTAATGGAATGACCTGTTAGAGCGCCCAGAGAGCACTCATTTTACCTACTTTGAACACCGACACACGCCTTTTAACTCTCCCACTCTCAGTCACTCATTCACACATGTACATTGACATCTTGACTTAGCTTAAACATTGTATTAATTTAGTCAACCCCCCACTCAAATGCACAACCGGCCGCTTCATGCACACTGCTAATGTGCTAATCTCCCTGATTTCATTCAGTGGCTTGATGATGACGATACTGTGATTTGATTGGTTTGAGGCCAAAGACGGGGTGGCTTCCCTTGACACAGTCTTGGCAAATCACAGGTGAGCAGTGTCATGACCGCAGCCTCATCTAATTGGTCAGTCATTCTTGTTTTTTTCACCACGGGACGCCAACTCGGCTTGGCCTCCTTGCGGACAACAGTGTGCAATAACGTATTTTCACCACACATTAGCCACATAACATTTAGGAGGGCGCTATTTTACACATCGTAAAATGCTCAATAACTAGAGGAGAGAGATAAGGAAGAGATGACAGTGACGAAACACAGAAGTATTATCGAAACTGTTAAAAAGGAGTATTTTCATTAAATCACAGCTACAGTCAGAAAAAAAGAGAGGAAGCATGGCTTTCCTTGGCCTCCGGGAGAAAGATGATCTGAATATTAACAAATTACCAGTTAAAAGTATGAAATCTAACTGACAAGTGCGGCATACAGACGTCTGCCATCACATAAAAAATACCTAAATATTTTCCACTTTATTTTGGCTTGTCATAGCCATACAAGTACGCTTATGTCAGGACTAGTTAGGTAAATGTGAACTATTAAGGAGTAATGAGGTATTTGAAACACAAATAAGACTAAAACACTGGCTGAGATTTGAGCGTTTGCAGTGTGCAGTAATTTCAGCTGATTTACTGCTGCACTTTGCCTCTGTTCCTCTGAGTTCGAGTCTGTTCAAAATCAAACTTCACCCTTGTTTCTTTTTCTGTGACTGGGTTAGAAGAGCTGATCTGGTAATTAGTTGGTAAGGAGGCAGAATTTAATCCATTTATTCAAACATGCAAATCAAGTCATGAAAGGAAAACATTAAGCATCTTGTGGTCAAGATGTTAGAAGAATGAGATGATTTGGGGTAAATGCAAGAAAAAGAAAAAAGTGATCCTTTACTGTCTCCATTTGCATGTGAACTTGAACGTGTTTGTTAGATGTGTCTGAGATGCTGCAGGCTATGGGATGCATGGTGTGAGGACTGGTAATGGACATGTAAGGAGGCAAGTTGGTGGGGGGTGGGGGTGGGGTCGAGCAGACTCAGCTGTAGGTTGCCTGATCTGCTCTGATTGACAGTGATGGCAGATAAGGTGCTGGTGGAGAAGGGAATGTGAGCAGAGCTGCAGGCGAAGATAAGGGCCAAGATTAGCACCCTGCCACGTCACACACACATACACACACACGCACACACACACACACGCACAGAGGCAGAGTCCAGCAGAGAGTGAAAGATTGAGATGTTGACGTGGAAAGGTACTGGCTACAATGAATACAATAGGCAACCAAGAGTAAAGACTGAGCTTATTGTGTGCGTGCGTGTGTGTGTGTGTGTGTGTGTGTGTGTGTGTGTGTGTGTGTGTGTGTGTGTGTGTGTGTGTGTGTGTGTGTGTGTGTGTGATTGTTCATCAGGCCGTGTCCCAGGTAGCAAGCACACACTCTATTGAGTGGAGGCAGCCCAGTTGGGGGGGTTCAAGGAGGAGGGCAACTAATCAGCTCATAATCCAAGCGGCTGCCGTTTCCAGGGCAACGCTGCTGTACATTCATGCGTGGCAAACAGATACACTCGCTCCCTCATTCTGTCTCTTTCTCATCCCTTTCTTCTTCCTCTTTTCGTTTTCCTTCCATTTCTTTTTGCCTCTTTGGTCATTTCCCATCAGCTCAGCCCCATTTTCACCTTCCATTTGTGCCTTTTATTCTTAAAGTCTTTCCTCCCTCTGTTTTCTTCTTTCCTATTCTTCTGGATACACACACACATCTTTACCCAGCACATCAAAATAGACCCATCCATATCTTGCTCTGCCTAATTTTTTTTAGTGTTTCCCCTCCCCTGTCAGCACAACATCCATCTATTCTCCCTGTCTGTTGTTTACTCTTTCTTTCTGTCTTTTGAATTATCTATCCCCCTTCCTCCATCTTCCCTTGCCTCTGTTTTCCACTTTTTAATTTCCTTTTTCTTCCAGTCCTTTCCCCTCCGCTCCTTTCTATTTTCTCTCTCCCTCCCTTTTTTCCTGTAAACACTCTTGTCTTCCCTCCCTCCTCCCTCCTCCCTCATGCCGGGGGGTCCAAGGTTGGTGTATTTGTGCAGTGATGTTGGAGGCCTTAGTGATCACTCTCTAGGAGATGATTATGTGGTCAGGGCCCTGCAGCCTCCTCTCCTGCCCTGCACTGCTGGAGCTCTGCTCAGCTGCTGTGTGTCTCACTGCGTGCGTGTGTGTGTGTCTGTGTGTCTGTGTGTGTGCATGCAAGTGCACAACGTGTGATATAAGATCATTTGCTTGTTTGAGTATGCATATGTACATTTCTGCATTAATATAGGCTGCTTATAAATATGTATGCTGGACATCTCCCGCAGATTAAATCTTTAAAGAATGCACATTTCATGTATTTAAGGCATTTATTCCATAGTTAATAAATATGTGTGCATTATTTTTTGGTAAGTTTACAAATCCCAGGCATGTCTGAGTGTTAAAGTGTGTGTGTATGCGCAACTTCACTCCCTCTTTGTCCAAGTGCCGGCCACTCTCAAGCCGTCTGTCTGCAGAGGAGCTGAGTGAGAAGCAGTGATGTAAATAACACATAACTGTAGCACACACACAAGCTTTGTTTACTCCCTCTTACTGCTGTCTCTTTCTCCATCGTTTCTCTCCTTCTATGACCTCTCTCTGTTTTTCTCAATCTCTTCTCCAAAATGCTGGGCCCCACCCTGACAGCAGAAACACATGCCTGGAGCTCCAGGGGTTTCTTTTTGACTAGCTGCTATATTTTTTTGACCAACCCAGGCTGTCTGATTACTCCAGTGTAAATGCGAGAGGAGTGCTGGTCATGGTGTTCCACCCTGCCAAATCACTCTCCATCTTTCTCTGCTGGAGCGATGGCCTGCCTGCGCTCATCTCTCTCACCTATACCAGCACAAGTAGAGGTTAGGTTGGTTTGCGCTCAGGCGCCTCAGAGACAATCCAGCACGTTCATAAAATAAAATTGTGGACATGAAAGGCTCTTGATAAACGACAGACTATTTGGCTCTAATTGCAACCCTTTAAAATGTCTCAGTGATGATTTGAGCAAGCTTTCCACAGAAGTAAGCCAGATCAAAGTGAAGAGAGAAAGATTAAAACGCACTGACTTGCTGCGTCTTAACTGCATGTCTCCGACTTGTGACCCCACACGGCCTCCAGCTCAGAGAAAAACGGCTGATATTCTGCACCTTACAGCTAAATAAATCAAAGTCTCCACAGAAAGCTGTCTTATCACGAGTTACGCCGGTTCCTGGATCCTGTTGCAGTTAATCATCATCCCTCAACCTCAGCCTCATTATGGCTTTCGAGCTCTGAACAAACACGCAGGGATGGTAGTCGGGTAAAAAAGTGAGTCAGTCTTTGAAAGCAGCAACACGTTCTGTGTTTCTAAATACAGTGACCATATGAGTCAAAAGCCAAGACATTGACTGTTAATACACACATATGACAGTCAAACAGAGGGAGAGTGAAGCATCATGTGTGTGTCAGCGTGTGTGTGTGTGTGATAGAGATAAATGGGGTGAGATCAGAAGGGGCTATTAGGACGATGGAGGGGGGCTGAAAAGAAGAGCGAGGAGCTGGTGCTGGTCTGCCCGGCTTCCCCCCCTGAGCCGACACGGAGACGATGTTTAATCAGGCCTGTGAACCTACGAGACTGAGGTCACCCCGGCACACTCATTAGACCTGATGGGAGCACTGTAGCACGACAGATGAGTGCAATCTTTACTCCGTTCATCCATCTCTCAAAACACACACATATAATCACCTCGCACCCCTTCACACACACCTCCTTCTCTCTAGCTCCAAATGCCTTATCTCTTTCATCCTGTTATTTGTGTGTGTGTGCGCCCATCCAGGGACACAAGTATACTAACACACACACACTTCCTCTTTGTTGCTTTGGCTGACACACTGTATGTGAGTGATGGCTGGACAGGAGTCAGGGATCACCGGAAAGATGAGCCTTAAAGTTGATAAAGTGGACAAAAGGAAATGACTGTGATGGATGGCAGAGAACATATATGGACAAATAAACACCACGCTTTAAATGCACAGTTGGATTAGTCCAAAAGCTTCATTTGCCACAAGTCTCCCTTAAATGCATTCATAAAAATGAAACGTTTAATCACGGTGGTCTGCCCACCTGGAAATGACGATAACTCCTCACGGACCAAATAGGTCGGAGTCGGGGGAGTTGATAAGAGTTTGACAGGGATGTTTGCTGAAGCTAAGCACACACCTACAGTAAGAAGCAGAGATTTATTACCATGCAAATGACAACCCACAGTGCATGCCAAGGAGTTAATTACATGCCAACCTATCAGAGGAGTAACATGACAAAATAGATTTGGCATTGGCAGATTAGGAAAGAATCAGGGGGGGAAGAGGTGGGAGAGAAAATAGAGAAAAGAAAGGTGTTTGCATTGGTGCCGAGTCGACTGAGAATATTTCAATAACGGTCACAAACATTTACAGTTTGTCTGGACACACACAGCCACACAAAAATAAACATCAGACAGGTTATCCTGCAGCAATGATATTACACCTGGTATTACAAAGAAAGACAATAAGCATATTGTCTGTGTTTTATTGCCTTTACTTTATTTTACCAGCTGGAAATAACCAAACTTATTACAGCATTTCTTTTGCTGCATTTTTGTTATTGAAATGGGCAAAGATGAGAACTATCAATTTAATAAGACAGCATTAACACACTAAGTATATAACACAGAGTAACATTACACTGGCATCCCAAAAAGAAGAATTTCATTTATGTTGTGCAAAAGGAACAATACCGCTGTAAAAGAAAGAAGAAATACTTTATATTTTTCTTACGGGAAATGCAGAAAACATCCTATAAATCCTTTTTGTGACAGCCGTGTAAATATTTATGTTCACAAGCCAGACTGAGACTAACAGCAGAGGACATTGTGGCGGGGGGACTGGGAATGTAGTCGTACCTCTGCCCAGCACGTTAACTCAATATTCATCTTCCTCCCTCGCTCTACTTCTCCCAGTATCATCCCGCCTGCAGACCACACATGTATATTCATTACTGACCTCTGACTGCCTCAAGCGTAGAAGCCATGAGCCCTGCAGGCCGCTGTGATGGCACTACCATAAGTGCACAATGGCATCTTCATGAGAGGTTTTTGTATGTCGACAGAAATGAGAGGCCATGAATGCAGATGCTGGTGAGAGCTGTCTAGAACGGATGCTTGCATCTTTGTTTGCCTGGCTGTAGTTCTGCAAGCTCGCTTTGGGATTTGTTTCGGGAGGGAGTGAGGACACGGGAAAGGACATGACTGGGAAGGCTGCTGGGTATGCTGGGGGGAATATTCCAGTGGACAGTGCAGAGTAGTGGGTGGTGTCTCCTGGGTTCAAGAGAAAGTGGTAGTATCAAAGACACTTACTATTTTCCAGGCTTTAAAGGTTGGAATCCTTGAGGATAGGATAGAGGATTTGTTAGGATTAAAGGGATTATTCTCAAGCAGTTGTAAAAAAAAGTGGTAAATAGTGTAGATGTGAGTTGAAAAAGGAACTGGGAAATCTTTTTTTTAAATGCATATCTGTTGCATTAATAGTGCTTTATGTGAAAGGAGAGATAACTGAGCCTTTACGCTTAGCCAACTTTCATCACTGGCACTGATACTTGTCTGATGCATCAAGTTTAGGAATAGAAAGTCAACTCTAGGCTGAATTTCCATAGAAATTGGTATACATATTCATGGTCTCATTCTGTAATCTTTTTCCTCCATTAAGCAGCTTCATTGGATTGATGCTTTATTTTCATGATACTTTTTGCGTGATATATCCCCTGTGCTGACCCAGCAGTATCTTGTGGTGATGAAAGTATGAAACCAGTGTGAAAGTACAAAAAACAAAACAAACAAAAAAAACCCCACCCAGAATTCCTCTTGTGGCAGCTTGAAGCTTGCTTAAAGGGCCAAGGAGACCATATTGATTCCTGTGATAAAATGACATTTTTATAGCAGAACTGAACATGTTCACAGCTCATTCATTCATTCATTCATTCATTTTCTTAACCGCTTATCCTTTTTAGGGTCGTGGGTGGCTGGAGCCTATCCCAGCTGTCATTGGGCGAGAGGCGGGGTACACCCTGGACTGGTTGCCAGTCAATCCCAGGGCTGACACAGAGACAGACAACCATTCACTTACACACTCACACCTAGGGACAATTTAGAGTGTTCAATTAACCTGGTGAGCATGTTTTTGGACTGTGAGAGGAAGCCAGAGAACCCGGAGAGAACCCATGCATGCACAGGGAGAACATGCAAACTCTAAACAGAAAGGCCCACCAGCCGAGGTGGGGAATTGAACCGGTGACTTTCTTGCTGTGAGGCTGCCCCCATGTTCACAGCTAGGTGCAAAATGGATCAGGTCTGTGTTATCTATTTCTTCTTCAAACAATAGATACAACAAATAACAAATGGACAACGTCTCCCTGACATCACCCATCTGTTAATGAAAAGGATTTTTGAAGCAAATTGGCTGGTGAGGCCATATTGGTAATTGGTAAGGATTTGAGTCTCCGCAGTAATGGCTATAGGGCGCCTGACAGTCACGTGAGCTGAGCTGTGCCTCTGATTGGGCGATCTTCTAAACTGCCCAGTTAGAAAAAAAAATCACTCCTTGTACAGTGCGTGTGGTAAATATGTTTATTTCGGTTACAAAAAACAGCTTTTTTTGGCTTGGTGTGGATGGGACTTCCAGTACTTTTGAAGCCAGCCTCAAGCAGACACTTAAGAAACAGCAGGTTCTGGCACTTCTGCATTGACTCAGAATTTTAGACCGAAGGTTGCCGCTTGATTTTAACACATTGAACAAGGACTGATATTTTTTTATGGACTAATCTATATGACCTTGCATAATTTGGGGCGGGGCAGATTGATAGAAGGGTTATGTTAAGTCAACATTTCCACAGTCATCATTGGGTTTCGTCACACTGCTTCAGAATCCAATGAGTGACATCTCCGAGACTCCATCTATATTTTCTACAGTTAGTGGTGCACACTGGCTGCAGGTTAGCATTTGCCCAAATATCAGCCAGCTAGAAAACTCAATGAACAAAAAGAGTGTGGTATAATTTTTTCCTGAATTTTTTAATACTTCTGTGTATTTTATCCTTTAATGATAGAGCGTGACACTGAAGAGTGACGTGAAATGTGAGGAGTAGACAGTGAGCCAGACATGTAGCTAAGGGCTTTACGCCTCAACTGCTAGGCCCATGGCACCCAAGCATGGTAGCATTTTACATTTAAGTTCCATTGTCATTTAGTGTGAATATTAGCATCTTTTGATGCATGTAGCTCAAACCATAGCTGTTGTAGGTGTAGCCTATCTAAAAAGATCATTTTATCTGTAAAATCTTGCATCCATAACTGGTAGAACTTATTTTAAGTCGGGTATAAATTAGTAACACAAACTCTGAGTCATGACACTTATTGTTGCTGTAAAAGAATAAAAATGAGGAATTTGTTACAAGGCCAAGTGTGTGTGTGTCTGTGAGTGTGGTTTCTTCATTAAGATGAAAAGGATTGTGAAAACAATCCAGTGTGTTTTGTTAGTATTGGCATATTTTTTTGTGAGCTGTACATGTGTTTGTTTAAGTGTGTGGAGTTGTGTGTGGGAGATGAAAGGACTACACTGGCCGTTGGGAGACAGGGGGTCTAACGAGGATGTATGGCTGTTTCAGCATCCATCTGCAGACATTTTTCTACCGTCATTCACTCCTTCTGCCCCCCTCCCCAATAACACACCTCATTCCACCTCTCCCCACACAACACAGACACACACACACACACACACACACACACACACACACACACACACACACAAACACACACACTCAAACAACAATGCTCCTTTTGCCATTATGTCCACTATTACAGAACTCTCCCAGAGCTGACAAACTGGAGGCGTGCTCAGAATCCAAAGCTGCACTGGTCTCAGACTGGCCTTAACCTCTGTAATAGAGGTAAAATCTTTATCAGTTTCCTAAGCTGCAGGTGTTGAATTTCCAGGTTATTTAGATCCTCTTTGGTCTCAAATAATCACGCATTTATAGGGAAGGTTTTATCATCCTAGGTCTTTTTGCAGCAGATTTATAGGCTTGGGTTTGAAGCTTTATTCAAAGATACGAAATGTTTCAAAAGAAAAATAGTTACATTAGATGTCAGTCTGTGGTAGTGGCAGGAAGTGGACGCATGAATTGACACATTCTGTCAAAAAACTATTCACAATCATCAATATTTAAAGTAATTGTTGGACTGTTAAAAAGAAGTGCACAGAGAGCACTTATCACTGTAGAGTTATATCCTACCTCAAAACAGGGCATCCTTATTTTTGGATTAACTGGATTTTTCTTTCCACCCAAGTTTTTTAGTGCAGTAGTTATTAAATTTTTGACCATTTCAAGTCCTAAAATTAGGCTAAAAAAATGTTTTCTTGTCAAACTAACGTAATTTCCATATGTGTTGAGATTTTGCATGCAGAAGCAGGAATGTGAGGTCTGTATTTATCAAACTGCAGTTTTTGTGATGATTTCACTTGTTGGATTAACTCTGAATTGGAACAGCTTTATGCTAACACCCCCTCAATGTTCAGCATGCTTTTTTACAAGTGCCAGAATGTTTTGAATGGGCTGGATCTTTAAATATTTTCAAATCATCATGCTCACGCAGATTAAAATAAATCTGTGGATGCATTTTCTTCAGAGGTAGGCAGGAATAATGCTTGACAGTTGATCATGTTTTCTCATTTTACCCACTGAGTTAAATGAGAAAATTAGAGCGGATGGCAGAGTGTTTGAGTCATACATGTCAGTGGTTAAGCAGGTTCCTGTTGTTTTAAGACAAGCTTGGCAGCTCAGACTCTTGTAGATTTGCCCTCATTTAGTCAACTTTTTTCCAACACATCATGACTGTTTTAAATAAGCAAAACAAGTGACTATCTTATGAAATACATTTACATATAATTTCTGTTTTGCTTTTATGCATACACATAGTTCTTACACAGTAATTTAGCAGAAAACAGGAACTGCTCTGTTACTCTGCCAGCGAGTAGGAGTGATGACTTCACCCAGCATTGCAGCTATAGTTTCTTAATGTCAACCATATTTACCATAAAACACACTCTGAAATTTGTTCAATGCAATGTTTTTAAATTAAAGATCCAAACTGAACAAACAGTCCTGCAAAGTGTTAAGAATGTGATTAAATAATTGTTTTTTATTCTTATCTCAGTCTCCAGGATTTACCAGGTGTACCACCACACTGCATAAAGAGATTCAGCGAACTAAATCAGTTTGGTACCACAGAGCACAATGCACTGATGTATACGGCACAAGAAGGATACGCAATGCCACACCTGAATTCTTATTTTGAAGGGATTTTAAAAGCCCAAATGGTACTTGGAAAATAAAGAGGATTATCCCAAAGGTCTACCGTTGTTTACCTGTTCTTTAATATGGCTGAGGATATCCTCAAATTAAATTTCACAGTATGCTCCTAAACCTCAACTAATCCAGATATCGAGCAGAGGAGAGCATTTTTATTAAAACACTGGAGTTAGAAGACAGAGGTTGTCTGCTTCAGGTGGAAGGTAAAATTTGGCGTCATCCACATCAAACGACTTCAGAAACAATAAACAACAAGACAGGTTGATTTGCATTGGATGTACGAACAAGATCAGTCTCTGTTTTACTGTTCAGAAAGAGAAATGTGTTTCACCAAGTCCCCATCCTCTCATTACTCATAATAATACATGTTAGCGTATTTTATCAGCCAAAACAATGCAATCCGATTAAAAACAAATTATGACAAGATTGTTTGTTTGGAGGACTAAGACATTAGGGCAACATATTCAACTCAATTACTGTATGACTCGTCTGGATTAATGAACGGAGTTGTCGGACCAAATCTGTTAGTGTTTAAGATAAATAACTCACATGGGATTAATCTCTCATTCTAAGATTCTTCGACATGTAATGATCTTTTTGGCTAAAAAATATCATTATTCTTAATTAGATTTAGGAAAAGTCTCAATTTCAAATATGCAAAAAATCTGAGTGATCATGTGACACTGGGAGATAATCTGTAATCTGCATGTATGTTGTCTCTCCCTACATAGTTTTGATGCATCAATCGTAGTTTCATTGCAGCAGATGTTGTGCATTTATCCTCTTAAGCCCAATTTACTGTTTACTCAGTTAAGCCTTTAACTTGGTGATGTCATTGCTACCAGTGGGCATACAGGAGTGTGGTGTGTGTGCGTCAGCCTCTTCCTGCCTCAACAACTCTTTTGTCTTTTCTTCAATTCCTTATTTCCATGACGTCAAATCCACCTTTCCCAGTCTGTCAGCTTGCCTACACTCAAATCCTGACTTCTCTTTTCTCCCTTTTCTCCTTGAGCAACCTCCGTCTTTGATCCAGAGAGTTGAGAAAACGTAGACAGGAGAATAATAGCACTTCTGGTCTTTGAGCTGATATCAACGTGGATAAGCAGCATGCCCTGCCTGGTGTTACAACTTTCACCTGGCTTCCTATTATGCTTTCATCTCTTCTCCTCTTCACTTTCTTCTCTTCCATCTCCACATGCAGCGGACAGGTAGATTCATTTCTCTCCGATGGCTCTATCGAAACCTGGCTTGGTATCAGAGGGCAGAACACAAACAATAGCTAAAAGCTTTCCTGAACTCTTCCAAAGGTGCCACGTTGAATCAAACTGGAGCAGCGTGCAAGTGAAACACCCCGGACGATAATGTAATATTTGTCGCATGCAGTTCATGCATTCACACAGACTTTTTCCTGCACAACACAGACGCACGCACACAGAAACACACAGCCTCTCAAGCCCCTAAGCTTCTTGCGCCCCTGATGGGAGACAGTGCCTTGCTGGTAGTGGTGATAAAGCATTTCCAGGCTGTTCTGCCCAGCCCTAACCTCCTGCCTGCGTCTCTTCCTGTTCCACAAACCCAAGCCCCTGCTGGTTAAACCTATCGATCCCCACAGCTACACCCAAGACAAAGCTTCTCTTTTCCCTGCTCTCTCTCTGAGTCAGAGACAAAGCTAAATTTTCTGCCATGTTTAGTCTCTCCAGTGTGTCAGCAATGTGGAAAGATTTGTGTTTGGTTGTCTGCATGGGGATGTGTTTTGTGTCTTATGTGGATCATCAGTACTGGTCCAAGATATTTTTTCCCCAATTGCATGTTCCCTTGAATACTTGTGTGTATGAAAAGTGTGCCTCAGTTTATGACTATTGGCCAGGGCCATGTCCATGGCTTCAATGTCAGATTGCAATTAAAGGGGGGCGCTGTGTTAAAATGACACTTGAGGTCCTGGGAGCTCAGCTGGCTGGACCCATTTCTGTTTGAGTGGCCACTGACGACTCTCAATCCTCTCAACCAATTATCTGAGCGCTCATCCATGCACAGCAGGACCACTTTCATCCCTTGGCCAATCAGGAAGTAAGAAAGTGCCTGAGGTTACAAGGTTGACAACTGAGTGTCCCAACACTTAAGCCCCATTCCCACCAAGCAGTCCAGTTTAGATCAGTACGGTTTGGTATGGGTTGGTTTGGTTAAGCTTGGTCCTGTTTGCGTTTCCACAGCAAATTGTGCCCCCTCGTGGTAGGCGGCATGTAGCAGCACGACACAGTGTACCCTGCTAATAAATCCTACAAAGAAGAAAAAAACACTACACACAAACAAAGAGCAAAGATTGAAGACATCCAGCATTTTGTCCTCTTTGTGATTGGCATATGGCTCTTTGATACAAAGTGCGATCAAGTTTTGTTTCAGAGAAGATTGAGTGCCGCCAGGAGAAATGCAACCCCTGTCGCACAGTGAGTGACAATTCTTTTGACCAATCAACAGTCTGCAGTGTTGTAGCTCCACTCTCCGAGATCAGATCTGTTCAGTCTCGAACCCCTACAGAAGGATGCCAAAAAGTGGGACGGCTCTAGGTTATTTGGGGATCTGTCCCGGGATTAGTCTGTGGAAACGCAGTAAAATGTGTGCAGTGCTGAGACGGACCGAACTGCTCTGCTTGGTGGAAACAGGGCTAAAGTCAAGACGATCAGTAAAAGTACATTGAAACAGTTTGTGCTCTAGTAAAACTTGGTTGATTGAAGTAGTGTTGGTACACTGGCTCATGTCTGTCCACACCATAGCAGTATGTGGTTTTGAACACATCAGTAACTTTACTTTAATTGATTCCAGCTATGAAGACTGGAACAGAAGAACACAGCAAAGAACCCATGACTAGCTGTCGGATCCATGTGAGGTTTCCACACACCCATTTAACAGAACACACCCACTCACATGTCCAGTGCATGTGAGTAGCATTCACATGTACACTACACTGTCATGCAAATCCTGAAACACTGAGAGGTTATTTCCACATTATATCTGGGGCATCCATTTTATTGGAGGTCTGGAATTAAAACTTCATCCAGTGGCGAAGAGGGTTCTGTGAGTGGCAATAATTGAGGGAATATTGCCTGTCTCGAAGAGTGAACCACGCTTTTACGTGAGGGCCCAGAAAGTCATTTCATTTTTCTGCCCATTACTTTTTCCCTTTTTTTTTTCTTCGTCTACTTCTTTTTTTTTTTATCCCTTTTTTTGAATCAAAGTGATGTTGAGTCGGTGCTTTGAGACCAGTGGGGATAGAGATGGAACATGTGTAGCGGTGGGGCAGAAGAGGGAGGAAAAAGGGGAGTGGGGAAAAGCATGCAGAGATGAGTAGGACTGATGTGACCGAGGGAATTACCTGAAAGAAAGACGAGGGAGGAGGAGGGGAGGGGGACGTTGATGGGAGTGAGCGGGTGCCAGCATCAGAAAGATGGGGTGAGTGATATATATGTCAGAGTTTTGAGTGTGTGTGTGTGTGTGTGTGTGTGTGTGTGTGTGTGTGTCTGTGGCACTCTCTCCATTTCATGCCCCACCCTGCTCTCGCCACTCTTTACCCATCCACTTTCACCCCTTCCTCTGCCCTCCTCTTCCTCCCCCACTGTTTACGCTGACAGTAATTTGACAGGCCGGGGGTTGACAGACTTGAAGCCGGCAGGGTAAGCGATTGTCAGGCCCGGCGTTGTCGGGCAGCTGCTGACTGGCTGAGGAGCTGGCAGTGAGATCGGGGAAGAGCTGCGACCGGCCAGGGGGATTGATGGGGAGGCGAGGGAGAGCTGTCGCTGCGGTGATGCGATGGAGTGGGGTAGACGGCCCTTGAGAGGCCCAGAGGGGGGTTGAGGGGTGGGAGGAGTGTTTTTGCAGTGCAACCTCAGCTCAGCCCGAGACGTGCCACCTCTTTGATTACTACCCTGTGGTCTCATACAGACAGGAGCGAGACACCCCTTATACATTGGCCTTCACGCTGTTACTTTTCCCATCTGTCATCAAACTGCTCAAGCAATGGGGCAGTAACGGATGTTTACTTATTTTTATTTTGTCTTTGTACAGTTGACCACATATTTGAGCCTTACCAGATTGAAGAGATACCATCCATCCAAGCAGAACAACTGACAACCTGACCATGAAAATACAAAATGAGAAAGTGAATCGTTTTAAGGAGTGATGCGGGCTTGTGTCAGCGCAGCCCTCTTAGTCACCCTGGTTCTAGTCTGTCTTGAGAACAAATAAATCAATTAAAATGGAAAAATGAAACAAAAATGATGGAGGAAAATACAAAAAGAGAAAAACATCAGCACTTTGATAGAGTTCAAAGGCAAAGCTAGAAGTGAAAACAATGTGCCAGCTGGACTTGATGCTGGGGAGTACCCCGAAGGGTTCACACATACTTATGTAACCCGTTGAGAGATAGCCAGGTGGGCACACACACATAAACGCACGCACATATAAACACACACACACATACATAAAGGGCGCAGTGGATAGCCAGTGTGGGGTCCAAGCGTTACTCATCCAGACTCACACTAGGACCGTACACAGGGAAGCAGATGCCAACCTGGCTTGACTTCATGAGCGGACAAACAATCTAAACACACACATGCTTCCACACATATTGCATACACAAACAAGCAACAACAAACACACATGCAAGTACACACACTCTGGCACTCTTGGCAACCTCAGGAACCCAGAGGAAATCAGCATTACTTAGGATTAAAACAAAGGGGCCTGAAGCTTTGACGTGACATGCATGTTCTCCTCCATCCTAATCTCTTTTCTTTCTCTGGCAGTCAAATCTCTGCCTCATTCTCAACCTGCATAATGCTGCTGTGGATGAGGCAAGGAAGGTCCTAAACTTGTTTTGCTGTTGATGTCAGTTTATTTGTAAAACTGTGCCACAAGGTCTAATCAGGATTCAAAGGTTTCCGGGTCATCACTCAGCGCTTAACTATGTAAGCTTTAACTTCCAATGAGAAAAAGAAAAACTACCAAACACACAGTTACGCGATTTTTATTCGCCATCAGCAATAACCCAGTACTGATGTACCTGCGGACACATCAGAGGGGTTTATGGGATCTTTATTTCTGATTGCACCCTTGTGAGCTGACAACGGCATAAATCTCAGCGGCGCTTTAAGCAGCAGCATATGCAGCTATGAAATGCTCAGGGAGGTAGTTACAGTGAGGAAGAGGGAGAGGAAAAATTCTCCCTTACATCAGTTTGGCCTACATGCTTCTCCGGAGAGTCTCTCTCAGCTTCGACGGTGCAGAAAATGTACTACACAAAGTGTTGTTGAATTGCATTTAATGATTTAATACTGCTGTTGATAAAATGAACGGATTAAGAGCAGTTACATAACCGAATACTTTGAATGGAATCATTAAATGGTTCAATGAGCTTATCCAAAGTTTTGGGTACATGTTTTTTGGAAACTGCTATTTGCTAACTACAAAGGAGTTGTTGGCTTCTCTTTCCAGATTCTTCAATAGAAAGGGTCTGAATTTTAGTGTGTGAAAAGTTCTGCTCTTAATGTTTGATAAGTTCTGACTCACCATGTATCAACAGCCCATGTTGTTTGCAGGAGAGAGTCTGTGTGGAGAATGAAAGCAGGTGCAACACAATCCAATAAGGGTGATTTATTTATCCTCATAAACAGATATCTGGATGCAAGTACAGATAACTATCCACTTTGGATCAAACATTTTTAATTTGTGTGACAAATCTGCCTGATGCGGGGTCTTGTAAGGAAATGAGCGCTCAGATTACCAGACTTCTTGAAACGCATCAGAAAATATCATCCTAGTCTCCTTAACACAAAAAAATATGTTCTTCTTACATATTTTCATTCAGGCAACTAATTACAAAGCTGTTGCTTTCTGAGTTTGGTTCATTTTGCTGTTTTATGTCTCAGAAAGTATTATAAGATCATCAGATAATAGAAGACTAGTTCTGAGATAGGATGCTCAGAGATAAAACGTGTCAAAATGTGTGTTTTTGTTGCTAGAAAAACAAAAGAAGAGACACAAAAGCTCTCCTGATATGATATAAAAACATTGTGATAAGATCTTTTATGTAAAATAATCTTCCTTTTTTGTTTCAGGAATATTCAGTGACTAAACATGATGAATATGTAAGAGTGAATTTGTTAGAAAAAAAAACAGGATGAGGGATTTCTCTTCCCTTTGCGGTTGTGACAGAATAGCTGTGGTGATTACAGCGTGATTAATGACTTGCTAGAGAAGACACTCATTGCAGCTACAGACTGATGCTAGTCAACACCATCATCACTTTGGCTTGTCCCAACCTGCACCTGCTGCTCCCTTACTAAATAGAGCTGGAGCCTATTCCCATCCCTGTCTCTTAATCAACTCTGAAACATCAAGTAAGGCTAACTCGTTCTGGCAGAGGTGCTAGAGCCCCATGTTAACATCCTCCCTAGCACTCATTTGAGGCCTCTTTTCTCCCCTTTTTCTTTTGTTTAAAGATGGAATGTGTTTTAAACGGTAAGCCCTCCAAGGACTGTATTGGAAAGTTGTGCAAAATGTGTCCCACAAAAGGTGGAAAAAGAGAAAAAATAAAACACATTTTAAATCGTGGAAAACTGTGATTATGAGCTTGGATCGAAGCTGGTCCTCCTGGTCTAGGTAGCTATATATTTAATGAGGGACTTGGAGACTTGATTACACAGAAAATGGTGTTTCCATTAATTAATAATTAAATCTCATCTTCTCCTCTGTGTTCCTGCTCATCTATCGGACGATCTCTTCTCGCTGGGGTGTTTCTTTAACGAGGACTTTTCTGTAATGGCCCCTTAACGAGGAGTGAGCCTCCCTGCCTGGCCCAGCATCTGTGCTCTGCCTTGCCGGGGTAGATTACGGCGCGCTCCAGCCAAAGTGCCCATCACCACTCCCTTGCAGCCTGTTACTCCATCCCTAATCCAGCCTGCCGAGATGCTGCACTTTCTCGGCTCTCAGGCCATATGCTCACACAAAGATCAACTGAGATGGGAGGGTGAAGAGGCACAGCTTGAACTTGCTGCTTTTTCTGACTCAGGGTGAGAGCTATTCCAAAGTGAGGGAGCTCTTTTCTCCCTAACTCTTTCAGTGAAGGAAGGCGACGGCGGTAATTCACGGCAGCAGATGGAGACGTCAACTCTTATTGTTCTCCTGTGCAAAGTCTGAACAGGACTGGTAAACCGCAGTCGCTAATCACAGCACTGCACATGCTCCCAAGTTGATCAGGTGATTACTGGGGATATGGAAATGTCTGACATTATGGATCCCGCATGCTGGGACACCAGACTGGGCTAGGGGAAGCAAGGCTGCTCTGGGGGCCCAGCATAACCTGGATGCAGTGCCTGATCCTATGCAGGGCAGCGGGAGAGGCTGCCAGGGACCCACCAGTGAGTTCTGACCTTTCCATAGCCTCCAGCTGATCTGGTTTCCTGGTGAGGAGTGCAGGTCTTGGAGGAGGAACAGAGGAGGGTAGGTACAGGCTCTTTGGAACAAACCCTTCAACTAAAGCAAGTGTACAATGTAGAGTTAGCATCAGTTGCGGGGTAAAAAAGCATTTATGTTCAAATAACAGCTATGGAAAAGTCGTGTATTCCTTGAAAATGTAGTGATTAAAGTTTAAGAGATAAGTCTGACAGTCTCTTGAATTATTTCACTGTCACAAACTGCAGAGGAAAGACCAAAACTAACAAAAAAGGCATAACGTTTGTTCTGACCTTCCTACTCTCACTCGGCCTGTGGCTCTCAGCCCAGAAACCGTTCATTCTGATTGATGAAGTTTTTTCTCTAAAAGCAGATCACAAATCTATAGTTTAAATATGAAGAAAATGCTTATGTGGGTGCTGTAGTGGTCATAAAAGGTTACTTGTGGTGTTTATGATGCCAGAGGTTAGCCATAAAGGACTTTTGTTAAAGACTTCTTTTTACGTGCTTTGAGTCTGAGAAGCAGTTTGAGTGGCGAGAATATGTTTGAGGTGAATTTTTGTTCAAGCTCTTTTGCTGTTGAGTTCCTGTGCTTTTATTTTTTGTTTGCACCTCTGTCTGTCAAAGCACTTTGTCAATGTTTATTTTTAAAAGGTGCCATGTAAATAAAGTTATTATTGTTAATAGAGTCTGAAGGCAAACTGCTGGCTGTAGCTGCATGCAGATGGTGGTTCATATTATTTGACTAAGGCTAATTTATTGTTAGACCCTCACCAACAGGCTCCAGTGTTGGTGGTTCTGTTTTCTTTGCTGTATTTAAGATTGTTGTTCTGTGTCTAGCAGCTAAGTGCAACTAAAGCTTGGGGAAAAAAACTACAAATGCAGTCCAAAACTCTTCCTATAGAAACGCTGAGACTGGCACCAACAGATTCTGCATTTTGATGAAGATGTTAGAGAGACAGTTATGGATTAATAAACATATTGGGTTTAATGCTGGGATTTTACGCTCAATAAATACATTTTTTTTTGGTATTACAAAACCGTTTTAACAGCAGCTCAGTAGTTGATAAATTCTGTGTTTGTGTTTTGTTTTTTCTTAAATAAGCATGAACTCACAGGTTTAGCAGTCAAGTATTCATTTTAATTGTTGGTAGAGAGAACTTTTAATCCTCATTCTTCAGTCTTCAAAGTTCTTGTAAGTAGTTTTTATCTGGTTACAATAGAAGCTAAAATGTACATTGTTACCCCTTTATGACCCATGACAGCAAAGGAGACCATCAGTGAATAGATCAGTCGTTTCTGTATTATCTAAATGCCTAAAACTGCTACCAGAGGTTGGTGTCAGCTGTTATTGGGTGAAAAGTTTTGATTAGAAAACGTAAGTTACACATGACACAGGGGTTTGTCCAATTGAGCATCAAAATCAACACAAACTGATTTTTTTTTTTTCACAAAAAAAAGGAACCATTTTATCGTCATAATGGAGAGAAGTCAACAGGTCTTGAAATTCATACACAGCTTTTCAACAAATAAAATTTGTTCTCCAAGTCAAATTTTATTTTTTTCTGCAAAGCTGGGGCAACAATTTCATCTGAGGTTACTTTGATTCAGTTTATGTTTGGCATCCTCACCTTACTCCAAGGGGACAAAGTTTGAGTAGCCAGCACAGCCTATTAGCTCTTGTGGTTCTCTATTTGTTTGTCTCTAAATAACCAGGACGCCCTGACTGGGGGGTCAGCACTGGGAATGCAGGCGGTGTCGGCTTCCATTATAGCTCTCATCTCCTTTGCAGCACAACCACTCAGGTAACCTGTGCCTGTATCCTTCTGAGGGAGAAATTCTCCTTTCTTTGTCTCTATCATTACATCCCTCTTCCATCGAGTCCCTCACTTTACTCTTTCTGATGTTTTTCCGTCTCTCTTTTATCTCAGCCTGCTCATCAAGTCGTGTTGAGATGAAGAAATCCTCAGATGATTGCAGCACTTGCATTGGAGGAGAGCATTCAAAAGTATGTGCGTAGGGGGGAGGGGAGGGATACGTGGAGCGGTTTAAAGATTGAAAGGTCAGGATGGTAAATTGCCTCTCTGTACATGAGTCTCACTAGTCCTCTGACTATAATGTGTAGGATTAATCCTTTCTACTGCCCTTTGTGCTCACAGTGAGCGAGAGACTGTAATATGTGAGCGGCTGATTTTTTGGAACTTTCTGTGGATGTTTTCCCTCCCTCTTAAGAGCCCTTTGAAAGAGTAGGCTTTTGAAAACTGAAGCAAAGGGAGATACTACTTTGTAAAGGGGGAAAAAGGTGCAACGGAAGCCTGAATTTATGTTGTGTTTGATTCTTATATAAGTGAAAACTTCAGGATGAAAATATGGATTTATTTTTTATTTGAATACCCAGAACGTATCCATACATATGGATGGGTCTGTCTATTCTGCAGATGCTCTTGCATATGTTTTTTTCTCTTCTTCTCTCCCTCTCACTTTTCAGTGAACGGCCAGGCTGATATCTGTGGTGGGCTTCATTTTCATATAATTGAATCGAGGCTCTTCCCACTGCGAGGCAGGATTTGGTTAAGCTGAAAGTCCTTCTTGACTGCTGTTACCTCTGTGCAGATTCGGTTACAGCTGTTACCACGGCAGCAGCCTGCCAGGGCCTGTCTCGGCGGATACCTCCCCTAATTACTGTGTTTATTGGAAATTAAAGATATACCAGCTAATGAAACGCGGCAAACATTACCGCCAATGCAATGTCATTAATTCTAGCCTGGCTCCCATCTCCCATGTGAGGCAGAGGCGGAAAAGAGGTGCCGCATATTAGCATAAATATGAATTTTAGTCAGCTGGAAAGCACTTGAATGAAGAAAAAAATAATGAAAAAGGTGTGTTTTCATTTCCCTCTTTATTTTCAGGATGGGGATAAATAAATAGATGATGGTGGACTGGGCACAGGAAAGGCGGAGGACGTAGATACCATTGTGAGCTTCTTTTCGTATATGGCCCCTGACTTGTCTGGATGTCTGGTGGATGTGGGCTATACAGCACAGACCTCTTATTCTCTGTTGTTTTCCACCACCAGTTGTGCCCCAAACTCCATTTTCTATAGTAATGTCAAAGGCAGGAAGGAACACAGAGTGAGGAGGCTGTATGGTAAAAGAAACATAAGCTAAGTTAATAGCACTCAAGCTAGTGTTAATAAAGCCCTTCACTTATGCTGAATGTCATTCATTTGTTGATTTCTATGATTTTAAATTTTAGATTTTGCGCTCTAAACTCGCTTAGGTAATAATAATAATATACAAATTTGGTGAGAATTTTTTAAGTTATAGGGAGTGGGAAATGACATGTGGGAAACAGGCCACAAGCTGGACTCCCGACTTCCGGCAAACCCCACGGCGCCCTACCTAGACCTCTACGACATCTGCTTTCCAATTTGGTGAGGGTTTGAAATTGAAAAAAAAAAGAAAAGAAAAAACTTTTGAGTTTACTTAAGAATTGTAATCAAAATAAGGATGAAGCCTTCTGTAACTGTAGCAAAGTACCATAGAAACGTGAATAATGTCTCCCTTTATACTAAGTAACAAATAAAAATAATAAACTGCTAGAAATAAAGTAGAAAGTCAAAAAGTCTCTGCGGAGAGGGCAAGGGTATTGACTCTGCCCCAGAAAGTGCACTCGCGGCAGTGTGCATGGGCCAGGCACATTTAACCCTAAAACTGCCCTTGGTGGCTGTGCCAGTGGTGTGTGAATGGGATTGGTTAAAAGTGATGGAGCCTCTGCCATCAGTGTATGAATGTGGTGTAGAAGAGTCTATGTGACACAGACAGAACCAAGATGTTTCAGAGCAGGAGAATGATTGCATCTATTTTCATTGCAATTTGTGTTGCACCGGAAACCATCTTATAGCGCAAGAAAGTGTCCTCATTGAGCTGAAGTATCTCCGTCTTATGCACTATCATGCTTATTACCTTCTTGTCCCTGTTTTAATTCCCTGCCTGTGTCCTTTACGACACTACTTTAGTGGTTTATCCAATTGAGCTGATGTGTCTGTGGCTTGGTGTGACTCAGCTATTGACCACCTGGGCCAATGCAGTGCATCTTCTCTGATTTGGAGTCATTAGGCTGCTATCTGCATTAAGAAAGACCTGTTTCCTTTTTTTCTTTTTTTGTTTAGCACTATATCATTAGGGTGGAGATAAAGTAAAAGAAAAATATATCAGAAAGTAATGTACAATTATTTAAGCCCTGTTTTAAATTGGCGTTATGGACATGATATTTTCTGCAGTCAAGTCAGGAAATACTGTGTTCAGAAACAGCTGTTCAGAGCATTTAGCTTTTTTGGGCTGATTAGTTTTTAAGCTTGCAGCTTTGATCCCAGTTATTTAGAAATGACAGGATTTTCAGTTTGAACTCGTCCATCCATTTTCGGTAAAACATGTCAATTCATAGGTCTGCTCTGAAATAAAAAATAGTTCAGATGTTGATTTTGTAGACACCCATACACACTTTGGGAGTGTTAGGTATAAGAACATAGCAGCACACCGACAAGATGGTGCACTTTGCTCTCTGGTGTAGATGTGTACATGAAAACAGCCTTGGTGCGCCCCCTTCTACGTCTTTCCTCCTTAGGCTGCTTCATTTTCCTTTGCCCTCTCTCCCATATTCATTTGCCTGGTGCTACAAAGAGAAAAGAGATAATCCAGGTACGTGCCAGACAAGCATCAAAGATGAGAGAAGAAAAGAAAAGAGAAGTGTTTTTCACTTTCCTTTTTTTTTTTTTTACCTTTCTTTCCTGTACTTCCCTAGAGAGCAGGGCTGCTGGTGTGTCATTCAGAGTGGACACAGGAACTCTGGGGACTCACTCCTCACTTCCAGGGAAAACTTGTGAAGAACTATTTTATTAGTCCCATGGAGATCCCTTTCCTTTTTCTACTGCCTTTGTTTATATTTTTAAAACATGTAGATGGCAGTATAAAGAGAGAAGATCAGAGGACATGAGAGACAAAGATGTGGGATCCGTTTGTTCTGTGAGGATACCATCTCCACGTGGAGAGTTCAAGGATATGCATCAGAGGCAGTTTCATAGTTCTCTTTGTTGTCTGTTTGACGCTTCCCAGCTAATTACAATCCCCTTGGAAAGTTTGAGTCTCTCTGCGCCTTTAAACAGTAAACACCACTCTCCTGTCGGTTCAGAACTGTAAGCTAGCCTCCCCACAGTGGCTTGGGGGTGCTTCCTTTCCTTTCAGTTTTGTCCTACACACATTTCCTTGTGTGCAGATGTCCTCTGCACACCTTGGAGCGGCGCTGTAATATGATTAACGCAGAAGTCGTCCCAGCAGTGGCCCGTGCTCCTGAGCACTGCGCCTGCCCTTTGGACTGTCTACAGCTGCGGTGATGAAACCAAACACATTTATCAGCCGTGCTTATATTAAACTGCACCAATTTCATCATCCCACTGCAAGGCACCGCACCCCTGAAAAAATAAAAATAATAACAGTGAAATCCAATTTGATAAAGCAATAATTGGATTTACAAACATCTGAGGAGAGATGTGATCCCAGATTATTTATTTAATGAAGTCTTGTGATATTGGCTATATGTAAATTGTTAACCATGGGAAGTGTTTTTAATAAATCCCCTGACACATTTATAGGCAGCCAAGAAAGGAATACGTTGTTAGTGTGTCGTGTGGGGCCTCTTGCGTGGATTGTCAGTGATGTGGCGTGTACTGATTGATGGTTATGGAGGATGACCTGTGGAAAAGATGCATGTAAGGGGGCAGACAACAACGCATGTTTAAACGCTCAAGGTAAAACATCCTATGAATGAAAGCTCTTGCTAGATAAATGGGCTTGTCATGTCATCTATCTTCTTCACTTCTCCACTGTTTAATCCCTCATTCCCACACGAGGAGCCGGGGTTGCTCCTTTATTCCTCCAACTCAACACCCGATGAAACTTGTCCCCAGTGACTGAAGCCTCCTCACAGAATTTGATTAAAGCCATTCTGCTACAGGACAGCCAGCATTATAAGGGCTGTGGACTGTATGGGGGCTTCAGAGCAGTATATATGAATAGCCTACATGTCAGAGAACATAGAGACCCCCTGCTGTTCGTCTTGGAAGACTGGCCTTGGGGGACTTCTTCTCACACATCCTTGATGGCATGCTGACTTGGAGCTCCTAGCTCGTCAAAGATCTCTAAAGTGAAATTTTAATGAGCTACAATATGTATGACCCCCTGGTGTCATTTTTTCATGTGACTTTTAAAAGTAGATGCCTACGGATGCTGTCGTTAAAAGGGATTAATTGTTTAGAAACATTGACCTCTGTGTAAAAGGCAAGAGAGGAGCAGAGTTCTCCCGCTGTCCCCTAATCTCCCAGCAGGACGAGGATGATGGACAGACAGACAGACAGACATCCATCCATTCCCTCCCCTTGCTGTGGTAACCTCCCTGCCATCCTCTCAGGCTATATTGGCAGTGTGACCTATTTTTATCAACACGTCCCCATCCCACCTCCAGGCCAGATGCGGCACAGCTCTGAGCGACGTGGAAGGAAGATCTGCTGTTTACCAAAGCCTCTGTCCCCTCTACGTCTTCAGTAGAGGTCGACACTGCATGGGCTATCTCCCTGTTACACACACACACACACACACACACACACACACACACACACACACACACACACGCACCAAGGCCTCTTTTACAATACAAACACATACACATACTGAATATATATCCCTGCATTGAAGCTGTTTATGTAATATCTTTTTACATCTGCCAAGGAGGTTATGTTTTTGGGAGAGTTTGTCTGTTTGTTTGTCTGTGAACATAACTCAAAAAAGTAGCAAACAGATCTTGATGAAATGTTCAGAAATTGTTCAAAATGGGATAAGAGAGAAGTGATGAAATTTTGGAGGTGATCAGGAACACAGTCTAGATTCAGGATTACTTTAAAGGATTCTTTATCATTGTGAGATAGGGACATTTTCACCATATGTGTATATAACTCCACGATAAATGGTCGGATTGCTTTGCAAAACAATACAAGACAAGGTCTGACAGATGTAAAAGTATGAGCCAGATCCTAGCAATATTCTGGATGCAAAGATCTGGATTAAAAAAATGTACTGGGTCATCATAATTTTCAACACTGTCAGGGAACAAAGTATCGTGCAACTAACACCAAATTCTAGCAGACAGTCTGCTGAAAGGGAGTATAACATTAAAGTAGGACTAAAGTGTTGCGTGACAATCACAATATGTTTGGCAAAGGTCTGCACTCTCTGAGTACTTTTTTAGTTTATGTCTCCAATTCTCATTTTTGTGTTGTGATTTTCAGTCTCAGCCTATTTATTTTCAAATGTACAGTGACGTAAAAGCTCAAGCAGGTAAAAATAAGAAAATCATTTGAAAGTATCAGCTCCATACAACTCAGCTTCATTATATTGTGTAACTGTATTTGCATCACAACTGTTGTGTGTTCAGAATGAGATGGTCAGTTATTTTTCTCTTCGTATTTTAAGGCTTTTGACTGCAAAATCAGTAACTTTGTGCCCGCATGATATAAAGGAATCGACCCATTAAAAAAAGCCCTCCCATCCTTTATTCAGGAAAGTCAAGTGATTGCTTGCTCTTGCCTAACTTATTCATATATTCCCAACAGATCTTGTTAATATCTGGTTCCTCATTCCCCACTTTGTAAAAGATTTGTAAGTTTAACTCTTCAATGCACAAGAAAGTCTAAAGAAAATGAAGAAAAATATTTGGATCCAGGAATATATGTTAGGGTTTTGGTTTTTTTTTGTTCTCTTGATTTTCTCCCAAGAGAACAGAGCCCGGTGCCGTGGTCCGGTGTCTCAGCGCTGAGACAGACGCCAGCTCGCAGACAGGCAAAAGGATGAGTCTCACTTTGTTAACAGTCCCTGGCTACAGCACAGCCTTTGTCGCCTGCTTTTTGGGGGGGTGATTTTTCAGCCTCCAGGTGTTTACCTGCAGGATACACATCCCTCCTGAGAAACACATCAGTGTCACACACTAGCTGTGGGCAGGCACATCGCTCAGTGCTGTGAGCGAGCGAGTAAGTGAGACAGCGAGGGTGGGGCCGGTGATGGCAAACAAACAGAGAATTGAGGGCAGCGCTGCTTTGTGTGCAGCCCTGCTGGAGCTCAGACTCATTAGGTATGAAGCCATCTCGGAGCAGGCATCTGTATCCTGCGAGAGATCCCACCAGAGACTGCACTGAGAGAGCCATCAGATCTTCTCCAGCAGGCCCCTTTGAACACAAACTAGCAGCCCCCCTCCTTTCTTTCCTTCATTCCAGCTCCCATCTAAACACAGAGACAGGATGGAAATTTAATGAGAATACTGTGCTGCTTAAGCCCACTGCAGCTGCTGCGTGGAGCACGAATAGAAATGTTTTGTTCACTTATTTTGCCCTCCGTGTGCAGGCTGTGGGGTGAAAGTTGCAAATGGAAAGGGGGAATAATAGATGAGTATCTGCTTGCATCTGATGAAAGGTCTAAGTGATACAAATGTGTCCCATTTCTGTGATCCATCCAGCCCCGTGTCATCTCGGTGATTTGTGGGAAAGGTCGTGCAAGAAATGACTTTGGCTGGGGAGGCGAATCCCCTGTTTATGTTTGTTGTGCTTGGTGCGGTGGCCTGCAGAGCGATGGGCTGGGGAGATGGGCGTCTGGTGCAGGTGGTGTTTTTGGAGGATAGGGCTGATATATCATTTGCCAAGGTCGTACTCAATTAGGCTATTTGTTGAGCATAGCTGCATGAGGTTGGTTTAATCAACCGAGGAATGGAGACAACAACGACAAAAGAGGAAATAAATTAGGCATGGCCAGGCCACACTCTCAGGCATGCAGCAGCATGCGGGAGAAATGCTCCATTTAGCTGGCCATCTCCTATCCCCGAGAACCCACTGTCTCCAAGCTCACACTAACCCACACACGTACCACACACCCTTTCCCACAACTTTCATTTCTTCTGTGACTTTCTACAATTGAAACAACCTTTTTGAATCACGACAGGATGCAAACAAAAGGTCAATTATGCCAGATGGGCACAATTAGTAGATGGATTAAGAAAACAAGTTTGGGGAGAAAAGTGGGAGGGACTCTAGCTGTAAGGTGTGGCATACATCAAACAATGTGGCACTGCCATGACAAAGAAACAACATTTGTTTACGCTGATTAATCCAAAACCTTGAGGGGTGCTGGAGCACCTGTGTATGTGTGCATAGCCCTGGAGGAGAGGAGTCAGACTGTGTTAATGGTGGAGCAATCAGCGGCCATTCAGGTTAATGGGCTTTCAGCAAGTCGGCCCTGGCTAATGTGTGATTTGGAGGGTCAGCCCATAGCTCAGCGGCAAACACCAGTCACATTCAGCCTCACCACACGCTGCCAATGCAGACGTTAGTTTCCCCACCACCCTCGGGCTCCTCTGCTGCTTATGACAGTAAATATTTGATTAAATAAATGAAGGTTGATTAGCTCTCAAAGGCCTGGCCATGCTCTGTTGTGCTCAGGTGCGGACGGCTTTGGTTTCAGTTTCTTACCAAGGGACTGTCTCTAAATTACCAGACGTCTACATTGTCATCTGTTCAGGCTGTAAACTAAGTTAAGGGGTGAATTGGAGAATTTGTGGGCGATGCCAGATGATTAATTTGATTTCAAATAAACTCCACGGATAACGTGACAGCCTCGCTACATAGATAAGGAGTTTCAGTGCATCGATCCTGTCGCTGCATTTCCTCGCCCATACCTGTACCTAGTTTCTGCCTTTCTCTCTGCGTCTCTCTTCCTCACTCGCTTTCTGTGAGACCTCTTAAGCTGTGACATTTCCGTCTCCCTGGAGACAGAGCGTGCCAGGCGGTTGCCATAGCAACTCCCTGCTCTTTAAGGACCGCACAGCATTAGCCCGACCCCCCCACTGCCACCACATACCCCATACCAGGGATGGGGGGTATGGGAAGGGGGGCTCAGGAGAGAAAGCACACCTGCTGGCTTCCTGCTAATTGGGTATTTTTTTTTTTTTTTTGCTACTTCCTGTTTCTGCTCACACTTTTCACCCCCTCCCTGGACTGTTTTTTTTTTCTTTAGCTTTACTTCTCCCTCAAACTCTTTCTAAGCGTCATCACTTCATAGAGCCTGACCACGGCTCTGTCCTCCACTATCTGGCATTTATCTTCATGTGACCCTGTCAGCTCCTGCCTCTTCTTCCACTTTATTTCCTTTTCAAGTGCATTTCTTTAGTCATCCTATGGCCCTGTCACTTTGTTCTGACCCTTGCAAGTGCTGTGCTTATTACTGGTTGCTTGTCATGTTGGTGATATAACAATTTAAGCTCATTCTGATAGGTGTCCCTGGCTAAGAACATCAGGCAAATGTAAAAGGTTAAATATAATCCCATGTCCTTCCACCCAAGCATCCCCTTAACACCTAAAGACAGGGATAAATCTCTGTCTCATACCCATCGTTGTGCATCTCACCTTCATTCAGCTTCAGCCGTGACGTGGACGAGTGTAAATTTCCAGTGGGGGTGAGTATTAGGGCTGTGGTTGGTTAGTTCGGACCTTCTTTCACTGGTGAATAATCTTGATCCTCTTGTTCTCCAGAGGCCTCCACAGATTAGAAATCATCATCTTTGTCTCTCTCCCACCAAGGCATGTCTCAGTCCTCATCCCCTACGGATCTCTGCGCCTCCTCTCAGTATGCATACCTACAGTTGCCAAACCGCACAGCTAGTATTCCTCATCGGTCTCTGTATGCTGTGCTGCTTGAATGCACCCACTGATTGAATGACATGTTTGCAAAGTGATGCTTATGGTGAGGAATGTATTGTTTGTCCTGCTCTGTCCGTTTCCTCTGAACTCTTGTTCCTGTACAACATCTGAATAAACACGCTCCAACCTGTGTAAGATAACCCTCCCTCAGCGAACACTAACAAACAAAAACAACATGTACCTTAAAGTTAGTGAATACACAGACTCTGATGCTATTTTCTCTGCAGGAGTCGGTTTTTAATGCCAGGCTCAGAGTGTTTTCTTTGGTGATACTTGTCAGGGGGAGGCTTGACAGGTGGCCGGACCAGCCTGTCACCCAGTCGGCTGGTGACATTTCAGAGATATGAAAAGGACTTTGCGTGCATGACGCTGAGGCTCAGCTATTCCTATTCAATTAAGTCCATGAACAAACCCTGTGTGTGTTTTCCTGCTGATAAAGTCTTAGCTATTGACTTGTGAGCAACGCAAGTGACGATTATGAAATCTGTTTGCCTGCACACAATGAATGTTGAGCAGTCTGTTTGTCTACTTGCCAGAAAAAGAAGATAGGTCAATAGATGGTTACATCAGTGAAATGGGACTGGAGAGATAAAACAATAATAGCAGATTCTAAAGGCTAAACCTCGACCAATACTCCCATCAATGCCACATGCTGGAGAGAGAATATTGGCTCTTTTCATTTGTAAAAGTATAATTTTCTGCTGACGCTCTGTACATCATGTTTGTTGCCTGGGACGCACGTTGTTTGATAGGATTTATAAGCACTGTGCTCATCACTCCCACAAAGGCAGTTTAAGGTTGTTTTGTAGAAATGAGAAAGGAGCCTGAACACAAAATGCCCCATGACCTTTTGTAAAGTTTGCCTCTGCACGGGCCCAGTCCACATGTCCCATTTAGCTGCAGCACCTGGAGCTCACGATTACACTATTGATCCATTGACTGGCTGGGCTTCATCTGTCCAACCCATCCACCTTTGAGCACTTCAATTATCAGAGCCATCACAGCCACACTGCTGCGAGTGGCAGCTTGTCCAACACTGTAATCTGTCAGGGAATGAGATCTTGACTGTAACGTCATAACGCAGGGCGCTCTCCCATAAGTCACCTTGATCATGAAGGGCCATCAGGAGCTGACAGTGTTGTGAAAGGGCCCAACTAGCCTCAGAGATCGCTGCAGCTCTGCTCAGCTTAGCAGCACAATCTATGCAACCAGAGAAACCTCAGAGGCTATGCTGACAACGGTAAATGCCTTTAAGTCACTTTTTGTGCATAAGAAAACTCTGTACTTCAGTTTTCATTTTATATTTTTAATGAATAAAAGAAATCAATTTAGTTGAAAACATTGTTTAAATTTGACAGTCAATTTAATTACTTTTTTTTAATCTCTAGTAACATCAAATGCTTTCCCTGATTAGAAACTGTTTTTTTTTCTAAATTTGGGATAAAACTTTTAGATTTTGAAAAGTGTTTCACTACTTTTTAAGTCACTACCTTCCCTAAAGATCCTACATTGTTTTGTTTCTTTTGTGCACAGATGCCTGATAAAAAGCTGTTATATTCAACTGGCAGAGTACTTTTAAAATGGCTATTTAAACAAGTGAATAAAAGTTATTTAAAAAATGTAAAGAACTGGCACTTAAAAAAAAGGTTTTTATTGTGAAGGCCAAAACATTTCTTCTGTAGTCCATCTGTTAGTTTCACTTTGATGAATAGATTTCTTTTTTTTTTTTGAGTGGGAGTGTCTATCTCAAGCCAGAACTAAAAATGCTCTTAATGAGGTGAAAATATGTTTAGTACTCAGTATAGAGGCTACCTGTGAATGTATATTAGATAGTTTTTTTCCTGGTTACCTCAGGATCTGCAGCTGCTTTGGTTGACAATGAATAAGTTCCAGGTCTGCTCAAGGTTTGTTTGTAAAGTTACTAATTTAAGCTCTATTACAAAAATAAATAATTAAATGAATAAAAAAAAAACATGTGACATTAAGTCTTTTAATTTTTGGATTTGCTAAAGTGAATTTAATTTAACTTTGTGTTCTTGACAAGCCAATTATTTTTTAATTAATGTCAAATCATTTCCCCCAGTGTTTCATATCAATGCTGCATTTTATTGCATGAGTGGGAAAAAAGAGTAAGGCATCATATTTTACCACACAGCAGAGAGACAGACAAGGCAATGCATCACATCCACACAGTGATAACTCCAACAGGGCAGAAACAAACAAAAAGCAAAAAGAAGCAGATTAGCAAAGAAGCTGAATAAGCCCTGTGCAGTTTGTGCTGGTTTCATTGTTTGTATGTTTGCGTATGTTTACACAGGAGCACAACACTTCAGACAGTTACTATTATGCATACTCAGAGCGGTTGCCACTGCCGATAAGCGTGTTTGAATCAGAGCTGCATTCAAAGTGACTAGATTGTGTTTCTTTTTCCATGAGATATGGCGGACATGAAACCACAAGGAAAGGTTTCTCTGAAGCAGCCTGTCCGGCCTGAACTAGCTGGCCAGCGGGGGACAGGATATTGATCTGAGATCCAGTCTGAGCTGGGTGAAACAGCACGGCCATACCAACGCCCACGCCAACACACAGAAGCTCTATAAAAAGATCAGATCCTGGGGAAGTTAGGTTGGGTATGAGAGAGAGAAAGAAAGAAAGAAAGAAAAAGAAGGAAAGAAAGAAAGACGTGGAGTGTGCATGTGTGATGGAGTGAGAAGTAGACTGAAAGTATTTGTGCATTTGCGTATTTGTGTGCGTGAGAGTAAATGTATGCCTGCCTGTCTGTGTATTTGAACGCCCCCCTAACAGGGTGACTCTTGCTGACAGCCTCAGGGTGGAGGTGTGTGACTCAGAGCTGCAGTAATGGACAGAGCTATGTTGGAAGCGAGGCCAAATGGACTGAATTCAAGGCAGGAATTAGTCACCACGTCTGTCTCTGAACACGCCACAGTGGTGCTACTACTTCTGCAAAAAGATATGAGTAATATCAGTAATAAATCTGAAAGTACAGTTTATCCATTTGAGACTTAAACTACATATTGACCTCGCAGAAAATATTGCAGAAGATTCTTTTTTATATTTAAGGAAGGTGGAAAGATAAATGTTTGTCCTGTTGGGGGAAAGGCTGTGCGAGTGTGTCATCACACAGAAGTATTATTTTCCTCATCTCTCTTCTTCTAGAATGTTACAAATCCTCATTTTACTGGCATGAAACCTTTTTATCATCACACTTTGCTTTTGATATCCAATGAACCTAAACAAAATACAGCATCCTTGATGCATTGCTAGCTGAAACGTTGTTCTGTTCATTTCGTACATCTCTTCAATGTCACTCAGCTGTAATTACCATTGTGAAATTTTGGTGTCCTCTTGTGACATTGCTTAAAGAAACAGATTCAAACTCAATCTCTCTCAAATAACATCTAATACAAATGAGAACTGGCTGCGGTGTTGACAGGTTGATGATATGCAGGAGATAAGGTAGAAAATACACTGGATTAGAGCTATAATCATAGCAAAGTGCCTCTTAAAGTTCCAGAGGGGAAAGTGGTGACAGACTCATCTTTACCCTGTAATTCCAGTTAGACTCGGCTCTCTTTAAAGCACAGCATTAAAAACTTTTCATCTTTAGATATTTTGAGTGTAAAGTTTTCTCTTTATCCTACTTTTCCTAAGTGGCTTGAGAGTGTTGTATAACTTTAATCGGCATCTATTCAGAGGTGGGCCAAAAGCACAGTTATCATATTTCACACGTGTACATCTTTGATAGATCACCACTTAAAACTGCAAATAGTATAAAGAAATCAGCCCTAGACTGTTGTGGGTAATTATGTTTAACCCGTTTGAAGACTCTTTAAAGTAAATTTGAAGTAATTCTGTAAATGTTAGATGTCTTTATAGGGCTACCACTGACAAGGGACAAAACCATGTTCTGTGCTTTTAGTAGTGTGTTATGTTTTACTTCTATCTTATTAAACAGACCATTGTGCGTGTAATGTGTAGAGATAGACCGATATGGATTCTTGGGGGCTGATACCGTGACTGACTATTAGTAGGCAAGGAGGCAATAGCTGATATTTGAAGCCGATATTCATTTGCAGTCAAAGTAAAAATATTGGCGTAAAAAATTTTGAACAATACAAACTTCAACACTTAACTGCAATCAAATGCCTTCAAGCATATGTTTATTAAACAGCCCCCAGGCTTAGCAGCATGTTTTATAAAGTCAAATGAAAACTTAAAAAAATAAATAGCCAAAGTTTTCTACAGTAAATAAAGTTTTTCAAAATTTCAATGTAGCTGAAAAAAAAAACTGGACAGTATTGAGTTTGTGCTGCCTTTTACAGGCATGTAATGCAGTAGAATTGATTTTCCGTTTGGTTTTACGTGACTGATTTTAAATGACCATCTAGGGCTTCCATAGTGTAGACAGGGAGAAACTCTGTGCAGAGAAGCATCAGAGTCAAAACAACACAGTTTTAAATTTGTTTCTTACCAGCCATGGGATTAAAAAAAAGGCTGATGCCCATATGCCAAATATCTGCCCCGATAATCGGCCTGGCCAATAATCGGTCTATCCCTTGTAATGTGTAAGGGTGCAGTCTCACTGGCAATCCATACCATGTTTACGTGTTCAAGCGTGGTTCAACCATGAAGTTCAGTTAATTTGGCCAGTGTGACCGCAAGAAACAATCTCAACAATCAATTTAAACAATAGCGGGGATGTTAGAGGGCTGTGTCGGACCAAACTGACTGAGCATTCTGACTCTGATGAGATCGCACTTTGTATTAACAGACGCTTCTTGATGACGTAGTTGGACCATGTATGAGCCTCAAGTCTGGTTCTTATTGGAGTAGTGCAACCACTGCCTGTTCCCTCCAGCAGGGGAATGGTGCTGCTAATAATGTACCAGACTTTATGGCGCCAGTTTGGCCTGGTGGTTAAATTCCACAACCCATAAAAAGAGACTTTGGTCATCTTAAAATAATCAGGTTTTGACAATACCCAGCCCAACAAGGCAGACAGCAAAGGTTTGAATCGGACCTGTGGTCCTTTGCTGCATTACACTTCCAACTCTTCTCAGTTTTCTACTCTCTGCACTCTTCCTCTTTAAACACAAACACACACATGCACACACACATACAGTAATAATCAAAACGCTCAATTGTTATTTTACAGGGACTCCAGCAAGCTAAAATACATGATAACTTTCTTGTTATTGAACAAAAAAAAAAAGATGTGTGAATCTTACTGCTACCTATAGCACAAACATTCACACATAAGTCGGGAGTTTTTGTGCAAATTCCTCTGGTAAAAGCACAGTTTCAGTGAAGGTGGAAAAATATATAATAAATGCAGAGAAAGACGAAATAACCAAGTCAAGAGATCAAGGAATTCCTTTAAGTGGTAAAGCTGGAGTGACAAGGCTAAAAAAGGAATTATCAAGACAAGCCTGGCCCTACTTCGCCCCTGTCGTGCTTAAACAGGCACTTTCCCTGTGAAAACTGCTCTAAGCCAAAGTATTTTCTATCTTATCTCACTCGTATCATGAAACTGTCAACATTCCACCCATTTTCATTTATATTGGATTTTATTTGAGAGCTACTGAATTTGAATTTTCTTCTGCAAGTGTTCAAAGTCTTTGTTATGGTAAATTCATCTCAGTAAAATTGCACAGGAGGGCAGTAAAGTGGCTCAGCGGTTGGCACTGTCATTGCGCAGTAAAAGAAGGTCGCCTGTTCCTTCTCTTTGTGGCACTTGTAAGTTGTCCTTGTGTTTACAATGGATCCTCAGGGTGCCCTGGCTACCAACAGGGCAAAAATGTGCAGGTGCAGCAGCAGGTACACAGAAAACTTCAAGCAATTCAAATGTGTTTTTCTGGCTTTATTTTGGGAGATGATTTATTCCTTTGCACTGAAACAGCAAATTCAGTTTGAGGTTTTTTTTAAATGTTATTTTCGCTTTCAACCATGTTTTGTCACCCATGGATGTGAGCGATGGCTGACAGTTACTCGTCATTACCCTGCCAGGCCCTGTGCCCTCTCTCTGTCCTGCTCAGGTGCTGCAACAGATTGTCCTCACAGTCTCACAGGAGGACAACTCCACTCTGCTCCTCTCTCTGTTTTTTAAAGCGACACAGGGATTAATATCTGTGCATCCTCTCCAGCCTTTTATCCCAGGCTAACACCTTTACCGTGACTCGCCACACAAAACAAAACGCAAGCTGAGCCTTGTTGCGCACACGCATGCAACGCGTTCCACAACATGGGCACTCTGACTGTGCTTGGGTGTCAACACAACCCAACTCAATTACTTTAGTCTGCAGCGCACCAATAATCCCACACCCCCTCCCTCCACCCCTCCTCTTCCCTGCCACCGTTATTCATGTACATCAACAGATTTGCATGTACTTTCACGCCACTATTTAGTTTGCTGTTTATTTTTAGAAGCCCATGCCTAATTAGGGGGAGCTGGTGTAGAACACAAGCATAAACGGCAACATTAGTGCTGGAGCTAATGAGAGAAGATATTGTGGGTAAAGCTCAGTAATTTTATCCTGTACTCTATTATTATTCTTTCATTATCATCTCAGCGGATGGCTGACCCCTCTACCTCTCTTGCCAAGGCTCTTATTCTCTTGCTCTTCACAGTTTTGGGCTCCTTCTTTTCAATATGGGTGTTGAAGTAGTTTTACCTGTCGGTCAACAAAGATGTTTATTCACGTATAATGGCATGTTTGTCCTGTAGAAGGACTGCTTGACCAAGAGCAAATGTAGCACGAGGAACAATGTGAAGGAACCACTGAACGCCTGTTTTTCCCATTGCACACTCTATTCTATACATGCCTCTTTCTCTTTGACAATCAGTGTACGTCATGCATGCTTCAAAAACCTACTGCTACGCAGGAACAAGGTGTCCAATCACTCATCCTACCACAATTCACCTGGGCGTGCAGTGATTTGGTGCAGGATGAGGTGGAAAGGAGAGAAATTTCTGAAATTGTTTGTCACAATGGCACAGTGTTCACAGAGGGGATACATTGCTCTGGGCAGTCAGCTGTGCTGGGCCTGATCCGAGCCAGCCTTGTCATGGGCTCATTATCTGTATCATTTTGCATATACCAGAGGGACCATGAGAGCAGACAGTGTTTTAAAACACACATTACTCATAAGCAAAATATGCCACCCCTTAATTAGTATGCAAATACAATGTACTTGCACTACAGCTTAGATATATTTGCGTTCTATAGATTAATCTGGTGCAGTGAATAACAGCAATAGATTCCTTCTTCCACAATAATAATGTCCAGTTTGAAGCAGACTTGAAAGTTGTCTTTACAAAACTTAACCTCATCAATTTACAAGTTGTAGCTCACAGTTTCACTTCAGTTTGTATTGGAAAGGCAGTTCGGGTAGAGACTTTCACTGATTCATCTTTGGCTCATGTGAAGTTGGTGTGTGAGTTGTCATCACTTACCTGGTCAGTGGTGGCAGGAAGCTTTAGGACTGTGTGCCGTCACGCCTGTCTCCCCTCCGGCCCTCGCGGGCTGCAGCCCCTCTGTGCTCTTCTGCCTAATCAGGCTGCTCAGTATGCAGAACAGCCTCCCCGATGGCCCCACTGCTCAGCCCCCAGTCACTGACCTCCCCTAAAGCTATGGAGCCGAGCCGGGCTGAGCTGTGCCCAGTCAGCCGCTGCCAGATGTCAGGAGGGATGGATGGCAGAGAGAGCTCTGCAGAGGAACAAGCAGGCCTGGACCAGGTACTATTGGCAAATACTTTGATATAGTTTGCCTACTTTAGAGCCAGATGGCTGTTACTTTTTTGTCACAGAGGACAATATGAGAATATTAGAATGCTGAACGTGAAAAAAAAAAAAAAAAAAAAAACTGTGTATGAAGTATAACACAAGGCATCAGTACAAACTATCTAAAGATCTGACATAAGAGTAATAGGTTGGATTTATTCAGCACACTCTCCAGTGTTTTAAACACCCAAAGCTCTATTACATTAAATACACCCACCATATTCTTTAAGGAGTTTTTACATTGCGATGACTCTGAAGACCCTTTCTTTTTGAAAGGAAGACTGTGGGTGTCTGTGTAAATATGGTATGGTTGATCTCCCTTATCCCCATGGAGCAGTGAAGCCTCAACATGCCAAGAAAAACGGTGTCTATAAAGAAAATTATCAAAGAAAAAATCTCTCCTGCTGGTTAACTTCTCTCAGCCAAACTTTATCAGTGGAGTTTTAAACACAGCCTCTTCTGAGTTTTCACTACGCAACCTGAACACAGGTACTAAAGTTTTGTTTAGAGAAATCACTTATCTTCTTGCTGGAAACTTCATTTTATGATGTAGGTCATGAAGAAGCTTCAGAAAGGTGAAACTAACTCTAAAGTTGTTAACTCCTCACAGTGCCTTTAATATCACATTTAAATCATATAATTTTTTCAAGTACTAGACATAGACTCCACTTTTTACAAATTGTACTTGTAGAAAAAATTGCTGTGTTAAACATAAGTTATTATTAACAGTAGAAACTGATGTTTGCTCTTCATGCACCTGCTCCAAAGTGCTCCTTTAAACTACAGAGCCTAATTCTGCGCCTAGGAGCCAATGTTGTATCAAGGTAAAGAGAGTGAAAGAGCTTTTTATTCAGAGATACAAAAGGTGGTGTAGCGATTGAACTGGCAGGAGTAAAGGGAGTACATGCAATGAAAAATGTACTGAATGCATAACCATGTTTGAAACATATATGACCTAAAAAAACACCACAATCAAGAGCAAGCACGTAAAAATCCGAAGAGCTGAGGAGTTGCCAATACTGCTGTGTTGCGATTGAACAACATCTGTTGTGTATTAGTCACAGTTATTCCTGTTTGTGAGGAAGCTGCTCATAGACCATCACAGATTTGCAGTAATAGCATAGCAAAACAGCCTTTTTGTCCTTTTAGATATACTGCATGAAGTGCAGATAATGCTTCCTCTCTGCAGACTTACTCACCATGAGGCGCTGGCTGACTTTCTGTTGTTCTGTTATTTGTAGTCGTTTCACTAGTCTCAGTAGGACAGCCTGTTCTTGTTTGTTCGGGGTTTTGGGAGCTGCTGTCAGTCCTGTGACATCAAAGCACTGCCAACACTTTTTTAATGTGATCATGGGGAAGTGAAGTCCAAAATACCAAAGCACTGGCCACTTATCACAGAAGGTGAGAGCAAGCAACAAAAACAAAAATCACACATTTGTGGTAGGTCACCGGGTGAGGACTTGTGGATAAAAACAGAGCAGCGACAGTGCTTTGAAAAACAGAGTTGTTTTTGAGAAACTTGTGTTTGTTGTTCATGCCATGTCAGTTGTAAATCTGTTTCAGAAAGTGACATTTGGGTCTATTTATGCAGTTGCTCTTGTGCCAAACACCTGAAAATCTGAAGAAAATGAACTCATCTTAAATAAGACAACAAAGTAAAATCCACACAACAATTACATGGCAGTTTTGATTAATATTCTCCCAAAAAATGCCACACCAGCTGCATTGTTTTGAGCACATATCGAACATGCACCGTCCCTCCCCTTCACCCTCCCTGATGAAGAAAAGGCTGATGTAATCCAAAGTAATACAACACCCATAACCACATACTGATGTTCACACACATGCTATATGTCTGGCAATTTCACCAGAAAATCATATTAAACAAAAAAAAAAAAGGAAAGAAGAGTCTCCTCCCTGGGAATTCAGAGGTAGAATTCCATGTCTGCCTCTCAACATGTCACACTTTAAAAAGGAGCCGGAGTATTGATCTCTGGGAAGAGAGTCTGTCAGGCTTGTCGTGTGCCTGCCTGCCCCCGGATTCTGGCTCAGCCAGAGCCCAGAGAGGATGTTATCCCCCGGGGCTGATTAGAGGCGTTTCACTGGGAGACTCCCAGGTCACTCTTTAAGCTCCTTCCCCCTCTGCAAGCCTGCCGAGTCACACACCCGAGACTCAGGGAGACAACTCCTGAGGAAAGTGACACATTTTTCACATCTGTTGCTTTGCAGTTATTCCTGTTTTAACCATTGAGTGGTGTGTCACAAATTTGCTGCATTAACTTCTAATGTCAGTCTAAGGTTTCCACTGAGTGTGTGTGTGTGTTTGGGTATGTGTGTAGACTTTCACCCATCCGTCCTCATTGTCAACGCTGTGCTCTGATTGATCACATGGTCTGATTCTGTCAACACTGGTGTCAACCCAGCTCACTGCTGTGACAGAAAAAGGAAGAAGCTGTGAGAGGGAGGAAGAATAATCTATTTTCATTGATATCCTGGAGTGTTTTTTGGATTTTTTATACTGTTATCATCAAATCTGTGTTGAACGGATCAAAGGATCTGACTTTTAGTAGAGATTTTCAAAGCAGTTTCTGAGTCTATTTTATGTTTCAAAGACTAAATGAAATCTATAGAAGAGACTGCAAAAGAAGAGCAAGAAAATAGAGGTGATGTGACGTGTGTGAAAAAGAGAGATGAGGTGTGAGATGAGTGAGGCAGAGGGGGCTCAGGGAACAGATCAAGGAAAGCACAGGGAAAAACTGTCTCACTAGCTCTGATTGTTCTCAGGAAATGTTCAAAAGTTCTCGGAGCAAGTTGTTCATTTTATTCAGCATCTTTCAACCCTGCAAACTAACGTTTACAACTCTGTGGTAGACACATAAAGGCAAACCAAGGGTTTAATATATCTTTGCCAAACACACGATACAAGCAAGACAAAATGACAATTCCTAACCTTAGACATTAGTGGCATTTTGAAAACAAACAAACTTCTCAGTGTGATGCATTCATGATTTACCAGTCATAGTTTTAAGGTGGGAGTGAAACAGAGGATAGCATATCTGAGACTTACATTGCTGGATGCAGAGTAAGTCCAAGGCATCCAGCAGCATGTAGTTTTTGTGAAGAAATGTAGTTTTTTTTTAAACCCACTATCGCCTCCCTGCTGATGACTTAAACAATAGTTGAGCACAGTCTGTAGTATCAATGATAGAGGTATGGATGGAATTAAGGCCTGCTAGCAATCTGCTGGGACTCGCATCACTGCCTGACTCTGGGCTAAGGCAATGTCCACATGTAGCTGAGTATTTGGGAAACTGCATATATTTTTATATGTTTACACCTGTCACCTACATTAAACCGCAGCTTTATGTTACTAAAAATGATGTTTTCTGAAAACCCCGGCCAAAGTGAAGATTTTGGAAAACTCTTCTTTCATGGTATCGTGTCGACACTGATAAACACAGTTTTCAGTTCTCAAACGTCACAGCTGAATGACAGGGGCTCATTCTGATTGGATGGCACAGGTTTCACGCAAAACACTGCCAAATATGAGTTTAGCATGCCCTGAGCTGCACTTAACAGCAGATTTGCCCACTGTAGGTGGACGAAAAGTATTTTTAAAAACAAACAAGGGAGGGACATTCGTTTTTGAAAATACCCAGCTTGGTGTTGATGTGACCTAAAACCGAGGGGTCTTTCAAGAAAAACAAGCACTCCACACGTCATGTTCATCTGATATTATACCACTGCTAATAATGCAGCACACTTTAAAGAAGACTGTCAAAGGTCTTTTTTTACACTGAATGTAACACTATTTGCTGATGGCTTTTTTGTGTTTTATAGATTATAATCCTACTCTACAAACAGACATCAGTTTTTCCTTTGTGCAGCATACTGACAGTATGTTGTGTGCTTAAATATCAAATTTGACGAACCTGTTGCTTCCAATTATGCATTTTATGACCCAGACAAGCCATGAAGCCTGAAAAGCAGAGCTCATAACTACGTACAGGATTCTTTAGAGGCCCTGTGTCTTCTGTCTCTCAGCGGGTCAAAGCAGGGACACATGGACAGGTTGTCTACAGTTGGGGGTTGGGGTTCAGATTGACCTTTACCTTATTGAGTTAGGCATGATGAGATTACAGAACAACCTGAACCACCAGGCCCATTACCACCCTGTTCTCCATTAGTGACCTCTGGCTGGGACTGAGCGTACACAGCACATGCAGCACGACAGCACAAAGAAAGCAAGGTTATATGTAATAAACTACATTTATGTGCACACAAAGACATGGAGCACCAGGAACGAACACATCATGTGAGAGGACAATCACACTAACTTGAAAATCACACACTCTGGATTTTATGCTTTTGTGTTTGTCTATAACATGGAACAATTTCACTGTGTACAGTACAAACATTTACATATAGTTGTGTCCATGTTGTATCTCTTGGGCAGTGTGTGTACAAGTCTGCAATTTTTGTGCAGCGAAGGCAGCCCGCAGGGCGAGCATGCTCTCTCCTTCTTTCGCCTTGTCGCGTTTGTCTGTTCCTATCTGCCTCACAGCCTCCTCTGCCTCCCCCACACTCTGCCTGGGGAGTGATTAAATCAGTGTACGCTTGTCTACAATCCAAAGAGATTGGCATAAACACACACACACACACACACACACATACAAATGCATATGCATGTACAAACCACTAACACCTGCACAGTCACCAACAAACATGCATGCGCTTTCACACACTTATACGGTAATGACCCAAATATAGATATATTTACCTACATCAACCAAAACACGGGACCTGAAACATTTATTAGCTCGTAATCTTGGTCACATTAAGACCTGATGTGACAAGCAACTTGCTGTATTTCCAGCTGTGTGTGTTAGTGTGTGTGCGTAGTGCTGTAATTGTGTATGTCCATATTAGGTCCTGTACGATCTGTCCACATTTATCTCCCTCAGCTCCTCTGACTCGCTGGTTGGGAGGATCTCAAAGATATTTGCGTGTGTGTGCATGACAGCATGAAATACATGTTCTGTATCTGTATATTTATACTCTGCCATCATACTGGGGCCTGCTTCGTACGTCTGGATGGATGTGTCTTCATAACCTACTGATTGAGTGAGTGTGTGTGTGGAGTGATGTACATGTATCTTTGTGTGCCTCTCTACATGAAGGTCTGTGAGTGTGTGAGTGTGTGTTTTCAACCAAAGTGTTGAATCCCTGTGTGTGAGCGTCTCCATGTGTGTATGAGTGTGTGGTAAAGCGTCCTTATGATAAGTGACTCCCAGGCTGATTAAAGAGAACTCTTTCCCTCCATAATGAACACAGGAGATCCATCAGCCGTTGCCTTTGAGGAACGCCAGGCGCGTCAGCAGCTAAAGTGCCTGTGATCTCCCGGATTCCAACCAGCGTTGATTAACTTGGCAGCATATTAAGTGGAAAGGTATTGAGCTGGCTGGAACAGCAAAAAAAGAAAAATGAAAAAAATAACATCAGCTTGAGTTTGTCTTGTATGTGTGGGTATGAAGTCATATTTGCATATCCTAGTAGAGTTAGAGTGCTTATGTTTGGAAATCAGTGCAAATATGATTAGATTTTTTCAGATCAGCTGTGTGGGTCAGAGTATTATCAGGCTTATGTCTACTTGGGTCTTAAAGACGGGAGGGAAGGTGTGGTTGATGGTGTACTTAAATGTGCCTCACGTGTCTTAAATTCTGAGGAATGGTCAAACTGACATACCCTGTCTATAAATTTATGAATGTCTTGTTTATTTTGTTTTTAGTTACTTCACTACATCTAGCCCGTCATAAATTGGCTCAGTATGAACTTCAGGAAATTTTAAGTATATAGATAGCTGACTATAACTTAATAAACAATTGTATGGAGGAGTGCAAAATGAAAAAGCCAGAAGTCTCTTAACATCATAAAATTTGTAAATATGCAGAATCTTAAGAGTGTCTCATTCATTTAACTTTGAGATAAAGGCTTCAGTCCGAGCTCAAACTCAGACTGCATCTCAAAGCACAAACTGTTCCCTCCAATTCTCAACTCTCTTTACAAAAATAACTTGAAAATGGGTGGCATAAACATTTCCTTCCACATCCTGCGTTTGAAGATACGGGAAAACTTCAAAAACCAGACACCTCAAAAACTTAATCTTGTACCTAAAAAAAAACAAATACTTTCATGTCTGGAGGGAAATACCGTTGTGTTTTATCAACAACTGCTTCTAGGATAGTTGAAGTTCTCCTGCAGCTCAGTTTGATCTCTTTTATCTTCTCTCTGACAAAGGCCAGTCAGGCAGAACAGTTGTGGATGCGTCTGGCGGTCCCCAGACTTCCTGAGGGGAGATGGTATATGTGTTAAAAAATGCAGGGAGGGCAAATTGGGATTCAGTGTAAATGTACAAAGGTAAACTTCAATAAAGCAGCGTGGGGACTAGTCTTGCTCTTTTATCATTTATTGGCCAGTGCTCTCACAGCCTGCTGGGAGTTGTCCCACTTATTCCACCATACACACCCTGCCACGTAGGTGAACCCCCCCTTATATTAGATAGGCCCTTTCCTTTTGCACTGCCTTCTGCCTGATCTGATACCAGACCAATGGAAAGGCTTTCTCACAGTTTCACTCCAACTACATTTCCCAGAAGGTCTTCCTCTATGCTGTACTGAACTTGGGGGCACATTGATAAAGAAAGGTCCGCGGATCTGATTCTGAGCTAAGTGGGAAAAACATGAAGAATGAATCAGCTTTTGTGCAAGCTCATATTTCATCTCCCAACATGTCAACTAAAGCAAGCTGCCCCATTTTGAAGCAGAGTTGCGAGAGAATTTTTAAGAAGTCGAGGCATTCAAATGTCTCCAAGTCAATTTCATCCCCCTTTTCCTCTAGTCAGTCATGGATTGTCGCTCCCTAAGCATTGCGGGTAATTTGTTTCCTCATGTTTACAACATCAGACATGGCTCTTGATTATGCATTTTGTGTGTGGAGATGAACTCATCATTTCTGCTGGAGATGGCATTGAACTGAGCCTTTAGCCTGTAATGGACCTCCATGTCGAGCACTTTTGATCGCTCTGCAAAGTGACTGACTCTGTCTGACCTCTGAAGGGAGGGGTGAATATTGTCATGGAGTTTAGCCCACACCCAAATCTTCTTTTCCTTCTCAACCCTGTCTTGATAGGCCTGAGTTTTCCTTTGTTGTGCGGTATTCCACTGACACTCTCACCCTGGATTAAAATCTTAATTAACTTGAGTGTCAGTCTGCTTTCCTGTGGTTGAAAAGGCAAAGAGGAGACTAAGGCGAATAGGGGACTGTCGTACATGGGATCATGGGATACCAGCCCATCTAATGAGGCAGCCACTGTTCGTGTGTCTGGTGCTGGTGCTGCTGCCCCTCCCACTCTCATCTAACCCCGTCTCTCTGCTTTCTTTCTGTCTGTCTCTGTGATGAGCCCTCATAAAGCGGAGGTTAGGCTATGAAAGAGGGGAAGATGTGGTAAAAAAAAACAAGTCTTTGGAAGAACACAAAAACAGCAGATCTCTCTGTGGGTGTGACCTCATATTGTGAGGCAGACACGACAACAAAATAAAGATTTCCTCCAGTTTTATTTTCAGTCGGGTAGCTAGAGACAGAGAGAGGAAGTCTGTTAGCCATATTTGCAGCCTCGGATGCAGGCTCCAGCTAGTCGCCGTTGTCTGATCATGTGGGTCACCTTCCTGACAGAAATGACACGCCTGATCAAAGGCTGGCCATTTGCCGATGGGATGCCTTGGTCTTTGCTTCCAGCTGTCCCCGTCTGCTTGTCTGACCTTGGCCTCGCATCACGAGGGTTTGTGTGGCAAATAATGGCTAATCTGGACCCAGCTAGGGCTCCTTTGGTGTTCCCTTCATCCCTCGTTTCATCTTGGCATTCTGTTTCACGAGGCTGTGTGAGCCCTCGGCCTTTTACAGGGAGCCCTGATGAGATGTTCAGAGGACGGACATTCATCTCAGGGGTGGCCATGATGGGCGGTGTCTGAAGAGGAAGCAGCGTACTTTGGAGAATTATGTTGCTGTCAGTCATTAGTTGTTAATGATGCAACAACAGCTCAGCTCAGCCCTTAATGTGGGTACTTCAACAGATGAAAGACTGTGCCTGAAGGGGGCGCTGTGCTGGGTTGCCTTTACAGTTTCCATCTGTCCATGACTGCTGGACCTGCCTTTACTATTAGCAACATCCCTGAAACCACAACAACTCTCAGACCAGCTCCTTCATCTCAGCAGCTTTGTTCCTTTGCAGTGTGAAACACCATTTGAACTCCTGCCGGTGCATAAACAAGCCATAATCTGAGTTTAGAGAATACGTATTTTTTCTGTCCGGGTATGACAGAGCTTTTATATGCCAAGGCTATTCTATCAGCTCCATATGAAAGCCCAGAGTGATTTTTTCCCCTCAAAGCCCTCAGTGAGTGATTCGATAGGCCTCCCACTGCAAATGGCAAATGTCTCTTCCCATGTAAAGCGCTCATAGCTCTTTATTGAGGATCATTGCTCTGGCAGGATCTTTCAGCCAAACATCAGCATTACCATTCAAATGCTAGAATTAATTCTGCAGCCAGCTGGGGTAAAAAGGTGAACAGTCATAACAGTAAACTCTCTCCTGCCCTCTCCCTCTCTCCCTTTTCCCCTTTTATGTAGCCAAGAGTGGTGTTTTTCTTCTTTTTCTTTTCCTTTTTTTTTGCAGGATGAGAATGTCTTTGCATCTGAAATGTGCATTAATGCACCACTAAGGTCAACTCGGCTCATTTAAAAAACAAAGCATTGGGTGAGTTGTGGGCCCACAGGTCTGCTGGCACACAGGAAAGATTTATTGTCTGCCCTGTGCTTGTGCCGCCGCTCCTCGTTACCAGCCAACTCTGACCCCAAACTGCAGACACCGCAGAGACGCTTAATCTCCATAGACAACTTCTGTATGAATACATTTTAGTCAGTGTGGTGCCCTGGACTAGTGCCTGGGCATGGGTCGACACCACGTACCACCAGGAGGGGTTGGGTAGGAGAGACACAGGGGAAGGGAGAGACATCTGCTCTGGCCACCCACCCTGCTATGCCCTAATGTACCAGGACCCAAAGCATCCCCGTGGTTGACTCCACTCCTTCCCTCTATGCATGAGTGTGCGTGCTGTTGGAGAAGGCTGGAGATGGGAGGTGGAATGGAGAGCATGCAGGAGTAAGAGGATGGTTTGCCATATGGTCGATTCCCTGCTTGGGTTGAGCAAAGAGAGTAAAGGCACTGGAGACAAGCAGAGAAAACACTGAAAAATGTTTGCTTTTTACGAGCCATTTAATCTTCCATCGGCATACAACCACATTTTCATTGAATTTGAGAGAAAAAAAACAGCATTGTTTTCAGATGATCTGGCTTGATACCCATACAGTGCAGCTTATTTTTCAGAATAAGCTGCTGCATTATCCTGCTGCATCTATGTTGCAATATAAGCTTATGAAGTTGTTGTACTGAAACAAAACTAATCCGGAAAACACACAGAGCAAAATACACCCATGTAGATTTTGCTAGCAAGGATATCAAGTTAAACTGAATCGTTGAAGGTATTATTATAATCATCATTAATATTATGAATATTTTTTTGTAGTGTAAGCAATAGAGGCAAAAACAGAGGGTGGGTGCCACAAAAAGCCCTTCATCTTGTCACCTCTCCCTCTAGCCCAGAAGATGTAATGCCCTCCAAAAACTCTGTCACCCTATGTAGCAATAAAGCTTGAAAAAGGCAACTTTTATTCAGATTTAAACTTTTTGACATTGGGTTGTTTTTGTGGGATACAAGACAGAAGTATAACAAGCACGCATCAACTTATTTGTCAAAATCTAAAATCTAAAATTTGGCGGCTGGTATTTCCCCCACCCAGTACAACTTTTTAGAAGACTGTTCAGAATGTCTTGAGATGTGATCCATCTTTTCCTGACCCCATGCTGCTTTACATGAACTAATTAAAGTAATATTTTTGGCAAAGTTTGGAAGAAATAGAGACAGGGAGACATGATGGAGTGAAAAAGCAAAAGTCACCCAGGAGCAAGAGGAGCAATAGGAGAAAGGTCTGTGAGGCTCCTTCAGTCGACAGGTTTTTCCATTACAAGGACACACATTTCCAGAGGAATATTTCATCTTTCAAATTGGAACAGATGAAAATAAGGATAGCAGTCTTTGCTCCAACAACAGTCTTTGGGTTTGGATGAACTCTGTTTCTTAAACTTTATTTGGTCACATAAACTCTGTTGAACACGGACTCCTTCACATGTCAGTAAAGCAGGATGATTTCCTAAACAACATCAGCCAGCTCAGCTTAAAATGATCTGGCTCCCCATCATAAATATTCAGCACCAACAGCAGATCAAGACACCAAACAGCCATTTCAGATGCTCGTGCTGCATGATAGACAGTATTTTGGTCAAAGTTAGTTTTTCTGAGTGACATATTTCATCATTAACTTGAATTTATAATAAGTATCATGGGACTTGAAGAACTCATTGCATTTCAAAATAGTGATGATGGGCTTTTAGGAGGGACTGAAAATGAGCTGCCTCTTGATTTAAAAATTTAAGCATCTCCACTGAGTTGATGAGGTTGTTAAAGTGCTCGTTCCCTGTTGATGTTGGTGGGTGAATTTGCTGTGACAGCAAAGCTGCTGATTCTATCACTTGATGAGGCTCACGACTTGAAATAATTGACATTCAGTCATAAGATAACTTAAATCGGTGCAGCTGCGGCTGCTTCTAAACAGTTCTGGATCAATGAAAGCAGCATGGGCATTTCCATATACATGGAGGGACGTATTATCTTAATGTTTGCCTTGACTTGGAAAAATAACACTTGCAGTTACTCATTAATTAGAGTCTATCTCAGGCAGTGTTTGCACATTTTGCTGACAACTGATATCTCTGCAAATTTGAAATCCAAATGTATTCACTGAACTATCTAATTTATATCACAAGTTGGCTGTTTATAGTAAGTTTTTGGAGCTGTTAGATGGCTTGAAATGACTTCTGATGCTCATATTTATACAGGATATATGAAAATTTTACTTTTATACAATGCCATTTCATTATCATGATACAAAAACAACATAATCAGTTGGATTAAGCTTGAACTTTAAGCATCCAGCATCACCTCCTACACAGATTCAGTGCCTATACGTCCTTACATCTCTCTGTACGTTTCCTCTCTTTTCATTTGTGCAATAATCTTAGAATGATCACCTGCTCAACGATATTTACCTACTTCAGCTTCAACATGAAATGCTTGAAACTGACAGTATGATGAGCACAAAAATTGTTCTTCTAACTAGATGAAGTACTGCAGAGTGACACAGACACTCCAGTGCACAAGTATCTAGTGATCAGGCATATGCCATGACGGCAAAGTTACAGCATGGAGTCAGAGGAATGAGACCGTTTCAAACTCCTCTAATGCCTGTATATAAGGAGATTGATTGAAGTTAGCTTAAAAGCATACTTTTATCTGCGACAACTACAGGGCCTATATGATCATTTTGCTTTAACAGTTATATTCAAATGTTGGGCATATTTGTGATCCAGTTAAGTAGACTAACTTCTAAGTACAAACTGATTTTAGATATATCTAAAGAAAAATCCAGCACATTGCACCATGAAATGTATCATTTGATGCCCCTGTGCACTGATAATGTTCTGACAGCGTATGATCAGAGTGAAGGACAGACACACCAGGGATACTTTTCTATTTGAAAAAGGGAAGGTGAGAAACGAGACAAGGAGATTCAGCTGGGAGAGAGTTACAAAAAAAAGAGACAAGGAGAAAGACGCAGACACTCTAAGAGAGAGAGAAGCCAATGATGCTGCTCATGCATCGGGCATCGCCACACCCACTGAGCAGCCAAGGGGTGGAGTGGGGTGGGGGTTGCTTGGGAGTGAGGGAAGGATTTCATCTGTTTTATCTGCTTCGTCTTTCTTTTTTTAGGTTACACAGAGCACGTCCCTTTTTTCCTTTTTCCTTGCTTCAGTGAGGCAAGATCCTAATCGCCCCTGACCGTAATCTACCAGAGTGGAACGCTTTTCTTCAATAGACAAAAAAGGAGCTTATAGATGCTGCACCCTGCAAGGGTATAACATCACAGGGTTATCCTCTGGCAAAAAGGGGAAGGATGTGTAGTGTGGGTTTGTGTGTGTGATTTGTTCCTATTGCTGTGACGGGCACAGGAGACTGCGGACAGTGACAGGCATACAGAACGAGGGGGGGATGTGTCACAACTTCATAAAACTTCTCTTTTGTCTTCATAGACTAGCAAAGCAGAGAGGGCCTGTTCATTTTTCTGTTCTTCTTGTTTGTGTGTGTGTGTTTCTAGAGGAATCAATTACACGTGCGCTCACCAAGGATCATCAGCAATCATCATTTTCTTTCAGTAAAGGTGAGCTAGCGCTAATCACGGACAGATGCAGCTACTTAGAGAGAATGTAGATGCTGTGATACAAAGGGCATCTGTAATAGCAGCAAAAAAAAAAAGTTACAGCAACACCGTAGGTGTAATTTTGGAGGATGATTTGTTGACATCTCTTCAGGCGATAGTGGTGGATGACAGCGCTGTAATATGCATCCGAATCGAAGCACCGAATATTTGTTTTGTTTTAATCTCTGAGCCGTCTGAAGACTTGACATATGACAGTTTAGAGGGTTTGAAAATTCTACTTACTTCTCTACAGTTGACAAAATACTTTTTTCCCTCCTCTGGCATCTGAATTGTCCTTATGTGGAAAAAAAAATCCATCTGCTGCTTGGAGCAGACTAAAACTGACACTATATGTTATTTGCAAAGAGAGCAGCAATCATAGAGAGATGTTTTTTGTTGCCATAGTTTCTTTCTGTCAGGTCTCTGTGTCCTGTTTTCACTCCTTTTTTTCGTCCTCACTCCTGTTCCTCTGTAATTTAACTTAAGACATGAATTGTTTTTTTTCATATTTCTCTCTTTTCTCGTTTATGCCAACTCATATTGCACCTCATGTTAACATCAGGCCAGGGACTACAGATGGAAACTAGCCTTTAGGCTAACTGCCATATTTTAAAAAATGTTACTTAAAGATGCTATGAGGAGGATCTGTTTCAACGGGACTGCATCGCCACCTTCTGGCTTGGGGTCTCACACACCTTTAACAAGGCATGTGTTTGTTTTGGAAATGAATGGAGATTTGATCAGAACAATTTATTTTGTTTTTACTTTTACTTTTTACTGGATACACAGACCAAGGTAAGTTATTAATCAATTACGTAGCGCAGTTGTTCAAAACATGACAATAAGCAAACATTGTAAGTTTGTACCATAGTTTAGTAGCTGTCGATATTTAGCACTGCTGGCAGCCCGGTGCTCTACGACATGTCTGTAATGTGTTACGCTAGTGAATCTAGGTTATGTCCCATCAGCGCTCATCTACCAAGCAGAACTCACGTAACTTCATTCTTCATTTTGTTGATACACTCTGAAGTTTGAACAGACCACTGTAGAATAACTGCTGCATCTGGGTTGGATTGAACATTATCACAAACAGCTTAGCCCTTGTCTTAGCCTTTAACTGTGCTCTACCCCTCCCTCATTTAGCTTTCTTTTGCTCTTCTGTCCTTTTTTTGTCTTATAGTTAGGCTACTACAAAATTACTACAAAATTAATCACAGAAATCATTTGCAGCAGAGGAAAAACACAGATCTCTCTTCTCACTACTAAACTTTGTCAGCTTGTGTGGTGTTGTCATAGAGACCTAGACGTGCTGGAAATCACCTGTTCCTGCTTGACCCGATCAGGAAACTATGAAGTAGCAATTCAAAATAACCTATATTAGCGCTGATAAAGTCATTTTAAAGTGTGGATTGCAATCAGGCATATATATAGAAGGGAGACTTTTTCAAGATCACTTTCAAACTCCTTACAGCCTCTTTATTATGCACTGTCCCTGTAAGTTAAGTAATAAATGAATATTTTACTCTTGCTGTTTTTTGACTTCTCTGCCTTGGCAAACTCACTCACACACAGAAATAAATCTTTCTTCCTGTAAAGTCCCTAAAGTAAAAAAAAAAATGTAGTTCCAAAAACCTGTAAAAAGTATTCATAGAATAATCACTGTGCATTACTTAACTTGAAAAACATTGCTTCCCAACTAGCCTAAACCCCAAAAGCTGGCACATCAAACTTCTTGAGCAATCATCTAAAGTTAAGGCACAGTACTTAGGCAGAGTTGTGAATAATGTCAGGCTTTGTTATACGGTGAGCAGAGAGCTCCTAAGAGCTTTGTGTAATCCTTATCTTGGTTTACATATTGTCTCTTCACCAGGACGCCTTTGTTTGCCAGCCTCTCCTGACTCTGAAGTTTAGAATTCAGGTTGTATCTTTTTGTCATAGCTCCCAGCATATGTTTTCAAGGTTACTGGACTTCTTTTGAGTAGTATGTGAGTAAATGTGTCTTAGTGAGTCAGCAGTTGCCTGTTTGTGCACATGTGGCTATCTGTCTGAGAGCTGCCATTTCACTGGAACAAATATTAATCAGCTTTTTTGTGTTCGGTTCATAGCTACAAATTGTTTTCCCATTTATTCCAGCTCGTGCTGAATGGGAAACCACACATGCAGACTTACAAGCCTCCTCTGCGATACTTCCTTGTTGAGCGTTGGTGTTGTCCGTGTCTCTGTGAACAGTGTGGATTGGCAAATTGGATAGAATCTTATCAGGCGTTAATAATGGCAGCTATCTGTAAATAGCGTTGGAGCAGGGGAGCAACAGATGCTGCTCCTGGTGAAGGAGAAAAGGCTGCTCTCCTTCACTGAGCCTGCTCCTTGCATGCTGCCACTCACGTATTTGGCTCCCATTTACACTGATCTATATTAATTTCTTGAAAAAAAAAAAAAGGATGAATAAGGAAGTTGATTAAGGAAATGAAAATCTATTATGCTGAGCTGAAGCTCAATGGGTTCCAGTCTGTTTCACACTCTGGGATTTTTAAACCTTAATGGCTATCCAGTTAGTCACAGATCAGCGAAGCAAAGCCTGGATACAATGTTTATTTATCTATCTACTTGTTCTTTTTTAAACATTTAACCCATCTCCCAAAAGATTTTTGCAGACTTGCTGTCCAAAGAAATCAAACTGGAGTCACATCCCAACTGTTGACAGTACATGTCCAGCCTTTCATGTGGGTTTAGTCTTCCCCTGTCTCAAATTCTGCATGAGTACAGTCAACAAAAACTCTGTGAGCTACAGTGGTCTGATGAAATGTACCTGGCACTCATCAATAGCAGGAATGAAAGCTTACGCCTCCCTGTGTCCACTGAGGCTTATATCCTCTCATTGATTTCTGGCCAGGCATTTGCTCACCCCAGCCAAGGTCCAAACGCAATTTAAGTGCAGTGTAGGGACGTGTTTCTTGCACAGAACCTGACATGGTGTGGTCAATAGCTCCGGGCAGTGAATGAGCTCTCAAGTGGTGTACAGCAACAGCGAGACGTATTTCCTCTCGCAGCTCACCTCACGCCTCTTCGTCAAATTAAACAATAGAAGCTGGAAGGTTTTTTTTGCGAGCCTTCGGCACGCTTCCACCCGTCCATCTGTGAGAGGACAGACAAGGCTGGCCCACGACCGACAAACACCGCTGCTCTACACGCAGGGCAAAAAAAAAAAAAAAAAACACACTTCACAATTATTCCATTTAAAATGGCATCAGCTCTCGACCCACTACTTCAGGAAATTAAATTTCAAAATGGACCCAGAGTTACAGCAGCAAAACAAAGGCGCTTGATGATTAAGGGTGGATTTTAATAATGCCAGATTTTCTCCACAGGTCTGCAGAGTATGGGAAATGAATGTAATAATTTCTAGGTCTTGAAAGGTTAGCGAATTGAACAAAACGCCAGAAAAGTATGCAGAACAAACTTTTCATAGATGATATCTTTAATATTTAATGGGAAAACTGGGACAACTTTCATGTTCCAATATCTTCTGATGTTTTGTTATTGAGTATGAGCGTAAAGGAAAGATCCTGTGGGGTGATATAGCTTATATAACTACCAAATAGTCACAACAGATTAGAAAGATTTTGGCCAGTGATGTCAGAACTAAATGTATGCCAACACGAGCTGTTACACACACGCTGGGCTCGAACAGCAACCCACAGCACTCAGACATGTTAAAAATGACACATCCTTTGTTTAAGCGTGGAGATAGGCATGAAGGCCGTCACCAGCCTCAGCACCCGACCCCTCAGCCGGGAGAATAATTGCTGCGGGAGGCTGATGGACTGTCAGGAGTCACACGCACTTGTTTCCTCTGTTCTCCTCTTTTCTTCCCCTCTCGCCGGGTGACAAAGACAGGCGCTACGGAAGCACCTTGTGTTTGCCATGCATGGAGATAAACTGCATATTGCATTCTGTTTCAAGTGTTACAAATCTCTTGCAATAATATAATGAAAGATGTATTATTCATTGCTTCTACAGTGACGGAGGGGAGGGGTGAAATATGCATATTGCGTGTGTGGCTGTTTCAAAAACATCAGCGCTGGGCGGCATGTGACGGGTTATGAGGGAACATCACGACGTGTCTCTGGTGTCATCAAAACATGAAGAGGGGAGATTAGATGAGTGAGAACAATATGGTCATGTATAGGGCCACTTCATAGCTGGCAAAATGGCTGCGCTATTTGTAAAGAGAGGGATGCAGGTGTAAATAAGCATAAATTTTCAATCTACTGTATGATGAGAATCCATTTGCGGTACCCAGGTGTGACAAACAAAAGGTTTGGATGTGTTTGTTCCAAATCTGTCTAAATGGTTCTGCTTTATTTCCCATTGAGAGAGGGTGTGTGGGATTGGGGTGCTGGGGGTGCCAACCAAGTAATTTTGCTGCCTACACTCTGCCGAGGGTATAATTGCAGACTTTAAAAATACCCATTCTGCTTTGGCACGTGTGAAAAGCTGGAGGGGAGAGCCGGCAGTTCATGTCATGTTGGTACCCAGTGATGTGTGTGTATGTGTGTGTGTGTGTGTGAAGGAAAAGCATGGTTGCACATTAGAATGAGATGTTTGTAACATGTATGCATGAGCACTGCAATGTAATGTATTAGTTTAGACAAATAGTAGAGGGGATGCCTCAGTTATTTCCTTCCAAACAAACCTCATCACAACACAGTAAATTTATGAAGACACACAGAATGAACTATATTTTTAGGTAACATGCTCTATTTTATGTTGGTGATTTCCAAGTGTTTTCTTATCAGCCTGGGGGTCTGTGGGAATGAGTAATAGAGTAATGGCTTCATCCTCGCCCAGCCTAAATTTGTTTTTTCTTCCTCCAGCCTTGCAAATACAGAAAATAAAAAACTACCTAAAAATGATAAATAACAGCCACCCAATTATTCTGGCATCACTGTATTCAGGAATTTATGTTTACATTATCAAGATGTACCACTGCTCTGCATGACAACACCTTGCCACAGAAACAAATGGCATTTACATTTCCTCTGGGTGCTAGCTAGATGCAGGCTCCTATTCATTTAGCCAGTTTGCCTCCTGAAGTAATGGGAGGCCCTGACCTCGAGCCTCTCTGTCAGCCCATTAGTGAGCGTGGAGAGCACTGCATCGGTGCCTCTGCTGTTCTGCCACTCACAAACACCCTCTAGAATCAACACAAACAAGCCCAGAACGCTGCCCCTCCAGCTCTCACACACACACAAACACACTCACACAGCCAGGCGAGATGAAGCTGGGGCATTGATTTTATAATGATGCCCTGGCTGCTTCCAGACATGGAGGAATTGAAGCTGGCTGAGCCGAGCTCTTGGTGTGTGGAGAGTTTTTTGGACGCGAGCCTTGCCTGTTTGCTGGGACTAGTCCGGTGGAGAGGCAAGGCTACAGACGTGTGCAGCCAGTGGATCCAGAGCATGTAGAACATGGAGAGGCAGCCGTGCCCAACTTTTACAGAAGCACCCCAAGCCAAGCGTCCCTCCTCAGCACACACAGACCTGCAACTGCCAATCAAAGCAGCCTCGGGCGCTGCCACTGCCTTGTGCGCATAAATTAGCATGTATTTGCATAAGAATCCACTCGTTTAGCAGACCCACTTGGCTCTCCCCCCAAATGGCATTTTCTCTCTACCCCCCTCCCTCTATCGTTCACTTTCCCTCTCCTTATCCTTTTACAAGCACCGATAAGAGCTAGAAAATAGTGTGTTAACCCTTTTCATCCCAAACCTCTCTTGAGACAAATTACACGCATGCATGATTGAATGTGTGCATATGCTTGTTTGTTGTGGGTTTGCAAATGAGCAAAATGAACCAACAAATGAATCAAACAGCAAACAAACAAACAGGTACGCTAGCATGTTTTGTTAGTGAACACAGCGCACCACTTTTTCTCTCTCTGAAAATTGCTGTTTGGTTTGTTTTCTTTTGTTGGAAGAAAAGTTGTGCTTCAACCATTATCAACATCTTTAAAATGTCTTTCACTTCAAAGTTGCACAGCAGCTAATGTGGCACATAACATTCACGAGCACAGCTACATTATTCAACGACAACTTTAAAGCGTTGTTTCACACAGTTCAGACTCGGTGGCCCACAGAGAGCAGCAGTGCATACATATCCTGCTAAATTACAGCTTACAAGACAGAAATATCCAGTTATTGGTCAGCAACGGTTACAAAGATTGTGTGTGAGACAGAGGAAGACAACGAGGGCATGAATTTTTCTCCATGAGCAGTCAATCAGGGTACCATACAGCCAGCCTGGCAGCGATTAATAAGTAAAGAACAGAGAGGGCTACCAGCTGCCCTGAGCACAAGTTTGGGGATGCAGTAATTGGCAAGGATTGTGCCTTCAGAGTCAAGCTACAGTATGTACATGAGCCTAATGAAGGTTTTTGACTTTGACTTTTGGCATCCTCCATTGTTCTCATTTAATAAATAAATAAAGTGGTCTTTGGTATGTAAAGCTGACTTGGGTTGCTGTGTTCTTTGTCTGTAAATTACATCTGATTTACAGTGGCTGTACTAATATACGAGGTAATTAAGCAGAGTCTCATCTTTTCTTCTGAAAAATACCTTTTAAACACATGCTGTTCACTTATAAAGTTGCCCCCAACCAATTATGCATTCAAACCTGTGTCTTTGTTTAGATCAGCAGTAAACAATTTGACAAGAAGCCTGGAACAGAAATACTTTAATATCGCTGTCCTTGGTTTTTATGTGTTTAATGATCTGGAAAGTTACAACTTCAACCATAACATCCAAATTAGCCTAGAGAGTAGAGCTGTCCTTGACTTTTATTCAGGCTAGTTACAGCAAACAACATCGTAAGCTAGTTGATTTGGTTACAGCGAAGTGGAAAGGGCCACAATAAGATATTAGCTTGAAGGTTAATTAATGTTTACAGTGTTGTTGCTCTGACACAAAACTGAGCGTCAATGAAATTAACACTTGGGGCGCGCAATAGTCAGTTTCAAAAACCCTTTCAAATATCCACTGTGTGTGAAAGAGCTGAACTTAGTCACAGTATGTCTTTATCATTATTTTTTAGCTGCTTGTTTATCTTCTTTGTAGACACATTAGTCGACACACTTAATGGGTTGAAGACACATTAGGGGAATTGTGGGCTACAGAGACCCAAATAAAGTTTTTTCAAGGCTGGTTCATGTGTATTTTTGCTTAAATATTGCTCTTATTGTGTTTTTGAAAACAACCTCAAGTGGCCACTGAAAGAACTGCACTTGTATGCCAAATTAAAGTGGGTTAAGAGGGTAATCTGTGATGGAGTTAAAGTTGTAGTCCAGTAAACAAATCACAAGTGTCCAATAAACTACAAAAAAGCAACTTTAGAGGCTTGCATTGGTTAGCTAAGTCTAGGCTGTACTGGAGTCCTATAACACTGGCAGGAGGTGGTTTTAATTAGACATATATGCATATTTATGTTAGATAAAATGAGTTACATGTCGTCTTAAGGTTTTTGATCTATCTGATATCCAGCACAATACAGAAGGAGACTATATGTGCCAGCAGCATGAAAGTTATAACTGAGAGTGTTTGTGTTTACGTGCTTTTGCATACTTGGTGGAGCGTGATAATCAAAAAGTGATACCACAAACTTTTCAGTCAGACATGTTTATAGCTTGGGGACAAGTAGCAAATTTCAGCTCTGTTGGTGTATTTACATGCGTGTGTGTGTTTGGGTTTTTAATTTTAAGTCCAGACAGCAGCTCAAACCCCAGGAGGTTGCGCAGTTGCTCAGGGGGCCGGCCTCCCTCCTAGCACTCCCTGCTGGTCCAGGCAAACGGCTGGGCTCCCTGTCACCATCTCCAACCTGTGTCTCCTTCCTCCCCTCATATCTAATATGAGGCACACACACTCAAAGAAACAAACATACCTGAGGGGCTCAGACTGCCCTGTCTCATCCCATTTCCTCAGTGCCTTTGATCCCTAGCCCACCCAAAAATACATTGCTCCCCTTGCAGTGTTAACTTCCTGCCATGCTATTTAAGCTTCCTTGTCTGCCTGGAGCATCCACAGCTTTGGCGCTAGCTGCTGCCATCTTCTAATGACAGCGGTGTGAGGAAAACAGGCTGGAGGGTGTCGGACAACAGGAGCAGGACAACAGGCCCTGAGGTGCAGGGGAAGATAAGAATGGCTCATTACTGTTATGGAAGGGTTAATGTTCATAAATGGCTCTGAAGGACCCCTCCCAAAATGCTGCTGCTTGTTATGAGAGCTAATGATGTCAGCGGAGGGCCCTGCTTGTTGATTAGCCTAAATGGAGAACTAATAGAAGAGCGTGAGTGTAATTAATGACTGAAGGGAAGCCTAACAAAGACAAGAACACAGTGCTGTGGTCGTGGGTGTTTCCAGGTTAAGCTAGTCCTCAAAAAAAAAAAAAAATAAATAAATAAATAAATAAAAACAGGGCACCTTATCAGCTGGCCGAGCAATCTATATGCCATCCCGTGCCATGCCCTGCCGTGCCATGCCACGACTCCCTCTCCAGCACCCAGACAGGCCAGCCTTTGTGGCCGGGCCTAATTAGCTGTCACAGCAGGTGGAGCAGAGACCGGGGACACTGTGGTCTGCTCTCTGACAGCACAGGTCCCTGCAGAGTTCCCCCAGACCCTGACCGCACACGAACAATGTGTATGTGGGGCTCAGAGAGCATGAGCTAATGCTTGTGCGTGTGTGTACACGTTTCTTTTTGGGCTTGAGTTTGATCGAGACATACAGAGGGAAAAAACAGGCAGGGTGCGATGACGAAGGGCTCTTTTACAACAAATGTACGCACAGTTCTTTGCAGACAAGCAGAGACATGCTGGGTTTATAGCAAATTTTGGATCAAAAAAAGCACAGTGTGTGTATCTGTAGGAGAGTGTGTATGTTTGGAAAAGTTTGATGACATTTCATTTAAGTTTTTCCTGTCAGTGTTTGAGACAGAGACAGTCAGCTTTCACTTGAGCTGCCTTAGACACTAGACAGAGACACCAGAGAATAAAATATAAAAGAAGACAAGATGACACAATGGAAAAGTATATATTTCCCATAATAAGGCCAGTTAAGGTGAAAAGGAGGCTAGAAACACCGTGTACGGAAATTCAAGAGTGAACATAAATCTGTCAGGTTGCATAATAAACACATAGAAAATAAAACTGCAAATAAAGACATAACAAGAGTTTCATTCTCACAGACAGATTTGCAGCTTGAAGCAGATGTTTGTGATTTATGGGGCCTGTGAATAAGATGCAGTAGACGTACCTAACCCTGACACCAGTGACAGAATGGGTATATAGCTAATTTCAGGTGCAAAGATGTTTTTCTTTTAGCAGATCTGTGGCCATAAACAATCATTCAGCCTTCCTCTCCTTTAATAACAACCCATTTCCATGCTTCCTCTGAATTGTCAGACTTCTGTCATCTTTCTCTCTGCACAATACATTACTTTGTGTGTTTCCCTCCAACCTCCTGCTGTTTGTCCCTCTCCTCCTGCTTTGTGCATGTAAACGCAGAAAAAGATACCATGCATGTTGATGCTCCCTCTGTTCGCAAAAGGCCTGTGTAAGCTGCAGTAATACTTCTTTACTGATAGCTACGCTTGCTCACACATGCACGGAGTCGCGCGCACACACACACACCTAGCAGCTCTACACACTCCCCTGGTTTAATCTATTACCATTTTTATGTGGCTCAAATATTCAGGCCGTGTTAACCAATGCATCATTATAAGGCATATAACTGCAAAAGCCAAAGGATTTATTGGCTTAAATAAATTATGGGATATGATGGTGCAAGTTTTATGAGTTGCAACTTTGCAAATATTCTTTTAAATAATAATAATAAAAGAAAAATATCCCGCTGTTGTTGGGAGATGTGAGGAAAAGATTCCTCTTACCCTGCTGTTAGAGCCAGCCTTTAAATGCTCATCTATATCCAGCTTTCCACACTGTACCTTTTCTTAACAGTCATCTTACACACATTATATGAATTGATGGGTTCATTGGAGGCATTTAAACATCATGTTTTTCCCCCTGCCTGCATTGCCCGTGTGATCATTTTCCTCCATGTCATACTCGTGCTCCTTTAATGTTTCTCAAATCATTTCTATTGAGCATACTCACACATGGGCGCTGATGGAAAATGTTATACCCAAGCACACAACAACGTACACAATGATGTATTGTGCATTTGCAGGGTAATATGTTTTACACATGGTCACTATACATCACCTGTGAGGTTGTGTGAGTGGGTCTATTTGATCCCATTTGGCAGATGGATCCAATTGTCCGGGCTGATATTGGCCTGTGACAGAAAGCAATCTAATGGCAGGCTCATTGATGATGATGAGTTCTGTTCCATTGCACTGAGATCCAGTCCAATTTCAAAAGCAAATTCACCCATTCATCTTCCAAATAATTGTGGCACTTTATCAATTGCTCCCAGTCTTTTATCTATCACTTCGATTGATGTGATCATTTTCACAAACAGCCCTCTGAGCTAACGGCTTCTTGGAGCACACTTGCAGGGCGGTGTGTGCTTGCCGTTGTGAGTGTGTGTGCGAGTATTCGTCTTAAGGCATCTCTGCACAAGTTTTCTTGAATGTGTGTTTGTGGAGAAGGATGCATTTGTTTGCAGCTGCAAGTATCTGTTGTCATCCACACGCCTGCGTTTTTTGTGAGTAATAAAATTCCTCCATTGATCATTACAACAATATATCATCTGCACCATTATTACTTTTATTTTATTTCAGTGTCTGTTCTGCTCTGTGTATTTATGGCACCATTTAACTATGATAGCATCTGTTTGATGAGCATCTTCAAGCTAGTGCCTTCTATTACTATAACCAGCCATGTGAGTGTGTTTGAATGAATAAATCTATTATTGCTTCCTGCTGTGTGTGCTGTCCCCTGCACGGCGTGTGTATGTGTTTGTGTGAACTGTGTCTGAAATGAAAAGCAGCCTGTGAGGTTGAATGCCATGTAATTTTGTCTATCACTTTTTTGAAGTAAGCATCTGTAATATCTTAGTTTCTTCTTTTGACAATTCCCATATTGATAATGCTTCATTGCAGGTGTGTTGGTCATTACAACTTCTTACTACCTGTGCTATCAGAGACTCGAATGAGCGGTGCAGTGCTTAATGTAAAAGTGTGGTAGATCCCAGGTTTCTTAAATATGTAAAATAAATCCTCCTGCTGATTTTCCATTCCCATTTCCAGTTGTTCAGATGATTATTTCTTTGCCTGAATGACAATAATGTGATATAGAGGAACTTAATAGGCATGTATTTAAATGAAAATCCTCAAAATTATTACTTTTCTTTGGTTTTCAAGCTCCATGGAAATATCTTCATCCAACAAACCTATCAAAGGGGAAATATTTTGAAGTAAAATGGGTCTCAGACTCAAAAGTCATCTCTATTTGAAAACAATTCCCTTAACTGGGCAACAAAATCTTGGGTACACAACTATCACAATTAAATGAAAGATTTTTAACTCTTGAACTCAGTGTTGCTCTGCCTCCTGACATGATAAAAGAAACTTGATCTGTGAAAATCAGAGGCACATATCTGTTTCAAAGGGGAGAGCTGTCACCCTACTCTCTGTGAACACATGGGCTTACTTGAACCCTATATAAGGCTTCAACAAGTAAAGCTTTCACACTTATCTTGAAGCTGTCCTGGCTGTGATTTTTCACTGGAAACTTTAATAAATCTTTCAGGATTTGTCATTTCCTGATGAAAGAGGCACAGTTTGGCCTTGTGACATGTGTCAACAACACAAGTCATATGTCTGCCACTGTGACAGCAAAAGAAAATATTCAAACAGTGTCCTGTATGTTTGAACATAGGGTCACTTGCTGTTTTTGAATGCATGGATTATGGAGGTTGCTGTGCAAGCACAATCCATTGTCTGATTGACAACAAGATCATCTCTGAGTGAGTGTTTTCTGGCACCCTGTCTCCAGTGATTTCTGTAAGGGTGGTGAAAGTATGCGTGAAATGCAATGACATCATTTAACTCCATTACTTTTGTTAAAGTCACTTCTATTAGTGGAACTGTAAAAAAATATACCATTTGATCACAATGAACAGCTAATCTGGTAGTGTACCACATGATAACAAAAAATAAGGATTCCTGATTGAGTTATGCCTCAAAATGTTTCTGAGAATAATTAAATTATAAAATAAATGCTCTTCAAATCAAATCCTATCTGTGCCCTGTAATCTCCCTTTGCTTAACTTGTGCTTGGTTTTCTCTTCCAAAATTTCTCTGCACTCTTTTATTAGCTGAATGCCTCTTTGTGGTTTTGTCCATTTTTACTTGTCCTGTGTGTTTGTGTGTGTATAAAGTACCTGTAAGTGTGTGCCTTTAGTTCTCAGCTGTTGGATGTTGTCATTGCCCACAGCAGAGCGAGTCCAGCTCTATTCTCCCCTTTACTCTGTGCCCTATGATTGCTTACCGCTGACTCCTCTCATCAGCACACACTGCGCTGTGTGTATGGGCCGGAGCGCAGACCCAGCCGCCAGGTAAACAATTGGAGCAGAGCAGGATACACACTCATAAATCTGACAGATGCATGATGTGTCATTACCCTCCACTTATTATTATTCTCCCACTCCTCTTTATACTGTGAGCCACTTTAGCTGTTTTTCTGGTCTAACTCAGGAGCATTTGTACTGTGGCCTTGCAGAGTGATAGATGCTCCTGGGGAGGTAGATGGTTGCTATAGCAATTCTTGTTGGGTTTTCTTTGTTTGTATGCATGGCTCTAGTCAGGACATTTAACCTTCTGTGTTTGGGTATATAAGCATTGGAAGCAGTAAGTGTGATTTTTTATGACTTTAAATGGTTTCTTAAATCAAATCTCAAAGCGGTCCAGGTTTGATCCTGACCCGCAGCTCTTTGCTACATTATCCTCCACTCTCTCTTATCAGTGTGACTATAACTACTCTTGCTAGTCTTTCAATGAAGGCATGAAAAAGCCCAAACAGACTTTGAAAAAAAAGCACTGGTTGTACAGTAACTATATGGGAGAATCAACCGAGTGGTAGCCTCTGGCTGTGAGAAACAAAGTGTCTGTTTGATACAGAAGTGCTAAAAACTGCAGTTCCTTGTGTTTCTGCTTGAGGCTGGCTTTGGCAGGACTTGGAGCAACACACGCACCCATTCAAAATAAAAGCCAAACTATTACACAGAAATTAACATGTTTACAGCCTGGAACAAAACGTGGCTTTCGTCTGAAAAGCTCTAACGACACACGCTGATTAAGAGTGTTGTTTTAGAAAATATTAAGATTATGAGTTTTGGAGGCAGCTGACGAGACTCAACTCTGCCTCTTTGCCTCACGCTAGGTCGACCGGTGTTTCATTGAGTTGGGTAGTTCCAGTATGGCACCCAACAGTGATAAGCTGTAAAGCTCTGTTTTAGACCTACATGTATTATACAGCATATGGAATCAATTCATTTTATATGTCATCAGAAATACCAGTTCAAAAAGTCAATAAATGTTAAGGCTTGCCTTTTGAATGAACTGATTCATGCTGTAAACACATATGTGACATAGTTTTGGACAAGGGTGGCCAACCTGTGGCTCATGAGCCGCATGTGGCTCTTTGCCTTTTGGTGTGCAGTTCTTAGATCCATTCATAGAAAAATATATGTATAGATTAGTGGTGTGCTGATCAATTTAAAATATTGATATACTGATGCCAACGGTGGTTTCAGTATTGGTCAATACTTAGGTGATGAGATTGATACTTAAGTTTCAGTTTTTCTTCTCTACATGTGCTCCTCTCAATCGCTCGTGTGCTCATAGCTAGCTATCTATCTAGATAGATAGATAGATAGATAGATAGATAGATAGATAGATAGATAGATAGATAGATAGATAGATAGATAGATAGATAGATAGATAGATAGATAGATAGATAGATGGATGGAACTTTGTCTCTTCTGTGGTAAAAACAGAAATTTGTCTTTGACATGGCTCCAAGAAGAAGTTTTAACACACAACACAATGAATCTTGCTTTGAAAATGTCTTGATTTTCATTTTTATGCCATTTCGTTTCTGTGTGAGAGTCTGTGCGTTGGTAAGACCATGTGTGTGATGTGGCTCTCTGTGATACGATGGTAATCTTTGTGGCTCTTGGTTTCTGAATGTTTGGCCACCCCTGGTTTAAGATAACTATTGAAATGCAAAAATACTAAATGTGGCAAAAGAAAGACAATTTCATTGACTTTTGATCTGGCGTCAACCAAACAATGCCTTCTACAACATGCCAAGACTTGAAAAGCAAGGCTACCCCTCTTTCATTTGCCAGTGTATTTCTCCATTTTCCTCCTTATTCTATTATTTCCTTCACCCCTATTTTCCTCCTTAAAATCTCAAATATTAATACCGCGTTCACACACACTTATTCGCACATGGCCCCAGTTTGGTGTCCCCATGGCCCAGAGAAAGAGAAAGGGAAAGGGAAAGAGTGGTGTGTAGGGGGAGGGAAGCAGTGAGTCGCCTCACTAGAGCAGACCTCATAAAACTCCCTGTCACTTTGACTAATTTGTTAGTCTTGTCTCACAGTGTCAAACCGTCACCTCCCTTCTACCCCCCTGATGCACCTCTACTCTCTGTCCTTCTTTACACAACCCCCCTCATATCCACAGGAAGAAGAAGGAGGGGGATAGGAAGGAAAAAAGGGCCAATAAATGTAATATAGTGCATTGGCCACTGGTTGCAGTGATCTACACAGCCATCCTTTGACAGTCAGAGGAGGAACAGAGACTTTATGGAGCAGAGGATAGGATGATGGCTCGATTTCTCATCCACTTTCGGTCTCTGTCTGACTGTTCTACCGCTAGAGTGGGCCTGTTGGGCAGCCATAGAGGAGAAAAATCAGACTAGGACTGGGAGAGAAGAGGGCCTTTATGAATGCAGGCTGGGCTGGAGTCCTCAAGACAAGATTGGGTTGTGTTGGGCCAAGCAGGATGGTACAGTGAAGATGAACTTGGATGTTCAGCTTGGCTTCTCAGAGGAACAAAAAGCCGATACCAGATTCATAGAAACAAATTAAAAATCTAAAACCCTGCTCAGGGGGGAATCATTTGCCAGGTAATTATAGGAAACAGGACAGAGATAAGAGAGACAAAATACAAACACAGAGATGTTCCCCAGTGACGCTGGAGCACCACACCAGGGAACATAGTGTTAGCTGGGTACAAGCTCCTTTTTTTGCCACTGCAATCCTCCCCATCCTAAAACAACCCGCAGTACCTTGTCTTTAAATAGGAGCACGAGCTCAGAGCTAAATATAGGCCGTATTTCACCGCCAGCCACCCTCCGCTGAGCTGTCAGCGCCCCGTCTCCCCCTCTCTCACAGCGAGTCAGACACAGCCCTCCTTCATGTGTTTTCGAACGGAGACAGGCAGTGTGTGATCGCTTCAGCTCTCACCCGTCTCCTCCAACACACACACACGGCAGGCCAAAACGCCCCTTACTCGCCGGCCTCACAGGGAGGCTGCTGTGAACTCACACACCAATTTGAGAGAAAGACTTGTTCCCGCTGTGTCGGCCCTGTTTCTCTTCTGCATGAGGGGCAGGATGTCCTGACATGTGAGCAATGGGTGATGGAAGCAGTAATTTGGGCTGGTACAGTACAGGCTGTGCACGATCTGGGAGATTGCTTGCTTGTGAGACAGGCCTTCAGTGAGATAACTGTATTTCAAAATGTGTTGTTTTCTTTTATTGCAAAGGAGAAAAAAAATTGAGTAGAACCTGAATCTGTAATGGACATAACCTGGATTGGTGTCACTTTTTGTAAAAGACTTCCCTCCTCTGATTTTACTGTCTTTATCTTTCTATCTTTGCTTGAGAGGAAAAAAATCTATATCCAAAGTAAACAAAAACTGTTAAACTAATTACAAGCTTACCTTGACCCTTTAAAGTGACTATTGACAGAAATGCCAATACCATTCAATGTAAGGGGCGAATACTCTTAATTACCCAAACCTCCAAAGGCACTGATAATAATGACAGAGGTCAGGACACTTATTGTAGCTCTACAATGGTCAGAGGTCGGGGTCTTAGTATCCTTATTTGTCCTTCTAGATTGATGTGTTTTTGTTTCAGCCATCACCATTTGCTCTTTAAGAGAAGTCAGGCTGCATTAAATGTCTTTAATTGAGCTTAAAAGGCTGTAAATGGCATCAACAGCTCCACTGAATTCACTGATGGCAAAACCCCTGAATGATAATGAGAGGCATCTAATAAGGACCACTTGCCAGGAGGATGGTACCTGCTGATGTGAAAACTATCTGATTTGGGGAATACAAAGAAGCAACTATAAGAGAAATCAACCTGTTCAATCACAGCATTTGTGTCATTGCACAAAAGCAATGACATTTCCACAGTGTGTTGAGTTGGCTTAGTGCTTATGTCAGAGATCCAGCAGAGGAGTAGTGCCGTCATACGATATGTCCAATGTTTAAATGCATGTTTAACAGCAGTAAAGCTTGATCTGTAGATGTTATGAGCAAAACAATTTGGTGCAGGAGAAACATGGGTGTAACAGCTTTGGTTAAATGTGACAGTAGTGAGTCATGAAACAAGTTAATTGTTTTGGAAAGCAAAAAAACAAATTTCCCCAGTTCTCTAGAGAGAGTCATGTAAATAGGATTATTTTGGGGAATTGTGAGTTTATGCAGGGCTCAAACACAGTGAAGCCCAATCACAGCGTTGGCAGCAGTCGCTTTGTTGTAGTGTGTTGCAGCCAGGACTCAATGAGACTAACTTTATTAATTTCCTGAACAGAATAAACCAAAGGCAAAGAAACATGTGATGCTGTTTGCTGGATTTTTTTAAACCCACTCCAGAATTTATTTGAACTAATAATTTAAATTAATAATTGTCTATGTAAAGGGGCTGTGAGGGGTTTGAAAGTGATCTTTGAAAGGCTCCCTTCTAGACATATTCCTGATTGTAATACACACTTTAAAATGAGTTTATCAGCACCAATATTGCTGGTTACAGGTTATTTTAAATTACTACTTCTTAGCTGTCAGGTTGGGTCGACCAGGAACAGATTGATTTATGGCACGTCTAGGTCTCTGACAACACCATGCCGGCTGACAAAGTTTGGTAGTGAAAAGAGATAAAACGCAGAGATCTGTGTTTTTCTCTACTAAAAACGATTTCTGGGACTAATTTTGTAGTGATGGTAGACTCAGGAGCCAAACTGTCAGATAGAAAAAATGACAGAAGAGCAGAAGAAAGCTAAACAGTAAAGTGATACAGCCTGATACACAATGTTTGCTTGATGTCACGTTTCAAACTGTAGCGCTACGAAACTGTACTGATCAGTCCCTTACCTCAGCGCGTTGTATCCAGTAAAAAGTTCAATGTGATCTTTTAATCCCAAAACAAATACAGGCCTTGCTTGAAGTGAATTACGACAGTGTGTGTGAGACTCCGGGCCAGTCCAATTAAAACAGATCCTCCTCATTGCATCTTTAAAAATGGAACCAAAGACTGTCACGAAGTATTCAGTGTTTCCACAAGCATACATTTTCCAGCCTCTGACACCCCATTTGTTGTGACAAACAGGGCTAGACTCCTCTCTTCATATGGTTAGCCATGGTTTTTTATGTCCCTTTGTGATTGGCATGGTTGTTTAAAAGTTATGAGATGAGTAATGTGACGGGCTGAGAAGGTAATGATTCATCCCCTTACCCCACTATTAATACCCAACTTCCTCTCACACACTCATGGATGCTCAGTGAAGAATAAAAATAGCAGGTGCCTTTGGATTTGGCTGCATCTTGCATCATGCATCTTGCAAATATGTAACCTACTAATAAAATGGCAAAAGTAATTCAGATTACAATAATTTGCATCAGAGAAGATGATTGTGTGGATTTGATGGAGAGTTATGGAAAGTTCTGTGACTTCTGTTTTAGTTTTTGTTAGATCTGTTTTAACAAAAGAGACTGGCTTTGAGTCTGTAGCCTAAAAAGTAGCACAACCCATAATCCAACAACAACCTTTTTTTTTTTTTAAATGTTATAAGCTTGAAGTGTAATAACTAGTCAACAATGTACCAAAAGTGCTGAGCCCGAAATGTAGTAAAAAAAAAAAAAAAGGTTATATAACCCAAGATGTAATAACTGACCCCAAAATGTAACAAGCTGTAACACATTTGGCAAAAGTTGTTATGTTTGGGGTCAGTTCTGGGCTTGTATTTTCTTTTCTTTATTACATTTTTTTATACACTTCGGTCTAACGCTTTTGTTCCATTTTGGGTCAGTTATCACATTTAAGGCTTTCTGACCTTTTTATTACTATTATTACATTTTGGGTTTTGTTGCATTTTGGGCTCTTACAAGCTGCAATGTTTTGTCCACACCAAACTTGAATACTTACATAATTTGGGCAGATGTACGAAAGCATGTTTTCTGTTTACTTGCTTAATTGGTGAGAATAACTGGCTCAATTTACAAGTGCCCAAAGATGCTAATCTTGCAAGAGAGCTAGAAATGCTAGTCTGTTGTCATAAAAAAAAAAAAAAAACGAGTTTCACTTCATTATGGTACAGCTGATTTTGCTTACTGGGGCTGTGCCATCTTCAACCGATGGAATCAAGTTGTTGTTTTGTTTTGTTATATTTCACACATTCCTTTCAGTCAACCTGAAGATCTCAATGCTAATTCGCTATTGTGGTGCAAGAGATTCGCTGGAATTCAGATTTTTTTAAACCCTCATGTATAAGTCACTGAAAAAAATGAAGCAAAAAGAGTGCTGAAAACTTTGAGACTTTGCGCCATTTGAGAGTATGGTTCACTTCATTTGCCCTACCCAGTTTGTGTAATTTGTATTACCTGACAAGAGCCTGCATCTTTAAACTGACTTTATATGAAATACACACATACAAGTCAGCAAAATAAAAGTTTTGGCCTTTCAAAGGCAGTACTTCAAATTTGTATTAAGGAGACATCAGAATTGTCTTTCTCGCACTGTAAAATTAAAGTGAGGCACAGTAAAGAATGTACTTGTGGAGTTTATTAGTATGTCAATAAGAAATACTGTTTGGTTGAAGAACAGAAAGTAACAAGGTTCATGCAGAAAAAAATGAAAACATATGAATTTGTAGATAGGACTCTTTCATAAGTGATATGTATTCTTTTGTATTGAACTTTAAGTGAGAAGACTGGACAAATGAGAAAAATGTCCATGGCTCTGAGGGGGCACATTTTTGGGTTTGCGAGTATCTGCAAGTCAGATAACATTTCTCTTTTCTTATTTTGTGAGCAATGGTATTCATGACGCATGGTCTAACAAGGTCAAAGGCCAGTGGTGTCCTTGTCTCTCTTTCCCTCCACAGCGCTGTTATCAATCAGACAGACCAAGCTAAGACAGATCAACTGAAAAACAAGCATGCACAAACTCACACTGACATACTCCCTTCAACTTACACACAGCCCTCTCCCTGGAAAAATGTAAGCAAGTTTCTCTCTTCCACACTGCTGGTTTTCCACCCCTCCGTGACTTCAGCTGACTTTTATTCATCATAACAGAATGAAAAATATAGATTCGCCTCTGGAGATTAGAACAAAGAAAAAAATGAATGTATAGACATAAAGGAAATAGAGCATGAAGGAGGTGGATATATAGAGAGGGGAAAAAAAGTGAGTGAAAGAAGGAGGGAGACAGAAAAAGGGTGAGGTGAGGAGAAAGAGAGATGGCCTCTCTAAGTGCAGCAGCACATAGGCACAGAGCTGTGAGTTCCCAGGCAAGACAGCATGAGCTGCCTATTTGTCAGCATTGATCAACCCATTAAGGGGCTGTGGTGGGAAGCATATTGGTTTTGGAGGCCAAAGGGGCAGAGAGAGACAAAGATAAAGCAAGACGGGGGGTGTTGAACTCCTTTCAGCCTCGGCAGCCGCACGTCTGTGGGATGAAAAAGCCTGTAGTCTTCCTCGCCAATGTCTATGCAGTTCATTTTGCAGGGTCCCCGACGGGAAGGAAGTTGATGTCATTTGTCTTACAGCGTCTCACGAGGTCCCACTGTATATGTTATCTTAGCTTTCCGCTGCTTCGATGCTAATAAGGAACTAGCTAGCTTCTCAGACTCCTTGTCACTTGTCCTCTTCCTTTGTGTGTGTGCGTGCGTGTGTGTGAGTATGTGTGTGTGTGCACTAAGTGTGGGTGGTGGTGGCAGAGGTGGGGGTGGGTCTTGGCCCTGGGGGAACGCAGGCTGCCTCTTCGCCCAGCCTCTGATGAATTCATATAATTAACTCTGCCTTGATCTGTTGGCTAATCCTGCACTCAGTAATAAGGGATTAAAATGTCACCTAAGCCACCTGCTGTTATTGAGCCCCTAGACTTTTTGTGCTCGTGTGTGTTTCTGTGTGTATGTGTGTTAGAAAGACAGAAAGAGAAAGACAGAGACAGAAAGTGAAAGTAATGTGGACGATTTTTGCACTGGAGACATTTTTTATGCACAAGAAAAAGTGTGTACAGGACACTACAAGGTAGCTCAAAGAAGCAGACGTCCTAACCACCATCCTTTGCATCTTAGCTCCATTCACAGCTATAGTTTGGCATCAAGCTGAACTCTATAATTTGGCAGGAAGCTGCAGCAGAAGTTGCAGCAGACTTGCTCTGAAAACTCATTGTCACAGTCACTAAAAAGGGACCTGAAAGTGGGACATGCTGGAAGGTGGGAGTTGAGAAATCTTTTTCTTCCCTCCCCTCTCACCATGACCTCCTTGGACCAAGTAAAAAAAAAAAATAAAAAAAAAACAAGAAGAAAGAAAGAGAGCCAATTGGTTGGCTAACAGCCCATAGACCAACAGCCTGCCTGCCGGCCACCTCCACTCGGTTGCCTAGCAACCCCAAATGTACTTTTGGGTTGTCTAATGACTCTTGTTGCTGCAGAGGCACAGGGGCTACTAATGAAGCCTCCTGACCAATCGCTGCCGTTTAAGACCTGGAAGCTGACTGATCACTGGACAGGGAGTGTGGGACTTCACACTACCCTAAACCTCTTTTTTGCCCCCAACCAGAGCTGTTATGCAGACACACTCGCGCACACACACTTAAAATATGTCCAAGGATCACACCTTAACTTACTGCTCCAGCTGGCCTGAATTCTTTCTTTTACACTACCACACAACAGCTATCTGAACTTTAGCTCCAACTCACATGTAAACATACTCAGCACAGAAAGGATTGGAAGTGATCCAGACAGAAAAAAACAACAATAACAACAGATAAATAAAACCATGAAAAACCCTTTAGCCCTTGGTTCAAACTGTTTAACAAGCCTACAATGATATGTGTACATTCTCAGAAGACCTCAGGTTACCTTGCCTCTGACACAGCAGTGATGGCGATCCAAACATCTGGAGTGAACCCTGACCCATCAAAAAATAGCCAAAAAATGTTATCTTTTGGAACAGAAATGTTTAACAATTTTAACAAAAAACACAAAAAAGAAAAAAAAAAATCTATATAATTTTGGTTCATTTGCTCTGGATTCTAAGATCTAGAATATGAAATATGTACTGAGTCATCACCATTTTCAACACAGCAGGTTAACAAATTATCGTACAAACCTGCAACTAACACCAAATTGTAGTAGACAGTCTGCTGAAAGGGAGTATAACATTAAAGTAGGACTTAAGTGTTGGGTGACAATCACAATATACTTAGAGAGGTCTGCGCTCTCTGAGTGCTTTTCTAGTTAAAATATGTAGCTTGTCTGTTTCCACCTGACTTTCTCAACCTATCATGGATGTGAAAGGCAGCTGATTGTCTAACTCTTCGTGTTTCTGTGTGTTTTGAAATGCAGTGTTTCTTTGCCAGTGTTGCAAAGTGCTTACTCGTGGTGGAGTCATGCTTGGTCTCTGTAAACAACAAAACACAGAGGTCAAAATGTGAAATGTTATCTTGATTTAAAAAGTCGTTCAAGTTTCATTCTTGTGTACTCATTAACAGTTATGCCTGTACAAACATCTCAGATCTGTCACATATAACAAAACTGCTGAATGCCAGTGTTTGTGTACAGTGGACAGAGCCACAAATCTGTTAAGTTAATGTATCCCTCATGACCGAGGCCATCTGCCACTTACAACTATAGTGATATGAAGATGAAAGATGGAGAGACAGTAACTGTATCTAGAACAGAGTGGCTCAAAAATAAAGTTATTCAAAAACTTAGAGAGTCACAATCATGATGGTGATTATAACATAAAGTTGGGAAAGTTATTTGACATCTGTAAAGAGCCCAAGAAATATGGTGCCACTGAGTAAAAGCCCAAAGAGACTGTCTGGAAAATGCTAATGCTAAACTACACGCTGTTTTCCTTTTAATTGTATTAATGGTAAAACAATGTGCCATAAGTGCTTTGTGATATGATTACTTTTTAATTTGGTTTAAATGCAACATGTCAGTCCAGTAGATAATGGAATACTTTTATTTGAAAGATGTGAAAAACATGGTACTTGTTTTATCTAATGTTTTCTGTTATTATAACAAGTTGATTTTTTTTTTATAAACAAGATTTGCTCTCAAAGTTTTATCCCAAAACCCAAGTTTGAATAAAGACAGTTTTATCAATGTCATCTTACACAGAGAATATTATATTTTTATGCATAATTTGTCACTTCTTTTTTTTTAAATGTAATTTGACATTTGTATGATGTTTGAACAAAGCGTTTGTGAGTCAACAAGTTACTATCTTACTCAGCGACTCTATAACACTGTACACTTGAGGGAACTTAACAATAGTTAACTTTCACACATTACATAAGAAGTTATATTCTGACTTTGTAACTATATATGGAGCGATGTGACTGTGTGGGTCAATTTGTACGGGTGTGACTGTGTCTCTGTCTACAGCTTAATACGCTTGTCTATGTAATGCATCCGTCATCTCTTGAAACTTTGTTCTCATGTCACAGCATATTGCTAGGCGTGTAGAATACGTCCCAAGGGTGTCACCATGTATACGCCTGTCTATACATGTCCAGCAGCCTTTGGTCTATATTTAGGCTGTGGTCAACTGCTGTCAAGTGCTGCATCGCCCAAGGGCCTGACGAAACCCACTGTGCTGCCCTCCCTGACTGATCTGAGGGGGCAGAGCTGTGTGCTATTCACTGGCACTCACATGTTGGACCTGTCCACATGGCCTAGTTAGAAAGATGGGCTGACTGAGGACAGAAAACGTGGGCCAAATATGACGTGTGGCAGTCTCAATGAGCATGGTTCTCTGAGGGTGGCTCATTCCTGTATCAGAGGAGGTTCAAGATTGAGTATTTTTCTGTTTTTCGTATTCAGACTAATGGAAGTGAAAGATATGAACTATAGACAAGGGAGCAAAAAGAAACCAGGGGAGTTTTTATCAACAGCAGGCACTCTGTAAAAGCTTTTATTTGTCTCATGTTTTCTCTGTGACGCACTGCTTTCACCTCACTATAAGATGGATCTTCAAAGGTTGTTTATTGATTCCCTCCTGTTAACCTTTCACAAAACTCTTTCACAGTCATACCATTCAGTGGTTCTCAGTGGCTTCTCGCAGGTGGAGGAGGAGGAGGCAGGGGCTGTGGGGGTGTTGGCTGTACAGACTAGTGGCATATTGGTTGTGAGTTGCAGAGAGAGATTGTGAAAGAGGAAGAAGGCATGGATGCAGAGAGGAAGAGGGATTGCTAAGGGTCAGGGATGAGCAGGCTATAGCTGGTGACTGGGAGTCTGGAGCCAGGAGGGGGACAGGAAGAGCAAGGGCCAGCTCTAGAGGACCTCTCCCTGTGGGGCTGGGAGTGGCTGATGTAATGGCATTAATCTCCAAGTGCCATCTGACACCCAGTGTGGCATCGTCATTGAAAAGTGCTAATTCTGCTGAACTGTGAGGGGAATTCAGGCATCTCTAGAGGCAGTGCCCTGGATTAATTAAACACGCTGGCATAGAGCAGTGCACAGATTTATCTCCTTTACGCCATCAGAACTGTTTGATTTTGCGTTTCACTCAGAAAGCAGGACACACTCACGACATTAATGCCAGGAACATTGCCATATTACACTTGTTTTCTTCCCACTTCACATATTGTAGCATTTGCTCTTTTTGTTTTATGCTAACCCAGGATTTCCCCTCTTCTTTCTCTGGCTTTCCCTCTCTCGACTTTCTCTTTCTCCAGATGAACCGACCCATCCAGGTGAAGCCAGCCGACAGCGAAGGACGAGGAGGTAATTAACCTTCTCCTAGTCTCCATTGCTCCCCCCACCTTAAAAAACACACACACTCACAAACACACAAATACACAGGTACAGCACACACTCAATCCTTAATATTCTGCTCTCACTTGAGACACACTGGGAGTTCGTGGAGTAGCCCGTAATATAGGTCACTTGCTTCTATTGACTTCCCATCTGTGCCAGCAGAGGGGCTGTCTCAGGTTCACAGTCACTAGGAGTGGTTCAAAGACGAGACAGAGAAAGAAAGATATAAAAAGAGAAAGAGACAACAAAAAAATGAATGACGAGATGGGAATCTCTGTCTCTTTATCTCCACAGAGTGACAGTCGAGTCTGCTAACAGAGCAGAGGAAGTGGCACACAGCCCAAACAGAGACTGACACAATTACTCACAAATACACAAACTCAAAGTGGGATGTTTTATTATTATTATTTGGAAACTCCTTGTGGTATACACAGGAGCTGTTTTTGTCCAGAAAGCAGAGCACAGCAAAAGATGAAGAGTTCCACTTCTTGAAAACAAACACACAAACAACTCAGGGAAAAAATAAAGACATCACGGCCATTTCTTCTCTTTTTTAACTGTTCTTTTGTGTTTGTTTGGAGTTTCATCTAGGGTTTTTATTTGCAGGAACTAGAAACTACTCAAGTTTTTCTCAGACCCATAATAACACAAAGAAAAAAAGAGTTCACGTTGACTTTTATGAACTTAATTTTGAATTTCAACTTTCATGCCTCTCGGCATATTCTTTCCTGATTTCCTTGATTGATAGCTTTTCAGAGGATCAGTAAATCAGTAACTCATTGTGAGGTGTGCTTGTGTTAAAATTCAACCAATATTAGAACTGAACTGCTGTCACACATGTTAGGATGCTTATTAAGAGACAGTCTGGAGTGGTCTCTCAACTTTTTCTGAAGTTATATTTACCAAAATCACTTCCAACTAACTTGTCTAGTCCTCGTTATCTATATCTACATGTATGCTGCCCGTCCTAAATACCCGACTGCTTTAACATTTCTTAATGGTGTCCTCGCGCATGACAAACAAATAAAAGACTATGAATCCCAGTTGATTGATCAAAAGATGTTCACAGATATTAAAAAAAAAAAAAAAAAAAACTTGTGGGAAGCTTTTGGCTTTAGGTTTATGGTAAAAAACAAAAAGGTGGAAAAAAAGGAGATCACAACTTCTGTATGGCACCATAGGTCTCAACAATAGTACTTTTGCAAGAATAACACTTGGCATAGATTTTGAACCATCCGAACAATGTATGAGTTTAAATGTGATCAAGTTGAACTTTGCGGCCATGTTGTATATATATATATACATATATTTCCAACTTTAACCATCTGTTTAAAGCCAGAATTGTGTCATTAAAGTGTGTAATCCTGCTATGATATTGTGGGTCTTCTTCTTAGCCTTCCTAATCCATCTTAAGTCTGGCATACATGGTGATAGAGCAGATCATTGTAAAGCCATTTACAACTAACATCATGGAGGTTAATGCAGATTGAGCCAGTTAAAGATTTACATGTGCGGCATTAGATCTGATTGGACTGGTCTGTGTCTGCCCTGTGCTCTCATTTTTAAGTGGTAAATCAGACTGCCTAGGTCAGATTAGACGGAGCCACCCCACTGATTTATATGGTCAAGTGTGAATCAGATGGTCTATTTCTATTGCCCCTCACACCCCAATGTAGATCTTATTTTTTTGTCATGGCGGCAGTTTAATTAACGGCCATCTAAAAACAGGCAAAGTCTGACCGACAAGGCCTGGGCGGGAGCCAATCGGCATTCTCACCAAGATAAATTGGATCTCTGGGCTTAAGAGGGTAGGATGGATGGGTCCCAATATCAATTACTCCCCTTTTTCAGCAGGAAGAGAATGGAGATGAACAGGCAGTGTGAATGAAATACAGAGGGCTCTTAGGCTGGCAGGGCCCCTGCTAGTCTGTCAGATGAACTTTCTATATGGGAGGACAGGATAGGACAGAGCACAGAATGAAATAAGACCAAGCAGACAGGCCCCAACAGAGATATTGAGCGTTAATGGCAACAGGAAGTCGGCAGACAGGCTGGGGAAGTAAACCACAGACGCAGCTGACAATGAAATGAGATTTACTATGAAGGCCTGTGGTTAAAGGAAAATAGACAACCCAGCTAGGGCTGGCTAAAGGAGAGTAAGCACCAAGGGATTCATCCGTGGGAGGCTGAGGACCATTCAGGAGGACAAGTCCCAGTTGGGCTCAAAGATTGTCAAACCAGGGGACATTTGCACCTCTGAAATGGAGTCACATTTATCACTTTACTCAATTATCTGTCATGGGAGCTTGTGCAGGGGTCTTGGTTATATTCCTGTGTAGGTATTAGGGCCCATTACTCCATTTGGAGACTCTAGTAGCCTCTCTTTTGTTCAAATGCCCCTGAGAGATGTTCTCTCTCTCTGGAGATATGAGAGTGTCGGGAGGAGAAGTAAAACCAGAGCTCAGGAAAATGGCAAGGGGGTGCCCGGTGTCACACATTCCCACTCTTTGGCTTCCACTGTGGATGATTCTCTGGTTGTCTATTACAATGACTCATGTCTTATTTTATTTTTTACTTGGATTATCTTGAAGGAGTAGAGCATGGAGGGGGAGCTTCACAGCTTATAAATCTATTTCTGTTCCTTGAGTCAGCCGACCTCTTCACCACAAAGTCCACATTTATCTGATGTGCTTAACACCACTTCTTCTCTGACCAATTCTATCAAACCATGATTTCAACTCAGAGATACTGAGACGCAATCGAGGCATGGGTCTTCTGCTCCATCGCTCCGTGGTCAGTGAAGGAGCAGGCCGGCTACTATATCTCCACTTGAAACACAAGCAATTTTCTCCGACTCAGAAAGCGCAGAAATGCTTTTTCTATTGCTTCCCTTTTTTTTCCTCCCTTTTCTCTCCCCCTCTCTGTCTCATTGGTGCCAGAATGCAAAGAATGAGAGGAAGCGAGTGATAGAAAGAGGTGGGGATTTAGAACAAGGCCCATGAAGGAATTTGAGAGAAGGAAGACAAGAAAGACAGAGAGGAGGGAAGAGATGACAGGATGAGAAAGTTAACGGAGGGTGATGGAGGCAGCTGAGTGAATCTCAGCACTAAATCATCTCAGAGCCGCCCCGTCCCTATCTCCTCCTCTGCTCGCCTCGCCAGGAATCTTTTTCCTCCTGACCTTGTCTGCCGCTGTGTCTGTGAAGAAAAGATGGGGCCAGATTATCTATGATTGGAGATGGCCATTATCTAAACACAATCTTGGAGCCAGGTCCCACTTCTCTAGCCACTGCTGTGAGACAGGAGACCACGCTGATGAGAAGAGAGATGACGGGTCAGCCAGCAACACCCTCTTCTTTTATTAACTCTGATAAGATGGGTTTAACACTCTCTCAAAATACCCTGCAACCTCCATCAACAGACTTTTCCACAAAGGGGCACTCTCTGCGTGTTGTCCATAGCTCCCCCATACTTTTGTTTTATTGGATACTTATACAGTGCCAGGAGCGTCGTAATCCCTGCATGTGATACTCAGCAGCCTTTTTAATAACTCCTCCATGCTCTTTAGTCTGTCTGGCTGAGGGGGAGTCTTTGTGAATGGCTCATGTTTGTCCTTGCCAACCTGCTGCTCCTTCAGAAGGTTGACCCCAGTAGGGGCAGTGGAGAGATTGACAGGACCTTAAGATGTTGCGCGCTGTGCTGTCACGGCCCACACCCCAGCAGGTAGTGAGGAGTGAGGGGCTGCTGGCTGAGCTCAGTCTGGCGAGGCCACAGGGGAGGGTCTGTCTGGAGGCTCCTCACGCCCACAGAAGAGCGTGCTCCACTTTACATGCAAATGAAGCCAAAAGATCCCTCTGTGCCTCTGGACAGGATCGTGCAAAACTCTGAAAAGTCAAGACGAACCCTTGCAGCGCCTGATATGTGTGTGTGTGTGTGTGTGTGCGCTGAGAGATTCACATAATGACACTGGGACACATGGATGGACAAAAGATTTCAGGGATTTCAAACAGTGAACTTTGCAGAATATTAGATGAAGGTTTTGAGGCGCTGATTTAAATTACTTTTACAGAAACTTTATAATTGAGCCTGTCTGTCAGAGATGTTTTCAGTCCGGAGTTAAAAACACGTGTTAGTTTTTGAGTATTTACACCTTAAAGGGCAACTCCGTTTTTTTGACACCTGGACTTTATTTATAGGTGTGTGCATGCTCATATACTCACTCAGACAAACATCGCATCAACTGGGTAAGTATATGAGCATGCACACACCTATAAATAAGGTCCAGGTGTCAAAAAAACAGAGTTGCCCTTTGACTCCTCCCCGACTCCCCTGAGGAACTGGGTGCAACAGTTCTAGTGGTATGGGTAATACATTTACAAACACAAAGCATGCATCCCCTCATCATGCCTGATGTGCAGACAATTTGAATGTTTGTTCTCCTCTGATTATTCCATTTACCACCTCACTATACTGGATAATCCACTTGCATACATCAGACCGGGACGAGCAGCAGAAAGGTTTACTGTGTGGTTGCACATCATTGTCACTGAGAAAGGGTCTAATTACTTCTGTTAGCTGAGAAGGAACTAAACATGAGTAAGAAATAGAATGGGGCTTATTATGAAGTGGAAGGTGTTGCGTAAAGAAAGGAAAAAGCTTTGGGGGCAGACAAATGGAGCTGAAAGCATGCAGGTTGTTTTACAAGTGCCGAAGTAGCTTCTACATTAACTCTTAAACTACTATTTAGTTATTCTAAAATATCACACAATAATTTTAAGAAACAAATTCATGACAAAATTAAATAAACCTGGAATTAAAAAAAGTTTTGTCAAACCCAAACAATCATTAGTTTTGTGGTGTAGAATTTTTAATCCGTGACTTTCGTTCTGTGATACAAAAGATCAAGCATGAGTTGTTCGGAAACAATATGCTGCAATTTAACTACAGCTGTTTTAGACCCCTAAGGGAAAAATTAATTTGTTCATTTGTAGCAAGTAGCTGAATTGTCTGAGCTCCTTTCCTGAAGCAAGACCATGATCTTCATTTTCAGCACATTGCTCATTTTAATGCTGCAATCACACTTTGTTTTCATTAAGTCACCAATTTTATCAGTTAGTTTAAGAAATGTTAAAATTCATCAGCCAAATAGACCTTATTGATTCAGTAATCACTACATCACATTGATGGCCATATGGTTCTGTGAACTTATTGATCTTCTGTTTACTGCATGAATTTATTTGACCAAAAACACAATCCTCTCTTCAACACACACATTCACAAACAACATTGTGTGAAGCTGCAAAGATTTCAAAATAAGAGAGGTCATTAAACCCCACAAGTTAACCATAGACTGTATATAGAGAGGACAGCGTGGCTTCGCCATTTATCATTGAACAGTTTTGAAGCCAAAATACCCTCGTCACAGAGTCTGCGCAGTAGAGACAATGTGAGATTCTGGGAGAATCTGAGTGGAGCTGGGTGACAAAAATAATAATTATTGTTTTTCTTTCGAGAGTCTAATCACTTCTTGACTCTACCTCCCGACATGTTTTACAATCCCTGAAAAAATACACGAGAACGGCAGCTGTCAACCATCGTTATACCTTACGTAAAGCTTCATTTTTAACCTCGTATAAGAAATGAAAACGAAACTTCTCAGAAAAAAAGAGGACTTGAATACAAGACAGCCAAATGATATCTTCAAATCACCACAACAATCCGATGTGAGAAACATTTCTACGAAGAGTAATAATTTTTTAAAGTTTGACCACAGCCCATCTGGAATGGCTGGAAAGACAGATTTTCTAACCTATACTGCAGCCAGCCACCAGGGAGAGCAGTTTTTGTGGAGACCTCACTTCGAGCTGAGCAAGTGGATGTCCATTTTTTTTTACAGTCTATGAAGTTAACAGACTCACAGACTTCAAGGCATGTTCATGTTTGGTTATGATTGTTGAGTGTTGTCCCAAGTTGATGTCATCAAGTACATGTGCTTTCTGATGCAGACTTCACAACACCACATTATGCATCTTGCGTTAGTTTACTTTTTTGCTGGACCTCACTGCAAACTTTATGGCATGTTAGAATAAAAGTGTAAGAAGAAAAACTTGAAAGAAATCAAGCACACAAAATGTTAATTTAAAGTAATCACATAAAGTGGTGGCCAAAAATGTAAAAAAAAAAAAAAAAAAAAAAAAACCCTGACAGATCTGACCTTTTTCTGTTTCCAAAGCATGATCATAAAACATGCAGATGGTTGCTTTGAGCACAAAGAATATCAGATGAAGTGAGTGGTACTGTTTTTATCTACCCTGAACTTTGATAGTTGAAAAGTTTTGAGGCAAATACAGCACACAAAGTCTCTGCTCTGGTCTGAATATATTTCTTGAGAACTTTACCACTAATGGCATCCCATGCCTTCTACAACTCTGGCTGAAGACTTTCCTTTGAATGTGCAATGGATCTGTCCAGTTTACTTTCCAAATCACCTACATTTGCTGATGGTATTCAGGTCTGAACTTAAGGGAGCCAGTCCATCAATTTCAATGTTAGAATTTATTAGGAAAATGTCAAAATCTCCTTATGATGGCTATGTTCTATGGTATTTAGAGAGTAATGACATAATGATGACTTTAGGCTTTGATACTACATTTGTTTTTTGGTATTTTCAATTCAGCAAAACAACTAAAGCTTTTAAAATAAGCCAAGTTTTCTAATCATTTTGACTGACACTGTCTAATGTAGAGTTTTTGTGTTTTAAGTTAAATTTTCAGAAGGGATTCACATTGATGGCATGTTTCACATCATTTTTCTCGGTCACATGGGATGTTATGAGAGTATGTACCATTTCCTAATTTTCATACCATCCTGAGCTCTCATGGAGTCACAGGCCATGTCCACATGTAGCTGGGTATCTGGAAAACTGTGTTTATTTTTATACGTTTTGGCCTATCATCCACACAAAACTGCAGTCTTACATAACTGAAACTCACATTTTCTGAAAGCTCCAGCCAACGTGAAGATTTTGGAAAACGCTGGTTTCAGGCTTTTGTGTAAACGCCCAGAAACAGAGTTTTTGGTATTCAGACACCACAGCTGAATGACAGGTTCATTCTGATTGGCCAGCACAAGTTTTACTTCTGAGAAACACTGCCAAATATGGGTTTGGCATGCTTCAAGTCGCACTTGTCAGCGGACTTTCCCGATGCATGTAGATAAAAGTATTTTAAAAAATGAATGGAGGGGGGGTATTTGTTTTTGAAAATACATGGCTACATGTGTTCAAGGCCACAGCCCGCATGCCCGTATATAATCTAAGTCTGTGAGGTCAGCGATGAGGCTTTAAGTAAGGAGGGCATTGGGACTGAGCAAATATTAGCCCAGTACATAAAATAATTAATGCCAGTATGAAACAGCTTTTCTACATAACAAAAGGGAGTCTTCAATCAGGGGTCATTTATTACCTTTCCTCTAAATCTTGTGAAATTTTCTTGATTGTCATGATCTAAAAAGTCTTATTGGTTCCTAACAGAGCCTTCTACCAGGACATACAGTGGATGCTCGAAAAAAAATGAAATAAAACAAAAAAAAACGTTCATCTTTATTAAGAAGCTATTCCCAACATTTTGTATACCCTGTCTTGTACACCCACATGTGTGAGCGTGTCTGGTGGCGGGCCTCCCAGGCAGCAGCGCAGCAGCATCAGGCTTCTCTAATGAGACCATAAGAAGCACAACTTCTCTGTTGTGCTGCCTGGAACATTAGTCTGCATTTGAAATGCACCCAGCGGCCTAGCAGGCATCTTTTATCGTTGGATGCAGCTGTCCATGCTTTCTGAACACTTACTACTAGCAAGCTTCCCTGACTACTGCCAGCGGGCAATAAGTGATAGAATCATGAAAAAAAGAAAAGAAAAAATAGAAATATTTACCACGACACAGGAGCAGAAGAATATTTCTTTTAAGAGGAGCTTCCTGTTATTGGCAAAAAAAGCATAAACTTTTAAAAGTACACAGCAACTGATTCTCTGCCTGTAGAGAAAGAAAAGGCTGAGGGATAACAAAGCAATATAGAGATAGCAACAGAGATACAAAGGGAGAAGATGGGAAAGGAAAGCAAAATCTATATGTATAGACTGCAGCCTATGACACAAGTAGCACTTTATTCCATGGAGAGGAGCATCAATCGTGACAGCATATGGCGTCTGTGCAAAATCCATTAATTTTTAATATACCGGGCGCTGAAATGAAAAGGCTTCCTGAGACAAGCAATTGTCAGATGTCAGCAGTGTTTTGATAACTTTTTTGATCTCCTTTTTTTATTTGCATTCATAAAACGAGGCTGTCCACATGCCACCTTGGTTTGGACATGGCTCGAGTGTGACATGGAAGCATTTTCTATACAATTGTTCCCATCTAACAGTCAGGAGATGAGGCACAAGGGAGGAAACAAAAAGACATGTGGATTACTTTGCATTTGAGCGTGCTCTGTCTGAACCCTGGGAAAGAAAAAAGGGAACTTGAAATGTCATCCCATACATAGGCACTGATACGCTGTATACATCTACAAACGAATCAGAACTAAGAAACGATATGTTAACTAGCTAAATGGTCACATGTTCCCAGTTGCCCTCAAACAGCCAACCCCTTTTCTGAATCGCATTCATACCTTTGATTCAAAGTACTTAGTGTATAGTGGATTTTTGCCAGGGGAACAGATACATTAGCAGTGTTTGAGGCTGCACTGATAGAAACAAATCAAAACGATGTAGCCACACACACACACACACACACACACACACACACACACACACACACACACACACACACACACACACACACACACACACACACACACACACACACACACATTATCATTTTAAAGTAGAGGCAGGGTTTCAAAGTGCAGATTACAAAGGTCTCTTCATAGGAGAGCAGAGGAGTGCTGTAGAGCTCAAATGTTCTCCAGCTGTGTGGCTAAGCTCTGTTCGAGGGATAAGATGAGCCCTTCTCAATGAGAGATAAGTAGCAGAGGTCAAACAGTAAGCTCAATGAGTTTTGTCATACTTTTCACACTTCTATACCCTCAGACAGCTCTATATGAAGGTCCTCGACCCTCTTAATGCAAATACATGACTGTACTCCAGAAGAGTATTCTCTTTTTTCCTCTCTCCTCTCCCCCGTTTTAACGGTTAACTCTTTGGAATCATGGAGTCATCTCCTCATGCAGAGGGTGCATTACAAGATATTTATATTCATAAAATGCCAATTTAAAGCTTGAGAGTGGTCATAGGAGATGAGCAGGGAACTTGGAAAATCCAATAAGAGATGCTTTGGAGACAGGTGCAAAGCGGACTAATTAATAGCAATCTATACTCTGGCCAGGGCACGCAGTGGGCCGACTGAGACGCTCTTAGGCCGGGCAATGAAAAGATAGCAGCTCCAAATTCATTTTCTCACCGTGGCTCTCCCAAAGGAAGGCTCCCAAGTACACTCACACTTCCTTTAATGCCTGCACTGGGGTGTAATTTATTTTTGCGTTTGCCAGCACATTTGGAAAGTTCATTACTTCGCTCATGGCTTGTTAATTAGCCTTGTAAAGCCGCCATTAGATCTCCTCGGGCCAGGACCGAGATGAGACTTTTGTCCCAAAACATTAACACACTGCAGGAGGCCTGTAAAAGTGCACTCTGCCCATTTGCGTCGTGGCAGTGACACCTCAGTGAAAAAGTGAAAGATGAAGGGACAATCAAAGCAAAGTCACGTATGCTCTGGACAGGCTGACTGCCTCGTTTCATGTTTCACCTTTGCTGCCATGTACAGAGGTCAGGCTCATTTCTCTCTAACACCTGTTCAGGGCTGACTTTACAGCTACGCAGCTCCTCCACTGATGCCCAATATCCACTTAGATGCCTGTCCTCCAGTCCGTCTTTCTCTAAACCCCAGTTGATGGTATAAATGGCTGTCTCTGTGGTGATCTCCTCTTGGTTCTCGCTCACGTCCAACCCCGGAGCTCCAAGGAGGAGTGGTAATGAGCGGTAGTAGCAGGCTCAGCTGGTGGGTTGGAGAATCCCTGCTGTGTGAGGCGTGACTACAGGAACACGGACTGACACCACAGCTACAACACCAGCCGAAGAGACCAGGCAGCGTGGCCTTATTGATTATGCAGGTGCTCATTTGTGTGGCCAAGCGGGTAGCAGGCACGTGTCTCATTTGAACTTTACAGGAATGGAACAGGATCCGATTTACCTGCTGCAGAGAAGGAAGCCTGGGTGCTTTATTTTTATAACAGCTGCGTCTAATGGGGCCTGGCAGGTACAGGAGGCGTCACATCTGTCGAGGCCCAGGTGATGCTCTCGCCCTTCGCTCCTCCCCACTCCTAGCCCCATTCCCTACCAGTCAAATGACTCAGACTGAAGATCAACAGTGTCATTCCCAATAAACTCCTCTTCCTCTTCCTGCCACTTTCCATCAGTTCCGGCGATAGGTTCTTGCTAGTAGCCATTTCATTCCACAACACAGTGAAATAGGGGATGCATAATGTAGAAGATGTAAAGAAGATGAATGCTCTGTCTAGTGCCAGGGCACTGGGGAGATTAATTAGAAAAATCTAGCCTTCTGACTTGTCAGAATTTAAACATACATATGGGCCTCGTGCTACCCCTCTGGTGTGCAAAAACATAAAGGAAAAAGAGTGTCCAGAAGAGACTGGTATGGCCAAAGGCTCTCCGAAAATCATGAAGAGAAGCACTGTGACTTTAGTCCTTCACTGCATGGTATTCCAGATAAGTACTTGTTGGGAAATTGTGAAATGTAATTTCTTTATGCCAGCCCAAATCATGGATTCGTCCAACATTTTGCCTTTAAAATGGGAACTGCTTTATCACTCTAACTTAAATTTCTTTGACCCCTTACATTTTTGGTACTGATCAGGTTTACAAAAGATGTCATTGTAAGAGCCAGAATGTAACCCAGATAGCTTAGAAATCAAAACTGACACTGAGTTTAATTTCTTACACTTGCATTCACACCCGTACACTTTGGGTGGAAAAAAGAGGTGAAGTCTTATCTACAACATGTTTTATATTTTTAGTCTGCCTTTGAAGCTGAGATTAATGTGAAACCATGTGAAAACGTGCTGGCTCAGACACTGCTTAGTTGTGTTACTGTGCTCGGGTTTAAATTGAGAAGAACATGCTATGCTCTCACTTATTAAAACTCCTACTCCTTTAGAGATAAGAGAATGTACAACCGTGTTCATCTCCCATGTTATCTTTCAACTCAGCAACTTTAAGCATCGCAATGATCTAACAGTTTTTCTAGCTGTGAAAAAATACTGCTGCTCTCTTTCTACCTTTACCACAAACCCACAGTGCTCCAAATATCATCATCAAACATCACCCTGACAGACATGAATAGCTCACTGGAAACAGGAATATGTCACCCCCATAGCAGGGTGGGGTAGCGCACCACACAACAGTAAGATCAACAACAATAACAACAACAGTAGCAGCAGCAGCAGCAGGATCAGCTCGACACAGTCGACTGCTGATAAAAGGGGAGTGGGGGTTTGAGTAGCACAAGTTCCTCTCAGCTCAGCAGAACGGTGCGATCAGCTGTAGCATTTTTCTGTTCTCTCCTCTCTTTCACCCTCCCTCCTTCTTTCCTTCCTTCCCTCACCCACTTTCCTTCCCCTTCCTCTCTTCCTATCCAGAAGACAGGAAGCTGTTTGTTGGAATGCTGGGCAAGCAACAGAGCGAGGATGACGTCCGGCGGCTGTTCGAGACCTTCGGCCAGATTGAGGAGTGCACCGTCCTGCGGGGGCCTGATGGGGCCAGTAAGGGTCAGAGCCCACACACCTCCCACTTTTTTTTTTCCTTTTCTCCATCCCTTTTTAGTCCCCCTCTCTGTCTATCTTTCTATCTGACTCTGAAGCTGCTGTCTCTAGCTCTCTGTCTCCCCTTTACATGTTGAGAATAAAGCTTCACCTGCTCCTTCTCAATTGACATTGTTTGCGATCCGCACTGCTCTTCTGACTAACTCGTCCTCCCCTTCAGCTTTCCTTTTCTTCACCACCTCTTGTGTGTCTTGCATTTCTTTTTTACCTCACTGTCACTGTGCAACGACACCTCCTCCTTCCCACTTTCCTTTTCTCACTACTTTGTGCATTTCCTTTCCCTTTTGTCTTCTCACTCTACCTCTCCTTTCTCCTTTTTTCTCCCCTCCCAAACTTCCTCCTCTGTTCTCTCTTCATCTCAGGAGCTCCTTTCACCCTGAGCTTGTACTCTACAGATCCATCACACAACACCTCGCCTTTCTTTTTTTGTTTTTTATTCCTCGCCTTTCTTTCTCCCCCTCCTCCACCTCTTCCTGTTATCTGAAAAGCTGAGGGGTTGTAATCATGTTTGTTTCCCACATTCCCGTCATCCCTCCCCTGGGACGCCATTGGACGATAATGTCCTACTGTAAATAAAGCAGCCGGGCTCTGGGTTTTTCACTGCTGTCACTCACTGTGTGGAGGATTTGCCAGCATTCAGGAACAGCTTATGCATTCATGTCTGTGGCTTATGTGCTGTTTAGTTAGCAGAGCATGGTTGAATTAAAGACGTCTTTGAAATGTGCAACGCAGGTGGGATTGTTCTGAGAGTGCAGGAGTCTCCCCATTATCTTTTGATGGGTTTCTGTCTTAAAGCCATATTTGGAGCGATAACGCCAATGATATTGCCTTGAACCTTTACCTTTCTCTCTCTTTGTGATTTACTCTCTTGTATGAAGCCGCTGAATGTGTGAAAAGCATGTGTGGGAAGGCGAGGGAGTGAAGCAAGCCTACTGAGTATATCGAAAAGAAAAGGTGGCTGTGCCAAACCACCAACCTATCTGTGTCAACATCTGTTCCCCTTACTGTTAATCCCGGGTCTATTGCTCTGCGTCGCCCCAACGGCCTGCTAACTTTCTTTCTCCCTGGCTTGTTTCCTCTTCTTTCGGCTCCCTCCCTTCTTGTCTGCTCGCATGCCTCAAGCTGATTGACAGCACATAAAATGAAATCAGGCCCGTGCTGTTGTGTCAGACAGGAGCTGCTTTTCTCCCTCATTCTCGCCTTCACTTCTTTTCGACCCTCCTGCACCCCACACCTCATCTCTTTTTTTTTCCCCTCTATGCTTTCCTCACGTGCCATATGTTCTCGTGTTGGTTTTTGTCTCTATTGCTACCAGCTGGATCACCTGTTCTTCATGTTTTAGCTGCTTTGAAATGAAAAAAGGTGCAGAGCATGTCTAACAGGAATCCTACCAGCAGACAGAGGTCTCATATGTAGGTACCTGGTCCTATCACTGTCTGTGAAACAGTCCCACGCAATCATTATGGGATGTTACGGCAAATTATTTTGCCAGCCGCCTCGCTTGGGATGAGGTTGGCGTAATTTGAATGAGACAGACCTTGAAATTGACGGTGCTATCTGTTCCATGATGGAGGCTTTGTCCCCTGTTGATGTAAATTTATGCTACTCAGAGGCTTTTTCAGCACCCCTCTTCACCCAATAAAAAGGCCGAGAAGTTTAACATCCATCTCTCTATGGCGCTGCTCCTCAAAGTACTTTTAAAGTGCAACACTTGCTGCCAGAGTTGAATAGAGCCCCGAATTGTCAGGAAAAATAGAGAGATGGCTTTTAGGTCTATAATTAAGTTGTGTTATAAATGTCACCCATCCAGCAGGATGGAATTCATGCATACATATTATTACCCCGGGAATTCAAAAGGCAGTGCAGATCCTCTTGCTTGAAAGCAATACAATCTCTCTTTTTCCTTTCTCCCCATCTCATTCTGAGCCATCAAATTCAAAAACTCAAATGTGCACTATAATTTATGAGGCTGTGGCACTTCCAATTCTTTTGAGATGCTCTGTGCTGTGTCCCATAAGTTGTTTTTTTTTTTTTTCCCGGGCCAAGAAAAGCAAGGCCCAAGCTTTGAATTTTATGGTAGAGAAATGTGACATTGTATGTTTGACATGACTTTACCACTGATGGTGTGCGCCAAGCCCTGCAGTTTTGAGTGCTTTTCTGGGGAAGCTGAGCTGCTGCGGTCACCAAGATTCTGGCATCGTATCTGAAAGCCTTGTTATGGAAACAACAGCAAGTTATGTTGCCTTACAAATCCAAGAGGCTTTTTCCAAGAACAAAATGCCCATTATTATTTCAACTACAAAGGTTAAATGCGTTTGTTCCTTCAAAGCGAGAGCCGCAGTCAAATGGCACACAGTGGGCAGACGCACTTTCAGTAGGACAAATGAAGACCTTTCTTGCCTCCACCCGGAGGGCCGTTCAGGCAGAGTAAAAGGGTGCTAGAGTGCTGTGACAGAATCAAAGCTTTCTTTGACTTATCTGTTAGCCTCTGTAGATCTATACAGCTTCATGGACATTTGAAGGTACAGAAAACACATGGCCTTTCTTACTCATCACATCCCTGCACACACAAGTGTCAGCATGCTCACAATTTAGTGTGTTGCTTAAAGCCTCTCCTCTTCCTTTTTTCAAAGAATTATCATTTAGGTTGCCAGATAAAGAAATGATAAATCACTTCCCGACCCCATGTACAGTAATTTCGACAAATCATCACTGCTATGAGGAAAGAATGAAGTGATGTATATCAATATATATTATACTGTTTTAAAAAGGTTTGGGTCATTTTATGAGCATCTGAAAAGCCTTTCTGCTCCTGAGCGCAGGCTGCTCGGCTAATGAAAAAAGGGGCAGAATTAATCCACGAGTTTGTTAATTAGGTATCTCTTGACTTAACACATGAGCTACCTGAAGGCAAGGATAAGAATAGGACATAACAGAATACCTCGTGAAGTCTCTGACGACCATAAAGCTTAGAGAAATAGCTCCTGTTTAATTTAATAGCTTCTGGAAAATTACCACATTTTACCTCCACTGTATTTCAGCTCACTACCTTTCTCTTTATGCTTTAGTGGTTTAGCTTCTGCCCTTACCGACACACAGATGCACTATTTAATCATATGCTTAGAAAATACAACCTTCCAAAAACATATTGTGCATTATTATTATCTACTTAAATCATTTTTAACATCATTTGAAATGTTAATGCGATGAACATCCAGAACACCGCTGCCAACAGCCGTTCCCTTGTCTCCCAGCCAACTTTTTATGTTGACTTTTCCTTTTGTGCTCTAACCACACAACAGACTTAAGTTGATTTGAATGCCCCTTGAGCAAAGCCCCCTCCTCCATCTGAAATTATACGTGAGCAGAGATTCGGTTAGATAGGCAGATTATAATACTTTGCCTTTGTCATCATAATCTCTTTTATGAGTGACTGCACACAAACCACAATGTGTAAATATTAAACAGATTAATAATCACAAACAAGTCAGGGTAGTAAAATGCCTTGGCTCCATGCTCCAAAGTGGAGGGGGGTGGAATTAGAAATGGGAGAGGGACAGGATGTTCCATGCAGTTAATGCCTTCGCTACAATTAGACTGATTTATTCAGAGCTATGCGCTGAACACACACATGGCAGAATATATTTACAAACTGGATAACATGAAAACAATGGTTATAAATGCTCCCCTCACTGCCTGCAACCCAAATTGAATGTGTTCTCTGATGTTGTGCCCCTCCCTCTTATTTCTCTTGTTTTTGTGTGCGCAGGCTGTGCCTTTGTCAAGTTCTCCAGCCACGCAGAAGCACAGGCTGCCATCAACAGCTTACATGGTGGACAGACTATGCCCGTAAGTACCACACTGTGAAGCACACTCACAACATGTGTTTTTCAAACCAGCTAGTTCAATTTAATACACATGGTTGTATTTGCACTCCATGTTTAAGATGAAGGGATGCAAGGTCAATTGTTTCTTCCTCCCACTTGGCTTTGGATTCATGAGATTTTTGAAGAAGGACAAAGTTAACAGCAAAGTTTACTTTTTGTTCTTGTTTTCTCATTTTTTTCAGTCAAAAGACAGACACAGCACACGTCTTCCCTTAAGATTTTCTATTCCGCATACAAACACCAACTGGCTGTACTCCTTCAAGAAATACAATACTCAGCATCTTTGTGTCTTTTGGGTGTTTTGAAAAGTCCTATACCTTAAAAACAAAAAGTACTCTCAGAAATATCAGAAAGTCAATTATTTATCAATCCACCCATTTTCTCTGTCTGTGTTGTGTATTAACTTATAATTATACTGGGATTATATATATGCAAACACAGTCGTGACTCTTCAAAGCACATCAACAGTCCTCACTCTCACAAATATCCTCACTGTGTGTTATCGCACACAAAAGATTCCTGCAGTCAGCATCTGCTACCTCACAGCACACAGCTGCATGCTCCATATCTGTCTCTCACTCTATACCCATTTTCTCTCTGCTTTTCAGATTAGCTTAAAAGTAGACAGATACAGAGTGTTTACATTCACAGCCTTACCAAGATATGATTGCTTTACTGCACATGAATCCTTGAGTTTGTTCTCAGGAGACACAGTGCAGTATATGATGCTATTTTACCTTAAAACTTGGAAAAAAGAGGGGCAGAGAAGTTAAAGTGACTGATTTCCAGATGTCGCTAATAGTGTAAGTTTGGTTTGCGGGTGATTTTCACTTTTACCTGATGTAAAAGCATTCACTGTAGATTATTTCTCATTTTGCTGCAATTGTTACCAAATCTTTAACTGATGCTGAAGCAAAAAGGTTACCATGACTTGGTTTGCAGAAAAACTTAAGACCTTTAGGGATAACTTTTACTTGCTATTTGTTCATTGCAAATTTACTGACATGAAAGGTGTCCGTTGAATTACTGGAACCAATAAATCACATAAGCCCTAAACTGTGTTACACAAAGGAACACAAGATTATTTTCTGTTGTAGTCCTTTACTGGCATGAAGGAAATCATCAAATGTGGAAAAATAAGTGAAGCTTAAGCTCCAGCCACCTGCGACCCTGAATAGGATAAGCGGTTCTAAAAATGAATGAATGAATGAAATTTGTATCTGGGAGTTACTATAGTGTCGACTTAGAGGCTTTATATCTGGACATAGTTTAATGGTTTAACAATTTTATGTAACAAATAAAAAGAGGAAAGCAAACTTAAAACCCTTCATGTGCTGTAATCGTTAGACATGCACTGCCCGATCGATCAGTCGGCCGATCAATCGGTGCCAGTTTCCTTAATTTTGGGGGATTGGTGATCGCCTATCCTTACATATGAAACTGATCTTATATACCTCCAGGAAGGTTTGACAGCCAGCCGTTGTTGCTTTTTGCTCTGAGACCTAAAACTCAGGACACTTTATTGGTCGTTTAAGTTAAAATATTAAGATTTTATTGTTTCACAGTTATTGTTAAATGATTTTCAATAAAATAAGATTGAAACATTGAAGGTAGGCCTATATGCTGTCAGTTATAAAAAATAAAAACCAATATCAGCCCAAATAGGTATTGGCAGGTCAGGCTTTTTAAAGATTAGTGATAAGTGATCGACCAGAAAATTATGATTGGTCCACCCCTTGTTATCATATTTCTATTTTGGAATGGCCAAATAGTTTTGTTTAAAGTCTGTACTTGAACACAAAAGCTGTGTTATAAAACACTGTATCTTTAAACCTGTACCCTGTGAATGCCAGACAACATGCATGCTGCTGAACCGTTTGCAAAATAGATGGGTTATGGTAACAACAAGAAGGGGAAAGACTAGAAACAGTTTATCTTTGCTCATTTATTGCAGTAATAGTTTGTCCCCTGTCAGGGGGCTATTTTTGTTGAAGAATATCAACCGTTTGAAACACTTGAAACACTTTTAAAGGGAGGCTTCATTACTGTGACTGGAAGGGAGGTTAATGAGTTAGTCAATAATATTGAAAAGCACCCCACAGTTAAGATGGATCTTCAAAATGAGGTAAGATCAGCCAATTTTGCTTCTTTAACTGACTCCTGAATTTTCAGCATTAAGTCTTTCATAACATTTTGAGATACTTGTAGTTTATCAGCCTCTTGGCAACTCTTGACATTTCCCTTTAGACAGACAGGGGTATTTATCATATAGGGAAATATTATTCAGGTGTTAACTTCCCATTCAGCCCTACTGCATAAAAAGTTTGCTTAAATCAAAGCTTTTGGTACAACACGTTGACCATTACACAGGATTACACAGGGAGTCAGCCTGTGATGTGGGGAAAAGACCACACATGTAATCAAAGAGAGACATTCAAAAATCTACTTGTTCGGTTTGGACATTTGAATGAGACACAACGGATGTGATTTTTCTTTAAATATAACAGTAGTTATGAAATGCATGAAATAGCATAAGCTAGTGCTGATTAGTTTAGCTACAGAATAAGGCCACCAAACCTGCAACTCTTTTCAATCTACAGTTAATTATGAATTGGATATGCCTTGAACAAGGCCACCGAAAGAGCTCAAGAAAAAAGAAATGATGATTTTCCAAGCATCTCCCCGCCAGTTCTGTGTGTAGAGAACTGCGCAGCTGGACACACACACACACACAAGTACACACTCTTCCTGGCAGACATCCGCACCTTCACACACTTCACTGATGTTCCGCAATAAATATTTACGGACACTCCCTGGCAGCCAGATAGTGTCCTGGAAGCCAGATGTAATTTACACATCTTTTTGATGCCGCCTCATTTTGCATTACATTGAAGAAGTGAGGGAGGGAAATGAGTGGTGAAGTTGCTTTAACTTTGTGTGTGCTTGTCGTGCTCAGTGGAGACCAAACTTTTTGGCATGTAAACCACAAGGGTCGAAATTTAATAAGCAGTGAGCCATGAGCATAAGAATAATCATGTTGAACACTCATTGGGCACAATTATGACGGTCCTCTTATTGAAATTGATTTAATCAAGATATTTACCTTCTACTCAAACTATCTTGTTGACTCAATCAACAGAATATGTTTACATCTAGAAGATTTTCATAATTGGACTCATCTAGAGCTGTTCATATTTTGTTTTTTGGACGTATCAGAATATGACATTTTTTTTTATTCACACTTCTTAAAAGTTTGCTCCAGCCTTGACATACTCACATTAGGTCTGGCTACTGAGCCACCTGAGGTCTCCTGCAGACCGACTGGCCAAGGCGACATATGGAGCCCCAAACAGACCTGGGGCGGATCAAGAGCCATCCAAAACTTCATTAATAATCTATATTATCCATATCTCTCTTCCTCTATCCCTGCACCTGTTATCCTCCTCTCCCCAAATCCAACTTCCACTCAGATTAATAGGCAAGGTGGCCATTAGTACCCAACTAAGGCTTGGGTACCGATGGGGGATGCAGTTAATTTGGATAATATCACTGCCACATGTCGTCAACAACAGACTAACAGGAGGCAGGATTCGGAGAGTGGGCTGCTCAGCTCACTGCCTGCTGCCAGCTGTGAGGTCTGGATGAACCTTGAACAAAGAGTTGTCTCTCAATCTCTCTCCCTCTTAATGTTCTCTCTGCAGCATCTGTGTTACCTGGCACACACGCGCATGCCATAAATAATACCTGCACCAAAATATGCTGGCCCAATATGAAAGGCTCTAATGAAGCTTAAGGGCAAGGGGATGCCACCGAAGGGCATGTGCTGATAGATTGGGTCATAGCTTTAATTGATGTTTATTGCAGATTGCAGGTGCTTCCAAAATTAATTTAAACGGTGATTGGGCGACAGAACAGGCACTCACTCACTGGTTCAGCTGTTGAACTACAGTACGGCTGCAGAGGTACAGGTGGCAGAACTTCAAATGGCAGAGCCGGGGGCAGGCAGACAACATCCAGCAAATTGCAGACATTGTCATGTTCAGTGTCACAGCATGGCTGACAGGGTCTGTGGAGCTCACCGATGCTGGCAGAAACAAGGCAGAGCGTGTGTGTCATGCTATGGCTCTGGATTAATGAGAGATAAGACCAAGCCAGAGAGCATTGTCATTGTTGTACATGATTCATCAAACGCCACATGAAACTGCGCCAGGACCTGTAGCTGACAAACTTCATGGAGTTTTATGTTGTTGCTCTTCTCCGGCATTGTTGTGGAAACTCTTAGTTACAAAACTCAGCACAAACCAAACAAATCAACTAAAATAAATGACAGTTATCTGATACTGTGTCATTTGGCTTGATGCAGCATGCTCGGCAGCTGCAGCAGTATGCGGTGGACAGCAAGGCCAGACCAAGACAGCATCATCCAGTACTAATGAGAAACAGTCCTCCCATGAGGCTAGCAGAGATGTAGCAAGGTTCAGAGAGTTGAATAGAGAGCCCACAGGGGGCGCATCCAATTACCAACAAACTTGTTATGGTGTTTTCAATTAATTTCTTACAGATTCTCGATTAACACTTTAAGAGTCTGCAAGTCTGTTGACAACTTCAGAAGTTTTGTTTGTCATTTGGAAGGAGCTTACAGCAGAATACGGGAGGCGGACTTGCTGATATGCTTTTCGAAGTGACAGTTTTCCCTTCAATGAGTGTGTCGTAATATTACATTGCTGTAAGCCTCTGTAGAGGATGGAAGATGAGTGTGTGTTTACCTGATGTTACACACTTAACACCAGTGTCTTTGTATCCCAGTAATGCCAAGATAAAAGTGTAATTCCATTTCACTGCAGTAGTTCAGTTCTAATCCCTCAATTACTGTTGTGTATTTTCCCATCTACACATTTGGTGGCCCATACAAAATCCAATATGGGAGATTTTCACAAGTCAAGTGCATTGTTCAAGAAATTAGATTAGTTTTTGAACCCGTGACAAATTCCTTAGTTGTACCTGTCAAAAGTGAAGGCTCCCTGTTGGCCCTTATCAAATTCAGTGAATTCATTTTCGCTCCAGGTATGGGAGTCGTGCCGGCAGAGGTTATTATTCTGTTTGTTTGTCAGCTTGTGATTTTCTGCTTGCAGTGAGGCTGCCGCTGCTTTGCATCCAGAGCCTATTGTCTGCTGCCACCTGTTCCTTCATTACCTGTCCACGTATTACCCATTGTTATACCAGAGAAAACTTTGATCTGTCAGGGTGATATCACTTGGAAATCTGTTTTTCTGATAAAGGATGTAGTCAGAATATATCTGCTTGATATTTTGGTCTATAAAAATCCTCCTGCTCAGGGATGAGGGAAGAGGGAAAAAAATGCTATTTTGTATTTTCAAGGGGATATTTTGGCTTTAAGGCTATCAAAGTCAGAAATGCTATGCTTTGACGTGAATGACAGAGCTGACTACACCTGCAGAGGATGTTGTTGTGCTTTGGTGAGAATGCCAAGCCTGTTCGGTGTAGACTCTACAGACGGAGTCTCCTCCTGTACTGTCATCTACAGCAGAGCTCTCTGCTGGGACAAGCCAGACCAGGCCAGACTCTTGAGTCATGGTGCAGTGAGTACAGGCAGCCTTGGGCTGTCACAGTCCCCAATGCATTCTTCATGAGGTATTAAATGAATGTAAGAATACACAGACACACAATGCAGAGCAAATGAATGTGATCTAAATGCCAGGCGCCCGTGCTGCAGGCGGGCTTGAGCAACAACGCTGGAGGAGAATGTTTGCTCAGTGCCAGCCTCATTAAATCTAACAGCCTCAGCCCCACAACTGGCCCACAAAGTTGAGTTAGAACTGAGAAAGGTCAGGAGGTGGGATGAAATGAAATTAGAAAGAGAGAAATTGTGCCGTTAACGCTGCCACGTCCGAGTATTGATTTAACTAATTGAAATGATATCGAGGGAGAAACACCAGATGGGTCTCCTCTGGCCTGAGGTGGGGTGCTGGCTGGCCCTGATAGGATCCCATCTGAGACGCACTGTCCTTGGGGTCCATGCTGATGCTTTTTCTCTACTCCCAGGCCGGTTTCATGCAGTTATCTACAGCCAGCACATTCTCTTGGTAGTGTTAATAGAATGTTTGTTAGACACTTTTCACATGGGTGAGTTGGAGCTTACGTGCAAAGCCACTGAGCAAGAACTTGTTTATCTTTTAAATTGAGAAAATGCACATTTGGATTAGAAAAGAATTAGACGACAACAAAAACAGAAGCTAAGAGATTCATGAGGTTTAAAAATGCTGACTGATAATTTAGGGTAAAGTAAAAAATTTAAAGAGTGTCAAGTTTCGGTCAGGATAAATATATATATGAGATGTTACATAAGATTTGTTGCAGTAGATTACACAGACCGCAAAGCACAAGACCACGCAAACTGACCCTCTGACGACATGATCACTTAGCTGTCCCTGCTCAAAATTTCACAAGTGCTTACAAAAACAGGACATTTTTCGTATGCATTGGTCCTAAATAGCATGAAGTAAAGCTTCACAGAGTGAGACTCAGAAGATGTTTGTTCAGCGGCTGAATACACAGTCTCTTACTGTGGAGTTGCATTATTCAGCTTCACAGGGCATGCATTTGTTTCTCTGATTTTCTGTTTGGATAACTCTGCTTTAGTAATGTGTCTCATGTAGGTAGCACTCAAGCTTAAAGTTGAACCCATGGAGCAGCTCCGCCTAGCTTTGTCAAATTCAATTTCTCTCGCAGAGAATCACACAAAACAGGTGTACAGGGCAGCGCTCACTCTGGTCAGCCTCATCATTTTCTGTCATTTTGTCTCCTGCTATTCACTCACATTTAAGACCTCGCCTCCTAACGAAAAAAAATGGAAATCTAAATCAAAGTCTGAATTTGTTCTGGCCCTGTCAGGATGAGACAATTTGTCAAAGATGAATCCAAGTTGTGATTATGGAGTCCTTTTCTCCGCATGTCTTTGCTTTTATGATCTTACTAATCATATCCTGACTGCCCCCTGGCTGCCTGTGTCCTTCTGTCCTGGTGGTGCTCCGTGCTCTTTCCCAGCATGCACCGCCAGTAATTAAATAGGAGTCTGGTCCTCTTGACAGTATCTGTAGCTGCTTTCTCTGCCTGGCAGCCTCCTCATCCTCTCTCTTTCTCTCTTTCTATAGCTATCTCTCTGTCTGTCTTTCACTCACTCAGTCCCTCTCCCTCCGTCTCTCCTTGCATGGATGTCACAAGAGGAACTGACTCTGGTCTCTGTCTCTCAAATGATTTAATTGGATGCAAACTCAGGAGCACGAACATCAATACGGAACTATATCTGCCATAAGGCAGAGCCATTAGTCAATACTTCGCCCTCCACATGCCGAAGGCTTTTGTCAGACCTAATTACCCAGGACTGTATTCAGTGGAGCTTCACCAGTGGGGGACTGGGACTCCTGTGGGATCTGGTTAGGATCACAGTTCACTTCCAGTGTATACAGCCGAGTTTGAAAGTTCACCAAAGCAAATATCACTCACTATTCTCTTCCATTTGTCACTGACAGCTAAATGACCACGGCTATGGGAGGTGAACATACACTTCCTGCTTCTCATACTCACTGGCTTTCTGGGCTTAGATATAAAAGAACTCAACGGTTGGCTTATGTGTGAACTGGACGCGAGACAGAAACGACACAGGTTTCATTGCATCGACTGATAGTTACAGAGAAAATCATGATGCAGCCATATGGCAGCAAGCATATGCATATGCTGGTTTCACAGAGGTAACATTTTGTTGTTAGACACACAGTGGGATCCAGCTACAACACAGAATCAAAAGATGCAACTGTATTTTTTTCTTGTTTTATTCCTAAACAGCATAGTTAGCCTTTGGTTGGTTAAAGAGTTTCATATGGTCATATATGCGCCCACTTGCAGTAAAATTCACTCATGTACATAGTTACATACGTTTAGTAAACACCTTTCAGGAGCATTACTGACATCAAGTGACAATCAAGTTTCAGTTAGGCATTTAAATGATTTTGGCAAACTGCTGTGCTTGTTTTTTATTTATTCATTCATTTAACTGTTGTTCTCTTTCTAAGTGAATAACTTTTTATTCAGTCTAAAGATGTTTCACAAACTAATTGGCGTTCAAACACCAGCTCATTTACTGGCTGGCCAGCTGAAGCAGCAGGTGCATTTTGCAAAACACTTATCAGTGAAACTAACCATGAAACTAAGAAGAGTTAGTGCATTTAGTTGCACTGTTTTGTTGACAGTCTGTCAGCAAAAAGCTTCTTTACTCATTTTAGGATTTCTTTTTGTTTGGTTTTGTCTTTTTTTAAAAAGTTAATCTGTTCTGAATTCCCAGGTGTACACAAAAAAGAGCAACGATACACAGCAATGTATGCATGGAGCCACGTTTATGAAGAAATAGTTAAAATACATAAAATGAAAAGTAGACCTGACTGGGAAACTTTTCCTGAAGTTTAGCAGCAGATTTTACTAACCTTGTAATGCATGTGTCATTCTAGGGTGCCTCGTCCAGTCTGGTGGTCAAGTTTGCAGACACAGATAAGGAGAGGACCCTGCGCAGGATGCACCAGATGGCGGGCCAGCTCGGCATCTTCAGTCCCATGACCATCCAGTTTGGGGCCTATGGCGCCTACTCACATGCTGTAAGTCTCAGCCCGGCGGGGGAGGAGACGGTGAGCTTTAAAAAAGAAAACAAAAACTGTTATGATTTGAGGTTTATACTCACTATCTATCCCACTAGGCTGACGACAGTCCCGGAGAACAACTCCTTAAGTGATTCACACAATTAAACGGCTGTTAGAGTTCACAGAAAGCACTGCATTGCCCTTTGTAGTTTGTCTTTATACCCCTTCATTTGTGAGGAGAAGCTGCTTATCATACATGCCCAGTACTTCACAATTTGACTTTCATACAGTTGTGAAGTTTCATTTCATGTACACTTTTCACTGCCATATTTCCTGACTTGGTCTCTGAGATTAAACTGCCAACCCAGGCCTTGCCTCTTCAGAAGTAATACGCTTCCACATATGCCTTTGCACTTAAACACTGGTGCATGTAATTACCTGAAACTCTTGCACCCATCAACCCTATCCCTACCCCTGCCAGCTCATACAACCCCCGTTTTTAGATTCACACATGAAAGTCTTGGCCTGGCTGGAAGTCTGAGTTTTTACACTCACACTGTAGCTAACAACTCCCCCTGACAGGTGAGAATCGCCCACTCACGCACACTCTCTTCACTAACTCTACCTTCGCACCTCTCTTTTTTTTTTCCTCTCAAACATATGCACAGTCTACTTATAGATATCCAGAGTGTGCAGCTTACCGCACAGCCTTCATATCGCGTCAGTGTAATGAGCACAAGGCCAGAGCTGGGTTACAGTGGCTGCAGCGCTGCAGGGCAACACAGACCACTCTGTTGAAGAACAAGGCCTGGGCCAAGCAAACAGAGATGTGAGAGTAAACACGCTCTGGTCCTGCGGCTATTTCACCCTCCTTTCCCTTTTCTGTCCTTCCCTCCATCCCTCTCCTGCCACTTGCCTCTCTCCCCACTGCTCTTTAATCCAACAGCAGATGATGCAACAGCAAGCAGCCCTGATGGCAGCAACACAAGGGTCCTACCTGAACCCCATGGCAGCCATTGCTGCCGCGCAAATGCAGCAAATGGCAGCTTTCAATGTCAACGGTCTGGTGGCTACTCCCATGACACCATCCTCAGGTATACTCACACATACAAACATGCCAACTTGTGCAAGGGTGGAGGCAAATACAATCACACACACACACATGTACACACAGTATTTTTATCATTAGTGAGAGTTATAGAAGCAGCAGTAATGAATTTATTCAAGGCCCCTCTGCTTTTGCCCTTGTTACATTTCTTAAGAAGTGGGGTCCATTTTCAGAAAGCGGGCATTGCCAGTGTTAAATTAGCGTAAACAGAGCCGTATATTGAGTGAGACATGACTGGAGAAGATGTACAGCATTCCTTGACACTCATTGGCAGCCACATTATAGCCCCTCGCTCTTCCTCTGCTGCTCTCTCCCTCCGTGTCTCTGTGACAGTGTGTGTTTTCTGGGACGACAGCCAATCCGATGACTTTGGATGCAGAGTCCTTGGCTTATACAATATAAGAGCAAAGATTTGTGTGAGATAATCCGGGACCCCGGCCTGACCTATCTTTTTTGGCCCTTGTCATGAGGAGCTCTGATGGCTTGACACTAAGTAGGCAGGCAGCCTGAAGGCAGGGTCATTGCAAATGTATTAAATAAAGTGGCTTGACGCTGTACCTGGCATTTGTAATCCACAAGTCCTACACATACCAGGTAATGCTTATCAAACATAATCCTACATGACTTAAATGTCCTTCACCTGGATTAGAAAAATAATAAAAAAGCCATTGGCACAAAAGGGCAGTGACAAGGTGACAGACTTTGAATATCAGAACAAGAAGGAAAGTAGTTCAAAGAGAGAGCACAGTCTGTACAGAGGGCGTTTTCTTCAAAAGCAACATGGTACCATTGCGTTTTGTACCTTTAAAATTGCAATAGAGTACCCAGTGACAAAAATATACCTTGACAGGAAAATGTAATAATGAGGAAACACTTTAGAGTTCCTTTTTCTTTGGTGGACAAGTACATTGTCCCCTGTGCCACCCTCAGACCTTGATCAATTTGCTACCTTTACTGATTTTAGCAACCATTAGTTCAGGCTAAACTGGCACCAATTTGGACCAAACTACACTTCACAGTGGGTCAAAGGGTCTACATTTATGCTCATGAGGGCCCATTATGTGCCTGTTATACAGTAGTACACTTGTGAGAAAATTTCAGTACAAAAATACGCTTCTCCTGTACCTCTATTTTGGAGTGTGAAGCATGAGAAGCATGCACCCTGCAGTTTCCATAATGACTCTGTATCCATTTGCAGGCACCAGCACACCCCCCGGCATCTCTGCCACAGCCGTGCCCAGCATAGCCGCACCTATCGGGGTCAACGGATTTAGCGCACTTCCACCTCAAAGCAACGGGCAGCCCACCTCCGAGCCAATCTACACCAACGGTATCCATCCATACCCAGGTGAGCCAGTGAGAGTTTGCATCACAGAAAGGAGCGGTTTAAACACTGTGAGTTTAAAACGTCAGCAGTGACTGCTCAGATGAAATCATGTGCTACTGTCAAAAAAGTTGTTAAGTCTTCTCCTTACTTGACACTCTCGTCACATCTTTTTCTGATCTGAACTGAAGTGTTTCAGACTTGAGGGTTAATCAACAGTGTCTTTGGCAGATTTCTGAGCAGCCAGCCTCAGTATCATGATGAATCCATCAGTTCATCCATCAGTCCATTATGGTTAATTTGATGTGTCTCAGCCACGTCCTCGGCTTCTTAATGTTGCCTGAGACTGATTCTTGAAGAATTGACAGACACACACTCCCCCGTTTCTGCATTATGCAGAGGCAGCTGCAATTGTAATGAACTACAAAGTGGTTTGTTTGGCGTGTTGTTAATATTTGATGCAAACATCTGGGGCGAACAGGCTCTCTGAGGAACCGAGAGTTGACAACCCAAATTTCTCCCACTCCCTGTGTGATCCAACCCCCTGATGGGTCTCAATTTCTGTCATGCTCTTTAACATTCCCTCTACAGCTCTTTCTCTGTCGTCTGTCTTGACCATTCTCTTTCCTCTCTTTGTTTTTTTTCCTGATTTGTCACCACCCGTTCTTTGTCTTTTTCTGTCTCTCTGCAGCACAGAGTCCAACGGTGACTGACCCTCTCCAACAGGCTTATGCTGGCGTCCAACACTACGCAGGTGATCTGTCTCTCTTACCTCCCTCCATCTGTCCCTTCTCCCCCTCCCCAGTCCTGCTCTGTTTGTCACATCAGTAGACACTATGACAGGTATAGAGATAGCCGGCCGACCAGCCAATTTCCACCCGGATTAGACGACTTTACATTAGGATTGCAAAAGGATTTTCAGTGGACTTGATTATACACCCACACATAAAAAAGATCTTAATTCTTAAAGTACACCAAGAACTGAGAACCTGAACCTTGCATAACCTCCTACATAAGAGGTGACATAGACCTATCATAACTGCTGCTTTCTGTCTGACATCAGCTCTCATTAACACAGTGTAAGACTCCCTCCCTTCTTTCTGTGCCTGCTTAGCTGAACCGCACTCCACTCCCCTCTTTGCCGTACTCTCTGTGTAGTGAACCACAGCTGAACGGCTCCCAGTCATAATGCAATTTATTTATGCAATGTCTAAAGAGGACGCAAATGAACAATGGAATAATGATTTGAGTTTTGTTGTGTCAAATATGAAAATGGAGATGTGAAAAATTCCACTCTGGTTCTCCCTTTGCAACAGCAGCCTACCCTGCCGCCTATGCGCCAATCAGCCAAGCGTTCCCCCAGCAACCAACCATCATTCCCCAGCAACAGAGGGAAGGTAAGAGCGAGCGAGCGCGCCCACCCAAGATAAAAGGTGATAATTGCCATGTTCCATTCTAATGTAGCTGTGCTGCTTTGAATTAGCGAGGGAGGGAAAAAGCTGGCTGGGGAAAATGTGAGAAAAAGGCTCCCCATTTAAAGAGAAGAACATTAGCAGTGAGATGGAAAGTTACTCTGTCATTATTCAAAAACTGCACTAATTCAAACTCGCAGCGTTGGACTGCTTAATCAGTCCATTACAATGTGTTTAAGTGGTTATAAATATTCATCAGATTAATTAGCTGCATGCATAATCATTTATTACCATTCCTGCTGTAGCGTTCTTTCTTATGCCACAGCATCAGATGTTATAAAGTACAGGATATACTGTGATGGTAAATCACTCTTTTTGAAGCTGTTCGTCAGTCTCAATTATTCATCTATATGATTGTATGAGACAGCGTAGAGTGGCATGAATATTCAGTATAGGAAGTCTGAAACTGAGTGTTTCCAGCAGTGCCAGAAGGAAAAGATTGTTTGCTTTTTTTTTCCTAGTGAGAGTGCATGATGGGGTCACAGCAAAGAAATCTATCAAAATATATAGTAGTAAAGATTGACACCAACTTATTTTCTTGACGCGCCGGCAGAACTTCACACCACAGGAAAAGCAGACAGTTATTTAGGACATCCCATTTCTCACATCTACCTTGGAACATTTTAATCGTTAACAAGAATTATAAAAGTCATGGTAACACATACACACAAACAGTCTTTATCAACAACACACACATATATGCACACAAAAACCCAGAGCTATTCTTGGTTGAGCCAGTGGCCTGTCTGAGTTGTGGGCTCCTCTGGGTTTTGGCTGCTTTCCCAGCCTGTCTCAGTCCACTGCCACAGTCTGCAGCCCTGCCATTTAACAAGAGACACCTAAACCGGAATACACAGGCACAGACAAGCCTCAGATTCAACCTCCCTCTGAGAGCTAACAATTTCCACAATACAATCTCCAAGTCTGCGTGTGTATGTGTGTGTGTGTGTGTGAGTGTTTCATGTCAACAAAACAACACGCTCAAATCCAAAAACATATTTTTCACCAGATAAATTCCAACTATTGTCTTTAAAAAGTATCACAAATAGGACGGATTTTACTGAGTTGGAACACCCACGCTGCATTGAGCATTACAGAATTCAAAGCTTGACACTGAACTCAATTTTCATGCCAACTTCACTTTATCCATCTTTGCTGTCTCTACAGTGACCCAGTTTAAAAGCATTTAGTTATCACAGGAAACTTTTGTTCCACTTGGTCTTCGGAAAAATTGAACAGAAATATGATATCAGAAATATGTAGGGGTCTCACCTCGTAATATTCTTCATAGTACTTTTATTTCTTTATTTACCTGAAAAATACACCAACTTAAATTTAGCTCAATAACATCAATAACATTAGCATTAAAACTATTTTTATCATAGCTGAAGGAAAAAGAAAACATTCATTAACTTACTTTCACAACTTTTCTTTGTCCATTAGGATAACTGTCCTAATTTATGTTGTGACTGTACTTCCGTGGTATTGTGGCTTTTGCAATCATGCTTTTCTCTTGCATTCGTGTTGTGGCTTTTGCACTTGTGTTGTTGCGCTTGCATTTGTGTTGTTGCTTTTGCAAATCGTCTGACACCTACCGGCCACCATAACGTTTCTTTTTCCATAAACAAACTGGTCACTCCAACACTTTTCTTCAAGATTGTTACTCTAATAGTAGAAAATGTTACCTCAAGCCTCTAGTCTTAAGCTGAGATGAGGACTGAGCACCAGAGGTCCCGTCTTCTAGCTCTGTTTTTATTTCTGTTACTGACTCAACCCATTGCGACTCACTGCACATGGATACAACAAAATCCTGATGTAGAGGCTCATCTCTAGACTGACTGATGTATTGAATCACTTCCCCTTCTTTAAAAATGGAAATAATAAACAGCTTTACACTAGAAAAAATGTGTTTGACTGTAGCTATGTGCAAAACCCATGCAGGCATGTTTCTGATGTTTAATAATGTAAATAAAGCTGTCAACATTCACATTTAGGATCATTTTGTAATTTACATCTAAGCTCTTTGCAACTAAGTGAGAAACGAGATGTAAGATGCTAACTGTAAAATATGTTTCCAACTTAGTTTCTGATGAGAGTAGTCAGTTAGAAGTTATTATTGCAACATTTATCCTTCAACACGTCATCTGTTCAGCTGAGCAGGGGACATCTGGAAGTGTGTCTTCATTTTTACTTAATGCCATCACTGACAGACAAAAGTGTGTTTTTGGAAGAGTATTGAGGAGTACAAGAATGTGGCAGGCTAAACCCAACAACCTTCCTGATACAGCGGTTTTGTGCATTTCTTTCCCTACAACAAGCCACTTCTAAAAAAAAATGAATTTTCAAAGACACCGAAACCTAAACAGACAGAAATGAGATTCAGCCTTTAACTGTTGGAGAAAAAAGTCTCCTCTCTGTCAACCTGTGTGTGTGTGTGTGTGTGTGTGTGTGTGTGTGTGTGTGTGTGTGTGTGTGTGTGTGTGTGTGTGTGTGTGTGTGTGTGTGTGTGTGTGTCCTCTATCTCAGCGAGGCATAGCAGCACTAAAGCCAGCCACCACTGCAGCTCTCTTATCAGCCTTCTCACAAGCCCCAGTCTCATCTCGTCATGCTATCACCCTGAGCAATGAGACAGGAGAGAATGCTAGCCAGGCAGCCGGCTGCAAGCACACTGTCCCTGAGTCCATCATGTCTCTTTCTCTCCCTGTCTCTGTCTCTCTTTCTCTTTCTCTGTCCATGCTTCACTCTCTCTGTCTCTCCTTAGTTCATTCCTTCCTTTATCCTGATTGGTCTGTACAACACATGGCAGCCAGGCAGATGAGTGTGGAGGGATGGAGAGGGATGGGAGGACAGTCCTACTGTCACACAGTAATTGGGACAAAAACTTGGCTTATGTGCTGCCTCCTCCTCCTCCTCCTCACAATCTTTGTCTTCCTCTCTGCCTCAGAGTTTCTCTTTCTCAGAGTATCCGTCTTAATCTTTATCTCCCTCTCTACTTCTGTATTTTTGTCTCCTCCTGTTGCCTCTGTTTTTAGCTCTGACTGTTTTTCTCTTTTACCTGTCTGCTTCTCGGTGGCTCTTTACATGTGCACTGTTATTGCCGGTATATTTTCTGAGACAACAGTCAAATTTAAGTGCATAATATGAAATTCAAAGTGCCACCTATCCACATGGTTATTATGCAAAACAGGGATCTGGGAAGGATTCAAATGGGAACTGCAAAAATAGGTGACCTTATAACACTGCTTTGTGCCACCATAATTAGATTGAAACAACAAATATCTGTGCCACAGGTGGCAAAGTCAGAATCTGGGGTTTTAATGGCACCTGTGTTCTTTGCATCATTGTCCTTTATTGTGATATGGAGTCATTTTTTCCACCCATGTGATGTTGGCTTCTCTTTCTCTTCCTCTCCCTCCTCACTGGGTATTCCGTTTATGCTTCTGTGTCACCGTCCTGTTGTCTTTCTCTCATCACAGGGCCAGAAGGTTGCAACCTGTTTATTTATCACCTGCCCCAGGAGTTCGGAGACGCGGAGCTCATGCAAATGTTCCTGCCTTTTGGCAACGTCATCTCTGCCAAAGTCTTTGTGGACCGTGCAACCAATCAGAGCAAATGTTTTGGTGAGTTAAAAACTCAACAGTGTTGACAAAAAATGGAACAAAAACAAAAATGAAATGATATGATACAGGCATCTTTCACTCAGGTGTGCTGTATGTAACAGAATAATGGAGTTTAATATGGCAACCACAAACAACTAAGTCAAAGTAATCAAGTTCATAAACAGCCCATTTTGCTATACAGACCATGAGAGTGTTGGTTTGGCCCATCACATCTTGATTGACATCTGCCTTGCATGACACACAACAACAGTCCATGTGACAGTCAGTGTAATCAGCTGTTAACAGAATGTTTCAGCCGTCTGACTCCAATTAGGAGGAAGAAGCAGGGGCCATCTGCTCTCTGAAAGTATTTGTTTCGATGAGTCATCGCATGGTTGGCTCAAAAGTGTTTTCTTTCCACCTTCTTCTTTGGTGTGCTAACAGTCAAAACGATAATGGGTGGAGGTCCCATTTGTCCCATTCAGTTTATCCCAGTGGCTAACCATAGTGGCGTACCACCAGTGGCAGCTGTCTTGAAAAGAATTCACCTTCAATTAGGCGAATAAAGTTGTTGTTTTTTTTCTGGCAGATGTCCAACTTCATTAGAGAGTTTATTTTCAACAAGATCCTTGCTGTGTTCTGGTACCTGTTGTGTTATTTCTTGTCATATCAATAATGAGTCAAAGCTAAACTTGTGTTAATGAACAGCTGTGTTCTGAACATGTATCCAAGACCAAGAGGGTTTGTCTTGAGACAAGTAGTTTCCATCACCTGTCCGCAGACAAGCAATCCAGGAGGATACATTGGCTGGTATCAGATTTCAGGTGATGGGAAGATAACATGACATTGCCAAATTTCTGAATAGTTATAAAAAGGGATCAATGAGGGATTTATCACATGAGGTGCAGAGAAACATGAGCAAAGAATAGTTTTTACCAGAACTAGAAAGTGGTGGTCTCTTTAAGATGAAGTTTCCTCAATCTCTATCTCCCCATGACTTTATATTCAGGGTAAGGGTCTTGCCTCCTCAGAGAACACTGGTATTCACTAAAGCCGTGTTTCCACCAAGCAGACTGGTTCGGTACGTCTCGGTACGGCGCACATTTTGTGGCATCTCCACTGACTTATCCCGGGACAGATCCCAAATAACCAAGACAAGCTGCCCCACTTTTTGGGACCCTTTTGTATGGGTGCCAGATTGAACTGATCTGCTCTCAGAGGGTGGAACAACACACTGCAGACCGTTGATTGGTCTAAAGAATTGTCACTTACCCCAACAGCGGCTGCATTTCACCTGTCGGCACACAAACTTCTCAGAAACGAAGCAAGATTGCACTTTCCATCAAAGAGCTACATGCCGATCACATAGAGGACAAAATGCTGCATGTCTTCCATCTATGCTCTTTGTTTACTGTGTCGCATTTTTCTACTTTGTTGGATTTATTAAGGGGGCTAACTGTGTCACGCAGCTACGACGTCAAGCTTTTGTTAAACAGCTGCAGCTTTCAGCATCTGGCTTACACGCCGCCTACCACGAGGGCAGAGTTTGCTGTGGAAACGCAAACAGGATCAGGCTTAACTGTACCAAACCATGCCAAACCGTACTGAACTAAACCATACTGCTTGGGTGGAAACGCAGCTTAACAAAATGCATTGGGAGTCACACCCATATGCCATACAAGGTATAGTGAGAGCTAGGAATAAGGTGGTTATTATAAATTCAGTTAGCAGTTAGGAGACACAATGTTAGCTGAGACGCCTGTGTTTGTGCGCAAAGATATGACAACGGCTTGCGCTGTATTATTACTGACCTAACTCAACTTTTGTTGTTACAAATTGATCAGCACTCTAAACTCATGTAACCTTAACAAACCCCAAAACTGAAAAAACCTTCAACACTTTTGAAAGCTCAATATCTGCAACATGACTTTCTTCTGTAATTAGTTTTCATACATTTTGTTACAAATACTTAAGCATAGGCTTAGCCACAGCCAGCTTAAACTAAACATCAAAACTTGAAAGACATTTTCATTTCAACATTTTGGCTTTGGGTTGAAGAAAACTTTGAAGAATACTGTGAGAAAATAATGTGTGCACATGACTCCATCAAGCTATTGGGAGGAAATTCTGGTTTTTGCAACTGAGGGAAAGCAATACATCTAAACTTTATGCTGACCCTCCACAGTTTTTTTGTTAGCAGTATACAGAAAATAAATAGAAAAATACATTTTCTCCTCTATAGCTACTTTATTGATACTCTATATCTCAAAGGCCAGTCACCACATATTCATTTATCACCCTTTATACCACACATTCATTCTTTATGTATTCGTCTAATATTCTCAGGCTTCTTTACCCAAGAGAAAAGCATCTTCCCAGAACCCCCCCGACTCCTCCAGCTGGGCACCAAGCAGCATCCCACCACCCACTCCCCTTCACTTCTCTCACCTCCCACGCAGCAAACCAGTTCATCAGGGTGGAGGCAGTGCAGGTGGAATCCATGGGCTTAAAGAGATAATAATAGACTGGTGTGGGCCTTGCTGTTGATTCAGTTGGACAGCAGCACCCAGGAGACAGGCAGAGAGAGACAGAGACTCCCAGCATTGGCTTTCTTTCACTTTCCCTTCAACATGGGATGTCTATGAGGCTTTCTCTCCTTCCTCTCTTTCCATCGTCTGTCTCGTACTGTCCACCCCCCCTCCTTTGTAAGCTCTCCTCTAAACATATGCCGCTCGCTATCACTATCCGTCAGTCAACAAGGGGGAAGGACAAAGGGCCACTGACCTCATCAGTCTGACCGGCTTACTTTTGCAGGGCTAGTAATTAAGATCTTGGCTGAAAAACAGCTATTTAACCCATGATTCTTTTGTGGACTTTTTTTTTTCACTCATTTCTCCTTCCTTTTTATAGCAGAAGCCCCAGGGCTCTTTTGTAAGACGTTAACAAATTAGGCACAAGATACTGTGCATTAAAGGGGATAAGTTATTAGAGCTGCAAGAACTTGGACTGCTTCATCTTAAAAACGTGTTTAGCTTCGTGCTGTGTTTAATGGGCACGGCAGACTCACAGACGTGGCCCAATATCAATTTATAATGTAGGCCTACAGTATATAGTTAAAAACACAGACACAAAAAAAAACACACTTTCCTAGAGAAAAGTTATCCTCACTTGCCCTCACTGGTGGGGAAAAAATAATTTGCAACCATGAATACCAATAAGGCAATAAACAAAAACGTCAACAGAAAGCCTGCTAATTCAGTATATAATTTCCAAATGTATGTATAGTTTTTTCCTTTGATAGGGATAAGGGCCACATAAAGGATAAAAAAATAAGGTTCCTCATGTTTGCAGAGTAAAGTCAAAAATTCATCCTCTTAAGACCCAAGCTTTTGTCTGGTCTACGTTTTTAAATTCACCTTGCTACTTGGGATAAGTAAGACTTAATACGTAAAGTAACTAACTTTGGTCATTATAACTGAAAATCTTTAATATCCCTTAAGGGCAATTTGACTTGCATCAGTAGTTAAAAACATACATTCATACAACTTAAACACAATAAAAAAAAAGTTTTAAGAAAACTAAAAGTAGAAAAAAGTATAGCACAATAAATAAATAAATACAGAGTCACCACATTTCACTGGTGCATCAATTTGAACCTGGCTCACCTACACCCTGTTTAAAAAAACAATGGCCACAGGGACAAATGATTTCAGGTATCTGTTTGATTTGGCCTTGCAGATAAAAGTAAACCTTCTCCTGGACGGGAGAAGCTGAAAGAGTGTAGAGGATGAAGGGGGTGTTCCAGAAAGGCCCTTGCCCTCTGAGTTACTCTAAAAGTTTTAAAAACAGAGTAAAGATCATTAAGACTTAAGCCCATGGTTTTTTGGGCAAAGTCTAACAATATTCCTCAGCCTGTTTTTGTTTGTGACGCCAAGGTTGCCAAACCAACAGATCATTGCAAAAGTTAAAATTACGTCAATAAAAGAATAATAAAATATTTTAAGAAGATTTTTGTCAACATCAAAACACCCCAGTTTCCTCAGATAACTCCAATTTGCCTTTTTGATAATGCCGTCTGTGTTGGGCTCAAAAGACAGTTTGTCATCAAGGATGGTGCCTAGGTATTTATACTGCCTGACTATTTCAACAGCTTTGTACGCAAAGTTGGATTATTTGTGTTATGCGTTCTCTAGTTATTAATGTTTTGTACTTAAATATGTTGCTTTTTTCACTAAAATGTGTGTAATGTTGTTATATTACCAAAAGATGACATGGGCAGTACCCTGAATGTGGCTGATAGGTCAAAGTTAAAAAAAAATGAAGTATTGTGGGTCTCAGAGGCAGAAATGTAATGTCCACATATGTCGACATTGGTTCTTGAGAGGTTAAGAGAATAAACCCCTAAAGCAGCAAGATAAGAATACAAATTTAAGGGAATGCAATTACAATCTCACAAGAAGAAGCCAGAGTTATGGGAATGGGTAGATCGATATGTGAAATAACATATAGCGGGACATCAATGAGCCATCTTATGAAGTTTTACCAAGTGGCAACCTCCAGTCTAAGAATTTGAGACAATGGGGAAGTGCTAAAATCTGCTGTTTCTCAAGTGTTCGCTTGAGGCTGGCTCCAGAAGTACCAGAAGTCATATACACATAAAGCCAAAAAAGCTGTTTTCAAAGCAGAAATTAACCTATTTACAGCCTGGTTCAAAAAACGTCTCCTGTCTGAGTCTCTAATTTTACTATCGGCACCCACTGTACGAGGGGTGAATTTTTTTCTAACTCAGCCGTTCAGAGGATATTAAGATTGCAAACTCCTCCAAAAAGAGGCACAGGTGAGGGTCACGTGACCGTCAGGCGCCCTATGGCTGTAGGCGAACCCCTTGCCACAACCAATATGGCCGCTATAGCTGATGTGCTTCATTTTCCGTTTCAGAAACAGACGGGTGACGTCGGCAAGACTACGTCCATGTTTTACAGTCTATGAGTTATACTTCGCTGCTGTGGTCAACAGCTTATATGCATACCTTATTCAGTAGCACAGGTAGTCGGCTACTTTTTTGATATCTTACTTCGAAATAACATAAGCTAAACATTGTCAAAGTTGTTTTCTTTTCTCATACATCTCTGACTTTATTCTTAAAACCTTGAGTTTTGTTTTCGTTGCGAGGTAGGTAATTGAAACTGAGCTTAGTAAGTTCATTGTTTTTTTTTTCATATATTACTTACAAAACATTCTGCATGTCAACTTGAAGTTTAGTAAGATCTTAACTGAACATCATATTTTTTTAGATCATAGGTCATGATAACATCTCAATATCGATTGAAAACACGCACACAAACAAACCAAAAAAAAAACACTTCATTTAATTTCTCATCAAGTTGTGTCAAAATGTCTAATAACTTTACAAAAATATTCTTAGGTGAAGATCGTCAACTACTGGTTTCACATGATCAATGACTTGAAAGAAGTAATGTCAGACATTTGCTGGTCACTGTGGATAAATTCATGTGTCAAGAAAAAACCTTTCTGCATACATGGCCTGATATATGTAGCGCAGGAGAACTACAATTTGGGATCTGAAAGGAGATCTTCAGACATCACTCTTTGAGACAGAGTGTTTACGGAGGAACTGAGAAATTTGAATAAGATGAAAAAGGTCACTGGAGGAGCACTCCAAGCATGTTCTTATAAAAGATGCATTTCTGGAGTAGGATTAAGAGTATATCTTGAGGGATACATCAGCGTGAGTTCAGGCAGATGTCTGTTTAGTGAAATAGGTTTATTTGCGCTGTGATAAAATGGATTTGAATATGTGACATGGAGTATAAAACTATTGTATAAAGGAGACGAAAAATCAAACATTTCACCTTAAAGAAAATGAAAATACTTAGATTACAGGAGAGCACATGCAACACAGCTGTTGACATAGCCTGTGTTAATGCTTTATTGAGCCACTCAGATGGCCATAAGGCACATGTGTGCACCCCATAGACACTCACAGATGAGTGCTGTATGCTTGTGTTTCATTTAACCTGGGACTCTATGGATACAACATTAGTCTTAATCCTCTGCATTTAGTGGCTCAATATTGACTTTTAAAAGTGATCAAAGCTTACCTTGTTAAGTGGAATTAGCTGGATTTAGCTTGAAAATGAATTTCAAAAGGTCTTTTGAGAGTGGAATGACACTCACAGACGCACATGCAGACCTATAATATGAAACCCCATGTCTTTAAGATATGATAGTCAAAATATGCAACAGAAGATGCAATTTACCTAAAGGGCTCGAGAAAAAAAAGGAGAATACCTTTTCTTATTCATCTTTTTTTTTCACTTATCTCCCTTTAAAGTCAGGGAGTCTGTCTTCTTATGTTTGCTTCAGCAGCACTCGTCTATGCATGCAGACATATGCTCATATATTTGCTTTGCGACTCACCATCCTACAATACTAAACGTAACACAGAAACCCTCAAGACAGTTTTTACAGTACAGGCAGATTTGGATCAAAGTTTGCAATGTGCAATTATTATCTTGAAAATAAATGAAGAAAAACAAATTAAAACTTCAAAATTCATAGCTTGCCATTAGGTTTTCTGACTACGGAGTAGCTTTAGTGCCATTTTACTGTGTTTTTATTGGACCTATAAATTGTTCACAAAAGTGGGAGGGAGGGAGGGAGTCTTGGCCAAGACAGTTATGTAAAAAGTTTATTTTACAAAGCAAAAGACAGACTAAAACAAGAATCCTACAATGAATTAGGAGCATTCATCTGCCAAAGTGCAATATAGCTGGTCATACAATCCTCTTTTTTCCAAGCTTGAAAAATCTCTACAGTGAGGTGATTTTGTAGCTTAGGTTGTGTCACACCTGCATTAAAGCACTCCTTCTTTTTCTGGGCTATGTGAGAGCTTACAGCAGCATTCTCAGCTGCTCAACCTGGTCCTCGAGTTGTATTTTTCCCCGCTGTCACCGATAATGTTGGCAACTTTGTGTGTGTTTTTATTAAAAATGCATAACTTTACAGTGAGAAGAGGCGTTTTGCTGATATGGATGGCTGCAGTGAGAGCCATACATCAAACACTATAGTAGTGTTCGGGGTATTCGGTTGCACAGCCCCACACACTCGAAACCACACACCCAGTGCTGCATCAAAGAAATGAAACATCAGCCAGTTACTTTGTCTGAAGAAAACAGCTGAAACTGGAAACGTGTGCAAATGTCTTTTTCTGCTTTTAGATTATTTGAACGCACACAGAGTTTGTCCTCTGCTTCTATACTCTGACCCCTGGAATCATATCAGCATTTTGGCATGTGGATGTAAATGTGAGGTATGGAGATTCGTCAAAGGCAGGGAGAAAGAGTGTGTGTGTGTGTGCGTGTGTGTGTGTGTGTGTGTGTGTGTGTGTGTGTGTGTGTGTGTGTGTGTGTGTGTGTGTGTGTGTGTGTGTGTGTGTGTGTGTGTGTGTGTGTGTGTGTTTGTGGGATAGGGAGGGGGATCACTGCCAACTGACAGGCCCTTCCCTGCTCAGTTTGTTTAAAGGGTTTGTAAAAGCAGCAGTCTTATCTCACCCCGCACTGACAAAAGCCTGCCCTCTCCCCCCAAATTAAATTGGACCCATAGCGGTGTGATCAAATCAGCTGGCAGGCGGAAAATTCGGCCCGTCAATCACAGAGGTGTCTGATAAGAGCAGGCAAGGAGTCCCGGTGTGGAAAGCTTTGGGCTCATTCCGCCTCGACACCCAGGTGATAACTCAGAGCAGCAGGCGCCTCCGTCCAACACACCTTGCTGCTAGCATCTTGTTTCAACCCCGATGACCTTTAGTCTTTACTCAGATACATCCTCAATCACATACACTCACACACTCAACCACACACACATACCGGCACACACATGCAGCCCTGTCTTTCTAGGATGGCTCAGGTAACATTTACACACAGGGGTTTGCTGTAAAAACTCCACACACAGCATGAGATTCCTCTCCCTTTCTCACTCTCTAATCTTTCCATACCTTTTCATGTTTTTTTGTTCTCTCTTCAAGTCAAACTTGTGCTTTCTAATAACCCTTCTCCGTTTGATTTTTAATATCTGTGTTATTAGCCTTTGTGGTGGTTTGTGTAATCTCTCTAATTCAAAGATTTTCAATTAATCTGCTGAAAGGAGAAAACAAAGACCCATTGTTGTGTCATTGTTGAGAGTTAAAAAGGGTCTTCTTCTCCCCTCTTTCATCTCTCCCGTCTGTTCTCTCTGTGTCTTTTTTCTTCTTTCTGTTTCTCTCTCATCTCTACCCTTTCTTCCCCCTGCCTCTGTTATTCCTTTTTTTTTCATATTACCATTTTTCTTTCCATCTCCCTCTCTTTCTCTTTCTCTATTCCGCTGTGTCTCCTTGTCTCAGGCTTTGTGAGTTTTGATAACCCGTCCAGTGCTCAAGCCGCCATCCAGGCCATGAACGGTTTTCAGATAGGCATGAAGAGGCTGAAGGTGCAGCTAAAGCGGCCAAAGGATGCCAACCGACCTTACTGACTCGTCTGCTGTCCATACCCAGGTAGAGTAACAAACATTCTACAGTACTAAGTGATGCCTGCTTTAAACCACACTGCCCACATTACTGGGACAGTTACATTCTTGTTGTTGCAAAAGATGTGAATGTTTGAGAGTCAATTGTGTTAATTTACCATGCAAATCTATTAAATCTCACTTAAAACTCAAATATTAGTCCAACTGGTTCCATGTTTTGTATCTATTTGTCATCTTTTGACCAGGTTAATATGAAAGATTTGCAGTCATAGAAAAAAGATGATGACACATGAATTTAGCTTTGATACGAATTTTAGAAAAAAAAAAAAAAAAACATCACTCCTATTTCAGAAACATTCAATTGTCAGTTTTTCATTTTCAAGGTGATCAGTGTAGGCAGGGTTGAAAATAGGAAAATTAACAGCACAAGAAGGAAATATTCAAAACGATTCACTAACAGTCAGTAAACGTGTCAGTTTTTCTCCTCACAGATTCTGCCTCTGTCAGATTACCCTGCTCCACTGAATATTTTTTGTGTCTTTGAGGGGGGGTTGAGATCTAATTTGTACCTGCAGGACACTCCAGTGCAAATTGATGACATCATCAATACCCAGCTGAGGGTAATCACCCGTCTACTCAGGATGCCATCGACAATCGATGCAATTTGTTAAGCTACAAATTCATAAAACTAGAAAGCTGTAATTTCTCACCTGAAGTAGCCCTTCTGTCAGCTGAAGAGCAACAACTACATGCCTTTTCTGTTTATCCTATCTCATATGAATGTTAATCAAGGGGATGCACAATATTTATGAGGATGTTTGTAGTTTTTACAAGACTAGTATGAGGAGTATTAGTATAAGGCTTTTCAAAGAAATCTCAGTGCTGATAGAAATAAACACAAAGATGCTTAATGGAAAAGCACTTACCCACACTACAAACTGCAGTGGCTTGTATAATAACAGAGAACAGCACCAATCCCAGTGAGCACCATTTGGTTAAGTTCAAGTGATGCTCCACAAATATGCTCTCAAGCAAAGCAGTCATTGTCCGTTTTCATACTCTGTCATTCTTTGTTTGTAGATTTTCTCACAAAGAAAAACAAAAGATCGCAATGACTCAGCATCTCAATGCTTGATTGAAATTTGTTATGCTTCCACACATGAAGTGTTCAGATAGTGTGTAATGTACTTCAACTGATGCTGTTTTAGTAGAGTTTACCCATCTCTCCATGTATGTGCTGTTTATATATGTGAATAATTACCACAACATGTTTCCAATAGCCAGCAGTTCCTTGTTTCTGCACTTAAAATATTGAAGCTTTTAAAAATAAAAAAAATAAAAACGATAAAAAGATGGTTTACTCAGAGTGGCACCATCCTTCAATAACAGCTAATTTCACAGTGTCAGGCTTGATTCAAAGAATCATCTCCCATCTGTTACAAAGTGCAGCTGCCAGTGCAAAATAATATAGATGCATGCTCTCCTCGCCCAATTGGCTAGGCAACTTTTCATTACAATAACATAAGCCTGGATTATACCCTTCCATAAATAAAAGCATGGTAATACCATTTGTTTGTTTTAGAATTGACTCTTTAAAAGCCACAAGATGACATTAATGGAAGGTGGTGTGCAATACAGATGATAGATGCTCCCTTTATCCCTTCCGTGATAGCATTTGAATGGAGCTGTGTCCTGCTAATTGAAGAGAGGCTTTCAAAGCAGACACCCTGAGAAGGAGGGAGGGAGGGGGAGACGCAGGGGGGGAGATTTAGCACATCAATGAGGGGCAAATGGAAAATATCCTGCAAAAGTACTGAAGGCTACGACAGTTACTGAGAAGTACAGAGGATGTCTTGAAGCAGAGACATTTCCCATCCTGTCACTTTTTCAGTGTGTGTTTATGTTTGTGTTGTTGTTTTCTTTGTCTCTGGTCCGGTTCAATCCATCTCTGAGCTTTTCTTTTGCTATTACACCACTTTTCTTGTTGAGTTAAGGGAAACCAATAGACCAAAACCAATAGCAATTCCATGAAAACATTAAAGGAGAAAACACAAGTGGGGCCTCTGAAACCAGTTCCTGTTTTATGGATTCTTGAAACTCTCATTGAATGTTGGCGAAAGCTGTGTATATGAAGAACTATATATATACCTATACACTTGTGGTGAAGCAGAAGCAGAATTATTGAGCAAAAGACTGAATTAAGTGCACCAGTCACTGTTTGCGTTCCAAATTCGACGAGGTTATAACTCCCAAGAACTTTGATGAAAGTTGAAATATGATGTATTTTTTTGTGTGTGTTCTTTGAAAAAAAAAAATTCAATATGTTGATAACTTCACAGTCCCCATTTTTTTTCCATAACACTGACAATTTTGCTTTAAAGTTGAATTAAAAACATGATCAGACGGCATTCTCTCCTGCTGGTCTCAGGGGCCCTGCAAGTGGAAATTGCGTTCTGTGTCTTAAAGATAAACTTAATGCAAAAGAAGCTGAAGCACTCACTGTACAGCCACCCATATAGCAAACAATGCAAAGTAAATCCAATTACTGTAGACAGGACAAGTTTCTGAAATATGCATTTTGCCTTAAGGGTTATCTGAGAATACAAAAACATCAATTCAACCCTTTAACCTGCAAATGTTGTCAGCCTGAGTTGTGTTCACCTCCATACTGAGGCATAAAGAAGTTATTTTTGTGCTTTCTGATTGTTCTGTTATTCCTGTTTCTACTTGTCATTTTTCTCTTTAGTTTTATGGTAATAAGCATAATAACCTTATTTGATTTGTTCGGTACAATGGTTGAGAGTGTGGAGCAAATATGCAAAGGGTGCTTTGAAATTCTGACTCAAGGAAAAAAAAGGAAATCCCATTGTTTCTTTCCTTCTTTTGCACCCCAACCAACCTGGCAACCTGACAAGGCCAATCACAGTGTGAGGTGGCCTTTCTCCGCTATAGCCACAGAAACCCACCCCCTCACCACACACCTGTCATGGGGCCAAGTTCCCACAGCTGTAAGTTGAACCCATGGTGTCATTTTCTTTTGGATGACGTCATGTGGTGGGACTGTGACTGCGTTGCATGACGTGGCATTGGTTGATTTCTCTGAACTCTATCTCTATCTAAACTTTGCCCTCCTTTATATATATATATATATACATATAAATATACTGTATATTGTATATTGGCAGTGTGTGCAGTGCGGTAAAACAGTGCCTTACTTGGCTGGTACCTGTTGTACATAATGTAACTGACATGCTGATTGGTTGGTGAATTATAACTGGAAGTGGCCTTTAACCCTTTGTGCTATTGTACCGTGTGCCCTTGTGTTGTTTTATTTCTCTTGTGGGGTTCATGTGTATGGATGTACTATATTTTCTATTTCTCTACTTCTCTACATTCACATCAACACTGTTCTTCAACAAACTGTTTTTTTTAATGCAAGTCTGAATCTATGGAAAAAAAAAAAGGACCTTTTTCTCTGCCCCCGATCGACAGCTGTTTAGTGCAGAGATGGCCGAGATGACCCTCTGTTTGTGTAGCCAATTAAATCTCCAGTGTTCATGCAGAGAGCACAGGCAAATGTTGACACTCCACTTCTCCCCTGATTCCATCTGCACAGGGAGTACTTCTGCAAGATTGTTTTGTTTGCCTAACATGAGAATCACTTCCCATTTATTTATTTATGAGGGTGCAAACCAATTACACTGTGATAGCAGAGCTGCAGGCAGCTCTGCAGACCCACATGGCCAGAATCTGTCCTCCATACAGCCCCACTGTATGCATACATGTATAAATAGGATGCAAACAATAGAGCAAAATGCAAATACCCAAGATGCTCTGTTTGTTTTGTATCTGTTTAGTAGGATTGTGCCAAGAGATAAATCAGTCCTTATGTTTTTTCTGCCTTTAAAATGCTTGAGTTAAAAGAAATGGCAGCAAACAGATTCACAGTGAAAAAAGGTCTTTTCTTCACAAGTGAGTTTGTTTCTATTCCTCCAGGCCAAACCCTGATAAGAGTTACTTGTTTTCATTGAACTTCTTCCTGCCCTATTCTTTCAGAGGCCCTGCAGGCGGCTCTCCCTCCCGTAGTCTATCCAATGAACTCAGAGGGGTGTCCAGCCGTGCGAGCGGCAAGGGATGAGGTTTTTCTGGCGTCAAATATGCCTCTAAACTGCCAGGTGTCCTTTATGAAGCCATCTAAGTAGATGGCAAAGTAATAGTGGGACAGAAATCTTCAGGAAAAAAAAACATTATCTGACAAAGTTGGAGGTTAGTTGTGGTGCTTCAAAAGGAGCTGTTTACTTTAAAAAAAGAGAGAGATCTATTTTAAAGCCACTGTGTTTTTTTTCTGCTCCATGGTAGATGCATATAGAGAGAATTGCTCATGGCTTATAAAAGAGGGCATCTGTAATCGGGACTCTTAGTGCTTTATGCCGCTAATGGCTCAGCTCACTTTGGCACACATATAAAAGAAGGAAGAATCTCCGCTCGCACATCTAGAAAGCAGATCTATTATGAGATGGTAACAAGCTCATTTACAGGAATGGAAAGGAAGAACAAAGAGCGTCTGGGCGCGCGTTCCCGTCACAAAGTCAGACCCTTTCATGTTCACTCCCGGAGAGTGATTTACTGTGATTTCCAAGCCTTTCTTCACAGACATCATAGCTCACAACATATTAAGGATGATAGGCTGTAAACTAGATCTTTTATATCCAAAGCTTGTCGGCGTGGACGCATTTAGTGACAGTGCAGCATTTTAAGTCAACACAAAAGCAGAGAAGATACTAGGTTATTTTTTCTTGGATCCTAATTATAGGCTATTCATTTTTTATATGCATTTTTCTCCTCATTTTGGACAACCATTATTTTTCCTGTCACAATCATTAAAGCCATTTTACTACTCATAGATGCACTTGTCTTGTTCTCTGTGTGTTCCTTTCATGTTCTTTAGGTAATTTATTTGTAATTAATTAATTAATGATAAGGTGAACAAACACTCTGCTGTGCTGTTCAATACAGGAGGAGATGTAGTCAGTTTAAATTAGGGCCTAACTTGGATTAGCGCTGTCACAGTGTAGATGTCTGTTCCATATGGTTAAAACACAAATCTCCCACCCCACCTCTAGCCCACTTATTTCTGGTTTTGATTGACACACTCCTCTTTTTTTTTCTTCTCCCCGTCTGTTTCTCATGCTGTTGGCTGTGCCTGTCAGTCTGTGTGATAACCAGGAGCCAGCAACCCTGAGCATGTTTGCCTCAGCCTCACTGAATCCCCTCTCCTTTTTCTCTCCCTCTCCCTCTCCATCCCTTTCCTTCTCTTTCTCTGTCACAGGATGAAGGGCCACAACACCTTATTTCCACAAGTGCAGTAAAAGTACAAAGACTTCTTGCTCTGCTACATATCATGAAGGAAGGGTGGTCCCTTGATCCTGCTGGAAACCTGCTGAAAGATTGGGTGACTGAAAGAGGGATCCCAGAGTTATTTTCTTTCTTTTTTTCCTTTAATTTTTTTCTTTCTTTCTTCGCAAATGCCTCTTTTTTCCCTGTTTTGCTTTGGCGTCTGTGGAAGAAGATTTTTTGCAGAGACCAACTTTTTGCTGCTGTTTTTTAGACATGATGGGGAAAAAAAACCTTTATAGACTCATTATGCTCAAAGCATGCATACCGACACAGGATATAGTTAAACACACACAGATAACAAAGCAAACACACACATTTAAGGAAAGCCACACTTGAAGAAAAAAAAAGAGAAAATGAAAAAAAAAAAAAAAACTTTGTACATGTATAAATACGTGCAAATGCCAACTCAAGAACTGAAGCAAACATATGCGTGTGCGCATACACACATACACACACACACACCAGCCTGCTGCCATTTTGGTTTTTGTGCCTACACAGGTGTTGTGCTCTGTGACAGGGCAAGCTCTGGATCAAAGAAGAAAACAAGAAGAAGACGAAGAGGAGGAGGAGAAAAGAGGAGAATCCAGGATAATTTACATGCATCATTCCTTAGGAAATAGGGACCAAAGGACTAAACGCTTTTTAAAAGAATATAAATATATAAATATATAAATATATATTTAAAAACTCATACCTTGTAGCTGCAAGTATTACAATTTACTCGTAGTCAAAAAAATCATTAAATCAATATCCAGTGGCCTACTGTAAGTACGAATAAAAGATAATGGAAATAATGTATAAAAAAAGACATGGAGTCGTAGTATAGGGGCTGAAACTTTTGCTGGATGCTGATTTAGCACCAGGTTGTAGAATACTAGAGTAGACTAGAAGAAAAAACATGTAGATTTGCTAACTTTTGCTGTTGTTTAAAAAAAAATACTTGAAGTCTGATTGAAACAGGGGTCAACGAAAGGCGAGAGAAAAGGAAAACATTCATCTGCCCCTGTACGCAACAAGTCTCATTTTCTTGGATATTAAGGTATCAGCCACTGGATATCTCGCTCATCATGATGTATACAACACCGCACTCTCTGGAAGCTATGAAGAAAAAAGAAGAATGAAAGAGAGAGAGAAAAAAAACTGAACTTTCTGAAATCTGTGCTGGACAGGGTGCAGACGTTCAGGCTTCTCACTAGCCTTTGTGTTCAAGCGACAATCCACTGTAAAGACCAAGCTAAATGGACATGGGCTTTATTTTGTTTCATTTCTTTTTTTTTTCCTCAATCTTTTGTATTACAACAAGGAGTGTGAATTATGAAGTTACAAAGTGTTAACAGGATATACTTGTAGAAAGACAGATGGACAAATGGATGGTAGAGGGGAAGAAGGGAGGAAGGTGACAGCTACTGAAACTGCCAGCAGAATGAACTCAGTACAAATGAATGAACCCTCATCATGTCAGAAAATATATTGTGCCCGTTGTAAACAAGTCGGACTTATATAAGTGATGAGCCAAGGATATTTGTGTCCTCCTAAGCTACTGCAAATCTGCTGATTGAATAGAATGGTTTTTTTTTCTTGGCAGATACAAATATTCCTCTGAAGATAAATTGACAGCAAACCGGCTTTTAGAGCTCAATCGGCTTGGTCAAATCTAGTGTAAAGTCATTATTAACATGTTCCCTGACATACTTTCTTCACATATTATACATAGAGACTATGGGGGGAAAAAAAGCATGTGCTTAGACTATATCTAAATGAGCACCATCGTTCAGCTCACTTGTAGCCTCTCTGACAGTGACGCCAAACAGCACAGGGAGAAGCACTCCAGCACTGTCATGTCTTGATTTAGAGGCCTGTAGCCTTCATTTTGACTGTTTTAGAGCTCTGGGTGCAGGCTCCTTTCTAAGAGCAGATCAATACGTTTGGAATGAGTCTGGAGGGAGGAGCAATGCTGTTTCAGGCAGTCTGAACACTTCCCAATTTTCTCTGTCGAAAACCAGCTCTCATCCGTACACCAGCCCTTTGAGCACTGACAGCTGGCAGTGAGAGGCATGGCTAGGCAAGGAGGGGAGAGAGGGAGGCAAGAAGAGGAAGTCTGCAGCCAAATATGACACCAAGATCTGTCAAACTGACTCTTCAAGGACATGCCCAATTAATACAAAAAAAGCAGAAGACCTAATCAAGCTCCTGGTGGAGCGCCATTATAATTAGGCTGTATGTTTATGAGTGGGAACCATAGGGCCCAGTCCAACCAGTTCCTCTTTGGTACTCAGACTCTTCTCTTCGCAGTTTCCTCCGTTTCCACTACCTTTTTCTAAGAGAGGAAAGTCAAGTTGATACAATATGCCAACATTTTTTAATGTATGACCGTTTACTATTATTCAAAGCAGATCATCATCATTTAAGTTTATTTAACAGTTTGCTTCAGATGCCCTTCTCCCTAAGAGCACCCATGCTTTTCCAAACTGCAGCCCAAATGCTCAGCAGCTCTCCCCTTGGAACAGCATTTTCCCAAACCTGGCTAATGTCTGTGCTCACTACCCTTCAATTATCTTCTGCACCGTATTAGACATGCTATTTCACCTTTCCCTCTAATCACACTGTAATCACCAGCCTCTATACATTAGCGGCAACCAAGTGAAAAATCACCGGGATAATCACTTGGACCAAATGACGGGAGAGATGGTCCCCCTGCATGCACATGGATGACTGAAGGAAGATTAGAGCGAATTATGTTTGTGCCTACTCCCTGGCAAGGCTGCTGACAGCTGACCCGGCAATGATAATACTGCAGAATCTGCCCAAAGAGGCAATAGAAGATGTGGAAAAAAAAAACTTAAATATTGTAGCAAGGGTTTAATGCTGCAAAGCAGACTGACTTTTACAAACAACATTAAATATTAAGACTGACACCGAAATGAAAAGACCTCTTGGTCCTTGAGCACAAACTTCCAAAAAAAATTGTTAAAAAATGTGTCAAAGCCAACAATGTTGCAGGAAATCCTCATTCAGTTGAAGCAGCTGCTGTAGAGACTGAGTTATTGTGCTTCTTCTTTCAGTTAGTAATTGTGTCTGAACTATCTCTACAGAGGCTGCAATTTTTCACAAAATAACTTGTTCTATGCTTCTTTCTTTTTTTGCTCGTATCCCTGCTGGGACACCTGCAAAGCACAGTATTGTTCAATGCTGAAAGAGCATTTTTGAAGCACAGTGGTTCCTCAAATTCAAAATGATGGCCATCCAAGTGACATTTTTTTTTAAATTGCCATCAAACAGATGCAGGAAATATTGGCACTTCTTCCTCTGTCTTTCTGGAGATTAGCTTGAAGCTTCATGAGTTGTAGCAACATGAAGTAGGTCAAAACAAAGCCATGTTCTGCAACCATTTGTGCTCATTATTCATGTGAAGCTGAACTAATCGATGGGAAATCTAATGTTCCATGAGCAATGAAATTTCCTGTGCTTGTCTCAACCATCTTTAGAAAATGCTCTGCGAGTGAGGCTCTGGCAGGCTGAACACGAACCTTGCATGCCTGCTCCACTGATCTCCTCTGTCTTGTACCAGATGCTGTACTGGTTCCCACTGCTAATTGCAGGTTGAGTCCCCAGTGAGCCAAAACCCAGTCTAGCCTGGTATCCTGCTGTCTGCTTGGCTAACAGCGCAGTGTTCATGTAGCATCTCTGCTATGCCAGGGCTAAATTAGGCAATGTGAAATCAGCACTTCAACACTTAATGAGAGTGCTCTTAGTACTTTTTACACCCCAGGGAGGATGTTACAGAGATGACGTGTATTAAAAACAGAAGTATGATCCAGCAATACCAATCAAGACAAGATTGTTTTGGGATTCTTTCTTCCATTCCTTTATGTATCAACAAGAATCTTTGTTTTCCTTTTTTACTTGTGATGTCAGTCTGGTCTAGTGTCAAAAAGTTATTTGATGTTTTTCCTCTCATTTCTAAAGTGAAAACTGAAATTTGGCATTTTAGCCAAAATGATACCAAGTAATTTACCGTGCCCACAGTAGTCACCATCAATCCTAGCCAAACCCAACAAGATTATTTAAAATTTCAGGTCAAACCATAAGAGCAGTTACTTTCTACCCCTGTGGAATTAGTGCTTTTGTTATTATTATTAGTACTTCAAAATCATTTAAATGAATAATGCACATTTTTTAAATGAAAAACTGGAGGTTGTAAGACATCCTGTTCTCAGTTTCTACAACAACTTGGCTTCCAAGGTCAGTCCTCAAGAAGAGCCTGAATCCTTAAAGGGTGCCAGCGAGTGGCGGTGCAAGCAGAAAACTACTAGAGCATGTCTACGAGTCTCTAACCCCACGGGTGCATAACACTCACCCTAAAATAGCAGTGATTGTCAAGGAAAGGAAGTGAAATGTAATTGACTGAAAGTGGAGAGATAATTAAAGGAACCTGTTGGACAGGAGGGAAGAAATTAATGCCTCTCATTTGATAGCTGCTTTGGGAGAGAGCTTTTCCGTCATCTCACTTGAGCGCAGAAAGGGTTTTGCTGTGGAAATGGGATTTGGTATGGAAAAAGGTGGAGGTGGAAATGGGCACAGGGTGGTGGGGGTGCTGTGTGCTAAACTGAACCTCCACAAAATCACTCCCAATACTCAGGGCATCAGGCGCTATGATGTCATGATTAGTGGAGAGGTTCAGAGCCTTGCCTTACCCCAGATTCAGAGGACGGTCGAGCTGACTCACCAACATAAAGTTTGTGCAAATATACTTTCTGGTATGGGTTATATGGTCAAATGCACCGATCTCGAGGAAGTGCTGAGCGAGCAGATGAGCTGGTGGACCACCTCTGTTGTGCTTCGGAGTTACAGGATCCCCATCCAATTCCATGAACAACAAACCAACAAAAAAGATGCCACTGTCCAACAAACAGGGCACAGTGAAACACAGGTGTGCAATTATGTTCAACGTGAAGGCTGACAGAAGAGAAGACAAATACTTTTTTTATTCTTGAATGTAAATATCATATAAAATAGAAAAAAAAAAACAAGAAAAAAAAACAAGAAGGTTGTATAGCAGCTTGTGTTAAGGAGCCCAACTCTGTGGGACAATGATGTCACTATAAAATGTATCCACAGAAGTGTGGGGATATTGGAGAGTTTTAGTGTGCTTAAGCCCCTTAAGTTTGGGCTCTGAACATGCATCTTACAACCCTTAAAGTTGGACACGGGCTTACAGAGTGTTTGACTTAGTGTCAAACCTAAGCCACAGCCCTGAAGTGATCTGTTAATTAAGACTCTGTCTACACCAACATGTCATGATTTTTCTGACAGAAGAAAGATCGCCTGTGCAGTAATTGGATTAGCCCAATCGTGGGTTGATGAACAGATATGACAGTTACAGTAGAGTTCATCCATCTGCATGCTAACCACTTGACAATGAGACAAAAAAAGCATCAGCCTCCGTGACACTTTTTTTATACTCTTCAGAGTTGGAAGATTGGGCTTCACCGCATTCAAGGAAGTTTGTTTTACAAAATGAAACTCCAGGGAACAGTTTGTTCAGCATGTACATAAATTATCATTTAAAACATGTTTGATACCTTCATGTACATGGTAAGGTTAAGACGGGGGAAGGGAACTAACAACGAGAGCAGTTATTATAGAACCCAGCAGAACCCCCTGCCTGCTCCACCCAACATGCCACTGCTCTCCTGACCACACAGCTGCATTACTCCTGTACATACAATATAGCTTATTTTTCAATTCTGTTAAACCTTCTTTATAGACCTTACAATAGACCATGTTCAAACTTAAAAAATAAAAGAATAGTTAATATATTTCAGTTAAACTAAGAGAAGGAACATATGAAATAATTTATCAAAAACAGAAGATGAAATGATGTTATTTCTTGTATAGTGAAGCACTGATGTTGAAAAATGGGAATTTATACTCATGTGATAAATGGTTCTTTATTTTCTCTGTTTTGCTTTTGTTATCTGCTGAAGCTGGGATAGACCCATTGTCATGAGATTTCCTTGTATATGCTTTGATCATTTATTTCCTTTCAGTTATTTATTTTTTTGCTGCACAATCCCTGTATGAGTACTTTCACGGACAAGTGAGATCAAAGAGATTTTCTTGCTGAAAGCTCCTGAAACAATACAAAAATTAACAAACTGCACAGTTTAAGGATGACTGATGGTACTGGTCATGTGGATTCAGATTTAAAAAATGAGTCCATTGCACAACTGGGTTCAAGTGAATCAGCATTGCATGTTTAAAGATACTCTTATTTGAGGCCTTTTGTTTTTTGAGAAAAATGTGAAAAAGGACAAAAAAAAAACCCAAAGACAAAACAAAGTTTGCTGTCAGACTGGTTTTTCAGACCTTTGCTGACACATCTTATTGCTTTTATGCCATGGATGCTTTCCTGTAATGCATTTGTCTCTCTTTGTCACAATGTTTTTTGGATTTTGTTTGTTTGCTTGTTTTTTTTTCAAAGGGTTGATGGTAATCACTCGCATCAACTCTGTTTCAAACTATGGGAAGTTTCTTCCAGGTTTTTCTATTAAATGTTACTCCATCCACAAAAGACACTGTACAATATTACGATATAGATATCTTCATAATGCTTTACAACATTCAGGTTGATTTGTTATTGCAAAGAAGGAATTCTGCCTTAAATTCAGCCTGTTCTCTTGAACAGTACTACCTGTGAACAGTGGTCAGACACAACACATTCTGGGGATGCGAAATGTTATTTCTTCTGTGGTCAAAAATCATAAAAGTCAACAATTAAAAACACTTTGCCAGAGTCAGTTCGCCTCGTGCTTGCTGACTCAAATGCGGATGTGGTCATCCGCCTCCATTTCCATTGGTTATAAGGACCAAAATGTAAACAAACTCAGCAACTGAGTGCTTTGCTCCAATCAAGCATTCAATGAGAGCCTTTAGATAATTGACATTTATCACAGGTGATTTTACACCATATATCGTTGATTCATGAATCATAAAACTCCCAGCTTCACTTTCTAATTTCATCCCCTGTTTCTGTTCACATGCTGAATAAAATTATCATTATGTATTGGGTATTTTTATCCACAATGAATGATAATCATGACTTTTGTTAATCGGACTTGAACAAATTGGTTTACTGTTTTCTTTTGTCGAAACAGAGATGTAATTTGAATTAACGTTGGCTCGGGTCCTTTCCTGATTCGAGGTGATATCTCCCATAGTGCTCCTGAACTCTGTAGTTCTCTAGTTCATTATATTCTGCTTAGACTAAAATAAAGCACAGTCCTGTAGAAGATTGGGCCTGCTTTGTCCTTTTTATCTGTTCACACAGCTTGATTAAATAATTCCTGAAGGTTTGGATCTACCGTGGCCTGCATGCATGACCCCGTTTTCAAGGATGTGAAGTGTTTGGTGTCCTCTTGTCACTTGGACTGTGGAGAGAATGCATTTAGGACATGTCATTGTATTAATTGAGCTAACAGCACTAACCATATCCGAATACCAAATTAGATGAGACGGTTAGTAGGAAATCGTTTAAAAAGGGCGAATAATGCATAATAAATGGGAGGGAGATTGGAAGAGGGAGGGGAATAAATTGTGAATTGATTAAAGGGAAATGGATATTCAGCTCTTGTCTCGTGAAGGTGTAACAGTGAAAACAAAATCAGGTGCAGTGGGTGCTGCTGGTTAGTTTCTATGAACAAAGAGCTGGAGGTTGATCGATTAATCCGAGGTTTTCCTCATGCTGCGTTTTATTGACAAAGATGTTACAGTAAGAAGGGTCAGGTCACACTGAGGCCTGTGGTCAGTGCTCTTTTTATGGCCCTGAGTCTCGTCCTTCCTCATTAACCTTTAGAGTCAGTCAGAAGTCACTGGACGCACAGTCTAATACAGAGGAAGAAAAAGTCGATACAAAACTGTGTCCCACAACTCAGCATCTGTGTACAGTTAGTCTAACCAGACTGTTACCAGTGTAACATGGTGTTTGGGCATAGGCCATTGCTTACCCAGTAAACACACTGAGGTTACAATTTTTATAGGTTTTCAGTGCATAAAAGACAAACTGTGGGACTAAATAAGTGTAAATGTAAGTCAACTCTTTTTAATTTCGGGTAAATTTTTGCTTTTTAAATTGTGTAATTGGTTCAGTATCAGCAGCTTCATCGTTAATATAGTATCTATAATTCAACTTTTCAAATAAAGATATTCCACAGAAACTATGCTGTAAAACATACAACAGTATGCATTTTCGGCAAAAGAGTTGTTAGTCAAACATCACAATCAACTCAGAGCCAAATACAGAGGGTGCAATAGGTGAGATAACTCAATCTTTGCTTTACTTCTAACAAAGCTTGCTGTATTCATTATAACCTGTGTTACAGTGTTCCTGAATACTGCATCACCTGCCCATCAACCCTGCTTTGTTTCGGTAAGGGATACTGCTTACTGAGTGGGTGGTTATGGGGATTTGTTACAACTTTGAGCAATCATCCCAGGTGCCACCCTCTAAGTCCAAAAACTTTGAGTGGCTATTTGACTTTTTGAGCCAGGACTCAAGCCAAAATTAGCTGCTAGGGCTGTGTCACAACAGGTTACTATTTTTTTTTCATTTAAACCTTAAGCCACAACAGCATAAAAAGTTTCACAAAGAGGACTGGACAACTGATCAAATAACCCAGTTTTAGGTGAGTATGTGGCTCAGACCAGGACAAACTGAGGTTACAGCCATGAAAACTTAAGGGGTCAGTAGAGAGAAGATAAATAACACTGCTGGTAGCTTTCATTGTGTTAAAAAAAATTAAATGGTTGATTTGCCAAAGTTAGGTTACTTTTCCTCTAGACTCCAACTCTGTCTTGCCTTTTTGTCAGGAATTCTTCACCCTGAAATGCTCTGATCAATTTAACTATCCTGCTCTTCATAAAACCTGTTTTCCCCCTACTTTCTGTTGATTACTTCTGAGCTCTGACAAAGACACATAATGATGCTCAATCTTGCTAAATGACTGGTGTACCAGTAAGACTAGGGCAATAAATTTCATGGCTATGGCATCTTTACTTCAAATCAACATGGTTCAATAATTTCCCATCCATCACAACAGAGGGGTAATATTAAAACTCTGTGACAGTAATCGTTCCCAGAGTAGAGCATGACACCTCAGGGAACATCAATGACTCAACCATCCCAAGACACTAAACATCATCTTGTCTTTATGGCCCTCTGTGGTGCATCCGTGTAGCAGCATTGGTGTGGAAACGGATTTACTGTTGCTAAATTTGCAGGTGATAAAAAGCCAAAGAGTGGCCAGTTGGGGCACTAACTCTTGGCTATTCACATGTTGACTCCCATACTGAGTCTCAGGGGATGCTTTCTCATTGTGCAGCAGACACTCCATGATTCCACATGACAAACTGGATTGTTCCTGGAGTGAGTCCTGCTGAATTATTTTGGTCCTTTCGATTGCATCTCCTACCCCTGAGATTTTCCTCCACTGTTGCCTTTGAGCCATAAGCCTCAACAGCAACCGTTGTCGATACTCAATCTGTTCTGTAACCCCTAAAGCTAATGAAATGTGCTAACAGGGGTTTGTTTGTTTGTCTCCAGGAGGGGGGCCTGGTGAAAGAAAATGGAACAACAAGACTCTTTTGACAGTTCCATTTTTTTCCAATGTTTTGGAGTGAGGGATAATCATGAAGTATGGATTGGATAGGGGAAAGTTATTACATTTTGTTGTCTTTATCCTTGTTTGAGTTGTACAAAAAAGGTCAGGTTGTTACAAACATGGTTTTTTGCAGTTCTCGGGTTTATCCTCAATTCTGACTCCCCTATGCTCTCAGTGTGGGAGAGGAAAAATCGTTTTTCTCACTTCTCTCAACCTTGTAGCCCTCTAAATCTTCAGAGTAGGTCTGACAAACACTCAAACCCCTGTCTGGCTGGAGTGTTTCTTTGTGCGTATTTACTTTATTGCTGATCTTGATTGGGGCTGGGCAGTTTTTGGAAGCTCAAATATTGCAGCTAACAACACACACACACCAACACACACATATTTAGGAGAAAAGAGTATCCAAAAGATCCGTTTTGACCCTCCTAGTTTCCTTTAAATGTGTCTTTAGAATTTAACGTATTCACATTAACATGATCATAGCGTGTGAAAGGTAATGTGTGAAACAACTATGTCAGAAGGCACTGGCAGGCAGTGCTATGGACCCAATTAAGGTAAGAACTTTGTAGTGACAACATAAGTGCAAATCTAATAATTAAAAAAAGCCCTGTCTTGTAATTGACCAAAATACAGACCAGACCATAACTTCATACAGCTCATGACTAAAACCAAATGATTCCTTGTCTTTATGCAAACATTTACACACTGGCTAATCCCTTGTCACTTACTATGCATTTATCATTTCAGTCATCAATTAATCTGTCTGTGCATCCAATGGGGACACTCAAGCATTGGGGAGTCTGCACACTCTAAAGGTGTAATGGCTGGTTCATTAATAGGGGACATATAGCATACGCTAAGCATAAGCTATGCCACTCAGAAACCTGAATGTGCTCTTAACACAGTCTGCAAATTGCAAGTTTGCACAGAAGAGTCTTTGTGGCACACTTTTTTAAGTTCAAAAAAAGGGTCCTGTCCCTGAAGGAGGCTCTGAATGGCGATGACAAAGGGTGGCAAATTCGATTCCATCCCTCTTAACATGCAGATTCCTGAATAACAAAAGAACATAACTAAATGAAAGTGTGAAGAGGACCTGGGTAAGCAAAGCCGCACAATCCCTTTGATCCTATTATGTATTACAAAAGCTTAATCAATATCTAATCAAGGGGAATACAGCATGCCATGTCTTACAGAGCTCTATGCTGTCAGAGGTGAGGTTGCCATGGTGACTGGACAGGTGTGGAGAGCTCAGGCTGCAGTGGTATTGATGGAAATTAAGAAGCATTGATGAGACTTGAAGATGCTGGGATTGAAAAGGGGGATAATTAAAGAGAGGGATGCAGAGGGAGATGTGGGGGTGGGTGGGACAAAAGGGAGCGATTTAGGTGGGAGATACAAGAGGTGAAGCAGACAGGTGTAACTCGGACATGTTAACTGGGTCTCTGTGGCTAAGACTTCCAGCAAAAGTGAAGAGCAGTCATCAAGATTCCTCTGTTAGCTTTTGTTTGTTGTTTAAACCACAGGGTTGGGAGGGTTACTTTCAAATGTAATCCAGTACAATTACAAGTTAGAAGTTACCTGTTTTAACATGTAATCAGTAACTTACTCTAAGTATCATAATATCAAAGTAATGAGCCCGATTACTTTTATTTACTTTTGGATTACTTCAATTACAAGCATGGACATAAAGACAAGATAGTATAAAAGGTATGTCATCTCCGCTCTGTGTATTTCTTGTAGAGAAACATAAACTGTAAAATCTCATTTTACCATACAGGAAATGCTGTTTTAGTTGAACACGTAGACTGAAAGAACCTACAGTAGTTTTAACAAATCAGATGTCTATATACTGAATTTTAACAGAGGAAAAAAAGAAAATTAAAACTATACAACAAATTCAGGCAGTTCACCAACTTATTCCAAATTATCCAAGTATTTGGTTAAAAAAACAGTATTGTTTACCATTTTGACGGAAAATGTGCTTTTTCAAAGCAAACTTGAAATTTTCTGCTTTTTCAAAAAAACAGAAAATATATGCTTTTCACAAAACAAACAAAGCAAACAGAGAAGGCTCTGTTTAAGTACATGCGTTAAGAGCATCAACTGTATTTTTTGTATTTTGTCCACACAGGATAGCAGTGGCACAAGTAGCAGTATTGACTGGTTAGTGACAGGTTAGCAAGCTAACTAACCTAAACTTTAGCTTACTGGAGTTTTGTGTATTTCAGCAAACATTAGTAGTTTGTCTTCATACTTGTAGATGTTTCTTCAAGTTGGACGTGGAGCCCCTTGATGATGACAGTACTTTGACAGCTGGGTGGCATAATTTGCACTGTACTATAATGCTGTTCCCCTTTTCTGATTAAACTCAAAATGATGCCACAGTTTCCACCCACTAAAGGCTTTTTTTTTGCCCGGCAGTGGCCATAACGATGAACAACCTTAGCTCAAGTTATGTAAACATACCGCTCGAGGCTATGTGGGTGGTCGCTTAACGTGTTGGTTTGTTGTGGTGATGCGTCTTTAAGTGTCGTAATGCGTGCTCACTGTGCATGTGCCTGCTGCATTGAAGTATATCTCTTTGATTTTTAAAATGCAATCCTGCTAAATAATCCCTGCTCATATCAAATTAATGGAGTAATCCATTACTACCCAAGCCTGTCAAGCCATGTGACATGCTGCAGGCATACACAAGCCGCAATGTTGAATAATAAAGAAATCAGCACACAGATACTAATAAGCAAAGTGTCAAAAAGTACAAGCAAGTCTTCCAGTCAATCCGCATAAAATATATCATGATCAAATTATAATTTTAAATTCTATATAAAGCTATTTAAGACAGATATATAAATTCGGCAAAGAAGTGACCACATTAGAGTGAAAGTGCACTGTTCCCATTTGGAAAGTAATTCCATTCCAAACCTCTATCTGAAACCCTATTTAATGTTCTTTGCCTTATTCTATTAAAACCTCCGGCCTTTCAAATGAGTAATACCCGACAAGGTTAACATAGTTCCTCTGAATTTACGTAACTTTACCAGCTGCGTATATTCCATAAATACCAAATGAAATGAGAACACATTGGGAGCACGCACAGGCCCCCAGTTTTATATATTAATTTCTTTCTCCCTCATTTAGAGCTAATTCACAGGGTGCTAAAACAGTAACAAGGGAAGATAAAGGGAGTGAGAATGAGGGCGGTAAGAAAAAAAGGCACTGAGTCATAGCCGACCTGGGCAAGCTGGAGATGATGTCACCATCGTGCACAGACTGTGCTCAGGAGGGAAACGTGTGGAGCAGTATGTCTGTGCTCTGTGAGCTGCTAAAACCCCCTGACTCATCTGGGCAGCCAGAGAACAACAAGTTCAGTCCATTCTGGCCCTCCGCCTCGCCCAGTCCCACAGAGAGCTGTCTGTCAACACCTGATTAACACTTGGGATAAAAGGTCATTAAAGTTGCCCTTCAATCAATGAGTCCAATCGAGTAATCAAGGCAGAGATTAAATGAACCCAAAGCAGTGTGGAGCCCAGTGGGAACAAAAAAGACTTCAATCAGTATTGTACAGAGTTGCCTTCATCACAAGGTTTGGGTAGAATAAAACTTCCGTGCTAAAGCAAGGGCTCCTCTGGTAATTATTTTCTAGTACTGATGTGGTGACTAAGCTCTTTTTTTTCATCTGTTAGGCCTATAAAATCTCTAAGAGGGATCTAAGTGGGGTTGTATGAGGTACCTGTCTATAGTCAGTGTGTTACCCACGGAAGATTTCAATCAGCCTGGCCCCTTTGTTGAAACAAGTGGAACAGATGCTAGGTTGTCGGCAACTGCAGACAGGGTCAACTGTACCACATACTTATCATTTTAAAAGAGTAACTAAAAAATTAAAACTTGGACTTTTTTCAGTCTTTTTTTGGCATCAGAAAGCTAATTTCTTTTTCCACTACTTGGGAACATGGCAAATGTGGATTCATCTGCCTAATGATGACAAGTTCCAATGGTGCATAAGTCAACTTGACCTCTGCCAGGTACACTGATATACTGAGAATTATGATACTGAAGCAACTCAGTTTGACATAATTTCAGCCACAAGTGCTAAACATCATCCAGCTAGAAAAAAAAGATTGTTAGCTGTGTTGTTTAAGCTCTGTGGCTTCAACAGCTAAACATATGCAGACCAGGGGTTGTGTCATTATGCCATTTAAAAAAGCACTTAGAAGTATAAAATTTACTTTAAAGGCACACTTTCATACAGTTCCACTGGTTTCTGATGTAACTTCTGATAAGTGAAGAAACAGAGTGAAACTCTGTGTTCATGAAGCAGGGGGTAACTCTGGATAGAGTGATGCAGACTGTAGCCCTGAGTGTGAAACTGACTTGGTAACAACAGTATTTCAAGATCTTTTTGAATCAGTTGTTACCACACTTGTTACAACAAATGCCCTTTGTATTTGGAGGCCTAAGGTTTAAGTTTAAACAACTGCTCTACCAGGTAACTAGGAACCTCTTCTGTTCTCCGATTAGCACAGAAGCTCATCCTCTCCCTTTGGGTAAGTTTAGCCTTTTTTTTCTCTGTAAACACCAGTTTGAGTATTATTGTGTCCTTTTGTTGTCACAGTAAAGTAGAGTAAATATTTACCCTTAAGTACTCAAAAACTACTGACTAAAGTCCGACAACTTTATTGACTGAGTTGGAATTTCACAAAATTGTATCACTTGTATGAAAATGTTGACCTCAAATGCAGTGGTCGTGAGCCTAGCTTTGACACAGGATCTCCAAACAGTTTCTCAAAAAAGGGTTGAGCTGACCAGCATCGCCTGTGGATAACACGTATGTTTGGTTTGTAATACCAGTGTAACCTAAATATAGAGCCTCAACGGTACTGCATAAAGCGTGTCATTGGATTTCAGCATCAGTATCAGTAAAATGTATGTATGTTAGTCAGTGCAATTACTGATACTACAATCAATTAGCCCCAAAGCCAGCTAGTTTCAGGCAAAGGATCGTGTCATGATAATAAGCCATGTATCGCAAGCTGAAGGCATCAAGTTTGTCTGTTTTTTTCTCTTTTTTTATTTCCATCTATATTTTATTACAAAAAGTAAAAGCAGGAAATTGCAAATAATCAAGTTTGAATATTGAAAAGAAAGGCTTATATTTCTCCTGACCTCGTGCTTCTGAAAGCTCTGCATCACACACACACACACACACACACACACACACACACACACACACACACACACACACACATTTGCACTGATGTATTAGCTCTGGCTCTTGTTTAAATCTCTCTCAGTAGTCGGCGGGTCAGTGATGTTTAACCTGCCACCTTTCAGCTGTGAAATTTCATCCATTCTCATAAATCACACTGAAGTGTCATTACTTTCTGATTACTGTCTTAATCACACAAACACACAATTATAGCTGCTTATTGGCATCAGAATGATCCCACATGGGTTTAGCTGTTTATTTGTGAAACATGATACACACACTTTCATGTTTTATAGGACTATCATATTTATCATCATGGTTTGTAATAATTATGTACAAACATGCACACAGTCCTGGACAAGCTTGTGTGAGTGTGTGAGCTTGCATGTGTGACCCGGCACTAGAGTGAGTGACTGCAGCAAGGCGACAGCTTAGCCAAGCAGTGGGAAAAATATACGAGGAGCCAGTGACAGGGAGAACTGAGGGATCAAATATTATCATCAAAAATGACTCCGGTGCTCCCTGCTGCGGCCTCACAGCTTCCTCTGGTCAGGTTGGGGGTTTGTTTGTTCGTTTTTTGTGTCTGTGTCGATGATCTGTCTTTGGGAATCAATGCACTTTTCAGCTCCCATTACCTGATAGGGAAGAGGACAAGTATAGGAGGTGAAAACAGAGATGCCACTTACTTTCCATGGGTTTGAAATTTAGATCTTTATTTTAATCTTATTTGATCTTAATGTCGGTGAAATTCCTCAAACTGACACAGGTTAAAAATATCTAGATTTAACTTACTGCAATGCCCCTACATCTTCTTACAAAGAAAGGAAAACACAGACCTGTATTTTACCCAGTAACTGAGCTGTGTTTTACAACTGGAACTGACACACACGATGGCAATATGGTCCACAAAAAGAAATATCACTGCAGGGGAAGTGTGCCTAATTCTGCTCTGAGAGGAGCTCTCGTAAAGAGACATTGTGGCTAGCCTACTAATAGAGCTGTGAGGGGGAGAATGATGCAACTCGGAGGCAATGCTTTAATTTGCCCTTGGTTTCGCACACGCGTCTAGGAACAGCCACTCTGTTCCAAAGCTGATTGGCCCGTTTACCTTTAGACTCGGGCCAACCACTAGCCTCCGTGCTATGAGGTAGCTGGATTTGGCAATTTTGTTTTTGCTGTGCTCCTTTTTTGGGCCTGTGTAGGTCAAATGCGGTAGATGCAATCGTAGTGGAAGCAGGTGTAATGCTGAAGTTTTCCTCTCACTCTTTACTGCACATCGGCCTCTTTCACTTCCACGAAAATGTTTAAAGTTCATTCTTATCAAAAGATGTTTGCAGTTCAGTCTACTGGGTCCAGGATGCTATTTGTATCTTAGCAACCTGTGCAGCAACAGAGGAAGATCAGAGAAGCTACTTATTAACCTGTTGCTATGACTACAGCAGTAGGCAATAACTCAGAAGATGCCTTAACCCTTTCTGTGTAGACTGCCACCCCCGATCAACAGACAGACGGATCATGTTCAGAACATTTGGTGGAGGGAGGAATCAAAGACTTCATAGTTCCTTTCTGGGTGTATCTGATTTAATTTCTTTCTTTTTTTTTCTCTCCAGCTGTAATCAGCAGTGTGTTTTAGTGTGTGCGTGTGTGGGTGTGTATTTCAGTCTGTGTGTATTTCTGTGGTATATCTCCAGCTGTGTTTGTCGCTTTGCAAACCAAAGGGAGTCATAACCCATGCAGGATCTTAGTGAAAACAGGAGTGCAGAACAAAGCATTCCTTCTTTTGTTTTCCTCCTCCAAGTGTTGAGAATACTTCATCACATAGATATAACACAAATCCTCAAAAGCCCAATCAATCAGACGTACCCACGTGAAAGAGTGCAGATGTTTCTTTTTTTTCTGTATACCTCCAAATGGGGACACAGAGCAGTGACAAATGTTTTCCGCAGGCAGGTTGAAGCGTGAGTGTGAACTGATTTGAATTGATGTTATTCCAGCAGAAATCAATGCATTTTTTTTTTTAACGGCTGCAATTACGCCCCTCACGTCAATTCATCAAGAGATTTGCATGAGGTAATTGTTGGCGCCACGTCTACTGATGCATTTTTATTACGTTTCAATTAGGAATTGAATCCAATTAGGGAAGCCATTCCAATCAACCAACAGGGGTCTGTGCTCAAACAAAGCCTACAGTATAAAGAGGCTGCAGAGCTGAAGGGCAGAGACACCCGGTCACAGGGCCATCTGATGTTTCATCCAAACCTATTACCTCCAACACTGAGGTTTCACACATTAACGGGATATGTGCATTTACCAAAATATAGTGTCAAGCTTTCTCTTGCCATGCCTGCATTTTCACACATTATTTCTCTTGATTTGATTCTGTTTTCAGCAAGAAACTGCAAATAACAAGCTAATAACCACTTAATTAGTTTCTCATTTTTCTTGCTTTTCTTTTGTTCGGATTTTGTTTTCCACTACATGAGGACATCAAACAAGGCTGCAAGCAGTTGAAATTTCAAATTCATTATGTCCCATTAATAAAAACAAATTGTCTGACATTTTAAGTACTTCTTATAAGTCGTATAATTCTCAAATTAAGTCCTGGAAGAAAGTAAGTCAAAGACATGAGGCTGCAGACTAAATTTGTTGTTTTGAAGCAGCAGATTTCCTTCCACTGCTGTCAGTCAGTGACTGATGTAGATGTTTTTTTTCTAGTGAATGTAAAGCACTTCTTGTGATCATCTATAAACCCTGCAGCCTCAAAAGGGATCAAAAGCCCAACCTCTAACTAACCCTGATATTTGCTCCCACACCAGATGACACAATATCAGTGAAATACACACACAATAACCCAACCTGAAAGGCAAATTCACAGGGGTGTTACTCACTGTTTATTTGCTTGTGAGAATTATCTTCCTAATAACACTGTCAGAAGCCATGGGCACACAGAGCTGCACATTCAAAGCTGAGAGGTCGGCTTCTCATCCTGTGACATCATGTTAATACTGTTTTTGTTTTTTTGTTTTTAATAAAACTACAGAAAAGTTGTTCTTAGGCAGACAGAAGACGAGCGACGGTGGCTGCTCTGAGCTGGCAGAGGCACCGTGGCTTTGATCTCAGGGAAAAGAAGAGTGTAAGGGTGCTGAGTGTGGCTTGTGCACACGGTGCTACTGCCCCCTGGGGGGAAAGACAGGGATAATCATGGCTGGGAGCGGCAGATGGCTCCTGCAGCTTCAGCACTAAAAGAAACACTCTTTCTATCCACCAACAAGGAAACTTGAGAGAAGTGAGCACTCCCATGGGTGTCTATCATCACTGTGCTAATCGGATCAGCCTTGGAAAAAAATGACAGCTTGTGTAACTCAGGTGGTTATACGGCCATGTGCGCTAATAAACAGAGAGCTGTTTCTCTCTTTGCATCCAGGGAATATGAGGAAACACAACAGGCCCAGTGTGACCAAAAATAGATTGTTTTGAGAGTCTCAGCATCATCACAATGATTCGCAAAAAGGATGGAACACACACTGACGTTGGTTCTATCACACACATGTTGATTGTTTTAATTCTCAGTCATGTCCAAGAGAAGATGTTTAAATAACTGTGGTTCACTGTTCTTATTAAAAAGTTTCCTCTATGAAAGTTTTTTGGTTCACTTTTCCCACCATGAAAAGAAACCTGGAACAGAAGGTAGTTGAAGACATCAGTGCAGCAATTTTTAACGCTCTTCTGGCATAATAGCAGGTTCTTCAAAGAGTGAGAGAAGGTTCCCCATTTTCCTCCCTTTTCTTCTGTCACTGCCTTTTACATGCTGCACGAGCACACACACACACACACACATGCATGCACGCACACACACACACACACAAAGACACCATAAAATATACCTGTGGCAGATAGAGGTGTGCAGATTGCCCACTTAGACTGTTGCATTATCCTTTTTGTGTTTACTTTTCATTTTCAGACTTTCTCCTCCTGCTCGGTCTTTGTGCTCGTGTTCGCTTAGCCTCCGTCAGCTGCCGTGTATGTGTGTGTGTGTGTGTGTGTGTGTGTGTGCATGTGTGTCTATTTCCTCTCCTCATTGTCCCATCTCTTGTCATCCTTTCACCCGTCCCTCATCTCTCCGCCATCATCGAGGACCTCGGCGGCCTCCTACGTAGCACCAACGGAGAGAAGGGGTCTGTATCTCAGCAACGCACCTAGCAACCGTTCCTCGTAACTATGGATTATAACCTGTTGCCAAGGGAGACAGAGATGGAGGATTGATTTTTTTTTCCTCTCTCTTTTTTTAAAGGGATGAAATTCAAAGTGAATTAGATGCATGAATGAACAACGTGTCAGGACAGGGCATGCTAACAGTAATGAATGGTGACTTTTTAAATTTACAGTTATATCTGCGAGCTTTTAAACACATCTTGATACAGATTAGTCAAGATTAGGCCACAGATTAGCATAGAATAACAGTCTATATGGACTTGTGTGTTTTCCGTGGGTCACCGTGAGGGTGAACAGTTATTAAATGCGTTCAGAAGGGACACTTTTCCACTTCATTATGAGTTTCATCATAAAATAAAGTAGTGACAAATACCCTCTAAGCATGAACAAATTTCGTCATTAAATTATGGTTTATTTCTCAGATTAAAATGACTAATAAATACTTGGGACCATGATTTTTTTTGTTACTCTATGATGTGGTGTACACTGGTGACTGTCATGTTTACTTTTTCTTTTTATGCCTGTATTGAAATCATTCTGAATACACTAGTATAAAATATTCAAGATAAAGCCAATAATGCCACTTCAACCAAAAAGAAAATAAGTTTCAGATTTTATCCTCAGTATCTCTTTAAAGCAGATTAAAATTTCTGTGAAAGCTGGCAGCGTACGAGAAAAAAAGAAAACACAGCATTAGTAAGAAAAAGGGTCATACCTTCACACTCCAAAATACACTGACACAGTCCCTTCTCTCCCTTGGTTTTTGCTGCTTCTCACCCATTCTCTCTATCGCCCACTCTCTGATGAGTGCTTTTACATGGCCACACAAACTTGTCATTAAACTAACCCACTATTTTCCATCACCTCTGAGCTAAATTACCACACTCTGCCTGGCATCCTGTGGACCAGCTTGTGGATATGAAAGCCCACAATTCCCCTGCTATCACCTCTCTGGGCTCTAGCAAGCGTACTAATGATAGCCTGCCACCGGAGAGCTGGTGGAATGGAGCTGTAATGTCCTTGGAAAGTGCAGACTGGTGTGCATGCTGTGGGAGAGCGGGCTGCTCCGTGTCAAACCCCCTCTCCCTCTCTCTCCTGGTGTGCATAGCCTGAATCCTCCGGCCTCCGTGTTAATGGGCAGATCCTAGCTTGAACTCTGACGGCTGGATGCTTGTGATGGGCGCCCGAATCTGACAGAGCGGCGTACCATTAGCACACTGGTGTTCAACGGGGAGTACAGAAGCACACATGTAGCAGGAAAGAAACACACACACACACATTGAACAACACAGCTTGGCTCCACACTACACAGCTAAAGTCCCACGCTCTCTGCTAGCTTTAGCCATTTATGACCCTGCTCTGCTCAAAATGAATGGAGATTCACTGTACAATGATTACAGCCATATGGTTTCATACTCTACACATCTGCTCATCACTCCATCACCACACACTCTCAGACACACACTGCCACTCAGTCAGTCAGCTCGAGTAGTTTCTGTTTTTTTCTTTTTTTTTTTAGAGATTGCTGGCTTTGATGGCTAAACTGCAAAGTCATCATCCTGTGTCTTTTTTTATGTTACCTAGTAACCACTGTGCAAAATTTGATTTATTATGTTTAAAACAGCTAAGTTGACTTTTGATTCTACCACAATGTCACAAAATCATGCAAGATTTTTGTCACAGTTTTCCCACCAATCCCCATGAGTACATTTGTATAATACGATATTTTGTACCATATGTATTGATGTTTTATATATTGGTATTATTCTTTATCTCATAGTGTAACCCCCTTTCACATTAACTAGCCTCTCAATATCAACAATAACAGACTTTTATTCTGCAGACCAAAAGGCCCGATCAGTCAGAGGAGCCCTGGGCAGGTTTATTGTCTTGCTTAAGAGCACTCTGTCAGGGCTTGACACACAACACACATGACACAGACAAAACTACAACCCCTAAACTGATTTAATTGACCAAAGATAAATAACTGACAGATGTGTTTCAGATTTTTTTCATGACAAAGATAGCCTTTACAAGTCGACTGCTCTGAGACCATCTTCTTGTCTGTTTACTTCCTTTAATGCAAGTAAAAACTGTTCAAGGATGAGTTTGTTCATCTTACAAGAGTTAAAATTATCATGTTGGTGGACAGTTGTATTAAGACTGTCCAGCGACAAATATTGTTTTGTTTGTTGTTTTATGGGGTGGTTTCATTTTACAAGGTGAACTACTGAAATTTTACTTCTTGTGTAAACAGCAGGAGAGAAAGCATGATTTGAAATTGTGACATTTGAATTTGGATGGGGCGCAGATGGCGTAGTGATCGCACCCCATCAGGTTCACCCAAGCAGGTGACTGGGGTTCAAATGTGGCCCATTCCCCACTCTCACCCTGTTTCCCATTCTATCTACTGTCCTATCTTTCTGATTTAAGGCATATAATTAAAGTCCAAAAATAACTTAAAAAAAAAGAGTTAAGATGAAACACTGCTTGACAAGGAATCCCAAGTCTGGTGTTTTCTTTTTCAATAATGAGTTTGAGACACCACTCCAGAGGAGGGAAACCTCAGTGATTTACCACCATCTTGTGGTTGTTGGGGGTTAACAAAGGGAAACCATTACAGCCTTATGTGCAAGAGAAAATGAAAAAGGAGTGTTGCGCCAGGTAAATATTTGCTCTTACCATTACTTGAAATAAAAGTTGTGAGACAGCAAAAATAGAGAATTCTTGATTTTATTTTATTTTATTTTATTTTATTTTATTTTTGTCAGCACACCACTTAATGTGGAGACTTGAAATGTCAAACGATGTAAAAAATACTTAAATATAGTCTCTGTGCTGTGTACAGAGTGGCAGACAATGTATTGCTTTTGTTTAACACGTCTTAGAACCAGCTTCCTCTCTGAACCCTTGTCCTTGACCAGTGCAACATACTCTTTCACCACTGGGGGGCAGTAAGAGTCTGCTGCAGACACAAAGTGACCAAAGTACAGCAGAGACCCTCCTGGGAACAAAGGATTAGTTGGTGGTCCAGCACAATCAAAAGACTGTTGTATGTAAATTGTGTAAATCCACTGTGGGAGGAGAGGGTTATGCCAGTCTGATTTCATGCCCAGTCAACCCACTGCAAGAGGACCTCAGGCCAGAAGAGCTATGGCTGGATGGTTGTGGGGAAAAAGGCATTGTAAAAAGTCAGCCACTGACAGAAAACACTCTTCTATGTAAATGTTTTGTTTCTGATGGGAGATTTATTTTGGCTTTGGTTGCTTATGTGTACATGTGTAAGAACTTTTTTTATTTTAATAAACAAACTTCTGAACTATCACTCAAATATTGTACAGTAAATGGCAGTACGATCTTCATAAGCAAAAATCGGATACATCCTGTCCAATAAAACTAAACTGTGGCCTAAATTTGCCTTGGTTTCAACATTAAAATGCCTAATTATGATCCATTTATATACTTTTCATGCTGGTCAGGCCATCAGTCACCAGGGGAAGATGAGATTTTGCTGTGGGGGTGAGTGAGTAGGTAAATAATTTGGAAGAGGAGATAGGGACACAATTAAACTGACACATGTAAATGTTGGCTAAATGGGACGTGTGGAGGAGAGGGAGCCTTCTCAAGCAGCTAATTGATCAATTAAGTAAACAGAGGCCAGCGGTGGAGAGGTGGTGTGTTTGGGCTGGAGAATGGGAGGCACATAAGGAAAGGTGCTAATGACTCATCTGGCTCAAATATGAGCCTGGAGATGATAATTCTGCAGAGATGGGTGTAATGAGATTGGAGCACCTGGTGGTCAGTGTTATTGTTCGAAATCATGCCAAAAGTCAACATCACGGAGTATTGCATGTGCTGTTCATAAGGTGTATGACAGTGTGAGCTGCTTTAAATGTTATTTCACAGTCTCCTTGTTGTTATCAGAATCACAATGTATCCCTGCTTCTTTAGCAGCCAGAGGTACTTGCTGCAGGAACATAATTCCACTCATTCACACCAACAAAGGCTCATGTTTGTGCAGATACACATTCTTCAGCCTGCGCTGAGGCTTTTCTGGATGAAGAGTCTTCACACACCCAATCACAGAGCCAGGAAGTCCATAACTGGGCTGAAATATCACAATTTGCTTCTGTTGCCTTGTCAAAAAGTGTTTCAAGTTCTGCATCCTGGGACAACAACAATGCAAAGCTTTGTGCGAAAGTACAGAGGAGTAGACAGTACGAGGAGCACTTTCCAATATATGATAATCCAGAGGGAAAACAGCCTTAAATGTGGCCATAATGCTACCACAGAAAAAAATGTTTTTTTAGCTTCCAAAAAAGGGTTTTTCAGAGGGGGACTGAATATAATATTTTAGGTACTGCAACCTTTTATTGCTGCTCATTGCCTTTGATTGTCAGCATGTAAAGCCTTTTTCTATATCGCCACCCTTGGATTGAGCCAAAATGTCAAGATGCTTTGAGAGTACTCTGTCTTCTTCTGGCCTTTGAAGCTCCATCAGAGCTTTGTCTGAAAGTGCTGTTCAACTAAATCATCTCACTCGAATACAGAAGTGGATAACAGACGTTTCTGTTCCAATTTAAAGATTAAACATCTTTGACTTTGGCTTACTTGGATCATATCTTCTCTTATAATGAGCCTCTGTAAAAGTGCATTACCTGCTCGCTTCACAGGAGGCTAATACATTGACGAGACACGCTCTGATGTTCCAAATGTGCAGAGTAAGTGGCGCCGAACGAGACGGGCTCCAGTGCTGACAACCAGGTGGACAGGTCCCCACCCTCATTCCCTCCGTCTTTCATTTGAATAATGCATGCTAATTACCTACTTGCCGAGAGCAGAACTGTCACCCCACAGGCCCCGACAGACATTTTCACGTAGACACACACTTACACACACTCACACTCTCATACAGCGACTGTCACCGCAGCACTTCTACTCACATCCTAAACAGTGGCACATGTACAATAGAAACTTCAGAGGACCTCGTTGATAACTTGAGGGAATTCCTTTAACAAAAGCACCTGTCAGACAGTGTGTAGGGTAATGATAGACTACATTCAGCACTCTACTGGAAAAGCTGAGCAGGGCACTTCTTTAGCCACTGTTGAACAGTTAACCCTTTAACTAAAAGAGCCTGAGAGTGGGGATCGAAAAGATGGTTCTGAGGTTAAAACAGTGTTCTGCGCCTGCTGATGTTTACACTAGGGGTGCACCGATCACAATTTTCTGGCCAATCACCGATGTTTAAAAAGCCTGACCTGCCAATACTGATTTTTATTTTTCGTTTTTTAATAACTGACAGCATATACTTTCAATGTTCCAATCTTATTTTTTTGGAAATCATCAAACACTACCTGTCAAACAATAAAATCTTCATGTTTTTTAACTTAAACGACCAATAAAGTGTCCCAAGTTTTAGGTCTTAGAGCAAACCGATCCCCCAAAATTAAGGAAATCGGCACCAAAAAATCGGTGCATGTCTAGTTTACACAACTTTTATTGTGTAAAAACTTTACAGAAATGTAGTGTGAGACGTTTCAAAGGTTTAGACAGAAATTTAAACTGATGTCACCACATAAAATCAGACAAGACTATCAGGAGTAATAACTTTTTCAATTTAGCCACCTACCAATGATGCAATGGATCTATGTCTGAAGAGGTTATTTTCAGCATGAAGTTGGGAAGAAAAGGCTTTAATCATATTTTCAAACAAAATAAATCAAATTGACAAAAATTGACACTTGAAAAAGTTTCACAAGTTTCTTTAATCTAAAGCAACTTGTTTCAAATTTATGTAGATACATCATAATATCATTTCGCCAAATGAAATAAGTCAAATTGACCAAAATTGACACTTGTCAAAGTGTTTTAATCTAAAGCAACTTATTTCAAATCTATGTGGATATAATTTCAAAATGCCTTTCTTGGGCTTCTATTTGTGAATAAATAGGGGGAAAAAAATCAAAAATAGGACTACAGTAGCAAGACAGACAGGAAGGAAAGAGGATTTGTTGTAATTCAGGGGCCTTCATGAACACCATCGACATGCTAACAAGCATGTACTTGCACTCATCCACAATTTAGCGTACATTAACATATATGCAACCCCTGGCTCATTCCCACACTTGCACTTAAATGCACACACTTGTCTCCGTATTATCGGCCCAGCATGGAACTAATGCTCGTACCTGTGCTGAGTCGCTTACCACTTACAGTATTTTGTGGCAGCTCAGAGGTTTTTCATCCCATTCATTTGAGGCACGGTTACACAGAAAAATCCTCACTTGGCTCAATCTGCATTTCTACTGATGAGCTTCCTGGCTGCAAACCCAAAAACGAACGGATGTAAATCTGGCTGACTGTGTGGGTGCGTTTTTATGAATTTATCATGTGAACATGAGCCTGTATGTGCGTTTGTGCGAGCATATGCAGGGGGTAAAGTCTCCAAAACAAAGCTGCCAGCATCTACTCTTCCAACTTTCATTCCTCCACAACAAAAACTGTAGCAACCTGGGGCTAATCTGACCCTCCTGTGTGTCTGCCCGGGAGAGGCCATTGGTATGCAAGGAGTGGTGTGTCCTCAACAATAATTCGGGGATAAAATCAATGATGCTGCCAGTGAACGGTCCCTGGTTTTTACTGGCTCCATCAGTGACTTTAGGGAGGGTGTGTGTGGCTCTGTGACACGGAGGTTTGACAGATCTTCAACAGCTGTGTTGGTGGAGGGCCATGTGCGAGCAGGGATGAGGATGTTGACAAGGCTGTCCATTAAAGCTACAAGTGACACATGAGCCACAGTAAAGCTGGCCCGTCCCCACCGCCGCCATCGCTGCCGCCGCCAGTTTGCGCTGCAGAGGGTTCAGCCCCGCATTAATGGATTCCTACTTGACAGATTCCACTTGATCACATCTCAGTTGAATCTCCATTAAGATGTCAACGCAGTGGTTAATGTATTTGAGATTTTCCCCCTCGTCCTGCTAAACCGTTATTTATGACACTTATTAGGAAGCGTAACCCGGCCATCAATTAATGTCCTGCAGGCATGCTAAGCAATTGGGCCCATTGGCGTCAGACCAAATGTACTGGAACGTCCATTAATACTGCAATGCACACACAAGTGCTCACATTCAAATGAGCACATTCAGAGACACACAAATGTACTTCTTTGGGAAAAGCCTGGTGTACATGCACATTTGCAATTTTCTCAAAATGCACTTAGAGAATAGGCCTAATGTATCATGAAAAAAGAGACAAATTTCCCTTGTGCTTCCTCTGCGCACAGAGGGCAAGTACAAGTTTAAACAGGTTTTGCATTTTGTAACTAACACTGGTGAAATGTGAGTAGATATACTGTGCATTTTAATTTGTACATTTGTTGTTTAAACATTGTTTTCCAAAGGGTTTATAATAATAAGCAATTTCCTGAAATCCAAAATTCCTCTCATCACAACTAATGATTGTTTATAAAAATTGTGCCATTTAACATCTTGATCTCTTCAGTGATAAAAAAAGAAAAAAAAAAAAAAAGTATATTCAGCCCCATTGACAGTGAGAGTAATAAATGGTCTCTATGGTGAAGGTCAACAGATGAGTCATTCAAAGTGAAATGTCAAAAATCAGTGAATTTTAGTCCAGTTTGTAGTGTGCAGTGCACTTTGACTCTTACAACATAAACTCTGATTCAACCCCTAGTGAGAAGTATTACACTGACAGTATGATGCCCAGTAGCAACCATGTGCAATGACATTTTAGGGGAGTTACACACCGCCTACTGTCGAGCATTTTTACCCTCCTTCACAGCATCTTTGGCGCAAATTTAAATCATGGGAGAGGGGTCCAGCTGCTGACCTCTGCTCTCAGCTGACTCCCTTGCAGGCTCCACTCTGAGATCCCCTCCACTGTCAGAAGTGACATCAGGATATGAAGTAAAAAGATACAAAATAATATCAAAGGCATTGCCTTCAAAGTGACATAAGGTACACACTTCAGATTTTCTGCATGGGATAACCTTGGTCAATTGGATTTATTAAATAGTGTTACATCAGGAAAAAAAAAAGTATTAAATGCACGCCATCAACATTAATTGGGGGCAACTCTGTTTGGTGTAATCACTTTGACCATTTTCATTTCCTCGAGAGAGGTACAATTATTTAATTTGCGCTACAGTCCTAGCACAACCTCTTTGTTTACATTCATTATTGTTTTAACCGTTTCTTATTATTGACATGCATTTCATACATCGTTTTTTGGATGTAGCACTATTGGAATCAGGTTAACCAAGGTAACCAAAACACAGAAATTCCAGACTGTCTAACCCAACATACTTTTGAAGGCAATGCTCTCGACTAGAAATCATTTTCTCATTTTCATCATTTTCTTTTTTCTTTTTTAACTCAAATTATTTATTTCAGTCTTTGTTTATAGCCAGGATTGGAATTTTTTTTTTTCTCCAGCAGATGGTGAAATGCTCCTCTGGCTCATGTGATGTGCATTTTATGGGGAAATATGGCTCCTGACATAGTCTGTTGAAGTTATCATCATCATTTAACTTTTTCATATGATCTGGTGTTAAAAAGTATACTAAAAGTCGTAAATATTAAAGAATCGCAATGTAAATCAGATCAACACCCCAAAAATCGTAACAGAATCAAATCATGGGAGTAGCATATCGTCCCAGCCCTATCCTGACGTCACTCCCTTCTGGCAGTGGAGGGGATCTCAGAATGATGCCTGCGGGAGAATCAGCTGAGGCCCTGTTTACACAAGGTTTAACCCCAAAACGTTTCACCTCTTGTTTGCTGACCTTCTTCACCCATTTGTTCAGTCTCGCTAGCTCTCCTGAGTCCTATCCACTCACAGCAGGTGAAATCCTTCCAATGTGGCGTTTTTATCCGGTGGCTCTATTGGCCATGTCTCTGTGAAGAGCATGATGCTACTCTGCTAGTATTCCTTCTGGTGCTGGGTTAGCACAGCTAGCTCGTACATCTTCTTGGAGATAGACCTTACATTCCTTATAGAAATGGATGGAAGGACAGGTCAATATCATCTCTTCTTAGCACACCACAGTGCCAACATGTTGTCATGGACTACTTCTCCTCAGCTCCTGGAGAACAATTGGGCCTAGCACCAGCTAGCATTGATATGCTAACAGCTGATTTCATGTGAACACAATGCAAACATGACTACACACAGGATCGCTGGACACACAGAAACAAAAAAGTGTATCAAAATAAATGCAAACACAACCAGTTTGGTGTCAGTGGCCAACAAATGAGCCTTAAAAACTAATGACAGGCTCCAAATATATGGGTCATTTAAATAACAGATGAAAAAAGAGGTAAGACGTGACAGCTACTGCAACAAGTGATCACTCAAGAAGCAGAAAAAAAAAGAAAAATCTCCTGGAGTCAATTGTGACTCAGAGTAAATAAACATGGGGAACTAAATAAACCAACTGATGTTAGGTGCTAGGCTCATTCGTAAATTCACTTGAGAGCATCTTCTGTGAAACTCCTCTTATTGTTAGTTTGAATACTGTATGTTTTACCAAACACTTGATGTAAACATTTATGATGTTGCTGTTATATTTGAAGAGCATCTTTACATTTGCATTTCAGGCAGGTCACACTATTGTTGATTTGATGTTTGAACATGATTTTCAGGAAAACTACTTTTTACTGTAAAGTACAAAGATTAATTTTCAGAATTGGACACTTTGTACCACACATCATACTACATAACTTTTTAATTCTAACAGTGGTTATGTTTTACATTTTGCTCTAGTACAGGTCTTCTTTTTTAGTCACTTTCTGAAAGCTTTTATTGGTGTAAGCCTGTGTGGCACAAAGATATTAAAGTTTTTTGACATGTTTTCTGTCAGACAGCCTTTCTATCGTCCATGTAATAACAGCTTGTCTTACTCTTTTCTGTTGTGAGATGACATTTGCCTCCCATGATGACTGCCGAGTGTCTACAACTACTTTTTCTCCTAAAGCCTGTGTTTGGTGCTCAATAATAAATACAGTCATCATTCTGCTACTGGTTAGTCCCTGGTCATGTGATCATCAGTCTTCTCCGGTGTAACATGCTGGGAGTAAATAAGGCCAAGGTAAACAAGGTAACTTATACAACTTCATGTACACCAGGCAAAAATGAAAACAACTTTTATTATTAGTTACTGGTCATTCAGTAAGTATACCATTTAAAAAGCTTAAAATAAAATTGTATCAGACTTTACCATGATTTACTTGTCAAAAACGCAGGCAGTGATTTTGTTAGCATATTTTAGTTAATCCCTATCCCTTTTCTTGCTCAGAGGTAGATGACAAAATCAGTATAAATACAAACTGTATGCATAAGAGTCACACTTTGACCCAGATTCCAATCAATTCAAACCCAAATTCTTGAATTAATTATCAGGAAACCAACTCTTATGGCATTGTGTCTGCATCCATGGTACCTAGCATGTTTGACCAAGCAGTATTTGTCTTGGACTTCTAAATTTGTGGTGGTCATGCAACGGAGTGTCAAGTTGTTGCAGAGACATCAAGAAAAGTTTGTGAAGATACAAACGGCTATAGTAATATATAGGCGGATATCCCTGGTGACCTTTTATTGATAGTGCTTGGGCATTTTTATCTTCTGATGGTACTGTTGGTGTCTCGTCATCCTCCTGCCAGTGAGTGTTAAAGAGTTAAGGTGTGTGTATACTTGTGTGCATGTGTGGGACCGTGGCCTGTGGGGCAGAGGCTTCTGTCAGGCCTACGACTGAGTGATGAATGTGTGTGCATCCAGGGGAACCAGGTGCCAAATGCACTGACTCCTCCACTGACTGTGTGCATGGCTCTGTGTGCGTGTGTGTGTGCGTGTGTGTGTGTGTGTGTGTGTGTGTGTGTGTGTGTGTGTGTGCACATGACAGAATGAGATAGAAAGTGTGAACATTATGTGCATATGTGTACATTTTAAATGTGTGCTTGTGGGCAAAGCCATGCACACGCTGATGTGCATGTGCATGTATCTGCACATATTAAAGTGTGGTTGTGCACGTGTAGGACTGTGAAAGCATGGCAAGATAATACTTCTCTCTTTCTCATCTCCCTCATCCTCGCTCATCCTGACACCCCCCATGCCCTCTCCGTCACACTGCTGCCTCTCATCACAAACCTAATCGTCTCACCCCCTCGGCAAGTACGTGCTGTGCGAATTAAAGCGCCCCTGCCCTCTTTTTCTCTTTCTTACTCCTCTTTGTCTTCTTCTTCCTCCTCTCACCTCCTACTCATCCTTTCCGTCCTCTGCCTAATTTTCGTCGTTCGAATGGAATGGGTGCCCAACTTTAAGTGGCCACAGCGTTTCAATAATGTGTTTACTTATCTCCATTTAGCTATTGAGCTTCTGACATTTTCAATTTATGTTTACAAATTGCCAACATTAACATGTAAATGTGGAGGATGCCTCACAGGGCTTCTGTTTTCATTGAAAAGGGGGTCATGAAATGGGACAGCAAACCAGTGATGGCACAGCTTGTTCCCAATCATTTGTTGTGTAGCACTGCTCTGAAGTTAATGGGTCCAGATATACACACGGCAAACTGCACTGTGTATGAAGGCCTTAGTTTATGATCTAAAGTGTTTACATGAGCAAAAGCATTACTTGCACGCCCTTATTTATAAGTAGAAGTGTGAAAAAAATTTGTTACGGCAATACTTTGACCTGCAATAAAATATCGATATTCAAACTCTTAATATCAGTATTTTTGTTAAAATAAAAATTCATACTTTAGGTAAGTTAAAAGTTTAATATGTCTTCTGCACCTCCACTGCAGTAGATGGCGCTGAAGAGCTACTCCACTGTATGTTGCCCATAAACAGTATAATATGATCTAAACATAAACATCAGTGTTTTCTCTCTATTCTTGGGTCAGTTAGTTTAAAATCATTAGAAGTTTAATTTTTAAAGTGTAGCAGACTGATAAATAATGATCTTAGTCATATTTTGTGCAACATTACATTTTTTATGAGTAATATTTGTTACACCAAGTGACATTTATCAGTTTCACCAACTGACTACATCTTTTACGCAATATTTTTTTTTTGCAACTTGAGTTTAATGTCACAGTTAAAGTGACAAAATTGATACACTATATTTTCAAATGAAGTGGATATATGAAACACTGCATCTGACTTTCTTTATTTTAACGACAATAAAACAGAAGAAATGTTTTCAATAAAATAGTCAACTGGGTAGAATATTGCAATGTTGTAATATTGTGATATTATCGTATCGTGACCCAAGTATCATAAGTATATGTCATTTCAAAACAATTTGGTAAATGTGTATTGGACTGTCTCTCTTAAACTTATACAATACAGGTCATTTAACAAACCAATCCTTGTTTGGGAACCAATAGATTAATATAAATTTAGGAGGACTTTTAATATTATTGTTTAATGGCATGAGCAAACTGTTTTGTATCTAAAATGTCATTTGTGACAGATTACTGCAGCAGTCTCGTCTGTTTTCTCTCCATCACTTTGCACTGGTTGGAACTTGAAGTCTCACACATGTAATAATGCATCAAGTTTGAAACTAAACAAGCACTACTCCATCCAGCTGTGCAGACACAATATAAAGCAAAGAGAAAGAGTGTATCATGAACCACCTACCAGCTTTCCTCTGAAGGATTTTCAATCAAGCAGGAAGCCATAATTCATTTTCTCCTCCAAGCCACAGTTGGTTGCAGTTGAAACCACAATTACATGGACAGACAGAGAGACATAACGCCCATGAAAGAGAAAGAAGAAGGCAAAGTCTATATTCAGGAGTTCAAACTGCGTTTGGTGCAAGCGTGGCTCTGTAGACTGTAACAGAGACTGCCTGTGGCTGGGGAGAGGAGTAAGGCAGGAGTAATCTATAACTGAGAGGCTAGTAATGAGAAAGATGTGCCAGCCGTCTGCTCACTGTGATAAGATGAGGAAGTTCCCTCAGGGCCTAAAGCATCCCTGACCCAAACAACAACAAAGACAACAAACGGGTTACTGCCCGAACCATTCCTTTTTCCCCCTTTTTCATTTCCATCCGTCCCTTCCATTCCCTTTTTGCTTCTGTCTCTCCATTCGTCTCTTCTATTCCTCTTCTCTTCCTCTTCTCTTCCTTTGTTTCAAACCTTTTTGTTGCTTCTACCCTACTGTCTTGCTCTCCTTCCATCTTTTTTCAATGTCCCTCTCTTTCTCTATTCTTCTCTCACTCTGTTCGTGCCTAATTCCAACTCAGTACAAAGCCCTGCTGCCATGTAATCGGTTTCATCAGCGTTTTTTATTAGCTAAAGAAGAATACATGGTAATTAAGGGGAGTGCGGCTAAGCGTGACGAGGGAGAGACTTCACCCAGCCGCTGATGTGGAACAAGAAAGAAAGAAAGAAAAAGAGGAGACAGAGAGAGGAGAGAGGAAGGGGTGCGCGGGGGGCAAGGACAAGGAAGAAAAAGGAAGACAGCAGAGAAAGGGCAAAGAGGAAAACAGGAGAATAGAGGGAGAGAGAGATAAGAAAGGTTTGAATGGCGACAGGAAATGAAAGGCTGGAGCGTGAGGGTCACAATGATTTTGGTCGCAGCTCTTCAGTGTTGTGTGGAAGCGCACGCGGTCGGAATGGAAATGAGACTAATGTCCTGTTAATGTGGTCCGAGTCACACTGCACCAATAAGAGGACCTCGGCTGCCATCATGTGCCTAATCCCCTGTGTCCACTTAAATGGCCCATTCAGGACAAGTGCAGCATGAGGGTGCTATCGGATCGAGGGCGTCGGCGTTGTTTCATGCTAGGTCGATCTTTATGTTCTTCACACTGACTGAATGATACATGTGTTAATGAAGTAGACAGGAGATGCTACTCACTGTTGAGCAACTCGATGTTACTGAGGAGCAGAGGGACTGATCAAATACTACTCAGACTCTTATTGTGTACCCCTTTCAAGAGCTCTTGACATCTTAAATTGTACTGAAACATTCTGACACCATAAAACTGAGTTAATGGCATGCTGTGATGTATATCAGTTCATTGAGGCTTCATGCAGGCCATCTGGAATGCTGCATACTTTGAGGCCAGACTGCAATGCAGCTTTAAGAAAAATATCTGGCAAGCAGATTGCAATGTGAAGCAATGTTTTTAACGAAGTTCTTTAAGAAACTTTATGAAAAACAATAAAAATGGCAAAAGTTGTAAACTTTGAGTGACATTATGAGTCACATTACTAAAAGGCTGTAGACCGCAAAAGTTAGGACAAAAACAATAAATAAGGTAAAAATAGTTGACCAATAACACACACAAACACACATTTATATATTTATCTACAATCATGACATTAATTCTGTAAATCTATCTATCTATCTATCTATCTATCTATCTATCTATCTATCTATCTATCTATCTATCTATCTATCTATCTATCTATCAAAAGATTTTGGCTTATGGTTCCATTTTACTGAATACTTTTTTTCTCCAGTACATAACATTCAGCTCTACTTTTGTCTTATGGAAACTTGAGAAAAAATAAAGACAGACAGACAGACAGACAGACACACAGACACACAGACACAGACACACACACACACACACACACACACACACACACACACACACACAGACACACACACACACAGACACACACACACACACACACACACACACACACACACACACACACACACACACACACACACACACACACACACACACAGGGAATAAGCTACGACCTTTACTGCTATAAAACATATTCTGACTTGACAAAGGGGCAACATCCGGTTAAAAAAAATGAAGCTTATGTCGTTGTGCTTGAAGTTGCTGTTCATCAAGAATCCGCTTGAGGCTGGCTGCAGAAAGACCGGAAGTCTTGTACATACATACCACGTGACTTACCATGTCGCAGACTTTTACGACATTAAAAAGCATATTTACAGCCTGGTTCAAAAACTACTTGTGTCCGAAACCCTGATTTCGCCAACAGCACACACTGTTCAGTGGGTGAACTTTTTTTTTTTTAACTTGGCGGTTTAGAAGTTATTAGCATCATTTGATTGTCCAATCAGAGACACAGCTCAGCTCACGTGACTGGCAGTCACCTGTTCGAAAGGAAGCTCAAAGCCAGCGTCATAACCAATGTGGCTGTGTCTGCGGATTGGCTTCATATCACAGTATCTAAAATAGACTGGTTACGTTGCAGAGACTACTTCCACCTTTCATACAGTCTATGAACCTAAAACTATATTCTTAAAAATTATTAAATTACCTTCTCCTGTGGGTCAAATGTTATCCAGCCTTGTCATAATTATATCGGACCTATCGGAATGACGTAATAATTTCCTGTTATCAACTTGATAATTATTGGTCCAATGGTCATTGTGCACCTCTACCTGAAATATTGTTAAAATTCAAATTAGTGAAATAATGGGAACAAATGCTTATTTACACATTATACCCGTAGGAAGGAGTCGGCAGTGCGTATTCATTCTGTGGCAAAAAATGTGAGTTTCTGTTAGACCCTAAATCGTGAACCACTTTAGTAAGAAACTGAAAGAGGGGTATTACACTTTATACTGTCCCTCTGATAGCCCCTACAGCCCTATTCTAATGAAAATGATGGTGTCAACACAACTGTTCCAGTAGAAGTCCTGTTTACTTTCTAAGAAAATGTTTAGAAGTACGTGAGTATGAAAAATAAGCATGCTTCTCCAAACTGGCCCTGAACTGAAATGCATGTTTACTGTTAATTCATCACACAAGTGTACTGGTAAGGATCTATTGCTATGGAAGCAAAGGGAATATCTTAGCTGTACAGATAAACCATTTTTAAATCAATAAAACCCCATTTAAATCAAAATGTTGTGCTGACTTTTCTTTGTGTGTAGTTGACTTGGTGATAAGGTGGATGATGTATAGTGAATGGGTAGTTATGCTTCAAATTGGGGTCTGGCTCACATTATTCAATTTTTTTTATCTGCATAACCACCCACTCACCCCACTTAATCCCTTACTTAGGGACAGAGAACGTTTGTAAATGTGAATTTCAAAAGGCCTTGCAAGTAGAATTTGGTTGTGACCACTACATTTGTACAAGAAAGACTGATTTATCACAATGAACGGACTGATCATGAGTTCATGTTCATACAGATTATTAACTTATTAAAATACATATGCTTGCGCATGTCTGTGTGCCCCATCTACAAAGGCAGATTACAAGCCTTTTCCGAACACAGGATGTTCATTTCACACAGAGAGTCGCAGCAGAATCCAGTGGACCAAAGAGACCCAACTCAGAGTATATTTCCTGAAACATGCCGAGCATTGTGCCGCCAAGCTGTGCTAACATTAATTTTCTGCTGAAACAGCCACTGGCCTGCGAGAGCAAGTTTGCCCAGAGCTGAAATATCAATTATACTGTTCTCCCTGGCAGAGAGCGCAAAGCTTTAATCTTCACACAACCAATCAAAATGTCGTCTGGACTGAACTAAAAGAGGGAATTGTTGGCCACGCTTTTAAAGGGCAGCAGTTTCAACCCGTCTAGTTAATATTGACACAAAGGAGGTCTGCTGCCGGAGTGTTTTGTTGCCATGTTCTCTTCTTACTTGTTTCCTTCCCTCTTTTAACCTGACTGACCACATCTGAATACATATGCCACCACTCACCAAGATACCAAGATAGACAGGAGTATGAATGCAGGGTACTTCTTTGAGACATTGGGGGTCAAAAGACACAAAGGGGATTTCAAAGGTCTCTGATCTATCAGACTCAACACAAGTATATATAATCTGTTTAACTAATACTGAAGAGGGCTACCGACATGAACAAAAATTCTACTCACACACACACGGAAGGAGTCTATGTACATATTTTTCTATGTCCCGAGCCTGCTTCAAAAGCGATGCCTGATCTCAAACTATCCCCTTCAAGAAGAGCGACCAAAGAGTTAAGAACTTCAGCAAAAACATTTTCAAACATAGACGAAAGTAAGAGGACACACACACACCCTCATACACAAACGCACACTCCATCCCTCTCCCCTGACAAACGCATTATACACTTTGACGTCCTCCCAATTCCACTGTCTTCTTCACACAGCACTGGCCCCCACCGAGCAGCAGCGGCAGCAGCCTTCCTGGCTGGCATGTGAAGACTGTAATTTTCCGCCACACTTCCCCTGCTGTTTGCTGGCTCTTTCCTTGGTGCTGTGGAGATAGCGAGCGAGCGAACGGTGAACAAGGTGCGGGCCTCGCCAGCTCTCCTGCCTCCCTGCGATTATTAATGCAGCAGCAGCCAGCGTGGCCGCCAGGTTAAGGCGGCAATCAGCACACACTAAATAAGATCATTCACAGGCTCTTTAAAGGCAGACCGACAGACAGGGCTGCAGTGGGACACACACACAAACACACTGGTATGCACATGGAAGAAAGAAAAGGCAGGTGAATGAAAAAAGGTGTGGTATACACAAACACATATACGCTCACACTGAACTGACGGAAAGGAGTGCTACTCAATGTCAGGATATGTGTGTTTGATGAATGCAGCTAGAGAGGATTATGCATCAAATATTGGCAGTCACTTTTAATCAATATAGACCAGGGATGAATAATTGATGGTAATGATTATTAATTTCTAAATGAAAGTCGTGATTCAAAGCAGTCTAATTATTAAACTGCATGAGCTTTGATTTAATCATGACTAACTGCATTTACTCAGCTGTAGTAAATTGATGCTTATTTTGTGACACTGCCAAACAACAAAAAAACAAACTCGGCTGTTTCCTGATTAATAAGAGCTGTGTTTGCACAACTTAGACTTCATCAAAGATTGTTTGTCAAAGAAGACACACCACTCTGTGATTTTATACAATAAAATAACAAGCAGAAAGATTTTTTTTTTCTTCTCTGATCACAAAAGACCTCCAGAATTGTAGGTCTTTCTTTCTTTCTTTTTTTTTCATTTCAAACGATACAAATTGCAAATTGTTAAAAATCAGTCAGTTAAAGTATCTTGGGTATCGTCAAGCATGCACAACAGACAGCCTATGTGCAGAATTTTAAGATTATCTCGTGTGTTGTTTCTTGTTTTGTAGCTGTGTTAGTCCGATAGCCTCTGACATTGAAAGATACAATTTTAGACAAGTAACAATGTGAACCAGTTTGTCCTGTCAGTCTGTGAAGCTAACGTTAGCCTGAGTGGCTACACTGACAGCTGTCAGTCTGATAGTTGTCGATACACCTGATGGCTCGAAATAACGAAACTGATGTCAATTAGCAATACAACCAAAGCCCCTTTAAAAGTCTGGATCAGTATAAAAAAAAGAAAACGATTGAATAATGTTACCTCTCATGCAATGTTTTAATTAATGCAGCCTAAGGGTTTTGACAACAAGCCAGTCTTAAAGGTTGATTATTCTTTGGTGAGAACAATAAAAAGACATTAAGAATAGTAGCTCAATTATCTTTTTAAGTTTATCATCATGTTATAGTTTTGACAGTGTACTGTAATTAGATCAAATTAACACAACAGTGGGCCAGCTTCATTGTAGACTCAAATATGTGCCTGTTTTTTCAGTCAAATAAAATAACAGAGCTTTTTCAGAAAATGTCATGTACCAACAACACTATCAGAATTAATTCTGACATGAGATTCACTTGCACATAAGACAAACATAATGATTTGGCTCAATGTAAACAAAAATGATTGTCTGAATTGATTTGCATGCTGAATCAATAAACAGCAAGAAAAAAGAAAATGTACAAATTAGCCACAATGATTTTGCTTCTCTTCCCAGACCAAACGTGTTTCTTGCTCTTCGATATACAAGTCACAGTAACAGGAATGTTAACACAAACAGCCGCTATTTTAAAACAGCAAAGAATGAATAATTTCACAAATAAATGTGTGGAACTATTTCTAATTGTTAAGCATTACTCACTGGATTCAATAGGCTAACTTTTTAGCTGTTTTATATCAGAAAACTTACAATGCATTTTGTATCAGAATAAATATAAAAGCATGCTGTATGATTGTTTCTACATATGGTTAACAGTAAGTTTCACTGTTTCATTTAAACGCGCTCCTTTTCTGTATAACCCATGTCCTTGTGTGGAGGTGTTGTTTGTCAGGTGGTGCATGCTGAAAATGGAAATCAATGGGAAAGGGGTTGAAGTGTAAACAGATTATTAACACTGTGTTCTGAGCCCATTGCACTGTATTACATACCTCTATGATTCCCAATAGATGACCTGAAGCACAATAGATTTTCAGGCGTAAGCCCTGCACAAATCCATGGTAATTTCAGCCTGATCAATTATCCACTCAGGCTCAGCAGCCTCAGTTTAGCTTGTTTTGATGTGTTTCTGTGCGCAACAATGACAGACTAGTTACTGTCAGCAAGGTGAATTTAAGAGACACTACTCTCTGTGCTGTTAGTTGATTAAACTTGTAAATTAATACACAATGTACTTACATTTGCAACAGAACATGTCCATGTTAAAGTTTAGGAACTGGACTGTATTTGACTTTATTTTATTGTTAAAAACCTTGCAGCATCAGTTTCCAAAGGGTTTGAGTCCAGCTACCTGGTAGCCTCCCTCTCACACACAGTCTTCACATCTCTCTCTTCTATGTGCTGACAAATCTTTTACTTTGACCTCATCCCTGATATGACAGCCACAGAGTTATTCCTCAGACTCTCTCTTCAGCTATTTCAGTCTTCAGAAGACACAAAGGACACACATCTCTTCATCTGTGATCTACAGATTGCCAGTTCATTTGATCTCTATTGCTGACCTGGCATATATGTTTCCCCTGTGAAGCACAAAGGTGTAAATGTAAAGATAACTCTAAAGTAAAGCAGTGCAAAGCTTAAAGTCAGAAATACCTGATGAAATTTCTAGATACAGGGAGCTGGCCTAGTGGTCTATGTCATGCTCCATGAGGTTCGCCTTCATGTGAGTGGCCCAGGTTCGAAATCCAGGGCCTCTTTCCTACATGTCACACCACTGTATCCACTGTCCTCCTCTATCCAATCAAATGCATTAAAAGCCCCAAAAATAGTTTTAAAAAACAAAAACATTTTAATTTAATTTATTGAATTTTAGGGGTGGGTAAAAGTATTGATCAATCGACGCATCAAAATATTTCCTCACCGAATTCAATTTCGATTCAGCAAATCCTCTAAATCAATTCATCTCCTGGCAAGTGAGTGGGACTGTGCATGTTGTTTGCATTGCATGGACAAGGGCCACCAGAGACCAAACAACAAAAAATGGCAGCCAAAGCAGCAGCAGCAGCAAAAAGCCAGATCCTTTGGCTTTAAAGTCTGACGTTTGGGTTGTTTTTTTGCTCCAAAAGGTAAGGTGACGTACTACATATGTTTACATGAGGTATGAAAATCGATAACCAAAGCATTTCAATCAATACTGAATCGAATCAATATCAAATTGCGGTCTTAAGAATCAAAATTGAAATCGAATTGAATCGTGAGGTTCTTGGCAATACCCAGCCTTACTTGATTTATAGGGACAATGCATATTAACTGACATTTTAGTAAATATGCCAGAGTTAGCCAAAAGGCTAGTTTTCATCTGTAGTCCCCAGCCATATGTTAAAGTAGGCAACCTAAAAAGCACAAGATAAAATTTCTAGATACAGTGGTTTTGTTTCTGTTGTCTAATCTTACTTTTAAGGATTTCCATTTTCCCCAACCATTAAGTAAATATCTTCATTTTTATGCGATTCCTTCCTGGATTAAGGGACCCCGTTTCGGCAATTTTACAGTTTTCATACAGCCAATAGAAAATGATGCTGGTAAAACATCAGCACCGTCATCATCATAACCATCTCGATTAAAAACAATAAATAGTGGAAAAAAATGACCCATTTGTGTTGATTACAAGAAAGTATAATGAGTTCCCAGAGTACATTATTATCTCTGAAATGCATTTAACAGAAAGCAGGAAGTATGAACACTAGCAAACTATTCTGGTATGGTTAGTTAACTTAAATGTAGAGAGGAAACTTCCTGACTACAAGTAGTAACCCAAATGGAATAACTTTCTATCAACTTTAACTAGTCCCACTGGTTTACATGAGTTTATCCCAAATAAAGTAAAAAGGCTATGTGATGGATCGGCCTACCATCAAGAGAAACGGTGGAATTGAGAAAGATGTCATCTGCCATCTGTCAACTTGGTCTTTTTGGAAAATTGACCACACTTAACCAGCAGTGCAGAACTGTTTGTTGTATTGTTTTATTATTGACCCCACCCCCACTTCTCTGCCCTCAGCTTTGGAATCATTGCTCAAAGCAATCAGTGGCTTGCAGATGCATCCACCAGATCTGCTGCTGATGCCTGGATTGCAAGAGGGGATCCTACTCTACCTTTCCCTGTCAGAGATAGGGCCAAGAGGCTTTCAGTGGCTCTCACATCTGTGCCTGATACCTGTCATTATTCCCAGACTCTTGAGACCAGCCTGAGATGGTATCTACCAGGCAGAAGTAATATGGCTGGACTTCTTTTATTCAGATTTATTTGGTATTACGTATGTGATCAGATTGTCTCTAGTATTGTTTTTATCTGTTGAGAATTAATCACAGGTGTTTATTGTGTATTATAGTCAATGAATCCATTTTATGGTAGAGTTAAAGAGACAAACACTCAGAACAACTTATTCTGTCTTGCTTTTCTTTTGCATCAGAGGAGTCGCAAGTAAAATGTGCAGGAGTTTAACATCATCCCTTGAAAGAAACTTTGAGGTCAAAGGTTTAAGAGTCTAACCAATGCTTTCTCTCCCAAGATTCAGCTTGACTTTCACTCTAATCTGCGTACACAAACTCGTTTAGCACCTGTCTTAAAAACCACTTTAGCTACTAGACACAGTGTGGCATTTACACCGAACAACCCTAATGTTAAGTGAACAGATAGAAATAGCATGTGCAGAGGAGGTGAAGTGTGGTAATTTTTCAGCACTCTGCACTTCTACGAATATGATGGGGATTGAGCGGTGGAAAGGGGAAAAAAATAAAGAATAGCATTTAGACAAAGAGCGATGTTGAGTGAAGAGATAGCGTGAACAGGATTGGTGGGGGAAAAAAAGGAGTGGTAATTGTGTTGAGCCATCCATGGTGAAAGAGCGAGTGTTTTTCCTGCTCTGAGAGAGGGGAAGAATAGTCACTGGGCAGATAGATGGAGGGAAAAAAAAGCTGCTGTGGCACTGATAAAGTGACTGAGGACCACTACTGCCACACTTGGACAAATCCAGACACAATCTTCTCCCCTCTTTTCTTTTCGTTCGCCTGCTATCAAACCGTGTTCTTGCAGGCATAATAATGGTGGTTTTTGTCCCCTGCCCCTCTCTTTCTCTCTAACAAACACACTTTACCTTAAAATGTCAGTCCAAGATGTGGGGAGAGGTAGGAGGGAAGCCACTTTGAGATATAGTGAGGCTCTGACAACCTCCTATTAAACAAGCCAAATTAGAGGTTTGTAAACGCCCTCCCTACTGCAGCAACCCAAGCTCACCCACCTCCACCTCTTTTGTGGCCTCAGCCTGTAGATTCCATATCTAGTCTGTAAAAAGATATTTTTTTTAAACTAGAGCTAGGAAGAGTGTCTGATCTGGATGTAAAAATTGCTTTCAGTCTGCACAACAGGCTCAGCTAAAGGGGTTGAAAAAAAAGACATTAGCACAAAAGGTTCACAGTTGACGGCATGCAGATTTGCTGACGCCTGTAATAAAATAAGGCCAGCCGGGTGTGCAAGAGTTGACATTGCGTATAGGTGTACGACCGGGCATCTGCATAAGAAGAGCCTCTGCTTCTGCCAGCAGCCATCATGGTTCTCGACAGATTAGAAATTGTGTGTGTAAGGATTCACCGCAAATAATGAGAAATGAGTTTTAAATTGTAGCTCAGGCGCAGCGAAAAAAATAGGCCCTGTCAATATGTGGTGCGTTTGATGCAGAGAGGGGGGGGGGTGGAAAAGAGCGAGAGAGCAAGTTAGAGGATTTAGGGGTGAGAGAGATAGGGAGAGACAGAGACAGAAGGAGAGAGAGAGAATGAGGGATCAGGGGATGACTTTGTTTTGGTTTACTGCTTATTACCATCATAATCCTTTGTCCTGTTTTCCACTCTGCAGTCCGGGCACACCTCTCGCCGCATCTCTGCGTTCGACACTGTGATTGCCTTGTATTTAAGAAGCCTTCTGTGAGCCTCTGTTCCGACAAATGCTTTTCCAATACCAATCACAGCTGAGTGCACCTCATTTGAATCTGTGAAAGGGGTTTTGATTCCATCAGCAGAATGCTCCTCCAAGCGCGGCACAGACCATTCAATACTGTGGCGACGTGTGAAAGCCTCACAATATTCTCACCTAGTATATATGCATACAGTGTAAAGGGTTTGGGCGACGGCTGCCTCGCCTCTTCAAACCGTGTTGTTCATTAATCCGCCTTTTATTCCCTACACAGGGCCTCATTAGCTGTTCTCCTTTATGGCGTTTTGAAATTGTAAGCTGTGCTCCGTGTGACTTTCAAATGTGTGTTGGAACAGAAGCCTTTCACTGGTCGTAAACTTTGATGAGGAGTGAAAAAGGCTAATTGTACACTCAGTTTTGGTGTTTGATAGTGTTTATGCCACCTGGTTCACCCCTTCGTATACATTAAGCATGTCTGTGTTTTTATTGAGTTTGACTACGCGCAGCACAGACCAGCTGCTGATATCTCCACTGCAGCAGCTTGTTGACCTTCAAACTTATCAGTGCGTATCTTTTGTCAGAGCAATTGCCTGCCTTTAGGTCTGTGAGGAGTTTGGATAATGCATCCAAATTAAAATCTTTTGTAAATCCCATTGCTTGATTGCTTGGGAGCCACTGAGAGTTGTTCAACATTAATGGTGAAGGACTTCCTGATTCCCAAAGTCATTTTCTCTTCATTATTCAGCCGTGTATTAGCACCTCTTATTTTGCACACACAGAGATAACACCCCCCTGTTAAACTGCCTCACACAACACAGTTAGCTGAGGAGACAAACAGGTCATGCGCATCCCCTCATCTGCATCACCGTGCCCCTGGTGTCGAGTTTAAATCTAAGTTGGTCCCCCTGAGTGTGGATCAAATTTAATGCCACTTCCTGGTTATTATCAAAGAAACTAAAATAAATATATGCTGGACTTCAGAGCCCACTTTAGTTGAGGTTAATGGAGCGTATATGCAAAGTACCTCTATGAAAACAAAGCATAACATCCATGGTATTTCACTTTTATACAAAAAAGCAGCATATTGTGTGATGTTGATTAATGTTTTACTTTTATTAAAATGAGTACAATCGCACTCCTTGTGACTGACACATCACAATCTGAAGATCGTACAGTAGTCATTAATGCCAAACGGAATTGATCTAGTTGTTCCAGAGCAGTCTGGTCATTAATCATGGCGCCCTGGCTGGTCATGTATGTTAATGCAGGATCAGTGAATTTAGACTGAATGGGCTAATTTGCATGCTACTGCTGAACAGAACCACATTCTAAGCAAGGAAAACTAGGTTTAAAGGCATTTTTGATTAACTGTGAAAGGACACAGATACAACTGGTTATGGTGGGACTGTGTTAGCTTGATTGGCTAGATTAACAGTTGCCTAGATTCTTAGTTTGGGATGAGTACGAAGAACCAGAAATTTCTGGCACTGCTACATGATTGGTTGGTAGGTCTGGTTAAGCCGATAGACAAACTGTGCTTGAATAAGTATTTTGAGTCCAAAATTCTGCCCAAGCGGCAACCTCCAGTCTTAGAATATGAGACAATGCAGAGGTGCTAAAATTAGCTGTTTCTTGAGTGTCCGCTTGAGGCTGGCTCCGAAAGTGCCGGAAGTCACATACACACCAAGCCAAAAAAGCTGTTTTCAAAGCAGAAATTAACCTATTTACAGCCTGGTTCAAAAAACGTCTCCTGTCTGAGTCGCAAATTTTACTATCAGCACCCCCTGAACGGGGGGTGATTTTTTTTTCTAATTTGGCCGTTCAGAGGATATTAAGATTGCTAGCTCACCCAATCAGAGGCACGGCTCAGGGTCACGTGACTGACAGGCGCCCTATAGCTGTATGCAAAGCCATAGCCACTACCAATATGGCCACTATAGCTGATGTGCTTCATTTACTGTTTCAGAAACAGACAGGTGATGTCGGGGAGACTACGTCCATGTTTTATACAGTCTATGGTTCTGCCTTAAAGCAAAGCTATCCATTAACACGAACAGTCAGCTAAATAGCTACCAACACTTCATTACAGCCAACAACTTTTTGTTTCGATTATAACTGAATTGTTTTTTCAACAAGTTACAACCAGCTTTACCCCGTGCATTACAGAAGTACTCATCTTCTGCTTCCAATTATGCAAATCTGCACATTAGCTATGTTCATGTCATGTCTGGGCACAGAGGCAAAGGACAACCACCTTAGAAGAGACAGTAACATGAGTTTGATATCAACAAAATAACTGAAGATAAAAATAAAATGTGACTTTCACTGCAAAGAAGTAGGTGTTTGTCAAGTAGCTCTGGTAAAAAAAAAATTAAAAAAAAAAAAGTAGCAGCTTAATGCCTGGAGAGTACGCATTGAAAGTTTTCAAATATGCTATCTTAATCCACCATGAGTACAGGACTTTGCAGCATTTAGCAAATTACAATGGCAAGGAAAAACTTCTCTTTAACGGGCAGAAACCTCGGACAGAACCAGACTCATGTTAGACAGACATCTGTCTCGACTGTGTTGGGGTTTGAGAGAGACAGATAGAGGAGAGAGAGTGGGAGAGAGAAGTATGGGGGGGGGTTGTGACAGAGAGAGAGGGATACACACACGCGTGCACACACACACACACACACACACACACACACACACACACACACACAGAAAGGGAGAGAGAGAGAGAGAGACAGACACAGTCTGAAGTTCGGCGCTGTGGCGACAGTTAAGGTGAAACCAGAAGGCCGTTCCCGGCAACAATCCAAAGCCGTAGCAGCTGGAGTCTGGCAGGAGCACAGCAGCAGGCTGTCCACTTCACCAATCCCCAGGAACCTACAAGACAAACTCAGATCCTCCCAGAGAGGTGTATGGTCAGAAACTATAACAGGACAGTAAGACTACAAGTTAGACAGATAGGGAAACAGGAGCCCTGTGTGTCAGTTCCCCCCAGCAGTCTAAACCTATAGCAGCATGACTAAGAGCTGGTTCAGACCTGATCCAGCTCTAACTGTAAGCTTTATCAAAAAGGAAAGTTTTAAGTCTACTCTTAAAGGTTGAGACCGTGTCTGCTCCCCGGACCTCAACCAGTGAGTTATTCCAAGGAAGAGGAGCCTGATAACTAAAGGCTCCACCCTAGGTACCCTAGGTACAACGAGCAGACCTGCATGTTGAGAGCGCAAAGACCTAGACGGATAATACGGAACAATTAAGTCTTTAAGATAGGATGGCCCGATGCCATGAAGCGCTTTGTAAGTCAGAAGAAGAATTTTAAACTCTATCCTAGATTTTATAAGTAACCAGTGTAGAGAGAATAACACTGGAGAGATGTGCTCTCTCCTCCCAGTCCAAGTCAGTACCCGAGCGGCAGCATTCTGAACCAGCTGAAGAGTCCTAATAGACTTATTAGGACAGCCGGATAAAAGAGAGTTACGGTAGTCCAGCCTAGAAGAAACGAAAGCATGGACTAGTTTCTCAGCATTGCTCCGAGACAAGATGTGTCTAATTCTCTTGATATTAAGAAGATGAAAAAATGCCATCCTTGAGACCTGTTGGATGTGACAGTTAAAGGACAGGTCCTGATCAAAAAGAACTCCCAGGTTCCTGACAGTGGTGCTGGAAGCCAAGCTGATGTCGTCCAAGGCGGCGATGTTGTTCAAGAAGGCTTCTCTGAGATGTTTAGGTCTAAGAACAATGACTTCAGTCTTCTCTGAGTTCAGCAGTAAGAAGTTTCTGCTCATCCAGGACCTTACGTCTTTGAGGCATGCTTCAAGTTTAGATGAGCGGTTGGTTTCTTCAGGCTTCATTGACAAGTAAAGCTGAGTGTCATCTGCATAGCAGTGAAAGTTTATGGAGTGTTTCCTCAATATAGTGCCGAGAGGAAGCATTTACAAGATGAAAAGAATCGGTCTGAGCACTGAACCTTGAGGAACCCCATATTGCACCCTGGTGTGGAAAGAAGAGACGTTGTTCACATGAACAAACTGATGTCGATCTGAAAGATACGATCGAAGCAAAGCTAAAGCGGTTCCTGAGATACCAAGAAGACCCTCTAATCTCTGAGAAGAATGCGATGATCAATAGTGTCCAAAGCGGTACTAAGATCAAGCAAGACAAGCATAGAAAGAAGACCACTGTCCGAAGCCAAAAGTAGATCGTTGGTTACTTTTAGCAGCGCAGTCTCAGTGCTGTGGTGGGCTCTGAACCCAGACTGAAAGACCTCAAAGAGACTGTTGCTATGAAGAAACTCACAGAGCTGATTCGCGACAACTTTCTCCAAGATCTTAGAAACGAAAGAGAGGTTAAATATCGGTCTGTAGTTGACCAATGTAGGGCAGTCAAGTGTAGGCTTTTTAAGAAGCGGCTTAATAACAGCAACTTTAAAAAGTTGGGGCATGTAGCCCGTCAGTAAAGACGCATTAATCATCCTTAGTAAAGAAGATCCGACCAAGGGAAAGCAGCCAAGCTGGGATGGGATACAGCAGACAAGTCGATGGTTTGGCTGAAGAGACAGTTGAATCCAGCTCTGACAAGTCCACAGGCGAGAAGCAGTCCAAGAGTATATTAGCTCTAAGCAACGTTTCCACAAATTCGCCATCGGTCGAAGGTTCGATCGCGGTTGCATGTAACACGTTACCAATTTTATCTCTAATCTTTAATATCTTATCGTTAAAAAAGCTCATAAAGTCCTCACTGCTAAGCGATAGAGGAATGCATGGCTCAGTAGAGCTTTGACTATTTGTCAGCCTGGCTACAGCGCAAAAAAGGAATCTAGGATTGTTTTTATTCTCTTCTATAAGAGATGAGTAGTAAGTTGCACGCGCAAGCCGCAAAGCCTTTCTATATTCATTTAGACTATTTTTCCAACGCGAGCAGGATTCGTTTGTTTTAGTCGAACACCATATTCTTTCTAATTTCCTCGATTTTTGTTTGATCTCACAAGTTTGAGCATTGTACCACGGAGCTGAACTATGTCATCTCAGAGTCCTCTGTCTAAGCGGAGCAACTGAATCTAGGACGGCTTGAAGAGAACCCGTGGTATCCGCAACAAGTTGATCAAGCTGAGAGGGAGCACAAGAGCTCTCTGCAAAAGTAGAGCAAGAATTCAAGGCAGCAGGAATAGCTTCCTTGAAAATGTCTACGGCTCTGTCAGACAAGTTCCTGGACAAGATGATTTTGTTCGCAGCTGAGAAATGCGATAGCAAGAATTCGAAAGTAATGAAGAAATGATCCAACACAAGAGGATTCTGTGGTAAGACAGCCAAGTTGACTGGTTCCACGCCATAAGCAAGATCAAAATCCAAGGTGACAGGGGTTTTCATTATTGTTTTCTTATTTAGGTCCCACAGTATACATCTAATTTAATGTACAAAAACTTCATTTTTAGCAGCATGCTTTGTAGAGATGCAAAGTAAGAAAGCCCCATCAGCTGTCCTTATAAATGGAGCTGTGTGCACATACTGCATTTTAGGGGCAATGCACATGATTTTACAGTATATGTAGCTGCAAGGGTCACTTCCCCTGTGGGTGTCAAACATAACAGTCAGCATCTGCTATCATGCATTCACATGAAGAAAATAGCTAGAATAGTAAAATGGTTTTGCAATGGACTGCACAAATGGAACTGGAGAGAATTCAGGCAGAAGTTTAAACAAACGACTGAAGGCTGAAGGAAAAAAAAAACAGACTCTAGAAAAAAACGCTATCTGAAAATTAAAGAAAGAAGTCCACAGTTTGTCCTTGGGATTTTAGTGGAAATGCATAAGCTCCTTTACTGAGAGGCCAGTTAATCAAATGTATCCTTTAAAAATCAAATGCAGTTATGCACAAAGTATTTCACTTTTACACAGATACTTGAAAATGTAAGGGCACTGTTTTAGACCGCTAATGTGATCTTCCTTAGAAAATAAAGGAGAGCAAAGAAGTGAATATCACACCGCACCATGGACAGCCATTGCCTGATGTGGATTTAAACGTGTACTGAAACGTGGATATGTCTTCAGAGAAAATCCATTATTTGTTAGAAGGTTAATGTCCTGAATTAAGTCACGTTTTTCATAATCTCATGAGGCTACCTTTAAGGTTTAGCAAGAAACTCATTATTCTTTGCTTCAGGCAAAGATTAGAGACACGGTGAAAGATATAAGAAAAGATTTTTACTTGAACATGTTTAGCTGTATAAATGCACATTAAACACACAGTTGCACATGGTACTAATAGAGTTTTAAATTTGATTTGATGTGAGTAACACAAGCCTGTAATATTTCATGGTAGCTGTCAGGATAGACCTTTCCTAGTACACCGTCAAAGCCATATCCAACTTGGTAGATAAAACAATGGAAAACCACAGAAACAAAATGAAATGTCAATGCAGTACAAGTACAATATCTGTCGCCAGCTTTAATTTTTCTGTTATATCAAACACAATTTCATGGTTGACATGGTGGAAGAGGATTAACACCCAATTTATATACCTTTAAAGGAAACACAGACTGCTAATGCTGGAGCTTCTAATCCTCCCAGCACTCTGGGCGTGGATGTGTTCAGTCTGCTAGTTTGACTCCGAGTGTGCCGGCTGGCCTGGAAAGCTGATGACTTAAGTAGTGAGTGAGGGAGTGCAAAGGCTACAGGGAAATCAAGAGTTGTTGTAGGAAGCAGCCAAGAGAGGGACTTGACAGTGTCAAAGGATTATGTACTGTGGGGCTAACAATACTAATGGCACTTCTTTTGCATTATGATAATTGCCAAGACAAAATTGCCACCTAATTTCTCCCTGTTTCTAATTATTGGGCTCTTCAATGCAAGCAGGCAGTGGGAGCAGGGCATTGGCAGGCAATTAAACTCCTGCAATTATGGCTCTATTGTAAAGCTCAGCTTTACCAAGGATTTGTAGGGCAGAGAGTGATTGCTCTCCGATGCAATTAAATACAGGATAAATCTGGTGTGGACCTGTAAATGGATCTTTTAAAGTTTGCTTCTGTGTTTCCTAACAACTTGTCACCGGCTGCGAAACCTGCACCAAGTCTGTTAAGGAGGTCACTTACCAAAGGAGCCACACTTCGGTCACAGCACCCCTACTGGATGCACACACTTGCAACCAAACCCCTCTCACTGTGGGATCCAATAAAAGAGGAGAAGAAAAAAACAACAACCATTTGCATAGAGACCATTTCCAGGGAGGCATGCTGGGTAGGATTAGTGCTCCTCTTCCTCTAGCGTGTCGGAGTGAGCAGTGACCCGACGCAAATGTGTGCTGAGGAAGTTTGGAGCTATGAACTGTGGGATACAGAGGAGCGTGGCCATCTGGAAACTCAGTGACAGCAAGGTGTTTATGAGAGACTGGGGGGAACACAGAGTCACAGCCTACTTTGTCTCATTTTGTTCTACAGGAGCCACTGATCCAGAGCCGTGGTACAGTAAGGCCAGATAGGGGCCCAAAGGAATAAGATATAAATGTGTCAACAAGCTGGTTTGATGAAACATAACCCCCAAAGCTGAAAATTCTGTTTTGAGAGTTAAAATCCAGACTTTGGTTTAATTTGTAGGGTTGGAATAGGCACTATGTTTTACCAGACTATTCTAGAAAAATACTTTTTGGGCACATGTAAAATACAGTATATTTTTAAATTTGTTATAAATCACAATGTTAACCTTATCTTTGCAGGCCACTCATTGCCTTCTTTATGAAGACCTCTTCATCTATGAATATAAATGTTAATATAAAAACGACACTTAGCAATCTCAACCATCATTCTTCTTTATTACATTTATGAACTTACTGGACAATATGTGCCCTTGACTGAAAACAGAGCTACCAGCATTGGTTGTCTGGTTTCTCAGTTTTGAACTTTGGTGACAACATAAAAAACCTAAAACATGCATGTCTTAAGTTGAACCAACAGTTTTATTTGCAATGCTAAAAACAACATACAAATATTAATCAGTAGCAGAGCTGAAGGGGAGTCAATATGGGGATCAAATTTCCCATATAAACTTTAGTAATGCAGTGATGTGCCAATGATACATTTACAATTTACTGAGTTGCCCCAAAGCGTCTGACTTATCTTGATACAGACGTGAGCACCTGCTCTCAGGTCCCATATGTGCACTACAAAAGTAGTTTTCCATGTGCTAGACAGAAGGTGAAGGGTGTTTTTTTTATTTGATAACATGCTGGAGGTGTGCTGGTTCGTAAAACCTGCTTTACTTCTTCATATAACATTTTACTGTACATGTGTTCCTATTGCAACAATCTTTCATGCAAAATCATGCGGTGACAAATACCTCCAAAAATTGCATCCATGTGTAAAAGGGAATCACTGTGTAGAACTACTGTGACTTAGCAAGAGCTGCTAGTCTCAACATTTTCCCTGTTGCTACACAATGGAAAGTAGGACTGAACCGTGAGACTTGGCATACACACTCATATTAGAATACATGCATGCATTGTTAACTTTGAATGAACGAGTGGGTGCAGACCATTTGAGTACCATGCAGGAAAAGCTGACTCTGCAGAAACTACTTTATAGAAAGATAATTACTGTACACATACTGAATGGCTATTGCTGACAAAAAAAAAGCCATCTGTTAATAGTATCAATTTTAAATAGGACCAGATGTGAAGAATTGCAAATCTTTTACAATTGTCAAGACAGTGGTGACAAACAAGAAGGAGCAGAGCCTGAAGTTAGCATAAGGTTTAACAAATAGAAGTCTGGCAGGGGAATGATAGCTAACGGGATGATACTAAAAAAACTCTATCTGGGAGATTATGTCTGACATATTATGAGAAAGTTCTGGATGTGAGGGAACAAAATGCTACTGTATAGGGTTAACACAATTTCTGAAACATTGGTACTTCTTAATACCATATGATTGAAATTGACACAATCCTTTTGAATTTCTCATTTGAGAGCACTGCAAAGCATAAAAACTTGATAAAGAGGTTTAAAGTCATATTTTGGCCTAAAGCTGCTGCTGCTGCTAAAGGAGAGTAGAAGTGGTTGAGTTACGTAGAGATAAAGTGAAGAGAGTGAGCACTGATATTGAAAACAAAGTAATGAAACGGAAAATAAAACAGTATTTATCAGTTTGTCAAATGTGGATCTCTGTTCAATGTTTTTGTTATTTTTTATTTTTTTATTTTTTAAACTTGCAGTGTAGTAATAGAAAACACTCAGAGAGCGCAGGCCTCCGCCAAGCATATTGTGGTTGTCATGCAACACTTTAGTCCTACTTTAATGTTACACTCCCCCATTTGGTGTTAGTTGCAGGTTTGTATGATAATTTGTTACCTGACAGTGTTGAAAATTATGATGACCCAGAACATATTTTATATTCCGGATCTTGGTATCCAGAATATTGCCAGGATCTGGATCCTACTTTTAAATCTGTCAGAAATTATTGTGACCTTGTCTTGTATTGTTTTGCAAAGCAATCTGACTATTTATCGTGGAGTTACACATATGGCAAAAACAACTCTTTCTCACAACGATAAAGAATCCTCTAAAAAAAAAAACTTGGATCCAGACAGTGATTCGGATTACCTCCAAAATTTAACCACTTCTTCTTTATCCTATCCATTATCCACTTGTAACTTTTTGAGTTATGTCGTTCACAAACAGACAAACTCTCCCAAAGACATAACCTCCTTTGGTGGAGGTAAAATGAAACACACCTGGTTGTGGATGTTCAGGATTTTATCTTTTTGTTACCATGGTGTCCAAACAGGACTCAATACTGTGTGATTTTTACTTGAAATTTGTTTGGATATCATTACTACCTTTGAACACAAACCACATCATTTCCTTCCACATCCGCTCCACTACTTGTTGTCCAAAGAGCTGCTGCTTTCCATTTAGGTGTGTCATTCTTTATGCCAGGACACATCATTTGATTTGTTCACAAACACACAGTATGACGCTTTCTGTGGTTAAAAAAAAACCCTGAAAGCTACAAAATGAGCACATATTTGCTCTGAGGCGTTCATTTACTTTTTGCATTTGTCTCAGCATGGCAAATTAATTCTCAAGATAATTGATCACATTTTTTCCTGTAAAGTCCATTAACTTTTAGCTTGAGGCCAGACAAAACAGAAGCACCAGACAAATGCAAAGATCAACTGCTCCAGCCAATTTAAAACGGAGGCAGCGCTGTTAATCAAACTGTGTGCAATAATACAACTAAAAGCATAGATCAACAGGGTTCAGCAACACCCAATTCAATTAAACACTGAACCAAAAATACCACCCTTTATATCACGGTGGTATTTCAAACTCATGACGACATTTGTTAGGTAGTGAGTGTGAAAGCTTCCTAGAGCAGTTTAGTTGTTGAAACTAAAGACTTCACTTTCATTGACAGGCCTCATAAATCAAGACTTGCCACATCTGTTTTTTGTCTACCATATGCTTTCACTTTGTCACTTTCTAATGCAAGTGCAGAAACTTTCCTTTTTCACTTCTGGCAGTATTGCATATACTCCCTCAACTTCTGTCCCTCTCTACCTTTGGCTTCATCCCTTTCATTCATCTTTTTTCATGTTCCTCTTCACAAGAATCTTCAAGGAAAGTTTCTTGCCTCTCTGTGAGACACATCTGCATTGCAGTGCTGAGGGGAAAGCAGTGACAGGAGTGGAGATGCAAAAAGTGTGAGAAAGGATGCAAAGTCTGACCTGTCATTTACAAAAAATAATGGATGTATGACTGACAGGAAACATCATTTCACGCAGCATTTGGTATATTACACCAGTGCGGCTTGATATTCATTTCTTTCATGCTTTGAACAGAAAAAACATGCTCTTTTTCATGTCCAAAAAATCTAATACAAACACAACCATTTGCACCTCAAAGTGCTGTCACAGTGAAATCACAGAGAGGGTCATCCGCCCCACCTCCCTCCAAGCTTCTGAGCCTCTCTGTTATTAATGGCGTCATCATTTTTCCTCTGCTCACTCTATTTCCCTTCTGATAGTGAGGCCTGCTTCATCGTGTTCTGCCATGTTTCTGTAATTGCTCCAACAGCCTGCCTTATGCTGAGCATATAGTTTTTGTGTGTGTGTGTGCGCACGCATATGCACTTGTGTGCGAGTGTGTGTGTGTTGCTCTGTGCCCCCACCAGGGCCGGCTGTGAGTTTGTGGGGCAGAACCGAGCCGCGGGCGAGCTCCACACGGAGCAAAATGACAGCCTCCGGGCCACCATTGGTTGATGACCGTGAAAACACTCGCGGTTAACGTAAAGTGAGCGAACGTCTGTCACAGCCAGGCACCGTGCTTATGTGCAGCCCTGACAACAGCACAACAAGAAGCCCCTCCACGACTCAGCTCTGCAGTGCTGCGAACCAACAACAAAGAAACAACCCTACAATCCATAACAGCAACCACTCTAGACATCTGAAGTACATAGCAAAAAAAAAAAAAAAAAAAAAAAAGGAAGAGGCGCAAAACACTAGCAGTACTATTTGTCACAGCCTTTGGGGAATAAATGGTTTTCCTTTACTTAAATTCTTGCGAGCAGCGGTTGAGGCAGAGTGCGGCTGCTGAGCCTAGACAGGGAGGTGAGTGTGCTGCAGAGAGAATGGCGAGACTGTCACAGATGCCAGCCAAGGTCAGATAAAGTGAGGAGTAAGTGCTTGGAGAGCTCCATGAGCAGAGGCCAAATCTGTGGAGGAGGTATGAGGGAGTGAGTGACCAAGCGTGAGCGCTGAAGCCCCTACCCATCATTAAATGAAGACACTTAAGCCAAAAAAGCAAAAATGGGTTGTACACAGCACTTCTGCAAAACCCTGATGGTATTATTTAGCCATCTGGAGAATAGTTTTGTCTTTAATGGAGACTCCAAAAGTTGTAAATTCAGGTCGAGGACACTTTTCTCACAACCCTGTGTTTTTACTCACTGACTGAATTGCTTAATCTATCACATTCCCGCGAGCAAGCAGGTCCCGAAAGTTAAACTGAGAAGCAATAAATTATGTGCCAACATCATGAAGTAAGGAGGGATGATTGCAGGGCTGCTTTTATCATCAATTCTAACCTCTCTGTGGTTAAATCAGACTTCTTTTACCCCCTGCCCTCTTGATTTTTTTTTTTCCTCGCCTCCTCTCACTCGAACTCTGAACGCACACAAATGCGTGCACACACACAAACACAGTTCATTATGCAGTAACATTACCAGATCCCCTTAGGCAGCTGTGCATCTCTGTATGACTGATGAGGGTAATTTCTCCCAAACAACAGAATGATCAGTTTGGTGGTGAGCGCCACAGACCCTCCCTTCCTCCTCCTGTCTTTCTTCTCTTGTTTTTTTTTTAAGCTCACAAAAAAGGCGAGAGAAAGGAAGATATTTGTTACTACGCCTGGTGTAGTGTCAGGAACGGTTCCTCTAGAGATAAATAGCTCTTCCTTCAGATGCATAGGAGCTTTTAAAGCAGAAACAGGAAAAATATTTCATGGATGGGATCAAACTCTTGATGGGTCAATGATGATTTCCATTCTAATAAATTTCACTCAAATCCAGTTTCCATTTTGCCACATGAAACTAGAGCTGTGGGGGGTTTCCTTATTTCTTCCTTGATTACCATAGGGATCCAATATAATACACATGACACATTGAATTAGACTCACAGAACGTCTGAGCTGCAGCCACAGCCAGTTTATACAGTCTGTATACCACCGAGCACCATGGGATATACTGAGCAGAGAGTAGTTAGGACTTGCCTGCCTCTTTCTGTCTTGGCCTCATAGGTTCAGCCTCAGTGGGCTGTCTTTACCTATTCTCCCATCTGTCAGTCACACACAAAAACAAATCCACCTGTCGACCAAGAGACTGGGCCGAGCCGGGGCGACGCTACAGCTGTCTGGGCCCGACTCGGGGCAGACGGGAGCGAGCCAGCGCCCTCCACTGGTGATGGAAGGCCCATTAAGATGCTTATTACCTCCACCTGTCAGCTCTGCCTTCTCACCTGCACAGATCTGCCAGCCTAATGAAGACAGTCACTATTAATACAGCACCCTGAACATGGAAGTCATGCCTCTGTGCTTTTTGTGGTCCCTGTGTCCTTGATCACAAGCCCTGCAACAATATAACAATCCAAGCGTTAAGAGACAGGCATTTTTACCGCGCCACTTGATTGCCTCAACAATGAAGCTATTAATGCTGCATTATGTAAATGGTAATGGTCACAAACATCTAATAGGATAAAGGCTAAGTACAGTGCAATTTAATGGTGCTGACTTTCAGTGGCTCTTTGAAGGATGTTTTCAATTATAACCCAGCTAATTTAATTCATTGTTTCGTAGCTGAAAATGCATTTTTAAAGGTTGACTGAGTCTCTATTTCAGAACTCTGGTTTAATCAGTCATGTACATTGAACACTGGAACGTCCTCTAAAGAGATTGACAAAGTTGCCGGGGATCTGCGCTCTACATTTTAAAGGGACACGGTAGCCTTTCCCTTCTCTTTTTTTCCCCCTCAGATGGCAGGCTTCAGTGGTTGAGGGGAGGGTGTTCATCTAAAAGATGAAAAGACCTGCGCCTTTAAGAGGGCTGTCTCCACTTTCCCTCATGCTCCCCCTCAACCACACAGACACTCCTCCTGTGAGCATTTGTGAGGCAGCTCCTGTCCCTTATGTCTCTTTGTGGGGAACAGAATAGACTTTCCAGAGCATCACTGGAGACAAGGCAGAGCTCAGGGGAGGACACCCTGGGCGCAGACCTCATCGCAGACCTGGCCACAGTTACTCTGGATGCCAAGAGGAGCTCAAGGAGAGGAGGGACAGTCACACTCAAGCTGGAGTAAAACATCAAACATACAGGAGGTGGAACTTAACAGCTGGACAACCCAGGAGGTCAATCCTGAGTTGAGGGCGACATGATCAGCTGATCACAACCAACAACGCTGGACTGGATGGCTCAGAAAAAGGTGGAGTCTATAGATTCTAGCTTGAGTTTCTCTTTCAAAAAGTTTTGCTGAAGAAGAAACAAAGTACTTCCTATCTTTTGCAGCTAGTACAGATGAAAGCACCATGTTAAATGCACAGAAACGGAGGGAGAGAACCATTTAGCTCAGTTTTTTCTATAATTTTATCCAGCTCCAAAGCGCTTTCCAAATAGTCATTTGTGTTTTGAAATCGGGACACTCTTTAAAGAACAACTTGTCTGGTCCCCGCAGTGCTCTTAACTCACCAGCCGGGCGTTTATCTTATTTCTGCAGCTCTTTCTGAGAGCGAGAATTAAAGACTTCAGTGATAGTACTCTTGGGGAAAAGGACAGAAATTTCTTGTGTGATGTCTTGAAACTTTACTGTCGATGACAGAAGAGAGAAAGAGCCACATACATGAGAAAATGATCCTGAGCTCTGTTCTGTGTGGGTAAAGTGTGTGTCTGGACTGATATTTGTTTGGAGCACTGAAGACAGGAGAAATGTTCACAGGGTGTGGAGTGGTCAGCGGCCAGAACCAGTACCTCCCCAGAGATGCTGTCGTCGGGCCCCACCCAGGACTCGAGGTGAACCGAGCCATCCAGATGGAGAACGTGGTGACATCAGGGACTTGCTCTGTCTACCAGGATCAAAGTTACTGTAATGCCAGCCAGCCAGCAGTGATAAACAATGGCTCCAATCTTCTGATGTCAAACACAGCACAAGTCCCTCCGCCTGCTATCAAACTGGGACAGGACGGGTTCAAGAAAGTCTGCCGAACAGAGGAGGACAGCCCGTGTCCCTTTCCAGGACTGGCCTCTGGGGTGCTGGAGATGCGCGTAAAGGAGGGAAGTAAGATCCGCAACTTAATGGGATTTGCTATGGCACGGATGCAGGGGGAAAAGGGTGTAAGTGGTGGAGGAGTGAGCAGCGATGGGCTCAGGCAGGTGGTCTTCACTGGGTCAGGGCGTGCTGTCACAAAGACCATCACATGTGCTGAGATCATGAAAAGAAAAGTGGGCTCGCTGCACCAGCTGACCAAGCTGCGGTACAAGGTGGTGAAAGAGGTGTGGGAGAGTTCTGAGGGAGGGACGTCTGAGATGACGGTGCACAGGACTGTTCCCTCCATCAGCATCCTTCTTTCCAAAGACCCGCTGGATCCCCAGGAACCAGGCTATCAGCCCCCGGAGACTCTTAGTGCATTGTGGGAGGAAAAGGAGAGTGTGGAAATTGGCATCTCACAGACAAGTACATGCAAGCGACCTTTTGGACCTTTGCCATACAGCAGTTTTCCTCAGTGTAAGAGAGTGTGTTTGGGGGAAGGGGTCTCCGTCCTCCCTCCTCACTGACTGCCTGAACCAGTGTCAAACCCTAGAGAGGATTGAATCAGAGGAGTTCATTTGGCGCTGCCCTCCACTCAAGCACAATGCTGAGACAATCAGAACACTCACTCAGACAGAACAGTGCTTTCTTACAGGAACTGAGTACCAATCCCAGCCTCCAGAGGTCAGTTCGGCTGGGACCCCAAAGCTTGCCTCTGTACAGCATTTAAGGGATGTGATTCCCTGCACATCCCACATGTTCAGAGCTGTTTGCTGTAGTGCTACAACATTTTAAACACTGACAAAAAAAGCCATGAATAGCACAGGTTCAAGACTCCTGCTTGCAGCAAACGGTCTACAGACTCTAGAAATTGTAGGCATCATGCTACAATCATCTCTTTTCCTACATGTGTAAAAGTGTAGCCTCTTAAAATACATACAGAACTAGGATGATAAATAAAAACAGCTTGAAGCCATTGATGGTATGACAAATGCAAAAACATACCAATTTGATTTATCATGAAAATTAAATTAAATAAATTGTTTGGGGTTTTTTTCTTCCCATGGAAATCCTGCTTTGTATTTCGTCTTTCTTACTCACATCAGTGACTTTGCAAAGCTCTGATTGAAGAGAAAATCACAGTGTGCTGATCTTTTGATAAGAATAACCGCAGTGAAATTTGTCTGTAGAAAAAGCTGATTTAATGACAAAGCTGTTGATAAGGCAGAGCCTCCTAAACCAACCCACTCTGACAGATATGCCTGGGGCAGAAATACAAGCACAGATTATCATTAAGATAACAGCATAACATCACACAACACAGTGGTGAAAAGGATTAAAACTAGGCTTGACACAGCTTCACACTACAATGTTCCTGCAGAACATAAAAACCAAGGAAACACGTACTCGTTCCTTCAGTCAATAGGCCTATCCACCCACCATTTCTATTGTACAGCACCGTCTACCTCATCTGCTGTATTTCTTTTTCTTTTCTCCAGCAAAATAATGTGCTGAACAATGTGGTCTAAAAGGGGCCAAGTTTCCACAATAACACCGTGCACTTTAGTTTGACTGACACACTGAATAAAAAAGCTGCAGATTTTTTTTTTCCTTTTCATTTTCATGCATTGACCGTCTGCATTTTTCACACCATTTAGATAGCATTTTAGCTGCACAAAAGAGGTACATTTGAGTAATTGCTAAAGCTTAACTGCAGCAGACATCTATAGCAGTTGAAATAAAATTCAACTTCAAGCAGAATGCAAAGAGGCAGACAGAAAAAAACCAGCTGAGGGTGTGTGCATATTGGATATGGTGGATAACACATTTATTTCTTTAAAAAGTTGCCCCAAACAAACAAACACAAAAAAAACTTTTCCCAAGAATTATTTTTCAGCATTGCGCAAGAACTCTTTCCACTTCATCAACCATGTCTTCTGGGGATAATAACTTAGACAAGTGAAACCTTGTCTGAAGCTTTTACTGTTGATCTTAATGAAAATCTGCAAACGCAGATGTCGGCCTCCTGAAGTAAATTAATCAGAGTGAGTCTCACTGAAGAGACAATTCTGTTACAGCTTGAAACAGAGGGGAGAAAAGGAGAGTTCAACGCTATGACATGAATTTTTAAATTTATTTTTCAAAGAAATACAAATCCTCATATTTCATATGGTGGTCATCTGGCACTTTAACAGTCCACAGTGAACAAAGTGATTAACCTCCCTCTCGATCCCATTAAATGAATCAGAGCACAGCAGAGCATCCAAGGTTGAAAAAGAAATGCTGCGGCTGCACAATGCTGCACATATGTAGCAAACTGTGCGTCCTCAAGACTGCTGGAAGGTTATCACTTGGTCTATAGCTGTTATCATAGAGTTAACAGTTTTCACCCAGGAGCCTATGGGACGGCCGGTCTCTGATGCAGGTCAAACAGATAATGCGGCTGTGAGTACGTTTCACATCGACCTGTATCTGTTATCAAGCATTAAGAATTCTGGGCCAAGTGGGAAAAGCAGCTGGGGTAATTAGGGATAACGGCATCGCGTACCTGAGTGAGAGAACAGATAAAACATACTGACAAAAGCATTATCCCCGAGCTAAATCCAATGTGGCTGGCAAGAAATAGCACGGCGGAGGAGTCAACAGAGTGCATTTTAAGAGTGTGGACAAGGTTATTCACAAGCTGAGAGACTACTTTGCCAAAAACATTTGTTTTCAAAGTTGCAGCCAAGAATATATGGGTAGATCATTCACAATTTGTGCTCGGTAGATAGATTTGAAAAGACTGCACAGATATATAGGCACATTTCTCACCACCGATAACTCCAATACCTTCACTGACTACAATTTTAAAGGACAAAACGTAGAGATGTTTCGAGTTAGACGATACTCCCTGAAAAGCAGATGCATCTGTTCTGGAGATATCCCAAACCATCCCCATCCCCATATTCTGGAAACTGTTATGAGATATGCTTGATGTGGGAAAAATATGCAATGTGGAATCACAATACTCAATTTTGTGATACCACATTGCATTGCTAAAGTTCTATGGTTGAAGTTTATTGAGCATATTGGCTACAGCTCACAGTTTCTATGTCCAGTTTACAACATGTTCCTCCTGAATGTCAAATAAAGCCTAAAAAGGTTCTTTTTTCTAAATTTTTCAACAGTCAATAGCTTGAGCTTCATGTGACTGCATTAATGTGGTGTGAAAGCTTGGCCAACACACCCAGGCTTTAATAGGTTAGATATATGCATCCTCAGATAGAGCAAACACACACTTGTTTACATATTTTTGCCATTTTGTTAACTTCTTATATTTTTATCCATGTCTTTATTTTCTCATTTTCATATTTAACATTACATTTTACTTTCAAAATCCGTCAAATGAGGATGCTTGTGTTGTGATAATGATGTCATCACATTGTTAATGTCTCACAAACATGATTTAAAATTAATGTTTTTTAAGATTTCAGCCCAACAATTATTTTTCCCCTTAACTAACTTGGTAATATCTTGCCAAATACTTATTAAAGCACTAAAAAGGGCAACATTATGTGAGGACTGACCGATCATCTATTCAAGCAGACAATAGAGCAATCTTTTGTTTACCAAAGCCAATAACTACACGCTCTGAATGTGAATAAATTTACTTTGAAGTGAACATAATGAAAGTGTTGGCACTCTATTTTCCCTTCTCTGCCGCTGCAGCAGATGAGAGTGAGGTCTCTGGGATGGTGTGGGAGTTCGCTATCTCCCAGCCTCCAGATGGCTCCGTCTTCTCTTATCTAGAAGAATGGGTGCTGCCTCAATTTTTCAACTCGCCTTATCTGGGAATCCTTTAAATTGAATATTTACTGGGCCTATGTTTTCTGCTTGTGTTAGCCCTCTGAAGTCGACATTCCTCTTGCTTGTTGAGACAGGCCAAAGGTTTTTCTCACTCATACGCCCCCTTTGTCCGTCTTGTCAAGTAATGGACAGTGATTGATTATGTGATTGTCTGGAGAATGGAAGGTTACGGCATTTCAGCAAAGAGCGGCAGAGGCATAATATCAGTCAGAATAAAAAGGGAAAATGTACAACGACAGAAACATACATTACCCAAACATGACATCAGCAGACCTTCATTTTATGTCAGGAGCAAATTTGATTAAATTAATCACTTTCCTAACAGTCTATTGTTTTGCGCGCAGTGTACACTAGAGGTTAAGAGAACACTTAAGCAGCCATTGAAAACAACTCACTGCAATATGACTGGCTGTGGTCTATCAGCATAAACAAGCTGTGCCACAGCTACTCCCTGCTAAGTGTCTGGAAATGTCTTTTGAAACACATTTTGTGAAATGCCTCCATGTTGGATTAATCAGTGCAGCTGAGGATGTAATTGCTGTGCTGAAGTCAAAGCTGTAAGAGCAGATAATGAACACTGACTACAGGGCTGCCAGAATCCAGGGCGCAAGAAATGAGAAGTTTGGGGACTGAAATGTCCTCAGCATTCTTTTTAAAAACACGTATATAGTAGGGGGTGTACCATATCAACACTACAAAAAAAACAGTTTAAAATAAACACCTATGACTTTGTGGGTGAGAACATGGAGTTCTTGTGACTTCTGATTGTCACGGCTGAGCTGTGCCCAAATTTAGGATAAACAAAAATCAAATGTTTCAGCTCTTTGAGCTTTCTTTAACTTATTCAGTATGTGTGATGGATTTACTCTTCATCTGTCTGATCTGTGGATCATGGTGGCATTTGGTTGTTTTTCTTGAATGAAGGACTGACTTAAAAAGACGAAGAAAAACAGCAAGGATGTTAACCAGACTGTTGCTGCCCTCTGGTGGGGACATTAGTTTACATGCAGAAAACAGATTTATCTCTGGCTCAGTTAAGCATAACTGGTGTATGATATATACAATCTTTTGCACAAGGTAGTAACAAAAAGCAAAACAGATATTAAAAGAACAACACACAATCCAGTTTAATCATATAATTTGGCGTCTGTGATAAGAAACCTTAATTGTAGGTATTTTAATATCAAAACCAGGTAGTGGTATTTAGAAAACATGATGACACATTTTCTATTCAATTTGCCTGGATGACTTTATTCTACAGTTTTAGACAAACCATCCTTCTCACATCAACATACAATCATGTAATGAAGCAAGATATAAAAATCTCCAGGACCAACGCACAAAAACCCACAGATGCCTTCCAAAGTACTCTGATAAACATATTCTATTTTTTATTCCTGTTTTTAAATACTTGCTGTAGCCAACAGTCTGCTAATAACCTGCTGTGTCCTTTGGTTCTGTGTTAACATTCTTTCCTTTTCCTCTCAGCAGTGATCGAGTGATGAACAGCTGCTGCCACCGGTGTAATTGAATCCGTTATTCCAGCTTATCGGTTTAATAATTAAAGAAAGGCACAGAGGATTTCTTTAGCATTTTACCCTTGAAACATCAAGAGACTGAAAGTTTCTCTTTAAAGAGTGAAACAATTAAAAGGCAAATCATTTTAATCCCCATCTACCAGGAGTAGACAGTTATTGTAGAGAGTTTAATCACTTGTTTAAATATGATGAAGGCATTTAAGTATTTCTCTCTATGCAAGTTCACCTCAGCAATTTAAATGAGTATTTATGAAAGCAGATTCATGGATCAGCTTAAAATGTGGTCATTATTGTGAAGTCCAGTACTGCCCAGTGTTGATCAGATAGATACAAGCCCAATGAAAAGTAGGGATGCACGATATTGGATTTTTGCTGATATCCGATATGCCGATATATCGGAACCCCTTTTGGCCGATACCAATACCAATACCGATAATCACAAGTTTGTTTGTTTTTTTCACTGTAAAGAAAGCTAAGTCTACCCTGTACTGGAATTTATATGTTACTCTTATTGTGACGGTCTTATTTGTTTAAGAAACACACATAAAACAAGACAAAAAACATTTGATTTTACCATAAATAAGAAATGTATTATTTTTTTCAAACTCAAGACATTCAGTATTGAAATACAGAAAAATAATTTCTTTAGATCACATGAACTTTAAATGTACAATGCATTTTTAAACATAACCACGATGCATTTGATTATTTTAGAGCGACTGTAACAACCTGGTGACAGACACAGAGCTCTGCAGTGCAAATAAATGAAGTGCTACATTTTATTTAAGGAGCTTATTTTTCAGATGGAAAACAATAATAATCCTACCTGAATAGCACCTTATCAGCTGTGCATAAAGGCAGAAATTGTCATATCTGCCGATACCGATAAACGTGTTTTTAAGCTTTTATCATCCGATACTGATATTGTACCAATAACATCGTGCATCCCTAATGAAAAGTATCACAATCTTTAAGATACAGTAAAAACAATAAATTAAAGTTAAGCAAAACAAATTATACTGAGGCTGGGTATTGCTAAGAACATCACGATTCGATTCCATTTTGATTTAGGTTGTGATTCGATTCGATATCGATTTGATATCGAGTTGAAGGCTTCGACTATCGATTTTCATGCCCCATGTGAACAAATGTGGTGCGTCACCTCACTTTTTGGAGCAAGAAAACAACCCAAACGTCAGACTTTAAAGCTGACGGATCTGGCTTTATGCTGCTGCTGCTGCTGCTGCTGCTTTGGCTGCCATTTTTTGTTGTTTGGGCTCTCCTGGCCCTCGTCCACAACGAGAATAACCCCCCATTTGCCAAGAGATTAATCGATTGAGAGGATTTGCTGAATAGATATAGAATTGGGCGAGGCAATTTTTTTGATGCATCGATTCATCAATATTTTTACCCACCCCTAAATTATACCATGCCATACATTTTAAGATTATTATTTGGGGTTTAAACAAAGAAAACCTCTTTTAAGGGACTTGATTTCAAAGATGTTTTTCAGGATTTGTCCTAAGCTCTACTACACTTTTATTTTCTATATTATTGTAAAAAATAAGTTGAAAGAAAGAAAGAAAGAAAGAAAGAAAGAAAGAAAGAAAGAAAGAAAGAAAGTGACAGAAATCACATTAGCCTGGTTGAATTTTCACAGTTTATATATTTTAGTAGTTATAATCAAGGAAAGTAACACAGAGTCAAAAGTACAGGTCTGTTAATGTGTGTAGTCAAAGAGTTTATAGCAGCTTAGCCCTATTAGGAGTGGTTTTAGAATATCTGTTAATTTTGACAAAAAAAGTGACCAAAATCATGTGTCTGTTTTCATACTTTCAACATATTGTTATTTTCTTTTCTATGACTAAGGCCTGGCCTGCTGTGAAACGGACTGTAGCCCTCAGAAAGCTGTTTGCTTACTGCACACTATAAAGGAAGAAGAAAGCATTGATGACAGGTACAGTAAAACTGATGTGGAAAATTGCAATGACTTTCAAAAGGTTGAAGTGAAGAAATTGAAACTTGAGAACTTGCAATAAAGAATGAATGTACCGAAATGCACACTTTGACAGGCCACATGAAAGCATAAAAGAAGTCCCCAAATATAGAGCAAGAAATGGAGCAGAGGAGGCAGTGACTATCACATTAATCCCTAATTCCTTACATGTTTCAGTTTTCTAAGATGAGTCACCTGACAGTGAACAAAGTCCTGCACTCATACTTTCAAACACATTCTCTCAAACAATAGCAGGAGCCTGCTACAGAGCTGACCAGAACTTGTGTTGAGCTCCCACATGAAAAAAGCCCACATTAACACCAGGATTTTTTATCTCTTCGACTGAAGTCCCGTTCCACACTAAGGTCGACAATCTGACTAAATGATTTGGTTAATTTGAATTCAAACAGTGTCAGCTGGGGGTCCACTCGGCACAGTGGGTGGGTTGGTAAAGTAATATCAACACAGTTGTGATTATTCCATTGAAGCAGTAGGGTGCTTCAATCAGAGGCGAATCACTCTCCTCATTACAGAGTACAAGGCCAAATCTCAGTGGGAGGAACACTGAATCAGGCGTCCCATCTTCCTACTGAAATTAATTGAAATTCATTTGTGGCACCCTGATGCTCGCCATCAACACAAGACTGATTCACATTTGTACAATCCAACCTGGATTAATTAAACACAGGCACATTTGAAGTTTGAAAGCACATAAAAGCAGAAGCCTTTGGTGGACTGGGCTTTAGGCCACAGTTCAGACAGTACCAGAGGCATCTTTCAGAGAATCATGTTTTGTTTAGGTGAGGAAAGTAACCCCCTGAGGTAGCGCTTCAGAGTCACTAGTCTCATTATCGGGCTTTCATAGTCAACAGGGGGTTTGAGGCAGCAACACATGACAACCACCACATAGAAAAAAACAGACTTGATGCCCCATGAATTGGGCCGGAAACTTATCTGTGAATAAACCTCTGCTACTACAACATCAGCTGGTGTTGCCAAAAAACTACACTTACACAGCTGGAAAGTTTTTGCCAAAACAATATCTCCCTCAAGGCTCTCTTTTGAATAAAAAATACAGCATTTTGGTGAATGCCAAAATAAGAAAAATTAAAAATTGAGAATTTACAGCACAGACACCACAAGAGAGATTACACAAAATTTAAGGGCTGCTCCATGATACAAATTAAAATATTAATGACGTGCATGAATGCAAAGTCTTCAAACCACTGAGCCCCTAAAACATCCACACCATCAGCCTCTGGAGGCTGCTCTAAAGGCCAAAGTAACAATTTTGTGAGCCCTTGCAATCCAAGAGTTTGCAGGCTTACAGGAATGTTTATCATCAGCTCCACCTGTTGTTGCTTGCCAGGATATGGGCCACAGCAAGTTCCAAGTTATCAAAAATTCCATGAATTATTAAAGAGGAAACACACAGTACTATCTTGAACCATTCTCAAATCCCACTAAGGTAAAGGAGTAAGAGCTTCTGCTTTTCCTGAGTTTAACTTTTTTGCATTAGCTACACCACACTTCTACTAAACATCAACTACTGTGATAACAGTAACTTTACCCAGAGTTTGAATTACACCCTTCCAAGATTACAAAAGTCTGGCTATTAAAATCATAGCTCATATATTTGAAATATGCCAAATAGACTGAATATATTCAGTCTATTTGGCATATAGCCTATGCCTTTCAGTCTGATAGTCTATGGCAGCTAGCTCTCATGTTGATCATCAACCCAATAGACCAAATTTATTGTCCGTCCAGCAACAAAATATATGCCTAACTAAAGCCAACAAAAATATACTTTTTTCAAAATATAGGCCTACCTTGTTTTAAGCAACGTCTCCCCTCTAAAGCCTTCCACACCGCTGGTCAAACCATCCTGTGCTGCAAACAAAACGAAAATTGAAACGTGATCAATAAAATGTGTTGCTAATTAGTCACTGTTGTTCGAAAATTGTGAAACAGTTTGTCTTTGGAACTGGTTGTGTAGAAGTTGATTCAAAAGCCTTTTAAACCAAAGTAAAATTGTTCCAATTTATCTTCAGTCAAAAAATTGGGGTACACTTTTATCTCATTTACCTGTTGGCCATGGGTCCAAACATTCCGGTCCAAACTGTCCAAACAGGGTGAGGGCAATCAACGACTGTCACGATTTAGTGAAGTCAGGTTGTACTTTTTTTAATGGCGAACACAGTTTTTGTTCTTCCTCGAACAGAAACATAGCATATCTCGCAATTAGACCGATACATTCACAGTAGCATGTTGATAAGTTCAGGGCACTTCCGGCTGCCTTTTCAGGAGCTTTGAAATTCGCAAAGTAATCCGTAAATGTCGAAGTACTATCAAAAGAAACACATTTTAAACAAATTTGCAAAGTTTTCGGCGCATTGTCAGATGTAACAACTCATAAATTCGAAAGACTTGAGTATCTTCTTAATTGCCGATTCCCCTTTTCTCCAGCAGATGGCAACAGTGATTCTACAGGTCACAGCTACCTTCAATTGCACCTCGTAAATTCATGACATCAATGGTGGTAACACGAAAAGATAATGCAGACATTTAAAATATGTCATAAAATCAGATTGGTGGTATTAAACTGAGCACCTCAATTGTTTTTATTTTTGACACTTAAATACTGGTTACAACATCAACATTGGTTGATTAGTAAAAATGTTTACGTCTTTTTTTAGGAGGAAGCAACGATACGAGATGTCAGTGCCGGGGTGCCAACCTCCGGGACGCATTTATTTAAAATGAACAGGGTTAAGCGTAATCTGGCTGCAATCAAATCAGGTCGGGGTTTAAAACGTTGTATTTTAATTAGCATTGTGTCTTCACTGTTTTTTCCTATGGGCCCTGAATGTGTCAGTGGCCAGTTTGTATGTTGATAGGTTTTTTCTCCAGTGTGGGGCGGAGACCTGGAAAGTTCATATTCTACTGTCTCAGTACAGTTGTCTAAAAAGGAGGCCAGAAAGTTACCAGGTATGTGTTTTTAAATACTATTTTTACTGTTATTTTACAGATCCTGATAAAAAATGCATTAAGACTTCATATCTAGGCTTACAGTTGAATTGACTTTCAAATGAGATCAGATCAACATCAGATTAGATTATGATTAAAAAAAACCTTTATAACCTAGGTTTGGTTATATATTGACCATGTATTGACATGTGTGATTCCTCTTGAAGATACACCATTATGTTTTCTCTCTTCAGAATATGTTTTGAAATGTTGTCCTGGAAAACTTCAAGTGGTTTGTGCGGCCTCCTAATGAAATCCCTTGGTCATTTTGTGGTGCTCTCCTCTCTGTATCCTTTGGTGTCTGGTTACTCTGAGAGGGAAAGAGTCCATGACTTGATGTCCAGATATCCTCTTATTGATGGGTAAAGGGTGTTTGTCTTTTAGCCTACACGTATTCACTGGAACCACTTAATGTACTAATCTAATTAGATGGCCTCGTCATCTTCCCTCACACCCTCTGTCTCTGTCTGTAAGTCACAATGATCTAGCTCTCCAGCTGAGGATTCTTCACAACAATCGCTTGAGCCAAATTGACCTTCATAATGTCAGCAGAGTTGCCACCGACATCTCTCGTCTTCAAGCAGGCCACGTACAGGCACAGGTATTAAAATGATCAAGCCTTACTTTAAAAAAACAAAATTTCAACTGTGGTACTTGCTGTTTCACAACTGGACCCAGCCTAGAATGACCTCTGTAATTTCTCCCATTCACTTGTGTTCCCTGTCCCTTTGTTAGATGTTTGCGGTGTATGTGATGTGTGGGGCCCAGGAGAAAGATGCTGTGAGGCTGACTCTGGAACAAATAGATGTTGTTCGACGCATGTGCACTGAGTACAAGGACTTTGAGCTGGTCACATCTGTTCAGGGTAAAGTGCTGTAGAATATGAGTAATGCAATTTATTTAGAGTTATGTTGCGATCAAAGACAGAAAAGATTTTTAACGTCATAAATTTGTGTAAAAAATAACAAGAATTTAAATTGTAAAACAATATTCTCGATGATGTATGTTACTCATTGTCATGACACAGCCAATTAGTTATATTACCATTCTTAGACAAATAATGTTGCATCAAAACTTGTGTGATAAAGCATTAGTCTATGAGAGTAGACTTTAAAACACACACGACGTGAGCTAATGCTGGCCAGTGACTTGGCTGGAGGTATTTATTTAAAAGGGTGTTTGTTTTATGTGTCATGTGTCTGTGTTATTTCAGAACTAAAGAATTCCAAGTTACGACATAAGATAGCCTGTCTGATAAGCATTGAGGGCGGGCACTCCATCGACAGCAGCCTACCAGCCCTGCGAATGTTTTACCAGCTTGGTGTCCGCTCCATGGCCCTCACACATACCTGCAACACACCATGGTAATCAAGAAGAAATTAGAGATCTTAGTAAAGAATCTGTTGTTTTGTCAAAAATATATTCCCTTGATTTCCTTATCAACTACTGATTCAGGTATTAACCCATTTCTTTAACCTGTTCTTGTTTTGAAAAGATATATTTCACACATCTATAACCAGATACATTCTCTACATCTGATCTTTTTAAACCCCATTAAAGTAGTTTGGGAGATAGACCTGGGAGAACATACTAAACCACACTTCCTGCCTTTATGTCAGTTCTTGGTGCAGCTGAAATGACCTTTGTATCTCATTATTATCTATTGATTTATATCTTACATATACCAGAGATGGTATCAGATCAACTATGTCACAATATAATGGTCAGGGAAAAAACTTCTCATGTCTATGTCTAATATAACTAAGCTAAAGCTATTGTGTGTACTATACTCAAATTTACAATCACCACTTAATTTAATATCTGTAAGAATGCAACACACATAAAAACAACCTATTTTTATAATTGTTAATCAATTCAGAAAGTAAGGGGTAAAACTATCTAAAATCTACTTTTTATTATTATTATTATTATTATTATTATTATTATTATTATTATTATTATTATTATTATTATTATTATTATTATAAATAATAATAATATTTTTTTATCCCTTTTTCATAACCAATTCCATTTATTGTTAAATTGATTATATATTCACTTGTATTATTCCTTTTATATTTTGATATAATTTGTAATTTGCACTGCTTTTATCACTATTATTACTGTAATTACTATGTATTGTATTGTTTTGTTTTTTCTGGGTGTTGTGTCGTTTCTATGTTGCAAAAAAGCTAATTAACCATTAAAAAAAAAAAATAGCAGGGTTTGACAAATGTTATAATTTGCAGTAAAGAAGGGTGCTCAGTAATTTTGTGTTTGTCACTGTTTTCTGTTCATGCAGGGCTGAATCCTCCTCCAAGCTGTATAAAGTTTTTCAGAGACAAAACAACAGTCTGACACCCTTTGGAGAGGTAAGCGCCAGCCTCTCGACTGTCAGCTGCTTTTCACTCATGTGTTGTTAACTTTATTACATAAAGCAAATATCTTGTTTTGTTTTCTTATTCTAGCAGCTCTTTTGGAGCTGTTTGTTAATGAGCTGATTTGCAGTATCCTTAGAAAAATTCTGCCAGTTGTAGAGGTAAGTCTGGTAAAATTTAGATGTAGCTCAACGTTCTGCATACCTTTCAATCTCCTTAGCTATGGTATTCAAAAACCCAAGCCCCCCAACCCAGAGTTTACCCTAATTTCTAAGGCCAATCAAAAGCTTCCATTTGTATCCAGGTGAAGTTTCCCAGTGGTAGGGCTCTCCAACAGATTTGTCCCTGTCCCCTGTCTTTGCACTTTCATTACTCCAGTGGTGCATATGGCCACCTCCATCTATCGAACAACACCCTTTGGCTGAAGGTGATCTGATACCAAGAAAACGACCAAAGACTCTGAAATGGGAACTATTTTCCCTGTAAGCCAGGAGAAGGGGAAAAGGACAAGTAGTTGATGATAGAGGTAACCGTGTCAATGAGTTTCTGAGTGCCTCTCTGTAAGAGCCTATCCAGAAAAAAAGGGGGCTTGGAGGGTTTGGATTCCAAAACTAGTGCGCTGCCTGGAAAACTCCTGCTCATTTATTGTTCTATGGAAGTGAGGCACTAAACAGAAACACGCCTTGGCCATAAATTGGACTTGCAGGTATGAACTGATGTGAAATGTCAACAAAGCTGTTAATCAGGCTAAACAGCCTTTTTAGAAGTCATAAACTGTTCAGATGAGCTAATCAGACAGCAGCATGAGCACTCTTTTATTGCTGTATTTATGAGTGTATTTGTATGCATGTATTATGATACTGTCAAAAGCTGCTCAAAAATGTCTTCAACCTGTTTCCAAGGCAGTGGTGGGGGAGATGAACAGACTGGGGATGATCGTGGACCTTTCTCACACTTCCTGGGGCACAGTCATGGCTGTGCTGAGGCACTCCAAGGCTCCTGTTATTTTTAGCCATTCATCTTCTTACTCCATCTGCAACCACAGCCGCAACGTACCTGACTGGCTGCTGAAGGAGCTGGTGAGACAACCAGTGTTTGCTATCATGAAATTCATGGAGAATTTAGTTTGGATTCATGCTGAATTGGCCTGCACAAAGTATTAGCTTCTAGTTGCAGTACAGAAATGCTGACTGTAAATAATCTGTAGTTTGAATATTGTTCAACCTGAAATCAGCATTAGCATTTTGTCATAGCTATCTGTGTAAGTTGCAAAACAAGCCTGTGAGAGTGGTGCAGCTCAGGCCTTCAGGCTGTTTGAATAAGACATCGACATGGTGTTTGCCACTTCCATGCATAAAAACAATAAGTACATGTGACGCTGGTGTGAAGTGACTCATGTTGAAAACTTGTCTACACATGAATCATTTTACACTTGATACTTTTGTATAATTCGCTAGTCTTGTCAGTGAAATTTACGCATTGTGTTTTCAGAAAAAGAAACGAGGACTGATCATGGTGAATCTCCACAGTCGATTCATTTCTTGCAAGGATGAGGCCAACATCTCTCGCGTGGCTGGTGAGTATACCTGTTCAGTGTTTGTTCAAAATGCAGAAAAATTGTTGTTTTTTATTTCTTTTCTATTATTTATTTGGTTTACAGACCATTTCGACCACATCAAGACTGTGATTGGAGCTGAATCAATAGGAATTGGAGGGGACTATGAAGGTGCTGTGAGGTGAGAATAATCCAGGATGCACCAGGCAGATCAGATTGATATGTATTAAATTTACAGAAGTGAAGTGTTTTTGTGTTTTGTTGTATCTCTGACTCAGAGACACACTTACTTAAATGTGTGAAGGTCTCACTTTTCCTTAGTGCCTGCCATACAACTTATTCCAGGCTGTTGTTGAGCTAGATTGATTTTATGCTTGTTAGTCTGTCATGCTATCAGCGATTTGGCTTTCTCAGCTGTCATCTGGCTGAAAATGGTAAAAATCAATAACTTTGTACTTTTGAAAGCCATACAAAGAGAGCTGCAGCAGCAAATTCACAGGGCTTCTCTCTGGCAGCAAACCAGTCCAAACAGAAACTTAATCAAGATACTGTTAATCGACCAGAGTTATCAAAGATTTTCTTGTCACTGTTACTTATTTATAACAGTTGGTAACATGTTAAGCAGCTGTCAGAACTTTATTTTCTGGGGCTGATCACAAATGTGCATTGAAATGGGTTTTCATTTTTGTTGTTGATAACAGCTTTCCTCAGGGGTTAGAGGATGTGTCAAAGTATCCCGCCCTGATTCAGGAACTCCTGCGAAGGAACTGGACTGAGAATGAACTGGCTAATGTCCTCCGAAGAAACTTCCTGCAACTGTTTGAGGAGGTGGAAAGGGTGAGCTTGAAAGATTTTGTATTTCTTTTTTTCGGTGACAGTTCTAGTATAATCTAAGCAAAGACATGCCTTTGAACGGCTGATAATTACACTCTATGTCCCTGCAATCAGCAGATTTTTTACACATTTGATCCCCATCTCAATTTAGATACACACATGTGGAAAAAAGTCAAATTTAGCAACAGTTTGAATGTTGTCGAAGATGTTTCGAATGGGACGTCATGTACATTTAACATTATGTCTCTTAGCGTAAGAATGGATAATTTACTGCAAGGAGCACCTTTTCCATCACCCTCCTCTCATCTCACTGTGTATCCAGGTCCGTGATGAGATGAATACGGAGCCGCCTAGTGAGGTCCAGGTTCCCGCTGAAGAGGTTCACAACTCCTGCAGGCTAGATCTCAGACCTCCTGACAGGAGAGGGCCTCCCGCTGACCAGAATCCCTCCTCAGGAGCTCAACAGAGACCAAGAGGTCTGCTAATCCTGGCCATAGTTCTACTGATGTCAAGCCTACTGATGATTGACTGAATATTTAAAAACTCAGTTAAGCTTCTCTTTCTTTGGAGGGCTTACTGAGATTGCAGAAAAGCTGTTTTGTGGTCCTGGCACTACAAAGGTCAGTCCAGATAAGAGGAAACTAATCATTTTTTCACCTGTAATACAAACATTCAGATTAAGCTCAACTTGTGCGGTCAGATAAGTGCACCTCTTTTATACAGAGGGAGTTATGTTTCCAATAATACACAAACTGCTCTAAAATATTTTTAATCATTGTATCTATAAGATGTTTTATTTGTTACTGGATTTTTTATTTATTTATTTCAGATTGAAAACAGAATAACTATTTGGTGAATTAAATTAAAGAAAAGTTTTAGTTAGTTTAAGTTTTTTATTTCCAATAGAATATATATATATATATATATATATATATATATATATATATATATATATATATATATATATATATATATATATCAAGGTTAGGTGGTTTTTATCCAAATGACTTTTTCAAACAGAGTGCATGGTTTTTTAAACAGATGTTCTTTTATTTTATCATACAGCAAAAAAGACATGGTGACATTTTACAAAAAAACTGTGTTCATTTTGTGTTAACTAAACTGCACTTTGTCCAAAAATACTCCCTTTGTCTTTTCTTATTCTATAATTAGCACATGAACTTTGGTGATCTTATTTTAATCTCATACTTTTTTTTTCACCATAAGCGTTTTTTTTTTTTTTTTTTTTTAATAATCTGAAAGCTTTCCAATACACTAGCCTCATTGCTCGGCAAAAATGAAACCCAATGCATTTCTGAAATACTGCTAACATTTAGTTTACATTCAAAGAGTGTGTTGAGCCACAGTTTTGTTTGCTATAACACAAACCAGGCGGAGATAAGGGGCACGCTCTGAACAGTGTGATACATGTTAAATATCTGCTTTATGCCTGGGTTTACCCCTTACTTTACAATATGTCTTTGTTTACTGATTTCTGAATCTGCAATTGAAAACAAGCAGCTGCTCCTTGCACCATACCCTGGCCTGAAATACTGAAACACTTAGCGTTTTAGAAGGAGCCTGAAAAGAAATGACATGTTGGTGGCATCACGAATGTTTACAGATGTCTCTGTGGTTGTAGTCTTGGCTCTTAAAACAAATGTTTTGTCTGTATGATACAAAAAAGTGATGAGTGTTGCTTGTTTGCACTACAACCACATGAACCAGAGGAATGCTTAGTCATGCTTAGTCACACTGACAGCAAAGACACTGTATATTGACGTATTTACACAATGTAAATAAAACTTATTGCTTGTGCAGAAACAAACTCAAAAAGCATCAGAAATGAGTTTGTATTTCGTAAAAATCTGAAGGAACTTGAATTTTGATGTTATTTGTGTAGATGAGCATGTTTTAAATAATTAACCAGAATAGTCTGTCATCCATTACTTACACACTCATATGTTTTGTTTTTTTTTGTCAGTAGCACAAATATCATCTCAAGAGTCATTAAATTATAACTCTTTATAAACTTCCTTTATGATCTCTGGCAGCTACATGTACAAACTTAATGCTGTGCCTCCTGCAGAGCAGAGCCAATGTCAAATATTACTTCAGCTACATTATTATCTTTCAGTGGGATTGCTGTAAAAATAAATAAATAAATAGAAATATGCTTCCAAAATAATTCAAGAGCTATAAAAGAACAAAAAAAACTTGAACCAAGAAAATTTTTTGTGTTATAAATAAGAAACACTTATCTAGAGTTTGAGTTCTTGACACAAAAGCACTGTTTTCTCCTTTAAATGTAACAACTTCCATTTGCAAAGCAGGGCTGTGGACTGATTGGTGGATATGTACAAGGATGTGCCTCAGTATTCTACAAAAATAGAAAAAATACATCTTTTGTACTCAAAAGTCCATACTTCACCTATAGAAAGTGTGAAACTGATGCCTCTGACCAGAATTTTCTGGAAGCAGAGTCAAGGTGCGGCATCTTGTATTGCTGGAATGTGTTGTGATGAGACTGATGCTTCCTAAAATTTGGTCATGAGTAGATTGTGATAACTTCCCGACCTCCACCTCGCACCAGCAGCACTCTTTCCAAGCCTTCAGTCAGCACCTCCAGAAATTCCATGTCTGAGTTAAAAGTTAAAGAATGAAAACCAGCCAATCTACAGCCTCCACAGTCTGTTTATAAGGTATCTCTTCAGACTACGACAAACCCTATGTGGAACAATCAAATGATTTACAAAGGATACAGTTCTCATCCCCCTCTGTGTTTCGAGGTGGCCCTGGCATGTTGAGCAGCACCAGTCGAGCATCATGGGACCTGTTGACTATCACCTCATTTAATTTCACAGCTGTGTGCATCCGCCGCACATTGGACTGATCCCTAGAAAGCCGAGAGAAGCACACGTGAACCAACAAAGAAAAAAACACACATAGTACACAGGAGGTGACGCAGGAAACTTTCCACTCACGGTTTGAGGCTCATGAGTTCTCTGAAGTTCTCTGGAGCATTGTTTCTGTTTCTCTTCTCAGCCTCACACTTCTCTCTCGTCCATGTCATCTGTACCTTCTCTGGGGGAATCTCTATCACCTCCTCCTCTTCATCTGAGTAAAGACTTCCCATACGCACTAAAGAGTGTCTGTCCTTCACCAGCTGGGCCTGCAGAGGCAATAGACAACAAAACAAGGCTTGGTTTTCAGAATACAGCACATGACTGACTCTTTGCATGTCATAGAGCTGAGTTGAGCATTAAATTCCAAAATTGCACACCAGACAGAGGAACAGAGAGTTCCATGAGCAGTAAATCATACAAAAGCAAACATACTTCTCTTTGTCTTTCTGCTGTCGACAGACGCATCTGCCTCAACATCTGGGACCTCTGCTCCATCATTAACGTTCGTTCATAGGTGTACGCAGAGATGTCGCTGTCATGCTGAAGAACCATCAGACAAACATGACTTAATTCTAATCAATTAACACATAGTCTCTTAAACATAGGAAAAAATGAAGAAAACTCAGTGAAAGCCATTGTTTTAATTCTTTGAATTACATTAATGAAACGACGCAGCTTCCTACTGGCTTCTTTCTATAGCAAGAAAAAGCCAGTATACTGCACTGCTTTTAACTTTCACTCAGAATGGGACTGATGTAAGAGAAATTCTCACCATCTCCACCACCTCTACCTCAGCCTCTATCCTCAGCTGGTAGAGGAAAGTGGCCAGATCTTTCTTCATCTGGATGCTGTTGTCATCCATCTGTGCTACAGTGAAGATGCGCATCTTGCATTTCCTCCAAACCTGAAATGTGAATGAAGGGTCTGGTTCACTTCAGATGCAATTCAATTTCAAGAAAATACTTCAAAGCAGAGGTTGTTAAAAGCTTTCTTTGGACAGAAAAGCCCAAAGTGCTACAAATTCAGCAATATCAGGTTACCTTTGTCATGACTGTCAAGGCTTATCTTGCTTTTATGATCAATTAAGAATCAGTTAAACTCTCAGCGGCTTTATATCCTTTTTCATCATTTTTGGAAGAACCCTTGAGGACTGTTAGCACAGTCCACTTTTGTTAAAAATGATAGAACTACGTGATCTCAAACCTCCAAGTGACCCCAGAATACATCTGTTTTCTCACTTTGTGCTGTTTGAGCAGGAAAGGCAGCAACATTAACATCCCTCCATCATGGACGATCCACCACACATCAATGTTGCCATCTGTGAAGCGTTCATGGTTGCTCGGGTAGAAAGAGACATTTTTGGGCACCATCAGGGCGAGTTGGGCAGCTGTGGTGCAGCGGACTGTGTCTGAGGTAAGATAAGCAGACAGAGGCATACATATGGGTCATTTAGTTACAACTTGAATTTCAGTAAACTGTACTGAGATATTTCTATTGAAAAAAAAAAAAGGAAGGCGAATAATGTCTTTAAATTTGTGTAAATCTGTGGGGAACGTACTGATAAAAGTCTTCCAGGCCCGAGGGTCCTCACTCTGTCTCCAGCCGTATGGCCAGCCCATCACCACAGTGTTGTGCTTCATTCCCCCCAGACCACAGGACTGAATCAGATGGACAACGCCCTCCCGCACCTTAGCTGCTACAACCACCTGGCAGAAACCTTTCACTCTCTCAATCTCCATCATGTTCTTGATAGCCTGGAGGACAGCATGGGAAATATAGCTGTGATCAGATCAAAATGATAGAAGCTTATGGATATTTAAACAGCAATCAAACTTAATTAACTTGTTTATTTATTTATGAATCATTTATGATTGATTGCATAATGCCCAACATGGTTGTTGTGAAAGTTTAGACAAATCAGTCGATTATAAGGTCAATCTCATACAGGTCTACAAAGCAAAATAACTTGTGACAAATATTTTAAAACTGATAATAAAACATTTTCCCTCATCACTGTGCTTCAGTGATAACAACAGGTGCTTGTTCGTAACAGTAAGTGGCAGCACAGTCAGCATTAAACCACAAAAGAGAATAGTTTAGAAAGCACAGTACGGAGCATGTACAGTATACCACCCTTTCTGGTGTTTACCTGCTCAGCAGCCTGCATTTCACCGTAACCATCTAGGAAGTTCCCCTGGAGGACAGAGCCCACAATGGTGAGACCCTTTCCTGCCTTCAACTGTGAGGCAAAGGTGAGCAGGCGAGGGTATTTAACATGGAGGTCTTCATCTAGCTTCAGCAGCACCAACAGCTGGGGTCTAAAGTGTATAAAAACAGTCAGTGTGAGAAAGGCAACGGAGAATGTGTACCGGTTAACTTCCTGTTAAAAGAGTGTGTGCAAGTGTCACGGTTGAAATGCTAATGAATTAATGTCACCAAAACAATACAGTATTTTGAATAACATAAAAGTGAAACATTAGAAAAATAAGAAAATAAAAGAAAAATATCCCTCTGCTCTCTTAGCTACATTATTTACTGATTTACTATGTTTATTGATTCACTGTCTGTATTTTTATTACAGTATCAGGACTGGAAAATTGTGTCACTGTCATAGCATCTGTGGTGAAGCTCAAAAGAGGAAACTCAGATCAGGAATAGTTAGATATTGCAATAAACAAAGAGTCACAAACTAGCCAGATGAACAAAGCAAGAAAACTTACTATGAAAATTAAGAAATCATTGTCTGAAGGCCACAACTTCCTAAAAGTCATCATGCAAGAAGTGCCATTGACAAGGCTTTGTTTCTCATTATGTCAATGTGAAACTGAGCTCTTGTTAAATCATTCATGTGCTGCTCCTGTTTGGTGGCATTATTAGTTTGAAGGGCTATTTTTTATAGAAAATATTCATTAACTGTGTTTTTTTTTTGGGGGGGGGCGGAATAATGTACCTGAGATTACACAGACAGGACTTATGTCAAAACTTGCTGCCCTCACTTCAGTGTTGTGACATTTTAAAAATGACACTGACTGTTTATGTGGCATGGAAACATCATGACCTAAAGCAAGGGTGGCCAACCTGGGGCTCGCGAGCCGCATGCGGCTCTTCGATCCATTCATAAAAAATATATTTATGATATGTTTAGTGTTATGAGTAGTGGTGTGCTGATCAATCTAAAATATTGATATATTGATGCGAATGTTGGGATCACTATTGATCAATACTTGGGTGATGAGATTGATACTTAAGTTTCGGTTTCTCTTCTCTACATGTGCTCCTCTCATTCGCTCATGTGCTCATAGATAGTTAGTTAGAAGGCTGGAAATGTATTGCTTTTCATTTTATGTCATTTCTTTTATGTGTGAGAGGAAGTGTGTGTCTAAGACCATGTGTTTGATGTGGCTCTTTGTAGTACCACGGTAGTTTTTGTGGCTTGGGATCTCTGGATGGTTAGCCACCCCTGACCTGAAGCATCTATTGATGGTCACACAGGGATGCCACAGATCAACATTTTTCCAGACGTTCATCACTCATGCCATATCCTTGCTGTACCTCCAGTTCTTGGTGTGGGGCGGTCCAATCTCCAGCCGTAGCAAGGCATATCGTGCAGCACTCAGGGACAGTCCTCTTATACCGTCTCCCCACTCCTTCTCAGCTCTGTTGTTTTTTGTGCAAAGACGATGATGCAAACATAACACAGAAAGACATTTTAAGAGAAGCGTTGTTAAAAGAATCCATACTGGACATGCAAATATCAACTGGAAACACTGCAATACAACCCCCCACCCCAACCCAATGATGTATATAAGTTTTACTGTGTGACAAAAGAGCATAAATAACTCAGAACTGGAGACATACCCCTGGTACTCAATGTACTTGTAGATCATCCCAGCAATCCCCATGGCTACAATGGCGTAGTACCAAGAGGAGATGAACATCAAAGCCAGACACATACTCATGCCGAGGAACGACAGAGCCCTGCAGGTGAAACGTAGAGTTAGGTTACTGCTTATCCAGAAAGAACTTTACTCAACAATTTTATCATGCATTGTTTTAAAGGGGAAAAATTTAACCAAACACAACACAGATACAAGTAGGAACTCTTATTAGCTGCTCACCAGTGGTAATACTTAAACCTCGGCCTCCAATTGGGAGTGCGCAGAAGAGTCTGAACGGCACAGGCTAAGTTCACGAAGAGATAACACATCAAGAAGAACCTGATGGATAAGAACACGCACATTTGATGAGGATCATATCATATTATCAGTAGAGTTGAAGCAAGCTTAAGATATTTCTGTTGGAGAGAATTTGTGTAGTGTATGTTCATCCAGCACTATTTTTGGTTTGTGAGCATTTGTGTGAGCTTACATAGAAAGAATAGGAGCAACCATATCAAGGGAGGCAATAAGAATGCCCAACTCAGCTATGAGACCAGTCAGCAGCAGAGCCCATGTAGGCTCTCCATTTGTCTTTCCATGACCAAACACCTGAAACATTAAAAAAAAAATTCAAAACATGTCCACAAAGATATGCAAATTACTTCTTGGGAAGGCTCCGTTTCATATTCAAATAAGCTTACAGGTCACACAAATATAACCAAACGCTAACATTTCATCCACCACATGCAGAACACTACGGGCTGTGTATCAACTTTTTTTTGTCCTGCAGTTAATTACAGTAAAATGTCTGTGAGGTGATAAAAGAATGTATGATGACAAGTGTGTGTCGTCCCACCCTGAGGAAAGGAATGATGTTGTCCTTGGCAATAGCCTGTAGGAGGCGTGGAGCCCCTGTTAGCGACTGTAGACCCGCCCCGACTGTAGAGAAGAAGGAGCCGATAACAATGACCCACGGTGATGGCCAAGAGAGCGTTCCCACCACCAAGTTTTTTCTGACTGCATCCCCAAACCTGCAAAAACATGCTCAGTTGATCTGGACTCCATCAGTCTTACCAAATGGCAATTAACCTCAATGAACTTACTTGTCTCTGAGAACAACTCCTTCAATACAGGACCCAAACAGGACCACTGAGCTGAAATCTGAATAAAAGAGGTCAAGGGACTTGATAAACTCATTAAAAAACCTGGTATTCTGCTATGTTTGGGGAGGAAACAGAGTAGTTCTTGTGTTTTCACTTCAGTAAGGATACAGACAAGGGAAGTTGTTGTAATAGCTAAGATCGTCCCCACAGGAATTGACTTCTGAGCATCACGTAGATCACCAGATCTGTTGGAACCAGCCATGATACCTGTCAAAGAAAAAAAAAAGAAAAAGTTATAAACCAATAGCAAATACTGGTTTGACTGTGCCCCCTACTGGCTAAAAAAATGTAAAGCACCCTGCTTTGTTGCACTAAGTTTGATTTATTTATGTCATTAGTGAAACACGGCAAGTAACTACAGTTACAATCTGCATTTTACATCAAAAGCCATGTTATCAATAGACATGTAGATTTAAGGTGTCACTTGATAAATCTCTAGACTTTTAAAGACACTTACTTATGTACTTGCACATCATGACATTCACTGAACTTGAACTAAATTGAAAAGAAGTGTCATCTGCGTACCCTAACAGTGCATTTTGTTGTTGGCGACATCGTTTTACCTGTGGCAGACGGGAAGAAGATCCCCACCAGAAGCGTGAAAGATGTTGCGATGTCTGCTGACACATACATGCCAAAGGTATCCGCAGAGCCATGAGCATCCACTGATTGAAGCGAAGCTTTCTCTAAGATGTCACTTTTTTTCATGTAGCTGCCCCACATGTTTTCTAACAGGAAAGAAGAGACAGCCAGTCATAAACAGAATACCATCAGATCAGAAGTGCATTTCATCATGACTTTAAAAATAGTTTATACTTCTCTGCTGGGGAAAAGTCTTCATTTCTATCCAAGAATATATTCAAACTTGGGAGCTTTTAGCTTTAATATCCTCACCTAGATTCCATTCTTTCTACTTAAATCCCTAATGAACCTGTGATAAGCGTACCTTTAATAATCCCGCTGCTCAGTCCTGGGATGCCCTGTATCTCTGTCACATTGTTCTGCATGAAGTAGTCGTCGCACTGAGCGCTGCTCATATTACCAGGCTGACAGAACTTTTCCCACAGCTGACTGGGAACTGTGATGTTTCCTTTTGTCACAGTCTTAGCACACACATCAAACTGGTCTCTCACCAAAGTCCTGTTTCCCAGCATGCAGATACTACAACATGAACATGGACAGAAGTAGAATTCATCAGCACACACTTAATCTCTTTATGTCATCACCATAAGAGGCAAAATCAGACATATTTTACCACAATGAAAGAGATAAGATTGATTTTAGCTTTAGGTCATAACATCTTGTCAAAATCATCACAACTTCTTATATAAACAAAAGTGTACTGTATCATAAGAAGATAAGAAAAATAAGAACATGATCTATATTCTATGTGAAACAAACTCCTCATGCAAAATTAATCTCAATTTCCCCCCCAAACACTGGATTCACAGATATGTACGCTGCTTTTTTTTTCGACATATGTCTTAGAAACCTTTTCTGTAGACTCACGGGAATTCAGGTGGATGTGTCATGGATTTGATTGCTCCAGCATAGATGGAGACAATTGAGATAATGACGCAGGCCAGGAAAAGAGAAGCCAGCTTGTTGACATATTTCACTCCCACAAAAACCACCACTGCCATCAGACTGAGGCAGATAGAGCCATAGACTCGCATGTTGTTCAGCATGGCACTGTCACCCCCAAGAGGGTCTGTGGCATGAAAGATGGCTGCCTGGGGGACTAGATATTTCTGAGGAAGGAGAGGAGAAAAACAAGAGGAAGATTGATGCATGTGCCTATTCAAATAGATAAGAGTGTACAAAAATCTCTGCATACAAAAGTGAACTGAAGGATTATTATTTCAGCAACACTGACCAAGAAGATTTCAATGGCCCCCAGAATGTACATGGCAGAAGCAAAGGTGGTGCCCAAGTAGAAGCACAGGCCAACGGCCCCTCCAAACTCGGGACCCAGAGAGCGTGAGATCATAAAGTATGCCCCTCCAGCTGCAACAGTACAAAACAGTGTTAGACACAACAAAATGTGTGGGCCTACACAGATGAGGAAACTTCAGTAAATCTCTACTGCCCCCATGTGGAAGAATGTGATGTGGAAAAGAGCAGTCATTGACTCGAGGACCAAGGATTTGTAGAACAGTGTTTGTCTCAATCATGCAAATTCTGGTTAAAAAGTACATTAAGTAATGACAAGACATGAATTCAATTATTACTAGCTGTATTTTTTAGTCAATTGATAGGAATGAAACCAAAGTGTTACCTGGAACAACACCATTTGTAGCAATGGCACTCATTGATATGGCTGTGAGCATTGTCTGAAAAGGAGAGGGAGAAATATGAAACATATATTGAGAAAAATCACTATTACTCTTCAATGATGGAGGCAGGACTTGTGTTAAAACAAACTATATGTGCTGTTCTCAAACAGGCTGCTGGCTGTCTTTGCATTTCAGAGTAGCACATTCTTTTCCTCAGGATTATAAATTGTGACATTAGACATTCATCTTTCTTTTAAAGCCCCCTGTGAGGAGTTTTTGGCTGGTTATTACACAGACGGAAATTAATAGCGATACCTTTTTAATGATCTACCAAAGCAAGCAAGACTACCAGCAACAACATTGACAATTTATGTGTCGTAATTTTCACTGCCTGAATCGCTGCTAAGGGGAACGTGTCATACCTGATGATTGACGACACGCTAAGAGAGAGCCTCTGGCTACTTTTCTGAGAATTAAATCTTTGCAGTGAGTGATGCTGAATGTGAGTGATTGTTAAATGATAGTGTGATGAGACAAGGAGTATGTTTTTGGTCTAAAATCAGTACAAACTGAAAGTCCCCCAAAGGAGCGTTAACCTCTTAAAGGATTTAGCTTATAGACATAGTGTCACACTAAATGGAGACAGGAATAGGGAAGTAACACTCTTTAGTCTATGCCTGCAAATATATAACTCTTCGTACATTGCATAACTCAGTGCCCCAGTTTAGACACAGTCAATAAAGTAAGAACAGGGCGTATCTAAACATAAACACTAAGAATACAGCACGTATCCTTAGAAGTCAACAAACCTATAATATTTAATATATGACAGAAAACAACAGAAGGATGCTAACATTACGAAAAACTTGATTCAAAGGTATCTCAACCCTAGGTTACTGTGCCTACTTGTGCAGACACATTTTTTCTATAGGCTGATTTTCTATTAAAATCCACCATAAAATAAAAAATCTGCCCTCAATTCTATGTGGTGTGAAGTAGTAGTGTGCGTGAGACATTCTCACTCAATGTGTGGATGTGCATGTGTGTGTGTGTGTGCATACTAACACAAGAACAGCACATGAGGACGATCAGGAGGGACTGCATGATACCAGCCATCCCAACAATCCACGTCAGCCGCAGGAAAAGAATGACACCAAAAATGTTCTGCAGACATGGCAAGTAGACCCCCATCAGAGTGCCCATGTTGGGAGACTGGTGGAGAGAAAGTGGGATGGAGATGGGGGGGGGGTTATTGACCATGACATTTCAGGAAACAAGTGAATTGATCATTAGCATTGATTGATGTACTTTTTAAAGGTCATCCAATCATGCTATCAGCTCTGTCCATGTATGCAGGTCTTACACAGCCATACTGTGACTGCAGAGCGGCCACAGGCAGAAGAAGCAATCAATCAGCAAGTCTTAATACTAAACCAGAACTTCAGCCAGAGCTGGAGGATAATGTTTCTAAACCTCTAAAGACTTTGTGTACTCGTAGTAGAAACAGTGAGGCATGTGTTCCTCCGCTCCTGACCTTGGGGGTCTTCCTACGTGAGGCCTGTGCGCTCTCCTCCTCCTCATGCTCCTTGGCTCCCTGCGTGATGTTGGTGTAGCTGACCAGGCGGCTGAGCAGAGAGGAAACCTTTGGCCGGATGTCCAGCTCTTCCTGGAAGGAGAGAGGGGGTAAGAGGTTGTATGGATTTTTTTTGGTTTGAGTTTGTCTTTCATAAAGATATGGGACAAAAAAAAAAATCAGACCTCAAACAAAGCCAGGTTACGGTCATAGAAGTCATTCTTCTTGCTGGCAGCATCTGCACTGTTGAGAAATGGACTGTCCTCTTTATGATTTCCGTGTCCTATAAGGGAAAAAAAATACTTTGGGTTAACTATAACAAACAAAAATAAATCAAGAAATAGGAACACAACAAAAAAAAAATATTAAAAAAAAAAATAAGTAAGCCTTAACACTCCAAAAATGTTTTTACAGATACAATGAGGCTTCTTTTTTACAGCATATTGCCCTTTTTACCATTTTTTTTTAAATTCTGCTTTGAATAACTAATTAATCTAAACTGAAATCAAAATATTTATGTGTACGTTTTTTCTTCTTTTTTCGGTCTTTGAGGGTAAGCAGTCAACAGAAAGCTGTACAATGTTGCAAGCTTGCTTTGAAAGAAAAGACAATTTTTTTTCAGCCAGCCCATTGTCTTTTTTTTCTGTATGTTAAAGGGAATATTTTATTATGACTGTCTGAAACTATCAGTATCCTTGTGGTGAATTGGTTGATAGAATAAGATAATAAACAAAAAAGAACAGCAAAATAAAGTCTGTAAAGGTGGTGTTAGTTTATCATCAATCTCCAGCCAGCCTTTCAATTTAAATTGTTGTTCGTAGTTTCTAAAGTAGTGGTGAAATTTACAAACCAAATTCATGCGGTAAAGCTGTAGTCAAAGGCCAAAAGCAGCAGAGCTCAACAAAGCAGAGTCCAGGTGATAAAGAGGCACATAATTAGATTTTACTCTCATTATTTCCTGCTTTTGAAGAAAAGAACCACACAGAGATGAGCACGGTGCCCGGAGCAATTATTTCACGCAAAATAGCTCTGCAAACTTATCACACAAGCATTCATCAGAGGCATGCACACACCTCATTACCCAGAAATTACCTAACCTTTGGTTATTAGAGCATGTAAACTCCAGCAGCAGCAGCATCTCAAAACACAAAGTAATCCCGCAGCACAAAGACTGCGGAGCTACAGAGTAAGAGGACATGAAACAGAAAAGCAATCTTAACTGTGTTTAAAGTTTCTCTGCTTTGTTCCAAATCAGTCAGTTGAGTGTCAGTACTGGTCTTCACTCACCTGTGCTGTGTGTCCCACTGCTGCTAGAATCACTGTGGGTGAGCATAGCTGTGTGCTGTGTGTGCAGCATGCAGCAGTCTACTCTTTGCTCTAGCTGGGGGAATAGTCAATTACAATCCAGGACACCCGGTCACCCTGGGTGAAAACTCATTCAGAAGCATGATCTAACACATGGTGCACAGTCAGGGGGGGTGAGAAGTGGGGAGGAGAGGATACAGTGGTAGCTCACTCACAAACACGCATACACAGCATCTGTCTGCCAAGGGGGTAGAAGATCCAAGGGGGGAACAAGAGGTATCCCAAAGAAACTCAGGATTAAAGTTTCTTAATGTGCACTGATGTTTGGGTTGAATAAATCCCAAATCTCGGAGTCTCTAATGAAGCTTCTGGACATAGAATGATTTAACATTCAACAGTGCTACAACCTGGAAAACAAACATAACTATTTGGACTTTTGACTGATTAAACAACAAAAAGGGCAGTCCAAAAAGCCCTCACTTTTGGGGGGGAAAGGTCTGTTGGAGAGGGGGTTGTTTTTACTTCATCTAAGGGTTTCCTCAGCTGATAAGTTTTTTTTAGATTTTTTTTTTTTTTTTTTTTTTTACAATACACCGTTTGTAATGTACCATGTGGAATATTCTTCCCATGTGCCTCAGAATTTTTACCCATTTTATTTTAGCCCCAGCCCTTCAACCCCAACTTAACCTATTATGATCCAAAGTTGTAACGTGACAATATATAAAAAGTTCTCTGAATACTCTGAATCCTTGCAGGCCTGCCTGTACTACCTTGACAACCACTCAAGACTGTAGTAAGGCGTGAGCAGAGATGGGAGCAAAATGATGCAAACACTGTCCTCTAGTGTTAATTTGATGTCAGTGCCATTAAATTAATGTAGCGTATCTATTTTTGAAACAATGAAAACAGAAGTGTTGCAGGTTAAATGGTGAATCTGATAAGCCTGTAGAGACATCTAGCCTTAACTTGCATGATGAAATTTTACTCCTAAAACCTTCCTGGGTTTGCAGACTGAAAGTCACCTTCATTTTGGATCTGAGGAGGCAGTGGGGGTCTCTTGTTAATAACCTGACATTAAATGTCTAATTAAAAAGATTAAAGATTAACAGGCATGTTATGAAGGCACACTGGAGTCCTGCTGTGTGCACAGAATAGCACAGAGGCTTTAAGGCAACGTGCACCGACATGTCGCCTTGGCCCCCACTAAACACAGCCCACACCCACAGCCAGGAGATCAAAGAGTGTCTGTGCTGTGGGGCTGACACGTTTGCAGAGGGATGCATCAAGCAGAAAGTACGACTTCTGCTTTCTACTGACAAATTATGTGGAGATAAGGATTCAAGATAGTGGGTATGTTCTGGAGGCATAGATCAATACTTCACTTTTTGGGGTATTGGTTTTTAGTTGTTGCCCCAGACTGTGTGTCAGGAGTGTCTGAAAGTCTGTGTTGTTTTTAAAAGCAGATCAATTCCCAGACATAACGCTACGCTGTCAAGACTTCTCAAAGTGCAAGGAGCACTGGGCAACATTTACAGAAATCCAAACCAACAACTTCAAGAAAGAAACTCCAACAAAACTTATTCAATGCTTGTCTCAAAACACATTTCGTTTCAGTTTACCTTGGTGACATATTTGGGTCATTCGCTAGTTTTTACAGTGATTCTTTTAGGGCACATTTCCAAAACCATTACTTTTCAAGATGGAGAAACTCCAAAGTGCCTCTGCTTCTCAAAGCCTATTAGACGTGGAAAACAATAATGGTGTCCATTAGCTTCTTATGATTTGTTAAAGCCTCTTTGCTAAACTTCCCCTTTAATAATATTCAAGAACTTAATACCAAGAGGCAGAGAAGTCATGCAGCTAAGCCTCCCCTGCTCAGCTATTTTGACTTTGTACAGCAAGTTGGCAAGAGAGTTTAATTTCTTATGAGCTTGGAGTTGGTGTGGGTGGGTGTATGTATATGTGTGTTTACATACAGGGAGAGTGAGAAAGAGAAAAAGGCGATCTTCATATAACTTGTGTCTTCTGATCTGTTTAGTATGTATGCTTTGAAATCACATCAAGACATAATACCAACTGGCTAAGGGAAGCATTCCTGGATAAGGGGTACTCTGTTGTTCTTTGCACTAGACCTGGGTGTTTTTTCAAACCAGCCCATAAAAGCATAAAAAATATGAGACAAGTGTGGACATAAAAAGAGATGCCAAAACGCAAAATGAAAATAATCAAATAAATTAATTAATTGATAAACTAGAAGCACTTAGAGAGCACAGACCTCTGCCAAGCATACTGTGGTTCTCACATAACACTTAAGTCCTACTTTAATGTTATACTCCCTTTCAGCAGACTGTCTGCTACAATTTGGTGTTAGTTGCAGGTTTGTACAATAATTTGTTACCTGACAGTGTTGAAAATAATGATGACCCAGTACATATTTTATATTCTGGATCTTAGTATCCAGAGTATTGGCAGGATGTGGATAGTACTTTTATATCTGTCAGAAATTACCGTGACCTTGTCTTGTATTCTTTTACAAAGCAATCAGAGCATTTATCATGGATCTATATACACATATGGTTAAGTTCGGCCCCATCTCACAATGATAAAGAATCCTTTAAAATAAATCCTGGATCCAGACAGTGATCTGGATTATCTCCAAAATTTAATCACTTCTTCCTTACACTATTTTGAACATTTCCTGAAAATGTCAGCAAGATCTGTTCATTAGTTTTTGAGTTATGTTGTTCACAGACAAACAGACAAACTCTCCCAAAAACATAACCTCCTTGGTGGAAGTAATAATTAAATAAATAAATAAGTTAATACATCAATAAATTATATTAGTAGATAGATGCCCTACAGACATCAAGATCATCAGGATCATTAAGAAAAAAAATTGGATAATAATGACAATAATTCATGCTGAAGTCTGAAATCTTGCAAATGCAGGGCCCTGTTTTCTTATTGTGTGTGTTTTATATTATCATCAGATCCAGTGTACAATCGTCAGCAATTCTAAATGTATTTCAAGCGGGTTTGTTTACTCACAAAAAAAAAACAAAAAAAAAAACAGAAAAAGCAGATCACCGTAATCCAGCTGTGAATAGTTTTACTAATCCTTTTAATTGATACAGACCTGGATTGCTCAGTCTTGCAGTTAAATTGTGAACCCCATGGAGAGAGATGTGAACTGATAGCAGATGTACAGTATACATAGTTTGTCGCATACCAATCCCAAATCTGTCCTCCCTGTTTCTTACTTTATCAACTTTTCCATCCACTCAATAAAGGCAGAGGTCTCAAAATATTAAAAAAAATGTTCAGGCCTGCATGGTAAGAGCACTTTCACAGCAATGATTAAAAATCAGGTTAAAATGCACTTCATTCTCTTGGCAAAACATCCCAGGAAAAGGAAAAGCTCCCTTCTGTACAAAACCTTTCTGGGTGTTTGAGAAAGTAGTTTGGTTTTTATTGCTCTCTTTTGTTCCCTTGGGCTGCTGAAATCAGCTGTGGTAAAGAGCCACACTTGCTGTTACCTGTGTGTGTCAAATCTGAACAGACCTGAGGAATGCTTACCTGCTGAGTGGTGCAGCAAAACATATTAGCCGTGATAACTGTTAATGATGAGAAAAAGACGACAGCTTAGCCTCACTACCACAGGGGGTCACGGGGTGGGGTGGGGAGGGGAGAGGGGCATCGTACCGCAGACCTTCAGGGAGACACTCATTGAGTAACTGTGTAACTGTCTTTAGCATTCATCACCACCAACATAACTCAAAGTGTTGTCTCAGCTGGGGAACTGTCTTTCTGAGGGACGTTTGTCAAACAGTTTCCCACACTCATTGAAGTTCACGCTCTACATTTGTACCAACACAATCCATACCAGTGATGTTTACTTTGTAAATGTTAGAGTACATATCCTAGACTGTACAAGCTATGAAACGGATACAGAGTGCCTCGTCAATTTACACATCATGTGCCGTACATAGTATGAGCACAAAGCTAGTGTGACAGTTTAGACAGCACACTCCTCATGATCTATCCGGTTTGGCACTTTTGACAACAGCAACTGCTAACCTGACTCAATGTACTTCTATTGTTTCATCAAAAGGATATTAACAGGGACTTCATGTGAAAACAATTTCAGATGACAATGTTTTGACTTAAGCTAACAGCAAGCCTGGATTTGCAGTCTAAAAAAGACGGAATGCACATTTGTGAAAAACAAAAATGCATCGTATATCTCAACCTAAAGCTGCAACGGAGCTGATCATTTTGTGCTTGAGTACTGTGTCTTAAATTCAACCACCAAACAAACAAAGAGACAAACAGGTGTACGAAGACTTAATATATGAACTAGGGCTGGACAATTAATTGGATTTTAATCGTGATTTCAATTTTGCCATCTGACAATCATAAGAACAATAAAATTGAAGAAAAACGATTAATATGCCACACAGTGTAGATGTATGCAAGTTTCTGTGCTTCATAGCTCTTCTGTGTTCCATGTGCAGCCACAGCGAGTGTGTGTGACTTATGTGTATCAAGAAAACTGTATGTGCCACTTGCTGGTTCTTTAAAGTTGTGTTTAAATCAGTACTGAAGTTTTTGAATAAATGAATAATTGTGTATATTAATTGTGATTTCATTATCACTTAAAATAATCGGGATTCTTATTTTTACCATAATCGTCCAGCCCTAAGATGAACCTTAGAGTATAAATCTCTTCTTCAGTAGTCCTGCGTTGTTTGTTTCCTGGTATCTTACAGATTGGGCACATTGAGTGCATCCAATCAAGAGGTCTACATAGATAAAAAAAAACAAAAAAACATCTGAGCTGCTCTTCCTGCTGTGTGTCACTTTGATTCAAATGAGCAGATGGAGAAATAATGACAGATAATTGGATGGAAAAAGAGCTGAATCATAGGAAACAAAGTGTGATAAATAATCTAATTAAAAGCAGAGCTTTATCATATGAGGATCTGAATTGAGTATCACAAGGACCTGAACATCAGTGTCTGACATTGTTCTAGCTCTGTCATCAGCTCCACATTTGGGCTCCAGCAGTGTGTGTTTATCTCAGGGCCATCTGTGTGGCATACCAGACAGCATGACAGGAATGATCTCCTGTTCTCCTGAATTAGAGAGGGAACACACCACAGCATTCTCCAGGTTTTCCACTCATTACTCATGTTTCTAAGGATATGTTTGATTTAAGCCAATGCAAACAAGATACATTTGCACTGTATGCTTGATTAGACCTATACTTCGACAGACACACCTGTGAGTTTTTTGTTCTCTCCTTTAACACACAGCACTGACATATAAGTGTAACAGAGCTTTTGTGCTAAGAACGTGCAAGCAAATTGAACTGAATATACTTCCTCAGGCATGTAGCTCCCTGAGGAAAAGTCCAATACTTTGTCTCTGACCTCTACCAGACAGAGTATCCGGCCCTTGTGCCACAAGTTTGAATTCTTCTCTGTGTTTACAAGTTTAGTCTGTCTGCCATTTATCAAGGAGCAAGTACAATAGTTGTTTGTGTGTTTGTTTACCAGAGGTTTTAAGCTGCAAACTGCTGCATGCTGTGGCAGGAAAGGTCCTGGGAAGACTGAAAGAGTAGTAGTAAAAACGCAAGAGGACCAGAAAAATGCTGAAATATGGTGATATTTATTTATTTTTTTACTGCCCTCAAGTGGTCAAAGTAATCATTTAATTCAGAGTGTAAAAAATACAAGCTACAACCTTTTGTTCCCATGTGACTTATTCAACTTAGATGGCATCATTATAAAATAAGTTTAAGCCATGTTCAGAACATACACTTTTTTTCCAGTGTCATTTTCAACAATCCTCCTATTTTCCACATATGAAACAAGAAGCTAAGAGGAGCAGACTCTGTAACTAACTTTCCCCCCTGTTATGTGAGGGCTATTTCAGGTTGGTTGCTCCTGCTCAGGAGTGCTGTTACAATGAGCACAGTGTAGATGCTGTGCTGTGCTGAACAGAGCCAAGTTCACAGGCTGGAACAGACTCTGCACTGTGTCACTTCCTCCATGCCGCTGACGTCACACTGAGGCTAAGACACACAGCATCGGCCTGTCACACTGCAGCCCACCACTCCCATGATGAAATCATCCTGTATTTACACCCAATTTGGGGGTTTCTTGTATCCACAGAACAGTTACCAACCAAACTTTTGTTGTGCCTGAGTATGTCATAATACTACATGGAAACTACAGCTGTAGAAATGGGTATATGATGTCGATATTCAAAGCTAGTTTTATAGTTTTATATAGCTTGTCTTCATCGGTAAAGATGTAAAGATGTGGGTACAATACTAAGACCTACACTGACTTGAGAAGATATGTCAGCTCAGTTCTCACATATGTTTGAAATCTAACAGGATTTTCACTGTGTGCTGTTTGCACAATCTCATAATTAATCACAGTCTCGCTTCCCCTTCTTCATGTTTTTCTCCCCCTCAGTCATCTTTGCATCTATGCACTAAGTTCAACTGTTGTTGAAGACTTCAGTCTTATTCAGGAAACTTCTTTCAGACAAGTGATAGTGAGTTATGGCAGGAAGACGAGGAAGACAGCAATAGTGTTTTTTCTCTTCACCCGAAACCCATCTGTAAAGTCTGGAGGGTTATTTCGGGACATCTGCGTTTCCTCTCCCGTTTCTTACATAATGGCACAGTGCAAAGTTCTGCTAAACAGCATCTAAACTGCCACTTTTTATACACTTAAAGTACGTGTTTACTTGCATTTCTTCTGTTTGAGGATAGTGTTTGGCTCTTCAGGGTGACTTCATGCATTCCACAAATGAACAAGCAGACAGCTAGGTCAACATGTGCTCAGATTTCTTCTGCTTGTTTTGCTGCATGCCTCACTGTAGCAAAAATCATTTCATACATGGAGGCATGAAACTAAAAGCTTGCAAATTGATTAATATATTCATATATTGCTGGACCACAAAAGCACATACATACCTCGAATACCCTCATGGAGAGCTAATGGATCTAGAAACTAGCACTCTGTGAGCCTGATTTTCCATTTCCTTGTAGTTTTAACCAGGTTTTAAGAAGCCAGACATCCACTGCCTGCCTGTAATGTTATATAAATGGACAACCAGTCAGTGTGTGGTTTCTGTACACTGCCTGGCCTTCTGGGCCCTTTGGCAAAGCGTGGGTGCTTCATTTGGAGGCCACACCCATGTATGTCTTTTATTAAACAACTTTGTTCCCCCATCTGGTTCACTCCCCGAGGCCACACAAAACAGCCCTGTTCTCACATAATCCCACAAGCTCCTCTCCTTGTCCTTCCTTTCTCTTCTGTCAGGGACTTCATCCCCCCTCTCCATGCTGATACAGTGAAGAAACAAGTGAGTGACAGTGAGAGACAAGCTGAGGCAGAGAGGCGAGGAGGGAGAAATCTGCTTCTGTGTTGTTGAGCAGCCAATCTCTGTGAAAGGAAATCCCTCCTTGGCACAAAGGGAGCTTCATCTTTTGTGCGAGGAAGCACTTGAGGCCTTTTCTGGTCGCGGTGGTACCAGCCCCTCCCTCACACAATCCCACCCTCTGTTGTGCTTTTCCCCACGGTTCTCACCCCGTCATTGTTTCCCCTTTTGTTAGTTATCTGTCCCTGATTTTATTCTAAGAGGACTCCAAGAGTGACAGGAAAAATGACCCAAAAATGAAAAAAGAAATATTGCCATTATTTTCCCCAAAGTGAGCTGTCAAATGCAGACCCGCCTGCTATAAGAAAACTGCTTTCTGGCGCTGGAGAATTGCCATGGTAACCATACAACCAGCTGTTCAAAGCCTCCCAGAACAAAGCTTTACCCATGCTGTGTTGGTCCTTACCCAAGTACTTTCACTTTTAGGACACACTTTATAAATGAGAAACTTCCAGATCAGTCATGTTGTGTCTAATCTGGGAGATTGAAGAGTTTAGAAAAAGTTTTGGGACTCACCATCAGAGCTGACAGTGTCTTGATGATCATGGTAGTCCTGTCCAGTGTCTCTGTAATCCACCCAGTTAATCCCCTCCAGACTATCATAGCTGGATTGAGCTTGATCCTTCACAGGTACCACAGTGAAGTGAGGCATGTTTTCATCACTCTCCTCTGCGTCTCCGGCTCACACTCAACATAGCAGGCTAGCTGTTAGCCTCAACCTCAGCTCAACTCCCACTAATGGCAACTACATTCCACTACACTGCGCTCACTTCCTCTGGAGGATATTACCATACTCCCCGCCCACAGGCCGGCCCCCTCCTGGGTTTTTAGTGTGAACAGAGAGGATAAGGAGGTCTAGGGGATGCATTTGGGGAGACACTCAGGGAGCTGAAGCCTGAAGTTTGATTTAAGAACCAGCTTTGTCATCTCTGAGTCATCCTAGGATAAAAGAGGGTAGGGTCACCCTCTCTTTGCTCTGTGTGTCATAGTGACTGCTAGTGGAGTAGGGTTTACTGTTCAAGGTTCAGACAGACAGTCATCTGTGTATGTCGGCCTTTTCCAAAACACACACACACACACACACACACACACACACACACACACACACACACACACACACACACACACACACACACACACACACACACACACACACACACACACACACACACACACACCAACGTGGCACTTTGGAAAACAGTCAAACTAAATTTGTGACCGGAAAGCAGGGGTGGAAAAGAGAGGAGAGGGAGGAAAATGTTACTCCAAATCAGAGCAAACAGGAAAGGCTTCCAGCCCCCTGCTCGCTTTTCAGACAACTCAACAGTTAGATGTATTGTGACCTCTGACCCCATGGCCATCAGGACTCCAAATGAAGCTCTTCAGCCAACATTTGATGCATTATCCTTTCAATGGTGTGATTTTTTTGATCAGTTTTACAAGTAATAATGAAATGGAGAGCATATGCTCTGAACACAGTAACTTTTTTTTTTTTTTTTTAAGAGCATACACTTTACTTGCTTCTTTTCAAGAATAGCAGCTTCTCTCAAAACCATAAAACAGCACATCAAAGACTCCCAAGCTGTTATTAGAGGTCTTGTTTAAGGCAGCTGTAAATGTAGTGACTGCTTGTTTGTATTTCAGAGGTTTTTTCAACTGGTAGTAAGTCATAGTGGTTCTACTTTGTTTTAGAAACAACTATTGGGAAAATAAGAGCACTGCTTGCTTATTGGGCTGAGGTACTGGAGCCACAGTCATATATGTTTATGAAACAAAAGTTTCTACACACTTTAATCAACTCATTGCATGTTTTTATGGCAAGCATGTGAAAGATGATGTCAGGAATGACTCAAATGTTGAGTCTCCAGTGAAAAGGCAAGAGCTCAGATTTCCATAACTCTGTGTTTTTACGACATGTGTTTACTTGAAAATTGATTTAACAATATAACTATAGTAACTGTGCACTTAATTTGATCTCCTGGTGGGGCATGTTTGCTCTCTTGCGATTATTTTAATTGCTATGCTCTATATCAGGCTTGTCCAAATAATCTTTGGAAGCATGAATTATTACTTTCTAAGACTGCTAAAGATGAGTCATCTTGATTTTAATTCAAATGGACACTATCAGTCCTCAGTGGTAGATTGTAAACACAAAGTCACTAAGTTACTCACAGATTTTAAGAAATACTGATGGGAATGACAAGTGTTTCTCCCTCTACTTTGAAATGTAGCTTAGTGCTAAAAACAATGTTCTTCAGGAATTGCTACCTTGGTTTTTTACAGCTGTAGTCCACAATAAAACTTTTTTTTTTGTCTTTTTTTCCTTCCCTCTTCAAACAGACTGAGGCTTTGATGTTACAGAAATGATTTCTTCTCCTGACTGGTTTGCTGGCTTGGTGAGGTATTATGCATTAGATCCCATGACCCATATAAGGTTATTTCCTGGACTGACTAACCCATGCTGAGCTGTGTTCAAGTGAGGGTCAGTGAGCAGCAGGCAGGTTGGCTGGGCTTCTCTCTTTTTTTTTCTTTCACCACAATTACTCAGTCTTCTGGAAAGACATGTAAGCAACGGGGCCAGATCCCAGGAAACAGGAGGCCCTCAAGGGTCAGCCATTGTGCAAAATAAGGAGTGATTTGCGATCCCGGTCGTAGAGGCATGTAGGTGAACACTGCTACAATGAGAGCAGCTTATTTGTAATAGGTTGGGGTTAAACCATCAGAGGAGAAAGAATCAAAGAGAATTTCAATGATGCCACTCACTACTGTAAGATAAACTATCTGTGATGGCCAGCTCCATGTATATTTAAAGCACCTTCTCTAAATCAAATGACTTGAGAGGAATGTTTGTTCAAATGGATGTGTGAACATCTTCCAAATAATCATAAAAGACAAACAAACCAAGAGTAATTTTCTTGGTTGTAAATAGAAAAATTCATCATGCATTCCTCATTCTGTCTATCCCCTCTTATGAGTCAATGCATCCCTCCAGCTGTGATGCATAAAGAGGAGATGATCTCTTTACTCACAGGACATGACGATAGCTCAGTTTCCATGTTCCTCCATAACTCAGTTATTTCACATGGTGCTCCCAGTTGCTGTTCATTCTTCTATAACTTGCACTTCTGCTAATCCTCCACTAGATGGCAGTCTAACAGTACTACAAACGTGGTGGAAAATGTATTTTTGTCCTTCCTGCCTCTGAATGTAATGAAAATGATCCCCCTCAAGGTGTCAGGCGTCAAACACTAACATAGCAGAAATTTCATGTATGAAAACAAAAATATTCCAATTGATGTTTCACATGTATTTATACTCCTTAAAAAACATTCTGTCTGCAAGAATGTTTCTAGATTCCTTATCTGATTTGAAAAATGTGCTGGCATGGTGTTGTGTTCCAAATCAACAGTGATTTAAGCATAGAAAATAATCAAAAGCTGAAGTATTGTATTGTGTGTTTGGCATAAGTCAAGGTGAAGCCTCGCCCATCATACCAAGAGGAGGGCTTAACATCTCTGACAAAGAACTGGTTGTTCGTTTAATCTTTTCTAGAACCAGTTCTTTGAACTAAGATGTAAATATCATCTTGAGACAGCACTTCTCAGACTTTCCTACAACTTTTCCCACAGTCAACCTGTCTAACTTCCAAAAAAAAAAAAAAAAAATCACAGATAAAGAGCAACTGTTAAGACTACTGTCTGAAGAAGGGATTTCTCTGCAATTTTAATGAATGGTACTTAGCTTCAAGGCTAAATCTAATTGCTTGTGAAAGCTAAGCACCCCTTGTCTTTCTACCAGTGACATTGATTAGGATTTTCTAATACGGTGCTGGAGGGGACTTAAGTCGATCCAATTACCTTTGGCTGCCATCATTAGCTTGACGTGGCCCCCTGGCTATTCCACTTTGTCTCTACCATTGGAAATCTGCCTTTGTGGACAATGAGTGCCATGAAGGCTGGTGCTTTGCTGATTGAAAGGCTGGCTATGATATAATGTTTTTGTGGTGGCTTCAAAGCTACACTTAAAGAAATTTCAGTTGGTTTTAGTCTGTATCACTCTGTGGGTCTTGTTCGTGCCATATCAGGTGAGGTCTGGTTAAGTGTCATATTTTGAAATTATTTTATTGTCACCTCAAAATTAATGCTATGAACAGGATTGAGATTGTTTCATTCATATATAAGAAAAAATAAAATAAGATAAAAAATATATCAGGGAAAGTGTACATGTAGCATTAGAATCATGATGCATAATATCAGGCAACCGAGCAAAGGTCACAGAGGCAAAAAAGATCAAATACCCCCCAAAAAGGTATTCCGGTTTGAGGGGCAGCTCTCATTTCCCAGAATTCCTCAGGAAGAAATGACAGCAGATTATGAACTGAGAAAATGCAATTTAGACTTGACATAGACATCAACAATTAGTTTAAAGTTCTTGGTTGTATAGGTGGAATTTTCTAGTCAAGAACAATGTTCTAAACAATTGTTTAGTTTAGAAATTATCTGAGACAATAAAAGCTAAAGCTTGAACAAAAACTAACACTTTTACTTTTGAAACTCCTATTAAAATCTTTTTACCCTCTTTTTCACTTTCTCAAAAAGGAAAAAAAATCTCCATCTGTTCAATGAGTCCAACAGCGCCTCTCTGTCATTGTGATTGTGGTAAACGTTAGTCACTTCATGTGGTCAAACAGGGTACTGTATCATGACCGGAAACAATGCTGAGCACGCGGTGAAGCTTGCTACTTTGATTGGTGACGTCACGCAACCGGTTCATTCGAATTGCCGTTTAATGGAGGACTGAGGCAGAGGACAACGATAAAAAGACGAGCTACCCCAAAGGAAAGGAAATGAGAATGGTTAGCAGTGTTTGAAAATCATTTCAGAAAATGTGTTTGCTTTACCTGGGGCTAGTAAAAACGACAGGTGTCAGCCTATTTCTGGACACAGAACCTCACAAAACGGTTGACAGAGAGAGAAAAAGATGATTGATGGACTCCAATTTTGGCCTGTCTTCTGGATAATGGTGATTTCAATGGAAAGCCTGTGGACTGGACCCCTTGACCCTGTGTTTGAGAACCAAGTCTGCTCAAGGATTTTATTATTGAAGGTTTGGACACCATGGAGGGCTGTTTTACATCAGGTAAGTGCTGTGTCTACAGTTTATTTTCTCTATTTTGCCTGAGACTGAATGGCAGCCATGCAATTACAAAAGGCCTGTTTTACATTTACTGTCTGAAAAAGAACAGTAGCCCAGAAAGTGACGAGATTTAATATCAGGTGTGCTGTTTTGTGAATGTTGATTGATTTTCACTCTGTTGCTGCTGCATACAGCTAGAGATGTAGCATTTGTGAAAAATGTCATAAAAAATACATTTTACAGTGAAAATGGTCCGTTGTTGAGAAGCTGATAAAACTAGTGGTGGTGTGTTGCTTGAGTTTGATCTCCGTGTCAGGGTTTTGTGTTAGTAGGGCCTGTTAATGGGGTTGTGTGTACCATGTTCACAATGGACATCTCCTGTTGTATTGACATCATTATTAGTCAGATTTTTCAGAAAGCCTCAAAAGTGAGGACAAATTATAATTTCAGAAGTGGTTGAGCACTTGAAATCCAGTTCCACGCACTTTTATTGCATTTTTATATAACTGACAGGGTCTGTAGTTAGAGGGGCTAAGTTGGCTAATGTTAGCAAGATAGCATTTTGTACAACTTTTTACTGTTAGCAACTTTTGAGACCTCAAGTGTTTGCTTTTATGTTTTTTTTGTGTCTGCTTGAAAATTTTGCATGGACTGCAAGGGTACCAGTTTTTCTCAAACAAAGAAAAAACAAGTACAATGCAATGGCTCAAACCAAGCTAATAGACCCTTGGCTATTGGGTCACTTTTGTGGCATCAGGAAGTATGGAGTTGGGCTGTTTGGACTGTTTGGAGACAGACATTTTACAGACTCTAATCGTTCTTTGCAAAATGTGAAAATTCTTGGAAACCTGCATGGTTTTACTGGATCATATGTCTGTTTTTGAGCAATAACTCAACACCCCTCTAAGCTTTCAAATGGTCTTTCCATGTGTACAGTAGAACAGATGAGGCAGGGCACCTTTAGTGAAATACTTGTGGCTGGGGAGCTCATACCCAGCCCAGATACTTGTGGTCAGTAGTTTTAAGCATATGTTTAAAAAAAAAAAAAAGAAGAAAAAAAGGTTTTTCCTTTGTGTATGTTTACCCCACATCTGTATGCAGTATGACTGCCTCAGTAGTAGCGTCCCACTATCCTTTTCTTGCCATATACCATGCCATGCGAAAATCATTCCCCTAATGTTTTCTGCTTTTTAGCAGGTGTTTGTTGGTAGCAGGCGTCTTGTGCACCTCACAGTGAGACACATTCCTTCTCTTAGCTGCATGGCTCTGTTCAAGATGATGATGATGAAAATTAGTTGTGCTGCTGCTTTTGGCAGCTGAAGTCTTTGAACTAACTTTGCAGCAGACTGAGGTTTGTTGGAGGTCTGACACCACAAAGCTGAACCAGTTCCCAATTGATTTTAATTGATGAGACTGTTAAACTGTGACGTTGGAAACAAATTCTTCATTTGAACTAGCAGCCATGATGTTGTGTGTGAACTTTGGGAGCCCAGGGGGTGAAGTTAAGGAAGTTGTAGACAGAAGATTGATTTGTGTACAATTTCATTTTGAAATCAATTTATTGCTCAGTCCTCGTTGCACTCGTAGACACATTACACCACGTTGTGAACTATTTGTTTCTTACATATTTTAAGCGCTTTAGATATAAGGCCAACATTGGTTGACCCTTGGCATTCAGTGGCACTGACTCTGATTTCTTGTTTTGCTGTTTTAAGTGGGAGACTAGAACACTACGACCATAGACTGTATATTGAAATTGACTTAGTCAGATTGGATCTGGCAAATCCAAGAGATTTACTGAGCCCTGACTGATTGGCTGCAATAAATGCCACAAACCCTGCCTTTGTCATTATTCCAGAGAAAATGTCTGTCAAAAAATTGAATAGAAGTCAATTAGATTTCTCTCCAGAATTTCTCTTTTTTGGTCTTGGTCATAATATTAAGTTCTTGTCATGCCAATTTTTCCAAGTGCTCATTTGATTAGTTTTATTTGGTTACTGAATTTAAACGGAGGAAAATGTGACTTCATCTTTCACAGATTCATTGAACGTTGCTGCCTTTTCAGCATCTTTACTGCATTTGCAGAGAAACTGTTTTGTAACGGATTCACCCGGGTTGCTTGTGCACATGCTTTGGCTTTAAAAAATGTAAAATGTTGGTGCACACAGAGGTGAATTTTTGGTGTTAAAGACCTCCATGGGTGGAATTAAATGTGGCTGTCCAGCGGCTTCCACTTGGTAGATTAAAATGTCACAGAAGTTTTCCCAACTGTAGTCTGAGTTTGCCTTTTCAGGGTGTCCGCCGGGTCTTAAAAAGTATTAAAAGTTGATAAATCAGTTGTGGGAAAATTAAGGCCCTTAAAAAGTATTAAAAAGTCTTAATCGTAATTTTATGAGGTATTAAATTTTACTGGTATTCAAGCTTTGACTCCAAGAGTATCCATGAATATTTATTTTCCTCCTTGTGACTGTTACAAACTAGCCTGACACGCCAGACAGACAGTTCCATATATCCGCCACAGAAATAGTCCATCTGTTTCGAAAATGTTTTCAGGGTCTGAACCTTCAAAAATAACCACACCTGGTGATTGGACGATCATTCTGCTCGTCACACTCATCACAGACCAGCGTGAGGATCTAGAAAAAGCTTTAGGGTCTCAAAATATTTCACTCTAGATCATAAGAGTTTCTCAAGCCTACTGAGAAAATTTCTCAGACTTTTGATGACCTGAGATCTTGGATTCCTACGATTTAGAGAAAGCTCCCCCTGATCTCAGTTGTTTTGGAACTAATTTTCTTTGTTAAAATCACCTTTTTACTTGATGTAATGCTGTTGTTTGAGACGTGACAGCAAGCAACGTTGTAATTTTGTAAGGCACCGGCTATATGTATCGCTAGCAGCCCAACATATCCGTAGGGTAACAACAACAACAACAAACTCAGTTCATACAGTAGTTTAGTAGCCATCCGTATGTATTTTATGCAAGTTGGCCTTAAATAACTGTTATATGTTGTGGTAATGGGAATGTCAGTTAACCTGCCTTTAGTTTCATTTATACTTTCAAGCTCTATTCCTTCTCAGCTTATCTAATTTATGTTAAAACGAAAACTTCAATCATCAAAGATTGGTTGCTAACAGCAGCTTTAAGTCGCAGGAAGATCTTAAGACTTTTTGAAAGGTTTTTAAAAAAGTACAAGGTATTGAATTTAACCTCGTGATTTCAGCATATACCCTGCTTTTACACTGCACTGACACAAAAGCACCCTTACCTGGCTAGTTTTACCAAAACAACTACCACCTCCTATTATATACATGTTTAGAGGCTATGTGTGTATTTTTACTCATTGTTCCATGAAAAAAGTATTTTAGATTGCATAAATCTGACAGGCTTATGTTGACACAGTTTTTATTTACAAAAATGTATCTGTATGAACCCTCCAGAAAATGAATGTGCCATTCTGATGAAACACATGAAATGAGAAGCTGAAAAAGTACCACCTCCAATGTTTTTCTTTCCCTCAACCATCACAATGAAAAAGTGTCTTGTACCCTTCAAATCATTTTCAGTTTCCACTGTACACCACTTGGTTTCTCTTTAATGTTTGATTTAATGCCTCTGCTCCTACCAGACACCAGACGATGAGACTATAAATTAGTGTGATAAGAACAAGGCGCAGATAACTCAGGTCTGTGTCTCTTCTCATTAAGTGAACACGCAGTTTCTTATCGGAAAGATATGGTGTCAAAGTCGGATAACTCTCAGTGATGTGAAATATACAGCAGGCTTAATCACATCTGCAGAGGACGGCCAAAGTCAAATACAGTGAAATACACTCCGCTGTTATAACAGCACTTTATGTATTTGTTTAAGAGTCAACGTGATAAACGACACGCTTTATTTGAGCCGTGCTGCTTAAACTTAGCTACTTCAACTTTCTATTGTCTCTTTTGTGCAGCACAGCTGGTCTGATAGTAGTGCACACACACACACACACACACACACACACACACACACACACACACACACACACACACACACACACACACACACACACACACACACACACACACACACACAATCCTCTCAGGAAATCCACTCTTGATGGATATGATAACATCAAGACATACTCATTCTGTGACAGATTGCAGACCAGGAACCAGTTCAAACTGGATTACAAATAAGCAACAAAAGAGATCCAGAGAGATGAGGAAGGTAAAACAAGAGAAAATGATAGCGTGGGAGGCACAGGAATAAAAGTGAGGGGGAGCTAAGGACCAGACACCCGAAGGGGTCAAGACATTAATCGGGGTCGGGTATAAACAAACATTCTCCTCTCACTCAGCACAGGACGGGGTTTGTGTTTTCCCTATCCTGCTCTGCTTTGTCTTTGTAGATAGCCATTGCACGTCATCTGACCACTGTTCTTTTCAGTGTTGCATAATGATAAACAAAAACCTTGGCAAACCGTTATAAACATGAAGCTCCTCTTGCTGTGGTTGGGATTCACGTTTTTCATGTTTATATTCTATCAAGACTGTACGTCATGGTTTCCCTACAAAATGAAAGTTAATTAATCATGAAGTGAATTAGTTTCCCTTTGTTGCTTAACATAATTAAATTTTGGTTCTGGTAGTTTTACAGAGGCATGGCAGCTTTTTTTTCCAAGATAAGGGGCTGATATACATAAAAATGCATGTGTTTTGAATCAGTTTGACTTGCAAGGTTAAGAACAAAATTATACCTCCTTGATTAAATTTCTGGAGGAACACTAATCTTCAGCATCTGTGATCCATCTTATTCAGGGGTCTAAACCACTGAGTCAGGTCTACATACCCCAGGTGTCCTTTGAACTCCTGGCTTCACTAACCCTGACAGAGGAGTCCCACAAACCTGGGCCCGCTTGCATGTCCAGTCATTGGCAATGAAAATGACTTGTTTGGACTAATGGTTTAAAAGAAAAAAGTCGATAGGCAGCTTCCTTGAGTCAGGTTAACACCCCAACAGAGCGTTCAATTTAATGGAAGCAGACCCCACCATTACAGGCAGTGATGGCGGGATTGACTCGCCTGTTCAGCTCAAGACTGTAGATGTTTAGGTATAGAATGAATCCTTTGAAAAAGTATGATGTGGAGCCACACAGCAAATTTAGATTTAGGAGACAGACCCAACGCTTTTTAGTGAAGAGATGAGATAAAGGAAGCTACCAAAGCCTCAAACTGTGCCACAGCTATCCGCAGACAGTTTTGCAAGTTTGCTTGGCTCTTTTCTTTTTTATGTGTCAGGGTCCTCCCAAGATGTGAGTGGTGAAATGTTTGAGTTCATCAAACTGCTTGTAGAGTTATTCATCAAGTTAATGGGGTATTAGTGTTGTGTTTGCTCCCCAAAGCCACTTTCATATATTTTATTTTGACGTCCTCTGCTGTGCGCTCAGAAACACCACAGACATTTACCCTGTCAAAGATCTTGATCGAAACATTCCCCTTTCTCTTTGTTTGTTATTTTTAATAGTTGGCTAGCTAATAGCCTTTTGTTCATTCTACATTCTTGTTACAAAATGTTCATTTCTTCTGCAAGAAAAATTGCCTTTTCTTGATTTCCTCTTAGTCAAACTTTCTGCTCGCCATGTTTATTGCTGTTTATGTGTAGAAGGCATGTGCAATTCAAATTTGTTGGATAAGGGTTTTCTAGGGGGTTCCAGCGACTAATGGCGGTGTGCAGCTGCCTTGCTTTCATGCTGTAAGCAACTAAGAGTGCGGTCACACTGGCCATCCAAACTGTGCCGTGCCTAAGCACGATTGCCCCCCTGCAACGCTGTTCCCCAGCTGGAGAGTATAGCCAGCGGTCACACTACCCCAATATGAACCAGACTTTAGCGGGTATCAGACACGCGCACAGCCCGCCTTCGTCATCGTGAAGCATCTGTTTACATGAAGCGCGATCTGACATCAGAGTCAGCACAATGAGACACAGAGAGCAACTTTAGAGACTTTTGGACTTATATTAAGTCGCCCTCTAACACCCCGCTTTGTTTAAAATGATTGTCGGAAGATGCGCTCGCAGTGATTATACGTAATGGATCACACGCCCTGTCTGCATGCTTGTGCTCATGCTGAAGCATGGAAGGGAATCGTGCTTGAGCACGGCACAGTTGCGGTCACACTGGCCATTCCAAACGTGCTTTACGGCTGAAGCGTGCTTAGGCACGGCACGATTGGCCAGTTTGACCGCGTCCTAAGATAATGCAACTGGCTAGTTATTTGCAGTCTTGCATGGATCTAACACTATGGCCAAAGTGGCCGTTCCATAATGGTTTATTAGGACACAGACGTGCAAACGGCCCCGGCATCAACCTGAGAAACAATAAGGATGTTTTCAGTGTAGGCCCCATATTTCCCAAACGTTGAGCCAATGCAGAAATTCAGATATTTTTTCACTTTCCGGTAATCAGTGCATGTTACGCCTGACTATGATTACTCCTCCTTTTATGATCTTGTTTATGTCCTTCCGACAGGTTTGTTGCTTTTGATTTATTCTTCTGGTGCGTATGATCATTTTAGTCATAATATTTTCAGCTGCTGCACTGAATGCATCAAACAGAGAAGTACAGAGACAGTCAAAATGAATATGTATACCAAAGTGATAAGTATGCATCATTTTACACAAGTACAAAAGTACAAAGGCTCTGGTGTTAGCCTACTCTAGTTTTTGTTGAACCATAATGTAAAGAAAGCACAACTGATAACTGTTATTAATATTTTCCCATGTAAGCTCATGAAGCTCACAGAGCTTCATGATTAAGTAAGTTGAAAGGTCAGTTTTTTTTTTTTTGTTTTGTTTTTGTTTTGTTTTTGTTTTGTTTTGACATTGGTCACTGATCTTGAACAGAGCCTTCCTTTGAGCAGGTTAGGAATTTGGCATATTTACCACAGTGCCGATGAGAAATAAACCTCCAAAAGACCCCAGAATTAAATCTGCTGTTTCCTGATAAGCACAAATCCTTTTTGGTAGTATACCCATAAGGTTTGCAAAAGCCACTTAAACATGTCATCAGTCCATCCATCTTTGTTTTAAAAAAATAATAGTAAAATATTTTTGGCTGCCAAAGAGACATGTGTGCACTGTTAAAGAAACCTTTAATCTCCAAAGCTGACATTCCTTCCTTGGGGTCTTTCTTATCACAGAAAAAGCACTGCTCTTTTCCAAAACACTCCCTGTGTAGAAGGATGGAAAGTGCAACACAAAATTAAGCAGCAAGCACTGAGTGATTTTTACACTCATTGTATGCTTATCTATTTCAGACACTTCCCCCTTTTTTCCCACCAGCTTTCTTTAAAGGAACAAACTTTCATGCTATTTTTTGTTGCTTACTGACTGAGCGCATACTTTCTTTGCCATAGCATTAGATGGAGCAGTGCCTGTTCCTGTAAAAAAGTCTCATATAAATTAGTTATCCACAAAGAAGAAACTCCTCCTTGGCGCTGGTAAATAGAAGCCCCAAACAGCACAGGTTACATCTGTATTTAATATTTAAGCTTCTAGTGCTTTTCTAATTTACCCTAAATCACATGTGTAAGAGTATTTTCATCTCCCCCTCCTGCTCCTCCGTTATTTTTCACTCTTTTTTTACATTTATATAGTGTTAAACAAACAAAGATACATCCCAAGTGTGATAATGACCTAACAGATTTGTTTACCGTCTTTATGTGCAGACTGTTTTTTCCAGCATGAACCACAGTTGAAGTGATTTCCATCTCCCTATCTTTTATGGACCCGCTCTGTGTCTATTTTTGAATGTGGACCTCCTTTTAACCCTCCCAGAAGGTTTATATCAGATTCTTGTGGTCTGGGATGTGGACTTTTGTTTGTGTGAGCGTGCATGTGTTCATGTTTAAGTATGAGGATGACTGTTGACTTTGCACACAGGCTATGGGTGTTGCACACATACCAGTAATTTTAGTGTCCTTGTGGGTACAATGGAAACTGATAAAAATCAAGTTTCCTAACCATCACACATCTAATAGAGAGTTTTTCAAAAAAATAATTACACAGCTATTTCTTTATCAATGTTATTCCAGTGTGACTTCACTCAAATGAAACAGCATCACTTAATATGCTATCACACATACACAAAACAGGGAAATTGTAAACAACCGCTGAACAAAATTTGATTCAGATGCACTTTTGTTGTATCCAAATAAAATACTTTAGGTCACAGATATTCACCAAGACATTCAGAGAAAATCTCATCCAATGTTGTTATATTGTTTTATGGCAGTTTGTTTATACTTTACCTCTTTGTTTTAACAGCAACATGGAGCAAACTTGTTACAGAAGCAGTTCTGTCTTTTAAAGGTCCCATATTCTGCTCCTTTTCTGCAGTTTAATATGGATCATTGATGTCTTCATGAAATGGTAGTAACATGTTTTGGTCCAAAAAGCCAATAAATCAAGCACAGCAGCATTGTTTCTAGGTTCTCATAGCCCCTCTGTTCAGAACGCTCTGATTTAGTGGGCGTGACCTTCATGTGTAAATGAGCCACCACTGATACCGCCCCACTCTTCTGCATCACTGAGAGCGGCGCCACGATCTCCGAGTGCTTAATGTTTAGAAAACAGGGAAGCTCGTTTACCGTAATATTACAGGCTAAAACAATGGGCTAACCGCAGCTAAAGTTAGCATCCTGAAGCTAACACAGAGACAGGGGGGACACCGGGGAAAATCTCTTACATCTGCTCCACAGCACACAGCATTTAAAATACTCATATTTCCAGGGTCCAAGGTTTGTTGGCAGATGGTTGGTAATGCGCCTGGATTCAGGACCAGTCTATTCACTAGCCCTCTCTTGTACTGTCCAAAGTTGGAAAAGCAGTCGGCTGTGAAGTGACTAGCACACACATGCACAGTTTTACTGAGTGTAGCTGGCACATTTCCTTGATAAATGAACTCTAGCCACTTAGTCTTGTCTTCCTCCGAGATGGGAGGCTTGAGCATGGAACTATGTGGCTGTTTACAGCCAAAAACAGAGCAGTGATGGTTCTTCAACTTTGACATTCTCCTCCTTGCTGCTGGAGAGATTTCTCTCCAGCAGCAGGGAGGGGAGTGGGCGGGGAGGGGGTTCAGGGGTATCTGCTCCGGGGGAACCAATCTGGTCAGACTTGCTCCTGATTGGTCAAAAAAGGGAATCGCTGATGTTGGCAAATCCCCAAAATCCAAACAGCTCGTTTTAGGTCAGGATTTTACATTCACAAGCACTACTAAGTACAGGTTTTGTCATTAAATATCACATTTTGTGGGCTGGTAGGAAAGCCAAAGACCCAGTGATTTTACTAAAGGACTTAATAAAGTGATCTTTGCATAATATGGGACCTTTAATAATGCTGCACATAATCTATGTATAAGATAACGAGGTTGTTAAAGGCAAAATAAGTAAAAAAGAAAAAATTAAAAAATGGTCTTAGATGTTGCTGATTGTAAAACCCTTACAAATCAAGACTCATGATCATCATGCATCATAGGAGTTTCACCGGTGAGAGGGGTCATTAAGGGAACACTTCAGCAGAGAATCTGACCACAAGATATGATACGTACTGGCACTTTAAAATATGTTCATGTGATGTTTCAGTGATATTAACTGACCCAACTGTAACATCAACACTTCATAGTCATGGTGTTGTTCTGTTGTTGGCAACCTTGGCTCCTCAAAACAACTCTTAGACTTTCTGCTTCAGAAAGTACCTTGGTCAAAGAGTCTGAGAGTTTGTATATAGAAGTTCAGATGTGTCCTTGCCTTCATGATATGCAGTTTAACCATTTTATCGCTGGAAGGTTTACCACCATGGCCCAGATAACTGAAACATTGTTACACAGCTTAAATGATCACCGTTTAGATGTTTACTGCTGTTGTCATCACACAGAGAAGCCTCAGGTATTTCAAGTAATTTAGTTCTTTTCAGCCAGCAAGTTCTACACCAGAAATCATCCTCTTTAACACTTGACAAATACAATTTTCCACTCTGTTTAGACTTATCAGAGATGTTGACCGAGGGAGGATGTCAACACAAATCACATGGTCTTTACAGTCCTCTGTTTCTTGTGAAGACCATTTGGACTGAGTCCAGGTTTTTTGTGGTTTTTACAGTTGCTGGGGTGGCCCAAGAATCAAACAGGAAAAACATCACAGTTTGCCCCATGGGAGGAGAGGAGTTTCCTGCTTGCAAGGAATGCTGGCTATCATTGCCATGCCCACAGCTGTTCAGTGGTTGTGAAATTTCCAAGCTGGTCAAAATGCCAAACCTTCAGAAACTTCTCTTGAAAGATGGTGTTGTCTGTTTCTTGTTGATTTACTCACAAAAACCATTGGATACATTAGTCTAAATGGCTAGAATTGATGGTGAGCAGAAAAAATTAGATGTAAATAATTGTGGTTGGAATTCAGCAAAGAAAAAAAAATTGGGCATCACATCAGTCAAAACAGAGAAAAAACAAAGATTCTTGGAATTTCCAGAAATATTTTTGTTGAACCTTGGGTATTGAAACATTGTTGTTGTCACAGCTGGACATCACGGTGGAAAAGAACATCTCACTGAATTTCTTCACAACTCCAAGTAAAACACTAGATCATTGTGTTAAAATTGGACACTGATGTCTAAAGTTGTCAGTGACACAAAGAACTGCTCTCACTTGTTAAATGATTTGTGGTCATATTATTGAACAGCTTTTTTTCTTCTTTTCCAAGAGTCAGAACTTTACAGAATCCCACCCTAACATTACAGCACCTTCACAGCTTTATCTGTCTAAATTCTCTCTATGAAGTGTTTCTGAAAACCACAAAGTTATTTAGTGCTCAGCCTCATGGATCAATCCCTGGCAATTGGATTATAATCATAGAAAAAGTCCTCTGTCTAAATAGGTGCATTAGAAAAAGGGTTCCCTTTTCCCAAATCACATTAGTGCTGCACAGAGCTGCCAATTAAGACGCAGTCTATGGTGGTCCTGCTTGACTTTTATTGGCTTAACATTTGATGAAATTTTGTGGTTTTGACCTTTTTGCAGCATTAAACAGAAGGCATTGACAAACAGGGTAAGGATGAGATAAGATTGAAAAGAACGATAATCCAAATTTATGTTCAAAGCAGCACATTAAGGGCAGAGAAAAAAAAGAGATTATCAGGTCATCGTTGAGTTTGTTTTGAAGAAGAAAATGCTCTGAGTCCAACCTGCTGGATTATTTTACTTTCACTTTTCAAGTATAATGACATTTTAATCTCTACCTTTGAGTAACTAACTTGTGTATTCCAGTGAAACCTGAATCACAAAAGAACAGACCCAGGAGGGATGATAAACCAAAAAAGTATCACAACTATTTTTCTGCGTTATCAGGAGTAGAACTTTGCTTTTGATCCTTGAGCTCTTTGAGCTTCCCAAGTTGCTAATTAGGTTTTTATAAATGCAGCACCCAGAAAAGAAAAAATTGCCTATGAGAAGGTTTTTTTTTCTTAACAGCTGGCTACTCTGAACTGGACATGTGCCTCTGTATTTCTAAAAAACAAAAAAAACAAACAAACAAAAAAAAAAGCCAGTGGGTTTGTGACCAAGATTGGTCATAAAACAATCAGACTCATAAACTATTGTCTAACATTATTTGGCTTCGAAACAGTCTCTGTACAGACTCTGGCACAAACAAACAAGTAATGACTCTATTTCAGAAAAAGGCTCTGAACAATGTTACTGTCCATTTCAAGTTTCTGATCAATCTATCCACATTTAACAAAGAAAAGACAGTCTTTGTTTTGAGTAACTGCTGACTTCACTTATAGCCTTATCTGCAGAGGACATGTTACATTGACGTCAACTGATCAGTTCTACAACAACCCAGCAACCAGTCTAACCTTGTGGGCAAAGATAGAGAGGATTGAACTGGACTGTCCTAAGTTTGGTCTCTTCTCAATGGTTGGTAGAGAAATCATAAAGGAGTGTCTCTACTGGTGTTTCAAAGGCTTAGTTAGCAAAGTTTGAGGTTTTATTTGGCTTTACTCTGATGTTTCTGGGTGGGTAAGGTCCAAGTTGCTTTTCTTCCCATGGTTATTCAGGTTGAGAGGTGAAAGCCAGGTCTTTTCTTCAGGTGTTTTCTAAAAATGTCCTCACTAAAGAAAGCTTGCACGCATGACAGTAATGAAGATATTGTGTGTTTCTATAGATGTCGATGTAAGGACAACTGCTGGCATGTAGTGTAAAGCTCTGGGTGGTTTGAAGGCCTGAGAAGTGCGATTTCAAGCAAGGCAGCTTAAAAAAAGCGAACTAATTATCTATCTATTTATTATTATTATTATTATTATTATTATTATTATTATTATTATTATTATTATTATTATCATATAACTTGGAAGGCATTTTGGATGTCATGGGGTGGCCAACCAGTCAGAGACCAAGAGCCACAAAAATTGCAGTGGTACTACAAAGAGCCACGTCATACTTACAAACGCACTTCCTCTCACACAGAAATCAAATGACATAAAATGAAGATCAATACATTTCCAATTTTCAAAGCAAGATTTATTGTGTTTCTAAGCGTTTTCAAATTTATACTTGGAGCTTTGTCACAGACAAATTTCTGTTTTTACCGCAGAAGAAACAAAGTTTGATCTATCTATCTATCTATCTATCTATCTATCTATCTATCTATCTATCTATCTATCTATCTATCTATCTATCTATCTATCTATCTATGAGAGGAGCACATGTAGAGAAGAGAAACTGAAACTTAAGTGATCAGAACACCCCTACCCATAACAATATATTTATATATATATTTTTATGAATGGATTGAAGAGCCGCACACTGAAAGGCAAAGAGCCACATGCGGCTAGCGAGTTGCAGGTTGGCCACCCCGATGTAAAGTGTAAAAACTCAGAGGGAACATTTGGCTTTTTCTGCAAAATGAACAATCCAAATTCAAAGAAACACATTTTGATCGACTGAAAGTTTGATTAATTCCAGTGGCATTTTTGTTGAATATTTATATGCAGTGCAAATTTATGAGATTGCGTAGTCAGTGAGATATATATTTAAACTTTTTAAAATTAATTTTGGTTCAGAGAGTTCCTCATATCATTTACTGATAATAGATGGTAATAACACAACCATGAAGGTTCACATTATTACTAAAATAATGTTTAAGATGCAGAACTTGCCAACCATTTAAAACCTGAATGATGAATATTGAAAACTTGCATATATTGAGCTATTGAGATAAAGGAATAAAGATGACCTGTATGCCAGCAGAACAGAAGGCTAACGTAGACTGAGACCGCCAATCGCCCCGTTGAGCCTCTATGTGGGGGCCTCCTTCTGCTTTGAAACTCAACAAAATGTAGCCATACTCTGCTGTTCTCAAACCTGACATGAAGTGAGAGCACAGTCTGAAAGTGTGTTAAGAAGAAAATCTTTATTATCATAGTTTGAATACTTGAGACCTTTTCATGGATAGTTGTCACTCACACTCAACAGGACGTTGGTATTGTACATAGTATTTCTGTAAACATAGTCCAAGCCAGGGTGTCTTTGTTCATATAGATATGTAACAAAGGAGCCTGGGGTTACATTGAAGAATATTTTTTTTCTTAACAGTTCCTCTTAGCTATACATCAAACACCATGTTATGACTGTGGACAGTTACGCTTAAAATACTTTACATTCACGTTTTGTTATAAACTATCTGATAAATACAAGATTAGATGTAACAAAAGAATATATTTTTATATTTTATATCTTATATATTCCACATATATCTGATTTTATCTGCGTGGCTTTTTTTCCTTTCAGTAAGGGTTTGTTATAATTAAAGGTTAAGACTCAACTTCATTTCAATAAATAAAAAAAAGTAAGATTGTTTACAGAAACTTATTGGCACTTCTGTATTGATAAAAAGGTTGGCCGTCACGAGATATGTTTCAAATGAAATTACAAAGTTGTTAGCATACAGTTGACACAATAATATACAGTGCAGTGAAAAAGGCATTTTACTCTTGTCTTTTCTCCATGTACTGTACACTGACAACATACTTTAAGGTAGGCAACAAATCCCATTTAACACGCACACACACTCACACCCACGCACACAAACACACACCTTTTTTTCTTGCTGTTTCTGAGGAAAAGAAAAAGTCCTAAAAAAACTGAAACAACAAAAATCTCCAGAAAAAAAAGAAAGAAACAACAGTGATACAAAAACCATTGTAACAGTTACGCCATCTCTTTTTCGCCATTTATGTATTTTTTTTATCTTTAACCTTCATTTTGCAGACAGGCATTGATCATGTCCAGCTTGGGTCTTTCTTTCTGAACAGAGGCCTAGTTGTGACCCTGGCCTTCTTGAAGCATAAAACCTGCTTTAGTTCTTTAAAGCTTCTTAGTGATATATAAGTGGTTCCCTTTCCAGTAATAGGACGTGACACAAGAGCATAATATCTAGCCTATTTTTCATGTTATGGACTTGACCTCAATGTGCTGTTGACCTTCAGCTCTGAAGCTTGAATATCAAAGGACAGAGTCAAATCCAGAGATTTCCATCCATAAACTGTGGTTGGATTTGGTGGGTTCCTGAGCCTACACAGTTTATTATATTTCCTCCTGCTCCGACTGTGAGAAACATGAAGTGTCTTGCTTGATAAGGCACTGACACAGATAAGCTACTCTGACAGCAAGAGTGGAGACGTTTTCTTCAGTAGTAACAAAAAACACAAAACTCACTAACTAAAGAAGCTAAGAAATGTAAGTATTGGATCCACTCTTGTGTAGTGCACAGTGAATTTAGATTGTTTTGGTTTGAAGTTAATTTTTGTCCCATCTGGAAGATAACAGTTATATCACTGCAATCATAATGATGCCCTACGGCAAATAACAGTACAGTTTTATCCCATGGACTGCTCCTCTCTCACAAGCCGAAGTAGCAGACTAGCACTGAAATATCAAGAGGCCTTACTTTGGCATCAAAGTGCTTCAAGCTACTTTTGACAGCAAAAGCCTGAGGTGGTAAAAGTACAAGGAGGAAAGGAAGGATGCCAGGAGATGTTGGGGTTGGTTTTTCTTCTTGTCTGGTCAACCCCTAGAGGAACTCAGGAACTCCAAACACCAGGTGTAAGGATAGATGAGGAAACTGTTGGTGTTGGTCATCATATGGCCAACCAGTGCTTAAGCTGGAACACACACAAAAAAATCTTTGTCTTAAGTCTTTCAGAAGAATATCAAGCTGCATTTTTCAACTGAAGTTACTGTGGCAAGCAGCTCTTTAATAGATCCACTCCTATAAGTTTTGTCCATCTCCTTTGGCTATCTTTGTAACAGTTTAAAACGTTTTCATTAATGAATGTTAGAAAGCACAACTTTTGCCTTACTTTGAATTGCCGTATGTTTCCTTCAGCCACCAGGTGGTGTTCATGTTCTGGAGTGATGCAATAGGCTATCTTCTGCAAAACAAGCCAATAAGATACAACATTCCTAAATATCCAGTCATCCTCAAGACATCCATGCAATAAATATTATTTACCTTTTAAAACTGTTTTTAATAAGTTTCACAGAGTCTCATGATGTTGCCTGACACATCTGCATTCTGCATCTCATTTCGCCTGCTTAATCTCTCTTTTGTTACAATTTGTTTTCTGATTGATTTAAGAACTGAAACATGATTCTGAAACGGAAACATTATTCTGATCAGATTCCCACATACAAGTACAGATCCCCACAAACAGCTTGGTCACACATACAAAAATGTGCCCTTTTTTTTAACCCTTTTTGTTGATTGCCCAACATAATGCTGTAATGTTTTTGTGAAAACTGTAGGAGATTCTAAAAATGAACTTGAGTAGCCTGAATTGGATATTTTAGTGCAGAAACATTCCACACTTGTTTTAAGGGAGACTGTTTGCCCAGAGAGCTTAAGAAGAATATAAAACCTCAAGTGCCAGTGGGAAATACCATTGAGATGTGGAAACTGTTACAGCAGAGTAAAGCTAGCTTGCAGAATGAAAATGCCTAGTGCTTTGATGATTACAATCATAAACTCCCAATGCTTTGAAGCGATCATTTTAGCTGAAGGAGTTCTCTATGTGCTGGTGTCATCAAGTTCAGAGAAGGAAGTTTACTCTAGATCAGATTGCTGTTTAGGTTTTCTTTGGAAGAGGAACATACTGTTGTATGCCCTATGGTAACAACTGTTCTTTTCTTGATAACATTTAAATACTCTTATGTAATATCAGTTGTGCAATATCTGTGATCCCATTGATTTGTATTGTCTTCAATATAATACTTGTGTCTCATCCAGAACTGTTTTTCCAATGTCCCCTCTTCTTGACAGTCATCATGTGTGTTAAATGTTGATATGAGCAGTCTCACACCTACAATACATTATTAGTTAGTACAAACAGGTTTTATACTGACCTCTTTAAATGTTCCTGGAACACTTAAGAACTTATAAATGGCGTAGGCTGGAACAAACAGCATGGAGGACATGGCAATGCCCCACCCAACTATGTTTGCCCAGTAAGGGAAGACGTACTCATCATACTTGAGGCTTGATGAGGTCACAGTACTGGCTATGACAACAAACTGTAATGAGAAAAGGTGAAAACAGCTGAGGACATGAAAACATTAGGAAAAAGTTTTGACAAAGTGAAATACAATAGTCATAATAGTGTCTCCAATAACTTGCACGGATGCCTTGTTTGAAGTTTTTGATTTATGTGTGCACCATTTAGAGTAAAGAGACTTTCTATTCAAAATAAACCACTTATATAATACATCATAATAATGCAATACACCCTCTCAAATGCAACAAAATTGTATTTCTCTTTCAAAATATCCTAAAAAAGGCTCTGCATCTGCTGGTGCAATTTTTTCCCCAGCTGGGAAAACTGAGTCGGTAGGTTGTGTTTTAGGTAGACATGCAAGTTGGTTGTGTTGTCTTTTTTTGTTGCTGCACACTGGCTCATCAGTGTTGATGAGCCCACCTTGCTCATTTGGTTTGAAGCCAAAATGTTTCTACACTGTGGCTGTGTCTTTTCACTTTACAATGATCTTTTTTCCTCTGACAAGAGGGTTCACTCTATTCAGTCCCATACAGACGCGCCCTGGTACTGAGAGCGATGCACAGAGTGAACCCTCCTGTCATCCAGCCTGTTTGAAGGTGAGAGATGAGGGGAAAAAAACATGCATGCACACGGTGATATATCGAGGCTGGCAAAATTATCAAATTCAGGTCTAGATAAAACCAAAGTTTTGGGAAGGTTGCCTTGGCTCTTTTGTTTGTTAGTTAATCTTTCAGCCTGACCAAATGTATTTGATGGAACACTAACGAGTTATGACACAGCACTGGTGTTTCAGAACTAGGGTTGCAAAAAGTTGTAAACTTTCCATGGGAATTTTCAAGAATAACTGCAAATCAACCTGATTTTTTTAATAAAAGTAATTTAATGAATGATTAGTCTTGCCTTGTGGGATGGTAAATGCCCAACTTGAACACTTCAGCAGGATTTATTCACTCACCAACAGAAAAACTGGGCTGACAAATTTCCAACAGAGCCTCCAGTAGAGTCCTGGCTTGAAACCCATCATTCTCTCGATATCTTCGCTGAAGCGGTCAACACCTGCAGGAAACATTACTCTTTAAAATAAATACTATATGAATCACGAGATATTTGGGTTAGTTAGTTTTGTCCCACTAATTTAACTGTCTTTACAAAATGAGAGTTCATACCATAAAACCAGGACACTCCAATAGCTTCAATCAACACGCCAAATAGTATGGAGGTCCCTGCTGCATATTTATCAAGCAGGGTCAGCACATAGATGCCACCCTGCAGAGAGGACAGAAAAGTAAGAGTGTGAGTGCATTATGTAAGGTACATTATTTTACACTGTAAAGGTTTGTAATGGATGATATGTGGACCCTCGTGCCGTCAGCAAAGCAGTGGTCTCCTAAACTGCAACACGTGCCTGTTTCGAGGTTACTAAAGGTGAACTTTACTGATGCCTCATCTTCAAAGTGCATGACCATGTGAAGCCTTAGATGAGCTTCACATGAATGGAAAAAGAATTACTTGTCTAAAGAGCTTTTGCACAAACTATCTTTGATTTGTATCCTGGTTGGCTCAATCAATACGTTATGCCATGGAGCTAGCATGGGAAAGCAATCACTCACTTCCTCAATCATTTTATTAACTCAATCAAGAGGAAGGAAACATGTGAATCTCGAACATAATCCTTTTCTGACCCAGGAGTCTGTGTTTCTGGCTGATTGGCCATTTGGATGAAATTTGCTTCCTGTGCACAGCCATAATGAAATTCAACATTGTTGGATTCAATGACGCTTTTTTTCCTCATTTTGAAACGATATCAAGGAGACTTGGTTACCTACGTCATGGCACACTTTGCATTTGTGAGATTAGATAATAGAGTTTAGTGATTTCCATTAAATGATGCTGTACTTAAAGAGGATGTGAAGCCATTATTGAAAATATTTCTAAGTATTAACTTATTCATATTACAAGTTGTTGATTGCAGTGAATCTGTTGGGACGTTAATTATTGTATATTCAGAGTATGTTCATAAACGGCACCTATTTCCTCAGCTTTTACTTTTCAGTTCAGTTCAGTCAGCCTCTCTCACACACGACACCTGTAGCTTTCCTCTCTCTGTACGCACAGTGGTGCGATCTGAACCCGACCTGCTGTTACTTTTTTTTTGTCTTTGACAATTTTCGTCAGCAGTGCATTTCAGAAGAACGGATACAAATACCTACTTATGCATTTTTAAAAGGGCTGTCGATACTGATGTAATGATAACACATTGACTCAAATGTCCCTTCACGCCACTAATTTATTGAACGTGCAATTTATACTGTGTATGACCCTAGCCCCGCCTCATAGGTTGGGAAAATCAAGAATCAGTACAGGACTAACATAACTTTGTGGTTGACGAGCAGAAATGAGTAAGGAAGGTGTTTTGACAGGGAAATTAAGCTCCAAAGCACTGCTAAATGGTACACTGGCCATCCAGACCGTGTCTACTCAAGCATGATTGCCCCCCCGCAGCGCTGTTCCCCCTGCTGGAGAATACGGCCAGCGGTCACACCACTCCAATAGCAGGTATCACACACATGTTCATGGCTCGCCTACGTCATCGTGAAGCGTCTGTTTAAACAGAGCACGATCTCATTAGTCAGCATGATGAAACACAGAGAACACTGCGACAACTTCAGAGACTTTTTGACTGATGTTACATCGTTTTTGTCAGACACAGCCTACTAACACCCTGCTATTGTTCAAAATTATTGTCAAGAGGTGCGCTCACTGGGATCTTACGTCATGGATCATATGCTCTGACGACATATCGACCAAAAGTACTAGTAGGACAATGCATCTGTTGTTGTGATGCATGAGCTCTATTAATTTGTGTTGAGCTGCCTAAAAAACAGGCTGTTTAGTGTAAAAACTGGAAAATTATCTATTTATGGTACATTTGGAAAAGATTTTTTTTTAAATGTGCGATCAATTTAAGATTAATTGCCAGTTAATTATGAGCACTTATTTGATTAATTGCGATTAAATATATTAAACAATTGACAGCCCTAGTTTACAATAATCAAAACTTTAGTAATATAGAATAAAAATGGCAGCAACAGCCACAAAACACTATTAACAGCAGTATAAGAGACACCGTGCTTTGATCATTCATCGACACCTGGAACATTTTTCTTTCTCATCACCTGCAGAGCATGAACCAAGTGCTGCGAGTTGTAAGACGCAAGAGGCAGAGAAACTGTCGAAATCACTTATTGTTGAAGGTGGTTTGTATTGAATGAAATTATCATACTCAGCACCCTGTCCAGGAGTTTGTGTGAGAAACATTCGATTCTAAAAGTAATAGCCATACCTCCTTTGGTTAATTAGCATAATTAATAAGGAGGGATGTTATATTTTGAGTTTGTTTTCGGTTGTTCAGTCAGTTTTTTTTTGTACAATTGAAGAGAAAACAGTCATCTTTCATGGTTCGAAAGAATATCTTAAGTGTGTACTTAGTGCTGGGTGCAAATGGATAGAAAGAAAATGATACTGACATTAGTGATACAAAACAGGGCGATCAGGAAGGTTCCAAAGGCTGTGGCGAAAGTGAAGATCTTCCTGTTTCTTTTGAGAATTTTATAATCATCTGTCAGGCCTGTGATGACGGCCTCCATGCCTCCCATCTAGTGAGCACAAACAGAGAGATTTATGAGACAGAGAAACCTCTACTTACACAAGGTGTTGAGTAATAGACAGAGCACATTTATCTGGACTGAGACAAATTATTTCAATTGGTTACAGTTTCCTGAAAATGTGAAGCAATAGGAGATCCCATTCATTTTGCAACTTAAATGAAGCCTGTGCTTATTAGTAACAGATTTACTAAGAGAGCATGTTGACACATTCTGCATTTTAAAGTTATGGTCATCTCCATCACTTAGATTTGAATAGTTGCTTTAGGAGGGGAACACTGCACTGATGTTTTCAAAGATGAAGCCGATTCCACTGAGTAAACAATGCGCGTAATGTCCTTAAAAAAAGGTCATTAAAATATTATTTAAAGCAGCCTTAGAGGTCTGTAACTTACTGAGCTGTCAATACCCAGAGTCAGCAACATGATGAAGAACACAATGGCCCAAAATGTTGAGCCAGGCAGTGTAGAAATGGCCTCAGGATAGATGATAAACACCAACCCTGCCCCTGTTTGCACACAAACATGTAAAGCTCATGAAGTGGCACACGGTACATCTGTAAACCATTTCTTTACTGTTTCTCACATCTTACCTTCTGTTGCCACATCTTCTATTCTCACACCGTGTTTGTAAGCCATGTATCCGAGCACAGAGAAGATAGCAAACCCTGAGAAGAAGCTAGTGACACAGTTCACAGTGCTGGTCAAGAGAGCATCCCTAGAGATAGGAAACACAATAAAAACAAGTTACAAAGAAGGTCAGGTTTTTTTAGTTGAACATTTGTTGCACATTTGTAGATTTTAACTTTCAAAAAAGAAATGTTAGCATCTGTTGCATACCTTGGCTGAAAATGCAGTAGTCTGATTAAAAGCAAAGAGAAACTGAATAAAAAGCTAATGAAGATTAACCTTGCCATGGTGCAAAGAGGTTGGATGAAGTGTCTTGATTGTTGGTCTGTTTCTGGTGTAACATGAATCAAACCTGACAGCATGTCAGCTCTCATTGGCTATAAAAGCAAGGTACATTTCCAGATGGTGGCGTTGCTTTTGCTTTTAACACTGCAGGTTTTTGCTAGCATTGTCAGCTATGGCCAAAATGAACATCTCCCTGTGAGAAACAGTGTTGATCCAGATTTAGTGTTATTTTCAAGCAAATGAGATTGCATAAAATCTGATTGTAAAAGGAAAGGTGTGTCAGGAGAGGTTAAAATGTCACTGGGATCATACAAAGGACCTCACATTTTTAAGGAATTAATTTAATTTAAAAACTGTAAAAATCTCAAAATGAATTGATGAAATGAAGAGAGAATCTAAATGAAAAAGAAAAGAAACAAAATGATTAGCATTGGAAGGTTCCGGGTCACAATATATATAGAGGTCGACCGATATGGGATTTTTGGGGGCCGATGCCGATGCTTTCCAAATTTGGGCAGCCGATGCCGATATGCATAGCCGATTTTTCCAATTTGATATTCAGGCCGATTGTTAAATAAATATATATTTATCACATTTTTGTGAAACGCAGCAATTTCTGAGCAACTAAAAGAAATCTATTACAACAAGTCGTGTCCAGTCCTCTGAACATTTATTCAGCTTTTAAAACAATGAAATATTTTGTCTGAGTAAACACACAATGTAACAAGCAGTAGTAAACATTCACACTCTTCTTAAAATGTCAAAAAAGAAATTTAAACTTATTAATATAATTTGAATAAAAGTATGTAATGTATCCAAGTGGTTCCACAAGTTTGAGGTGCTCATCTTTTTTGTGCCTGCTCAAAAATTGCGTCATTTTATACAACGGATCAAAAATCGGCTTTTTAAAAGAAAATACGGCCAATGGCCCATATAGACAAATGTCCAAATATCAGCCCGATATATCGGCCGGCCGATATATCAGTCTACCTCTAAATATATATTAATAGGGTGTGAGTGCCTGAGCGTAAACTGTGCTTCTTTATGTGTTTAAGAGAGAGTGCTAAGCCTGAGCTCACATCATGGAGCTCAGTGTCAGTCTCAGCTTGAGACTTTTTGTCATGCTGTGCAATACCAGGAATCTCCCTGAAGTAGAGCTGGCTTGAAAAGGAAGCAGTGTGCGTGTCTTGTTTCTGGCATCATCAAAATGACTTGTTTGGGGAAGGAAATCAAGGACGTCAGGGAACAGAAGCTTGCCATCTCCCAGCCCTCTGCCCTGCACAGAAACTCAACTAAAACATTTTTGACAAACTCACTGATATTCAACTGAGGAAGAGGAGAAGCACTGCTGTGGATCTGAGTGTAAGAAGTGGAGAGGAAGTGCAGAGTGAGCTCATCTTTGTTTGCACGGTAGCTGAAACATTCTGTACCACAGGCTATAGACCTCAGACCAGGTTAGTCAGTTTCTGTATCCTAAGGACGGATATGTACCTATCATCTCATTTGAAGTCCAACACACCCATGTGTGTTAACTACGGTGCAAGTCTATTTGCTATTTGTATTTACACACCGTGAGCACCGTGATCTGCTTCTGACTGGTAGTTTATTTGCAAGCATTGTTGTTAAGAAGCTGACTTGTGGTAACAGATTATTTTTAATCAGTTATGTCATGTTTAGTCATGAAAAACCTGAAAAAATTAGACTGTTTCCTATTTCAAACATCATCAAAGCTGAATGAAACATTGCAAGTTAGAACAGGCCAACTCATCAGTAAGGTAAGTCACTATTGGCTGGTCCAGAAGTCACTTAAAGCCACTAAATGATGCTGCTGTCTAACAATCCATTTGCATGTAATTGTCATGGACTCTGTATGAGACATAAATAATGTGGGAGAGACAGAAAGCAGGTAAAAACATCATAAATATGTTAAAAACTACAAATTAACTTTCTTCTGTTGATCTTTTTTTATCTGAAAGTATCAACCCTCCTCTTTTATCTGGGATGTGGACAGGCAGAAGTAACTATAAGAAGACACACACTTGTGTGATTTCACCTGCTGCGAGTGAGGAGGACTGCCTCCGTGTTTTAAATAAGGGAGAAGAAGAGAAGAGTCACAAAAATTGTCATCTTTAAAAAATATGAAAAAAATAAAATAAAAAAACTTGCCTAAACAGCCATTAAAAACACTCTGAACAGCCATTAAATACGGTCACACAGTCTCTTAGTTGGCCACACTCGTCGCCGTTTTCCTCCACTTTCTTACCGCCATAATCATAGCTCACAGAACAACACAACAGCACAGATACACCCTCTAACTCTGTCTTCTCTGCTTGTCATGTACACAACACACACACTTCCCCACAACTGTTCCACTGTACTCCACCTCAGGTTGCGCATGCGTGTGAGCGGAGCCACATACTCGCTACAAACTGAGTGGTAAAATAAAGAAAAAAAGAAAATCATGAACCGAACAAAGCACATGCGTCCCGAACTGAGTGAGGAAAACCAAACGGTTTGGATTTTTTCCATAAAACGTTCCATCTCTACTTGCTTGTGTTAGCCTCTGCAGCGACTGTGATCTGAGTTTCCTCCAAATAATGTGATGAGACAGAGTAGTTGGAATACCGCTAAAATTAAACAATCATCACCAAAAAAAAGCTTGAAGTAAAAAACTTGTCTCCATATTTTTAGCCAAGGGGAACCTGAAGGTACTGTTACAATGAACCAAGATGAGCCAAAAAGAAATTAGAAGAAATTAAAGAACAAAGGCAAAAGTGTTAAATCATTTCTTTGATTTCCTCTGATTGCTTTAGGAGTGTTTAGAAAAACATGATTCTAGCACCTATAGTAAATGTTTTCTCCTTTGTTCTTTGAGTTATATTTTCCTTGTGTGACAGAGGATATGGTGCCTCCCAAGCTTGCACTGTACCTTCTGCAGATTTCCTCCATCTGTGCAGACATTTAAACACACGTTTGGGTTTGGTGCTTGTTTTTCACACACTGCCAGCTCTTCCAGGCTGCCGCCTTTCCCTTAGTTCAGATTTAGTCGTTTATCACTGCAGATATAATGCAAATCCCACCTGCCAGCAGTCCACATGCATGTCCAAATGAGACATGAAAGAGGAGGAAGGCAGGAGGCCCTGTTTAGGGTTGAAAAAAGGTGGAGGAAATGGGTAATGGTAAAAGAGGGGTCTGTAATGTTTTTAACACATAGAACAACACAGCCTTTTCTTTGAAGGTGGGGAAATCCTTTTGTCGAATTTTGCGTGGTGCCAGCAAGATATACTGTCTGCAAGATGAACAGGTCTCCAAACAGCAGACTGCAACTTACACATATGCAGGAAAAAATGAGCCCATCTCGCAACCTCACATGTTCTGTATCTGAAGAGGAGCAGTAGTCTGACCATCCCGTCAGAATACAGCTCTAGGCTGTTATCTGGCAACCCTTCCCGGCCTGTTCTTTATCTGCCCCGCTAACACCTGGCCATTGGGTTCAGCTGGACAGATTAACATCACCTCTGCTGCTTCGTGATCCGGTTACATGCTGAAAAGGTCTGACTTCTCAAAAACAGCAGGATGTTATGTAGCTGTAGGCTTGTTTGGGCTATCGAGAATCAACAGTGCTGGGTACAAGCTCTTACCTGTAGCAGTTGTTGTCAAATTTGTTGTAACTGGCAAATGCAATGAGCACCCCAAAGCCTGCTCCTAGTGAGTAGAATATCTGGGTGGCAGCATCAATCCACACCTAAGGCAAAACAAGAAAACGTGAGGTTTTAAATCAAACACACCGTAAGTAAAACCTTCTAGTTTAAGACTGGCAAAGTGAATCAAGTAGAAACTATTTACTCTGGTTTTCACAGCAGGACACAAGAGTCTGTATAAGTGCCACGAGTTCTCTGCAAAACATCCTAACCTTCACCCAGCTCAGATTACTTGTATGTTGAGGTGATATGTGCAGTACATGCACAGAGAGATCAGTCATCACTATACAGATATTGGGATCCAGACTGTAACTGTCAGAGCGTAAAATACTGTGCCCAATCAATTTCACACAACAGACCCTCTCAATCCATGTCGTCAATGATGTAAACGTTACTCCCAGAGCATATGGGAAATAAAACAAACAATACAAGAATTAAAACTGGCAAAACCAAAAGTCTGTCCATCACTAAAATGTTGGGTTTGAAATTAAAAAGTGTTTTTTTCTCGAGGGTCAGCGTTGCAATCTGTCCAACTGCCCTCGTCTCTTACCTCTAGATTGTTGAGCCGATTAAAGTCAATGTGAAGATAGGCCCTGATGCCGTCCATGGATCCTGGTAGAGTAACACCTCTAATCAGCAAAACAAGAAGGACCACATAGGGCATGGTGGCTGTGATGTACACCACCTGAATAAAAGTACAGATCAAAGAAAAAGAGGGAGGACCTCTCCTCGGTAAACACATTTTTACCTCAATAATGACCCTGACAAGTCCAGTAAAGGGGCAGTGATTAGCAGCTGTTTGCACTCTGTGATTAAATGACTTGGATTTTGAGTGGTAGTAAAAATGAAGTTATTGTGTACCTTCCCTGAGGACTTGACACCTTTCCACAAACTGAAGTAGAGGATGAAGACCACCACGACGAGACACAAAGTCAGTTCCCAGCGAGGTAGCCCAAGGTCCTGGATCCCCTTACTCTCATGTAGGTGCAGCACGCCCCGTCTGCAGAACACATCGACGTTGTTGTTATCGTAAATGCTGAACCTGTTTTAAGTTACCACAACTGCTTTGTGTTTTTAACACATAATAAACACTGATATGTGCATCACGAATGTGCCTTGGTTAAACAGGAACACCCAGATTGTATCACAGCTGGAGATGTCCAAATGAAGCAGCCCCTCGCTCTGAGTGACAAGTGAACATTCAGTGCTGGATATTTGCACTTTGAGGACATGTTTCACAGCAGCTGACCCTCACCAAGCAGCACGTTCGCCTTGTTTCACTCCACTTGGTCACTGGCAAACACAACAAGTTACGTGATCCCCAAGAAATGAGTTCAAAGTGTGTTTTCAAAATGATCAAAGTATCAATCTCGCCAAGAGCCTGGTGGGGCTTATCTTTTTTTAACACAACCATCTGTTGACTGGCTTGAAAAAATTAAATGATTAAGATTTCTCTTTCTCACACCACCTCTCTCTTCCAGCTTTACGCAAAGTACTTTGAACCTGTCAGTAACGTCTATTAGTATTGCTTTGATACCATCAGCCACGTCTTTTCCAGCTAAGCACTTACAAATGATGAACATTAAAAAGTCAAGTCGTTATTGGCAAACAAATGAAATAAAAATGGCAAATTGTGTTTAATTTCCCATTGTTATCAATATTGCTTCCAGCTGTGAGCTTTCTCTCTGAGTTTTGTGAAAGAAAAGCAGAACCAAGGTCGTATCTTAAGCCTCTGAGCGATACACATAAGCCTCCTAAAGGTTTAGACCATAAATTTAAACTAATTAAATTATGCTAAAAGAATAGTTCACTCAGCTCAGTGCTTTGAAGGAGCTGCAGGAGATGAGATCGGCACCCCTCTTTCCTGTGTTCCTCATGATGCCCAACCTCCGCCACGTCTGTGGTTCTCTAAAGCTTTAAGAGAGTTATTGTAATCCCTAGTTCTGATGTGCTTTTATTCAGTGCTTTTCATTTTGAGTTTTCATGAAGTGCTTTGAGAAGTACCTCAAGAACATCCTATCCTTCTTCCCTTGAATCATAAATCCATCGGTTTTCATTCACAAACCTCCCTGTTTGCATGGATCTGGGACCTCCAACAGCCTTGCCCTGTAGGGGAAAGACAGCTCCAGATGATAACTGAAGAGAATAAGCGGCTTCAGATAATTGGAAGTCTTAATCACAGAGGATCTGTCATGGACAGCACCAACAGACAGCCCTCAAAGTAAGGCAAGACAGCACCTTTACCACCTCAGGCTGCAGAGGAAACTCAGTTTCTCTCTCTGAAGAAAAAAACTTTTGAAGTATTTTGCTGCTACAGGAAAGTGTTAAGATCATCCTGACAGGAGACTTCACTGCCTGGTTTGGCAGCTTTAGAATGAAGTTCCCTTTAGAGAGTCATGTTTTGGGCTGGAATCTTTAGCACCATTCCAGAAACCCCAGGGTAACAAAGTTTTTATTCTACCAGACTAGCACTGCAAATGCAGAGGTATCTGTTTCTGGCTTAAGTTTCTTAAGTTCTGATAACATTTAAAACAGCTATGTTTTAGTCCATATTTGAGAAAATTGCTGTTGCCTGTTGCTTAAATTTGTGATCATTGCATCAGGATTTAAGTATTTCTACATATATTACCTGCACTGATGTTTAGCCAACAGAGGGCAGCATAAGCTAGTCAATGTTACATTTATTTACCCCTTAACCACTTTAAAACACACAGCTATGAAAAAAAGACATGAATCTCAGTGTTACAATACTACACTGCTGTGTTTAGTTACTGGTTTCACTTAGGCTCTACATTTTCTGATACTTTGTATCTACAGTGAAGTCAGAGTTGTCCATGACTTCATTGTAGCATGACTACACGTTCAGTGTATAACAGAGGGGCAGAGTGTTTTGCTTGAGCTCAGCAGTGATGATCTACACACAGTGTCCTTTCCAAAACTTTCCTCAAGAAAGAGTCAATTAAATCAGCATGTGATGTTGGGGTTGATAAACAGAGGAACTGGATTCGATCTGATACTCAGGTTGCTTACATAACAGCCTCACACAAAAGTCTCCAGAAACACGCAAACTGAAGTATGTTCAAAAACACAATCCTCAGGGACCTGCGGATCTGTGAAACTCATCTTTAGCAATTACTTATCTTTGGCTGATAATAAATTCAAAGCTATACAGCCTTTTGGGAGGCAGATAACTGTGTGAAGACATCTGTTTGTTTGGAGAGAAATTTAGTCCATGCTCATGACATGAAGGCCCTGTGTTGGTGCTGTGTGGTAATGCCCAAAGGCCTCCTTGTTTATCTGATGATGATAATCATGCAGTGCCAGTAAATCTTTGCTGTAACATCACTTCAGCTTCTTCTGGCCCTGTTACTCTAAACACATTCAGTCTGATCTTCATTCAGCAAGCTGGTGATGAAGCTTTGTAAGATGAAATGTTACATTCACTGCTCTCTGTGTACTTGAGGGTGGCTCACTGTTGCATGCAGGGTCTCTGTGTTTTCTTCAAAAACTCGAAACAGGGCATTAAAATTAGTAATAAATAAAGAGGGACAAAGACTCTGTTTACAAGAAACAGCTGGTAGGGCCTTTCCAATTTCCACCCAATATAAAGTAATGAATGCTTGATTTATTTCAGAATAAATCTTTACGCAAACAAGTAACAAAGCAGAAAATCTACTTGTTTCAATGAGGCATTTTATTAAGTTCAGTTATCCTTGACACAAAATCTGATGTGGTTTCCTCTGAACATTCAGTGAGTTGTTTTCTGACTTCTCATGTTTTCTGAGTTTGAGCTTTAGTTTTGCAGTTAGTGGAAAATGTTTCGAGGGTGGGATTCAAACAGAGAGCCCAGGGTCTCTCTTGTTATGCTATTCTTCACTGAGACATGTTAATAAACACTCCATTCAAAGAAATCAAATGTGCAGGTTGAACAGCATAAAGTTCCCCTTTATGACTTCTCTTGCGTAAACACATCGCATACTTATAGCCCTGTTAAATTATTTATGGAACTGAGACTTTCTAGCTTAACTTTTGAACCTTTGAGTGGTGCTTTAAGGCCAGGCTATACTCAGAATGTCTAATTCTTTTTATGGTTGACATTGGAATGCAGGTTAAAATACTTCCATATAGAAACAATTTTGAAAACATAAGAAAGACTCTTGTGCAATACATCCAGTGTTTCTCAGGTCACACGTGTGGGAAATTGTCCAAGAAAAACAAACAAACAAAAAACTTCAAAAAGAAGTTAGATATCTGCTTTTGGTCAATCCCTTCTTGGAGAGGAAGCCAATGTCAGATTGTTGAGGAAGTGTTGGAAAGGTAAAGGAGGTGAGGGGTTTCCAACTGTTTTCCCTCCAACAAAGCATTTCTAATCAAGATCAAGCATTCTCTATCTGAACAAGTCTTTGAAACGGACAACACAGTAGTGTTTTAGTTCAACATCTGGAAGACGTCTTTGATCACTTGAAATTCATCATAGAGTAATGTCCAGATTTTTACGCATGTCAGTCGTTTGGCAGAGCCATGCTTTTGGGTCTACAGACAGAATCCATTTCACTACACTTTTCAATGTCAAATCATTTCACTGTATATATTTTGCAGATTTATAGTACTTTGTAACTGTTGACTTAGTGTAAGTGAGAGTCAAGTGGAATCAGCTGGGTCTACTGAATCAATATAGTAATTATATTTGAGAAATCCTTAATAAAAGTTGCAGAATATCAAGTAATTTATTTATTAAAATACATTATACTATAAAGTGCATGCAGGATGGATTTTGTTTTGTGAGTGTTTGGATAGTTTTATGAGCGACATTCTTGATAGAACAGTTTTAGGTTTCATGTTTAAGCTCTGGATGTTTTTGTGTGTGTGTGTGTAAAAGTTGTTTCCTTTTATACTTTCGTAAGCACAATTAAGATTTTTCTGATCAACTTTTTAGTGTAGTCACTTTGGGTGTTTGTCTAATGTTTTCAACGGAGAACAGTTCTGAATCTTTATTATTATTACTATTATTATTATTATTATTATTATTATTGTTGTTGTTATTATTATTATTATTGTTGTTGTTGTTGTTGTTGTTGTTGTTGTTACAATCTGACCAGAACTAATTGAAAACAAACTCCCTAAAGTAGTGATAATTTAACATAACTTTCATATTTTCTAAATTCATAGCAGGTGAAGTTAAGTATTTTTGGACCTTTTTTGTTTTGATTTTGAGGACCAAAAATCCAGCATCTCACATTACTAGAATATTTCCCGAGATGAAACCAAAAAGTTTCCAAAATACAGAAATTTCCAATGTCTAAAAAAAGAAAGTTAATTTATGCACTCAATGCTTGGTTGAGGCTCCAGACCGTTAGTCCGTGGCACCGCTGAGGTGTTAGTGAAGCCCAGGTTACTTTAGCTAATCTTTTCCAACCACACTTTCCATTCCAGACAACTTTCCACTTATTTGCTTTAAAACAGCACTTGGTGAACAGATGACAATTTCAACTGTGACTGTCTGTGGTTTGCCCTCATTTATGGAGGTAGACAGTGATCAACTTCTGGAAAGCTTCTCGGATATTTTTATTTTTTTATTTATTTATTTTTTTACTTTTTGAAATGTAGACAAAAAATATCAAAAATAAAATTAAAAAAAACATTTACGTGTTTTAATGAGTATAAACACAACAAGATCACATTTCAACTTCTTTAAAAAAAATCCAACTTTTTTTGATTCCTTAATGTTGCTGTGGGTGTGTTGGATGAAAATAAGCCACTATTTGTTTTGTTTTATGTTGGCAACATCCTGCGAAATACCCCAATCAAATGACATTGCATGTATTCTTAGGTTAGGATGTAGATGATTTAAGACAAAAATGCAAAGTCATGAATCAGATAACAAATTACCCTTTTAGAACCTCTGTTAAAGACTCATCAAACAGTTTTAATTGCGTTTAATTAATACGGCCAATATGATCCATACAGCTGCTTTTTTGGATGAACTTACATTTTGTTGTCACACCTGCAGATGTGGGATTTTGTAAGTTTGAATTTTTGCTTCAGGTTAAACAGCCTTGACCCTTACTAACATCAAATCACCCTTTTGTTCCCTGCTTAGCAGTTAGTTTGATTGTCTGTTTTTCTGCAAACTGGGCTCCAGTCAGCAGAAGACAGTAGGATCATGAGGGTTTTTGGATGTAAGAGGTGGAGCAACTGAATTGTTGACTCAGTTGGCCTCACTCTCACATGCTGGGCCTTGGCATTATTCCTGTGCTCAAAGCTAGCTGTAAGCAGGAGGGTTTATTGTCTCCTACAGAGCCCTAACCCATTGTAAGATCTGTCTTGACGCACATTATTCTTGTCAGCCTATCCATGCACATAAAAATGATATTTTCCTGTGTCTGCTTTGTGATTTTTATGGACCACGCACACTCCTTGGTGAAATTGCATCATGTCCTAAAAAGTTTGAAGTAACTCATAAAGCATGAGTTTGCTGGGAGTGAGAAAGTCAAACAATGCGCTAACTCGTCATATATCACATTTGAGGGTTCCTGAAAGTTAAAACATGTCTAGGGATTGAATAAACATGTGGTACAAGTCAGAGCCGCAAAGCAGAGCCCAGCAGAGTGGGAGGGGAAATTTCACTTTCAAAACTATTTGTCTGGATGTATGCTCAATGTATTCTGTGCATCACTCTTTCACAGTTCTTTCCAAGTGTCCTCACAGACTTCCTATGAGCTGCGGTGTCTTCAGAGGCCAGGAAAGAACTAGCTGTCTTCGAAAATTAAACTCACTGAGATTATTTCTTGGCAGAAATGACCGCACTCAGTATTCAGCATCTATCTCTTTCACTATCCGTGTGAATCAAAACACTACATTTCAGCACTCCAGCATTAATCTTAATATCTAGCTTCCATTAAACCAGAATCAGTCACAGCCTTCTTTAATTAAAATGTAAACATTTGAAATACTCAATTAGTTTGAATTCAAACTAAGGTTTAACCTGTAGACCTTTTTTTTTTTTTTTTACCTTTTCTGATGCTGAATTTGGAATTGAAATGTAACTTCCCCTCGAGGATCAATAAAGTATTTCTGATTCTTATTCTGAAGGTGGCATTGCTTTGACTTCACAGCAACTTTTCGGCCTAATGACCTGCACAATTCTCACTCTGAAAGCAAACAGTCCTTCAGTTTACACACTTTGTTGGCATTGCTAGTCAGTCTGGTGTTGCCAGTAGTGTTGCTGAGCATCACATGTTTGTTTTGCCTTCAGAGTTTACTGCCATTGATGATCCATTTTGATATGGGGCGATAACAGTTGACAGAATTAAGTTATAATACTGCACCAACATAACACTGCAGAACAATTCATCAAAAGCTTTTGGAAAAATAGACAAGGCATCTCTTTTTTTCCCCACTTTAACTGACAGGCAGGTTAAAGTGATTAAAGTATGGTTTGACTCTGTTGTACTGGTCCGTCTTGGTGATACATTTCATTACTTTAGAGTTGACTGGTTCATGTGTCTCAGAGGTAATCTCAAGCTTATTGTGTGAACGGTTGTGCGTATCTTTTCTGCAATGATCAACACAGGCCACTGTCTGATAAAGAAATCTGTATTTTGGGATTTACTCACTCATAGTACTCTGCTGCCGGGGTTATCTTGTACTTAGCGTAAGATGTTCCATTGCCAAGGACGGAGCCGTTGATAGCTTTGGGGTCGGTGCAGTTCTGACTGTTCCAGCTGTTGCCGCATTTGAGCCACGGCAGCTCTCTGGTCATGGAGGAGTACAGGTAGTGCAGAGACCAAGCAATGATGACATTGTAGTAGAAGCCGACATACAGCGCGATGACGATCACGGTGTAGCCGACACCTAAGGGATACAAAGCAGTAGGTTAGAAAAGACATGGTGGTGTTTTAATCTCTCAGTGCACTACAGACTGGAGAAAAGCCATTTCATATTACCTATAATAGCTACTTTTTGCTTTGGTTTTGTAGAGGGCTGTGAGCCTGACACAAATATTTCCATAAACATTATCTTGTTAAAGTGTTGATTTTTAACAGGCTCACAATTTAATGTTTGAGGCAACAACATTAAAGAAATCAATAGGGATGCACGATATTATCGGCACAATATCAGTATCGGCTGATAAAAGCTCAAAAACACGTTTATCGGTATCGGCAGATATGAAAATTTCTGCCGATATGCACAGCCGATAAGGTGCTATTCAGTTAGGACTATTATTATTTTCCATCTGAAAAATAAACTCCTTAAATAAAATGTAGCACTTCATTTATTTGCACTGCAGAGCTCTGTGTCTGTCACCAGGTTGTTACAGTAGCTCTAAAATAATAAAATGCAACTTGGTTATGTCTAAAAATGCATTATATATTTAAAGTTCATGTGATTTAAAGAATTTATTTTTCTGTATTTCAATACTGAATGTCTTGAGTTTGAAAAAATAATACATTTCTTATTTATGGTAAAATCAAATGTTTTTTGTCTTGTTTTATGTGTGTTTCTTAAACAAATAAGACCGTCACAATAAGAGTAACATGTAAATTCCAGTACAGGATTGACTTAGCTTGCTTTACAGTGAAAAAAAAACAAACAAACTTGTGATATCGGTATCGGCCAAAAGGGGTTTGGGTATATCGGCATATCGGATATCGGCAAAAATCCGATATCGTGCATCCCTAGAAATCAACAGATGTTTCATTTCTAAGTTACTCTTCAGCTGTTTGTTTACCATATGGCAGAACAAGACATGCAGTTATTATCTTGATCATAGATAAGGCATTTCTCTCCGCCAAACACTGAGGTCTGGAGTAGTTTGACCACCTGTGATGTTGATACCCACTAATACAGAGATAAGCATGTTCACTTGGCCCCAGTGCCTCCTCTTCATCATTTTAGGTGTTTATTGCCAAATGAAGTTTGAGCTGTTTTGCTGCCATTGGAATGTGAAGACCTTACGTGATAGCAAAGAAGTCTTAAACCCATCATCCACTCATCCTAGGCAAGCAGAAACACAAACCCTTTTCAGCGTTGAAGCCAACGAAAGCAGCAACTGGTGTCAGTTGAACAGTGCAAGCAGGGGCACTGCTCTGACAGTACATGAAACAGGCACAAGGTTTTATAAAAGAGAAGAGGTGTTATGTTGAGATATGCAGTCAAGACACATCTGATCTTATTGTCTTGCATATCTGTACAAAGAGGCAGAAGCTTTATGCAGGTTTAGCTTCACAGTTAAGTCAGATCACAGAGGAACTAAACCCCAGAGCCTGATGTAGTTTTACAAGTTATCACAACATTAATCTGTCAGTCCACTTTTACAGTGCACTTTAAGTTTTTCTCCAAAATAGCACTTATTTGGTCCTGATATATTTAAGATTGTCCAGTTGTTTCCTTAGTTTAACCTTTTGATGTGTGGTTAGATGACCTCAAACTGTGCTGCACAGCATGCCATGGACATGAGCCCGGTTTTGTTGTTTTGAAATCTACGTTTGCTGAAACACAGAGAGGGTAAAAAGGTTGACAGTACAAGGGATCAAAACATACAAAGAGGTGAAACAGAGAGACACAGGCGATATGACAGAGAGATTAGTTATAGGTGACACTTGTGAACTTATGAGGGGGGAAAAGGACAAGAGACAAAGGGCAAGACACTGAAATGAATCGGAAAAGAGCATGACAGAGCAGTTAGTAGCACAGTTTAAGAGGTTAGTGAGAAGCTGAAGGAAACAGACTTCCATAGAGGGTGTATTTGAGCTCACCTTTAAAAACAGGGCATATTTTCCACACAGTAGCTGCCCCTTCCCTGTTGTACTGGCCCAAGGCGAGTTCCATGTAGAACAATGGCATCCCCGCAATGACCAAGAACAGAATGTAGGGGATCAAAAAGGCACCTGGGTGGAAGATAAGTAGATTTCATGCATTTTTATAAGGGTATTGCATTTTACTCCTTGCTTGTGACTCATGTATTTTGCCTACAGTAGAGGCTATTGCAGGACATCTGCTAAGTATGGAAATGAGTGCCAGACCAAACAAAATACCAAATTAAGAAGAGGAGAGGAGGAAAGAAAGTGTTAGTAGGGGGTCTTGACATTGTTGGACAAACAACACTCTATGACATACGAGCAGGAACGCTTGCAGCTATTTTCATACTGCGCCTGTCGCACACATCCACACCAACAAGGAAATGACTCTTCATAATTCAATTGTTCTTGACATTGTCCATCACACATGACACATTATCTACAGTAATGAATACATTCTGCTCGGGGCCATTATGATTGACAGGCTGGTGGTGGAGTTGACCCTTTGTGGCCCCGACTGAGCACAACATGTTGATTTTCAGCACGTGAATGGACTCATGGACACACACAGGATAGAGCACACCTTCCAGTGAGCACTCTGTCATGTGAGTTGAAGATAAAAACATTGCTGCATTTCAAGCAATCCTTTGTGCCTTTTTCCTCTAACGTCACTGCAGCCACAGTATTTAGAAAGCAGTTCAAGTCGTCAACATGTTCATATTCTTCTCTAAACCTGGGCTCAGACACTGAAGACTGGGGCTTTTCTATTTATTTTATGAGAAGTGCACACAATCACAAGTAAATCTCAGACAAGTGAAAGATGATAATCTTGCATGTCATATGAAAGATGCACCATTTAGCAAAACTTTAACTCTGACAAGTGCAAAAGACAATATATTATATTTATTGAGAGGGTGTCTCGATTCTAAAAATCATTTAAAAGTCAAAAAATTAGAAGCCCTGTTACAAATACTTGATGTAAGTGAGAAGACAATCTCTGCACTTTCAGTTTTTAACATTTTAGACTGCTGAGTTACTGAGCGTGCACACCTCTCAACCTGCCCATGATAAATGTATTTGATGTTTTACACACTTAACATTGTCTTGAACATGCCTGAAAAAAATAAAGTATGTCAGAAAATGAAATGCACTTTCCTATTAATGCACATAGGGCTATCAAAAGGATGATGAACAGAGAGTGAAGTGCTAAATTCCTTTATTCAAACCTAAACTCATCTGCAATAATAGAGCTGCAGTGGAACCAAATACACTACACTAAAAGACACTTAATACACAAATTAAACAAACGACAAACCTGAGCTTTGTTAGGCACACCTTTCATTATCCTCTGCGTCTGGTGTATTTACTCTAATTTTACTACGATGATTTACAACCTGTCCATGGCGCCTTCTGAGACAGCCTAATGGAGCTTCTATATTCTCATACATCTACTACTTGCCATACAGAGGTTATAGTATTTACTCACCCCCTCCATTTTTGTAGCACAAGTAAGGGAATCTCCAAACATTGGCCAGGTCCACTGCAAAGCCAATCACTGACAGGAGAAAGTCTATTTTCTTGCCCCAAGTTTCTCGTCCGTCGTCGGATCCAGGCGGACCTCCGTGGTGGCCGGGGGTCGGAATGATGGAGGAACTGGTGTACTGAACGCCATTCTGGTCCTTCACCAGTATCAGTTCTACCTCCTTTTTCTCCACATTGCACTGTTTCAGTGGGGCAACCGACGAGAGCTTGTGTTCTGGCATAACCTGGATATTCATCTTCTCTGAGGTGAAAACGAAGCCCACGCTGGCCCGGTGCTCTCACGGCCCCCTGCGGGTTCAGGTGGAGTTGCTGGACTGAGTCGGTGCGCCTGGACAGGGACGCCAATCCCGCGGACAAAAACCGGACAAGCGAGTGTTCTCCACCGAAACTACAGCTGGCACCTCCGCGTACATGAGCTGGAGATGAGGGAGAAGAAACACAGTTTGGAGATGTTTGGTGTTAGTGCGTAAAGTTTCAGTTCAGTTACGCACAGCGAGAAATACAGGTTACTACTGCCAGGGGGAATGGGTGACATTGTTCATCCTATAAAATGCAGACCTAATGTCTATATGCTACCATTGCCAGCACAGCTGTATGGGAAAAAACAATGTTACAGTTAGATGCACAGCCAGGGCAGGCATCAAAGTAAAAGACGCTTCCCCTCTGCGTCACCGCGCGCACTGAGCGCGCCGTGTGCTCGACCGTCTACTCAGTCAATTACCTTAAACATTACTCGTAATCATAATGAAGAAGATTAATGGTTATTTGAATATATCACCGCTACAAAAGAAATGCTCAGGTCAGCGTCTCAAAGATTTCCCCTCCGTACTTGGTACAGCTACGGACACCTCGCCATGACCCGATGCTGCTGTTGTCCAGATGCATCTGAGGGAAGACTGCCCATTCTGAAGGAACTATAAGACTCGCCTTCTTCAGCACAAACGATAAAAAATGCGAGCTCTTAAATCGGTTTCCTCTCTCTCTTCCACGTGATATTTTATAATTGAACACTTTCTCTCTAGTTTGATGTCAACTTGGCATGATGGTTTTATCTTTTCATTTTTTTTTTCTGCTGTGCGCAGGTTCCCATAAGCTTGGGAACATTTGACTTGTCAGATTAAAAAAAAAGAATCATCTGAATGTCTAAGTCCTGTCAGATAAATGTCTGACTGGAACATTAAGATGTCTTACTTTTTCTTTGTATTAATACAGAAACTTTCATGTGAAAAGTCATGGATGTACTTAAAAAAAAACATTCAATGGGTGGTTTTCACATCCTGATTTTGTCTTTACTCTCCAGACCAGCAGTTGATTCAGTCAACGTAAGATCTACCTTAAGCTTTATAGTCGCGTTCTCATTTCACAGACAACAAAACTTTTTAATGTTTGAATGTAGACTTTATCTGTTTCTTCTCTGTACCAAACAGATTGAATTACAGTTTTCTAAGAAGCCATAAAAGCATTGTGTTCTATTTGTAATTCAATTGTATAGCGGTTTTTGCCAGTGGCAATGATTTCTATTAGATATGGTTGATCAGTTCATCCCATTAGAGTCAATGAATGTCCTCTTTGCTCCCCAGAGCTTGTTTTATAAAAGCCTAATAGGGCTGGTTTTGGGCATTTTGTCTTTGATGATTGAATAACTGAAGTGATGGTAAAGCAAAGGAACAGGTAACAAGAAAGGATAATGTGTTATTACTGTTATTCTCTCTGGAATGACTTCTATTCTTTTGCACTTTGTTTTGTATTTTCAGGTATCTGTAGCCAAGAAAGGCCAAGTGTTGTGTTGACATGATGGTGTATGACCAAGAGTGTACTTTTGTATTGCACAGCTGTATGAATAAAGTAAGTAATAAGAGGGGCCTCAAGAGAGATTACACACAGGTGCACATGGTGGGTAACATTTTCAGAGAAGAGAAGAAAAACAGATCCTGAATCTTGTCCATCGTTTTATTTCTTTTTAAGACGTAGAGGAGTGCTCGAGGCAAAATGATAACCACCTTTTACCTCCATCATTCTGGCTCCCTGCAAATATTTCTTAAGACCTCTCTTTCCTTCTCAAAGTCCATGCGCTCCAGTGTTGACCTTAACAGTAGAAGCTAATGAAACACGACTCAGCAGTCACAGTTTGACCCTCTTGATTTAACCCGTGCAATTGGTTATGGTCACAGCAAAGATCTTAAATCTGTCCGTCTCCCCCTCTCTGCATCTTTCTCTCTTACTTCCACCAGCACTAAAAAGTAATCCTCCATACGCACACAGTATCACAACCTTTCACCCACCTTCTCTGTGTGTTTGTGTGACCTCACAGTTTCCATCTGAGTAAAGCTGTCTAACTGTGCCATTAGTGTCAACCCCACATCATAACAAGCCCCTTTATTGCATGCTTTACGATTCAACTGCTACTTTGTGGATTAAACTGTGAATGTGTGACTCAGGTTTCCGACAATTTCAAGGGCTCTCCTTTAAAGAAGTAACAGTCCCACATCTTTTCTCTCTGAAATAAAAATAGCCTGTTTAGTCATTTCTTTGACTTTAAACTGCAGGTCATTGGCTGCATTCTAACTAGGTCATGGTGTTAGTATTGAGTGGGTCTTTTTTTTTTTTTTTTTTTTGTGCTGCTCCCTGTTAAAAGTTTAAATCTCTCCCAGCCTCACAAAAGGAGGAGTGTCATTACGCTCTGCTCTCTGGGCTTTACAAGTACCTGCAAAGATTTAAACCCTTCAGCAATGTTAAGTCGTATTCCCTACATGTTGTCTGCATGCAGTGAGCAGAAATAGCACTGGGGCTCAACCCTGCAGTAGAGAAGTTTTTATGTCTTTCACAGCACATCTGGGAAATGTAGTGTACCAACAGAAAGTGCAGGCTCCTCTGCAGCACCTCACCACGTGCTTCAGCCAACACCTAATCTCCAGAATAAACCTGTAAGAACGTGACGCCATTGTCCTCCAACTGCTTACAATAATAACCAGTTATTTTTGCAGTCTCCTTCATCTTTGTATCAAAGACTTTATCTTTTAGCCGGTCACACCCCTTCAATTCCAGAGCCACCAGTGAATGAGGAACACAATAGGGGGTACACAGAACCAGTGTTTGAATAGTGGGTAGTTATTATGGGGTATAAAAAGGGAGGATTGGTGTGATTCCTGTTTGAACTGTAAGAGTCCTTGAAAGGATGAAAAGTCTCAGAGTAAGAGCAAGACTAAAGGTTAGAGTTCCACCTAATTGGCTCCTGACAGGGGAGGCATTTTTAATTGTTGTAAACTCTGAAAAGTATAGTTTCTTCCAATAGATATGAAAAAGAAAAGCATGGCTTACAGTGATGTTAGTTTTTCTGCCCCCAGTGTAAAGGAAGGAGCTTAATTTGGTTTAAGAATTTAAAAAAAACACACCTCTATGAACAGTGACTGACGAACAATAGTCAGCCTCTCACATCTGTACTTTGACTCGTCCTTGAGTGTTTCACAGGACAGTTGTTGCCCATCACCCAAAAACCCTCTCTGGAAGTGAATCAAACACAAAGATGTGAAACAATCAAAATACAGAAGAAGGAAACAAACCTGTGGTGCACACGCCGGCATTGGACTGCCGTTGGTTTATACGGTTCCCTAAAATCTTGCCCTCACCAGGACCTTAACTGTTTCTGTAAACCATCATGCAGGAAAGGAAGAACAATCACTTTCCTGAGAGAATAATAGCAGAGAAAAATCAACAAGGTGTCATCTGGTGTGATAAGGAAACACAACAATGAGGTTTGGAGGAACTCCCCGAGGAGCTGGAGGAGACGGCTTGCCAGGCCCAAACCAGCAGGAGTCAAGGGTAGTGCAAGATGTGTCCGTTTGTGGGCGTGTGATCATGGATGTGTACAAATCCACGCTGCTTGCATCTATTTCACAGCTAAATCATCATTTTACACAAAGCAGCTGACAGACGCCATTTCTGCTCTGTACAAAAAGTGGACTTCAGAAACTTCAATAAAAATGGGTTTTAAAGGAAATATGTGCGACCAAGTTCAAGCTTCCTGTGTTGTTACATTTTGGCCAATGTACGCAGAAGTTGCTTATAGAATTATTGTTAACGCTCTTGTTTATAGTCATTCTTCCAGCTCCTCTCTAACCTGTAAGCTAATGTGAACTCATGCTGCTCTGAATGTTTAGGTCATACATCCATTTTCGTCATGCATGACAAAGGAGTGTATACACACCCAGGTATCCTGTTGTTTTAAGCAGGAAAATCCATTCTATAGGTTCGTTGAGCTAAAATAGCTCTGAATTCTTCCTTTTGCATAACATTTATGAAATATGGCAACAAAGAAAAGTATTTCTGATCACTTTTGTTGAATGATTACGATTTGTCCCTTTTTTTTAATGGGCACCACTAACGTGATGCATTTCAAGGGTTTCAATAATAGTTCCATGAGGGAAAGAGTAAACTCAAATTAAATGAGAAATTTGGTGCCATAAAAACAGTGTTTCCCCTCTTCAAGTCAAAGGCATCATCACTGTACAAAAGGTGAAACACCCCAAAAAGTTTGCTGAATAACCTGGCTGACAGGTGGAGTAGAAGCCAGCTGGGACTCATCCTTATTTTGCTTGAAAAAGCCAGTCTTCCTGGTTAAACTAAGGTAGCCTGTGTGTCACGTTAATTCAAAAACAAGGCCTGTCACTTCTGACCTTTCCTTCCAGCCTGGCACGGTGAGACCCTCATCCATACGAGGCCCGTGTCCAGCTCAGGTCCACAAACACAGGCTGCTCACTCACTCGGGTCCCGAGGAGACAAAATTCGATTAGTAGCACGTATCTCCCGCAATCTACTGCGACAGGATCAGCCCTCAGGCAGACCTGAAATGGATACAGCAATATACAACAGCCATGCAGAGTATAGAGGGAGGATGGAGGGGTGTGGGACGAGAGAGGAGAGTCAGGGCTGTGGATGGGGGGAGTCGCACTGCAAGCATGGAAACAATGTGATTTAATTGATTTCATGCCATCTCATCAATTTTGATTAAAATGAAATGAGCCTCTGTACGTTTGAAAAGGTTAAAACAAATTGAAGGTGGAAATAACAGCTGGTAATCACAGTTTGTCTAACAGCGGGCATTTAATGAAGCGACCCACTCTCAATCATTCATTTCAGTCTCCCCTGCGTATAAGGAGTCAGCTCTGTGTGAGTGTTAGTGTAAGTGGTTGAGCACATGTACCGAAGCTTTTTCTAGTGAAGCTTATGGTTTTTTCATTTCTCTTAAGACTGACTAAATCTAAATTCAGAGAATAGACAGGCAAAGAAAGTAAGAACAAAGACAAACTTTCACATTCTGTAGTCTGTTTTAAGTAATGCATACTGAAAATCATCCACCCCAAAAGTCCCATTTTTTCTGGATCCTTCACAAAAGGACAGAATAATGAAATAGAAACTCTTAATTTTTCATAAACCAATTATGACACTATATGTTTCAGCCATTACTGTGTTGAAGATGAAGATGAAAAAGTTTTATTACAACAACAGGAATTCATCACAAGTGAACATTTGGCATGTCATGCTCTGAGATGTAATAACAAAATATGCCAGATAATGATAAATAGATGGTTCAACCTTCAGATGCAGAGTACCACTGTAATAAGAGGCACATATGTATTCCCTAACCCTCAAGCTTCACTGCTGTGTATCTCTATTTTTTTTTACTGTAAATAGCATGACTAAAGGTTTTAAATTGATTTGTTCAGCATGAGCTCACACTCACACAATTAAAATCTAAAAGGTAACTGCTGCCCTCTGGTGGGGTGATGGGGAAACAGGTTTACAATCAGTGGCCTCATACTACAAAGCATCCATGAAAGTTGCTGCTAATTTGCATAGTGGTGAATCTATTAAGACAGCACAGGGTGGAATTTGTATTCTTGTTTTATTTTACAAAGCAAATTTTGCAGTGTTAACAAAAAAAGAAAAAAAAATCACATAATTGCAATGCACATGGCAAAGTAATAAGAGTGCCGCTTGCTAATCTGAAAGCATACCCCGCTGGAATATACTGAAGCAGCACTGTTGGCTTTTTGCTCACAAATTGCCCTATTTTCTGTGGTTCATTTGCTTTAGTAAACTTAAAACTGTGCAGACATGTTGCTGTCTCAGCAACAACACTCTTCAGTAGAAATGCAAATAGATACACATGCAAAGCAAACCTCTGGCTAATTATACAGCCGTCTTACAAGGTCTGAGTCCCTGAGCGCTGGAAAAAGTGTAATGCGCAGCACGTATGCTCTTCATAGACATAGTTTTGATACACAACATCTGTGGGTTGCCAGATAGGAAGATCTTAATAAAGCTTGCTGTACACTAATTAACTGCAACATAGAAGCACAAGGACTGTTTGCTTATATTTAAAAAGGTGTTGGTTTGGCATTTTTTTCACTCACTCACAGAGGACTACAAAGACAAAAGAGAGGAACACAAAGCTAAGCTCATCCCAGTCAAAGCAAGGGTAGACCTGGGGCATAGAAAACGATGGATCCAAGGCAGACACACGGTGAGGCAGTTTACAATGATGTGGATAACATACTGAAGTACATCTTAAAACACTGTCACTAACATTTGAAATCTATATATTTCAGGGTTTGTACAGTTAAAACACTGATGTGAGTTCTGATATATTTTTTTATATGATTAGCTTTTCATCTACTTCTTTTTGTGGACAAAACACACAATCAAAAGGATTTGAGGATTAAAAAAAAATCATAGTTTGTGCAGTAGCTTGGGGAAGATATTCTTTAAAATCTCTATAAGGCACTAAACTTGAATGGTAGCACTCTAAAAACCTTCTCTAAAAAAGACAAGCTCATGATCTTTAGTATGGCTCCTCTGAAGCAAGTGACTTCATTTTTCTAAAACTTGTAGGAGGGCATAATTTGACACTGTTGTATTTTCCGTCTCAGTGCAGTGAATTCAGAGATCTGCTTCTTATTGAAGTCAGAGAGATTTTTCAGTCATCCTTTTTGTCAGAGGTGCTGCTTTCTTCCTGGTTCTCCTCTGAACCAGCCTGACCAGACAATTGGAGATCACCTGGACAGGCCTCCTGGATTGCTTGGTATCTCTGAAGCTCCAGGTATGTTGTGAAGAGCTTGGCGTACTCCGGATGTGTAGTGGCAAAGGCTTGAAATTCATCTAGCAACACAAATGAAAAAAAATGTAGCTTAGTTGAAGGCTTTTCTTTTTGCTGGTGAGAAACAAATACCCAAATTTCCAGTAGCCTGGTATTTGACATTGGTACTCACTGAAGGTGATAAAACCAGAGCTGTCTGCATCAATCTCCTTGAAAAGCTTTGTCATGTTTAGATCCGACACACCCAGAGCTGAGCGCAGTAGAGCAGTAAACTCCTCTCGAGTGATTTTCTCATCCTCATCTGTATCAAAGAGCTGCATGAGAGAGCACAGACACAGGGACAAGTACAGTTCACTTACCAATGTATGTGTGCTTAGAAAAAAAGGAAGATGAAATATAGATTACATAAAAAAGAGAGAAATTTGTTTAAGCTCCAGTGGACAAAAAATACTTTTTTGCAACATTAAATTAAAAAAGAACTGTTTGTCTAAAATCACATTTGTCCTTATGGCCGGCAAAACGACTCCATGTTTTCCACAACAGACACAAATTGTTAAGTTGACATTATCCAAGCCCCGCTGAAGGCTGGCTCTGTTCTCCCTACAGCACTGCTGCTGTCTGTGTGCAACGCTCTGCTATAAAATAAAGGCTGGTTATTTAGCTTAGGTTTACTCGTTTAAGTGTGAGCTGCTTATTTTCATTATGATTTCAGTTTTTCCATTAAAATGCAATGAGTCGTGAACACTAGACAGCCCAATACATATTTTAAATTCAAAAGATTTTCATGTGCTTACAAGATTTTAGACATTTTTACTTTGAAATGTATTTTGTTTGATGTTTTTTTCACTCTTCTATTCACATTCAATGTACAGTCACATCAGAAGCACAGCAGTGTCAGAATAACGCTGTCTTACCTTAAAAGCCATTAGAAGAACGTCTTCTGTGTTTGCTGGTCGGCACAAGATGTTCACACCAATGACATATTCTCTGAAGTCTATTGTGCCATCTCCATTCTACACAGGGTCAAAGTGGCAGCAGTTGAAACAGCTGAGTCAGTAAATGCACAGTATCATGAGATAATTCTTAATCCTGCAGCATGTATAGACTGTATAAAGAGAGGAGCCTTGAACTACAGAGTGAAAGAAATTATTTTTACTAGTGCTGGGCAAGTTAACTCATTATTTTCGCGTTAACCCGTCAATCTATTAACGCCATTGAATATTTTATCGCACATTAGTGCATGTTGCTCACATGCTTTTATTTTGTAAATGTCTGTTGCTGACCGCGGTGGAACTAGAAGTGAAATTGGTGGAAAAATGCGATGAGTAACCAAAACAAGCATGGAAAAGAGGGGCAACGCCACGGAACATAAAGGCGCTCGCCGCTTAGTGTATCAGTCCGCGCGCACAGCGTGCCAGATTTAAACAAACGCAGGTAGTCTGCCAGGACAAGATGAGAACTAGAGCCTTATTTAGCTGTGTTTTTGTGTGAAAATAACGCGCTGAAAATTCTCTAAATAAAGCGTGAATGAAGACCGATATCAGAGTTTTTCGGTGGGAGTCCGTTTATTTGTGTTTTTGGTCAAGTAAAATATGGCCCTGTCTGAGTGCAGAGGAAACCGGCTGACGAGCAGGGAGGGGGTGTTTGGTGTGAGCGCCCTGGGCTTCTGCTGCACAAAAACACTGCTGTAGGGGTAATTTCTGCCCTAAACCTTGTGATAGGACCCAACTTGTTCCATCCCGGAGTATCACTTTAATGCCCTAACAGTAGCAATAAGCTTTAATTTTGTATTTACATTTTTGTAAATTTGATTTGCACTAAATATGTGATTTAACTATTACTGTATAACAAGTACTGATTTAGTGTTTGCATGACAGATGTTATGGCACTTTCACAATGCGATTAATTATGATTAATCAGGGAAATCATGCGATTAATTACAATTAAAAGTTTTAATCGTTGCCCAGCCCTAATTTTTACTAAAGGCAATGCTTTACTTCTAGAAAACTGAGAGATAGCCTATATCTTCAAAAGAAGATAGTTTCAGACCTCTCCTCTGACAAAGCTGACATAACAGAGAAGGGGTCCATTAATCATCAATAATTGAGCTGTTGAAACTGAGCCAAGGAAACTCTTGTAACCAGCTGTCATTCACAATGCTCCTACTCAGTGGATAAAGTTCTTCTGTTTAAGTGTAATGTCAATATTTTGAACAAGTGTCTCACTCTGTCAAATAGTGCAAAGAGCTCCTCAAGAGCTGGGCTGACGGGGAGCTTCAGAAATCTGGCAAACTCCTCGATAGTTATCCTTCCTCCGTTACAAGAGCTGGCCATGACTGCAAAGCTCTCCAGCTCCTTCCTCACATTGTCCCACTTCAAACTGAGGGAGCAGAGCACAGGGATCCATGTTCATTTGACTTATCAGGCTCATTTCTGGCATTGTCATGTAGAGGCTTAGTGAAATGTGCTTACTTGAGTTTACGGCTAATTTTGGTGAACTCCACCAGGCCTGCCTCCATTGGCAGGGTTAGCTCGCCAGCTGAAATCATCAGGCGGCAGTCTTCATAAGTGTGATCTGTTACTGGAACACCCAAAGCCCTGAAAGCAGACAGTTTGAATAAACAGTACTCCGTTAAATTGCTTATGACGATTGTACAGAGCTGGACAAATAAGGTCAGGAGGAAATGCAAAAGCCAAACCAGTGACTAATACTTTCATAATCAGGATAAAATGGACACTCTTCATCACTCCTGTAGTGCTCTGATTGATGTACTCTCCCTATGTGATTAATACTTGTATCTTTAAGAAGCATAAGTATTTTGCTTTTTTATTCCTCTTTCTTGCTACATTTGCACAAGTTATGCTTTAAAAAATGCACCTCATAGTTTGAGTAACGCTTACCGGGCCATGGTGTCTCGCACTCTACTTGCAAACAGAGCAGCTGTTTTCTTCTCCTCCTCTGTGGGGATATGTGGGGGTAAGAACTAAGGGGGAAAACAGATGAAAAGGGACACAAAGGTCTCATGTTTAGTTGTCAGAGTGGTACTATACTACTATTAATAAGTAACAAGTTCTAGTGTCATAAATGGGGATTAAAAACTGTAAGCATTGTTTTGCAACCGTAAGAAATAAGGTGAACATTTTCTACAAGAAAAACAAAAGCTTGTTTCTTCATCAATCATCATGTTAGGATGTACACTACCTCTATCTCTACTGTGGTATACAGCTGGCTCAGAGTCAAAAGCAGCAGTGTCCTCCTGAAGAAAACACATGCAGAACAATAAGTTACATATATTGATCCCAGATTTTCAAACAGCATGTTGCTGTTTTCTGTTTTAATCCTTATTATCAAGGTAAAAGAGGCAGCAGATACCATTTCCATCAAGCTAGCTCACTGTCAGTGAAACATGACACACCTGTCAGTAGGCCTGGGACGATTAACAATGAAGCAATTAATCATTCAAAAAAAGTGAACTCAATAATTTTGCCAGCCTCAGTGTATCCCCATGTGTAAGGATGGGTACCTTTCACATTTGAAATGATACAGTACCGATGCTCGGTACCTGGCAATCGGTACTGGTACTCAACGGTACCAATTTTTGATACTTTTTTGTGTTTATGTGGTGAAAAATATCAATTTGTTTGCGAATTAAGTACAACTTTTTTCAATTTAACATATTTACTCTTAAGTACATAACCTTACCATGCTGTGTTTATGTCCAGCACAATCTCCTTCTCTTCTTCTCCTTCATAGTCACAAGGATGCATTTAGGTACATAAGCATGGTACCTTTTGATTTTACGTGAATCGGTACCCAGTACTTTTGACAGAATTTGGTCGGTATCTGTAAAAGTGCCTAATCTGGTACCCATACCTACCCATGTGCATGCACGTTTGTTTTTGTTTTGAAGCTGATGAGGCTGATGAAGCCTCATGGATGAGAGGAGAAGCGTCTTCACAAACTCTGAACAGTCCAGTTGCCTCGGTTTGGAGCATTTAGATTAACTGAGCTGGATTAGGAAGAATTTACATTGACACAGATAGTGTAGTTTGCTACATCACAACAGAAATTCTACATTTTAGCTCAGTGTTTTATTTAAGTGCAATTTTGGACTGGAAGGCCATTTTATTTTTATTGTTTGTTTTTTTGGGGGGATATTTTGAAGTTATTGATATTCTAATTAAATTTGTAAAAAAATACTCATGAAAAATAAAAGGCTATTGCATTTGAAAGTGTGTATAGCATCATTGTGAGATATATTTTTTATATTGGTAGTCAATTTGGTCTCAAAATAATATTGTCAATATAATTGTTTATCACCAATAATTGTTATCAGCCCAGACCTACCTGTCAGGGTAAATAACAACTAAAAGCATACTTACGAGCTGAAGCCCTGCCAAGTCCAAGACACTGTGTCCTGGAGGGGAAATTGAATGTTTAGACATTAATGTTACATCAAAAAAATAGTGCAGGACCACAAGAGGGTACATTATATTCTGCCTACACTTTCTGCCCTAAAAAGTTTTTTTTTTTTTGTCTTAGTGCGCAGCCTGTTCTCTGGTTGTGACATCTGCTTGTAAGAAGTGCAGTGTAATATATTAATGCTGTAGTACAATCACAGACACTCACCAGTTTGTTGGGATACCTCATAAGCACAGGCTGCACAGGGACCCCTGGGATGAAGGCACCTGAAGAAACAAAAAAAACAAAACATGTCGACTGCTATTCATCACAGTTTCTATTTTCCACAGTGGTTGCACAAAAGAGGCAATCAAGACTACAGTATATTTTAGCCTGCTGCATATCTCACCTTGTTTAAAAGTGATGAGACAGGAGCGGTTTGTACATGTTCCTTCTGGGAATATCAGGACCTGAGGATCAAAGCCTGGTTAGTAAATGTTGTAAAAGTTACATGCAACAAGGCAGCGTTGTGTTTCTGCCGCACACAGCATGATAAAAGTTACAAAGTTAAATAATCTGACTTTTATTCATCCTAATGAAATGAGCACTTGTTTCATTCTCTGATGGAGGTGAGCAAGAAACTTTTTATGTTGTTTCCTTTATCATCTTTGGGGCAAACAATGACACCAAGCATGCATGCTGAGATAGAGAAAGAGAGCTATTAGAGTTTGTTATTGTTGTTGTTGAGACAGACCTGTGGCCAGCTGCCCCCTGACTTTGCTCTGCTGTCAATCTCTTGGATTGTGTTCTTCCTGGAGTCCGGGTCTTTTCTGGACACAAGCACAGGCTGGAGACAACGGACAAATCCTGCAGAGAGGAGAAAAAACACTCATTATTGGTTGACCTAAGAGAGAATATTTTTACTATATATATTTCTCAGATTGATCTAGGTTACTTAACAGCAAGTCATCTAACAAGGCAGCGCAGACTGTTACACAGTTTTCACATGAAATAAGCTTATGTGTTTTTACAGTATGAAAAATAAAAGAAGTGAAAAAAACACACACCTCAATGTTTTCACAAGCTCATACACTCACACTTCAAACTCAAAGCTGAGTGATTACAAAAACACACCTTGACATATAACCCCAAACTGACACAACAGAACGAACGGAAAGAGCCTTACTGCCAAAGATGGGTGTAGCCAAGTTCTCCACACGAGAGACGGTCGAGGGCAGGCCAGCAACAATGCAAACTATCCCATCAAAAAAGGTGGAGTGAGGAGCCACAGCCAGGATGGGGGCCTCGCTGCTGCTGACCTGTTTACCTTTGACCACCACTCTGAAGCCCATGCAGAAGTAGTAAGCCCTCCCCAAGGCCGCCATCACTCTCCGACACATGAACCTGTAGATAACCAGAAGGTTATAGAGTGCTGATTAATAAAAGTTCAAATCTAGATGTGAAGCTAAAAAGATGTTCCTGGATACTAGTGAAATGTCTGAACTAATTTAGAAATATATAGTTTGTAAATATGTTAACTACCGATAGGCTAATGACATTTTTATGTGCCATTCATTAACATAATTTCATCCAGTGCTCATTCATTATAAGGGTTTAAAGTGAAGTGTTCTCGTAACAGGAAGAATTGCACTATTTGCTCACCACTTCTAGCCTCCTTAAAGCTGCAAAAAAAGCCATGCTTTACCAATTACTTCCTCATTTGTCAAGAAAGAAAAGTAGGAAGTCAAAGCATGGACTGAATATAGAGATGTCATGATAAGATGAGAGCAACAAAGTGTTAGATTTGAAGTTCTGTACCCCCCCTTCCTTTCTGACACCAGGATGTGAATGAGCAAAGTGTGACACGTAAGCTGAGAAGAGCTGGTTGCAAGTGTTGCTCAAGCAGCAAGATGAAGTCAGAGAGTTAATGCAGTTTTAATGTTCATGATTCATCAAAGTTTGGTGTTTGTCATAAATGGGATCTACGCTGCAAGTCATCAATACCATAATATGAATTTCAAAAAACTCTTGAACAGTTGCTAATTCAAACTGGAAATCTCCACTGCTGAGTTATCTGTTGTGTCTTTGCTGAAAGGATCTGGGTCTGCTAGGGTTAGTTTGAGGGTGAACTCAAAACACCTTCAAGTTAAGATTTTCTTTAGTCATAAAAAATGAGTTATCCCGTGATGTGAATCCAGCTGCTTTCTGTTGACTTTTTTTTGCAGCTGCTAGTATTTAAAAAACTGTTTGGTTTAAATGTGGCACTCTGTCTGGTGCAACAACTTGATTCTCTGCATTTGAAAAATTGGTTTGCCCATTTAAAAAGTGATAAATCACATCATATTTCCTTTTATTAGAGCTGTTTCTGAGAATTAGGCTTATGTCATGGGCGTGGTGCAGATATGATCAACAGAGAGATGATTTGGCTGCAGTGCAAGCCTCTGCACATTCTTCAAGTTATGTCAGGAACTATTATTTTGAGGATGTGCTGTCTTTGCTTTGTCTAACTGCCCAGTTTGAAGAACCAGGAAACTGCCTCTGCTGTGTGTGGCTCAAAAGAAACTGTTGTAATAGAAAGAAAGTCTTCATATTTGGGTTCAGTTTTGATGTATCCCATCCTCCATAGCTTTGTTTACAGGAAATGGATGGGGTGGTTCGACTGATGTTTCAAATACATATGCTTTGAGGAGGCATGTAAAAGAATGTCACTGCCAACTTTTGATGGGAACTGGTTTCTGTTGGATGAAAACTGTGTTGCAGTGTGATGCTGTTTGTGTAATTACCGTCTCCACCCTGTCATTGGCTCCACTGCTCCTTTCAGAGGGTACTTGAAGGTTATAATAACTGACACTGGCCATGTCACCATGAGAACCAGAGACAGGAGGATTGCTCGAATAGGGACCAGGAATATTCCCAGGAGGACGCACTGCATGGAGAGGGGGCACACACACACAATATATCAGAAACAGGCCTTTACCACATAGGGACTCTGCTGTCAGAGTACACTACACCCTTTGCTGTTGAAGCACCTCAGAGCAGAAATATGCACGACTTTAGAAATCCACATCACCGGGAGGGTTTCTAGAAAACCACACAACGGGTCTCATTGTGTGGTTGCACATAACGAAGCTGTGCAAGCCGATTGTCAAAGCCTCGGTGCAGGAGATTATAGGCCGTGGTTTCACAGCAGCAGCCTGTGTGTGTAATCTCAAATCAGGTCTAGCACTGGCTGCGTGTGAGCCGTGCTGCTCAAAGCAAATGACCATGAACATCATCCCGTAAAAGCCTGCCTTTACATGACCACGGCACCCAGAGGACATACTCACTTTGATTATAGTGGCTTTGGTGAGTTTGGTGTCTTGAACAAACGGGTTGATGACCGCAGGCAGCAGCAGGGATTGTTGCCTCGGCAGGGTGAACACTCGTTGTGGCGGCATGGCTGTCCAGTGAAAGAACAAACGGGGAAATTATCTAGTCGAGACAGTTTTATGTTATCATCTCACTTCCTCAACAGGAACTCTGGTCTCTCATTACGTTCACCCATATCCGACGATCTAACGAGCGGCTGCGGACTCCAGCGCGAGCGGTTCCGGGGACTGGTCCTAAGCTCCGCCCACAGGGTTCAGACCACCGTGTGCTTTTGTAACCTGCAGGTGGATTCAGCAACTATTGTCTGCAAGTCCTTGTTTTAAAACATTCGCAGGATGGTATTTATCCATTATATTACATATCCATTACATAAACATCCTCAATTTTAAATCAGGTAGCTAAAAATGTCAAAATGTTGTTGTCAGTGATCATGCATGCAAACTTGTTTGTGGAAATCATACACATGCATGCATAATTTCATCAATATTTGTAGAATAGAAATTCAAAAAAAGGCTCCTGCAAGCTGTGCACAAGCATCAGATGAGCAATAATCTTCACTAAATAACGGTAATAAATGATGTACATGCTCTGTTCAGTGTCCACGAGATGGCGCAATTTCCTTTAAGATTATCATTTGTTCCTGTCCCAAAGGATTTTTTTTCAGCAGCACAAGGTACTTTTTTCCTGTGGCAGTTCAGTTAAAAACAAATCTGAGGTAACTATACACTGAAAAAAAAATATTAATTTTCTTTTGCTTTATACATCTACCTCAGTGTTTAATAGGGTGCTACCAGACTATTTTAATTAACTATGTACTCAATCCATCAGTTTTTCCCCATTAAAGCTGCTAAAAATCATTCATGGTATAAAACTCTGTAGTAAACTAAAAGTAGAGTAACTGTGTTTAAGAGCAGCTAGAGATGCTAACATAGCACCAAATGTTTCAGATCTTGTGTTTTATTAATATAACACATACACCATCTTTCTTATGTGCCTGAACATGTTTTCATACCTGTTTCGGCAATTATAAGTTCTTTGACTTGTAGAGTATTTTGGACCATAGACCCTTGTCATAGTGTCTTATGCATTGTGATTTCCTACTTCAAGAAAGGCTGGTAATCTGAAACCCTCTCCTGGTATTTAGCTTCCACCAAGACATAACCATGCCATTAGTCACCCACTGTTTCATAGTATTTGTCAAAAATCCACATTACATTTATCATCTTTATTGATGACAGTAACAAAGTGCTCAAGCATTGAAAACAACACAAAATACAATATCTGTATTGTTAGAATCCAAGAGAGAAACCAGAGTATATAAAAAAAGATATTCAAACAATACTACTGTGGTACTCTTGCCATGACTCCATCATGCAGCAAACCAATAAAGCCTTTAGAGGCAACCTGTGCCTTAAATCATTCTGTACCAAAAATAAAGGGAAACACAACATGGAGCGACCAGGAAAATAATGTGGTCTCCATATTGAGCAGTTCCCTTGTAGTCTATAGTCCTAAACAAAAAAAGAATAACAAGTGCCTGCTAGTACTACTTTCTGACATCCACAAAACAGGAGTATGAAATGTTTACATAGAGGACTATATGCAAAAAGCAATCTCTAAAGCACCATTTTCGGTCAAATACATTGTGCAAATTCATTTTTTTCAAATGTATTGCACAACAATAAGAATATTAATTAAAAGTGATACATTTATAAAACTGCACTTCGTAAAATGGACAAAAGAAAGTCATTCCAAACCAGCATTATTATCTCATGTGGTTTAAAACAGCCTTTCAAAATAAAATGTGCATAAAACGGCAATATCTCACAGCTCAGTATAGCACTGCTTTTAATGCAGTGTTGACATACCTGATGTCTGAGTTATCAAAAAACAAAAAAAAACCTTCAAACAATAAATGGGGCAAACATCTTGTAGTAAATCTGCATTAGCCTAAAAAATACAATGTCAATATCACACAGTAAAATAGCAAATATCCAGTTGCCTATGTTCAGCCTGTGTTTAAGGTCCCGAGGTGCCTTTCTACAAAGCTGGAGGCAGGGTATACAGGCTGACAGGGACATGTCTCCCACAGAAGTGTGCAGAGTTGCCAAGAAGAAACCTTCAGTTGTGATTGGTACTATGGCAATGTCCCCATGGGGCCGGATGTGATTGCAGGAAAAAAGCAAGTTGTGAGACATTTTAAAAAAGCTCAACAACCCAGCCAGTCCTTTGTTATTTCACCCAACTTGACAATCTTCAAGCTGCTGTCTTCCAGTTTGAAATAGTGGTTACCCTTGAAGAAGTAGCTGTAATCTGTAAAAGACAAGCACAATGCATAAAACACCTGGAAAAAAGAAAATCTTCCCAAATAACAATCTCAAAGTGATATGGATTGAAATACCAATCAAGCCTTGCTGGAACTAATGCTCAGCCTCTTCATAACTCAAACTCACGAGGCAGCATACAGAGAAAACTCTGTAAAGCAGCACAGACTTTCTTTATATCAATATGTTTGGTCACTGTGTGAGGCAGCGGTTATGTTTTGCTTACAGTAATGGTTGCATGTTGGAAGGGTGGTGGGTGATGGAAAAACCCATGGTGGCTTGACAGAGGCAAAAAATGAGTATCTACCATAAGGCTGCATGTTTGACTGTGACTGTCTTTATGTATGTAACCTTGTCAAGAATCCTTACCATGAATGTCATTCACTTTTTATGTAATGCTGTGCTCATGAACACGTAAATTTACCATTTATGTTTTTAAAATCTCAAGATATTTTTCAGCTCCCCTCCCTCGGATTCTTTCATCAACATCAAACCACAGATACACCACGACTGCACAGCTACTCCCTTTGGCCTGTTTTTCTTCCTTATTTTCTCTGAACAGTCAGTTCCTCTAAACTGTTCATTTCTGGTTAAAGGGAGTCACTGCTTTCTGGGTTGTAGTATATTTGAAGTTTTATTGACAGAGTGCCAGACCCTGATAGCGCTTACTGGATTTGCCTAACATAACCAAAAGGAATGCTAGTCAGAAGACTGTATACTAGCTTATAGAGCTCCATAACTTCAATTCTTTCCCTTCTCGTGTCACATGGAATGACAAGATTAGGCTGAGAATTTGTTGTGATATTTTGTTTGCAAACTATACATCAATCATTGTGTTTTTATTGTCAGAAGGAGTAACTGCTTCAATTTTAGCCACATTTGCATCAAGAAAGTATCCCCTTGTCTTTTATAAGCAACATTTCTTAACAGTGTTTTGATGAATCGTGCAAAAATTTCAATAAGATATTCATGTTCACGTGGGGTGATACTAAAACATTTGTTAATCTGTGTCTCATATACTCTGGCATTTACTTTCAAAATGAATTCAAATATTTAATGTGCTTAACCAATGGTTAACCATAATCATAATCATACCGACATTGTCCTCTGCTGTCATTGTTAGATCAAGGGGCTTAACTGCCATATTAGTTTATATGGTATGTTTAGGTATGTTACAAAGCATTACCATTTAAACATTTGTAAATAATCAAATACTGAAGTAAAAACAAAGTAATTAGAATACTGAATGAAAAATAGCCACAATGCAGGAGGTTGAATTCCCAAAGTTGTTGAATGCTAATTGCTCCTATGCTAGTATTCCCTGATGTGCAACAATCTCTAACAGGTTTTGATGGGTTTTAAAAATATGCTGCTTCCTATTGGAATGAGGCTGGACATCCTTGAAGATTAAAGCATCTCTTTTATTCTGTTCCACTGAGTGAGATGTCAGAATTAAAGGCAGCTGAGATAATGGTTAATACTGCAGTTGCCATTTATTAGCTTGTTAGCATTGTCTTAGTGAGGGTTTCCAGCATGTAGCTAAGTGCAACAATAGGGGAGTACAGCCTTACAACCCCACATACAAGGCTCTAAACTTAATTCCCTGTAGTAAAAAGTGGTAAGTGTTTTTTTAGTAATATTCTGAATATTTCCAATCTGAGACCACTCTGCCAACCTCTGTTGTGGACTTTTGCTTTCTGGCAAGTTTGGGTTACGCAAGGTAGCTTGCTTCTGTTAACTTTTCTCTTTCTTTAAATCCAAATGAGTTTCAAAATCCCAATTTTTGAAGTAAAAACGGATTTATTACCAATTCCATTAAGACTGAAGGCAGAGTCAATGTTATCCGGGATGCCATTCCAGGAATCAGCAATAAGTTTGGGGAAGCCAGGGTCCATTCTCTTCCTTTCTTCATCGAACCTGTACACATAGTTAAAGAAAGTTTGTATAATTATTTAACGAGTGCCTAACATTCCTCTCACTCACAAAACACCACTTGCACATGATCATTACAAAAAAAAAAATGAAAACAGTTGCTTGTCAACGTAAGTTCTCTTGTTGTGTAAAGGCTTGCAGAGCAGTTGTGGTTTACAGAGCAGCTTAGGTCTCACAAAACGCTAATGAAATCCAGATGTAGATGAGGACTGCAATCATGATGACACCAGCAGTTCACAAATGGTTATATAAGCCTCATTCTCACCTCCAGAATTTGTCCCCAGAAAACAGGTAAGTCTTCCTGTTCTTTCTAAAGTTGAAGACGGCGTCGATTTGCTCCAGGTCAGTGGGGAGCTCAATGCTTGAGAGCCTCTTGGGATAACCTCTCTCCAACTCATCAGCTTTGTAGACCCACATCTCATTGCCTGTTAGGAAAAATATGTGATAAAAAAGCAGAACTATGGCAACACCAGCACAGAGGACATGTGTTTTCTTAATAAAAGGGATTATTTTAACCCGGGTCAGAATGAGAAAATATTCCATTTTCCTCAAAATCTACAACCACAAATATTTTCTCATCAGAGTGAGATCATCTTTACCCATTAAACAGCCAAACCATTTCTGCTGTTGATGTGTTTAAAACTGACAAATATATCACAAATTTCATTTGTATTCAGGAAGGTCGTCATATTAGTGAAATGCAGAGAATGTATCATAAACCACTAATGACTATTGTGGAGTATCGCAAGTGTCTCAAGAGTTTATACCACACACTATCATGCTCAGCCAACATTCCTGCTTCTCCTAATGTTTCAGTTTGCAGAAAAGCTTAACTGTTAAAAGAATCATCCAGATGGTAAGAGGGTAAAGACACTTCTTTCATATTCATGGAAGTAAAACTGTCTGTTTCCCTGATCACCATGGATTTATTAAATGATATTAACATGATACATTGTTCATGTGAAATGACATCCCAAACAAGAAAGGTAATCTTTTCTTCAGTTTCTTTTTTTGTCAGCATACCTGCAAAGAAAACAGTCTTTTCCTCCACTGGGTTTTCATAGACAGCATCTATTTTGGAAGGGAGGTCTGGCCAGTAGGTGGCCACGAGCATCGGGCCGTTGGGTTTGCTTCTGAAGTTTACTGACCTGAACAAAAACCTGGCAGAGACAGAGAGAGAGAAAGTAAGGGGGAGAGCATTCGTAAGCCTGATGAGCTGGGGATGAAATGAGAGTGAGAGTGAAAAAGGGGCAGTGGGGAATAATGAGGAGGTGGGGGGACTTTGAGTGTGTAGAGGTTTTTAGTTTTAGTGCAAGTGCTTTGCTGGCCGAGCCAGCCACAATGGCCTGATTCATGAGCATCTGGTTCTCGTTAGGGCTAAGGCTGCCGACGCCAACGGAACAAGACCTATCTTGCCCGGATTTCCAATACACAGCTGCACAACAACGACAGCTTCCCAAACTCTTTTCCACTGACCTATTTATTAGAAAGAGAAAGATGCGCCAATTGCAAGAATGAGTGATGATAAGACAAGGGTAAAAATATACTAACTAATACACATACAAATGAAAAATGTTATGTAAACCTACATTAATAACTGGAAAATTTCACCTCCTGTGAGGACTTTGTAGTTGGCCATGAAATTAACTAAAATTAACCAATGAAAGCAAATAAGCTAATCTGCAACAAGATCAACAATCTCTACATTGTAATTCTTAATGCCTGTAAGGGGGTAAGTGTCAAACAAGATGAAAGACAGCATGCTGAAAAAACAGCCCTTTGCACACTTTATACAGCAAATATTCATGGTGAGTAGAGCTGCAGTAATCAAATACTTTTTTCTGATAACTTATTTATGATAAAATGATCGATTGATGATTCTGGAAATTAATCAAATGATCTATTTTGAGGTTTTCTGGACCACAGTAATGACCTCAATTGTTTAAGTAGGTCATCCATGAATTCTGTTTTTGTTGTTGTGAAGGGAAAGTCATAAATGAACGATAATGCAGCCAGATTCTTTACGGATAAAAGTGCATTTTATAAAATAATGTTTTTTTTGTTTTTTTTTTAAAGCACTTGAACTGCCCTTTAACTGCCAAAAACCTCATTGGACAAAACAAACCAAACCAAGTCACAGTTGTTTTCAGCAGCAGAGGCACACGTTACTCTTTTGCTGTATTTCTTGAAGTGCTTCCTGCACTCTTAAATCAAACCTCCAGTTCAAACCATAATCACTGGTTTTGCCAAATTAACAAGGATAAAAACTTAGAGCTTACAGTGCAACATATATTGCAGAAGCCTCTGAGGGATACATGCAAGCATATAAGCACTTGGACTATGGTTACTTGTGAAAACACCTAGTCAAACAATTTGCCAAACTGTTTCTAAGAGACAGAATGTAATTGCCTTCTTCTTAAGCCTCCAGACAGACAGACAAAGTTTTCTGCTGAGCTTGGGAGTTTTACAAGCATTACTCATTGTTAAGATTCGTTCTACGTCAAGGAATACGCTGACTCGGATGAAAAGGAGAATCCGACTTTTACAGTTTTAAAGTGAAGTGAGTATTAGTTCTAGGAGCCAGAAAGCACCACTTTTTCTCTGTTTTTTTTTTCCAAATATATAAAATGTCTTATATCAGATTTTAGCTTGAACCTGACATGGTGTCTAAATTTCAAAGAAAAGGGCCATCTTATAACTTTGCTAACCTTTGGAGAGAAGCTTAAGTGCCTTGTACTGTGAAGACACCCTACAACTGAGCTGTTCACCATGGATGCTGTAGATGGCCCTAAACATCAAGACAATCTCTAAAGAGTCTAAAAACGTTTAAAAAAATGTGATTTTGTCACTGTTTAAATGATCAAATGTCAGAGTATAGATCTTTTTTAAGCAAGTATAGTTTAGATGTTGATGGCACATAGTCCATTCTGAGTGTCTACAGTGTTCAAAAAGTTTCTGAACTGTTTTGCTTGACAAAGGAATTGGCAGAGAAAAAAGTATCACCCCAACATGACTTCCCCAAAACAGGCCAAAGTGTGTCTGTGCTCACTCAGATGTGTTGTAGACAGCCACAGCAAGCTACAAATTAAGACCTTATAAAATCAGGATTTGTGAGCAGGGCCTCAGCATATTTTTCACAAAGTCTAACTCTGTAACTCAAGGTTCCCTGAGAGAAAAAAAAAACAGGCTAACTGAAAGACTACACTCTTTAGTGCGTAGGTATGCTGGCCTGTTTGCTTTGGATGCTTTTCCAGACTCGCTGTGATGGATATACAGCACTGTGAAACTTAAAATTATTTGCAGTCAATGTTTCATCATAGGGAATTTTGACTTATCATAACTATGAAGGACAACATTTGATTTCTCTGGCTTTCTCATTTTGACCACATTTTTTGTTTTTGTCCACAGTAACTCTCAGGGGAATTAGTCTGTAACAAACTTCAGCTGCTGTAACAAAAAAGACCATCCTTCTACGGGAAAACACACTGACTCACAAAGACTGTTGACGAAACCACAGCCCATCATGAAACTCCTCTCCTGCACAGGGTCAGCCAGTAGACACAGTAAGCTTACAAAACTTACGATTCAGTGGCGCCGGTAAAGGAGAGGACAGTAGACTGTGTTTAGGACTGATGACTGGTTGTGTTGTCACTGCATGAGTCCAAAAGTTGTTTGTTTCTCCCTCTAACTAATTGTCACAACATGGAACAAGCATTTAAACCAGCATCTTCAAGGGGCACACAACTGAAATATGAGCACAATAAGCAGATATGAACAATGTTTCAGCTGGTTCATGTTTATGGGGGAATAACCAGGGCTTGACATTAACTATTTTGCTCACCAATCACTGTGTGCTGTAGTTTTCCAAAGTAACAGGACACTCATCATTTTCAGTTTTGTCATCAGATTTTTTCTTGTGTTTTGTCTGCTTACCTACACACACTTTTTTGAACGCTGCCACATATCTCCCCTATATTATACAGAGTCATTGGTCACTAGCATGCAAGCACAGGTAGGCTATGCTTTGTGCAGGTAGTGCTTATGGAAGTTGTGTAATAGTGTCACACTGCAATTAATTGAGCCTCATTTGTCAAGCCCCTGAAAGTAAAAAAAAAGAAATCCAAATTTTGAAGACTGCAGTTCGAGGATCTGGCTGTTTTCTTTTTTGTTCTCCTAGAGTCCAGACAGGCTTTCTGGCAACAGACTTTGGCAGTGTTTTCAAGTTTCAACAGAACCAAACATGGACTTCACATTGCATTAAGGACTTAATAGAGCTCATAAGAACATTGGGCCCTGGCCATTCAGACATCATCATCACAAACTTTGATTTAGGATGAGTTAACTGTCAGTGCTTCCATTTTGTTTGGCCTTAAAGCTGCATTTGTAAGTTTCCAGATGTGTAGGTCAGGTCAAAATGATAAGCAGACTTTCTGTTTGATTTGGTGTTACCTGTCCTTAAAGAAGAATGTCTCTCCTCTGATTTGTGCCACAGCATCAAAGATAACCGGCTCATTACAGATATCCATTGGAGTCACTGGACCCTGTGTGGGAGGCAAAGGCTTGTCTGTTGGCACACCTGTCACAGAAAATAAAGAAAAAGATTTGATCTGTGGGGAAGTCGAGGCATATTGTCATGGTCTTGATAATGAAAAAAAAAGTGTTTTTGTTCTTGATAAACTTTAATCCCTTTTTAAGAAACTAGCCACACATGACATTTCAACTTACCATAGAGCTCCTGGATGCCTTTGATGTCATCCTGGGAAAGTCTGAAGTCTTTGGTGTAAGTGTAAATGGGGGCCATCAGCGCTCCGGGGTCTTGAGAGTGCTCCAAGCCAAGAGCATGACCAAACTCATGGGCAGCCACCAAGAACAGACTGTAGCCTGGAAGCATGCCACAAATTAAAATGCAAAAACTTTCAAGTAAAGAAAAAAGAGTCCACAACTAGGCCTATCACTTTTTTGCTATGGTACAATAGTCGATGGTTCTTGGGTGGGGTGCAATAGTGGGACAAATAAACAGCACATAACACCAAAACCTCACTTTTACTTATTTATTCTTACCAGCTAGCTCTATAGCTAAAACAGTTTACTTAAATCATTCACACCTTGATCGGGACAGAAACCCCATTTGCGGTCATCATCATAGCTTTTGGTGGAAGCGCACCACATCTTGCCATCACTGCGTCCGGCTGAGGTGCATGCGTCATAGGAGTCTCCCAGGAAGGTAAAGGGGAAGACACAGGGGCTTCCCTCTGCGTTTCCTCCCACTGTGGACATGGCTGCAGAAAATAACATAAGTCCCAACTTTAATTCTAAGATGTGTAGTCAGTAGGTTCATTTTCTTGTATTATGAACTCATTCATATGCCAAAATGTTTGCTCAGAACAGTTGGGTTTGTATTAAGCTATCGAGTGAGCACAGATGATGTTGGAAACAGCATCATGAAAGCACTGGCATGACACAAACAACATCAATAACTAATGCACTGGGCACTAAACCAAAATGTATCCGCCCAAATTGATTTTCTTTCAAAGAGAGATTATTTTCCATTTGGCAAGACTAGTATTGTGCTGTTTAATTTCAAAAGTGAAGAAAAAAAGGATTTCCTATTCAGCACAAGCTGACGCAAAAGACTTACAACAATGCTACATTCCTCATCGATTCAAACCATATGAAACCTCCAGCGGTTTTGCTGCTGTGCCTAACTTACTGTCTCTCCTTCTCTTCACTTAACAACCTCCCCTACCTCCACTAAAACCAGTCCCACTGACAGAATGGAAAATCAGCTCTGCCACTGCACATTAAAATACTTTCGCAGCCATTCAGCAGACTGAGAGCAACACAGAAAAACCCCAGCTGGAGCATTCCTGTAGACCGGCACACAGCAGGCAGGGCACAATACACTGCACTGCAAAACAAACAGCCAGTAAAGTGCACTGTACTGCTCACACGTTAGAGGACTTTTATAAGAAAAAAAAAAAGGACATTCATGTTCTTCCAAGAGTGCTATATCCACGTTGTATTAAGCTTTAGATGTGGTAGACGACAAATCTCACCAGTTTCGGGACAGAACCCAAAGCTCTTGTCCCGGTCGTAGTCCTCAGTGGTGGCACACCAGCGATAACCATCATCCCTGCCTGCAGTTGTGCACGAGTCATACTTTTCACCCTGGAAGGTGAAGGGGAATTTACATGCAGCACCATCCCCATTTCCACCTAGAGTAAACAGCACTGTAAAACAAAAAGGAAGAAAAGTTCAAAATTCAGTGAATAGATTTATTTTTTCTTCCTCATCAAAAACCAAAGATTAAAAAACAGACAGCCCCAGCAGAAACAGTGTGTTCTCATCATTTGAAACAACTTAGTACATGTGTACTTTGGCACTTTATTGTATAGGCTTGTGCTCATGTTCGTACCATGGATGGCAACATAACACAGATAAACAAAATGCTTCACAAAGCCCAGTGTTCTAAAGTGGGGCAATGAGTTGGAAAAGAAAAATTCCATAATCCACTCCAAACAAAGAACAACACTTTCCTGGCATATTGTATAACCTACTTTCTTTCTTTCCAAAATCAGCAGAACAGATTTAAATATAGCCTGGATATGATATGAATTATTGTTTTCCAGTGCGGCACAGAACAGCATCAGTTCAGTTACATGCAAGTAGGACACAACATCCATGGTGCCGAGGTCAAATCTGGGTCACAGATTATATTTATGAATTTTTTCACCAAACAGACATTTTTCAGAAAAACCACAAGATCAACTTACATTCATGAGGGCAAAAGCCATATTTGCCATCATCATCAAAGTTGTAAGTGGTCGAGCACCACAGGAAGCCGTCATCACGCCCCTGGGATGTGCAGCTGTTGTATTCGGTGCCCATGAACAGGAAGGGGAATTTGCAGAACTCTCCATCAGCGTTGCCAAACTTCACCTTCACCACTGTTAAAGCATCATATTAAGATTGTCTTAATGTGTTTCCAGGTTTGACACATTGAGTGTCAAAAGTTCAGACAAATTTGAGAAAATAAGTGGATAGGGAAGTCAAACACCGTGTCAATAATAAACTTTGTTTCTTTGTATTATTATACTCATAACATGTAGTTGTACATATTTATTTTTTATAATTGTAAAAACTGGATCCATAAATCACAGACAGTTTAAAAAACAAATGTTAAAGCTAAGTGTTAGTTTTTGTAAAAAGATAAAGTTTAATCATCACCTTGGCCATCTCCCAGTGTCCACTGCTCATCATCATCAAAGTGAGAGTCTCCCCCGATTCCTGGGCCTGGTGCAAAGGCATGAGCCAAGAGGCCATCTTTGCCATCAAAGGGGTATCCATCTCCATGCTCTGTGAACAACACAATGTAATATCAACATTGAACAACCAAAATTAGAAATTCCTTTTCTGACTTTTCAGAGAATCTTCCAAAAACCATCTATCAGTTTACAGTCAAACATGTTAAAGTTTCAAACTATTAATTATTTTTGTTCCAGAAAGTCTTGTCACATCTTGTGAAGTGGCTGCGTCATGTTTGTGTGCTTCAATAAGTATTTAGTTCTTTCACAACTGGGTCAGCTGTGGCTAGACAAAATATTCTGACAGTGTGAGCAAATATGAAATAGCTGTTTTAGTTAGTTAAAGTGGACTTACTGATGTGGAGAATTACTATTATTATATAGATAAATGTAGCTTGGCAGGATGCACAGTCACTGTAATAACATGAGGTTTGTTGCTCCTTCAACCTCTGTAAACAAAGCAGTGAACTTCAGTCCAACTGCTGCTTAACTTGGGTTTTATTTATCCTCTTTGACGTGGTGCAGCATCACGTCATCATACTGTAGCTCCAAAGCTAGAAAATATCTCACAAGTGGAAAATGGATTTTGTTAAACTAATTTCTTCATTGCATCTTAATTTCAATCCAGCATTAAAAGAATCTTACAGTGTGTTTAGTGCCTGCTAATACTTCCTGACATTACCGAGCCTAGAAATAGATAATGTTAACTGTGGTTACATGTTGTGTCATGTGATGTTATTGTCTGTAAACATGACATACCATTGCGACCAAAATTAATCATAATGTCAGCCTCTCCATCCATAAGGCGGGTGAATGAGAGTGGGGTGACGTCACTCCAGACTTTGAATGCTCTGAAGAAAGCATCGTTTATGACTTCCTCATCCAGATCAGGGGTGTATCCGAGGATTCTGAGAGAGCCAGCAAAGAGTCAGTTTTCAGTCTCAATCAAGATGAACAAAGAAAATAAAAGGGGTTATATCATAAGATCTATATCTCCTTTTAAGTCTGTGAAAAAACTGAGTTCACAGCCCAAATGACTGTCTAAAATCATCTGTTGAAAGCTGCTTCTGAATCAGTCCTCAGGCTCAAACCCTGTTATATGCCTGGCTGCCCACTCCTCTCTCCTTAAAAAAAATCACAGTCCAAGATCTCTTGTTTGTTATTGTTTTTGGCTCGCTGTCTTCCTTACAAACACACAGGCAGACGGGATGAAATGATCAACGCACTAAAAAACCGCTGATATAAATAAATCAACTCCACATTGTTGTAAACCTCAAAGAGAAGGAAAACAAAGGACCTGACACATACTGTGCAGGAATGCTGGTGTAAGCAGGACACAAGATGCAAGCGTCCAGTAGTGACTGTGGGATGGGGGTGGGGTGGACTGGAAGGATTGGAGGGGGGGGGGGGGGGGGGGGGGGTGTCAGGCGGGGCCAAACTGTGGTCCATGTCTCAAAGTAAACACTCTGTGGCTTTGAATATATATACGTGTCTGCACTCATCCCTCACTGCTCCAGGGCCTTACAGTCAAACTTGTGGATTTTACTGACTCAGACATATTCAAAGTGGTATTTCCCAACACTTGTGGGTTGATTTATGGGCAGTTGGGGTTTTGTTTGTTCACCTTTCTATGATCTGCATACATCATGATGAAGAGATCAGTGCTACACATGTCAGATGAAATCTGTCAAAGTTGCCTTTTTTTTTGAATCCCACTGGCATAAACACCTTCCATTGCGTCATTTTTTTGAGTTTAGCTTATTTAGAGTTGGAATAGTTTGTGACTCATTCCCTTTCTTGCAACTATAGATTAAACTAACTGCTGGACTATTAGAGTAAGTGCATTTCTTTTCTGACCTGTAAGTAATGTCCTTCTTCTGCCACATCGGCTTCCTGTGGAAGAAGTTGTAGTTGGCCACATCTGGGACACCACAGCGAGGCTTTTTCATTATCTCCACAGTTTTGGCATCAATCTCTCCAGTTTCTTGCAGAGTGAAGAACTTTTGCATTTTCTTCAGGGTGTCTTTGAGCACCATAAGGTTGCATCTGTCTTGTGGGCATCCATAAAACTTATTGAGATAGTGCTAAAAAGAGAAAATAAAGTGTTATAAACAGTTTGACACTTAAGTTTACGGTTGTATAAATTATTGCAATTAGCAAATGAGCAATGTGCAAATGATCCCCTACTACACCAAGTGTTACTTCACATCTGCCTGACCCAATTTGAAAGAGTTTTGGAAAACCAGCCAATAACTTACCAGAGCAACTTCTTTGTCTGTTTTGGGAGTAGTGTCGTCTCCTGGAAACCTGATAATAGGCGAAGGGGCAGCATATGTAGCTTGAAAGACGATGAACTGAAACACGAAGGCTTTAAGAGCAATCCGACGAAAACTAAATATCGTCGGAATGCCCATTTTCCCCCCTTGAATAAAAAGCTAGGTGCGGTGAATGTCGCTGGCTCTGGTTTGCAGTCTTTTCAGTCCGTCCCCTTGTCTTGCCTGTGCTCTTCTGCAGGATTTCTTTTTCTCCTTAACGGGACATCCTGAACCTCGGCTCTATGAACTTTCCCAGTTCTGCTTGCACATGCACTTTTTCCCCCACAGCGGTCTGCGCAGTCTCCAGGTTGGGAAGAGGAGCGGAGGAGGGGGCGAGCATACAACATAATCATATCATGGTCATACATAGGCCTACTTTTGACCTTTTATTTAGATTTTTTGTTCAAACTTTATTCAATAGGGCATGACGGAGCCGATGGGAAGGATGTCTATAAATGTCAACTGCCTCGTGCCTTAAAATGCCGCTGACGCACCCTCCCTGATGATGCCTCTGTATAAGATCAAACGTTACATATCTTAATGGCGGCTAGACATCACAAAGCGCTCTCTAGATGCTCTTCATGTTTGAAAAATAGTTTTCCAGTAAACTAAAGATATCCCTTTTTGGTGTTTTTAAATGAAATGGTGTTACTTTTTTTTTTTTTTTTTTTTTAAATTGCCTTCCTACTTGATCAAACAATTTTTAAAGACCCTATTATGTTTCGTTCAACGTAATACAAAGTCTTTAAAAGAGTTGAATCAGTCAGTCATTTTATTTGTTGCGTTGGGTCAAACTACTCAGTTTTAGCTTTCAGATTTTAGCTTAATGCAGTAAGAAAAATAACTTTTTTTTTAAAAATCAATACTATACCGAAAACTGTAAACTCGTTTACCCAGGTGTATATTTCTCTTTTAAACTGACTTAATATTCACCAGGATGCAGGTAACTCTAAGAATTGTGTAAGACTCAGTTATTTGTGGCTCACAATGTTTAAATGGGTGCTGACAAATAAAGTAAAAGTTGCCCATCTAAGATTTCTCACAGCCCACCCTTATTTTTCACAGGCTAGAAATGGACTTTTGGAAATACTTTATGATGTCAGAATACTAAGGAGAGACAGAAAGTTGTAGAGCTTACAAAATGGTCTTCAAATGCTGTGAAAGACAGATCTACGTTCTTTTGTGTGCTAGTGCCCCCTGCCTCTGGCATACAGCAGCTGCCCTTTATATTTTTCAATCCCTGCTCCTCAAAAAGCATGAGCTTGCCACTGTCACTGTCACATGAGGTAAATGTCTGTGATTAAGGGCCTGGAGTCCTCTGAAAAAGCAATTCCTCCTTACATTATTCCTCTCTCTACTTTATATTATTGTGTGTTGACCTTGTCTAACCTTGCTTGGTCTAACTAAATGGATGAGATCAACATAAGCGTAAACTAAACCCAAAGCTTTTTTATCGACAAGACGTTACATAAGGTGTCAAATATGTCTGCTTTGTCAGCTTAAGTGCCACAGCTTCCATATTGTCTGATTTTCTGGATGGTATTTGAATATTACTCTAGCAGAAAAGATGCTAATTGTTTGTGAACATCGTCATCAAATATTTTAATCATAAGACAAGGAGGCCAAGTTTTAGCAGCTGGGTTAATCCTGTGTGCATATCTTGTACACTGAAAGCGAACAACTTCTGTTATGTGACATATTCGACTTGAGCAGAAAACAGCTAACCAGCAGGAGATGTTCGGCACTGATTTCTTACAAGTGTTATGGCAAAGTATTCAGCTGTGGCTGTGTTGTTTGAATCCAAATCCGGCATACTTTATCAGTCAAATATGTCACGAGCTGAAGCATGAAAACATCAACTGTCTGCTGTGCAGACTGTACAGGCCTATAGCTGTTCTCACCCTCAACAACGTCTACAAATCCTGCTTCTAGTAATGTCACCTGTGATTGTTTAGAAATCCTTACAATCTCTTTTAGCAGTCCTCCCTGATCACAGCTCTTTGGCACTGATTTTGTATATAAATGACAAAAAGGCTGACTTTTGCATAAAGAATGAATAGTGAAATGTAAAGATGTCCCCATGAGCACAACATATTTTTTTTTTAAAATTAAAAATACTGAAATTATTTATTTGTTTTTAATCAAAAGTTTCCTACTTAAGTATCCTAAAAAATTAACATAATTATTATTTAGAAACATGTCTAAACTGGACCCAGCTTATTTGCTTTACCTACAGAGAATTATATTTCCTAAACAGCTGAAAGAGGGAATTGGTTATATCACTATTCCACAAAATCTTCAAATCATTCATGACACTAAACTATTACCACTTGGTGTAACTGTAACATCAGTTAGTATCGTACTTATCCAGCAGAGAATCACAGACCCCTAGTTGTAGAAAGGCCAACGCCATATAAAGTGATATGTTGACATCTGGTGGTGGGATGTGAAAAAGTCACCCCAGTCACATTCATCTGTAATCAGAAACCTGCAACACTTGTTAAATGACTTTTTTTGCCCCTCAAGTTTTTTTTTTTTTTTTTTTTTTTACAATTTTGAAAATCAGTTTCTCAAATTACCATTTATGCGTCTTTTTATCAGTTGTAATGCGTCTTTTTATCAATTTATCAAACTGGAACAATTTATCAAACTGAGAAGATTTCTATCACTTTACCACTGCACATGGGTTTCATAGATGACAGTGTTCACTGTAGATACAACAGAAAGGTATGACCAAGAGTGTATTTGTATCTGTAACCACATTTAATCTGAAGCACTGACAATTTAGGCTGTAATTTGAATCAACAACTGCTGTAATAAGGACTATAGCCCCTGAAAGATGTGCTTTTAAACCACCAAGACAATCAAATGCTCTTTATTTTTTTAAACATGTTTACTATTTTTATTTTTCCAACTGTGCCAGGACTGAGCAAAACATTTTCTTTGCTGTGTGAAGAAGATGCTCTCTGCTTAACTCAATCTATCTTCCATAACGACTGCCTATTCCATTACACTTTTACAGTGACATAAGTTTACTTCTTCAGCTCTCAAATGGTGAGAGCGCCGTTGTAAAAAGAGGAGCTAAATCAGAATTTACATGATCTTGTTGGTGGATATCACTGCCCTCTGGTGGCTGAAACACGCTCAGCATCCTTCACTGCTCTGAGAGCCGTGGAGTCTGTCTTCTTTACTGCCTCATAGTCTAAGAGATTTAGGATTTACTCTAACTCCCTTTGACATCTCTTTGTTTCCGCTATCATATGCTGTTCACAGTAATCCACTATGACTCTTTAATAGAGAAAGCTGAATGACTTTTTTTGCAAAGACATCTGACAGATGGATAGCTCACAAACAGGATTTTGTGGTCTATCTAGCAAAGCAATTTCCCTTCCCTTTAGCCAGAGTACAGTTAATTTTTCATAGCAGGGGTTGCTGTTGCTGGTTGCAGAGTGAATTTAACATCCATTTGCCAACAATATCCAGGGCCTGTCACTTTGGAGCAGGAGCTTTATTTCATGCACTGATACATGCTGCCATCTCCTTCGACTGACACACTTGTAGTGATCTCTAGCAGAGCTGGGGAACAGAATGGCTACCTATTAAATGTACATGGGCCTGCCTCTCCAAATATAGAAAACGCTGAGATGTGGAAAGTTGAGCCACAGCTACAGTAATTGAACGCCTTTGTGCATATGAATGCAATTTTGCAGGGGAAAGTGGCATAAAGAGATTGTGCAGATAAGCTTTGATTTGCATGTAAATTGTTTTCTTTTTTCTTGCCTCCCTTGAATGCTAAAGCATAGTGTGGATGGGAATCCCTCACTGTGTGTTTGTTGTTGTGATGAAACACTGCTTCTTAACAAAATGTGTCTTGTTGCTGTTGATTGCATGTGCATCTCTGCTATTTGTATTGTTTACTGCTGAGATTTAAACACAGACGTTTCATTTAAAACACAAGTAGAGCTGATGCCTACTTCACTGGTTTATTTTATTCATATTAAACAAGCAAAAAGCATAAACAGATTTTAAACTGTTCACATCAGCTTCTTGACTGTTGTTTTCTTTCTTTTTTAGTTTAAATAACTTGAAGGATCTCTGAACCTACACATGCACCTAAATGCAATGCTACAATCTGCTCGCTCTTGTCCTACACCCTTCAAACTCATGTCATTAATTATGAGGGTGAGCGGCTCTCTCCAGCATGCCAGCATGGCCTCCTCTTGCGACTGGGAATAGGACATCCTGGACATAGAGGCCAGTTGTATCATGGCTCTCCAGCTGGCTCCGGATCTTCAGAACCACTGACTGACCCCGGTCCAGCTGAACAGACAGCAGCCCTGGATGTCACTTCTCTCATCCTCTCACTGGCTCTTGTGGGGACCCAGACAGATTCTCTGATGGGTCATCAAACCAAATCGCCCGTATGCCTGGCGAGCACCAAGGTCATGAATGACAAATATCAGAGTCCCACTGCTTAGCTCCTGTCCTCTCTGTCCAACTCTGTGCTGCTTTCATTGCTTTAGGGGATAATGTGTGTAATGTTCAGTGCTGCCTGAAAACACCGTTAGCCTGGGTGTGTAGTTAATTCTGACACTGAGTGGTTTAGAATCAGTCTATTGGCATTGTTTGTTTTATGCGCTATGCTGGAGTAATTAAGCAATGGCTGCTGAGTGAATGAATGCAGCAACAGCCCTGTCAATAAATCTGTTTCAAGATAACTTAATTTGGCTAAGCACTGTGTTACAGAACACTGTGACACATATTATATCACTCGGTTTGAACATTCGGATGATGAATTATTGAGCATAAATCCATTATCTTGAACATATTTTATTTATGAATGCACCAAGACACTGGAGGACTTTAACACTGCAGGGTAATTATTGTTCCACATTGTGTCACCACTCTTCTCTCCGATGCAACTGCCAGAGCAAACTGCAATGAATCAAAGAAATGTGAGATTTTGATTGACATTTTGTGCGTGCACAAGGCCCAAAGCGACATTAGCTGAATTGCTTTATTTAATGCTTTCTCACTCATTCTGTTTCTCTTTTAGCGCGCCTTGTAAACACTGATGCAATAATGCATTCCATTATACGGAGGAGAGGAGATGAGTGTCTCTCGTGGCTCTTCTCCATCTAAATAATAGGTCAACAGCTGTATTTAAAAAATTAATCACATTCTTGGCAGTTGCAAAGGTTAGCCGCAGCACTCTGAGATGCAATATTGGAAGCTCAGATCAGCAGCAAATCTCAGCGGGGATGAGGAAGAGTTGCCTTTGATGAGTACAGCATGTAAATGATTTGTGTGTGTTTATAGGACACGGGGCTGGCCCTGCCTCACTCCAAGACAGCGACGTCGGCACCACTCTGTGGCAGAGGCTGGCAACAGCGGATAGAAACAAGCAACAGAGGGGAGGGCTGACCCGGCTACGGTGCTTCACAGTTTGTTCTCTCTTACAGCAGAATGTTTCGCTTCTCTTTTCTCCTTGCAGTTTCTCTCTCGTAGCAAAACAACTTTTTAATGTCATATTTTCTGTCTTATTTCTTATTTCTGGAGTAATTTCTCATAGAAAAGTTTGCACTGTACATTATCAGAGATTGCTTATGTGGTATATTTTATGTCCTCACAGGTTTAAAAGTGGGAATTGAATCTTTGTTTTAAAGCTTAAGTACAATTCTTAGAGCAACATTTCTTTATAAGGCCACTGTTGGGTTGTGACCTTTCAAGAAAACCCAGACACTGGTGATCTGGTTTGATCCGGATAGTCTCGATAGATCTGGAGAATTGTTATTCTTGGATGCAGATGAAAAATAAGCCATGATGTGAGAAAGTGAAAGGTGCTCTGAAATGTGCCGTCTGTGTGGCACTTCTGTGTCTGCCACAGATTTGCTATTATCCAGTTTGGACGTGTCAAGTTCACAAACATGTCTTTCCAGAAGCTGCTTTTAGTGTATGAATTAGTAAACCCTACAGTAATTATCACTTTCCCCTCATGTTCATCCTTCACTGGGATAAATGATCTTAAAATAGTTTGTCTTGGAATCCAAGGGTCCCACCTCCGTTCATTCATTAACACCATTTTTTTATGCTAATGGTAATTCTTTTTTTTTTTCTTCTCCATGGAGTGTAATTAAGCATGATAAAACAATCAGAAGATGGATTATTGTCCATTAAAAGAGAATGAGAGTAATACTTCCAAAACAACAGAGACCCTTTGGGAAATCAGATTCACTTACATTTCCTTTCAGTCATTAAAAGCAGCCAGGCCTGGCAACATACTTCCTGGCTCCTTTAGCCTGAAAATCTTCCTCCTTCATCTTTATTTATTGGCCTTAGATATCAGACACAAGCTGTGGATATGCATGTGATAAATACATCAGTTTGAGGACATTGCAGCACAGACAGTCAGGCAGAAAGGGGCCTTGAAAAGCTTGTTCCTCTGGGTCATCAGACCTTCAATTAACAAAAGAGTGGTCCACTCAGGTGAGCAGCTTACCTGGGTGTAATGCGCTTAAACCTACTAACAAAGAGAATTTGATTTGTTTCAGTGTTATTCTTCTGGGCATGCCCCTTTTACTTAACACAGCCAATTTCAACAGCTCGACTCAATCTGTTTTTGTTCACTTCCTACCTCCTAAATTCCAACCTAAGTCATAGGTGGAGAGGCTCAAACAAATCCCTGTAGTCATCTTACAGATCCTGCTTCCTGGAAGATAACAGTAATGACTTTAAAGCTCAACAGGTCATTCGCTGTTATGGCTCAGGCCCACCGCCACAAATTCTTTGCAAAAGTGAATTTCCTATGCCTTGTCAATAACAAGCTCAATGTCACCTCTAAAGGCGAGGGGGCATGATTCAATAAAGTTTTCTCTTTTTTCTGCTTGACCTCTCATCACCCAGCAAGTCAAGGGGAGTAGGATTACAGTTTTCTTTAACCTCTTAAGACCCAGCATCCACATATGTGGACATTACATTTCCGCCTCACATGCCGATAATACTTCATTTTTAAAAAACTTTGACCAATTAGCCACATTTAGGGACACTGCCCACACCATCTTTTGGTGAAATCACGACATTACACCCATTTTAGTGAAAAAAAAAAAACAATGTATCTAAGTACAACAAAACTACTAACAAACAACTAATAGAGAACTCATAACATATTTCATCAGACTTTCTGTACAAAGACCAAGTTAAGTAAATATTCTTATTAGGTCTTACTTATCGCAAATAGCAAGGTGAATTAAAAATCGCACACCAGACAAAAGCTCAGGTCTTAAGAGATTAGGTATCCCTACCTTTCTTCTTCTAACATTCGATAACACGGCTCAGGAAGGATGAAGCTCTCACTGATTTACCATAAAAACACAATACTTACTTAGATATAGCAAAAAGGCCTTCACAGGAATGATGTAGATGTGTGGTTTTATGGCTTAAACTGAAGCAGATGAACATCAAATTAAAATGCAATGGTGATGAAATGTGCCATCCCTTTGACACATCAAATCAAATATTGCACAGTGCACCTGAGGTTTCAATGGGCTGCACACACAACCTGCGTTCTAGAGCGTTTTTTTTTTTGAATATTTCCAAACAGTATAAAAGTTAATCTTTTCACCAAAAAGAGCCGTTCAGTCATACTTGGTCAAACCAGTATCTGCTGAATCTAGAAATGCTAAAGAGTGTTACCAATAATTTTTCAAGGCTTCCACTTGTCTTCTTTTTTTTTTACATTAAGAGTGTAACTGTGCCATGCAGTTACTTATAATTTCTTTCTTTTTTTGTTAATTGCAATTCAAGTGTTTTGGTTTTGATTTGTTTTTTTTTTTGTTTTGATTTGTTTTATTAATTATGCAGCAGTAATAACTCAAGCATACTTGTAGATGAGGCCTGTGAAGCTTGGTTTTAAAGCATAACCACAGTCAAACTTGCAGATGCTTTGTTTTATTAATTTATTTATTGTTTTATTTTTGTAAAATTTTCAAATCAGTCAAAGAAATTGAATTCCATTGTCTGATGTAGCACACTACATTTTTTGTGTCTACAATGGGTGCAAGTGATTTAAAACTCCTGGCATTAGTTATGGCTCCTTTCACACAAGTCCAGTGTCAAGACTGAACTGCATGAAAACAGCTTTGTTGTGTAACGTAGCAGCAGACGTGTGCCAATGTATGAGCCAGTGTTCGCCGATGGAAGCTGTGCCTCCTCTCATTGCCGCTACCTGTGATCTGAGTCTTCCAGGGTCGTGTCTGCAGCCCGTTAGCTCCCCATGTGTTTCAAGTACCGGATAGCATGCACGTCTCCGTCCATGTTTGCAGGATATTGAAAAAGATCTTTCTCAGGAAGCTGAGGCCACGGGCCACTAGGGAGCATGTGATCGTGCTGCTCCTAATTACCGTATCACCTTTCCGTCTCCATCCTAATAAACAACAAGATGTCTGATGGGTTACACTCATGCAACAGATTATCGTGCTTTGCCTTGTAAGAAGTAGCCAAAGATAAGTAATCTCTTGGTGCCTTATATTTCCAACAAAAGTGTTTACACTGTTGCTTTAAATAGTTCATACACACAACAGGGAATAGCATATAAACTTTAAATTCAAGGTGTAATCAGCATTGAAACGTAACTAGAAAATGAATCACTGCACATGGTCCCCCCTGTTGCTATGCAAACCAGATGGATGACTTATATTTAATTTAATAATATTCTCCATAGTATGATTTGTATTACCAGGGATCTCAGAGGGAACATTTGGCCTATAAAGAAATTGACTTTGTCTCTTTGCTAAGCACACCAATGCATCAAGTTATCACCTCTGTGATAGATGAATTATATTTGATATTGCGCAAGACAAATGTATTCATAGTGCATATTTTTCTAATTTTTTCCTGTTGGACCATCTGTGTGTATTACATCTTACCAAGATTAATCCGATGATCCTATTGGGATAGAGGGCAGGTGATTTTTTTTTCCTCCCTTACAGGGAATAGCAAGTAAGAGCTGATATCAAAGCATAATCCACAACATTATATTTCATATCTTTGTAATGTATCAGGGACAGAGATTTCCACAACTGAGCCTTATTGAGACCTGATTTATTGCATATTATCTGTTGGTGTGTATGTGTTTGGAGAGAGAATCAGAACTATCGAAAGGGGGCAGACCATGACCAGAGAAGTCATATGTGGAGCTTTGTGAAAATCACTGACATCTGAAACAGAACTTTGTGGCTTCAGATCAGTGTGTAGAATTATTCCTGGATTTTTCCCCATGCCTGGATTAGGAGGAGGAGGACAGACAAAGGTAATACACAGGTTGAAGATTGACCTCACTATTGTTCCAATTTTATCCATCTTTTGCTACAGAGGTCACTGGATTATTCTTCTATGAAATAAAAACACTTGATCTTTCTGTACATTTTTTAACCTTAGTGGCTTTGAATGGGGTTTGATTGAACACAGATAAAAACTTACGTAGACAATACTCACCCAGCATGCTGTTGGTTATTACATGTGCCCTACTAAATTCACTTATGTAGAAGACTTGTCTTTATTGAGGCATTAGGACTCGTGGATACCCTCACAGATTACAAACTAGTGTTAATGATTAGCCTGTCAGTCTGACTCTGTATTGCTTAATCTCATAGTCCTGCTGTACTTGATCAAAGTAATGCAAATGCAGTGAGGTATTGATTTCTGCAGCATCCCCACTCATGCACTAAAATTACTTCTTTCACCGCACACTCACCATTCAAATCTCTAACTATGAATCTGTGGAAATCTAGTCCAATAATATTAAGAGGGTTTTTTGGGGGGAAATAAAATTATTTTGGTGGCTGACATTCAGCATGTGAGCATAAACACATAAAAGGACAACAACACTAAATACAACTAATGCAAAGCTCAAATAACTGACAGAGTCAAAAGGCCCATCAGATAAAGCAAATGGCCAATCAGGAATCAGGATTTTTTAGGGGCACCAGGGGTTGCCACTGGGGGTGGGTAACTTTCATGTTTGAAACGATACGATACCGATGCCCGGTACCTGGCCATTGGTATCGGTAGGGTTTGGAATCAAAAACAGGTTCCTGTTGAGAATCGATAAGAAATGTTTCAATCCATTGATATTGTCAGCCTTTGTGCTTAACAATTCCCTTATCAATTCTTTACACTATGCCAAAGCTGCAGGACCTTATGTGACTAGTCTGCCGCAGCTTTCTTAGCTTGGTAATTAGATAACATTTCCCAAGAAAACCCTATTCGATTTCTAGTTTGAAATTTTACTGACGAACTGAACACAGAAATCTACATTACTCTCTCACAGGAGATTCCTATTCAATACATTCAAAATAAACAAAATAGCGCTAGCTTGATGCTAATGTATATTGGAAATTGCACTGATACGCTAGCAGTTAGCATACATTGGTATAACCTCAGCTTCAGAGTAGAATTTTAACTTTCATCACAGAGGCATATCACAGTTACTTGTTTTAAACAATACTGAGAACTCCAAATGTCAGAATACTTTCAGGCAAGTGAAAGAAAATTTAGGCTCATGGTTGGCTTCATAACTACGGCAAAGCTCCAAACAACTTGGAATAATGCTATGACCACTTTGAGACACTAGATGGCCTACTTGAGTCAATAACATATTACAAAACTGTACATCAACGTCACATGACGTGCAATTTTTTCTTATTTCTTTATATTTACGCTGGGAGATATCCAGATCCAGTGACCAATTACATATTTATTCACTTGAAAAAGACGGAATTGATTAGGGAATCGATAAAGAATTGAATCAATAAGCAGAATCGATAAGGGCAATAATATTGATAAAATCTTATCAATACCCATCCCTAGGTATTGGTACTCAACGGTACCAAATTCCTGTACTTTTTTTTGTTTGTGTGGTAAAAAAAAATCAGTTTAATAAAATTTAGAAAAAATAAAATCTCTTTTTTTTTATTTCACATATTTATTCTTCAATATATAACCTTGCAATGCTGTCTTCATGTCCAGCATTGAAAATCTAATTCGGTACCCATCCCTAGTTGTCACCTTTGGCAACCCTTCCTGGACCTGCCACTGCTAACAGGGTCTCTTCTAAATCAACATATTTCAAATCTGTATCTCAATGGCATGACAGTTATTTAAAGATCAGGGGATTAAAAAAGATAAAAAACTGAGACAGATGGCACATTTTGACTTAGAATTAAACCCTACAACCTTTCACTTCACTAGTTTTTGATGTGCTGTGATATACAGTCTAGTAAAAGTTATAATCTGTGTGGTATTGATCATCAGCTCTGTATCCTCTAAAATCTGGTTTCAACATGTTACAGGCCACCCAAATAAACAGGTCATTATAGAGAGTGAACTGTTATTGATTCTGTTTTGATCCAGAAGTCTGTCTGAATGTTATTAGAGTCTTTGTTACTTCTCATGAAAGAATGCTACTGGCTGCGAGTGAAACCCATTTAACGTCTTATTCTTGAAATGTGAGCAGCCACTGTGAACCCTTGGTCACAATGAAACATGGTGATTAAGACAGCCGGCAGGAGATGAAAATGGATTCCTTCAGCTCTGAAGAGGCGCTGTATGGAATTGTCACAGGTCACCCTCCAGGCGTCTGCCGTGTGCAGAGTAATTCATCCAAGGCATTATCCCAATAATGATGCATTTCAAGCATTATGAGATGGGATGTTACCTCACACAAGACCGTAAATGATATTTAGGCAACAGGTCCGTGGATCATTTCCCTTTTTTTAATTTATCATGTGCTACTGTTGTAGGCTTAATCCTTTTAATCTTCCAAAGCAATTTGCAATGGAGGGAAACACAGTTGAGTCTTGTTAGGCCTCTGGAGCAAAATGTTTCTCTTTCTTGTTTTAATGTCACAATGAAATTCAATTATACTGGACTTCCCAAAGCTGTTATAACTAAGTTTGTTTTGCCACTCAGTGGTATCAGAGACAAAATCTTGGAGTCATGTTTGGTATTTGCACTATTCAATTATATTACCCAGCCACTCACTAACTTTGAGCAAGCAGGAAGGTCATTGATGATTTGTAATCTTTTATATGTGAAACTTAATTTGTGTAGCTGATTTAGTTTTTTGAAAAAGCAAATATTCATGACTTTTGTCACCTTTCATGTGACATTGCTGTGTATTAGTCTTGTATTATTGTAGGCCTGAAATCTTTTCAGCAAAGCTGTCTGCTCAACTGAAACCCATACAGTGGCTCTGGATGTGTGTAGATGGCACCCTTCAGTTTTCTAATTGATGACTACTGGGCGCAGTCCGACGGAAGCAGTCTGCTGGCAAACACACGGGAGGAAACTACTGCCAAGACAGCTTTTTCTATCAGATTGCTCTTTGAACTTCAGGCTTATGAGCTGCTGACTGAAACTCAGACTCTGCATGGCGGCATACTGCAGTGCCCCTTGCCTTCCTTCCTCTACTCAATCCCTGAGACCTTGTGGAATCTACAAAGTCAACATCGCGTCTAAGGAAGGGAAATATCCTGCTGTTTTGCCCTCACAAATGTGTGCAATCTCTCGCGCACTGTGATTCTGACTTAACTCTAAATGGAAACAGTGTTGTTTCTTTTCTTTCATGCCACCACCTAGCAGCAGAACAGCATGTCAGACCACTTTCCTCTGGATAATTTCAGACATGAGAGACCCGCTCAGCCCTCTTTAGCCCCCCTTTGCTTGCATGGCCTGGCCTTCATTAGGTTGGCTTATTGGTTGCACATGGCTAAAGTGGACCGTGCATTATCCTCACGCGAAAGGTGCTGGGGGAAATTGCTGAGTCTTCTGTCATAAGACAAGTACTGAAGGTGATTTCCTTGGCTTGCGTTGCACGCGTGGCCTGGCGTCAGCCCGGTGGCAGGGGAATAATGAGGCTTAGAGTGAGTAGGCCTTTAAGCCTGGAAGGTCCTCATGCTTCAAAGAAAACTGATATCTACAGTGGGCCGGACACGGAGCCCTGAGGGATCTCTGATGCCATCCAATGGGAGATAAGCTTTTCTAACATACATCTTGCATGGTTCTCCTCTCAAATCACTAAATCAATAGTTCACTAACACTTTAAGTAAGATAAAAAGATCAAATAATCAAAGAAAGTAGCTACTTTAAAGATTAGCTGTTGCACGTAAATTCATAGGACAAAAAGTATCTGTGACCAAAAGGTTTGCTAGCATCCATGTTGACTTGCGAGATGTCCAAAACATTATCTTATTTTGAAATAATATTTGAAAGAAATAGAGATAAGACACAATATGTATGTTTATCCATAGATAAATGGGGTCAGTGCTTCATAAAACAGCACATTTGGAGAAATATACATTTCCAATGATCATAACAAAACAGAAATTTAAGAGGACATCAGAATCAAAATATGCTTCAATTAGGCCTTTGTGTTTGTCTATCAGTGCCTGTGCTCCTGTGCCCTGGGTGAAGATGAAAAGTTTTTTGGACTTGTAACCCCTCTTCCTCTGCCAGTAATCACCCCAGAGCCCTGTAATCCCTGGCGCATGCAGATGCCGCCGGGGGAATATTACTGTTCCTAATATTAATCTGCCCTCAAATTCCTTTCTGTTACCAAGATGAGGGAACTCGTGCACCATGTTCTTGCGGGTATTAAGTGTGCTACAAGAGATTCATCGAGAGGTAGATTCTGACTCGTCAGGGATCAAGCCCAGCCTGAGGTCGTATCGCTGCTTTAAGGAACACCCGCAAGCACGCAAAACCCATCTCCATATTCTCATAAACAGCTTGACATGAAAGACGCTGTGCCACAGCAGGGACGCAAATCCACACCTAGCCCACATGAATCATGTCAGCCTGATCCAGAGGAGGGTTAAAGCCTCTTTAAGGTGCTCGGTCCCTGCCTGTGATACCTGACTTAGCAGCAGGTAAACCCTCATGCCACAGGGCTGAAGAGAGGGCCATTGTCTCTTTCAGCTGATCAAAGGCACGGCAGAGCACCGCCACCAAACACTTCTAAAACCACAAGAACAAAATGAATAAGAACGACAGATGGATTGGAAACCTTTTCACATTCAGCTGGTGTTCATCATCCTCTACCTGGAATTTAGCATTGTAACATTTGTTGTACAAAGCTAAGCGCCAGGGTGGATTTGTGGCTTTTCAAAGGGCGTCTGCACAACAGAGTAATCATGCTAAGCCTCTGGGAATATATTATTTAAAAAATGCTATGCTAATGACCACAATTACTTTAATCATGGAGTAGCTGTCTTTGAGGTGTGCAGACAGAGTATTTAGCTAATATGTGCTATTAGGAACTCTGATGACCCTTTTCCCCAATGACCCATTTCCAGACACTGCTTATTTTTACAGTGATGAACAGCATCACTTGGAGAAATATTTTTAAACAAAACCCTGTACGGTTTGGAGTTGAGGCCCAGTGCAAGACTAAAGAACCCCAACCTCTCCCCACTTGTGTATGTGCATCTTGAGATGTCTGAGCGGGTGTGGAATTGGATGCAGTCCACTGTGTCACTGGGAGTATTTATGCAATCAGGAAGAAAGCAGGCAGATGTGCAGCGGTGCCAGTGGCGTGTGAAATCTGCCGGCAGGATTGACACTTGGATGACGGATACCTGTAAAATACATTCACGCCTCTGAGAGTGAAGGATCATTTGTCTGGAGCGACACAAAAACACTCAGCCACACTACTGAGGGATCCCATCCTCCCTCTGTGGTAGAAAAAGAGAAACCCTGTCTGAAGTTCGGCTGAGGTAAAATGAAGAGAGGGGCCTCTGCTTCAACACTCGCATCATTTTGATGTCTGGGAAAATGCACATTCAATTATAAAGGCAGCGCTGCATGTAAAGCTGTTTGTTCAGTTCCCTGAGCAACAGCCAAACTGAGAACTTGTAATGGAAAGTCGTTCTCTTGAAACAGAGAGTATTTACATGCCAGGTGTTTGTGTTCTGCCTTCACAGGAGATTGGATTGAAATCTACATTATTTCCACATTATGGGCCTCCATGTGTGATTTTGTTGAGAAGAACAAAGAAAGATGGGAGAATCTGTAATGCAGGGTATTGATCGTGTTCGCTGGTGTCTCTGTATTGCTGTCCTGTAAGTGGTGTGGTGGATTCTGACCCTCACTGTCCCTCTACAGGAATATTAGTCACCATTAGCTGTTCTGAGGTCACCTTGCAATGAGTCAACTGTCCCTGCGGAGGTGACTTTGTCAGGGTGTCACTTGGCTTATGTAGACTTGTATCTTAACCTTGACCAAAGAAAACGTATTTTCCTGTAGTTAAAGATTTCCAATTGGAGCCTGAGGCCATAAAGCTGGAGGGATTTCACTGTCCAACCACCTCTGCTTATCCTGCTGCCTCCCCTGTTAGCTATCAGTATAAATGCAGACCACCAGCCATGCATTAAGTGCATAATTATTCCATTTCCAAGATAAATCTGGTGTATAGTGTCATATCCATCATGGCTGTCACCTCTTACATGGAGAGTAGGGCACTAAATGAAAGCCTTTTTGCTCATATGCACTTCTATATAGTCATCAATTTTGAGCAGTCTATTCATTGTTTGGTTTGACAGACGTGAGCTAATAATGAATGATCAAGCAATGCCCCTCAAACAAGAACAGCCAGCATAAGCACACACAGGCACTGAAGAAGAGAGAGAAGGGGTGGGGGCGTGGGTGGGTATCATTCCATAACACAGAGAGAGCTATACTGGCAATCCTCTTCTGTATTACCCCTTATTTTTTTCAAGGTTGCTGTTCTAGCAGTGGGGACAATGTCAAAAAATTGTAGCGATCAATATTTGTGAGTGTGTCTGATCAGGAAGACGACTGATATACAAGTGTTAACAAAGAGCCTAGGCCATACCAGCGTGGTTTTACAGCTTGTATACACTGCGTGATGATGTGAAAACAGTGGTTCAGTCCTCAGATGGTGCCCAAAGAGGACTTCTGATCCTTGTCCCCGCCTTGTTTCACAATAAATAACATTGCTTGTCCACTCAGGCTGGACATGGAAAAGAGACTTACGACTTGACCATGGCATGGTGTTTATTTTTTTCCCTTTTATTATGTGGCATTCCTTTTAACATGGGATTAGGCATGTCAGAGCTGATAAAAAGCTGCAGTAAGTCCTGCTGGCTGATTGAAAGTAAAGCAGGTTATGTGATGTACATAATAAGAATATTTGGGCAATATTGGGGTTATTTTGAAAGGCTTAGTTGAGGACAGCAATCTAAAATCCATTGCTTTCACTGTAGACTTCATGGGAAACTTGCAACAGAATGTCATGTATGCAGTATACAACTACATAAAGATAAGACTGGGACTGCAGTAGCATTATTCTATATTTTTTATGATATATTTTTTATTACTTTCATTTTCCCCTCAAAACAATAAATTTGCACATAAACTCATTTAAATATAAACTTTTAATTCATCTTTCATTGAAAACCTGGCTCTCCTTGTTGGCTGATATTGGTCTTTCACAAAAGATGCATTAGAAATGTAACCGGCTTGTTGAGGGGGTGTACATGTTATGCATTATGGGTATTAGTTTAAGTAATATTCTCTACCCAGAGGAATATCACAATAGATAGTCCAAATGCTACTTTAGGCTCCCAAAACTGAAATGCTAAGATATGTCGTGCATTACATGCTTGACTACCCCCGTTGCATTTACAGTGATTGATTCTTTTCAAAGATTTTAAAATGCTGGGCCCCTGCCGGCATCGCATGTTTGAAAGGAGTGAAGGCATGTCACGCATGGCTTCCCTCCACAGATACTCTGCTTTCTTGTGATTCAATCCTGCCTTTCTGCAACCAACCAAGGTGATTAACTCTGTGGGACACAAATGCTGCTGGACTTCCTCCCCCCACACCCATTGACTATCACCTTTACCATGTTATGTTGGGCATAATGACATACATTTACACACTATCATTCTTTGCATGACAAAGTTGACAATATTATTGTTATCATTATTATTATTTTCTTCTTTTAAGGTAAACTGATATTACTGCTACACAAAACTAAGCAATAACTTTATATTTATTCAAGACTTACTTTAAATCAGACATTTTTATATGTAAATGTTTTAAAAAATCCACTGCCCAAATTGCCGTCTAAAATAAAGCATAGCAAAAATCAAAGCCAGAACTCTTTGAATCTCCAAATTGGATTCAAAAACTACAATCCTATACAATCCAAGGGTTTTTAAAAGTAAATTAACTTTAAATCTTTGCAACCTACTAGAGAGACACAGCTATCAAGACAAAATAAGTACTTGAATCAAACGTGGTGATAGCCAAAATAAATTAACAAACTAGTGGTGTATATCTCTACTTAACGGGGCAGCCTAGTCCAATTTGAACCTCTCCGGCAACAAATCGATTTAAGAATGAGTCATATACTTAAAGTGAAACTGGTTTAAGTTGATGTGAGTTAGTCTGTCCATATTACCACAACTTGTTTGATTGCAAACTCCTCAAGGCCAATAAAAGGCCAATATATATATATATGTGTGTATATATATATATATATATATATATATATATATATATATATATATATATATATATATATATATATATATATATATATATATATATATATATAGCATTATTCTATATATATATATATATATATATATATATATATATATATATATATATATATATATATATATATATATATATATATATAAACACACTCACATATAGATAGATAGATAGATAGATAGATAGATAGATAGATAGATAGATAGATAGATAGATAGATAGATAGATAGATAGTTGCTTAAAGAACAGATTTTGTTGGTAGATACTCTGTCTAAATGTTTGGTAACTATTCTGTTATTTTAAAATAATGTAATCAACAAACAGGTAACGAATGGAGGAACTGTAATATTAGATACTTGACATTTGGGATCTATGTCTTTGCATTTATATTTGTATGTTCCTGTGTTTGTACTTACAACAATGCTGTCAAAAGAACTCTACCCACATCATACTGTATTTTAAAAAGCAGCCTCCGAATTTCCAGTAAATACGTTGAGGACCACCAGTGAAAAAAGCACTCACAATGCAAAAAAAGGCAGCATCAAATGCAGCACAGCACTGCTTTTCACAGCCTTTATCTGTTTTGTGTTGGTAAACAACAGAGAAGTTATTTTAGAAATGAAGCAATTAAGCAGATCCAAAATGAACACAACCCCCTTGTAAACCAGCACATGGCAATGTCATTTGCATGCCTTTGAATAACTAATCTCTGAGGGGAGTTCCTTCAGATGGAATTCTCAATGCCATGCGCTCTTTGTTTTAAGCACGGCAAACAAACAAACAAAAGCGTCCTGGGTCCAGAGTTACTTCAGCTACCCCCCACTCCCTATTCCTCTCACCCTCTCTCCCTCCTTGTGTCTCTGCTGTCAGATGACCTACAGCAGACTGACTGTGACTGTTAAGGCCATCACTCATCATAAGCAGAAAAAAACGACGAGGGGCTCCACCTTCATTAGATAAACAGAATAAGAAAAAAGAAAATAGCATCTCAAGTTTAGATCTTTTTTTCTCTTCTTTTTGGTCTTAATTAGAATCCCCATCCATCATGGTCACGGCATTTCTATTCATCGAGCTGATTTAGGACATGACAAATGAATGTGGGAATAAACGGAGTGTCAGGCTGGAGGAGGGAGATGGATGTTCTCTCAGTAGGGAGGAGCCGGGGACGTACAGTTAGCGCTGGCAAGTGGCCAAAGCTTCTGGTCTACACGTCTCTCCTCAGATCACCCCAGGGACCAAAAGCCGGGGCACTGTCTCTTCTGGACCTCGCCCCGTCACTCTCCCCTCCTGTATTTATTAGTAAATTAACACCATGTCACAGTGATACACTTCTGACCTGCCACCACCTGCCTTAGATCCCTGAACTCCCCCCTATGACCTGCAGTGTCTGGGTGCCAGTCAGAGATTTTTTACAGCATAAAAACGGTCCTCTTCAGAGACTTCTTGTTTCATGGCGTGGTGCAGTGTAGCGGGGATGTACAGTGAATGTTGGAATTGTACTGGATGTAGCCTGGATGTTATTATAAAACTGAAACACTGAGCATTAGCCCAACAGTGAATAGATTAAAGACAGTTTAGCACAATGCCATGTTTTATTCTGCCCCACTGTGTTCTCGGCAGGAGCCGGAGGGCCGCCGTGCCTATTGATATGTGCAGCAGTGTGAGCAGTGCAAAGGGTTGCAGAGTTCAGAATGAATTAGACCCTATTAGAAAGTGTTTGACTGACATACTCTAAGCCCCCTTCTTCAACAGACATTATTAGCAAACTCACTTTGATCCTATTATACAGCAGACAATTGTTATTCTGGAAATGAAGAAAAAATAATAATGTTATAAAGATTAATGCACCCCTACACCTCATTCTTCCATCCGCCCACTTTTGCACAGACCCGGCTCTCATATAAATTTGAATTGGTTTTTCAATTATTCGAGTGCCTCAGCTCTCTCTGGCTAAACAAAGAATTTCCATCAGATCCATTGAGATGAAGTTAGATTATGCATTACGGCAATATCCAATTTAATAACTCAGATTTTCCTTTATTGTTTTTTTCTGTTTGCATTGTATTCCTTTAAACGACTTAACCAGGCTCGATGGCAGGCTGCTATAGATGGAAGTTCTGTACAAAGACGTACACAGGGCTCATATCAATGACTGAGAGCAAGAATAAATACAGGCACTCTGCAGAAAGGATGACAATAAGTTCAATCCGGGGTTCAGCTGACTTAGAGGAACTTAATAAATGTGATTAAATTAATTACAGAGAGAATCAATATCTGTTTCATCTACACTCGCTTCAAAAATGACTCTGATCATTGTCACTTAGTCAGCTCAAGTTCTATTAATCATATTAAAATCATGTCTCATCTGACAGCTTGCATTTATTGTCAAGTAATTCTATTGTACAGTTCTGAATAGCTAATCTACATTATATATCAATACTTTTGACATAGTTTCCAACATACACGGTGTGTATATACTTGTGTTTTAAACAACAATAGGCCAGTCTTTGCACAACATGATCTCACAGCTCCACTTTTCTCAAAGCAAGCACGTCAGAAGTGTCATTTCGAATTTGAAGAATTATTGTGATTGAGCTGCATAAACAACCTGCAGAGGAAGTCAGATTCGCTGTCACATCCAGACGCTTTAGTTTTGAAAACAAAGAGAGTGGAAAAAGGGATTGTGATCGCAGCTCTGTGGCATATTGGAACAAAAGCCCAACCTGAATGATTTATCTTTTTCCCCTCTTTGAAGCAAGAAACGCTGTCTCCCCAACTGCCTGTGTTTGAGCTGCGCTGGTGGAGTACCTGGGGAGGGCAGCAACATGCAAGACAGGAGGCTGTGAAGCTCTTGTCCCCATACTTAGTCTATGCAGAGAGGCAGTGCATACAAAAGGGAAAGGGAGTACAGCGGTTCTGGCCTGAGGCTATCTTGTGTAGGGCTCCCCGAGCTCGAACAAAGTGCGTGAGACATTTTCGAAACACAGATGCATTTTGTTACAGAAGAAAAGACTAGATGAGAAGTAATGGCAACTCATGAAAATTAAAAAAAGCTCTGATGCACACCATGTTTCCACAAGATCCCCGGGTGATTACATCCTATTGAAATAACCAGCACGATGCTTGCTATGGCTTCCTAGTATTAAAGCCGAGAGGCAGCGTTAAATAAGGCCATTTGATACAAATCTGTCACTTGACACCCCCTCTGGTAGCTTACAATAGATGATGTCAGTAAAAAGCTCTCGAGCTGGTAGGTGCCACCCCCGTAAGTCTGGTTGTTTTCAGGCCTAAAGTTTTAATTTATTTATTTATCAATGCATTTCCCTTCATTTCCTTATTTATACCAGAGATCTGATATTCTGGAGACATCTGTTATGTTATTAATTTCACATAAATCTTAAGCTCCTCTATGCTTGAAATGAAGCTTCATTCAAGCTGAATTAATGAAACATGATTGTAAGTCCCTCTCGTGGAAGAGGTTGTCATACAATATTGAGTTGCTTATAATCACTGTGTAATCTCACTGTCTGCCAGGGGAGGGCGGCGCGAAAGCCCTCCGTAAAACAATGTCTTGAGGAGATCAGAAGCGCTTGCTGTTATCTGGCAGGATAAAAAGACAAGGGAGGGGAAAATGACTCATTCGTTGGTCGTCTGCTGAGGAAAACTGCAGATTTGTGCTGTGTATCCAGCTGTTGTGGTATGGACTAATGAGTGAGATCAGAGTGCTGCATGATGGTTTGAACTCAACTGACTGTGGGTTTGAGTGTTTGACAGTGCACAGAGAGACACTGTGAGGCATCTTGTGGGAAGCAGCGTGAACGACACCCGCTAGTGTGACTGACAGCACCACTTACTCTCAAGACAGCAGGTGTATGAAACCCATGGGTGCAAGCCACAAACAGTAGGCCTACTCCCAATGGGTGAAAGCTGTGGTAGGTGCAGGAAACCAGAATTCCTTTGTATATGTAATCACATCTTCATCAGTCTTTTGCCATGTGCACTGTTTTACATGCTGTGCACAGACTGCGAAGGTTGACTGTTTAAGGTGTTTTGATGTGTTTCATGTCAGCAGTGTGGATAGAATCAGCCATAGCGCTCTATCAGACAGTCCTTGTCAGCAGGGGTCACCACCCACTGTACACTGTACACAAGATGACTGGGCTCACTCTTTTCTGTTCCTGTCGCATCATTTGCCGCTTATCCCACCTCGCTGACAGTGTCATTTCATCACTGGGTGAAGCTTCTTACACACCTGTGCTGTTAAGGACAAGTCTCATCGACGGAGTCGCTTTGTAAACCGTTTAGCCAATTCTGCACTTGGTTCAAAAGATGTGTAAACACCCGTGACATGTTATGTGCTTCATCACCTACACCAGCCTAAGGAGCAGAGGGATTTATCTGCCATCTCCATCCACTGCTGCTGCTCCAACCCTAACCTAATTATTATTTTATGCAAAGCAACACAAGAGGAGCGAGTGACACACAAATACAGTTGAAATTGGGATAGACCTCATCATTGTTTGGCTGCACCCACGACTTAATTATAATTCACAAGGAGCCTGGCTTCTTTGTTCCCTCTGTATTGCAGCATTGTTCATCAGAAGTGAGCAGGAGTACAAATAATCGAGTGCAAACACTTCCTCCGGTGAAGCTAGCCCCTTTCTCTAGAGGTTTACCCTACTTTACTTTTCAAACTGACAGAAATGGGTTGTCTCAAATCTGCCACGGCATCAATTCATTAAAGAAGTAGCCTGCTTTATAACAAACAAACAATACACCCACCCACCCTAAAGCCCCCACCCCCCAGAGCACGCACAGGCACACTTGCCACCCATCCCATCCAAAATGTGTCACATCCCCAGCAATCTGTAATTTTGGACTCCAGGGGTTAATTGCCTGCCATGGCATCAAAGGAGAGTTTTGATGTGCTTTTTGAGGGCTGTCTTTAGCCAAGTTTGCGGAGTAGAAGGGAAAGAGGAGTGAAAAGAGGGAGGGGTGTGCTGAGAGCAGACGGAGAGGAGGGCACAGGAGATTTCACTCGCAGCGTAGCAGCGCAGGCGTCTCCTCAGGTAATCCTGCCTCTCAAAGGCATTATTGAATTTTCTTGTTTTTTTTTCTTCTCTTTGTCAAGGAGAGAGTGTGTGCACAGGGAGAATCTAGGAGAGGAGGAGGGGGGGGGTTAAACAGAGTGAGCCCGACTTCTGAAGGGTCTGCAGCGGGCGCTTGATTCTCATTCACCTCTGCAGATCCACGTCAAAACACAGCCAGACCTTTTAAGGCGCCTGGCTTTGAAGTGAGAGGAGAGCCTCAAATCCAAGCTCTCCGCCACATATGCCCAGGCTGAAAAATTAGCAGCCATGTGTGTCTCCCTGCTGCTTTGAAGTTCCACGGACCACTCTTCTCTCCATGTTGTAACAGAGAAATCAGAAGGTATGCAGCCTGACTCCCAGATTAAGGATAGTGATCGTGCTGCATGGTAGAGCAGGCTGAGTGCCTCATCTCTAGCTTTTGTTCAGTCAGACCATGAAAACCTCTGCCTTGTTAACACTGTTTACCTAACTCTTCAGAAAAGCTCTGCAGAGTTGAAACAACTAGTAAAACAGTTGGTTGCGACAAAACCCCGCTGTGATCTGCCTGACGTGGATCTTAAGATTGGTCTGCAATCATCAAAGACTTTAAAGTGTCTTATATTCTTCTTTACCAATAAAATCTGTGGAGACCATCTGAAGCCTGACAGTGACTCTTAGGTTTGTATTGATATCATGAAAAAAATGTATTAACAACCCACGCCCTTAAGGTTACTTTAAAAGAAAGTATGGTGGCATCATGAACCCTCAGTGGCACAAAATAAGAAAGAGGGTGAGGCCTTCAGAGGGTGAAAAAATAGGCAAAAATTCAAAGAAAAGTATCAAAAACACAATCTTTCTTTTTTTAAGCAACCTGTAGATCTGCATTCCCTGGATTGAGTCCCCCTACAGATGCAAGAAGACGACCAGTCAGGTCTTAACCACACAATGTGCCGAAGCTGCTTATCCCATTGTAATCTGACCTGATTGGAAGGGTTTGATTAAAAGCGAAGGGGGCCACACACCTCCTAATCCCTGCTGAGCAACGCTCCATGACCCCATCTAACCTCCTCAAATGCCATACGGCCCCCTCCTGTCAAGACGGCTCAGTGCACAGACCCAGACAGTGGAGAGTGTGCTGTGCAGGAGTACAGGGCCTCTAATCCCCAAACTTGTCTTGTCCCTTTCTCCTCCTAGCCTCATCATTGAGACTGTAGGCTCCTCACAAGAAGATTTGGGAGATGACTGCTATTTTGGTGCTGGAAAGTGAAATAGCCCAGAGGGGCTGTGTAAACATTGTGGCTTAGCGCTAACCATCATAAGAGAGGCTTCGAGACTAGTCTCTGTGCTTCTGAGGCAGGCAAATCCGCATCTTGTTATGAGGGAATCGGCTGTGCTAAAGCCTTGCTTAGTGACACGTCTTGTTGTCAGATGGTTTGTCTAAACAGGTATCACAGCTGTAAGCTGTCGTATCACTGCGCATCATTGGCATCCTCTGAACTTACCGTCATCCCGTCACTCTCCCGGTTCATGAGGAGGCATCAGTATCAGGGGTTTCAGTGACAAACATCATTTTTATGTCAGTAACACAGGAATCACATCTGGGTGTGAGTGCACCTGTGTGTGTTCAAACAAACATGCATTTAGGCAAACCCCCCCATCCTCAAGAGCATCTTTAAGGTTCTGCCTTTGCACAGAGTGTAGGAAGTCATCTGCTAAACCCCTCAACTCGCTTCCGTTTGGTGTCAGACTACAATGAGAGAATGTGTCAGGTAGAGCTGGGTTTGTGTGAGAGTGGGAGAGATGAGGGGAAGGGATCAGCTCGCTGTCAGTGTCAGTCTCAGATGGTTTCCTGTTAGCGAACTAGGAAAAAGTGTATGTTTGAGCGTCACTGTCTCAAGTATTTTGTTTTCATGGTAGTTTTATGTTTGCACATGGGTTTGGAGGCAGTATGGTGGCGTTGGCACACTGCAGGCGGCCTGCCATACACATCTGACCAGATCATACCAAGTCGAGAGAGGAGTTTGTTGGGAAGCTGCTGAGTGAGTCTGGTTCAGGTGTCAGAAAGTGAATGGAAGAAAGATTAATGGCCTCTTCTTCCTCCTGTTACACCAGCCCTGCTTTTCACGGAGGGGCTCGCTAACTGACTCACTTCAAGGCCCTCCGATTGGTGTGGCGTGTCTTGTTGAGGGGTCACTGAGTGATGGAGTGGCAGTGGAGGCAGTGGTTGCTCACTTTGAACAGTTGCCTCATTCATTGGCCTGTCTCAAGTAATTTTAAGTGGAGAGGCCAAAAAGAAGGTCCTGGTGGGTGGTCAGTGGATCTCCACACTCAGCAGCTCTTTTTATCTTATCATGGTGGGGGGGAAAAACAGTTAAGAGGAAAAGCTGTTGTTTTAGCTCTGCTACTCATCTGTAAAGTGCTTTGATGAAAACATGTAGAAGGCAGAAACATGCTGGTACATGAGCCATAACACCTCAAGCATCTACAAAATATACAAGAAAGACACATTTTTCTGCAATCCAACAATTGTTTTCAAATCAATCAACATTGTTGTACTGTCTTTTAGCTATCACACCTTGTAAATGGAAGATCCAGTAGTTTCTTGTGTTCCTGCTGCCACCAAAACAGAGCTGTAACAAAACATTGTGCAAAGAACAAAATATCCTTTTCTCAGAATTACTTTGGCTTCTCTTTTTTCAGCTTTCGACTTTGTCCACTGATATTGAGTATAAGCTTCAAAAATTTAATTTTTTTGAATTAAATTACACTTGAACACATCTCCTCTTCACTAGTCTCCGTTCATTCAGAGGCGTGTAAAACATGCAGGTTGCCCAGTTCTGTTAGATCTTAAAAAAAACAAGTAAATGGACTGTTAAATATTTTCATTTCATACTAAAATGATATGTTTTTTACAGCCTGCCCACACCCCTGGGGCCTGAGGCTGAACACCGTGAGCTTTGCCAGATTGAATATTCAGTGTGTTTGAGTTAGATTTAATTAGGGAAAGCCACTCAGGGAGAGTTTTGTGTTTATCAGTAGTGCAGGCAGGCGGAGACAGAGGCCTTTGGCGGGAATATGTAAGAGTCTGCTGTATTGTTGTCATCAGAAGCTCCAGGCATCTCACCTTACACATTCACATTGGATCAAGCACTGAGTCTTTTGTGCTCTTCAATCTAAGCACTATTAGCCAGTCGCCACCAAGGCGATTTCGTGTAATGTCTGAACAGGCTACTTTCCTCTCCCTGATGGCCTCAGACACTTTTTTTTTCTTGGCTGTCATCTCCATAGTTATAGACCTTTATTGCATAAACATGTTGACAAATGGTCCTTTGTAAACTTTGTTACTGGCGACATTTATTCACTAACAAAGCAGTTACTTGAGCTGGCTCCCTGGGCTTGCTTTCCATTCAGGCTAGTGATCAGTTGTCTGCACGGCAGTGGCCCCTGGGCTGCTAGCCCACCCATGACGGGAGGCTCAATGAAGGAACTTATTTATAATTGCAACTGAGGAAAGGTTTCCTAAAAGCATTTTTCCCCTTAATGAAGTTTACTGGCACCTGTGAGCTGGTAGGTTGCCAAAAGGTTTTAGTGTTCTTTGGTAACGTGTTAATATGATTTGTCTTGGCAACAAGCAAAAAAGTGGAATTGGCACTAAGGGTAGCCATGAGCCGGAATCCCAATGCCAAATTTGTCATCCATGTTTTTACTTTGAGGTGGGGTTGGAGGAAAAATACCGTAATTGAGGCCATTGTTGCAGTTCTCTGTGGGGGAGCATTGGCCTTGGCTAAGCCTTGTAATTATAAATGATATCCTCTTTGGCCTGCTTTACTTTCTGTCCCTGCAGCAAAAATTGGATTTGTTCCACACACCCCTGCAAGACGCGAGATTATCTTTGACCTGAATTGTCATCACCTGCGAGCGCTGCTCAGAGCGATGCTTTTCCCATTCATTAAGCCCATTCACTTAAAAGCTTGCCTTCTCACAGGCAACAGCTCTAACATGATGAAGACAAAAAATGACCGCCCTGCCTGCAGAGGGGCTGTGTGATCCCATCAGCGTTGGGTTACCTGGCTGCCCCTGTGCTCACTGTACCTGTTGAGAAAGACATAAGTGCAGTGGTATGCTAAGGAAAAAGGGTGGGGTGACCCCTGAGGGTTTGGTTGACGGTGTGAAGGCTCCTCCGGGCCTGAGTGCTCTCTCTCACTGGGTGTCTCACCTGACCTGGCCAGTTCAGCCCAGCACAAACCAGGCTTTCATTCGAACAGCCCTGCGGCTTCAGCTTCTAATAAAGCTACCATCTGATCCCCTTGAATTTCTAAATCGTTCCCCTTTTGATTCCCTCTTAACTCGGCCTGCGTTTTTCACTTTGTTCTGAAAGGGGGGTCAGGTTTCCGCCCTCAGTAATGGAGTGTTCGGTGAACTGTAAAGCTGTGTGTATGTATGCAAAAGCCATGGCCGGCTGATGAGATTGTTTTAGCCAAGATATTGCTGCAAAGATATTGTATTAATCATACTTGTATATGCAGTTTCATGAAGTTTGAATCTAAGTAAAAATTGTGCTTGGATATATTGGGGAAAAAAACAAATGTGATAACAAATATATGCAATAAAATTTGAGAGTAATGAATGGACCTGACATCATAAAACTATAGGTTTCACTTTAGTGAGCTAACACTAACTCTTGTAGGCAGTCCTAAGAGATAAATAACACTCTGGGAAACTATGGGTATTGGCCAAAACTGCTAACCTTGTTTAGTATCTTTTTACATGATTGTGAGCCCATGTAGTGATTTCCACTACAGAGTCATGTCCATTCAGTGTGATACCACCTGAGATCCCCAAAGACCACCGCCAACAGGTCTTCTTTTTTGGCTTAGTTCAAATTAAACTTAGATTCCTCCAGATAATCTACATGTTAAAATTTGAATGTGTACTGTAGTTGATGAAATCCCTACTCTGCACTTTTAAGCTGAATAACTTCATTCGGAATAGTCAAACTGCTCACACAGGTCCTCACTGTGTTAAACCTACTCCTATCTTTACTTCTGAGACACTTAGCCTCTCTGAAATGCACCTCTTATACCTGTCATTTTACCCTTTGCAAATTTGCCAATTTAGCAAAGAGGGCTCTTCTGTTTTGTTTTGTTTTTAGTTTTTGGTGTCACAAGTTACAGGCACAAATTTAAAATTACTAGATCTTTTTCAAAAAACATTTTTTTTCTGTCATATTTAAACTTCATTCTAAGTATTCAACTTTTATGCCAAATTTCCAATTTTGTTTCATTCATTTATTTAAAAAAAAACATTTTTTTCATCCTTCAAAATGTTTTACTTTTTTATTGACTAATATGCCTGTATGCAAGTTGTCACACATATTATTGATTGATTGATGTGCGCACTAACATCCAATAAGTTTCATCGGAGAAACAATAAAGTAAAGCATTGCTCAAATAGCTTTACAGGGATGATTGAATTATTATGATTTTCAAAAAAAAAAAAAAAAAAAAAATCAAACGCCTGGTGAGAACATGTAATAGTCTGATAAGTACATCTATGTTGTTTCTACACATATGAAATGTCCCTTGGCACACAAGCCTTTAGATGTGGAGGTATTCTTGCCTGAAATGAACACCAGGGTGAGTTGCAGGATGATATGAATAGACTTATGGACTTAGGGGGCTCAGGAAATTGTAGGTTTGTTTTAACAGAGCGAATATTCTCTGGTGTAATGAGCAAAGTACACCCATAAATTTTCACAGATGCCTCGAGGCAGGGCCCAGTGTGTCAGGACTGCATGGTGTTTTCTCTTTAGCACCAGTCTTTAACTGCTCAGGATGGTGTTTAAGGAAATTACACCCTAGGTAGCAGACACTCCCAGGCTTTAGTAATTGAATGCCCTTTTCATCACTGTTGTCCAACGGTTCCTACTGTGAGCTTTGTTTTGGTAATTATTGCTTTAGATACATAAATCAAAGCGCTATATTTGTTTGAGCTGTCCCTAATCAGACAAGCAGAAATTGTTGTTTTATCCTCTGCCTTGAAATTCAGCTTTTGTTTGCAGCTCATCATGGGTAGGGGTTGTCGGTTTAAGTGTTTAAGGAGTTTATTAATAAATTTAATTGTTGAGCCTGATATAAATGTCCAATGTGTATATGTAACATCAAGTGGATATTTAAACACTGAGAATACGAGAGCTGGAGAAAGGATTGCTGTAAGGGCAGACGTAAGTTAACAAGCTAACTGCAGCTAATTTTAGTTAATATAAGCTAGCAATCCTCTGTCACTTTACACACTGACCATGAGTAGCAGTCTCCTGACACGCTGCTGAACCACAATTCTGAATAGCAGCCATGGTTGTTGACTCTTGACATCTTTGACTTTACTAGTGGTGCCCTAACTTAGCTAGCTGGAAAACTAACCTGCTGCTTCATTAATAGCACTGAAGGTAATTTGCACTTTAAAGAAACACTTTCCTCTGGTACACCATATTATTTTGTTTCCCCATATACATATTTTATTTAACTAACTACCATGTTTTGAATAGTATTAGATTTTTCATTCCATATTTTATTAAATTAACTGAATGATTTGTTATTAATGTCTTGTATCTAATTTAGTTCATTCTTTTGTATATCATGCATGTTGTCCTGTACTTGATTTACTCTTTGAATCCAGTTTGGCATGAATTGTAGTGTATTTTATCATAAAGTTTTGTTCAGAAGAGTAGCATGTTTATATTGGGTGCTATAATATCATATAGATTTTAGGAAGATCAGGGACTAAATTTGTTGTTATGCCAATCTACTGATGTGATTTATGTGTTAAAGAAAATAAATAAATAAATAAATAAATAAATAAATAAGATTAATTTGGGTAGATGCTACCATAGTCAAATAATTTGCCAGCACATACATTCCTCTTATACATCATGTATTTAGTTTTCTTTGGGTTTGAAGAGATAAAACTAACAGCCTCTCCCAGGAATTTCTGCATGAGCCTGTCTCTCTTGTGTGATCTCTGCAGCTTTCACATATCAGTCTAATTGTCAGGGGAGCGTGAAGTTGGGCTCTGCTCTCTCAGATCACAGAGAAAGTATTTCCTGACATGTGTTGGTGCCCCAGCCTGTACCCGTGCCCGGCTCTGTGTGTGTGCCCGTGGCACTCAGCAGAACAGGGGGAAATGAAAGAGCTCTTATGCTGGTGCCAGTCACAGATGCCCAGCACCACCACCCGCCTACTTCACTGCCTGCTCTGTCTGCATTCCCCTCTGACACTGTCCGAACGGGGCCCTGCGCAGACCTGCAGGTGGCCCCATTAGCAGAGAAAGTATGTCAGTGGAGCTGCCCAAGGGAGTGTGAATGGAGCAGGCTGTTCCTGAATTCTGGCTCTTCTGGAACCAGGCAGATAGCAAGGGTGGCTGACACTGATATCCATAACTTTGTCATTCTAGCTACATGCTATTTCAATTGTGGTAAAATATATTTGTGGTCTGTTTTTTAACCATGATGAAAAAAAAAACAAGGCTTGTCTACTAGAGTTGGTATCTAGTCTTTTCAAAGCCCTTCTCATCCACACAGGAAACACGGTGACATGGCTTTAAGCCACCAAAACAACAAAATATGCCATCTTTAGCGATGAAAAAAAAAGTGTTGGGTTATTAACAAAAGTTGCAGCAGTTCATGATGGTACAAATTTCCTAGCAACTTGGTTACAAGCAGGTTGGCAGGCTCCAAGGTGTAAGGAACAGGATATAAGGGCCTTTGGGACTGGGGCCACTGTATGTGCTCCATGCAGTGAAGCATCCAGACTCCAGCCCAGCCAGAATCAGGCCCAGCCGCACAGCTATCTGTTCCACAAGCTGAGATCAAAGTACCAGTGCTGGCAAATCCGCCCGGGCTCCGGCACTGCCTCACTCCAGCAGCTGCTGAGCAGGAACAGCCCCAGCATGCCGTGGTGAGGCTGGGGGAAAGGAGCTGAAAGATTCATGTGCTGGATGTGTCATTAACTCACTGCATGATTGATGTCCCACATGACTGATAATGTCACAACTCAAAAGGAGACAAGAGCTCCGCAAACATTTTCATTCGGATCATTTCTTGTTCGATTTCACTCTTCCAAAGCCAGAGTACGAGAGAGTTTTCGACCCGTCTCTCTTTGCTTTCACTGTTTTCTTGTGAGCTCTCCAGGACTTGTTTGGCACTTGGGAAGAGAGGGAAATTTAATCATTGATATGATGTTTGGATCCTGGAGTGGCTTGCTGGGTGGCCTGGAGGCTACTGCAGCCTCTTGCTGCCTTTCTACCACTTTCAGACATATTTTTTTCAGTCATATAAAAGGATGTACAAAAATATAAAATAGAATATATAAGGAGTCTTTGGTCCATTGGAGGGCTTGAAAGAGAGAAAAACAGTTCTACTAACAACTATAACAATTCTGGCTGTGTAGGGTATGGTTGTCTTTGGCACATCAGGGACAAAAAATGAACGTTTAAGGCAAACAAAACCTGCCGGGACCAACACATAAGACTGTTACCTCACAGAATAGTAAAAGCAAAACTTTTCACCACCATTGCAACATGCTGCATATCGTCTTAATACTCTCCAAAAACTGGTGTTGGTCAGAAAACTGAATGGGACGCCACATGCTGTCAGCTGGTACACTCTGTCCAGTTGATCTAATTTATTTCCCTTTTCAATAAAGGGCCTCTTGAGGCAAGGTGGTGCACACAGACAGACATGTGAGTCTTTGGCCGTCTGTGAGTGTCTGCTCATTAATTAGGCCAGGGAATTCCACTGGCCCTTGTTCTGAGGGGGAGCAAAGGTACCAGATGGACTCTGAGAGGGGTGTTAACATAAGAAAAAACAAAATGGACAGAAAAGATTGGAGACAGGCAAGAAAAGAAAAAAAGAAAAAAACATACATGTCCACACACGAACAATATCTGTGTTGTCAAAATTGTCATAAAAGATCAGCCAGACCCAACCTAACCCCTTTCCTCCCCTGCTTTCCCCAATCCTGTACAATGCTTGCTATATGACCTAATAAAAACCAGTATTAAAAGCTGTAAAAATTTTATCAAAGCGCTATCAAACTCAATTTGTGTTCTCCTCTGAAAGAAGGGCGTAATCTGCCATAATGCCAGCTAGGCTGTGTTTGACCCATAAATACCCTGTTTGCATTCTGACACAGTAAATCCTCAACCCTCTCCTGGTAAATTCCAAGTCAAAGGAGCTTAAGAAAAGATAGAGCAATGAATTTGTGGCTCATGAATACAGTTAATGTTGTTTTTTCACGTTTCATATGTTGCTTGATTTGATTTTCTGTTATTGTTATTTTAGCGCTTAATCTCTCGGGATTGGAACTCTCCGGGGTGAGTGTATCTTAGCTTGGCTGATGGACAGTGATTTAACACCAGTGTAGGCTCTTCAAGCAAACACTAAGATGTTTACTGCTGAGCTATATGAGATTTTAACCAGAAAAGTTGTTTTTGACAGCGTATTGCGCTACTGCAAGCAACATAGTTCACAATTCAAGAATAATATTTTGGAATAACAACACCCTTTGAGTGTTTTGCTGAATCTTAATACATACCCCATGCTATCCAGAATCTTGCACATGTATTCTTCCCTTATTTTGGTCCCCATTTCTGTATGAATAAAAAAAGGAAACTACAATGTAGAAGAGAAAAAATACAATTGATTTGGTTTAAAAAATTATGGAGCTATTTTTGATTTCATCTTGGTCTGAGGGAAGTGATAACAGGTTAGATTAAGGAAAAGTATGCCAGGCTAAAAGATACAGATTTTAAAAATGAAAAGTGGGGATGATAGAGTGACTCTCTCAATCTCTAGGTCCATTCACTGTCAGAGAAAAAACGGCTGTAGATAGGTAGAAGTCAGCGCGAGTGTGAAGCAGTTGTGATAGATAGATAAAGAGGGAGGGCGAGAGGGAAAGAGCTTCTTGATTGCCGGTCTCAGGCAGTTTGACTGCTCGGTGACAGCATGCTCCTGCTCCGACCATACGGCCTGTCTCTTTAGCTAACAGCCCAGCTGCACGGGGAATGTCCCCGGGCCTGACATTTTGACACGGGCGCCACGTTGACAAATAGCTGGAGTTTTCACCTCCTGCTACACTGTCTGCTTCCTGCTAAACCAGCCCTGGCTGACTGTATGAAGCGAGGGGGCGGGAGGGCTGACAGATCTGCTGTCAAGCCAAGGAGGGGGCCGCTGATCGAGGTCTCTGTGGGTGGCAGACTCCTATAAACAGGGAGGGGTTGGGCGGCGCTGGCCGTTGACAAACCACTTGGGCCAGTTTTGGGGAGCTCTTTGCACTCTGGTTACTGCAGTTATCTTGCAACCACAAATCCACAAAAGCACAAATCCAATCCCCCCTTCACACAGATGCACTTCAGTCCCATCCCCCAGATTGGTCCCCCAGCTGAGAGGACTTGTCAGTTTGGTGTTGGCACGGCAGTGGTGTAATCACAGAACAGCGTGCCCAGACCTCAGAGGTGTTGTCCCAACATGGAGGTGTCTGTTTTTGGTTCAGTGGTCAACGGTACCTAAACATGTATTTTTATTAACAAGTTTAAACAGAGTTGCTTTGCAATTTTAATTTTGCCAACCTATAAGAGCCCCAAGTGAGTGAGCAATGTCAGCTTCCCTCCAAATTATCAACGAGACGGTGCTCAAACCACGTTTTGGCAACCAAAGTGAGATAGTGTTTTGGCAGTATTTCAGGATACTCTTCTGCTGAAGTGTCCTTGAGTTGCTCTTTCTCACATCCCTTACAGCAGTGGGACAAAAGCACAGGGATGTAAAAAGGACACCCTGGAAGTAACCATGAAAAGTCAATTCAGAATCAAGACGGCGCATGGCAGGTGAAGATGAGGCCATACCACGATGACAGTTTTTGCCTTGATGTCAAAACTGTGTCTAATCTGATGTCTCAGTGAAAGAGTGGATGATGCTGGTGATCATCCCAGGAGACAGAAAAGGAGTATGAAGTCACTTTGATCCTTAAACAATGATGACTTTAGTTATGCAGTTGTTTCAAGATACAAATATCATCGCCGCACCCTTTGGCTCAGGGTGAACTTCCCTGAATACTACCTGCTGTCTTCACACATTGGCTCAATTCTTCTTGAAATTTACAGAGAAACAGACAGCATGCAACATTCAGCTATTTGATTAACATGAGCATTTTGGAAGTTTTGTGCAGTCTAGAGAGATACATTCTGTACCTGTGGACTCTGCCTCCATGTATCTGTAAGCCAGCTTGTGCGAGTCAGCTGGGGTGAATACACTGTGCCTCAGCACCGGTGGGGCTTTAAGTGCTGGTGGTGGGCTGTTATTATGGGACTGTATCGATTAATCCCCTCGCCTGTATAACCTCCAGCTCACTTTGAGGTGTCCCAAGTGTGCCTGTGCCTGTGCCTGAGCCACACGCTGTGATTAATGCCCATCTCCTGAGTCTACCCGCGACAGAGCACCATGTCAGGCCAGATTTGTCAGCTCACAACTATAGATTAGTCTACATCTCCTCTTCAACTTTGGAGCCACCAGTGCCCTGTAGTGTAAATCTGTCCCCTCTCTCCCCTCTCACACGGCACCTGTCCCCTGGGTGAAAAGATGGCAGATGCATTAAACAATTCACTTAACAGATAAGCTACAATACGCTTGACTTTCTTTCTCATACCCTCCCTTCTCAACCCCCCTCTTGTCCTTCCTCCCTCGTATCTCCCGCCACCGAAATGGAATTGGATCAAAGAAGTGGAGAAGGGGGTGCTGGAGTGGAGGGAGGGGTCCTCATTGGGTTTTGTTGAAATATTTATAGGTCAGGGTTGACTGGTTAAATTGAATATCTATGCTGATCTCACTTGCCTGTTTAACTTGCGGCTAGGCAAATATGTTTCCTAGGTGATAACCTTTTATGTACCAGTCTGACTTCATTGAAATGCATAGAGATAAAAATGTGTCACACTTCACAGCCAAGCCAGGCAGCCACTGATGCTCGATTATTCAAATGATAATTGACCCCCACCTGTAGCTTGCTTATATTCAGTAGTCAATCACTCCGTCCGCTGTTAAGATATGGAAGAAAATACGTTCTGTAATTTACATTACAAACCACTGGTGAATGTCAAGTACCCCAAGCGAGCCATTTGTGTGGAGAAGAATGGGAAAAATATATGGCCAATTATGATTTCCAATCTTTTTAATAATTTAAATGCTGTTGATATGTGAATTACTGGCAGCATAGCTCTCAGCCCTGTGCCCTGTTTATTTCCAAGCAGTGTTATTTTCTCCCTAACAAATGACTTGATGTTAATCTTCATATATAATTTTCATTTGTCTGATATAATGGTTTCTAGTGGCTTGCTGTCAAGGACTGATAAATTGACAAGCAGTATCATAGCACTAGAATCAACAATGCAGAAATGTTTGTCAGCCAAGACAGGGGCTGTTTTTTTTTCTACCATAGGGCACTCATGGAAATGAATCAATGCATATTCATGTACACATACATATGTGAACACATTCAATCATCTGATACTCTAGCAATGCAAGCTTTGATCCTCATTGTACTGAGTGTCATACCTTTAAGGGCTTTTCCTCTAACCCTCCGACGGCCTCCTCAGGAGCGTTCCCACAATTACCGTCTGATATTAGTATAGCATGAGCAATGTGCTTAAATGTCCTCAGTTTCATCGCAGAAAACACATGATACGGATACAATTTGCATAAATTTCCAAATGGAAGGCGTGAAAGCATGCTCGGCAACCGTGCCTGTTTGTTTAAAGCCAGCCAAAGCTCTATAATTAGCAGTGTTTAATTATGGAAATGGCTGCCGAGGAGAATTTCAAACACACTTCTTCCCTGGATCATTAGTCACAGGGGCAAAAAAAAAAAAAAAAATGAAATGCTTTCAGCAATGAAGGGTTCATATTTCAAGCTTATAGCTGCTAAAAGGGTGTACTCAGAAAATCAATTTTATGAAAGTCCGTTCAGCACTAAAGGGAGTTCCATGCAACTAAGCAATTTTGAAATAATGTCGGTGGGGGCCTGATTCATGGACGGTAACAGGACTTTGCTCTCCTTGCCTGGGACATTATCCTCTAAGCCCAGGTCAGGGGTCAACCTCTGGTTTAAATCAACCTCTGTTTAGCATAACTCGATTCTTAAAGCGCTGCCGGCTATCCCACGCTGAATAGATAAGTAGTCTTCAGCAGGCAGAGATCAGGCAGTGAAGCAGATCAAAGCTCATGAAAGCTGTCTAAAGACTAAAGTAGGAGGAGAGAAAGTTCAGGTAAACTATGGGAGGGAACCTAACCTTGACCTCATGAAGTGCTAGTTACCCGTTACCACAACAACAATGTCTTAACCTTGGCCACAACCTCAAACACTGACAGTAAACACACCATTCCCGCATGCTTCCCAGCACACAGGCGCCCTCCATACCATAAATCCAGTCTTGGCTGCATTTTTGATAGCTCCTCACATTAAGCAGGCTGTCATAGCCCAGTACGAGGGATATGGACGACACATGTGCGAGGGACTCTAAGGTCTCCCAGGCTTTGCCTTCGAAACCACATCACCAGCACATGATGCCCACACACTCTGTGGGAGGCCCCTGATGTAATAGCTGGTTGTGGGGGCTTTGGTGTCTTTTGGTGTGTCCTGTGCTCTCTAGAGGTGGTGACAATGAATATACAGGGACATTTTGGTGGGTTTAAGCTGGGAGGTCACATATAAAAATGGCTACAGCTGCACTGGGACGGCTGGCCCACGCTCCTCACAGGGGATTCCCATTAGGCAGATTGATTGTTTCCTCTCCTCTCCTCCTTTGATTCATGTCTTCCATCTGAGCTCTAATGAGCCATCGGCCGTATGGCACCACTCAGGGCATCTGTGCATCAGCCCCTGTACTGTACATGGCTAATGGGAGGCGCGCACTGTACTGTAAATGCACACACATAAACGCAATACGAACTCATAGGATTTATATGATTTTTCTATGCAGCGCTTCCCTTAAAATGGTTCATTCAGAGCGCAAAAATCTGAGGCATTTAAACCAATAATGGCAGTAAAAGTACAATAACTCCCTTTGCTGAGTTTCCAACACAGTACCTGACCTCACAGAACAAAGCAGACCTCAGACGAGGGTATTTCTGCACTGAGCACGTGCACACATGTTATTTATTCTGCCACAGAAGAGAGGGGACAGCTTTACAGCCCTCCACCACAACCATTATTTACAGCCTCAGCCACCCATATATCCTCCATCATCCACTTTTATGGTACACGCAGAATGATAATTATGATAACAATAATAACTACCCATATAAAATACCTTTACAGCACTGGGGAGTATAACTGAGTTCCATTCCCTGCGTTCCTCAGTGGAGAGTGAAAGCAAGCACACTCTCCCCCTCTCATGAAACTCCTGCAGGCCTGCATCTGATATTGATTCTCGGATGTGTTTTGGAACGTTTTATTCAGGATAATTTTCTACCTTGGGAATTTTGGGGGTGTAAAGTCTCCATAGCGAATCATTCAGCATGTTTGAAGATTTCATACTGTGTTTTATTTTTTTTTAAGCCCGAGTCCTTCTACTTTCATAGTGCAACTGGAGGTAATACTCTTACTGTGTGTGTGTAGTGGTTTTGCACATCAAAAATGTGCCTGAGTGTGGTTTAATTCCATCTGCTTCCTAATCAAAACATATTCTACTTGCTAAACGAAACCATAAGATACTTCGTTGGCTTACTTCTACTTAATTTCAAGCTTCAAACAGAAGTGTGTTTCCCAATAATATGACATAAAGAAGTTTTTCTTCCAGTTTTTCTCAATCTACTTGCCTCTCTGCCTCCGATTTGATGTTTCAATTTAAGTTTGAATAATTAAAATTAAAAGTTTGGTTAGTACCTGTGTGTTACAAAGAACTGGTTGTAAAGAAAGACAGTGACAGTAACATGGTGGAGAAAAAAGAAACAGGCTAAGAAGTAGACCAGTGCTAAAGCTTGACTGACCTGCAGATGAACTGAGTGAGCAGAGGCACAGTCATAAACACATGCTGCTCGTGTTATTGATTGGGGAGAATAAATGAATGTTAGCTAAACATATTAGATCAGAGAAGACACAGCTTTCACACTGATCAGGCTGATCTGCAGGGTGGCCCTGGGTCTCATCTGTTTGTGTTTGTTTCACTGTGTGAGTGCTGGTATGTACTCTGAATGACATATGTGTCCGTGTTAGTGTGTGTTCATTTGCATTTTCTGTGCAAGTGGTTCCATCCTAATGCTTGTGTTAGTCGATGCACACGAATTTAACCATGCTTCCGGGCTTAGCCTCTGAACAATCTGCAGTTTCAACCTGCTTCTGATCACACACACACACACACACACACACACACACACACACACACACACACACACACACACACACACACACACACACACACACACCTCCTGATTTGTGCCTGAACACCTCTGAGTGCACACTGTATATGGGGAGAGCTGTCTCTAGAGGTCACTGCAGTTCCATGGGTGACAGATGCAGCTGAGGCCTGAAACAACATCCTGTTTAACACATCCACTAAGACAAAAGGCAGGAACTGAAGGGAAGAGGCAAACATGATGATATCACTCTATCAGATAGCCACACACACTCCCAGACATGCATCTTTGAAACACACCGTGCAACCTTGTCACTAAAGGCTGCAGATCCAAATCAGCATGAATCTGTTCTGGGTGCTAATAAGAGTGATTTCACACTGACACTGAATATTCTGTGGCTGCAGCTCACATGACCACTGCTGTGTGAGGGAGGAAATGAAATGTATCCAAGTCTTCTCCCCTCGGGTTTATTTACCTCATCATGAACTTGTTTTGTGTGTGAGAATTTTTGATTTGATTTAACTTTCAACCATATTTGTGAGGAAATTATTTTACTTTTTTCTACCTTACTTTTTATGGTACACATTTTAATGGCTTATTCTCTGAATTAAAAATAAAAATGTGATTTTTTTTTAAGCACTACTTTTTTAGTCCATTAATAAAGAATTAAATTGTTTAATGATAGCTTCACCTTGATCAGAATAAGTGTGGTCTTTACATATCTAAATGCAGCAGTGATTCATAAAATACTTTAATGTGTTTCAGTATCAAAACTCTCATAATTTAACAGAGTGCATGCTTCTGCTTTTGAGGTTGTTTTTTTTTATTTTTGTTCTTTCCTCTTAACTATTCCTGTGCTTGTTGATTTTTGTTGTAAGAAAAAAGTATTTCTACATTGTGAAATCACCACCTGGTTTAAATACTCTTCAGTATTCTCAAGCCTACTTTTTAAACCACAAAGCTATTATTTATCTTGATGGCAATGCTGCACCACAGCATGTTGCACTTAAATAGCCATTTAATGTTGTTCTTCTGATTTTCAAAAGGCTCACCTGAGAAGTTTTTTGAACATAAAGAAAAAAGATATGCCCATGGATTTTCAAGCTGTAGGCGGCTCACAAGAATGATCATAAAAACACAAAAGCAACCTCATCCTCTCCTTTATTTTGTTATGCTTCTCAAACTATTATTTTAATCGGGTGCAGGAGTCAGAGAAAGGGGAAAACACACTGCCAGGCGCCTCTTTCCCGATAATTCTATTACACTGGGTTATTTTTAAAAAGTTTCTTTTCTAAACATTTACTGTCAGTTGTACAGTGGGAGCTGCTGTTCCATATGCTTTGTTTGTATTGTGGTTGCGGTCGCAGTGGGGCAGAACCCGCCTGCTTGCAGTAAGCCAGTGGCAGCTACGAGGTCCATCATGCCAAGTTTAAAATTAGTAACAAATTTAATATGTACTCTGCTGGCATCCGGTGCCTTTTGTAGAGTGCAAAATGCTCTGATAGTTTGTTGAGGGGTCTCTCTGGAAGACCACAACCAGGCCCAATATAGAAACTCCATTTGGTTTATATATGAGGGTAAAGAGAAAAGACGAAATCCAGAGCAGATGCGGATAACGTTTGCAGTGATGAGGCTTGGAAAGCTGAAGCACTAACACAAGACCACCAAGACAAACTCAGCTCTCCCTCCCTCTTACTGGCAAAAGGGAGGATCATGCTTTACTCCGTGCTGTTTCACCACGGCCACAACCTCAAGCCCAAACTATTAGCATGACCTAAACGACAAAACCATGCTCCTGTTAATGTTATAATCGCGGGGGGACGTGATTTATAGCTTTCATTTTTAAGGATCACTCTACCCATAACTCCTAATATGGAGGAAAATATCTGTTTTCACTAAAGAGCCCCCCCATAGTGCCTTATAGACTGTTTAAGCATGGAAAAGAACATATTGGTGTCATAAATCTAGATTTCATATGAGATGGTATAAAACATAATGTAGGAAAGGAGACAGGGACAGGAGTGAAGAAGTTTACAATGTAAAAGTTTACACTTCATTATGGCTTGGATGTAAAGTTAGGAAGTCTGAGGTGATTTCTTTTAACATTGCTCATCAACAGATCTCCTCTTGGCTTCATTTGCCATCCATCACATCCTCAGCTGCCCACAGTAACATTCGGAGGATTTAAAAGACATTTAAAACATTGAGAGGCTTTTGACTGTAATACAAGTTATCCACCAGTTTTAGTGGGATTTAGAGGGATGATTTTACTGTAAATGCAATAAACCAGTCATCTTTGTTCTGTCTGTGATTTGTCAGAAGTTAGAGCACATAAGATAACTTCATTGTTTTAAGATGTATTTTTCTCAAAAATTAAAATTAGGATACAAATTTTTCTGATAAAATGTTTTTTTTCCAATCCCTTTCTTCTTACTTGCATTTTTCCTGAGGTCATTAAAGCAGACAGTCAGCAGTCAGAGGTCTTATAATTCATCCTCCTGTAGTTTGGCCTTTGACCAGTAGAGGGAGGTCACTGATTTATTTCTGCCATGTTACAGCAGGGATCTGCATTCGCCTCCCCTGGCTTCTTGATTATGAGTGATTCTAAAAAAATGTGTCAGTTATTATTTTTAGACAACCGCATAATGCAAGCACAGTGGGCCCTTTGAAGCCTCATTTATTATGGAGGAGATAAGCGTGTTGCGGTGGCCAGATTCCTCAGGAACAGGTCACAGGCTCTGATTATAAGTGACTTCACGTCAGGCCATAAATATTTGTCAGCCCACCTTTGAAAGGCAGGCGAGCCGTGGCTTTTCTACTCGTTTTGCCACATGAAAGTGCAAATGGAAACACTTAGGGTTGGGAGCCGCATCAGTCATAGCTGGAATAAGATGGCCAATAAAACGGGCGTAATTATGATGCTCCGTCATTTGACACAGCTCGGGGGGTTTGGGCTGTTTGCCTGCATGCTGTAAGAGAGAAATCCCACCCGTGAATAATGGGACCTGTGTTTTTATGAGCGTGCTGTGTTTAAGGTTGAACTTTGAAAATGTGTGGTCTGTGTGTCACCTCCTCTCCTCCTCTCAGCTGTTTACCTTGCTGCTGCAGAATGAGGAGCATGTTTCAACTGCCCCTCTATGATGCCTCACGCTGTATAGAAGCCACGTCATGATTTGCATGCCACCACAACAACAATGCCTTGTTTCCAGCCACTGTGCTTGCATATGGGGCCCATGCGTTTATGCTGCTTGATGTGACCCTACCCTGTTTGTTTGAGATCAACAAAGCCAGTTTTCACATTTCAGGGGCCCTACAACTTCTTAAAAAGAATCAATTTCATTTACAGACCTTTCTGAAAATCTTAAATTTGTTTTGTTTCTTTTTATATCATCTTTCTGTAGTTATTCAGCATGACATGGTAGTACACTTTTGCAATTTTGAGTCACTTTGCCTGCTGGGTTTTTGAGGTCAGCGTTGTCACAATAATGATACGTTCCATAATCATGGAGATACTGTTCTTGGAAATGCCTCCACATTCCTTGGTGTGTCTGCTTGATATGTGAGGGCCATGAGTAACAGTAAGCAGAGCTGATGTAGACATCAGGCAGGTGTGGAGACTCCATTAGAGTTAGCATCCATTTGACTTGCACACCAGTGTCTAATCCTACACAGGAGCTTCACACAGAGAGGCAGGCCCCCAAGCAGAGCCCAGTGGAGAAGAGTGCTGTCGACACCATACTGTTACACAGCCCTGCTGTGAGTTTTCCTCCTGCCTGCATGATGGCAATGAAACTAATGTAGTGGAAATAGTCAGTGCTCAGGTGGAGGAGGGTGTTCATTATAGGTGCTACTGCTACAGCTTCTCATTGTGCGGCATATCTGTGAAGAAGGTAGAGGAAAAAAAACACAGTCAGGTGTGGAGTCTCCAAGAGAGACAAGCTGCTGGCTTCACATGCTGGACTTCATCTGTCAAATCTGCAGCGCTGTTGGCACTGGCTGAACTCAGGAAATTGGAGACATAAATTGAGGAGAATTGATAGCGCAGCTGCTGCTTTGCAGAGTACTGTTGCTGAACATTGTTGCTGTCTGCAGTCCAAATGAACTGCTCCGGTGGGTGTCACCCACACAGCTCCACCAAAATAAACTTACTGTGACACAGTGCTTTCCTGCATCACACTAAATCAGTCCAAACCAAAAGTTCAAGCTTAATGTGATTTGTGTATGTGTGATATAATATGGTGTGATAAATTATCTCTGTAGGTCTGCACATGTAAAGCACCTGTTTTATACATTAGAATGTAGTGCTCAAAAAAACACCCTGATACCGTATCAAAATGTAAACAGAAAATGTAAGAAGTATTGTTTTCAACTGTTTTTTAAAGCTCCTGTGAGGAGTTCATAGCAGAAAACAACAGAAAAACATAAACATCACGTGATTTATCAAAGATGGAGGACAACAGTTTGTTCATCACGGTATTGCAATACTCCATATTGCGAGTTTTTCGTCCGTCCAGTCTTGAAATTGTGTTCAGTTTTTTCACAGTTTGGATCCAAAACAAACTTTCCACAGCAGTCCAGTGCTGACTGTTCGCCGCCATTTCAAAAATTGAGGAACGTCTCTAGTTGTGTCTTAAGTCATATGTGAGCATGCGCTGAAAGAACACACCCTGACAACATTACATTTGAGTACATGATACCTCAATCTCTTTGGAGAAAGGGATATTCCACCCCTGTGAAACCGATTAAATGTCCACTCGAATTGGCACTTTTTTTTCATAATGATGTGTATACAAAGGTTAATTTCTTTCCATTTGAGAAAATAAACCGAATGCAAGCGAAATATTTGGGTCCATGTATACTTGGCTAATGATGGGAATAGATATCCAAGTGCAATGATACATGCGACTGTTAGCAGACAGCAGGATTTAATTAAAAACATTTATTATGTGTCAGGGCAAAATCAGACTGTTTTGAAAACAGGGAAAATCAAAACTGACCTAATCCGAAAGTTTGTCACAGGAGCTTTAATCCTCAATTTGTATTTCTATGTTACAATCTGCCTGTGCATCATTAGGTAACAACTATTCCAAGAAAAGCTTCAAGTTTTTCAAAGTTAGCTTTTATGTTATTAGAGCAATCATCAAAGTTTGCTTTACCATACTTTGAGCTTGTTTAAAGCTGCAGCGATATTTATTTTTACTAATACACATCAAGATTGAAAGTATGACAGATGACTACAAAGCCAACCTCTCTACTACCAAGTTGCCTAACTGATTCCTTTTACAGTCACCGTAAATTAATAATAACCAATAATTGATAACTAAATATAGTCACTTTACTTTTTGCTAAATTTTGGTCTCCACCACAATATGATACAACATATCTGCTACTGCTGCTACCGTTCCAACTAACAATTTTTATGATCCAGTTGTGGCTATTTTTTGGCAATGGGTTGAGTAATTGGCTCTTCAAGCCAGATCATTTGTTTAGTCTAGCCTATCCTCAACCATAAAGTCCAAAAAATACAGCCAAGGCCAGTTTTACCAAATGTTGAACTAAAAGAAGGTACAAAAATGGTTTGCAGTAGATTTTTGTCATTTATTGGCGGCGTAATCATAGTTTGTTTCAGGAGATTAAACAGTACAGTTCCATTTAGTTCTTTCCAAACACAAGTTCATGTCTTGTTACTTTTGGTGTAACCATGAACTCGTAAAGTCAGTTTGTCATGTTACCTGCCTTAACTTTCTCATGTTTTAAGTTTTCAATCGAGCTCAGATACTTTCTAGACAAAAACAGTGGAGTAACATCATTGTTGTGGTCACACCTTTAACTGTATAATACACAGATGCAGTCTCCATCGTCTTACCTATTTTACTCTGATCAGGAGATTTTGCTGTAACTTTTGGTATTTCTTTAAAGGATGTGTATGTGGTTTTTGCTTCTTATGCAGCCAGCCTCAAGCGGACGCTCGATGAACCGCAGTTTTGAGCACTACTGCATAGGCTTTACAATGTAAGAGGTTGCCATTTGGGTCATACTATGTCATCATACATCTGTTAAAACTCAAACACAGACTCAACAGCCGGCATTAAAGGCCAACAGATGCCCAACATCAAGGGGAAGAAAAACAGAAGGAGAGGGTGAGATTAAAAATAAGATGTGGGAGTGTTTGTGTTTGTGTGGGTGTGGGTGTGTGTGGGGGGGATTATTAAAGGCCATGACACAGAAGATTATTCTGGTGTTGGTGACGCCACCAAAGCCAGCGTTAAGGTCAGCCACAGAAAACTGCCAGTCCAGCAGACAAACATAAAAGAGCAAGTAAGATAACAGGAACAAGCGGACACACAGTTTAATACACTTGCGGTAAAATGTAGGGATTCGGGCCACATATGAAGAGGCATCTCTTAAAGAAGTTATTTAATTGTTCCTGTTGTTTTTAGCCTTCAATGGAGGGATTAACCCGTTTGCCTGTATAAATATGGAAATCTTTGTTTTCCTCTGAGTGCCATTTGAACCAGTTTCAGTAGTTACAGATGGTCCAAGATTATGATTGACCTTGCCTTATAGGTTAACTACTGACACCAGGAGAGAATCATTAGGTTAGCAGCAAGTCATGTAAGCATGCATTTTTCATAGGGTAACTCTTGCCTTTATGCTTCATCATCATTTACTAGGGGCAATCCATGACTGACAATAAGAAAGCAACATGCTGTAGGCAGAATGAGATGAAACGCTCAGAATTTGTTTACAAAATTAGTCTTTAATCTTAAATGGTCAGAATACACTCTAAAGTTTTACTGATAGGGCGGTCTGCAACAGAGTCGAGGTACAGAGCAATGGTGGCACTAACATCAATTTGTGCTTTGGCCTTATACTTAAGTAGTTAGGGACACGACTGAGAGGGCAAAAGTACTGGAGCGGACCACTCTGCCAGGACTACAGCCCCGGTGACAGAGCAAAGGCCTGGATTCTTCCGGACACGAACGGCACAGGTCAAACACGGGTTATGGAAAGACGCATGGGGTCACAATGCAACATCTACCCAAACCGCACAAAGCCAGCTTTTCATCCACTCTCTGGCCATTCCACCAAGTCCATAATTGTCTTTGACAAAACTCATTAGCAGAGACCTTGTAGCAACATTGGCAATCAGAAATTCCATGGAGGGAGACATGCACAGAAACAATGTCCCACACACATTTCATTGCGCCTTTTGACAAAATGTAATGAAGTGTGTGTATTGTCCCCCTCATCTGAACCCTGAGCCACTGCCACAAAGACTTTGTTTTATGAGCCCGGGCTGCCCAGCGTGGGACACATCAAATGGCACCTCCATGCTGCTTCTTTGGTCAGAGCAGAGGGCAAATTATTGTTTGAGATGTTGTTGTTGTTGTTGTTACGGCTCCTATTTATCTGAAGGGGCCCTCGCTATCGTGTCAGAATAATTCATATTATTCTGCGTTGCAGGCACATGCTCATTAACAGGGGGCCTGGATGTAAAGCGCATATGTGATGGATGCTCCTGACAGTGCTTTGTCAGAGGTTAACCCCTCATTGACCTGTTGTATTATATCCTACAACATACCGCAGTAACACATATTGTCGAAATAGTCTCAGCCCCTTTTAGATCCCCATTTCAGAGAAATAGCAATGAAATAGCAAACGCATAAAACAAGTCATGTCATGCTTACGCACTTCACTTCCCTGTCACTCAAGCAGTTGAAGTTTAGTTATGACTCATATTAGGGATAGGATTTTTCAATCTCACTATTATTTTTTCAAGAGTTCTCTATATTTGACATTTTAAGTTATGTGTTGGCATTAAGCTGACGTGTGTCTTACAAGGTGTGAAGCAGTAGAAAAAGGAAAAACAATTTGACACATGAAGCTCAGTGTTGCTGCGCTCACTGCATACATTTCAGCCAGCAAAAGTTCTATTGGTGGAGGATCTGGCAGACTTTTTCTGAGGATGTAAAGTGCTAAAACTTACACACCTATAGTTCCCTAAAGTCTTTAAAAATTAGAAACAGAATGATATAGAGAGCACATTTTAATTTCATACAGTGATATATGAGTAAGTCTTGGTGCCCCAGGAGGATGCACTCTTTTCGTGAAGACATCACTTGTACAATGGATTTAAGGACATTTTTATTCTTAATATTTATTTTAGAGGCCCCTTACATTTCTTAACTTTTACTACAGCCATTCTAAATGTACAGTGCAATCCAACCTTTTGGGAGGTTGAGTGAAAAAAAGCAACCCATCATAACAGAAAAAAAGTTTTAGCAGTTAATGATTTTGCCACTTCCCTTCCTGTATTTTGGGGAATTTAACTTGCTATGAAAAATCTGAAACCATCAAGTGAACTGCCAAGAAGACACGGGTTATCACGGGTTAAATTCTGTGTTTGTGTACAGTACACCACGTTGCTCCTCCTCCTGTACAAACATATGGCCTGTTGACTTGAAAAGAGCAGAGGATGAAGGCAGCGACCCGGTCCACAAAAGACCAATGACCCCTGATGGTAAAGGCGGGGTGAGGGTCTGACTGTTCATTACACTTATGGAGGTGTCTGTTAATAACAGACATATGAGTATTAAATACCCTCTGATCCTGCCACACTCACAGATTAAAGATGTCAAACCTGTTTAAGAATTCATGTTTATCACAGCTTGTTTTTCTTATTTTTGAATTTTTGGGCCTCATTCGCAGATTATCTAAAATCTGTTTTGGATTATGCAAACATGCTGGTAGGCACCCTTCAACAATGTGCCCCTCCTTTCTAAAAAATGTAATTTTAAAGAGGAGGGTGTGTATTAGGGAGATTAAGTTGCGCATATATAGGCTACCTAGGAACTTATTTTTCCCTAACATTGTACTTTGCAACAGATTTCATGTCTCGCCTCAGATTAAAGATGTCAGACAAACAAAAAGTCTTGTGTTTGTCCCCCCCTGCTGTGTCCTTCAACACCAATAACACCCAAATTACATCTGTGTATTATCCCTTCCTCTTCACTTAAGGTTATTTCATCTGAGTGTATCTTGGTTGTCGCCTTGCATTACAGTATCTGTGAGTAGCATTAGTGTAGTTTCTGATGTGTGGCAGCTGCTGATGTGTCTCTCGATTGTCTCTACTGTGTATGGGACAGACTAATTGACCTGTTAGCTGCTATATGAGCCCATCACGGCCATTATCTCTGCTTCCCCCCAGGTAGCCCACATCTCCACGGTGGTAATCCCATTGCGCATGCATCATTACCTTCAATAGCATAAAGCAGCTTTTTTTTTCTTTACAGCCGCCAATTTAATTAAATTTGGATGTAAATATTTGATGCACACATATACCGTAGATTTTTATGTAAAGAGCAGCGCGTCAGGCGTCAGGACTGATTACTGCTGAAGAGGGGGAGAGGGGTTCCGTGTTACAGCGCGTCATTAACAAGCGGATGGTTTCTGTATCTGTATCCTGCAGGAAGTTCCTGTCCGGGCAGATGTGGAAAATAAAATCTTACTCATCTCGAAGTGGTGTTCTTCTGAACCTAATTTTATTTAGATATTAATTTAAGTGTTGCATCCAGGTTTACTCTCCTAGAGGTGACTTTCTGTCGAAATTTAAAATAATAGATAAAAATCATCAGCTACCAAGGGTGTTATTTTCATGCGTCCTCTTTAGTATTTGAGAAACTTAGATGGCCAACGGACATGTTAGATCTAGATAAAAGTGCTCTGACTCTTGCTCCAAAGTACATATCACAAGTCAGATTAAGATTTTTACTTGTTTTATCTTTACCCCCGGTGCCACGCAAACCATGGGTCTCAGACACAGAATGAAAAAAAAAGAATCAGGAGAAAATAAAATCTAAACACACCCAAGTTATTATTCCTGACCTCCCTCATCCTCATCATGTATTTTGCCGGATTTAGCAGCTCCGCGCATCACGGACGGCTCTGCCATTGGTCAAGGACGCACAGGATGGACACCGCGCCTCAGGACTGAGCCTGAATTGCGCATTAGACCTTCATTACAGGCGTAATCCCACATATACGACCTTAAATGACTTTGGTGAGGTTGTTGACTGTTTGTAGGTACTGTTTCAGTGGGGATCTGGAGTAAAATCTAGTCATACATTTCAGGTCTTATGATGCAGGGCTGATGGAAAATTTGTCCCACTTGCTCCAGAAATAAAGACGCGGGATCATGTCAGAAAACTGAAAGGCATTCGTTGACTTAATACCTTAGGAAGTTGAATTGTATTTCGAAACGGTAAAAATATGAATAGTTTTGAATGTCTTGGCATAATAGTGCCCTTTGTTCAACTGTAATTGCTCTAAAGGCCGAGTACTTATGCAGCTGGCACATTGTGCGTAAAATCAATATCCCATCCGCAGTGAGTTTGCACAGCACCCTTTAGTCGTTGTCTTACAAACTATTTGATTTTCAAAGTTTGAATTGTGAGGATCAAAAGTTTTTTTCAGACTGTCAGCACGCATCACTCTCTACAGTGATCATCTTATTACAGCTGTCTACAGAAGAGCCACTAAAGTTAGCCTATAATGAGATGGACTATAGGCAAAACAGGCGAATCAAAGAGACTTTGATGGACCATGTGAATTTCCCTGCCGGGTTTGATCCTACAAATGACCTTTTAATGAACACAATGTTAAGTTAGTGCAGCGGCTCGCTACACTGGGGACAAAGCTGCATTCATCCTGTGTTTCTGCCTCGTTGCTCTGCCTGAACAGTAACAAAGTGTTTGATGCCACTTGTGATTAGACGCTGACAATGGAGAGATGATGTCCCCTTTCTTCCACAACTTGTGGATTTCACTCACGTCCCCCTGTGAGTTATGACCCTCCATCAGCGCTGCGTCGAGTCAGGATGAGAAACTTTGATCAAATGCACATCCGCGAATGTTTTAATTGGCTCTATAAATAATCAGACACACAGAAAACTGAGCTCTTGGAAAAAAATTGTATTCTTTGAAAAAAATGTCATCAATGGCAAAAAAGAAAAAAAAAAACATTGAAGAAGCTCACATTTGAACACAATGACAAAAATGCTCAGGTCCACGCGCAACACAGGGGGATCCACTCCTTATATGGTCAACATAATGTACGACGGTTTCTCTTTTACATCAGGCCAAATGACACGAAGCCACAGTAAAAAGCAACATGTAACAAAACACTTAAAGATCAACACATTAAATAACCAACAAACAGACAACATAAACAAATAATAAATACACAGAGAAATAAATAGGGCTGCTACACACTACACGATTGCCATACACAAATTCGGCCGTTTTTATCTTGCCCAGCCTCATTCCTTTGCATCTAGTATTTTTGCATAAAGTCTTAAACACCGTATGAAACAAAGTTGTGCAAAATGATAGCCACGTCCACAGTCTGACAGCCCGTACAGCTGAAGCAGCGCCAGGTAGCTCCAATATAGAGGCCGCTGCTTGGCCGGTGTGTCCTAGAGTGCATAAAACGTGTCCCTTTATTCATGATGGAGCAGGTCCCAGCAGTCTAGAAAACAAAAAACAGATTATGAATTTTAAAAAGGCCTGCAAGTATGGAAACTAAGCTGTCTATGAGGTGATTATATTTAAGCCTTTGACTCCTTTGTTGACTGCAGTGGAAATACAATTACTTTAGTTCAGATTTTTAAGGTTGTTGTTGCACAAAGTAATCCAAAAGGAATCTGTGTCACTTGCATATTAGTCACCTCAAAATTTCCAGTAGCACAAATTAGATAGCAGAATATGATATAGGGGCTAATATTTAACTAAAGGAAGTCCCGTGTTCTCTTTTATTTAAAGGTGTGAGATGTTATTCTTTGCCTTGTGTGTGTGTGTGTGTGTGTGTGTGTGTGTGTGTGGTGACCGCTGGTTTCTTTCAGTTCAGTGCAGACCCTCACCTGCTTCACCTCTTCATCACTGGCCTGAATGCAGTGACCTTGTCATCCTGCACAGTCCCGCAGGCTTCGCTGAGGTCAGATGGCTGTGTCTCTGCCTTGCCACCAGAGAATCCTGCACACACACACACACACACACACAAAATGAAGCACATCTTAGAAACTTGCCTCTGATGAAAGATGGGAGACAGACTTCTCTATGCATGACAAGACTTGAAGATTTTCTTTTCATTTATTTTGCAACACTTGGCTGCTGGACTTAGTAAATTTATGTACATATGTCCGTCTATACAACATATACTTGTAGAAATGGGTGGCTGTAGACCAGTTAGACCCCATTAAAATGTAAGTAACAACAGGACAAGATAAGTGTACCTTCAATAGTGGAGTACTGGCATGTTTCTGGGAGTGCAGCATAGGAGGAACAGTGCAGCAGGAGGTCCTTGTGGCTGTAGCTGCCTGTGCCGTAGACCTTTGAGTGCAATGATGAACCCTCAGGGAAGGGGCTCTCAGTGTTGGTCACACTGCTAGAATCATGGAGGCCTCTGATGCTCCCACATTGTCCAGCAGTAGCCCCACTAAGCCTGGAGCTCTGGAGCTGGCAGTCCCCGCTTGAGTTTCCTGTCCTCAGCTGCTCAGAGTTCTGCTGCTGAGGGCTCAAAATGACCCCAGAAGCCGCTGTGCGAGCCAGAGACCAAATCCTCGGCTTATCTGATGCTTCAAAGTGAGACAAGGACACTGTTCCTGTGAGGCCGACCGAGGAGGCAGCTTTGGACACCACTGGGTCCAGGAAGTCAGACGGGAGAGGAGGGAGGGTGGTTACACTTTTGATAGCACAGGGGAAAGAGTGGAAGCTGTTAGTTAAACTCAGGTGCAGGTCAGAGCTGCAGTCTCTCTTTTGAGGGGCTGTGGACACGGCCATGGCCCTTTGGAGGTCCTGATCATCTGCAGCTGCTTTTTCACAGTCACTGTCCAGTTTGTCACAGTCGTCTTCATCCATGTCGTCCAGATCACTAAGGTGCAGATCCTTTTCCTCCTTGCAATCACTAGAATCTGTATGAAAAAAAAGACACTTATCAAAAACTGCTTGGTTTAAACTCATGAAGACTAGAAAAGATTAAGAGGCCTTTTTTTTCTACTCCAAGACCTTCATTTTTAAAACCCTCTTTTGTTTTGGATACACAAAAAGCATTATAGGCTAAGACACTATGAAGATTCAGACAAATGTCCTACCTTTGGTGACACAGTCCTGCTCACTCTTGTTGAGGTCGTCCTTCCTTTCATCCCCGGCTTTATTCTTTGGTGACCAGGTCATCTTGTTCTCCTTCTTCAGCCTCCTCCTGGCATTGGCGAACCAGGTGGACACCTGTGTGAGGGTCATTTTGGTGATGATGGCCAGCATGATCTTCTCGCCCTTGGTGGGGTAGGGGTTCTTACGGTGCTCATATAACCATGTTTTCAAGGTGCTGGTGGTTTCTCGAGTGGCGTTCTTCCTCCTGGCTGTGCCGTTAAAGTCGACTGTCCCGTATCTAGATTTTGTCAAACACAGGCGGTGGCTATCAGTGTAGTGCAGGTAGCAAAGGATATAATTTACTATTCACTCAGGCATCCTGAATCCCTGATATTTGATATTTATACAGCTGTGTTCCATGCAGGAATCAGTATAGAGTTTCACTCTGATCTCGCAGCTTTTCCACCTATGCACGGCTGCTTAAAAAGTTCACAGAGATAGAAAACTTTAATGCCATCACTCAACATGTACAGAAGTAAACTTACCTGTCATACTGATACTGTCCCAGTGAGTGGTCATAAGGGTAGTACGCGGCTGTCTGAGTGATGCCAGAGTGTAAAGTGCCTGTGCTGTCCTTTATGTCGTATTGTGGATTCTGTAAAAAGCAAAAAAGTTCCTTTAAGGATGTAACATTCAGAATTTCTCAGCTTTTAAAGAACTTTACAAACAATCTCAAATATACACTTTATAGATGCTCAAAAATTTTTATGCTGTTAAAACTGTAAACCTGAGTAATATGAGCTGGAAAGCTTTACTAAATAACAGAAATGTAATTTTTATTATTTTATTTACTCATCAGGGTTTCAGTAGACAAAATTTTCACCACTTGTCTTTGTTTTTTGATTGCATGTATTTAAATTAGGACAGATAAGAGGGAGAACGGATTCAGTAACACTTCAGAATGTTAGTTTCACAAGCAATCAAGTCCTATGTCACCTTTAAAGTCCAACTTTTTCCCCCACAGTCAACAAATCTGACTGTGGAGTTACACTTTTCAACTTTTTAATGTCAACTAGTGCCAATGTCTAATTTTTAAATGTCAAAACTATGAGGATTTTTTTTTCATTTAGTATTTCTGTTTAAAATGTCACAAGCTTCACTGCCTTGCTTCTACTTCTCTCCACTGAAGTGACAGGGTTTTTGACTTGTTACAGACGAGGCAGAGCAGACTGGATGCTGGATTAAACGGCATGTCGAGGCAGATATGTTGGCACTGACAGATAAATTGATGAACAAAAACTCGGTAGATTTGATCGATCATGCTGAGCCCCCCTCCCCCCTTTTTAGTGCAGCAGATGAACCCACCAGAGTGGAGTAGATCGCGGATGGATCAGTGCTGTAGGGGAAGTAGTTGGCGTAGTTCTGGCTGGCTGCTGCCGCTGCTGCGTATGGAGAGCTGTACATGCCCAGCGCCGCGTTCAGCTCCGTCCGGCTGCTCGCCAGGAGCCGGTTCTCGTAGGACGGGCAGCAGAAGGAGGCGGCGGCAGCGGCAGCAGCGGTCTGGGAGCCGCCTGTCCCGTCAGAGACCGACCTGGAAATCGAATCGCAGCAAGTCGTACTGGGGTTTGCCGACACGAAAAACTGCATGAAGAGAACCGTGGATAGAAATGGTCATTGACTGTGTGTCTGCTCCTTTCTGAAGTGACTGCACTACAAAAAGATGACGAAGTTAAGTTTTTCAGTCTTGTGTTAAGTCCGATTCCAAATACAAGCTAAAATGTGAGTTTGTTTCGAGTGTTTTTTTTAGTTAACACCGGTTCACTTTTCCCGAATCACGTGTTACCTTTCAATATGACCTGCTGTAAAGTCACTGTTCTGAAACCTCTGATTATTACACAGAGAAGCTTCAGCTGTAAACTGAAGCGTTGGGCATTGCTCAATTTCCGTCCCGTAATAATTTCATCAAAATTAGAATGTTATAGTCATATGAAAGTCGTACGGTATCAGATTTTATATTTTTAGTGGGCAGTTCGATGGAAAGAGACGTGCGCAATCCGTGCGTAAAAGTGTCCTGCTCCAGCTGATCACCGGTTTTTAAATTTGAAGTTAAAAAAGAGGTGGAGAAAAATTAAAGTGGTGTGAGTGTCAGGTGATTTTCTTCTAAAGTTCAGATTAAAAAAAGATTCCAATGCCATTTTAAACTTTCAAACTTTGTCAATATTACAGAAGTTGGGGGACAACTTTTCTGTGAGACCAACTTTTGCTCCCAGATCGACTCAAACTTCTTTGAACTTGTCGTTGAGGCAGTAATTTAATCTCAAATGTGAATAAACAACTTTGGAAGAGTCAAAAATAGTTTTTGTAATGGTTAAAGGTCTCCATCACCCAGCACGTTCCAGGAATTCAAATAGAAAGCGCAGCATGCAGCACAGCCCAATTACACCTCATAGTGAGCAATAGGTGACATTCATCTCTATTGTCATCAGAAAAACACGTGAGTTCATTCATAATTCAGTGTAATTGGACACGGGTACGTGTATATCGATATTTGGTACAACAACAAACGCTGCACACGGAAAAAAAGCTGTCAATACCCTCAAAGCAGTCACTAATTCAGGGTGTTTCTTTACAGAGGAGTGCTCTGACTTAACCGAAATTAAAGAAAATATGAAACATGAAAAAAGAGACATTCGTGTGTGTAGACAGAAGTGAGGAGAAATAAAAGGCAGAGTGTCTTACCTGTGAAGTTGCATTGTAGGGGTATCCAAATTGCGAGAAAGACATAGCTGCTTCTTTTGTTACCATCAGCAATATTCTTCACCCTTGATCGATTGCAACCAATTCTACTTCAAATCCACCGTCTTCCACACATTTCCACGCACGGCCTTTCGCTCAATAATAGATGACTTCACTCATAGGAGGGAGACTTTAGACTGGCACCAGCTGCAGATTGTTTTATATGAATGAATAATCCCCCCCGAGGACCCGATAAGAAATGAAATTAAGAGTCATTAAGTGCAAAAAAAATGTTGTTGTGTTAGCTGAAGGAGGCTTAAAGGATAACGTAAGACTTGCAAGATATGGACTGTGCTTGTGCTATTATTTGTGGCTCTATAGTTCTTTAGCATTCATCCATGCAAGGGTATCAGCGTGACGTCACTGTAATCCCGGAACGGCAGGGTACCAAGGATGGAATAATGTCTTTGCCAATCACGTCCAACACAGGCTTTTCTTGAGGTGCACTGTACACAGTGTTGTAAAGCTTTTGTAATAGAATTCTTCACCGATTTGCTGTGATAAAGGCTCGGGAAATTGTCTTGTTGTTCATCTTTCTTTGTCGAATTGCAGCATAAAAAAATCCTTTGTGGAGTTGAATAAATGAACAAAGGGAAACATAAAGGAATACTTTTACAAGTTATGGCAAATATATATCCAGGAGATTTTTTCCCCTCTATCTTTCAAATAGGCATCAAACATGCTGATTTAAAAATTACCAGTATATTGTCTGTTTGAAATGATTTATTTTTAAATCTGTTTCTCCCCTGTCACAATAAAAAGCTGATAAAATAAACACATCTCAGAATTTTCTCTCTTTTATTTTAATCTCGACCTCTGTACGCCTCTGGCTCTCTGGCCAGAGGTCCATCCCAGAGTTAATGACGATGATGTTTCTATCTTTCTCTATTAGAGAGAAGGGCAGTCCCGGTAGGAGCGGTTAGAGGGGTTTTTGGCAGGTCAATAGACCAGTGATTGATGCGCGCCTGGAGACCTACGTGACCATTACGCGTAATGCGTAATTGTATCAATTAACAAATGGATACATGCCCTTGTTTAACCAACGAGTAACAGAGAGAAAATATGCCTTAGAGGTGAAATCCGAAGAGCTGTTGTAGGAAAAAAAGACAGTGGAAGCCCTGCTCTCCAGTCTAATTAAATATCCGTGGAAGGGGGCGACGAGAATTGCATTTTAATTGAATGATGCTCACTTGAAAGATGGGTAAGAAATGATGCTGCCTCACAGTGAATGAAACGAGAAATAATTTTAAGCCTTATTAGATAAACAGCTCAAGCATCACCAGCTCGCGCGTACTCATATAAACATAAACAAGCTGTGCGCCACCCCCCACCCCCCACCTTCCATGTGATGCTAAGCTTAAGGGAGAGAGGAGGGGTGTGTAGTATTTTCCCATAAACAACAATCCTTGTATTTGCAGTGGCAGTGATGATAAGCACTACTGAGTCACATGATCTGCCCGTTTCTTACTCTATACAGCTGTGTAAAGTTTCTCTCGCCACGACAGATAACTGGTGCCAAATGTACCGATGCCCTGCCCTTCATCACTGATGTATGGCGCTTCCTTCCTCTGAGATTTATCTGCGATGATGGTCTTTCTCTCCGAGGGGCGCCAAAGAGCCGCGCGCAGGAGATGTAGATCTCCCGCCCGGAGATTTTCCACACAGATACAGCGGACAGACCAGCCATGGTCCACACTCCGGGAGAGCCTGGGAAGTAAACAGGCAATAGCAACTCTCACACACAGCAAGTGTTTGGTTCTGACAAGTGCTCATTTCCACAGACAGTAAACTTTGAGTTACTGCTGGGAACTTGTTGCCTGCATGGTACTCAAAATAAGCATTATATGCTCACCACTGTTTCAGGTAGTAGGTAATTCTTTTCTGGCATTTATTTGAATTTATTTTGACTTAAACATGTTTTTTTCCTCTTGACTTGTTGATTGTTCAAATTTCAATATCCAGCAGTTTATCCAAGCATCTCAGTTACTAGTATCAAGTTGACTTTATGTCCATTAATTTCAAGCTGCCAGAATACAACACAGTGAAAATAACTTAAAAAATCAAGTAAATATTCAAAGGGTTGGAACATTTGAACTCACTGATAGCATAACCACAAAACTTATATGTATTCCTGTGACATTAGTGCAGAGGGTTTACAGAAAACAAAATGAAAAGGACACTAAAACCTGTGTTGACCATTTACTGTGTTTGCAGTGGAATATCTGAAGAAGAAAAACAATGTGTCTCCCAAACAATTTTGTCTCTAGAGACGGTAAAAAAAAACAACTCGGCTTTCAGCTTTGTCAACATGTAATTTTAGATAATCCAGACGGTTTTTAAATTGTTTATAGAGCTTAAGAAAAAGGAGAATTTGTCATCCCCCTAACCAACACTTAATCCTGCAGTTTATCTCAAAATTCAAAATCTCAATATTAAGATATACAAAGTTTTAACCAGGCTTTGACAAGTGTTTAAAAGACATTATATGTAAACAGAAAGCAATGTTAAAAGTCCTAACTTTTTATTTACTGGATCTGAACTGCTGATCTTAAGGCTGCAAACTTGCCCAAAACCTCATCTCACATAGGAGAACATGCACGCACAGAGAAAGCTGAAACAAACTAAATGTAATTGCATGCTGGTGGTCGATGCATTTTTCTACAAGGGCATGCATGATGGCCCAAGTGCATATGGACAGACTCATGCATAATGTATGTCCAGCAGTCAGTGTAGATCTCACAGAATCCAGCCCAAATGAGCACTAATTGTAATGGCAGACTGACCACAGTGCCCTTCCCTCTAAAATATGTGACAACCCCACAGTGAGACACTTTTTTTCTAACAGTGTTTTGTTTGGATTACTTAGTAATCACATTGTAACAAGGTTTCGTTTTTAGCAGCTTAATAGCTGACGATGGCAATTAGTGACTCCCCTTTTCACAGTTTTTTTTTAAAGAGTGGAATAACTTTTGGCACAGTCTGCCACTTTAGAGGATGAGACTACTTTGGGGTATTACTCATTCATTAGTATTGATTCTATAGGAGCAATGTTTTATAAGGGAGAACAGGTTATTTGGCAGCAGGATGATGTAGAAGCCATACTTGAACTGTGCTGGCTTCAAATTGTCTCATAATTTACGTTAAGTAACATAAGAACAGTATCCTATGACCTGTCATGTGCCTTTTTATAATCGTTAAAAGCAATGTATAAATGAAAAGTGCTAAAAAAGTTGACACAATCACACTTTGTGAAATCCTAGACCATATGCAATGTTTGCCAACCTGCAGACTTACAAAAAACTAGCCATACTGCTCCCTGAAACAGCTGGTAATAAACTCTTAAAGTTTCAATTTGTAGTTTTGCCATTTGACTTAGAGCTGCTCATCTAATAGAACATGTAATTGCTAGCAGACAAAAGCAAACCCCCCTTACAGTACAGTCAGTCATGTTACTTAAAAATAAGCAAGTCCAAACCTCCATTATATCTTGTTCTAACGGATCCCTGTGGTTACTAATGAGACTGAGTTATGCACGCATCCTCCATTAGAAGCATCGCTGGGTGGAAAAAGAAAAAAACATCCAGAAAGGTTAAGTCAACACTCAATAGCTCCCAGCCCTGTTCTCCTACTTAATACATTTCCTATGCTGACTTAATGAACCACACAAAGCCTTTCTGGTTTTTCATCAGTTGGGGGGTAGCAATGATAGAAGGTTGTGGTGGTGGTGGAGGGGGGTTGTATGAAATGGTAATAAGGGCAGACAGACTTAGAGACTGAGGGAGAAGCCAGAGCCGAGGAGGGGATGAGGCTGCACCTACCTGGAGGTGTGTGATCTCATTAAAGGCAAATTGGTATATGCCAATAAATCCAAGGCACTTGTGATCTGGAATTATTATACACACGCACGCACACACACGCACTGGATGCACACAAACGTCTCCGTGAAGAGCATTATTAACACAGCAAAATTATCCAAAATGGAAAGAATGGTAATAAATATTGTAATGAGAAACAAAGGCGATTATGGTCAGGGCTGTGACCGGTTAACACCAAAACAAACATCCTGAGGGCTGTAGAATAATTACAGTTCACTAAGGGAGTCATTAAAGCTTCATCAAACAGAGGGAAAAAAGAAAAGGGTGAGTGTGACATCATGACTTCTGTCTTAATAAATCAATCTGCTCCAGAGGAGAAAAAGACGATAACTGTGTGTGATGACTGTACAAGTTTTATTGCTGTATGAGTAGTGCCATAGTGCTGCGGTATGCTTTGATAAAAATAAAAAATAAAAAGAAAAACAATGTGTGTTTTGAAAGAGAACATAATCACACACGCATCCAATGGTCTTTGTTTTCCACAATTGAAACACAAATCTCCACATTTATGGACAAGCATAATTGGTGTTTCCTTTATAACCTCGCCACTTTGATTGCTTGTAGTCTGATGTTTAACTCAAACAAACCCTAGGCATTTTGTGTCGGGAGCCACATATCCCAGAGGCCCCTGGGGCTCTTGGGAGAGCGAGACAGACACACAGAAAGAGGGGAGAAAGCGAGGCATGTGTGTGTTGTTTGTGTGTGCTGGCTGGCTGGCAGAGTCCCCTTGAGGCTCTACTGTAAAGCTATCATCAGTGGTGGTGTCAGGGATTTGTAGCTTGTCACTGAGCGAGCAAGTGAGCAAGCGAGTGCTGGCAGTGACTCTGGGAAATAACTGCTTATGGAGAGAAAGCCTGGCTCGCACAGGCTGTGTGAGTGAAGGTGTGTGTGAGGGAGATAGAGAGATGGAGAACAAGAGGGAGGAATGTGCATCTATTTTCTCTCCGGGGTGTCTCGAGATATATATGTGTGTGTCGGTGTGTGTGTTTTTTTGGACGGGTAGGTTGTGGGTCGATCATATGATGTGTGGATCCATGTGTGTATCTTTCATCTCAGGGCCTTAGGCTCTTTGTCTATGTGTGTTCTTGTCTGCAAGTGGTGTGTGTACATGTCTATTCTGGGTGTGTCAGAGCGGCTGCGGTGGCTTTGCAAGGATCTACGTCTCCTTGTGAATTAATGTTCACATTTGGACCTGAATGTGATCAAATATGTATTTTCAGTCCCCAGTAATAAGGAGTCTGTGTCAGCTGCTCTTGTTTGTGTATGTGTGGTCTTTGCCGAGATGGATGCTGACTTCAAACCCAACTTTCCCTCAAGGCGGAGGGCCAGCAGCAGCAGCTAAAACGCTGCTGTTGGGTAAATACATGTATCTACAAAAAAACAAGTTCTTCTGCAATGACGAATAGAGGGCCTGTTTAATCATTGACAACCATGTATTTCTGAAAATCGCATGTTGGCGGTTGACCAGGTTTCGAGAGCCCGAGGGTCATGAAATTCACTCAGCTCATAAATGATCATGTCAGTGTTCAAACGCTGGAAGAAAAAAAAAGAAGAAGACGAGGAAAATTGCAGTTACATGGTTTCCATCTGACTACAGCTGCTAAATCCACGGCAGCATTGTGGCCCATCTCTAGAGCCCGCGAAGGCAGAAAGACAGTTCCTATTACTGTCAGTCCAATTACCGGCCACAGCACAGCCACCGCTGTCAACACCAGACGGGTCATGGTATGCATCGGCATCTTTCCTCTCATGTTAAGCCATATTTTGGAAGCAGGGGAACTTGGACATTATGCTGCGAGGCTTTGAGCTACAAGCGACTGCTTTTCAACATTTGATATAATCTGCTCACTAAATTAGCTACAGGGGTCAAGAGTTGAGTAGAATGGGGAGTGATCAGTGGGTTTTCTTAGTATGAGATGTGATGGACAATTACAACACAGAGTGTACGGATGACAGTCTGCTCTAAGGATACAGACTGGAAACAAGGACAAATTTGTGCAAAGAATTGACAACCCTTAACCAAATTTTGCAAAATTCACCCGGTGGTTTAGTGTGTCCTTGCGACAATCAGCCACACATATACACATCTCCACTAAGAAGTGGGAAATGTGATGAGAAGTGGTCTAAATATTGAAACACTCTCTGTTACAGAAGATGGTGCTCTGCGCCGAGCGTGTCTGCTGAGCTGCCTCGAGTGTTGCACCACACAGAGACAGAGAAGGCCCAGCCCCATCTGGTCTTGGTTCAGTCTGGTTTACTGCAAAGTGGTGCCAATACAAATAGCTGCGCTTGATGTTTGTTTGCATAAATTGTTTTGAAAGGCTTCACCAAGAGTTTTTTGGGTGGATTACGATGGGGAAGTTGGGGAGCCAGCCGTGGTGGAATAATCCTCACTGAGCTGACAGTTAGATTTGCTCTTCTTTAAGAATAGAGAAAAAAAAGATTGTTTGGGATTTTTCTGCTTGGTTCCTGGCAGTGAGTTTGGACTGTGAACTTTTTCAGCCAGTTGTGCATGTGTGAGTGTGCGTGTGCATAAAGCATGATTGTATGATGATGGAGAACGCTCAGCTGCTCTCTCTTTTCCCTCTTAGCATAGCAGTGTCAATTTCAATAACATCAATGGAGCCCTCAACACATGTTAAAAGTTCAGTTGTAAGTTCAGGAGGCCCAAAAAAATGAAAGTAAATGTCTCTCTTCCTAAAGCCCTCGTATATCCACTTCAATTTTTTGATTTTGGGGTCAAGGAAAAGGAAGGAAAACACGGAGTTAGGGTTGCATTACAATGATGAAAGAGGAACATGAAAACCTATGTTGCATTACAGTGCTCCCCTTTTTGTCTTTTTTTACAGTTTGGTAAAGAAGACATAGCAAGCAGTTGGGAGTCATTATTGCTTAGCTTGTGTTTGGCTGCAGGTCTGAGAAAACTGACCTGATTGATTTTATGTAAAGGTAAGTGTGCTAGCTCTGCGCTAACAAATACCAGACAGGTTTTTGTGTATCTGCATAGATACCCAGGCTCCTGAATCTGAGCCAGAACCTCTGATAGGATGGAAATCACAAGTCTATCAATGACAGTTCAATCGTTTTGGCCCTCTGTTCCTCATTTGCCGCTTAGCCGGTGGAGGTCCCTTCATGGCCGACTCCCAACCAAATCCAGATGCTGCAAAAAAGAAATTCTTTTTCTGCAGTGCTGGTCTTTTTTCAGCACCTCTACAGACACATAGTGTCATACTGCAGAGCTAATGATGGTTTATTTCCATGTCTTTGGGCAATTGGACATTTCTCTCTGCCCCTTACCATTAATGTGTGTGCTGTGAACACATGCAGGTGTGACAAGCTTAGCAACAGGTGAAGCAATATGAGAAGACCTGCTGCACTTGTTTGCTGTCATCCAGACTTAAGTACAGAAACAAAGATAAAATTGGAACAAAACTTGTGTCCCACCCTCATTTCACTTTTTTTGAAGTTAAAAATCTGAAAAGTATTTTTTGTGTTCTTCACTCATATAGTTGTGAGTGGTAAAAGCTGTGCTCTGAGCAGTGCAGCATCACACTAATAAAATCCAGAATAAAGCAATATGATGTTATGCTTTTTCCCTCTCAAAGTTTCTGCCTCATCAGTTGAATTTCCATTCCTACATGCATATTTAATTTCCCTTCCACCCACCTTTAAACCAATCCAAGCCCTATCAGCAGGTCTGTTTTTTTGTAATTTTTACATGGCACACTCTTGATCTACTTGAGACAAAGAGAAAAAAAGAAATGGGGCTCCCACATTCTACCCAACTTAAAAGCAGATGTTACATAGTTGCGAACATCAAAAGGTCCTGTTAACCGTAGAGAAGGTGAAATCATATACCTTTGATTAGCCTTTTCACTGGTTAATGTAAACGAGCTTTAGAACATGGTTGCTGAGTGAACTCTGACCTTGGCCTCATGGCCAATACATCATCAGATTACAGGGGAAAACACACACTTTTGTTTCAACTTTGCCTTGTTAAAGCTAATTTCTGATTTGCAGATTGTCAAGCTTACTTTGGAGAAAACAAGAAGCCTGGATCGGATCTCCACAAGGCCCCCTGCTCCGGGTTAGAAAGGGACGCCTTTAAATAAGGGGGCAGTATCCTTGAAATATTATGACTTGGCTTGTTAAGACTTCTTTTCCTTTGCTCCATTCAAGATGTTTTCCATTCTGAGGTCAAGATATCTTGAATGTGGACATGTCTTCAATATATCTCAAGGATATTTATTCTAAGAATGACAAGGGGTAAAATAAGGAGAGAAAAGGGATATACAGGGGAGGATGGGGGTAGGGTGGAGACAGAATTCCCTTTAAATATATGGTGAATGAGGGTCCTTCAACAAGTGTTGTGTTTACTTAGCTTGTGGGAAAACAAATCGACACAGGCGGCGTCTGAGAGGGCTGTAAAACAGCTCTTCGGTATGGAGCACGGCTTAAATTCCAGGCAGTAAGCGCAGCAGTGTCAGCCCAAGGTGTTGAGAGTAAATATACAGTGTTACCTTTAGGCTAAATAGGGGGAAAACACACAGAGATTGAAGTGCACATCTGTGCCAAAGAAGAGTGAGTATTTACCCTTGAGTGGCAAAAACTACAACAAATAATAAGACTGTTTGTTTATTGTGCCTTGTGTGATAATACACAAATTACATATGCTACAAAAGGAAATACTTGAACATCATTGGTGACACCCCAGCAGAGTGAAAGTGATCCCCATTGCTTGTGTTTTCATTATCAACTAGAAAAGCGCACAGAGGGTGCAGTCCTCTGCCGAGTACTTTTTGATTGTCATGCAACACTTTAGTCCTACTTTAATGTTATACTTCCTTTCAGCAGACTGTATGCTACAATTTGGTGTTAGTTACAGGTTTTCTTGATAATTTGTTACCTGACAGTGTTGAAAATTATAATGAACCAGTACATATTTCATATTCCGGATCTTAATATCTAGGATATTGCCAAGATCTGGATCGTACTTTTACACCTGTCAGAAATTATCGTGACCTTGTCTTGTATTGTTTTGCAAAGCAATCCGACCATTTATCATGGAGTTATATACACATATGGTGAAGACGCCCCTATCTCACAATGATAAAGAATCCTTAAAAAAAGTCCTGGATCCAGACGGTGACCCAGATCACCTCCAAAATGTAATCACTTCTTCCCTATCCTATTTTTAACATTTCCTGAAAATTTCACCAAGATCAGTTTGTTTGTCTGTGAACAACATAACTCAAAAAGTAGCAAACAAACAACAGACGGACAGACAAACCCTCCCAAATACATAACCTCCTTGGTGGAGGTAATCATTAAATGTCCATAAGTAGGACACAATTTTGCAAACGATATGATTACGGTACGATACGATATGATTACGGTACGATACGATACGATACGATACGATACGATACGATACGATACGATACGATACGATACGATACGATACGATACGATACGATACGTTAACACAACACAACACAACACAACACAACACAACACAACACAACACAACACAACACAACACAACACAACACAACACAACACAACACAACACAACACAACACAACACAACACAACACAACACAACACAACACAACCTTTTATTTGACCCACAACAGGGAAATGTCCAGAGTCACAGTGACAACAAAGTGTATAATGAAAACATTACAATAAGAATGTATTAAATAGAATAATATATCAAGTGTAACCTGTAAAATATATATCATTAGAAAAATAACTGATATGTGACTGTGGACACTCTTTTCTATCTGATTATACTATCTAATTTGGTTGTTATTGAAGGATGGAATTAAAGAGCTGTGAGTAAGAAGGACGGCCTTTTGCATGTCATCACAGAAAAGTTTACAACTATGGACATGACGTCAATTATCTAGTTAGTCACTTCTTATAGCTATAACTAGCTATTACCTGACAACTCTCATCTCTTTGAAATCCAAAACAAACTAAAGTCATCATAGTACAGACTGGCAGGGAAATACACTACTCAGCTGTGTTATTACTGAAACTGTTACTGAAATGTTATTGTGTGTCTGAGTGTAGGTGAAAGATTTAAGCAATGTTTTCTATCAGCCAGTGTTATAAACATTTCTGTAATGGTCTTTATACTAACAATCAGAGCTGGGAAACAAAATGCAAAAGGGACCAATTCTATCAACATTCATTCTTTTTTTTTTTTTTTTTAATGGCAAAAATATAAATATCTTTACTCAAAATATCAGAAATTTAGCATGTACCTGAGCCTGCGACCTATGCTACTATTGAGCTAGATACCAACAAATACATTATTTTGCTAAATCATCATATGAATGTTCAGGCTCCTTGGAGAATTCAAACAAAGAGTCTGTTTTAAAACAATGATCCTGCCTGTGATTTTACAGAGACAGTTTTATTTAGGGGGTAATTGTGACATTTATGTGTTGGGGAACTGGTGCCACAATGTTTTGCCTTCCAACCTCCATCAGTTGTCAGCCTCATATCAGATCGAACCATTACCTTGTTTTGGTGTTGAAACTAACATTATGCCGGTAGCTTCCCAATGTCTGGTGACTATGTCATGTATTAGTGTGTGTGTGTGTGTGTGTGTGTGTGTGTGTGTGTGTGTGTATGTGTGTGTGTGTGTGTGTGTGCGCGCGTTACTGATGACTGTGTGGATGTAGTGGGTGCTTGACCTTTGACTGTAAAAAGAGTAAAGCAGTGGAGGAATGATACCACTGTGCGGCCCTCTAATCTGCTCTCTTAGCCCCAGCTTTGGTGCTCACTCCACTTGGCTTTATCTGAAGCTTCCTCATCACAAACTGCTGGCAGTTGTCTCACAGACTTTAGCCTGGTGTTAGTGACAAAGAAACAGTGACTTTCCTGTTACTTCTCCTTTAGGCTGTCTTTCCTTCTATCTACTTTTAAGACCCTCAACTTTACGTGATCTATCATGAAGTTCATAACTGTGGACTGGGAAGTGGGCTGCACAAAGCAAACAATCAAACAAAAGTAAATTAAATAAGTAACAAAGAGGTGGTGAAATTTCCAATTTCCCTTTATATGTTGTCACAACCTTCAGAAAAAAAATTGTGGAAATACAAAGTCAAGTAAGTTCAGAATGAAATTGTGTAATTTCACTCTTTTTCAGTATTGTAAGAGGCAATTTATTTTAGGTTTAGTCACGTTTCCCTCTTTCTAATGACATCTTCCTTTTTGGTTTTGGATATAGATATAAAACATTCTATTACAACAGATATTATTATAATAGCACACATCACCAAAATACTTTGTGACCAAAAAAGAGAAACAATTTGGTAGCTACATTCACAGTTTGAAACTTTTTAAACATGTATTTCTACTCACTTTGAAACATTCAAGAGTTATTTTTTTTCCTGAGAAACGATAATCTTTTTTTAATGTGATTTTTAATTACATAACCTTTTTTTTTCATTTGTCTGTGGAGCAGTCATTTTGCTTTCACTTTTTTAATAAACTTTCAGGAAACAGTAACTGATAAAAGCACAACCTTGTACACTGTTAGCTTGTAGTGTCTACACACTTGGCAGTGCGATGGCTAGGTGGGGTCATCAGGGACAGATGTAGGACTGAGCACTGAGGCTGAAGTCTTGTAGCCCCCAGTCCTCCCTCAGGGTGTGGGGGTCCTTGCCAGGGGCTTATCGCTTCACACACGTTGTCATTTCCTATAGTCTCTTTCCCATTCATCCTTCTCCCTGTCCTCTTCCTCCTCTCTCCCTAGCGCGTCCTCCAGCTGTCAGCACACCGGTTCGGAGGGTTTCCTTCAGGAAGGAGGGGTCCATGTTCTGACCAGGGGCTGATAGAAGGAGCTTGATAACTCCCAAAACAAGTGCAACACTGCCAGCTGACATGAAGCAGATGTCCTCCTGACACTCTTTTTTTCTTTGGGAACTAAAACACACAAACACAAAAACAGGAACGGAGGGCATAAATGTCAGCCAAAGAATTCTGCTACAAGGTGTGATGTGATCCTTCAGACTTTATGTATCACAGGAATTCTTACAATTAAATTTAAATTTTGGTATGTCAGTGCAAAGCTTACCATAACATTAGGAGAAATGTTGTTTTGTTCTCATTGTGTTTATTTTTTCAAGCTCCTGCCAAGAGTCAGAAGATGAACCTAATTGTTTTTTACTTACTTTACCAACTGTAGCTCATTTATCCCTTTTTAACCATGACAAATAATTAGTCTAATGAGAACTGATGGTTTACAATATGTTCTTCTACAGCTTAAATAAAACATACAAAAATAATCCAATACTCTAACTGTGAGTTCTCATCAAATGTTAACTTAGACCAATGGAGTTAGTCTGACATTAAGTGTCCAATGTCTCTATAAGCAATAAAAAGTTATGTAAGGTATGCCCCCAGCCTAAGGTTATCTCATATACACAGGCAAACACACACTGGGGTTAGCGTGCACAGAGACCTTATGACCTCATTGCTATTCAAAACCAGCAGTGAGAAGACGAATGCTCCTGCGTTCCCAGTACAGTTCATCCCCAGCTCTACGAGATGATGTGCACGAAACTAAAATACCCACCCCTCACTACCTCTACACACACACACACACACACACACACACCGCCATTGCCATTACACATACTGTATATATTCATACACACACACACAGACTTCCTCCTGGGAGATAGGCGGCCTCTGCTTTCTGTCAGGGTGTCCTCGGCTGCAGACCCCTGGGGCCCCTCGCTTGGTGGGAATCTGGTCTTCTCCCTCCACGGCTTCCCCCCTTCCCTACAGATGAGAAGGAAAACAAGACCTGAGGAAGACACTGCTGCTCATCCTCTGCTTTCGTCTCCTGAATTTCCTCTGCCATTTCTCCTCTACACCCCCGTCCCCTTCTCTTCTTCCCTTTCTTCTTGCCCCGGCGATCGATAGCGTTAATTGGCTCACTCAGTCAGCACTGCATTGATTGCGGTCACTAATAAAAGGGCTATTGATTGGCACTTTGTTTAACACTGGCCCAAGCAGTGAGAGCTGCCCTCTAGTACCATCCAGACAGCAACCTTTTCCTGCTTGCCAGTCTCTTATTGTCATAAATTATGTCAGTCGATTAAGGAGATACATCTTCCCTCACATTTTTGCTCCATCAGTGTTAAGGACATTGCTTGACTGTTTTCAAGCAGAAAGTGGAACTTGAGAAATTAGAGTGACAAACAGCTGTCTAGGATGTTCAACTTTTTTTCTGTTGGACCAAATTTAGATGGACAGACTGATATGAACTATTTGAAGCCAGAAAAAAAGTATTTAAGACAGTTTAAAAAAAGCTGGTTCGAATTTATCTGAGCAGTAATTTTATTATTCGTGGGAAAACATGAAAAATATAAACATGCCCCCCCCCCCAAAAAAATAAAAAAATAAAAAAATAATAATAATAATAACAATAATAATAATAATAATAATAATAATAATAATAATAATAATAATAATAATAATAATAATAATAATAATAATAATAATAAAATAAATAAATTAAATAGAATAAAAAATATATGAATAAAACAAAATAAAAAATTGAGTCCCCAGTACCTCACAACTTAACCAAGCAACCAAACCGATGCTAACAGCGTTGTTTACACAATATGTAGATATGAAAGATTGTCATAAACATCTGGTGTAGAAGAGATATCTTGAGAAATCCACTTAATCACATAGCTCTGGGGTCAAGTGCCATAACTACTGACAAAAACATCCATATTGATATTTTATGCAAAAACCTTAGCATTGCTTTGTACAAGTCCCCTCATATGTGTCCTGTACATTCTTTATTAGTTTCCCTCTCAGCACACATAATTTGGATTTCATTTGTCCAATTCTTGGCACATTAATTCTCTGAAATGTTTTATAGGGCAGAACAAATTTACAACATCTGCTGAAATTGACCACCTCAATCTGAATGATACAAGGTGGTTTTCACTTTATACTTTTAGTAGACATGTCTCTTTCCCTGCAAGAACATGTGGGGTTGACAGGAAACAGCCCGCCCAATATTCTCAACATGAACTCAATATCTTGTTTTATAGCAATTAGCCGCGTGCTATTCTTCAGCAGGCTTGAGTGAGTCAAAGGCAGGTCTCCTGAGTGAGACGATGAAAACTGGAAATGGGGTGTAAGTACCTCCATGAGAGATTTAATTATGCCCATTAAATATTCAATGATCAATAGAATTTGTTTTAGCCGATCAATAGGTGGCCAGGCCTGGGAAGGACAATGTGCATAAGTTACTATTTGCATTTCAAAGCAGCTGTCACGTGGCCCCATTGGAAATCCATACCATTTTGTTAGGCTGTATTTCATATTTAGCTGCTTTATCCCCTTATCACTGACTGCTATTGATTCCCTTCCCTTTATTTACTGCCTGCAAACTGCCCTAGGTTTAAAATGTCAAAATGTTTTTAGGGAATCCGATATACCTCCATCTGCCCTCCTCATCTCACATCAAGCTCTTTTCTCCCCTCCTTCTCCCTCTCTCTCTCCTTTTAATTCCCTTGTCTCTTTCCCCTTTCTCTGCTTCCCTCACTCTCAAAACCCCTCTCAGTAGAGTTGGAAATTAAACCCTGTCATCTTCCCACCCACTGAACAGATCTCTGCTCACTCGGGTGTGAATCTGCACATTATTCAAATAAATATCTCAGAGGTGTCAGGGGAATACTCTGAGCCACTTCAAAGAACCACCCCTCCTCTACCCCCGACCCTTCAATGGCGCTTGTTCTCACTGGAGTCCTATTTTGTTTACCTGAACTGGCTCTAATGGCTTGTTTTCCCAAACACCTATAAGCAACATTTAGCCAAGTTCAAGTGTGTGCGTGTTCGGTTCTCGCCTTGGCTTTGATTGTTCTGAACATGATGTTGTTTCATTAGTTGAAAACATTTCTTTTTGTAACCCTATTTTAACCTTGTGTTACACTCTCTCTTTAGCTTTGCACCCTTTTTTTCTTATCCCACACTCCTTTTCCTCTTCCTTCCCTCCTCTACCACCCTTACCAGACCTACTTGGTTTTCCCATGTGGGATTTTGTGAAGAGATGCTTAGCACTCAGCATTTACTGAAAGGAGCTGTTACAAAAGAATCACTGTTGATCATAGGGCAATCCCACCCAAAACATGCACATTGAGTAAGAAGTGCACTCAGAAGTCTGTACAGTTCAACTTTTGACATTAGGAATAAATGTTGGTGGTCTGCATATACTGCAATTTATGAGGCAGATTTAATTTTTGATGAGTTATAATTGTGTACAAGTAAACCTAAAAATGTGTACAGCAATGGCACTTCAATGATAATATGAAAATTTTATATTAGATACAGAAAAATTCTTTGTGGTATGTACAGTCTACTACAGGCTTTTTAGAGAAAAAGAACCCAAATGAACCCAAATGAAACATTGTGTTACAGAGCTTCTGCTAATTCAGATATGACAAATTATACTTTTTAATAAAATAAAGTAAAAAAAATCTGGATGGTTGTCTTTTTTTGTTGAGTCATGTAAGAAAAGTCTTTCATTCTCTGTGCAGGCCTTTCTACCCATCTATCAGAGGAGCACTCAACCAGGAGACCACAGAGGTCAGGGAGTTAACCTTCAGAGGCCCAAGGGCTGCATGAAGCATCATCAGTGCCATCAGGATACATGGCCTCAGTGCTGCAGCGCAGCTGGGTGATGAAAAATATGGATATGCTGATTGGGTGTGTATGTGTAATGTGCTTTTGCTTGCACATCTGTAGATGCCTGTGCGCATCTGTGTTGGTGGTGTAAATACGAGGGTCATGACTGATGGTAAAATGTTGCAAGTAATGAATTCAAAGCCAAAAGAGGAAACACAGGGTGCGTGAGTCTGTTTAACACCTCCCCCCAAATTTAGTAATGCTCTAATTCATGCTGATCATGCAATTTTTAGCCCAAATGCCTAAAAGATATTAACTATAAACTTTTTAAAAGATCAATAAAATAAAAGGTTTTATTGATGTATTTTTCACTAGTATCAAAACTAAAATACATCTTGGTTACAAAGCATAAATTCAGATTAAGTCTTGACACTTAATGTAACCTAGACCAAGTTTCAGCAGTTTTTTGTGTACTCGTTTCATCTCGTGCGTGCACTTGTCAGGGAGGCGGATCACACGCGGAGTGATTTCATTTACGTTGACGCAGTAGATACACGATGTGCACGCGCGAAGTTAGTTCGCGGCAGGTGACCCGCGTGCTGTGCTGCTAGTTTGCTGATTTCAGGAACTTCGGTAAGGTGTGTCTCAATATCATGTAAATTTATCTTCTGTTTAGCTAAAAGTGTTGTCAAAAAGCAACTCATGTCTGGTACACGACCATTTTTTGGCTTCTATTGCGAGGGTTTTCACAGCAGGCAAGCCTGAATGTGATGAAATTAAACAGTCCCTCCAGAAGCTTCGAGTGACTTTTGTGCTCAAACCCCCTTTGATGTCCATCATACTGAAAATAGTGTTTTTCGGTGATTTACCCTCTCACGTAGCTTGCTAAATCATTGTGTTCCACAGTATTTACATTGCCAAAATGCTTGTGCAGCCATAACTGTTACCAAACTGTAAAGGGGTCTATATCGCCCATCTATCTAGTTTATTCATCTGAATTTAAGCCCATCCCTAATCCAGACTACTACTCCTCCAAAATGCACATTGTCCCGGTGATTATACATGTTTAAAGACATCACTCACGGTTGGGCCAAGATACTTCAGCTTGTATGTTTAAATTGCTCCCAGTAGTATCCTTAATCTGGGTGGAAATCAATATGGCTTTTACTGTCACATTGGAGGGGCGGGGACCATGTATTGATGTTCAGATGTCATTTCAGGGGGATTTGATGTCCTGTCCGCTCTTCAGTGAGGAGATGGCACGATAGATCAACCGATGGTGTCTTCTTGCTTTCTCCAGGGTTTTACGAGAGCCTGGCCTTGTTTAGAGTGAAATAGCAGCTGTAAAGTTGAATGTGAACGTGCTGGGCGTACAAAGAAAAATGAGGAAAAAGAGGATAAGATAAGATGTTATTGATTATTGTCTTTGTCAGGAAAGCTGTTTGAATTAAGACTTGGTATCTTAATAGGGTTATCATCGAAAGCACTAAACCTTAGAGGAGGGCTCTTAAAAGACATTATCACATATAGAAGACGGTACTCAGGCCGTGTATTTTATATAAACATTTTAAAAAGTGTGTGTTTCAAAACCCTGTTTCTGCTCCAAGGAGTCAGTGTATTTTTGTGTTCTGTGCAGTTGTACAAATGATGTTTCGAAGCTGACTCATGACAGCAGTCCTAAAAGCCATGGCACTAAGAGTACTATAATGCTTTAGCATTGATGCTGGTCTGGATGGATATACATTTATGAGCTTATGATTTCAAATGAATGAATAAATAAATAAAAAAGAGGAAGTGAGAGTCTGAGAGACATAATTTTAGGACTGAAGCATAAGTGTATCAAACCTTGATGTAAAAGACACACTTTCATACTTTTTTGGTAGGGATGCACGATATTGGATTTTTGCCGATATCCGATATGCCGATATATCGAAAACCCCTTTTGGCCGATACCGATAATCACAAGTTTGTTTGTTTTTTTCACTGTAAAGAAAGCTAAGTCTATCCTGTACTGAAATCTATATGTTACTTTTATTGTGACGATCTTATTTGTTTAAGAAACACACATAAAACAAGACAAAAAAAACATTTGATTTTACCATAAATAAGAAATGTATTATTTTTTTGAACTCAAGACATTCAGTATTGAAATACAGAAAAAGAATTTCTTTAGATCACATGAAGTTTAAATGTACAATGCATTTTTAAACATAACCAAGTTGCATTTGATCATTTTAGAGCCACTGTAACAACCTGGTGACAGACACAGAGCTCTGCAGTGCAAATAAATGAAGTGCTACATTTTATTTAAGGAGCTTATTTTTCAGATGGAAAATAATAATAATCCTAACTGAATAGCACCTTATCGGCTGTGCCTATCGGCAGAAATTTTCATATCTGCCGATACCGATAAACGTGTTTTCATGCTTTTATCAGCCGATACCGATATTGTGCGGATAATATCGTGCATCCCTATTTTTTGTTACTTCTTGAAAAAGTTAGCCCAGTGGTATACACAGGTGCAACTAACTACTAACTATTACCCAGAAGATTGCGACCAAAGAAGCAAACGACGGCTTTGCTGCCAAAGCATGCTGGATACGTAATCAGGGAAACAAGTGTTGTTACGCCACTGAATAACAGTGCTTCCTCACTGACTTGCAATCATGCAATTAGAGAAAACAGTGGTATATTGTTGTGGTTTGATTGAAAAGACTCTCTAGTTTGACACAACATATGACCAGCTGAGGTTACGTGAGATTTGGAAAAGTGGTCACAAGTAGTGGGTCTGTCCCATTGCAAATGCTATGTATGAGTAAAAGCTATTGTAATCACATGGTTTGTCGTTCTTTACAACTGTCAACACGCCTTCTCATTCTAACTGTGCTCATTCTATCCACATTGCTTTGGACAGCAAGTTGAAGTTATGAGAAAATAGTAATACAGATTGTTGTGAAAAATGTTAATCTTTATAATTTGAAGTTTATAATCATGAATTAAGTTGTTTCTGTGTTTTGTCTTAAAGACCTAATAGAAGAAGATGAGGAGGGGGACACAGTGAATTGGTTCAATGAAGAGGCAACAGATACTCGCTGCAGTTTGGATGATCTCTTACCTGCAAGGCGTTGACCTGGTAAGCACAAGGTCCATTTGTCCATTCTATAATTTGTGCTGGGCTCTCATTTAAAACAGTCATCACTGCAGTGTGGGGTATGGGAGCACACAAATCACCAATGTGAAAGCGTCTTCAAAATAGTGCAATTGTGGAACTGAGCTGACCTTTTAGACTACTTCTTGGTTGTTGGCCATTTATTGCAGTCCATAAAGCAGTAGGTGAAAGTGAGGCCATCTTTGCTTTCGCCACAGCAAGAGAGGAAATAGGTTTCACTTGATTTTGACTACTTTAGTGCAACTGCATTAACATGGTACTAAAACACTTGGCAGTTTATTTCCTGTAAGTAGTGAACATTATACAGAGCATGAGTTGTTTTTCTAGTTTGTTTTGTGAGCTGTCTTAACAGGTTTTGACTTTTTATTTTTGAACCCTTCTTGTTTTTTTTTTTTTTTACAATATTCTTTTAATTTTTACAGGAACTAATGTATCAAAAAATCTGTCTGGCGTAATGTTTTGTACTTGCCTTTATGCATCCACTTTCTAACCACATACGAGCTAGAAGCAGAGCTTGTTAACATGTTTGAAGGAATGAGTTTGACATTTTTATGTTTACCTTCTCGAGCTAAGATAAAGACTTCTCTTTCTGTTTAAAAGTTCATCTGTTTTAGTGCTCCTGGGACACCAACTCTTCCACCATCTCCCTACCTTCTTAAAAGTAGATCCGCTTCCCACGTAGCTGTCAGCCAATCGTTCCTCTCTGTCCCATCTCACTGACTCTCTCAGTGGAGTTTTGCCTCCTCCCCAACAGACTGTGAGCCCTAGAGTCACATTTCAGGCCTGGCTGCTACTTAAAGGCCCATAATCTGCTTGGCGAATGGCTACAGTGTGGCTGCCTGAGAGGAAGCAAATTATTCGCTTTAAGGACTCCTGCTGCTGTGGGACCTGGGGCTAGTGGCTGGTGCCGTTAACGTTAGCGCACACGCAGTGTGCAAGCCATCATTATTTATTTAACCCGTTAAGTGTTTAAAGTGGAAGGGGTCCCTCAGGACACAGCTTGGTTGATGAAATTATTCCACACATTTATATATAGTTGAATCCTTCGAGGAGACGTGAGAGGAAACATAGAAGGATGAAGCCTGCATTTTGAGATCCAAAGTCTGATCACATGATCACTGAGGGCGTGCTTAGCCAACATGTTAGTATTACCAAGCTCATAATGTGGCATGATTTTATGTAGGGTGTCCCTAAAGTCTCTTTACAGTTTATACATTATATTACAAATACAAATAATGAGCTATCTCAATCAGATGTGTTTAATGTTCTCAGTAGTCATCAAAGTTTTTGACCACATTGCATCTGTGTATTTCAGGTATCCTGTTGATAAAAGGGGTACTGTTAAATGAACACTTAAGAAAAGACGCAATGTGTGTCATGTTTATTAAAACAAAATCAGACACGCAGAATGAACCATCCACAGAACTAAGTATGGAACAGATCCAACGTCATGTCAGTTTGTGCATTGGAACAAAATATGGAGACAGGGACAATGTTGGATAAAGAGAGGAGTGGACGACCACAAACATCTGAGGAAAACCTTGACTGTGTAAGACAAGCCTTTCAGTGTTTTCCAACAAAATTAGCTTTCCTATTTAACTAGTTTAAAAAAAACAAACTTTAACATCTTATTCTCATTTTGTAACAATTTCCACATATTTGTGTGTTCATTTGCTTTGTGTAATACATTTTTTAAACTGTAACTATATGGACACCCTGAATTTAATGTAAGCATTTCCTGAGTTGTGTGTGAGAGATGGTAGGACTGTTGGTGTGATCTTGGGCCTGAAGGTGTGTGTGTGTGTGTCAGACAGGAGTAGTATGCATAAGTGTTTGTGTCTGACACAGTATTTTCATGTAATGCCACAACAACTATGCAGAGTTGCTCAGGAAGCCCGAGCTGAAGATAAACATCTGTATCCACGAACCAGCAGTTACAATGTCATCTGTAAACCCTGATTTCCCATGAAGCATTTATTTTATAGATGAGCACTGTTGCGTATTTGCAGAGATGTGTCTGTGTCCAGGTGCATCTGTTTGATCACAGTAATAGACAGCGGGATAGCATATTTGTTTTCTGTGTGTGTGTGTGGAATAAGGAGTTATAGCATTAATAAGTAATCACTGGATCTTGGCTCTCCCATAACATGTTGGGCCAGCAACACTTGCCCCCAGTAATGACACCATTACAGGACTGAAGTAGCCAGTTGAGAGTATACCTCTGGGAATCTCTTCCCTTTCTCTCTCCCCTTACTTCACCCCCTTGTCAGGAAGGCTGGAACATGTAGGTTGCACCTGAAGTGCGTGTAGTGTAACTACACAAATGCAACTTTTTTTAGTCATTGGCTCACAATAACAACCCCAAAATATATACAAAAATAGGCACAGGTCATCATGGGGCTGATTAATTAATTGAATTGAAACCCACATTGCAATGTAATGGAGTGCAATTTTCAAATTGCAAAAAAATAAATAAAATTAAATTAAAAAAAAAAAAAAAAGGTTTATACCTGGAGGAAATATAGTTACTTGTACTCGTTTTTCCTTAAAACCAGCAAAAGTCAAAATGCTGTTTTTCTTTTCGGCAAAAATATTACACGTCTACGAGGCTTGAAGTTAAATCTATCAGTAAATATTCTACTGTGATTCTCATAGTTAAATAAAGGTATGTCATTCGTATCAATTCATGCAGCAATTTATCTAATTTCATCATTACATGTAGGCCTGGCTTACAGGAAATAGTTTATATGGTGATAGTATCCTTCGTTGCGTTGTTGCAATATTGGCCCAAAAAGTCGCAATTACATTATTTTCCAAAATCGTTCAGCCCCAGGTCATAGTACATTGTGTTTGTCATCAGGTATGATGCAGTAATGCTTGTACCTTTATATTTTATAAACAATAAACAACTTGTCATTATAAAATCAATAACAAAATCTTTAGCACATTAAAAAGTACCAGTACTTTTATACTGTCACCATCTAGGAGAATATCTAATGACAATATAATATTTTATAATAAAGACAACACATTGAGGAAAAAAGGCATTAAGCTTCCATTCATTAAACAATATACAAAACATAGTTATAACAATTACAGAGATAAAGAGAAAGAGAGGGGAAGATAGGAAGAGAGGGACTGAACAGATTGAATGGCTAATGAAATGGGTACCTCCAGGCCTGAATAAATTCTCTGGTCTGGCGATCCCCCAGGATGCTGGCCTCCCAGGGAGATTAATGACCACTGGGCCATGGTATAATGAAGTAGTTTGCCTTGGCAATGTGCTTGTGAATTCATCACAGTGTCCACAAGTGGGCTGGCCCAGCACAACATCTTTATAAATCCCCCTCACCCTTCTCTCCTGCTGCTGCTGATTTATGGTTCCGCCACCCCCAAATGGTTTGGCCCTTCTCACCAGACCCCGCCCTGGCTGACCATCAGTATCCAAGCGGAATCCAGGTCACTGCACTGATGGGGAAGAAATGGGAGGCTAATCAGATAATGGGAGGTGAAAATGGCTGAGAGTGAGTCAGTATCTTGAATCTCTCAACTCCTGCTCTGCCCTTTCTGTTTCCTTGTTTTCATCTGACATGCTTTCACATATTCACATAGAGGGATGGGTCTCTCATGATAAGTCCAAATATGTGGTACAAATAATACAGTTTCATAGTGTATCAGTATATTGACTCATATACATTGACTGGTCTGCACTTATCTTTAGCTGCCCTAGTTGGTCTCTTTAATATGATTGTGTTTGTGAGGTGCTGAAGCTGAAACTCTTCCTTTGTTAAAGTGGACACAGCGAGCTGAAGACAGAGGCAAAGTACCTTTAAAACACACCAATAGAGAGGACTAGTTGTTTTGTGTTTAATGTTGAATAATATTTTTTAAAAATGTCTTTTTAACCTTTTATCAGGAAAACCCTTTGACATGGAGCTTCACCCATACGTTTTGTATCATAAAGTCCAACAGTTACGACATCCATCTCGTGATATGCATCCCAGAAAACATATGATCCAGCTTTCACTTTGAAGTTTGATACACAACTAATGAGACTTAGGTGCATAAAGGCAATGATTATAGATAAAAGCAAAATTAGGGTATCAAGATCCAGCTTCCAGCATTTATGCTTTGTGACTTGACTGACTGCCCAGTGTAAGGATGTGGTCCAAGTTGTTGTAGCTGCTGCTCCAGCTTGTTGTATGGTTCGCATGTAAAAAGCGTTGGGATCGAGGAGGATGGGAGGGGCTAAAAACATTCACGTGGGTTATTCCCTTCTTTTGGAATTTTTTTACCAGGGACACAAGGCTCAATTTCTTTGTCTCCATAAATAAACAGCAATGATATTGATATTGGTAGGGTCTTCAGTTGACTCTTAAAAAAGGTTTTCACTTTATAAATGTCGTCATGACTTTGTAAGAAACTCTGGCTCTACTGTTAAAACATTTCTCGAGTTATTCCTCAGATATATTGAGTGGACAAAAGAGTCAAGCCATATCGTATAACTGAATATTATTAGTTTTTAAGACAGCAAATAAAAAAACAACTTGCCTTCGAACAGTTGTTCCAGCCAAACCATATTCCAGGGATCTCCAACTCCTACCCTGGAGGGCCGAGACGCTGCGGGTTTTCTTTCCAACCAAAAACTCCACCAGCTGATTTCACTGATTGGTCCCTGCTCTCTACTTGAAGTGGATGTAATCAGCAAAATCAGCTGGTGGAGTTTTTGGTTGGAAAGACAACCTGCAGCGTCTCGGCCCTCCAGGGTAGGAGTTGGAGAACCCTGCCATATTCCATGCTTAAACATAATGCCCATGACTTTGAAGCTCTTGTGAGGAGCTTTCTGTTTGCGTCAATATTAGTGCCCCTTGTGGACAGAGTGGGTCTTCTTACCTTTCTGCTGATCTTTTCCTGTGCAGCCATGAGTTTTGTTATTTGACAAAAAATATGATTCTGCTATTTTTGAGTCAAATCAGTTTGCATTTTTTTCTGTGGAAAATGTAAAAAATTCATCTCTTCAGCATGCTATCAGTCATCTGTTCTGACACCTCTCCTCTTGTCACAGTTATAGGGATTGAATATTAGACAAATTAGGGATGTCCCAATACACCAGGTATCGGTATCGGCCGGTACCAGCCTTTTTTCAAGTTATCGGTACTCGTGAAGGCTGAAGATACTAGCAGCAGATACTCAAGGCAAAAAAAAAATCTTACGTCGAGCAAGTCCTCCTCGCCACTAGATGCTTCTAATTGCTGCGGTTTAACACCACCGCAAATGTGCGCCAGGTCCTTTTCAGACAATATCAATGAATCAGGTAGAGTGAACAGTTCAACTTTTTTTATTTTGCACTTTGGTTTACTTTAAAAAATACTTAAACTTTGACAGTTGTTAGTTTTATCGTGCACTTTTAATTTATATTTTTTAATATTTATAAAAAAATTCTTAACTCAGAGAGAGTTGTTTGTGTTTTATTTGGACTTAATGGCAGAGTGACTGTGCTGTCTCTGATCAAAATGATCTGTCACTGTTAATTGAAATTTGATGTATCATAAGTGCTAGTAGTATCGGTGCTTGGTATCGGTGAGTACCCAAGAAGGAGTACTCGGACTGGTATTGGTCTGCAAAAAAAGTGGTATGGAACATCCCTAAGACAAACAGAAATGACTGTTCTCATTGCCGATGGTCTTTGGAAGAGGCACTACTGTTAACATTTGGCTAGTTTGTTGAAACTCTTTAAAGGAGTTTTAAATTCCTTTATTCTGTCTTGAAGTTATCTTTCAACAACTGGAAATCCATGATTTTTAGATATTGGCACACAGATTTGGCACAGGTATAGGCACAGTCCTGTTGCATTCATACAGTATGAACAAATGTAACCAGTTTTCTGAAGAGAAGTTGCAGTACACTGTGGCAGTTGGGAAGTTTTATCTGAAATGTGTGGCGTTTACGTCTCTTAACTAGAAAATTGCAAAGACTTGTACATTATTTGTGCTAATAGTTTTAGTTTTAGTAACTGACAAAAGAAACCTCACATACATTGAAACTTCATACAATTCAACCCCAATTTCCACCTGTAATGTATCATGTTATCCCCTTCTTTTTAATCACTTTTGAATAACTGCGGTGTATCTGAGCAGTGAAAGTGTTCCTACCAAAAGGCAGTGATTTGTTCAGGGTCTGTGCCCTCTGCTGCTGAGACATTGCCATCTTGTTAATGGCTGAGGACTGATGAGCCCCACCGTTACACAACTCTGTCAGGCTCTTAAAGCCTGTCTGCTTGATAACTGGTGCTCCATATGGAATTGTGGCAAGGAAATTGAAGAGGAACAATAAAGCATATTGAAGGATATTTAGATTAAAATGCGTTTAATTGGGTTCTTGCCTATCGCGCTTCAGATGCCTTCTGCCATAGCCGTCCAATCTGTGGGTGCCTATAACTGAGGCTAAATGATGCTGCTGTCATGGTGATTGTAGAATAACCTGGTAAAGATTATTAATGAGTGCAATAAATCCAAATTGCATAATAGAAAGTTATGAAAAAGAAATGTCAGACTTAAGTCTAATGAGTATTTAGTTGTTTACCAAGAGCAATTGTCACCCTGTGCCATGTGTAGTAAGTAATTGTCAAAGGCTTTACACTCTCATTCTTTCTCAAGACGGCTTATCTTAATCTACAGTGTCTTATTTTTCTTGGAAAGGGATGGATGAGTCGAGTAATTGTACAGTTGACATCGGCTTAGACAACATCATCCCTTTAGTCCCCAGCTAATCCTACAGAGTGATAACAATAATGGGAAAAAAGAATGGAGATATTTCCTCTCACAAAAGAAGATATGGAGTTTAATTTGTAATTAGCTTCAGAGGTCAAAGACTTGATCCACCATCTGAAGGTTATCCGCCCCTATTTATTTTTTTCCCCCTTTTCTTCTTCTTCCTTTTTCTTCTCAGTAGTCAACCTCTGAATCAGATTGTGACCTTGTTGTGATGATGTCGAGTGTTAATTGTGTGCATGTGTGTGCTCCGGTGTGTGCTGGGAGGAAAATCAGTGGATAACATGGGGATATTTCCCTCATGATTGCTTGACAGTTTGTTGTAGAAGGATGTGTATTTGTAAGAGTGTGTGTATGTGTGTGTGTGGTGTGTGTTTGCCGACAATTGGAAGTGTAATTTATTTTAGGGGGGGTTATGACCCTGTACCCACATCCACCACCCATCCCATCTGCCCTGTGTCAGACAGCTCTGTGTGGCCCCTGGGGGACTCTGAAGCAGCAGTGTTGCCCTCTTTGTCAGTGTGTGTTTATGTTAGTTTATGTGTGGAAATCAGACCCTTTTGCTCGAGTGGGGATGTGTGTATTAACATGGGCCTGTGTGTGTCTGTGCGAGTATTGATCCCCCCCTCCTTACTTATAATGAAGTGGAACTACAGCTCCATTACGAGCTGCTCTGCTATTGGCTGGAGGTAATATGAAATTAGCTAGCGTGCCGTGAGCCTGTCAGTATTGATTTCACTATCCAGATTACTTGTTACAAAAGAATAGAGCTGTCTGTGGCATAATTGAACAAGTTAACTCCTTGTCTCATAAAATGTAGTCCTGTATTGATTGTTACAGGGGAGGGCTCAGTGATATGCAGAATGAAAGAAAGTTGTATGGGTGTTAGCCGTGAAGAGGTGCTGATGCTTTCCTTTCTCCTCCGCCTGTGTTACTCTGACATGTGAATCACAGCGTTTCTTGCTGAGTTGCAGGACGGCCGACAGCAAATGAGTTATGTTCCTTCAGTTTCATGTTACAACACACATTTTTTATTTCCTCTGTCATTTTTCATTTCATTTATCTCCAGATTTGTCTCAGTCCCATTCTCAATTTATAACCATATGTAAGAGGTGTTGGAGCTTGACATTGTCAGAGAAAATTTACATTGGTTTATTGTGAGTGACCTGTTTGTAAGTAGAGCAGCCATTGCTTGAGTGAAAAAGAAATGATGATGATGGCTGGAGAAGTCTCTCCATCTCACTCCTTTGCTTGGCTGATGAACTGGAGCATGCTCCCCCTGTCTAATCACACTTGGCAGATTTGTGCCATGGAAAGTGAGGTGTTTAACAAGAGGCTCAGTTCATTAATTCAGGGTCTTTTTCAGAAAAAAAGGGAAATTGCGCTCAATTATTTACCTGAGCTTAAGGTAACAAGTGCCTCTTGTCGGTAAAAGAGGGAAGGGGAAGGAGGAGGATATAATGTGGTTGCTTGGCTGGACACACTTTCCTCACCAGCTGCAGTGAAACAGCCTTTCACCTGTTAATGCTTACCAACTAAATATGTATCAGGGTTTTTTCAAAATACTTGTGTGAGAGCAGATTTCACACTTATCCTGGGTAATTAAAAAAAAGGCGAGTCAGCCAGGGAAATGGGTGATTTACTTGACAAATTTCCCATGATTGTTTTTTGAGAAGCTTGGGAAACTGGTTGCTTCTCTGACTAAGAGCAAAGCAGGAGGTGATGAATTATTTGATGTACAAATGATGCTGTTGTCCCTAAAACAGACATGAAGGTAAAACGCTTCCTCCCGCTGACAGGGTGAGGGATTAATGAAATGCTCTTCCACGCACCGATTTCCTGCACTCCACTGCTGAGTGATAAGTGGCTAACCAACGAAGCCTGTAATTACAATCTTACAGAAACCGGCCTGATCTGTATATAAATCTCACCATCCAATTACAAGATGTAATAATTCTGCACTCAGGCTGGTAATGAGGTCTAATACTGGTGCATGTGATAATCCCCTCTGGATGCGGGCTTGATCAGATGTTGGCTTTGTAATTAGACTGGCAGAAAATCATTATTTCGTGTTCGGGAAAAAATGAGGTTGGTGGGAAGTTAATTTTCTCCCCATTCTCTGAAGCGTAGACAAGAATTTAATGATTTAATCATGATTGTTAGCTATTTTGCAATCAATTTGTAATGATTGTGTCGCAACAGAGGCTTTCAGGGAGAAGGGCCTGTAAAGATTGAAGGTGTCATTGATATGGCATGGCTCTGTCAATAGATCTATACAGTGTTATACTGATACAGTGGAGGATTGGAGACTGCTTTGTATATTTGTGAGGGAATGTATGCATTACTATGTACATATGTGGGAATTAACAATTAAACTGGAGAGCTGAGATGGGAGCTCAAAGCAGAGGAGTAGAAAAAATGAACATCAAAGTGCCCCAGTATACTTAGAAAAATAAAACTATTAGATAATAGCACCTGATTTTAAAATAGTGAGCAAATAGATTTTTACTTGATTAACATAAATATTATTGGTGAGTAAAAAATGATTGTTTTTTCAGAAATATGTTCAGCATTGTGCAGTGTATTGGAGCTGGGGATGGCCCTCGAAAGTTAAAGTTAGTTAAAGTTTTAACTCCCTGCTACTCCCCCTTCCTCCCCTCAGCTCTACATTGTGTACAGTTCTGTCACCAAATTTCTGCACCCTGCACCCACAGCAGATACTATTTACCCACATTTTATCAAACACAGGATGCAGGCAGAAGATTGTAGTCATGGTAGTTTCATGTGATGCATCTGAAAATCAAGCAATACACTGGAAAATAAGATTAAGTCTTGTACACTGAACACACTTTAAACATGTCCAACAACATATTTTGACATGATGACTCTTTCCTTGTTTGCAGCAAAGTGACAGGAAAATAATCCAGTAGACTGTGAGCCAGTTTAATGTAAAGGGCTTTCTGTATTTTTGAAATGTGTAGTTGTTTAAAGTATCCTTTTTTTGTCAAGAAGGTTACGCATATAGCCTACGTGTCATGAATAAAGACATTAAAGGTGCCTTACCATTATATATTTTACATATTGAGAGATTCATTGAAATTATTTTACTTAATAAACATTTTTTACAGATTCAATGTCTGGAGGAGAGCAGGGAGAGGAAAAACCAAAAATTAAAATTAGTCAAAAGAAGTATTTAACCTGTTAAATTCGCTGCCTAGTATTACAGAAAAAAGAAAAAAAGCAAGACATTAGTTTAGATCTTTGAATGACATCTACCTTTTTAAATAAGAAATCCTACTAACTGCCAATTTTATCGAAAAACTCTATTAACTGCACTACATTTATAAATCCCTTTAAATTGTTCTGTCAATATTCCACAGTTTGAATCCAACCTTAAAAATACACATCTACTTCAAAGTCATCCATGCATACTGATGTATAAAATGTATTACTATTAGCGACATGCTAAGGGTATGGTAATGCATATTAATGTGTTTATTTCAGGGATACTGTTTTCTCCCATAGCATCATTTAATTTCAATAATATCTTCATAGACTACTATGAAAAAATATTCTTTATTGAAGAGCATTTTCTATATATTCATATAATATGTTGATGTTTCAAATTGTTGAGTAATTTTTTAGAGGCTCTAGGGTTGGACCAGTCATAGCACGGTTGGCTTAACATGTGGGAAAACTCTGAATTGAACAGGTTAATAAGTGATCAAGATTTTTCAGCTTTGCTGAAGCACTAAAAGTACTCAAACCAATTTAATGCTATTTCTACTTCATGAGTATGCAAAATCTGAACACAAAACTTTACATTTTGAAACATTTTTTAAACCAGTTGGTCTTTTGTTGTTCCCATCTGGTAACTTAGGAGCCTAAAATCAGGGAGTGGGATTTGGGGATTTTGGGGCTCATTTTTGGAAGTCTCTTCTTAAAGGAAGTGAAAATATTGTAATGTCATCTGTTAACTAAGAGAAACCAACCGTTCACGCAATTTTAGCTATTGATGAAGACTCATGGGGATGTTATGTCTATAATTGGTGGAATTCTGTATTACATTATGTCTATAATGTAACACAGAAATGTGAGAGTGAAAAACAACATAAATATTGTCAGTAGTTGTTATTAAAATTACAGTCCTCCCACTTGTGCTTTCACTCCAGTTCCCCAGTCCTGCAATAACTTCCTTTATGAAAAAGCAGCAGATATTACTGATGATATTGACTATGATAACCACAACACAAAGTTCTGATATGCATCACAAACCCTTTTCTAAATGGTCAATAACATTACTATAAGAATCTTCTAATTCCAGAAGACTCTACATCAGCCCCCAAAATCTAGCATCCATGAGAATCTCAAGCTATGGTATTTTTTTTTTCTTTATCATACAGAGTTTGGAAACATGCTGCTGAGGTTCACATTGTATTAACCGCGTCTTCTAGCATAGCCTCATGCAGTGTTTGATCGGAATACCCTCTGTTTGATCATCTGTAACTACGAAGTTTACTGGAGCATCCACCATGCAGTTGATTAAGGCAGTCCTCTGGGTTTGCAATTGGCTCATCTCTCTCCTAATCTCCTGGTGATTGCTGCTGAATACTTTATTGATAGGGAATTGACTCCACTCCTCAGAGCTGATTTCTATAATTGATACTTTTTGAAGTTACTCCCAGAGGACAGAGCGTTCAAAGGCTTGCTACTGTTTTGATCAATTATATTAAAGTGCAAACTTTAAAATCTGGATGGAGTCAATACTGGCCTCTTGCCTACTTTGCTTCAGCGGTGTTGTGCAGGACCCAATAAAGCACAATTGTTACACACAATGAGGAGCAATGATACAAAACAAAAAAACACTTCATCAACATGGGACTGAATAGTGTTTTTACTGATACCATCCTTGATTTATGAAGAATTTACTTTTGTCCGAACTGATAGAGGTGCTTCACAAGTAGGTGTAAATACAGTATTAAAACGATACTAAAAAAAGATCAAAGTGTCCAGCAACTTTCTCTTGAAATATGTATCAGTGTTGCTTTCCTTTTCCCAAGTGTGGATACTTTTTAGGCAGCTTTTGTGGTTAGCCTTCATCCTGCGTGCCCAGCCTCACGCCTCCAATTTCCACCTCTGCTCGGCTGAAGGCTCCTCAGAGACGCTTGGCTGGAGCTCTGGGCCACTGGGCCTTTGGACCTCTGAGTCCCCCACTCCTGTGCATTGGTTGGAGGAAGAAGGAGCTGCTTTACCCAGCCCTGCCCACTCTTGGCCCCAGTCTGCCTCACCATAACACTCCCACCTACCTGATACCTCAGAAGAGCTTTCAAGTGCTCTTTGAAAGAGGAAAAAAGTAGAAAGGGAAGAAATCAGAGACTGTGCTCTTCCAGGCGTTCAATGGCGTGGCACTAGCCTCTCTCAGCTCCCACGGCACCACTCTTTACTAAATATGCTGGATATTTTTTTCTGTTTTCTCCCTCTCCCAACCTTTCCCTTGATTACCTCCTTGTCCCAGGATCCTGTTTTTCTCTGTGTTCAAGCTGTGATTCCAGTACACCAAAGCACCAGTTTGCAACCCAGACACAGAATGAGACGTTACACAAATACCTTTGAGTATTAACAGTGCTGTAATTTGTTTTGTGTTTAGCTTATGAGAACAAAACCAAGTGAAGAGCAAATTACCTTCATCTTCATATTACTTATATTATAATTATAGTTCAAGAGGAATCAAAGCAACTGAAAAACCCACTAAGCTGCTCCCCAAAGAGCAAAGGTTTCTCATGTCTAGTGTCCACTGGCCACAGTAACAAGAGACCCCGTGCTGAAGTGAAATAAATATTGCTGCCAGGCTATAAACATAATTGTTCTTATCTCATCTTGTCTCTCCCTAGCAATGAAATGTCAACCCTTTATGTTTTATGGTTGCAAAGCATTGACCCCTTCACTCCAAAAACACATTGTAGACATTAGATGGGAAATGTATTGTTAACTAATTGCTCAGTGTTGGACAGTTGCCACCAGAGATGATTTTCTAAGCTGGAATTATTGGTATTATTACCGGGTATGTATAATGAACACACACATACCACAAGAGCATCCATAATGTACACTGTCAAGACTATCTCCCATCCCTCTAACGTTTTCACCGTTAGGGAGCAGAGACAGTGCTTGGGAAAGCTGTGATTTGAAGACATAAGCCCCAGGCTCCTCATTCCAGTCTTCCTCTGAACTCTCCTCATACTCCCTGATACTGAGACACATTATAAAGTCCCTCCCTGTAGCTCTCCTCTTATCTTTGCCTGCTATAAAACTATCTCCAAGAAATAGGACAGGGTTAAGGTTTGAAGTAATCTGTTTCTTTTTATTCTTCCATGAAACATATGCCTACTTTGTAACAAGGGGAAAACTAATTATAGACTTGTACTGGAAAGATAATACAAGTGTAGTGATTGCTTTGTATCCAGCACTGAGGTTGTGTGTCGACAGTGTATGTGTACAGTAATGACGTCTTTATCTAACCTCAATACTCCTATACAAACCTACAAAGCCCTGTAATTATGTTAGATGCCCACAGAATGGCAGACACACACTGGGGCTCTGGCCATTGTGAGGGAAAGAAGTACGAAAGGTCTATTAAAACTCCTTTGCTCTATGATTGTGTTCCAGCACATAGGTTACTACGTGGGCAAGGCATGCTTGACTGGCAGCAGGCATGCACACAGTACAAACAAAGTCAACACAAATAAATACACGGACTGGTTTGTTTTCCAGGACTCTTAGGTCAGACCCTTGGTGCAACAGTTTCCACTCAACAGTCTTTGCAGACTGTTTACACATAGGTGGACGGCTTAGAGGCCTGTCATTATGAGTAAAGATTGAGTTTACATGTTGAACAATGAAAATCCGCCAAGGGTTGTTGTAGCATGTAATCGCAATTTTGGGGTCAGAGTTTACCGCACTTTTCTTAAAATTAGTACAGTTCTCTAAATAGGCTCCCCAACAGTCTGTTAAGGCTCTCAGTTTTCTGTTTCAGCATGGTAAACAAACTTGTTTTACAGATGCTTCTGCAGCCCTGGTATTATCATTTAAAAGTTAACAGTGGTATGATAGGCAGGTGGAGAAAAACCCTCCAAAACAATCAACAGTCTATTTCAAGTATACAGAATGCTTTAATACATGTTGCACAAAGAATCAACTCTGTAAACCCATAAAAAATTATCTTGAACATTTTAATTTTTTTGGAACTGAGATGTTTAGTACTTTTATCAAAATCTCCAAAAAATATTACTTTATCGTTTGTTCATGATATATTTTTTTTTGGATCACGTTTGCCACATTGGGCAGTTTTGGCAACTTTTTTAGTACAGTTTTTGACACATTTGCAAAATTTCAATGCAGAAAATACCTTAAAGTAAAATATAAAAAAAAATGAGTAACAGTTTAGATTCTACTCTTAAGTGCAATTTCTTTTTCCTGAAAAAAGTGTGTGGATGGTTTCATAATAGCAGCTGTTTTGAAAACGTCCAAAATACAACTTCAGTTGCTTGTAAAGGTATGATGATCCTCAAGAGGGCAGAATACATGTTTTTTTTTGTTTTGTTTTGCTTTTTTGACATTTTAACAGGTTTTTAAGGTAACTAGCTTGTGGATGAGATGAAGGTCTTTGAAACTTATGTATTAAATGTGATACGTTTGGAGTTATAATAGCAACATGAAAAACTATACCAGGGCACTGGCAGACACCTCCAAAGGCACATGTCACCACTTCAAGTGAGTTATAAGGTTAGTAATTATGTCAAAACAGAATGGCACATTTTGCAACTCGCATCTGACTTGACAAATCCACCATGTCTCTTATAAAACCTATAGTCTTCTCAAACTTGATTTGGAGTTGTAGGTGGTGGGTAGTCTTGCTCCTCCCTCTTTGTTAATTGCAACACCTGCGCTATCCTCCAATACAAGCGGATATGTCTGTGGTGCACAAACAGTAACGAGGGTCTAATGTAGGGGGAATATGAAAAAGAATTAAAAAAGAGTATAACCACCACCAACATGTAACATGCATCCTAAATAGTCTACAGTGGATTTTACTGATGCATTTAGTAGGGGTGGGAGAAAAAAATAAAAAATCAATATATTGTGATTTTTTGTTCTTTGTCAAAAAAACCTTTTTTTTCAAATTCAAATTCTTAATCTCAGTCTTTGTTTATAAACTGGATTACACAAAAGGTTACCACTTTTCTCCAGCAAAGTGTGAAATGTTTCTCTCTGACTCATGCAATGTGCATTTTATGGGAAAATATAGCTCCTGATATAGTCTGTAGACATTATCATCGTCATTTAACTTTTTCACATGGTCTGGTGTTAAAAAAGCAAACTAAAAATCGCAAAAATTAACAATATTGAAGAATCGCAATTCAAATCGAATCGGCACCCCAAAAATCACAACAAAATCGAATGGCAAGAATAGCATATTGCCCCAGCTGGAGCATTTTGTAATGAATGCATCTTGATTTTATTCCAAACTTGCATCAATGCTCGGCTGCTCTTCTGCTGTCTACTCGTCACTATCACTGTTGTGTTTTGAATTAGTCCTTCTGTTTGATCTCATGGAGCGCGATCAGTCACTGCAGGCTAAAATAGTAGAGTAAATATCACAAGAGTCCTCAGACTTGGTTTTCAGGTATATTTCACTGCATAGCTAATGTTCTCTTCAGCTAGCATTGTTTTGTTGTTTTGCTCTAAGTCACAGAGCACATTTTTTCGTTCTTTGAAGCCTCAGGTCAAGAAGAAGTATGGAGATCTCTCTGTATTCCTAACTTCAACCTATTTCTCTTTTCTCAGCCCCCCACACACACATAGATGGTCTAGCCATGCAGCATCATTCAGCCGTGAAACCATTTGGCAGTGTAGAAGAGTGGACCAGCTTCAGGTCAGTCTGGGGCACTGAGAGACAGACAGACACCCTTATGTATGTACTAAGAATCATGCATCCATTAGCTGGCTCTCTGTTTACCACAGGGGAAACGCCAGGGATTTGGTGGCATATGCTGTAGCCCCTGGCATCCTCGTGACAGAGCACTTACCGTAGAGACTGCAGGCCAAGGCCTGGTTACGGGCCACCCAGAGGCTGTGTCCTTGGGCGATGCTACTGGGCTGGGATGGACAGTGGTTCTCTGATTGGCTCTCCAGCTTATCTGCTAGTCCTAAAAGCATTTCTAATTTTTGTCATGTGCCTCAGACTGTATCAGGGGAAATCTTCATAAACACCAAGGACCTATTTCTTCCCATCATCACGCCACAAAACCCTGACTCATTACATGTTGCATCTTAAGGAAACCCTTAAGTAGTGCAAGAACTGGTTTTGAGCAATAGCTTGTGAAAACCTCACAGGTAGCCTTTGAAGGGTGTTTTGAAGGAATTGGGTAGACGGATGTCAAGGTGGAAAGATTAAAAAACACAAACAAACTTAACCATTATTGACTTAAAGTTTTGTCTTCGTGTCATCTTGAGAATCCCCTTTTGGCCTGTTGCTTGAACATTTAGTGGGAAATGTATTATAAATTGGTTGAAAGTCAGTATCCCAATGTGCATATCCATTTTTAATGGCCCAGTTAAGCAATGTCATGGTTTTGTATTATTAATAGGGCTGGGGAAACATTTGCAAGCTGTAGTATTTTTTTAAAAGCAAAATCATAATCATCATCATAATCATAAAAATGTATTTTATCAAAAGAAAAACAAAACATATATTTTACCTGGAGGAGAGGCATTTTAGAAGTGCTAAGTTTACGATACTACATGACTGGAACATTACATATTCAGTGTATTACCTTCATCAGCTCTATGTTTTAATTATTCCCAGTATTTTGCCTTAAGCATTGTTGTCAGCAGCTATGTTACAGATGTACAGTGCCACTCTACTTCCTTTCCTTTCCTACTTCCCAGATATGTCCATTTAAAAGAAAAGGAACTCCGTCTGCTGTTGTCTCCCTCTGACTTAAAGTTAGATCTTCCTTTGCTGTTCTAAGTGACTTTGGGTGAGCAATAGTCCACAAAAGATGGATAATAAGTGTATCTGCTTTTAGTCGGGCACTTTCAAGACAACTCAGTGTGAAGCTGTCTTCATTAGGACCCTGTTAGAGCGTGTTTCACCTGACTGACTGACAGACTGGCCGTGATGAGGCTCCATTAGACTCCAGCGCAGGTCTCTGTGGACTGCCCATTTACTGAAGGGCCTCTTCCCTCTCTTCCCTTACCTTTGTGTCTGTCTGGCTCTCTCTTGCTCTCTCTTGTTCTGTCAGACCAGGCTAACCCCAGGAGCCCCCTTAACCCACAGTGGTTGAGAGCCCAGTCAATCAGACGCAATGATGTTAAACTCCTCTCCAATGAATACCCTTCACCAGTCATCAGAGGCTGTCTGTGTCTGGCGGCTGATAAGAGTTTCATCTCAAATAGGTTCTTAATTTACAGTCTGTCTCAAGCTTAGGAGCCTGTATTCTCAAACTCTTTCTCAACACTTCATTTTGGAGCAGAGGCAGCAGTTATGAGTTCATCCCTGGATTATCAACTTTAACACAATAATCACTTAAGCACTGGTCGCAAATTACACACCCTGAAAGATGTGCTAATAAACACATGAATGTTGCTTGGTGTATTGCAAATGAATTACGTAACGATACATCATGATATGTGATAAGCCAAAGAATGAAATAAGGTCAGAAAGCAAGATTAGTGTAATCATTCACTGCACTGATAAAACTTTAAACATTTTTAGGTTTGTATATTAGATTTACGGAGCAAACATATGCATTTTTTATTTGTAACCTATTAAAATTTAATGTTCAAATTATAAGAAATAAAGTGTTGTTTTAATGGCAACCTGTATGACTTTAACAGCAGTATTCAATATGATGTCAACAACTGCTAGGTCTTAGTCAGTGTATGTTGCTCCATAGCCTTCAGTGAAACTTCTGCTGAATGAGCTCCACTGTAAGTCCTGTGAATTACACTCTCTCATAACATGAAGAAATACATTTCTCCCTGTAATGTTGTCTGAGTTCTTCTCATCGTCATTTTTTCGTCTGCTCACAAAGAATAGTTCTTCATATCCCCTCAATCTTGTGATTTAGCGTGGGGCCATTTAGTAGTGATGCTGTGAGTGAAATTGACAGTGTTTTCCCCCAAGTTTATATTCTTGGGGGGTATCGTGATGTTGCCGGCATTGGAGTGAGGGGTGTGGGGTTACAGGAGAATGTTTTTTTTTTTGTGGTAGTTTTCCAGCTCTCTGTCCACTATATAGAATGAGCTTGTCTCTGTGTGCAAATGCGCACACGTGTTTGTGTGTCTGTGAATGCGTTGGGGCAGAACTTCGCAGTGTGCAAAACAGTGCGGGGAGAAATGTGAACCTATGATGTACCAATGACATCCCATCATGTAAATTAGATAACTAACAAAATGCCATTTAGTCTGTTAAATAAATAAATAAAACAGGGTATAGACCTGATTTATGAGAGAGGTAACTCTAAATCACTTCTGCTGTGATCTGGCGCTCTATAGAAAATGAAATTAACTTGACTTCCAGGCAGGGGCCTTTGTCTCCGTTGGGGTTGGGGTTACTTCTGATAACTTTTTTATGCAAACAACACTTTTGTGGATAAAGAAAAACAGCTTAGGAATATTTATCTTTTGTGCCAAACACTGTAAGGTCTAAATGATTTCTCCTCAAGTGTTAACATTACTATATTGCCCCCTCCTTTAATGTTGTTGTTGTTGTTAAGTGAGTTTCTTGTGGGCATGACTTCATTGACAATTTTTTGAATCTGCTCTAGGTCAAGAAATGGCTGATATGGCATTAATGGCTATATTGTTTGACTCCTTGTTCAGTGGGTGAGGTAGTGAGGCTGTATGGTTAACTAACGAGTATCTCAGTGTAAGATGATTAGAATGCAAATGATTTGATCATGCTTGACAATTTGCTTTAGCATTAAAGGATGGGCACTCATGCTTCATGAGTGCCCATCACCTAAGTCAGTAAGCCCCCTATCACCTTTCATTAGTTTTCAGGAGTGATGTGCTATAAGAGACCCAAACTAATTTTTCTGCCTCCCCTGTTGTTATCCGTCAAGTGATTGGTAGCAGGGACAACATCTTTTTATAGCACTCGACAGTCAAACCAGAAGCAGCCGCATCAACAGCCTTCAAAAGTCTTCCCTTGTAAAGTGTAGTATTATCACTCACTGTGATTGTGGGAATCTCCTGCAGATGGTTCTCTTTGAATAAAGTGCCTTCAGTGATCTGGTAGATACATTTAAATAAATAACAGGTTAAATGTTGTCAGTCTCATTAATTGGAACTATAATTAAAGGTTAGTTTAATTGATGTTTTGTTACATGGCAGTCATATTTTACGTCTTAAGATTTAGTGTTGCCACTAGCTAGAGCTGGTAGAGCTGTGACTCCAGACATAATGCTAGAAAGCTTTACTGCTCTGATGTGAACAAGTATGATGGCCGGCATCTTATATCCCAGCACAGTTTGATATGTTTTTTGATCAAGAAAGTTGAAAATGGGTACATTAAAGGGTTAGACTAGAGTGGTTGTTACCCACTTTTAATCCATGTTTGGCAATGTTAAAAATGTGTTTCTGTGACCTTAGGACTAACAGTTTGTCTGTATTTACATGGAGATATAAATGACGAGGGAACGAGTGAGTTGGGACATCTGTATCATAAAAATGGATATTTTATTGCAAATCTGTATTTTTTTTGTATTACCATTAAAAGGCTCTGAGGAATATCTATTTGGAGTTGATGCAGTGACACCTTTGGCCAGAAGTTGTAGTGTTTTTTTCTGGGATGATGTTACCAATGTGAACCATTATCCTTTGTCTTTTCAACACCACTTTTCTTTCCACTTTTCTGTGCTTCCTGCACAGCTTTTTTCAGGAAGCAAAGCCACAAGATAAGCGCATGCATAGACTAATGATTAAATCAATGACCAACATTTATTTACAGAAACTATCAGTAGAAAGTTCTGGAAGTTAGAAGGACTTTTGAAGCTTTGGTCACAAAAGGATACAGAATTGTAAGCTGAATATATGCAGTCGCTATGTTTTTTTTTTTTTTGTATCATTCACATCAGATGCATTAAAAAGCAAAAAAAAAAAAAAAAGTATGATGCCACATTTATTCTTTTCTGAAATCACTGTCTGTATTTCCATACCTTCTCTGTCTACAAATTTTTCGTCTACTTTATTTCTCCTTTCTCTTCCTAAGATCCACTTGCCACATACTTCTTTTGAGATAAAAGGTGAATTCTGGACGCCCCCTGTTGTACCCACTCCTTCTGTATACTCCTTGGAGTGTGGATGAGGTGTGGAAGAGATGGAGAGAGGAAAAAAGAACAAACAGCCGGCTGTGATAGTGAAAACAGACGGTCAGTCTCTGGCACCAGTACAGGCTTTATGCTTTGTTGTGTAGTTTTGGCGCTGTGGGACCAAGCTTGCGTGATACCGTTGGATACTCTTTTAACAGGCTTATACAGTACAAGATTTTTTTTATGTGAAAAAAAAAAACAGTGACTGTAAAATCCCATTTTAAGACATCATGACATTATAAGTGAAATACAGGGCCGTTGAACGGTCAGACAAACAACAATTGCTGTCTCTTGGTTCCTCTCTATTTAGCATAGCAACAATATCAGTTGTATTAGTTTTGTTTGAAGACAATGATTCCTTCTGAAGAAATCATCTGTAAATAGGGCGTAAACACGCAGAAGAAATGATGATTAATCCAGTGACAAGGACATCATTTTAATACCTTTCTTTATATTACGGGTTTCTTTACCTCAGGTTGGAGCCTTGCCTATTTCTGTATGTTCAGTTGCTCAGTCACAGGTTTTTTTCTATCGTAGTATTATTTTAGATGATATGGCTTCACGAAGTCCATGTGCTGAACTGAGCTCATAACTACCTGGCTGATATCTGCTTCACACATGTTTTCATGTTAGTATGCTTCACCCCTATAAACGTTTGGTCTTATTCATTCTTCCAGGGGAAATGACACATAGGCTTGGACTTGTAGAGCTATATGGTCATGTGTAAAGATGTTACAGCTTTGATCTGGCGTGACCTAGCACCATGAAAAATGCTTTCTTCTGTTAGTTTTTCACAGCTTCACTCAAACAACCTTATGGTGTTTAAAAAATGTGTGTCAGCTTTAAACCAGTGTTTGATTTAATGCCCTTTTCTTGGGCGACTTTCCAGATGTTTTCTCATTACATCTGTAGTCCTTTGTAGCATCACTAAGCAAGACATGAACTTTCTTATGAGAGTCAGCTCACAGTGATTTTGAATAAATGACTCAAAAATAATAAATTATATATTTATAAGCAGGAATGCATTTTGTTTTAGTCTGCCCAGTCTTGCAGATTTTCCTTCAAAACACTTTACATTCAACCCTCCACCCAGCTCCTCCTTTTTTGTCCGATTTTACTAGCATCATATGTCATGTCATTGATGTCTGCTCTGTTCTGTAACTGTGGGTTTTTGCTGTTGCTCTCCCTACCTCAACTTTTTCATGGATGCATAAAAAGGAGAAGAGACGGTGTTGTCTTTCCGCCTTCAGCGTTGCATTCCACATTGGCACATGGAAGGGTGGGAGCTCACAGAAAAGAGCCATACTGCTGAATACAACTTTTTTGAGTTTTGTGAGACTCATATAGCAGCAGAGCCAGTGTCTCTTGGGATAAGATTATGACACATACAATGCAGTACAAAGATGGTGAATGCAAAGATGGAGTCCCAGTGTGAAAGGGTTAGATGATCACATTGAAATGCTTACTTACTCTTTCTTGTTTAACATTTGATACAAATCCAAGTTTAAGTCATTTTGAATTTGGTAAAGATTGGGTTTTAAATGCTTACTTTTGTCCGACCTGGAATATGAATAATAAAATTATGACTTTAAAGAGAGCACATTGAATGACTACAGCATATTTTGCCCAAATGGGTACTTTACTGTTTAGTTATGTGGAAGATGACTTGAGGCTTGATTGGTTGATTTCTTTATCAACACGATGTTTCACAGAACTACATGATGGGCAGACCCTTGGCTGTGCTGATAAGCAGCACAACATCTTTTACCCACATCGGGATACAAGCAAAACAAAAGAGAAGACTGGGAACTGTAGAAAGCCATTAGGAAAGTTATAATCCCCCACTTCATCAATAAATCTACAGCTCAGAGAATCTGGAGCTTCAGGTTCTGCAAGGTTTACATTGACATTGATGAATGCAAACAACATCATGTAAGAACTGTACTCAAAGTCAAAAAAGTGGGGCCTTGTTTATAACCAGCACATAGCTTTTATCTAACCAAGAACTCTATGCCCAGTGGGGGAGAGAAAGTCCAATAGGATCATTAAAGATTTCAATCACACAGCCTCAAACTGTGCTGCCTGCTGTCATCTGGCATACACTACTGCAGCATCCAGTCCCACACCAACAGGCTTAGGAAAGTTTATCCCTGAGGCCATAGGACTTCTGAGCTCTCAAAAACGTATTGCTGTTCGCTTATGTACACCATGCTAATGCTAACTCTGCTTCACGCACTGCTATTACATGCTCCTACTTGTTTACATTTATTTATTTTTTATTAAACTAATGCGTTTGACCCATGTAAGGGCATGGCTGATTTGACTGATAAGCAGACACACTGTAGCTGTCTGCAAAGAGGCTGAAGGCCCGCCTTTGTACTAGGGATGCACGATATTATCGGCACAATATCGGTATCGGCTGATAAAAGCTTAAAAACACGTTTATCGGTATCAGCAGATATGAAAATTTCTGCAGATAGGCACAGCCGAAAAGGTGCTTTTCAGTTAGGATTATTATTATTTTCCATCTGAAAAATAAGCTCCTTGAATAAAATGTAGCATTTACTTTACTTCATTTATTTGCACTGCAGAGCTCTGTGTCTGTCACCAGGTTGTTACAGTAGCTCTAAAATAATCAAATGCAACTTGGTTATGTTTAAAAATGCATTGTACATTTAACGTTAATGTGATCTACAGAATTTGTTTTTCTGTATTTCAATACTGAATGTCTTGAGTTTGAAAAAATAATACATATCTTATTTATGGTAAAATCATTTTTTTGTCTTGTTTTATGTGTGTTTCTTAAACAAATAAGACCATCACAATAAGAGTAACATATCAATTCCAGGACAGGATAGACTTAGCTTTCTTTACAGTGAAAAAAACAAACAAACTTGTGATTATCGGTATCGGTATCAGTATCGGATATCGGCAAAAATCCAATATCGTGCATCCCTACTTTGAACCTGATTCTGACTTGGACAAGTCTAAGTTGAGTTTCATTGTGGCCCCATTGAATGTTGGGCTTCAAAACTCCATACCAGAAACACATGGGTGATGCCATGGACCCTACTTCCAGTCAGTGTAAGAAGCAGGATGTTTTCTGAATTATCAAAATATTACTTGTAAATTTACCATTTGAGAACAAATTCTCTCTTACTGGTATTTAGAAGAAAATGCGATGTAGCGGTACTTCTCATCATTAACATTGTGTCAGTACATCGTAAAGTAAATCCAGTGTCCAGATTGATGCTTGAGTGTCGTGATTGTACTGTGTTGTGATCTACTATGTCAGAGGTTAAAAGGGGCGATCAGACACTTGCAGTGGGAGATCTAAGCAGGCTTCTTGGCGGCCTTTTAGTTCCTGTACCTCCTCTGGGATCTCTTTTCACATCAGTATTCAGGTCCACTACCTCTGCCCCTTCTCATCCCATTCACCCCTGGATTTATTTTCATACTATGGGGGATATGATAGCCACTTAATAATTCATATTTAGAGTGTATACCCATGCACTGAGAAATTCTGATTCATCCTCCTGAGTAGCTGCCCACCCTCTTGCATCATTTAAGCCTCCAAGTTCTTTCTGTGGCTTATTCGCTCAGTCTGCGCAATGCTCTTTGGAGTGGGGCTGTCAAATTTTTAGAGTAAGAGGGAAGTTTGTGTGGGTGGATGAGATGGTCTGTTTTCTTTTAGCCAGCATACTTCTTTAAAGAGCAACAAGAGTCAGAGCAAACCCAGTTTCAGACCAACTTTAAACTGTTCCAAGGGTGGCACTGTGGCCTGTCCCCCTGAATAGTCTGCAGTCATATAACACACCGCTGTAGAGACTGCTAAATGTGTTAGTCAGACAACTTACATCTCAAATTCACTTTATTTCATCAAATATACTAATTCATGTTAATGTGAATCAAAAGAAGTGAGGAAGTGAAGTCAAAGCAGAATAAAAACATTTGCTGTTAGCAGTTTGAGAGCATTAATCCATTGTAAAACCATACTTAATTTAACAATAAGAGAAGCAAATTTCTGTCTTTCAAAGACTTAACTTTGATCTTTTTAACAAACCATTGTTTCTTCATATAATCCTTATTTCGAAAATCTACAGCATTGGCACACAAGCAAGCACTGACACCTGTTTTGATCTTTAAAAAAAAAATCTGACCAGGCAGAGCTTTATAAACACTGAGCTGATACTCGGCTATTAGCTAATCTTTTTATGAAGCTGAGTTAGAACAAAGTGTGAGAACAAAGTGTGGTGTGGTGGATGCCAGTGTTACCCTGCCACTCCTGATGTTTCATGTTGTCCAGATCAAAAGACTCTTGTACTTTTAGTAATGTGTGAACATAAAAATGTCCAGTCATGGATAGCTTTTAAAAACAGTACGTTCTGTCTTGTCCTCTTTTCCCCCCTCCATTCTTTTTCCCATCATGTTTTTTTGCCTGGCTGTGTGCACATCTGCCTTGTGAGATGATAAAAGCTGTATTTAAGGCATTTCTTTGTCAACAAGTTGACCAACAAGCCTTTTTATGAGTTTCAATTACATGCCACTTAAAGCATTGCATGAATAATCAAGTTTTGGCCCACAGAATGGCAGCACTGTACATACTGCCGGCTGACGGTAATTCTTCGGACTCTCAGAGAAAACCAGAAAGGGAGAGTTGGTTGGGCTTTACTCTTTACACTGTTTTTTTTCAAGTCCCACTTGTCAGAGAGAAAAGATAAATATAGTTTACGACAAACCAAAATAAATGGGTGGGTTCAGAAATGCGCAGAACAACAAGCCACAAAGGAAGAAGTGGCCTACACGGGCCACATACAAACAGCTTGCCTCTGCCACGGAAATAGATGCTTACATGGAGGGAGAAAATAGTTGTGACACTGTGACAATAATTACAGCTGAAAATGTTGAAAAGAGTGGTTGTATCATTTTATAAAAATATACCTGATGTCAAATATAATCACGACTCAGGCTTTCTTTGCAGTTTTGTGTCAGAATTTTCAGATTTTTAATTCACAAGTTTGTTATTTAAGATCATCCACTCATGGTGTTAAGCAGGCAAGAGGTAAATGCAGTTTTGACTGAAAATACAGTACGCTAGCTAAATGTTCCTGCACCTTTCAAGATTAAAAGCCTGGAGATTGAAGTGTGGCTCTACCACACAGATATGCCTGTATTTCATGGTGGCTTTAAAAAAATACTGTATATCTTGGTAGACTTTATACAGTAAAGTTCTTAAAAACACAGTTGCATCACCTTCAGTGTAATGATGTAATTTAGAATACCAGTTCATATGTTTATGCCCAAATTATTAGACATTAAGAGGTATCCTTAGCTAGCACATAACCCAGCCACATAACCCTTGTATTTTCATGAGATTTCCAAGAAGTTGTTTAAGAAGTGTTACAGCCCACAGACTTTGTGCCCAGACAAATGTAGTGTAAGTACTCCACCAACACTGTGGTTAGAGAGCAACAATTAGCAACTGCAGTTGTCAAGTTGATGCAATTTCTGACACCAAGTGGGAGTTGTTGAAGTTATAAAAAACAACAACAATAAAAACAAACAAACAAACAAATACAGACACTTCTCATTCCATATTTTTAACTTCTGTCTATAGATAGATAGATAGATAGATAGATAGATAGATAGATAGATAGAGAGAGGCCTTTTCCATTGGATACATTGAGTTGTGATTACATTCAACATAACATTAAGCAGTTTTAGTTACGTGCATTAGAATTATGTTGTGCTTGTAACTTGCAGTCAGGTTTTCACTGTGCAGAAGAAATGTTTTCATAACTTTCTGCCTGGACTTGCTTAGCCCTGAGTATGGAAGAACAGAGCTGGCAGCAGAATACAGCAGTGACAAGATTTACAACACATGATTTGTCATGATTAAACAAGATAGCAGCAAGGCCAAGATCAAAAGTACCAAACAACCCTTTGACGTAAAAACAAACTGTTTTCTTCAGATTGGCTCAAAAGATTTCCCCACTCACTGTATAGAGTACAATATAATAACACAGAGTCTGCTGAAAACTGAAGAGCAGGAAGAGAAGAGGATGGGAGGTCTCCCATGAGAGTGTTGCCCGGAGGAGGCACGATTAGGAGGTGAAGCAGTCAAACGCTCACACCAAATGTTCTGGCACGTCATGATAACCCCAGGCAGTTCTAGGGTAAGAGGACTGACAAGCAGACTCTCCTTATGGCTGACTTCAGCTGGATTGTTTATCGTTTCCTATAGCCAGGCTTTTGACGTGCCTTCTTCCCTTCTCCTTTGTGTGCACAAGCCTCTTTGCTAGCACACAGATGTGTAATTAAACTCTTAAATTCAGCCATTAAAGCCATTCTGATTTTAATCATGTCTTTGTTGAGTGACTGCTCCTTGGCCTGTTGAAGCTTGTTCCATTTTAATTGTTCTTCGACTTGGACTAAAGGAAATAGGTGTTCTTCGAAGTGATATAGCGATGCTGATTAGGAATAAATGTCTCATTGCGGATCTATAGATGTAGAATTGTGTCCAAAAGTCCATTATGCACTACAATATGCATAATAGAGGTGCAGAGATCCACAGATGTGAGACTCCAGTTTATCTATTGCTACAGTCCTGCGTCCCCAACCCATTGTGTTCAATCCAGAAACACTTCCAAGTTATGTTTCAGTTTTTTGGTGCTACATTTATTCTTCCCAAGGCTCACTTGTTTTTTTTATTCTGTGTGATAACAATATTTAATTGAAGTGGATTTGCTGATAAGCAATAGCAATGATAAGCCAGTGTAACAGTGCATTTTACTAAATCCTGAACTGGGCTACAAAGCATGGTTTGTTGATTTTACTTTTGAAACTAGTGTCAGCTCTTATTGTAAATAAATCAAAATATGTTTAAAAGTCCTGCTGATGATTAGAAATAGACAAACCTATTTTTAAAACCCTTTCCCTGAAAAGCTGTAACACTTAGATCATCACCGTCAACTGTCCCATCCAGATGGAGCCACGTGACTCTCTCCAGTTTTTATTGTTTCAAATAATTACATGTAGGCACACCTCGGCCCATGTGAGCGTGTGAAAAACTCTTTGTAGGTAAAAGAAGCACCTGGTTGCCCCCGGTGGTTATCTTTCATTTCATTCAGCAGCTTGTGTCAGCTGACAAGATGGCCGTCACTATGAAAACACCTTGGGTATTACTGCTGATGAATGGCTCCTTTGTTTTTGCATTCCTCTGTTGTGTGAACACTGTTTTGCTTTCTTTAGCTGATAATTGCTGTAGCAATGTGGGCTTTTTTTTCACACTTGCAGAAACACCTGCCAGGCCTGTAACCTCTGTCATCTGTGCGTGTGTGTGTGTGAATGAATGTTTGTAGAGGCCTTGACTGTAATAGAAACTGACACATACTTTAGTACCTTTCAAGCACAAAGAGACAATAATCTGCCAAAGTTTCTGACACAAGAGAGGAAGAACAATTGTCTTGGCACAAATGGATGGGAGAAGGGTTTTGTTTTTCCAGAGATAATTTGAAGCAGGTCAAAAATGAGAGCATCATAATATGAATGCCAGGTGAATTGAACGAGGCCCATGGGCAGGGGGCCCGCTTTGTTTTTCCAGCAGCGGTGGCTGGGTGTGTTTGATGGATCCTAATTGAACACATATTTATTGTGCTAAGTTCAGCTGGAGTGTGACGGGTATGATGATGCCTCAATTAGAATCATTAAGAGGATGATTGTGCTTGCTTTTCTGGAAAGTTTTTGGTGAATGAAAAGGTTTTTTTTCCCCAACCACTGTGATCCTGCTTTCAAAGCACACGGCCATCTGGGAAAATCGCCTCATGCTTCGACAATAAGGATGATGGCGGCGTGATTCGTCAGTTGTCGTAGAGGCACAATGCGGGAAAAATCCTTTTAGCTTTTGAAAGAAAAATGCCAGGATGTGTAAAAGAGCAGGAGTGTGAGGAGAAACTGCACTTTGAGGTGTCTGTCTGAGGGCCAGTGACTGAACACAAAGTTATCTTCACTCCTGTCTTCAGGGCAAAATGTGAGCAGTCACGGGCTGCTTGCTAGAATGTCAGAGCCAGTGGAGAACTTATAGCTTGTTTAAGGCTTAGTAGAGTGTTGTGACCGTGGAGGCCTGTGTAGCAGCTGATAGGTTTGAGTGTGTCTAACCCTGTGATCTGTGTGCTAACATTGGCCTACTGGGGTAAGATCAGTTCCTCAACCCTCAGCCTTTGTCCCCTGTGAAGGGAGGCTTACCCAAGGACCCCCTGTTTACTTTGGCCTGCACAATGGCCAAGTCTAAACTCCCTTTGTCGGGTGGATTTAGGCTAGATTTACTTCAATTTGATCTGGGAGGGCCCCTTTTCATCAGCCTGGAGGTCTAATGCCCTTAACTGGCTTAACCTGGCTCCCCCTGTGAGCTCAGGACCCTCATGCCCACAATCTCTCACGTCTGTTCCACTCATACTTATCCCCCGCTCTCCCCTTCGCCCTCAAGTCCCCTGAGAATCCCTGGCTTCGCTGGGGTACGACTGTGGCAGAGCATGCTGGAGCATAGAGGGTGACACCTGAGAGGCATGTTAAACATGTCATAAGCATGCATGGATCAGCCTAAAACACAGGCATGAAACACAAGTGGTGTCTAAACAATGTGTGAGAGACCAGTTCTTCACCAATGAGCAGGTAGATATGAAGACTTTTTGAGCACTTAAAATGTGGAAATGGCAGAGAGAGGTATCAGTAGAATAGGATACATTTTATTTGGTATTCTTGAAACTGCTAAGAGCATAATATTTACTATAACGGCTTTGCTCATGAATAAATACGACATATCGGGGCATATAACCTCAGGACTCAGGAAAGTGCTACCTCTGCTAGAGTAGGCTGCTCTTACAGACATGTTTTAAAGATACAGTTAGAAAGCGATAAAAGTGCGTATTTTAGCCTGCCTTTTATCACAGCTGTCAAGCATAATCATACACTCTGTAGAGGTCTGGCGGTCAGGTAGTATGTGCCCCTCCAGCTGAACTGATGTTCTTTCTTTCTCCAAACCTTGTGTTCTCAGTTTAGGGTGATGTGGATGGACTTTGCTTTTGTACATCTAGAACCTCCTGTTGACTTGAACTCTGTTACCTGGTTAGTAAATCAAAAAGTGAACATGAGGAGAAAAGCACGGCACCATGTTATCATCACTTACCAGATATTCTACCCGTCTTTGGTCCTCATCTTTTGTCACAGCCGAGGGTAGGCTAGCATTAAAATGGTCTCCTGTTGTTGCTATGTGCATTTTAAACCCTGCCTCTAAAATTCTGTATTCATGAGAAGAAAAAATATTCTTTTCAAAAAGTTGTTTTGAATTGCAAATTTTCCCAAATCAGCACCTCGCAGAACACAGTGGAGGAGAGTAAATGCAGGGACAGTGTGGTGCTTATCCCTACTCCTGTAAGCCTCCCCATACTGACACGCTGGCTGCCAGACTGTACTCTGACATATGTGCCCAAATTGTCATGGCATAATTATGTAACCTAGACCATCCAGATTATTCAAATGCCCCCTGAAAGTGTCATCTTCGGTGCCGGTGAGGCTCTTGAAACCTGTCACCCACTGAATTTGAAATGGTTAAATTTCGAGGATGGGTCTTTCTCCCGCCCCAGCCGCTCTTCCCTCTCTCTCCACTCTAGCTCGGCCTAATCCAGAGGCACAGCGTCACTGCAGCATCAGTCTTACCTTTGATGGGCCGGGATTAAAGCAAATCTACATTCCTTTGGTGAATTTCAAACGCTGCCTGAACAATGATGCCAGCCAGAGGCGAGTTAATGAGGCCTTCAGTGGACTGGCAACGAGTGACTTTAAAATCAACCTGATTAGGGGCAGAGATATTATCTGTGCACCTCCCTCCGCCTTCGCGCTCGTTCTGTGTGTCTGTCTCCCTTCCATCCTGCAACTTCACTTTTTGCCCCTTTCCTCTTTCAATTTACCACATCTCCTCATTTTTTGCTCTCCTTCTCCCAACTCTGCTCCTCTTTCTCCTTCTCTCCCCTCGACTGCTGCTCCCCTGTGAGTGAGGCCTGACTTAATTAGTGGGCTGGAGTGTGAATGTGCCTTTCACAGGGTGTTAATGAAAAGCTTTGCGCTTTCCCTTTCAGTGTATTAGTGAGTGACTGCACCCCCCCCACCACCACCCTTTTCGCCTGCCCCCTCTCCTCCTCCCTCTTCTCCTCCCTCCACTTCTCCTTAGCCCTCCTGACCGAAGGGAGGTCTTATTACAGGGGCTGTTGACTCTGCGGCTTTATGTTTTGGGTCTCTGTTGTACTGAGCTGATAGCTTAATTAAACATGCAAATCGGATCTATCGAACACGTCTTAACAACCATTCTCTGTGTAAGTGTTATGTCGTGTCAGATGGTCTTTCTTTGTGTTGGAGCTTTTTCTTTTTTTAAATCTAATTATACGATAGCAGCCCTTGTGAACATGTTGTTTCATCTCAAGGTGAATTAAATCTTACAAACTGTATACCCGATTGATGTGAGAACACAGTATGTGAATTTTTACAGGTCATTGAGGAAAGGGAACATTTAAAAAACAGTCTTGTATCTTAAAATGTCACAGCTTTTCAGGCTTTTTGTATGTCAACATGTCAGACTAACTTGTCTATAAAGTGATTAATGAAATAATGTATGCCATCACTGGCCTTTGATATTAACCTATTTGAGCTGGATCAAGATCCAGGGAGTTAAGTGCACTGCATCCTGAGACCTGCTGCTACTATCACCATACTTGGAAATGAGTCTTGTGCAGACCTGATGAGAAGTATGTTACCACAAGTTAACCAGACTCTCGGGATTGATTGATGCTTTCTGACTACTGATATGGTTGCGCTGCAAGTGATGATGAATTAGGGACAAATTTCACCTCTTATTGTTTTTACCCCTAAGGCAAACCATAGCTCAGGAATAGGCATGCACGATATTATCGGCACAATATCGGTATCGGCTGATAAAAGCTTAAAAACAAATTTATCGGTACCTGCAAATATGAAAATTTCTGCAGATATGCACAGCCGATAAGGTGCTTTTCAGTTAGGATTATTATTATTTTCTATCTGAAAAATAAGCTCCTTAAATAAAATGTAGCACTTCATTTATTTGCACTGCAGAGCTCTGTGTCTGTCACCAGGTTGTTACAGCAGCTCTAAAATAATCAAATGCAACTTGGTTATGTTCAAAAATGCATTGTACATTTAAAGTTCATGTGATCTAAAGAAATTATTTTTCTGTATTTCAATACTAAATGTCTTGAGTTTGAAAAAATACTATATTTCTTATTCATGGTAAAACTTGTTTAATGTGTGTTTCTTAAACAAATAAGACTGTCACAATAAGAGTAACATATAAATTCCAGTACAGGGTAGACTTAGCTTTTTTACAGTGAAAAAAACAAACAAACTTGTGATTATCGGTATCTGTATCGGCCAAAAGGGGTTTCGATATATTGGCATATCGGATATAGGCAAAAATCCAATATCGTGCATCCCTACTCAGGAATAGAGAATACTTTATCCTATGTATGATATGAAGGAAAGTACGCCCATTTAATCTGTTGCTGTGACTATTTTTGCCCAGAACTTTTTAAACTTTTATTTATATAGTACATAATCTTCATAAAGTTGGAAAATGAAAACAACTAGATAATCAGCTGTGAAGAGAAAATTAACCCATCCAGATCGCGGGCTCCCAAACTTTTCGGCTTGCAACCCCTAAATTGCTGGCTGGTGACCAGCCACCCTTTGCAGTAACAATACAGTAACAGTCTAATCCAAATATGGTGGAATTAAAAACAAAAAAGCAAACAAACAAAAAAGGCCTTGGATATAATATTGTGATGGTTGGTATAAAATTAGACTTTCCCTATGTACTCATTGCTGTGTTCCGAAATTAATCTGCCACTACTGATACAATCTAACCCTGGCTTTGTCACCTCCAAGGTTATGGTAACTAAGAAATGTGGAAACAGATCAAATGTTTTCTTTTTACATGGTTTTATATAAAATGTGACCTCTAATTTTTTTTTTTTTTTCCAAAAGTATTAGATTGTATATGCAATTCAATTTCCTAACCTTAACTTTAACAATATTCTAGTTTTAAATATAGAGATAATTCTGATGTGCATGGTTTGTTTTGGTTGGTGGCACATTTATTGTCAATCCTTGCCTTTTTCTGATTCTGTCATCTGCCAGTCAGTTGGTGATGTTTGATGAAGCTGTCTTTCTCATCGACTGTCTCATGGCAGCCCCCAGCCAGGGAGCAAGCTAATCCTGTGTAGAAAGGACGTATAATGATATCCCAGGGCGCTATAGGATGTTTCTCTCCATGTGGTGCCAGCTTCCTGGGCTTGTGGCACTACTCTTTATGGGCCCTGGCCCAGCCCCAGCACCCTGAAGCCAGCCCTTGCCTTCAGGGGAGGGGCAGGTTTTGTTCGGCCTTGCCTTGTCACTTCCTACAAAGGAATACAGAGCAATGACACAAAGAGCAATTTCTTGGCCATTGCTTGTCATCAAGTTAATTGAGAAAGGAGGGTATGTTTGGAGTCTGGGGATGGCAGACAAGTACATGTGGCAGTGGGGGGACTCCTTGATTGGCAGTGGCCATGTGGGAGAAACAAGTACTTATGCATGTCTATGTGTGTTTTGTGTGCGTTCGTGCATGTTCTTGTGTGTATGCGTCTGGGTCTGTGTGCGGGATAATCCTGGAGAATCTTGCTCTTTGAAGGAGAACAGATGTAGATTTACATATGTGGAGGGTCCCCAGCCTGTGATGAGATTAGCTGGTTGGAATCTTTTTTCACAGCAACTGGAAGGTGCATATTTAATAAATGCCTGGAGCTAGGCTGGGGCGTGTGGGGCTTGGCCCTTAGAGAGCCACAGGACAAAGGCAAACGAGGCCCAAGGCAGGCTGGCCCATATGGGAACAGGGTTGCTTACAGATTGCACTGGCCTTTCATTGGTTATGGGACCGGGCTTTAAGGGTTTATATACAGAGAGAGTGAGCACTTGGCGGGCCACTTCTGCAGCCTCTTCACAACAAAAGGTAATAAAGGGATTTTGAGCTTGTCCAGGCTCATCTGTGTGCTTGTTTGCTTGCTGGGGTTCCTATTTGTGTTTGCAAGGGTTAGAGAGGGACAGCGCTTTACTTGTGCAAGATGATAAACATGGGCGTAGTGGGTTCGTATGTAAGCCTGTGTGTGTTTGTGCTTATCATAATATAAACAATTTTGTATGTTTAATCACAACAGTAAGTATAAAAACAACTCATACCTAAGACACAAGAGTGCAGAACTGAAAAAAAAAAACTTAATACAACAGAACATAAACCCAACATAGTGGTGGCTGTTGGGAGGGTGTCAAACATGATTCCTACTTGTCTGTTTATAACCATTTATTTCAAGCGACAAAGCATCCGAGTTGTTGGTTTTCTGTTGAACATTGCATTATCCCTCTGTTGCGTCAGGTAAGGTTGTCAAGACTTGTTTACACAAAGAACAAGTAGAACAAGTGTCCCAGCATTTCCCCAACTTCCCACTGGACTACTCCAAGCCATTTGAACAAGAATAGAGCTGCATTTCAACAAACCACAATAGATGCGTATAAACCACAACAGACTTTACAGCTCATGTACATCTGTTGTGAATCCCGACTTATTAATGGAGAAGCCGCCATGCACTGATTTCAGAGCAATGTTTTGGCAAGAAAATTTGTTCAGGAGTTTTTTTTTTGTCCACAGAAACCCAAGTTAATAAGTTTTATTTCTGCAACAAAGTCACAAGTGTAGTACTTTTCATAGCAAGTATCAAAACATCTGTGGAAACTTTACTTTATCTAGCCTCATTGTTATCTTCCCTCTCTTTTGCTCATGTTGCTCTATTGATTTTTTTTTTTCAATGAGACCATAAAAAAGATCAAACATATCCCAGAAATCCTCATTCTTGTTCTTTGACTACCCCAATGAGCTGTTCCCTATTCAGTGGGGAAGCAGCACATCTTTTTAAGGGATTGTGGAAGAAAGGAGTTTTGGAGAAGTCTGTAATTTCCATCCGTCTTTCTGTTGCGCTCTTGTGGTTTTCCCCCTTCGGTTTGTGGAGGGACTGTGTCCACTCAGTATGGTTTGATCATCTTTGTCTCACAGGGAAAGAGGAAAGTGAGGTAGAGTAAAAGATAAGAAAATAAAGAGATGAGAGAATGAAGCTGGACTCTCCCTGTGGTACAGTCTTCCCTGGCGCAGCACAGCATAATTCAAGAGCGATTGTGAATAAGCAGTGCTTTACCTCTCAGAAGCAGTCACTGAGGGTAAAGTGTAGCACCAGATCCAAGCTCTCAGGTCTATGGCTTGTTTACCCCAAGATCTAGTGTAAAGTGGAGCTGGGAGACAGTTTTTTTTCTTTGGTTCCTTTCCACATCTGGAGATGCATTAGTAAGAACAAACAACATGCATACAGGGGAGTTCGGTTGGGGGGAGGTAAATGGAAGAGGAGGAGGTTGAGAGGATAATACAAGAATAATTCATAAAAAAAGTAAAACAAGGTTTTGAGAAAATCTGGGGTCGAAAATTTACAGAGGATAAGGAGGAGGAGGATAATGATGGAGGAAATGAAGGAGAAGGAGGAGATCGAGAGAGTGCACAGGAGGGCTTGATTGGAAGGGGGTATGGTGGTTGAAGGGAGGAGGGGGGGTGGCCTACCCAGCATTCTCAGTGGATATGGCAGCCCTCTGTGGACCTCCTCACACAGACACCCCAGCTAATGAATCAGACCTGGTTTCTACCAGTCAGAAGAACTCCGTCTCTGCGTCTCTACGCTCACCAGAACAAAGCACACCTCCATTAATATTTTAGCGTTCTTTTTATCTCAATGCTAACACCGCTCAACAGGATTTTTGTTAGGGAGACTGTGAAAGAGAAATATTGAGAAAGATAGAGCCGGGGAAAGAGAAAGATGGAGAGACAGAAAAAAAAACGGACAGAGGGAGCTTGTTTTCTCAGAATTTCGCTCTTGTCTGGTGTAATAGTCCCATTGGTAGAAGAATCACTTTCTCTATGCTGCCCAGCAGGACACCAAAAAAAAAAGACCTGATATCCAAACTACTGTACACACCTTTGAAAAACATTTGGATGAGTCTAACGCTGGGCACACCTGTCAGTATGACTGCATTCGAGCTTTAGCAGGATCTTGTCTGATACTTGAACTACAACTCTTGTCAGTGCTGATATTTACAAGAACTCATACGGTATGTGGCTCTCGCTGTGGAGAATGTCATTCTCAGCACTCAAGATTGGGATTTCAGCTGTCTGAAACTTTGCTACAAATACAGCCTCAACCAAGGAATCTGTTCTACATTTTCAGGGAGCTGATCTGAGATTTCCCATCACTTACTCTGATCTCTCATCTAATGCTTGTCTCCTATCTTTTCTCGGTGTATGCCTTAGAGGGAAGAGCTGATACTATTGGGGCGCTATCTTCCTCCTGCTTTGTCTTTCTCTTTCCTAACTCTCTCTCCGACTCTTTGCTTAGAGGCAGCAGAGAGGGTAGCTGCAAGATTCCCATCTGGCCTCTCTTAGATTGTAACCACAGGAACATCTCATAATTTTCCCTTAATTGAATTATCACACTGTACTCCTCTGGGATGGCACTCTGCCCCAATAAAATGGAGCGAGGTAATCTATAAGAAACTATTGGGGAGGGCAGGGGGAGATGCTTAGCCATGCCTATTACAGCTGCAGACATTTAATACACTTAATCTACTATTAAATGAAATCTATTATTTTTAAACATATCCCCAGAGAACCTTGTACTCACCCTTTTGTAATCATCTCACAGGTTACATTAGCCAAAAACGAATAAAAGAAACAGAACAAAGTCATTACAATTCAACATGTATTCTACACATTATAGTAATTACTGGGCAACAATGGCAACTCTGGCTCACTGAGGTTGTTCAACAGAGAGATCTGAAAACACAATAGGAAGGCCTTCCCAGACACCCTGTCCCAGACACATAGATTAATTGCTTCTTTGTACCCAGAGATGGAGGAGCAGCGCCTTTACCTGCATGCTGCTGCCAGGGGCGGTCGGCCCAGGGGAGATGTGCAGGAAAAGAGGAGGGCCGCGGTCGTGTACAGAAGCAGGGGGGCGACATCAGCGGACTATTTTTTGGGTGTCGCATAGAGCCTTAGGTGGAATAGGTGGTGGGGTGATAGTGAGGGAGGGGTGAAGGGTGCCGTCAGGAGATCCCAGGGCAGGCGGCCGTGGGCATTCGGCTGTGAAAAGTCATTCAGAGGGAAAACGCCGGGCATCCTTTATTTATTTGTGTCTGAAATATTTATCTGTCACGCGGGCCGTTTTATAATGGGGCTGTCAGTCTCCTCTGCCCACTCAAGGGTGCGGACATGTTGCCCTGAGCACCCGCTGTGGATCTCCCGTGAATAATTGCTGGAATTTCACTTTTGGGAACGCTGCACTCTGACCCTGAAGCTTGTTGTTTTTCTGCATCAAGAGAAAGGTAGAATGTTTTAAAGTATTTACCTTGGCTTGGCTTTTTTTTATCCATCACAAGCACACACACATATACACACACTTCCCTATATTCTCTCACATAAACATTCAAGTTGAAAAATAAATAATTCATCCCTTTACTCCAAGATGAAAACCCAATCAAGCTGAAAATCCCTGTCTTGCTGCACCTCTGAGCTGCCAGCGCTGCTGGTTAATGTGATGCTCACTGTTCTAATGTGCCGTTGTGTCGACACTCAAAGCAGAGGCCTCTTCTAAAGAAACGTGCACTCCCCTACATTAATGGGAATTTTAATCGGGTGTAATCGCCTAAATGAAAGCTTACTTGTGTGTTTCGCAGTGAGCTGCAACGCTGAGCGAACGACAGGAGCCGCCATCTTTCAAATTGTTTCATCACCGCTGTCTCTTCAGGGAGAGATGCGCAAGTTTGAAACCCTGTCAGGCGGATGAAAAGATGTAAGCACACAACAACAATATAAATATGTTTTGTTGAGGGTGGAAGATGGCTCTGATGAGGGGCGGGTCAGGTGGGAGCATTTTGTGACACACTGCATCTCATCTACTCACACTGAATGGGCTTAACCAACATAGCCTGGCTTTGACAAGCTTTTTGTGCAAGCCAATGGCTTAACCACTACATGGTGATTATTGTGGCATGTTTACAGATACTATCATAATTTAACACCAACTCTGTTACAGATGTCTATCATCACTTGTTGACCAGCCAGGACCACTGTGATGATGTTATATTCAGTACATGCAGGTGTTGCAAGCTAATCACATAAATATGAAAACAGACACAAAGTTGTGCTGAATATTCTTGCACACGGGACACACACAGTTTCCACATATAAACAATAACAATTAGGTAAGTTGGCACAAACACACATACATTGACACACTTACACATGCGCACCAAACTGCAATGCCTGTAGTCTGAGCATGCATAATTAAGGTGTACCTTGTTTGGAGAGAGTGCATGTCGCCTCTCGATGTGCACACCACATCCCCAGAAAGGAGCTTTGAATAATGAAAAGTGTCACCTATGCAAAATGCAGGAGATGAGGTTGCCTGCCTCTGAGAATGTACTTTGTGCATGTTTATGTGTGTGCAGACTTGTGTATACTGTATATATTGTTGTGCAGTTGTATTGTGTGTACCTGAAAATATGCACACAGTTGAGTATAAGTGTACAGACAGGTAAAAGTGTGCCTTCCATGATGACGTTGAGGGAGGGCTCTTTGTCATTTAACATAGTGCTACTAGGACACTGAACCATATGTGAGTGCACTGAGCTGACAGCTGAGGCCCAGACTTCCCTCACCCACCCTCCCACACCCTCCCCTCCAACACCCTCCCCTCCAACCCCCCTTGCATGCATCCATCCTTCTCCCCGCATATCCTCCCTGATTGACGGCTCTTGTTGTCCTGTGAAGCAGAGGCACAAAAGCAGACATGGTCCAAGACGTCTGTTGGGAGCCATGTCTTCATCGCAGTTCCTACTTCTTCCTTTTTTTTTCTTTTTCTGATGATTATCAGTGAAGAGAAAATAGGGAGGAGGGGGCTGCACCTCACTCACATGACCTTATGACATAACAGCTCTGCTTCTTTCTCACTAGAGTACTTGTGGAACTTATCCCTTCATGACAGTGATGTTAATGCAACTTCACATCTCTGTCACTGTAAAACTAACTTAAAATGCAACT